>NC_051190.1:7821107-9111523 GCF_015220075.1 Falco rusticolus
TGGCGGGCCCCTTCATCTTTACCCGTAACCTCTTGACTCGTCCTGCACCCACCCCAAGGGAGAGCTCGAGACCTTCCCGTTGCTCCCTCACACAAAGAGCAACTCCACCACCTCTCCCTGCTGGCCTCTTTTCTAAAAAGTACACAGCCACCCACGACAGCATCCCAGCCGTGGAGGCTATCCCGCCATGTCTCCGTAACCGCAATGAGATCATGGCCCTGCGACCGCACACAGATCTTTCATTCTTCCTGGTGATTCCCTGTGCCGCGTGTGTGGGTGTATGGGCACTGCAGAGAGGCGATCGAGCACACAGGTTTCCCGGGAGGGGTGCAAGAGGATCCACCGCCGCCATGCACAGCCTGGAGGCGGTTGGCCTTCTGGGACTCATCTCGGGAGGCAGCTAAGGAACACACATCGCTGCTCTGCTTGGCCTGGCCTAGGCCCCAGGCGCAGGTGATGGCACCCTCTGCGGTGGCACAGTGGCCAGCTGAAGGGCACTCATGCTGTCCCTCTGGGTCTCCCCAGGTCCCCAGAAAAGGGACTGATGGCACAAAGTGACTTTCTGCCACAAGAGCAGGAATTAGCTCTTCAGAGTGTCCCCAGGCAGGTGCGTCTGCCTGTGGCCGCACTGGCAGCTGCGGCCCGCGCCCACCCTGCCATTCAGCCCCTGTCCCCTGCAGGGCCCAGGACGGGTTCCTGGGACCCCCAGGGGCCGTGGGCCTGGACCCGGGGTCATGCCCCACAGGCGGCTGGCGCTGGCCGAGGGTCCCCGCGGGGCTGGGTGGAGCTGGTTGGGGGGGCCTTCCCCTGCCCCGCTCCTGCACCCGGCCGCGCCGCGGGCCCGGTGGCTCCGCCAGCTGGGCGGTGTCTCCAGGGGGGACGCAGGGGGTCGGGGGTGCGGATCCCCGGCAAGGGGTGGCCGGGGAGCCCCCGCCCCACACCCCCGCAGGGTCCCAGCGCGGGCACTGGCTGGAATGACGGGCGGGGGTCGCAGGCGCCCCACTGACGCGGCGGGGGCGGTGCCCGCGCGGGCCGGCGCCGGCGCACAGTGACTGACGCCGCCGCCGGAGTGACAGCGCGGGCCGCCACTAGGAAGCGGGGCGAGACAGGAGCACGGTTCCGGGGAACGGTCGTCAGGGCGGCAGCGGGAGGCGGGACTCGTCTGCCTGTAGCCAATAGGGGCGGGGGGGCGTGGCCCGGCCGCCGGCTGCAGGAAGGGCGGGCAGCACGTGGGGTGGCAGCATGGCGGCGGCGGCGGCGGGCGGCCGGAGGGGCAAGGCTCCGCGTGGGGCGGCGGGGCGGCGGCGGCTGCGGACGGTGGTGAGAGCCGGGCCGGGCGTGGAGGGAGGGGCGGGCTGCCCCGGTCGGGCGTCTTCGCGGAGGTGTCCCCGTCTCCGGTCCCGTCCCCGTCTCCGGTCCCGGTCCCCGTCTCGGTCCCGTACCCGGTCCCGCCCCGTCGATCACCCCGGTTTATCCCGCAGGCGCCGGCCGCCGAGAGGAAGCCGCGGGTACCGGCCCGGCGGCCCGGCGACGAGGAGGTGTCCAGCGACTCTGAGCCAGAGAGGTAAGCGGTGCGCCAAGGGGGTGCCGGTCCCGGTGCCGGTGGCGGCGCTCACGCGTGTCCCCACAGTCCGTCGGTGCCGCGGCGGCGCAGGGAGGTGGCGGAGGAGGAGGTGGAGGAGACGCCGCAGGAGAAGAAGCTGCGTCTGGCCAAGCTGTACCTGGAGCAGCTCCGTCAGTACGGTGAGTCCCACCCGGCCCCCGGCGGAGCAGCCCCGGGCGCTGAGCCTGTCCTTCACGCTCCGTGTCTGCCGCAGAGGAGGAGCGGGCGGCAGAGGAGGAGGAGGAGGAGGAGGCGGCGCAGCCGGCAGATCTCATCGGCGACCGGCTGAAGGAGGACGTGGTGAGTGGGGGGACGGGCACGGCCCCTCGGTCCCGGTGTCGGCGGGCTCTGCCCCCCCACCGCGGGGCTGGGGCCGCCTCCACTGAGCCTCCCATTTCTCCCCCAGCTTGAGCAGAGGGGCCGGCTGCAGCGCCTGCTCGCCAAGGACGTAAGTGCCCGGTGCCGGGGGGTTGCTGGGCTCTAGGCACCAGTGCCGGCAGATGCTTCAACACAGGCAAAGTTGCAGTGCCAGCTGCGGGTCTTCTCCTGCCCTGGGTGCCGGTTGCTGACACCTGGAGAAGGGAGGGCACTGTGCTTGGGTATGCCTGTGCCTGGGGAAGGGGCCAGGGCAGCCCAGCTCACATCCTGCTCTCCCTGCAGGTGCAGCCTCCAGATCCAGCCAGCATCCGTGTGCTGCGGGGGCACCAGCTGCCCGTCACCTGCCTGGTCATCTCTCCAGATGACAGGTTCATCTTTTCTGCTTCCAAGGATGGCTCCCTCATCAAATGCAAGTGTTCCCTTGGGGCTGTGACTGGCTGTTCCCTGAGCCTGAACCCTCTGGGGACTCTGCAGCAGCAGAATTGGAGATGCCCACGGAACTGGCTTGGCCCTTGGCCTCTCCAGGGATGCGCCCATGCATTGTTTTGGGATCTGTGGGAGGCTTGTTGGCACTTTCTGGAGTGATGGGAGGCTCCCAGTGGGTAACGGTCATGCCTTTCCTGCAGGGGAGGTCGAGAGTGGGAAAAGGCTGTGTGTGGTGCCCGGGGGGAAGAAGGGCACCGAGGAGCAGCACATGGGGCATGCATCCCACGTCCTCTGCATGGCCATCTCGTCGGATGGCAAGTACCTGGTATGGGGAGGGGACTGGCGCTGCTGCATGAGACAGAGAGGTGGTTGTGAGGAGTGCCTCTCCTCCCAGGGTCCTGCGGGGCAGCGTCTCATGCCCAGATATATCTTGCTGGATTAAGGCAGCCCCTACGCCCATTGGAATCAAGAATGGGTCCCTAGGATACCCCAGAGCACACGGGGTGGGAGTGGGGGCTGGGGTGGGCTGTGAGTCTCCTGAGGGGCAGGCTTTGGGCATCCTCTGCTGTCTGCCAGGCCACGGGAGACCGGAACAAGCTCATCATGATCTGGGATGCAGCCACCTGCAAGCGCCTGCACATCTACACTGGGCACCATGATGCCATCTCGGTGAGTCAGAGGCATTAGTTGCGACGCCTGCAAGGCCAGGCAGCTGCGTCCTCTTCAGTGACCCTCATTGTGGTGCCCATGTCTGTCCATTTCTCTGCAGGGTTTGTCCTTCCGGAAGGGCACCCACCAGCTTTACAGCGCCTCCCACGACCGCTGCGTCAAGGTCTGGGATGTGGCAGAGAATGCATACGTGGAGACACTGTAAGACCTGGGGGGGATCCCACTGACCCTGCCACCATGGGATGCGCTGGTGGCTCCGGGGGAGGCAAGGCAGCAGAAGGCCATGCTTGCAGCAGCTCTTTGCCATCTCCTCCTGCAGCTTCGGGCACCAGGATGTCATCACAGGGCTGGACAGCCTGAGCCGGGAGTGCTGTGTGACGGCAGGGGGACGGGACGGCACTGTGCGGCTCTGGAAGATCCCCGAGGAGTCGCAGCTCGTGTTTTATGGGCACCAGTAGGTCCAGGGTGGGAGAGGGGGCTGCAGGCAGGTGCATCCAGCTGGGGCAGTGGCGTGCATGTGCCAAGCCTCACCAGGGAGCCTGCCAGCACCCTGGGGATTACTGATGCTCCAGTGACCTTTTGTCTCCTAAGTAGAACCCCGAAGCACACTCGTAACTGAAGGCAGTTCCTCCTTCTCTTCACAGGGGCTCCATTGACTGTATCCAGCTCATCAATGAGGAGCACATGGTGTCCGGCGCCGATGACGGGTGAGCACAGGCTCAGGGTGATGCCCAGGGTGGCAGGTGGTGTCCCCTCAGCCCCCTCACCCCTTCCCTCCCTGGCAGCTCTGTAGCCCTCTGGGGCATGACGAAGAAGAAGCCACTGGCACTGGCCCAGCAGGCACACGGCATGCAGGATGCCCAGGGCTTGCAGCAGCCTTACTGGATCTCAGCGGTGGCTGCCCTGCGCAACAGTGACCTCCTGGCTACAGGTGTGTGGCAGCCACTTCGGAGCAGGGGGTTTGGGAGTGCAGGGGGCTGTATCCGGCTCCATTTCCTGGTTTGGGGTGCATGGCAGTCTCCTCTCTCTGCCCCAGGCTCCCACAGCGACAGTGTGAAGCTCTGGAAGTGTGGTGAGGGATTTCGGAAGCTGGAGCCCCTCTTGGACATCCCCTTGGTATGGATAGGGAAGTTGGGGATGCTGGAGCTGGGCTGGTGAGGGGTGTCTTGGCAGGGATTCCCCTCTCTGGGTCGCAGGAAGCGGCTACGGGAGCCCCTCACCCTGCCCCGTTCCCTCCAGGTGGGTTTTGTCAACAGCCTGAAGTTCTCGGCAGCTGGTGACTTCCTGGTGGCCGGCCTCGGGCAGGAGCATCGGTACTGTACCCCCTCCCTGGTGCTGGCCAGGGGCACAGCCCCCTTCTTCCAGTGCTTGGCAGAGGGTGACCCCCATCTCTCTCATCTACAGGCTCGGCCGGTGGTGGAGAATCAAAGAAGCCAAAAACAGCATCTGCATCATCCCCCTGAAGCAGGGGGCTGCAGCCCCGCAGGCCCCACCAGCTCATGGCCCCCTGGCCTCGGAGGCAGGTCATTAAACTGTCCCTGAAGCTGTGCCCCTCGTCCTCCATGCAGCCACCCTCCTGGGGCCAGTAGGACGTGGGCAGGGGATGTTGCATGGCCCCCTGACCCTGCTGGCCTCTGCCCTCTGCGAGGGTCTGTCCCCTTCCCTCAGGTTTGGCTAGACCTGAGCTCTGGAAGAGTCAATTTTTTAAATTTTTTTTTTTAAAAAAAAACCACTTTATTTACATAAATTACAAAAAAAAATAATCACACTTGCTCACAGAAAAAAATCTACTCTTAAAAACTTGGTTGGGCTCAAATACCTGGATCCTGTTACTCGCCCCCTGCCCCTGCTGCACCCCCGGGCTCTGCAGGGCCAGGAGGGCAGTGAGCATTTGCCCCTGCCCTGTCTCCCACAAAGGGGCAAGGAGTGCTGAGCTCAGCCAGGGGAGGGACGGAGGGGCTTGGGTCCAGCCCGGCAGTGCTCAGCAGCTTTCCTGGGGCTGAAAACAAGGAAGAGATGAAACTGCAAAACGCCAGGGGAGAGGGTGCCACAGGGCATGGGTGGGGGGGGGGGGGTCGTGCAGGGCTGGGGGGCAATGGGAAAGGCCCTGCACCAGGAAAGTGGGGTGGGCACTGGGGTGAGGGCAGCCTGTGCCAGCACGGTGGGAGCAGGAGGTGCAGCACAGCTCGCTGCAAGCAAAGCGTGAGTTGCAGATTGACTTGGCGAGAGGACAGTGGGTTGTGCACCAGGGACAAAGTGGGGGTCTTGCACTGTACAGTGCAGGGAATGGGGGACGTGGGATGTGCACTGCAGCTCAGTGCCAGTGACGGCGGCGGGGACGTTCAGCATGGTTTAGTGCAGGGGATGTGTGGGGTGCACTTAGAGGGACATGGACCATGACTCAGTGCAAGGGAAGGATGGCAGTGACACGTACCATGACCCAACGTATGGGATGCGTAGCTTGCGCTGGGGCAGAGTATGAGCCTCTTGGCTGCCTCTGGCACCCGAGCAGTCCATGCCATGGGCACTGCAATCCCCAGGGAGGGAGCTGGGATGCAGTGTGGCCATGGGCTGGAGCGGCAGCACCTTGGCCTGACCCACCCCTCCATCCTTCACAAGGATGATGTCGTGGAGTCCACCACCTCGCGGCCGTTGCACACCGTGGGCACATACTGTGAGGCTGAGCCTGGCCGGGAAGGCAGCAGTCAGGAGTAGGTTCTGGTCCAGCAGCAGCATCCCCCACCCAGAGCATCCCACTGTGATGGGCAATGAGTGCTCAGGGAGCTGCATCCCCCAGGGCTGGGGTGGAGCGTGTCCAGGGTGGCCACATGCCCCACAGAGTGATTGCAGGTGCCCAGGGTGACCACATCCCCCAGGGCAGGGGTGGCCGTGTTCCCCCAGGGCCATGACAGGCACCTGGAGCAGCTGAATCCCCCAGGGTTAGGGTGGAGAGTGCCCAGAGCAGCCATGTCCCCCTGGGGCTGGGGTGGAGAGCACTGGGGTTGGCTGCGTCCCCTGGGGGCAATGACAGGCCCCTGGGAGCAGCACCCCCCTGGCAGGCCATGCTGCAGCCTTGGGGCTTGTGGCCATGGGACATGAAGGATTGGGACCGAGATGAGCCATAGGGGACACAGCATCCTTGATCTCCCCCATTTCCAGCTATGCCCTACCCTGTACCCCCCTTTCCTTCAGGGGGCTGTACTGGGTTGCTCCCACCCAGCCCCCCACACACCAGGAAGGGGGTGCTGCCCCCAGCCTCACCGTGGGACTGGCTGGAGCCAGCAGCTGCCATGCTGAACCGTGCGGTGCCCACGCGGTGGCTGGCCACGTTCTTCTGCGGCTGGAAGAGTATGATGTGGAGCTTGGGGGTGAAGAGGCAGCCAAGGACCACAGTGCCGCTGAGGCTCACCGAGATGCACATTGTGGTGGTCTGGACCTGGAGACAGGGGTGGGCATCAGGCACTCCTGCCACCAGCCCTCTGCCTTCACTGTGGCACCAGCCAGCCCCACTAGGCAGAGATTGCTGCCTGCACCCCACAAGCACATCCCACCCACCCTAGCTCCCTCTGTCAGGGTGGACCCACTGGAGACCCAAGGGTGGAGCGTGGGCAACGTGGGTACACCCCAAGCAACACCCCCAGCCTTGCCAACTTGCTGCTTTGGGGCAGTGCCCAGTCCAGAGCCCCCCACCCCTGTGCCCATTCCCAGAGGATGCTGGTCCTCTCTGGAAGCCCCCAAGAACTCGTGCCCCCACCAAGTCCTCTAGGCCCAGCAAGAATGTGTCTGGGCACCCTTGCCAGGTTCAGGGGGGTTGAGGTATTGCAGGGTGCACCCCATGCTCCCCAGTCCCTGGCACTGCTTGGCTCCCCAGGGACCATGCTGGCCCTGGGGGTTGGCATTCATGGCCTGGTTGTGGCGGGTCAAGGTTGGAAGGGTCAAGGGCTGTCTCATGCCTTCACGTTCCGAGGCTGAAGGATGACAATCACTCCTCTGTGGTTGGGTCAGGGGGTCTCTGAAGGTGTCAGGGCTGTTTCCCGTCCTCACCCTAGCAAACAATCTGTCAAAGGGGGAGGGTCTTCTCACCAGGACTCATTTCCCCCTCAGCCACAGCCCTTCAGCCACCCTGCACCTTGTCCCAAATGCCCCAATGTGGAGGTGACCATCACCAGGTCCATTGGCCATGACCCTTTCCCAGGCCCATGCATTTCCTAGCCCCAAACCCTGCAGGGCCCAAATTTCCAGGACCAGCCCCCCCTTCCAAAATTCAGGCTCTTACACGGTAGTCACTGGAGGTCACATAGAAGATGGGCAGGAAGGCCAGCCAGATGATGCAGGTTGTGTACATGGTGAACCCGATGAACTTGGCCTCGTTGAAGTTTTCGGGGCATTTCCTTGTCTTGAAGGCATAGACCGTGCAGAGGACAATCAAGAGGACATTGTAGGTGAGTGAAATGAGCATGTTGGAGTCACGGTTGTTGCATTTGAGGGTGACGATGTACCTCTTGTCAGGCTCAGTCTCCTTGCCTGTGCCGGGGGTCTCCACTAGCAGCCAGATGATGACAATGATCAGCTGGCAAGAGATGAGGGCCATGCAGATGACCACCTGTGATGTGGGGCTTATAAACCGGGGGCGCTGGACCCCCTCTTTCACCCCGCTGAAGATCCTGGCGATGCGATTTGTCTTAGTCAAGAGGGCCGAATAGCAGACGGCGAAGGACGTGCCCAGCCCCAGGCGCCGAAGCGTGCACACCTCCGTGGAGGGCTTTGCGATGAAGATGAAGGTCATGCTGTAGCACATGAGGACTCCAGTCAGGAGAATGTAGCAGAGCTCCCGGCCAGAGGCCTTCACAATAGGAGTGTCATTATTCTTCATGAAGACTCCGAAAACGAAGAGGGTGGAGATAAAACCCAGGCAAGATATAGTGACAGGACCAATGGCCCAGACGTCTTTCCAGCGGATGTATTCCTGGGGCAGCTCATAGCAGCCATTCAGAGTCTCGTTGGGCCAGTAACCAAGACCACAGTCCATGCAGGTGAACTCATCCAGTAAGTACTCGTAGGGCTGGCAGGGAATGCAGATCCAACAGCATATGTCTCCGGGCTGCATGCTCTTTATCTCATTCTTCTTGCAGGGGTCGCTGCACTGGGACACAGGGATGGAGGTCTCAGCCCATGGAATGAGGCTGGTGTTGAGGATGAGCCCCTCAGCCCAGTAGCCCACCTTCTGATACCGATACCGCCCGTCCATGTGGTGATAATTGAAGATGTTGTAGCGCCCGATGCCATCGCCATAGCGGTCAAATCGAACAACGCTCTTGGTGTCTGCTGGCCTGAATGGAGCTGGAGGGAGAAGGGGAGATGGTCACTGCCATGGGGCAGAAGCACGCTTGCTCTGGGTGTGGAGGCGGAGCTCCTTCAAAAGGTCACATCCCACCATGGCCAACAGGGAAATGTCCAACCTGTTCCTTGCCTTCACTCTCACACTAGCTGCCTACACACACATTAAGAGTAGGAAAGCAAAGGTGGAGAACTACCTCCCCACGCGCCTAAGAGCTCGGCAGCCCCAGCCAGCTCTGCAGGGGCAAATCTGGGGGTTTTGCAGCCTCCATGGCTCCCAGTAACACCTGTGGAGCCAGGCTCCACCCAAGTCTCAGAGGACACGCTTCTAATTCACCCCAAACTACACAGGTCCCCTAATTAAGGGCATCCCTCCAGTTTAATCCCTGAAATGTGAATAAATCATGATGCTCGCAAGTGAGGTCTCCAAGGACCCATGTTCTTGGAAGGTCCTTGGGGGCTGGTCCCACCCAGCTGTAGCAGAATGGAGGTGGTCACCAGCTTCTCCACACTGGGGACAGAAGGCCTGGGTTGCCTCCCAAGGGTGATGGTGGGCTGTTAGCATCTTGGGACAACCGCAGCCTAAAGCACAGGGGTCCCCAGGTGCAGGCAGACCAGAGGAACTGGAAGGTGTTGGGTCAAATTTGGATGTCCTGCCTGTTTTCTGCCCCTCCACCCATCCTTTTCCAGTTAGGCAGCCAAACCCCATCTCCATCTCTGGACTCACCATCAAAATTAACATTGAGCATAAAGTCCTTGTAGAACCTCTTGCCATTGACAGGCTTCATGGCGTCGCAGAGCTTGGTGGCATTGGGGCACAGTGCCTGGTGCATGTTGTGGAGAGAGTGAGCCATGGCATAGACGGCATTGACCACAAACGTGATCTTGGACTCCGGCTCAAACTTGCCTGTCTTGAGGGAGTACCAGCTACAGTCCTGCGTATGGAAGCTGCACTTGAACTTCTGCTCCCAAAATTCCCGAAACCAGGGATTTCGGCTGTTATTGTAGGGGTTGAGGTTACGGAAGTAGGCAGCAAACTCCTTAATGGGGTAGGCTGCCAGCTCGATGGTGATGGCTCCCTCTGCCACTGCTTCGCTCCCAGCCACCACGCTCTCCAGGGCTCCCCAGCCATCACTGGCCACCCACGTGAAGGACACATTGGCTCTCTGGGCAGCTGCAAGTAGCTCCCGGGCATCCTCGCTTCGAGTGAACAGCACAACCACTCTGGCATTGGGCTTCTGCAGCAGAGCCCGGACCACCCCATCATAGGTCTTCTTGTTCATGGAGCGCCCCACCTTCTCCGAGGTCGCGATGCAGATGTTACGCATGCGGGCTTCTTGCTCAAAGGCCTCGATCCCTGTCTCCCCGTAGTCACCCTCCGAGGCCACGGTGGAGACATAGGTCCAGTTGAAAAAGCGGAGGATCTCTGCCATGGCTTTGGCTTGGTAGAAGTCTGGTGGGACGGTGCGAGCAAAGTAGTCATAGCGGGACTTGTCGCTAAGCTTGGCACTGGTGGAGGCATAGCTGATCTGTGGGATCTGGAAGAGCCGCAGCAGGTTGGCCACCTGCATGGAAGAGGAGTGGTGAGCACCTGGAAACGTGGCACAGCGAGGGACGTTCCCACCAGAGGACCCCTGCCCAACACCCAGTGTTGCATGGTGCTCTCAAGCATGACCATGGGGCAGATAAGCAATCCCCCCCACCTGGAGGGTCCTGGTTGGCAGACGGATGGGTGGATGGATGGATGGCACGTTCACCAGGTTGTCTGAGCCCTCAGACATGCTCGTTTCTTTGGGGTTTTTAGTATTTCATGTACTGCCCTCTGAAATTCAGGGATAAATGGATTCGTGGCAAAAGCAGAAACTCCCCTGCAGGTGACCTGTGGGAGATGCCCATGGCAAGGAGAAAGCTGGGGCACCTGCCAGGCCCACAGCACAGGGGGAAAGGGCACTGGGGGCTGGGAGCTGGGGCAGAGCCCCCCACCCATCCCAGTGGGGCTGCAGAGCTGGGCCTGGGGACCAGCGCCTGTGCATCTCACACTGGGAGCCCCAGCAGGACTGGCACCTTCCAGCCGCTCAGCAGAAGCCCTCGTTAGCTTCAAAGGGGAAAAAAGCCCTGCTAATGAGGCTGTTAAAAACCCAGGCTCTTGGAGCAGCAAGCGGGGGGTTGGGGCTCGGGTATGCCAGCGGGGACGGTGAGGCTGCCCAGATCTTGCTGCATCCCCAGGCGAGAGACATAGCTTAATTAACGTGGACAAACGATCTCGATGACAATGTCCCCTAACGGCAAGAAGGCTCCTCCTGAGCGCAGCAATGCTGCTGCCTGGCCTCACTGCACGGCAGGAGCTGCAGCCCGCTGTGCCGCCCCAGCGCTGCTCATGCTGCCCGAGGTCAGGGTGGTGCCGCCGGCTGTGGGGACACATCAGGTCCTCCAGCGAGAGAAAGGACAAGCACCTGCCTGGGCTAGACTGGGGTGCTGCCTCCATCACCTGGCCCTGGCTTTCTCTGTCCCATGGCTGGGGGTATGTGGGGACCCTGGGGACCAGCAGACATGGCTTGACATGCCCTGGGGACTCATTAAATCTTAGCAAGTGCGTGGTCAGCTGCCTGCATCCTCAGGGGATGCTCTTCCCCCTGCTGATGCTGGCTGCTGGGTCCACAGAGCCACAGTTTTGGGGTCTGAGCTGCACCCCACAGAGGGTAACAGCTGGGTCCGTGGCTCGGGGGTCACTGGGGATACGGGAGTGGTGGCTTCCTGCACCCCGCCCCTGGCCCAGGCAGGCAGCCCCATAGCTGAAGCCCTCAGAGGCCAATGCCCTGGCTGCCCACCCATCCCATGAGGGACAGGACCCACAGGGCTGGAGGTGAGCTGAACCCTGCTCCCACCCCACAGCAGCCCCTGGGGACAGGCACCCACTGAGTGCCAGGGCACTGCAGCAGCCGCTCCCCCCAGCACTATGCCGGCCGGGGGGGCCAGGACAGCCATGGCACGGCCATGGACATCCAGGGCTGCTGGTGGGGACAGATGGAGGTGACCACCTGCAGCACCTGCTGCATCCACTCCTGGTGGCATTGCACTGTCACCCACTGGCAGCAGGAGCGGTGCCTGCAGGTGCTGGCAGCATATGTCAGGTGGGAGGGGGCCAGTGCCCTTTTCTGGGCCCATGCCATGACATGGCAGGCCAGGGACTGGGACTGGCGCTACTGGGAGACAGCTCACACCATCACACTCGCACTGGTGGCAGTGAGGGATGCAGCAGCATGGTGGCACCGAGGACAGTATGGATCTGAGCATTGAGGCTGTCCTGGGCTGAGGAGATGTGCTTGCTGCCATGACCCTAGGAGGGGAATAAGCCCCCCGTCCCCACGTGGGATGGATCCACTGACTTGGCTCCCATGGCTTATGGCAGGTGTGGGGGCTCCCCGCAGCCCCTGATGGGAGCCCAGCCACCATCAGGGCTGCAGCCTCCCCATGGTAGCGGAGAGATGGCTCTCTCAGGTGCCAGGACAGCATTCCATCCCCGCTGCAGAAAGTAGCACAGCATCACTGCAAGGGATGTGAGAGCTTCCCTGTGTGCACTGGCAGCAGCATCACTGAGCTGCTACTGGGGCTTTACCTCCCTCCCCACTGTTTCTGCTAATCCAAAGCCCCTTTTGTTTAGTGAGGGTACCTGGATGGAAACGTCGCTGTAGGAGCCCCCGATGACACCAGTGATGGCGGTGGGCACATCATCGTGGACAGCGTAGGAACCGTCAGGGCAGATGTGCTCAGAGCCATCCACCCTGGTGAGGGAGGCGCGGACAAAGTCGAGGGACTGCTCGAGGGCGTAGGTGTCCTTGGAGCAGGTGTCGAGGATGTGGGCACCCAGCCGCACCCCTGGCAGGATGCTCCCATCCTTGTTGATCTCGTCCAGGGCGAAGAGCATGGCCTCCAGGCGCTGGATGCCCCGGTGCTCGTTGATCTTGCCGCAGTCTTCACTCCCCACTCCTTTCTCATGGACAGGGAAAAGGCCCCCAATCACCAGGTCCCCATCCATGCTGATCTCCTTCTTGCCAGCCACGCCATGCCCGGCGGCCAGACAGGTAGCCAGGCGCATCAGCCACAGCCAGGCGGCCAAGGGGACAGCCATGGGGTGTGGTGGCGCCAGCTGGGGGACCTGCACCACCCCGAGTCACCCACTGCCACTCGTCAAGGCGAGGGCAGGCAGTCCCCAGGCATTGGGGGCGGGGGGATGGCGCAGCGTGGTGTCAGTGTAAGGGGGGTCGTGCCACCCTGGCAGAGCCCTTGGCACCTGCAAAAGCAAAAAGAAAAGCTGCTGGGTGGGTCTGTGAGCTGCAAGGAGAGACAGTGAGTGTCCACAGGGGCAGTGCCAGTGCTGCACAGGAGAGCAAGGGCATGAGCCTGCCAGTGCCCCCTACCCCAGCACCCCCCCACCCGGGATGCCCTTAGGAAGGAGCCCTCCACACAAGGGCAGGCTGAGGGGATGCAACAGCTCCCACAGTGACCCAGGACCCCCACAAGTGGCACAGACCCCAGGGGAACAGGGACTGGTACCCCCACAGCACCTCCCAGGATGCACCAGCATGGGCAGGGTGGGCACAGAGCTGGCTCCTGTGGCAGCACCGGGCAGAGCAGCCTGCCCAGGAGCAGTTTGTCGGCCCCTAAAACATCGAGGGGGGGGGAGAAGGAGCCAGGGAGGTGACCCGGGGCAGGGATGTCCCCTGGGGCAGGGACCCCAGGCTGGGCAGGCAAAGCCACCACTGGCTCTGAGCCGAGACCCCAACCCATGCAGCAGCATCGGGGGCACTTACAGCTCCCAGCCTCCAGCCAAGAGCGCTGCCAGAAGCAGCGGGCTGTGAGCCCACTGTGCCTGCAGCACCCGGCCACCACTGTATTTTAATCCCCATCCCACACCCCCGGAGCCCACCCGCCCTGCCACTGCCCCCAGTGCTGCCCATGGCACCGGGGCCTGGAGCAGGGACACAACACTGGCTTCATCCTCCTGCAGTGATGCACGGGGTGGCTCCGGCAGCCGCGGTGCTTTAGAGTCTGTTCTCTCACCACCGCCCCTTCCTTCCCCATATACTAAATTCAGAGATTTCAGTAAAAGTAAGAGCCAGGTTTGCTGACTCCCTCTGCAGAAAGCACGGAGGCGCGGGGGAATCAAAGGCTTTTGCAGCAGGCAGGCCTTTTTTTGGCAGGAGATGCAGTCCCCTCAGAGATCAGTTGCCTTTTCCCAAACCACAGGAGAGATTTGTTTCCCATTTAAGCCGACTGCTGAAATCCCGCAGGGCGGGTGTTTTGGTGTCTGTGGGAGAAAGAGACCCCCTGACAGCCCAGAAACCTCAGGCTGCTCCAGCATGGGAAGCTGCCGGTGCTGCAGCAGGTCCCGGGGCTCACCCGCAGCCTCATAGGGTGCTTATAGGGGCACATGGGGTGGGAGAGTGATACTGGAGAGTGCTGCCCCCCCTGCAGCCCACCCCCCCCCAGCTGAAAGCAAGGCTGATCTCCCCAGGCAGGAGCAGGGCACCCCCAATGCCCCCACGGTGCTCCTGGACAGGTGATGTCTGTGGCCAGAGGAGTCCCCTGGCAAGCAGCCAGTGATGCCCAGGGGGATGCGGGCAGCAGTGTGGCACAGGGCGCACTCGCGTGGGGTGGTGAGATGTATGTGGACCTCCCCCATGCCCCAAAGTGCCTGTCCCCAGGTGCTGCCTGCCTGTGACAACCCCCCAGCCACCTCAGGGCATCTCCTACCTGGCTCCCCAATTTGAAGGAGTTTGAGGAAGAGGCTGAAGAAGGGTCCCTGCCTTATTTCAGGCACTCAATGCTTTAGAGGGACCCAGGTTTTCCTCAAGCAAGAAAGAGGCCGCAGGCATATGGATTATTGATGGAGCCCATCGGTGACAGGCTGAGCCCAGCACAAGGGTCTGGCAGCACTGGGAGCCCTGCTCCTTGAGGTCCAGCTCTCCCAGGGCAGCTGGCAGGACCCGCCAGACAAAAGGCACCTTCAGGCAAAGCTCTCCTGAAAGGACAAACCATCACCCGCCCTGCAGTGAGCCCTGGGGGATGCTGTGAGCAGGGCTGCGGCCATTCCCACAGCTGCTCTGCTGGGTTGGCATGGTGCCGGGGGGAGAACAGCCCTGCAGGAACATCTGGAGAACATCTGGGGATGTGAAACACCTGGCAGAGCAGAGTCAAGTCCAGCCCGATGGCCACAGTGTGGTGGGAAGGCTCCTGCTGGCTGTTGGCAACATCCCTTCCTGAAAGCATCAGCGAGTAGGACTGGTGGGAAGGTGCCATTGCTCCTGTGAGCCCCCAGCACTTCCCACCCAGCCCCAGGACAACTGCACCCTCTGACACCAGCACCCTTAGGGGTGGCATGAAGCCTGTGGGAGAGCAGCGCTGCTGGGAGGGCACAGGGCGAGCCTGGCTCGCTCGAGCCACCATCGCCACCTCCCCCGGGGGTCCCTGGAGGTCCCACTGCCACTGAGCTCTGCCGGGACCCCCACACCTCCATTCTGCCCCATGGCCTGCGAGCCCCAGTGCCCTGTGGGGTCAAAGCGCCTTCCCTGGGGTGCTTGCCCAGTGCCCCCAGCCACTGTGGCCATTGGGCTGCTCTTGCCCAGCCCGGTGGGAGCGTGGGGGGGCCGGGGGGTCAAAGGGGAGAGGAGCTGGCGCAGCCTGGCCCGTGCGCCCCAGCAGTGAGGGGAGGGGGAGGCTGCCTGCCCCACCGCAGCCCCTGGGGGGCTGAGCTCACGGGCTCGGCTCATCCACCCCAGATCCCGTCCTGTCCCGTCCCGACCCGGGGTCCGGCTGCCCCAGCGGCTCCCCCCGCCCGAAGCCACTGCTCTCCTCGGCCGGGGGGCGGCGGCAGGGGCGAGGGGGGGCTGTCCCCGCCGTGGCGGGCGGTCACCCCCGCCTCGCGGCCCCGCGGACGGCGGGCAGCCCCTGCCCGGGGCCGGGGGCAGCGGCGGCGGGGTCTCGCAGGGTGCCCAGTGCGGGGGTCGGCGCTGCCGGGGTGCCGGGGGGATGGGGACCCCCCCCGAGCCGTTCTCCCGGAGCCCCGCGGCCCCGCGTTTCGTGCCGGGGGTAGCCGGTGGGACCGGCCCCGGTGCCCCCCCGCCCCGCCCGCACCCCCGGCCCAGCTGCTGCCGCTGCCGGTGCCCGGGCTCGGCTCCCCTTCCCGCAGCCCCGGCACCGGCTCCGCGCACCGGCCGCCGAGCCCCGCCGTGCCGCGGCCCCGACGGCTGCGGGGACCGCCGGTGGCCGTGCCACTCCGCCGCGGGGCAGCGGGGCTCTGGGGACGCCGGGGCACGGGGGCGGCAGCGCCGGGCGGGACCGCAGCCCTTACCTGGGCCCGGCGGCTGTGCCGGGAGCCGGTGCCGGTGCCGGTGCAGCCGCTGCCTCGGAGCTGCGGCTGCCGCCGCCTCCCGCCGCCGCCTCTGACACTCCGCCAGCCCCAGTCGAGCGGAGCCGCTCCGCCCCCAGCCCGGCCCGGCCCGGCCCGATCCCCGCCCCGGCACGGCCACGGCACGGCACGGCACGGCACGGCGGGCAGCGGCACCCCCGGGGCCGACCCGCCCGCCCCCCGCCGCGCCGGGTCGGGGCTGGCAGGGCACGGGCAAAGCCGGGGGGGCACGGCCGGGTCCGGGCAGGGCACCACCAAATCCAGGGAAGACACGGCCTGATCCAAGCGGGACACCACCAGATCCAGGCAGGACGCGGGCAGGACGCGGGCAGATCCAGGCAAGGCACGGTCAGACCGAGCCGGGGCACAGGCAGGACACAGCCAGGTCCAGGTAGGGGATGGCCAGATCCAGGCTGGGCAGAGGCAGGACCTGCTCAGCACCCTGGAGACCTGACAGGGCACAGCTCAGTGCCTGCTCCCCCAGCCCCACAGCCCCCAGCTCCATCCCAGTCCAAAAAGAGGGGTCCCAGCCCCAGCTCCACAGCCCCAACCTAGTGCCCCTGGGGCTGTTCCCCCCGTGCCCAGCACAGCCCCCCCACCCACCTGCCCCCTGCTCCCCAAGCCCTTGGAGCGGCCCAGGGGCCCAGCATCACCCCCTCTCTGTCCCCTTGCACTCCACACAGCCCCCGGCCCTCACCATCAGCCCAAGCACCAAGCTGGGGGAAAGCTCTGGACCATCCGAAGACCAGACAGTGGCTGGATTTAGCCTCCCACATCTCCACCACTTGCCCAAATCCTTTCTGGAGCCATTTGGCTGCCAAGGATCCTGCCATGCTCATCCCCATCACGCTGGCAGCTCAGCTGTCCTGGAGACCTCCATGACTCAGGGACAAGAACGGGACAGGGAATGACATAGGACCCACAGGGATGGGCAGGGGCCAGGGGTGTCTCTGGGATACCACCCTGAGTAACCACCTCACCGACGCGTGCCTCAGTTTCCCCGCTGCCAGCTGCTGTGCTTTCAGGCTGTGGGTTAGGGCAGTGCGGCAAGAGTCAGACCCTCTCTGACCCGCTCTGTGTGTCTCCCCCCACCCAGCACTCCTGATTTGGTGGAGGGATAACCCGGGACTTCCATGGCAAGGTCCACCCTGGGGTCCCATGACACCAGGACCTCAGACCCCAGCAGCCTATCTCCTTTCAAGACTGTTACCACACACAGAGCAGGGCACTGGGGAGAGGGGGGTGCTTGGGCTAGGGCACCTTGCCACTGCTGGCCAGGGCAGGGACAGTGAGCCGGAGAGGGCTGGAGACACGCTGTGCCGAAGGATGCTGGCAACACCACGGTCCCACTTCCTCCTCTGGCAGACAGGACCTGGCACAAAACTTGCACGCGCCCCGGCACCGGCTGCATCCTCCTGGCTTCTGCTTTGGTGCTATTGGCAGCAGCAGGACGATGGCAAAGCCTCCCCAGCCCCCATCTTTGGTGGGGTTAGGGGACAAGCAGCATTAGGATCCACTGCCTGGCTCCACCCCCACTGGAGCCTCAGCCAGGCATAAATATTTCAGGGGGCTTGGCAGTTTTGTAATAACCAGCAACAAAGATAAACACCAGGAAGAGCAATATTTTTCCATGTGGGCTGGAGGAGTTTAATATTTTATCACTCAGAGCACAAAATATTTATGAACAATCTCATGTCAATCACTGGCTGAGGACTAATCATGACCTTTCCTAGCCATGGAGGACATGTCCCCACCACAGAGGAACAGCCAGGCCTCCCCTGCCACTTGCACCTCCACCCCAAGCTCCAGTTCTGGATCACCACGTCTGACTGCTGGGGAACAAGCCCTTGGCTGCTGGGGGCACCAGGGCATCGCAGGGGTTGAGAGCTGACAGCTGGGTGAGGTGCTCAGGCACCTGGCATTGCCCCAGGGCACCGTGGCGGTGATGTCCAGGCTGTCCCCTCATCCCCAGCTGCAGGATAAGGAACTGGGACCAGCACGGAGAGCCCTCCCTGCCTGCACCCCACAGCTGCAGGACCAGGCAGATGGGATGCCGGGGAGGCACTGTGCAGGCAGGCTGGTCCCCCCGACACAGGAGGAGCACAGCAGTACCAGGCCCACCAGTAGCCCAGGGACCTGGCTTTACTGGTTTTACTTCATGCAGGTTCCCAAGATGCCGGACGCCACCTCCCTCCAGCCCAGCCCAGCCCAGCCCAGCCCGGTGGCTGGGACCCTTCCCTGTGCCCTCGCAGCTGGCAGGAGCCAGGGACCGTCCCCATGGCCCTGCTGGGTTGCTCGGGCAGTGAGCAAGCATGAGCAGCGGGGATGCAGAGCCACTGAGCTCGGTCAGGGGGCACGGAGGGCACCCAGCAGCAGCCTCCACCCACAGCCCGTACCCCACCATGGGGCAGGACAGCACGATCGGCCCAGAGGCAGTCAGCAATGCCACCAGCCACCAGTGAGGAAAAGCATCCACTTTATTACAGACCCCAAAAGCACCTGTGGCAGTGCCAGGAGGACCAGGTTTACACGGGATCTTTCCATTTTTCAACAAGGGGAAGAGAAGAAGGGAACAAATCCAACACGGCTCTTTGGTGCTAGAAAACACGTGGTGGTGCGGTGGAGAGAAGCTGTGGGTCAGAGGGGCACTGGCAGAGCCGAGGGGGGACACCTCTGCTATCCACCACCACCCACCCCCCCGTTCCACAACGCCTGCGAGGAATTTGCGACGCATCTAGAGACACACAAACGTCAACTGCATTTCGCTGCTCCCCCCAGCCTGCACCTACCCCACACCGCTGAGCGCTGCAGGAGACCCTCCTGCCTCCCAGCATGCCCGAAATGGTCAAACACCCTTTCTGCAGAGAGGGAGAGTGGGTCCCGGGGGCATCAGCAACTCGTATCTCTTGGCTGGAGAGGAAGGAGGTGGGAAAGGCAGCTGGTTCCCAGTAACTCAAGCCCTGGGAGGAGGTGAGGCAGCCAGGTCTCTGCTTCACTCTTCTCCTCTCTCAGCAGCAATGGGCTCCTTGGTCCACTTGTCTGTGACCTCCGGGTTGGCCGCGTAGCCCATGTCATGCAGCAGGCCTGGGGCTCCCTCCCCATCCCCAGTGACCTCCAGGTCCAGCTCCTCGAAGGAGGAGCCGCTGGCTCCCGACTCACTGTAGCTGTGCTCGCTGCGGTTGTCTGCCTCCTCCCGGCCACGGCTGGCTGGGAAGGGCAGCAGAATGGAGGTGGCCACCGAGGTGTCTCTGCTGTCGGTTGTGGCCTCCATGCTGATGGAGCTCGTCTCACTCATGGTGTCGGCCCCTGAGATGGAGAGAGAAGGAGAGGGAGTGAATGCTGTGGGAAGGAAGGCAATGGGGATGAGGTCCCAAACCTCAGAGATGTCAGGCCACAGCGGAGACCAGCTCCTACCTCTTGTCACCTCCTGTGCCTTTGAGAAGTGACTCGGCCAAGACAAGCATGAGCTGGACTGAAGTAGCTCCCTGAAATCAGCGCACTCTAAGCTATCACAGCCAACCCCTGGCTTTCTAGCCATGCCCTTTCCTCCTGGCTGTGCCCCGGCCCCACGGCACTCTCTGTGCACACACCAAGGACATGGCAAGCTCTTCCTTAGGGAGAATGCCTAGCCTGGGAGCTGGGGGACAAACCTGCCCACAGCATGGCACCAGGAACGAGGCAAGGAGTGGGAGGCCGTGCTGCAAGGATGATGGGGAGCTGCAGCATTGCCTGAGCACCCAAGGGGACAGCGGCACACAGGCAGGTCCTTGGATGCGCTGCCGTCAGAAGCAGGTGTACATCCACCCTCATGCCAGGGCATCCTAACGCTGCCTTCAGCACCCCCGGCAACCTGCTCCCGCTCCCCGCATGGCTCCCCTGCAGCCAGCAGCAGCGCAAAGGCAAAGGAGGGCAGCGGCAGACGGGACTCGGGGTGCCAGAGGATGGTGGGAGCCTTCCCAGCTCATTCATCACTTCTCCAAGTGAGCTGGCTGCCAGCCCACATCCTCTCTCACAGCCAAGCCCCACCAGGGGCTGCCCCTTCCTGCCCAGGCAGACCCCTCGGCCCACCGCCCCCTCCCTGGATCCCTGCCTCATTAGCTCGGTCGACAACACAATTAAGAGTCAACAACGAGCTGAACGTGTCAGATTGAGACCAGCAGCTCGGTGCTGTTGCCGGAGCAACCAGCCAGGAGACTAAAACCCTCCCGTAAAACATTAATCATTATTAATTATGACATCACAGATCCACAAGGTTAATTATGACATCACAGATCCACATCACCAATTATGACATCGCAGATCCACATTGTTAATTACAACCCCAGCGGCCAACACTGAGCACGCTTCTCCATCACAGCCCTCCCCACTCCAGCCCCTTCCCACCTGCCTCGCACAGTGGGAAGCGCGTGCCAGCTTGGCCAACTCCCAGCACCTCCGCTCCCCCGCAGGCTCCATCCATGCCGGGCTGGATGCCCCTGCCAAGGATCATGCCCTGCACCAGGAGGGAGACCAAGAGGAGCCCTGCTTGGCAGCACCACGGGTGGAGGACCACAGCTCGCCCCCAGCGGGGCTGGGAAGCGGCAGAGAGAATGGTGGTGACCACAGAGGGGCTCCCAGGCAGGCGAGGAGAGCCCTCTCCTCCATGCTGGCTCCTGCTGGTGCAGCTCCATGCCCAGCGCGCAGCACAGGGCTGCCCCGGGCTCCTGCAGACATCTCCAGCCTATCTGGGCTCCTGCAGCCCAGGGTGCCCGGGGCTGGGCTGCTCACCCTGCTCCTGCTGCATGGCAGCCACTGAGCTCCTGGAGGAGATCTGCCAGGGAAGGAACTTTCCTTCCCAACACACTTAAAATCCCTTTTTTTTGTTGTTTTTCTTCCTGGCCTGGGCAGCTGCCAGCAGAACTGCTTGTAAATGGCAGTCCTCTGCCTTTGAGTGGCACCATCCCACGGTCCTGCCGGCTGAGTGACGGCTGTTCAATGAGGACCGAGCAGCAGCAGCAGGATGAGGAGCAGCCGGGAAAGACCCACAGATACAGCATACTCACCGCTTCATCCCACCTGGATAGTGCATTGGCTTCATCCTGCCCAGCAGGCGCCTGGGGAGGAGCCTGAGCCTCCACCCTCCTGCCTCAGCCATAGCATGTAAACCCTTTGGCTGGCACTAGCCAAGCCCTGGGCCACCACCCAAGCAATGCCTGGTGACCCACCCATGAAAAGGAGAAAAGAACCATCGCCTGCTGACACGCATTGCCTTTGCCGTAGCATCAGAGAGCACCTCGACATGGAAACTACATTTACTCTAAGTTAAAAAGGATGTTCTGCACACTGCCAGCAAGGCACTTGCTGAAGGGGACAGCAGCCACTGAGCGGGTGGCAGAAAAATGGGAGATACTGTCCTACCTGGGAGGACCTTGGCAGGGCAGTGGGTCAGCAGGGAGCCTCTGGGAAGATGGAGAACTGCGGGGGATGGAAGGGAGTGCACGGCCCCCAACCCCTGAAACCAGCTAAGGGTTTGCAAGGTCTCTAGTAAACATCTAAAAAAAAAATAAAAATTCAATTTGGCCAAATTGTTAGCCTGAGGTGACATGACACGTTCCCACCATGGCTTCACGACAGCTCATATCATTCATGGTCACTCATGTCCCTCTGAAACCAAGACAAGAGTGGTGCTGACCCCCAACCCATGCCCTGCCCTGCAGCACCCCTCCTGTGTCACCCCAGGAGCCATCACATAACCCCACGCCACAAAGCAAAGTGGCTCCTGAGGAGAGGAGCAGCAGCAGCTCAGGAAGGGAAGACAGGGATGAAGTTGACCTACACGCTGTTCTGAGCTGCCACAGTGGGAAAGCACCGCTGTCTCACCCCTGCAGCCACCCCCACCCCACCCCCTTGCTCCAAGGGCCACAATAGAGGCCCGTTTCCTTTCGGTCAGGCACTTTTTCACTGCTCTGTCACTTCTGATCGTGTTTGAGCAGCCACAGCTGGCAAATGTGCCCATTTCAGCAGCCTCACTCTCCTCCGCACAGGACAAGGCTGGCTCTGGTGTGGCCACCCAGCCAGACCAGGAAGGGACGAAGGTGGCTGCTGCTGGGGACAGTGCGGGGCCAGCTCTGGCAGGGTATGTGGCTGGAACCCCCAGCTGTCCCAGTACAGCCTGGAGAGGCCAGGCAGGGAGTGTGGCAGGAGTCCAAGAGGGTAACCAAAGCCTCATCGGAAGGTGCCCTGTGGGAGAGCAGGGGTTCAGCTCTCACCTTGTGGGCACAGAGGTTTCCAGCAGCCCTCACACCCACCTCTCCATCCTGCCCCAGGCACCTTGCTTGGTCCCCCAGCAAGCCGCTACCCATCCCCTGCATCCCACTTCCCTGCACCAGGAGCCAGCCCAGCACCTGGATCCAGCACGGCTTTTCTTCTGGCATGCAGCGAGGTGCCAGCCATCCTGTGGAGCCCCACCTCCCCCTCTGCTCCCCCAAGGATTGTGTAGCCATCCCACCGCACCTTCACTCAGCAGGATCACGGAACCCAGGAAGTTTTAATGGGAAAAAGAGGCACAGCTTGGGATGAAGCCCCACCAGGGTGTCGAGGTGCCCCCCAAAGGCCAGGGCCACCTAGGAAGAAGGGAAGCCAAGCAGCTAACACCAAGAGAGCAGCCGGGGATGGGTGCGACGGGAACCACTCGCCCCACACTGCTAATGAGCCTGGTGGGGAGCCAGCCCCCCCAGGGCAGCTCAGCCCTGTGCCACCCTGGGTGCTGGCACTCAGGCAGACCAGCAGGAAGGCATAGAGGATTCTCGGGATGTACAGACATGGCTCTTCAGAGGATGGAAACAAGTGGGGATGTGGCAGAGCACATCAGGGAAAGTGCACTGTGGCACTGGGGCTCAGCAGGGGATGCCATCAGTCGCACCCAGACGCTGCTGGACAGACTCAGCTCCAGGAAAATGAACACCTGAGACTCCAGGCAGGGCCACGTGCTTAGAAACCATCTGTGTTCATGCCAGTAAGCCCATGTCAAGAGGCTGCTTTTGTTTGCTTTCACCTTCCATGCGCCACAGCAGGGTCATGCTGGAGAGCACGCCGCTGAGCGCAAGCCGGGAGCAAGGGCCTGCTGAGCACCGTGCTGATGCCAAAGCCCCGGAAAATAATTAAGTACAAAACAACTAATCGTGATTGACATTGGCCCCCTGGAGACCTGTCAGCTGCCTTCCAAAAATGTTTCCCGTCTTTCTGATGACCCTGATGATGGCGAAGAAAGGACAGAATTGGTGCGGAGGCAGCTGCAGCCCCCGGCCCCTTCCTTGCGTGCCAAGTGTGTCCGTCCTCAGCAGAGCTGCCAGTACCCTGCTCTGTGCAGAGCAGCAGCAGCAAGTAGAGACCCTGGACCATGTCCTGCAGCCTTTGTGGCCGCTGGCTTCGTTTTGAGCTGCAGGCACCCAGCACCTTGCAGGGTGAGCTCAGGAGTAAGGACAGCAGATGACAGCCTAAATGGAGAGATGCACTCCAAGGTCAGGAGGCTCAAGAAAACAAATCCAGTCTTTTCTTACACATGCAAGTTGCTTGGCACTGCCTGGCACCAGCCACAACAACAGGCAAGGAGAAACGGCAGTGCCTTCCGCTGGGAACTCCTGAAGTCTTTAATTTGAGGAAAGCGTAATACAGCTGCTGGCAGGGAGTTTTGTGAGCTGTGACTGAAATGTTCTGCATCCACACAGAGCATTACTAAATATGATGCTCGCTCTGAAATCGCACGCTCAGTGCTGTTATTTCAGTATTTTGTGACGAGGGGGAAGAGCGGGCTTCATCTGCTGCCACATCAGGACTGACAGCCCAAGGCTGCCATGCGTACAACATCCTCAGCTGCCTCAGGGAGAGGAAATGTGGCTCAGCACCTCCCCAGTCCCCTGCTCACCTGGTGAGGCAGCAGCTCAGGCACAGCCAGAGGAGCCGAGCGCCACTGGCAAGGACCACCACCTTCCCAGGAGCATCCCAGCACTACCTGAGCCTCCATCGAGGCAGGACCACTTGAAGCACTGGCAGAGCTGAGGTGGATCAAGAAACAACCCAAGAGGAGACTGCGCTTAAAAGCAAACGGGGACATTGTTGTGCCCACCCTCCAGCCAGCAGAGGAAAGCCTGAAAGTTGTCACAGAGACCCTGGGATCTGCTGGGTCATGAAGACCTTTTGGCCATCATGCTTGTTGAAGGGCCTGTGGCTAAGCTGAACTTGGTCTTTGAGTGGCTCCCCCAGGAATAAAGGAGTAAAAAAGATGGGAAAAGAGACTGGGGCTTTCTCATCCTCCAACTCAGAGGTGGTTGCACAGATCCCACGACAGAAAACACTTGGGAAGGGAGGACCAGTCTGAATCGATTAAGGTGTCTCTTTCAAGGCACCTCCAGTGAGCAGCTGGGCAGAGGCGAGATCTGCCAGCTGCCCCCACCCCAGTGGGATCTCCTCTCACACCAGCTCAGAAAAGCCACGCAGGACTTCAGCAAATGAGACCAGCTGCCCCCTCCCACCTTGCCTCCTGACTTTGACCCCACTGCTGAACGAGGGGCAGCCTGATGGCCACCCGGTGGCTGGGGCAGCACCACTGCCAACAAACAGCCCCCGAGTCCCTGGTGTCAGCAGGCCATCGGTGGTGTGACCAGGATGCTCACTGGGCACTGTTTTCCTCTGCAGAAGCCCAGGACCTCGTCACGCGGTACCACTCTCCCCAGCTGACACAGCAGGTGTGCCAGCCCAAGACACTGCAACATCACAGGGACACAGGAGATCACAGGGACCTCCAAGACCCTCAGGCAGGAGCAGCACAAGGAACCTGAAGGCTCGCCACATTCTTGGTCCTCTCTGACAGCTGAAGCAAGAGTGCGACACCCCAGCAGACCTGGTTCTGCTCCTGTGCCCAGCAGTGACAGCGATCACAGCGCAACATCCAAACTCAACTCTCCAGTCTCCAAGGCAAGGCCAACCTCTTACAGCTATTATTATTTTAAGATGTGTTGTGCAGACTCAGCAGATGACACCACATCAGATTGTGCCAACAAAAGCTCATCTGTGTGACTGGGTGGGGAAGGATGGTGGAGGAGCTGGCCCAGAGCTGCTGCCAGGGAGCCAGGCCTGGGGTCTCCCACAAGAGAAAGTCTGAGTGCTGTTTAAAACTGGGAAGCCCTTCTTCCAGCAGGGCAGGGGACTTCCCCAGCTGGCAGTGGCATCGCAGGGAAGACGCTGAGACAGCCGGGGCACAGGGCAGCGGCTGCACTGAGCATCCCCTGGCTGTGCTATGGGACTGTGCACCCCCTGAGCGGTGCAGAAAGGAGCACACACAGCTGCTGAAGCCACTGACCTGAAGCAGCTTTCACTCACAGGGGTCCTGCTGTCCCTTTCTGAAACCAAGCAGCAACCACAGGAAGGTGCCAGAGCAAGAGGGCTGTGGGGTGCCTCTGGCCACCCTGGGCCAGTGCCCAAAGCAGCCACCCCACCACAAGGCAGACAAAAAGGCAAAAAGCTGAGTGAGCACTGTGAAGACACGGGACCTCAAAGCACTGGGAAACTGCCCCAATTAGACTCTTCATTGCAGCGCTAAATGGACAGAGCTCCCAGAAAGCAATTCCCAGGCTTGTTTTTACGCCACACACGATTAAGAATTAAAGCAACCCAAACCTGAAGACGTGTTAAAACAAATGACCAAGAACCCCAGGAGGTGAGGAGAGCCGTCATGGTTTTTTTCATGCCCGTTACACAAGCATGGGCAACCCACAGGGCAGGAGAAGGCAGCTGCCCCGGCCAGCAGCTGCCTCGGGCACACCATCCAGTGCCCGGGAATGCTTGGCTAGCCGGCTCCCACATCTCACAGACATGTGAGCACGTGGGCCGGTGACAGCAACTAGCATTTTGGGTTACTATAGCACTGCTGTTCTGCGCCTACAGCCATTGTGGTCCTTTCCTGTATGAATACATCCAGGCTCCAACAGATCTTGCTGAGCAGATGCTATTGGGCAACTCCACCACCAGCTACTGCAACCTGGTATTTAAGCTCTTTGCAATCCCAATATGTAACAGATGAAGATGAGATCAAGAAAGATGTATATGACAAGGAGAAAAACAAGCCCAGATGCAACCAAAAGCTGTGAGATTCAGCTCTGCTTTGACAACAGTGGACCAGTGACTCAGTGGCAGCTTGGCCCTTGCCCCGATGACACAGAGGTGTCCTGGTTCTCCCCAAGATGCAGCGTGACACCCCAGGGACAAGATTCTATCTTAGCCTGACATGAGAGGAAGAGGTGTGCTGATACTCAGTGGCTGAGCACCAGGTGGGCGCAGGTCAGCCCCCCTCTGCCTGCCCGGGTGGCAGCACTGGGGACACCAGGACCCCCACCTTTGGGAGGGCTGATGACAATCAAAGATGGAGCCCATGTGCAAGCCACGGATACCTGTGATGTCTGTCTGGGCATCCTCAGCCTCAGCTGCAGCAGCCCTGCTCTTCCTCTCCAATTCTTTCATTTCAGGCACGTAGAAGTCCCCTTGGCGGGCGAGAGGACACACAAAGTAGATGCGATCCTCCTTGTAGATCTCGATCCGGGGATGGGCACACAGCTTCCTTTCCTGAAAAGCAGTAGACGACCACAGGTCAGGGATATATGGCCTATAAGCCCCTGCCTCCCGCCCTGGCAGCGCACCCCGCCTCCACCCATGGACCTGCCAGCCTGACAGCATCACAGACCGACCCACTTTGCCCACAGACACAGTGGAGCGGGAGGTCCCATCCCGAAACCACCGTGCTGCTTCCCCTGTCACAACAGCCCCCACATGCCAGGGCTGGCGGTTGCGGCCTCGGGGATCACAGCTGGCGGGGCTCAAGGAGAAGGTCCCGAAGTCCCAGGGAGGCTCAGCTACCCCAGCTCAGCCTTAGTTTTGGTGAGCTCATTTTGGGCTGGAGCAAGGGGTTGCAGGGAGCCCAGCAGCTGCTTTGAACACACTTGCCAAGTCGCCAGTCCCTCCTGGCAGCATGGCCCCACAAGCAGGCGTAGCACTTCTCTGCTAATTAATATAATCCAGAGCTGACAGCTCAAGCAGCTCCTTTCAGAATGGCAAGGGCAGGGGGAGTGGGAGATGAATCCCTGGCATTTCAGGCAACTCCTCCTCCTCCTCTTCCTCGCCTCACCTCCCCCCAGCAGCACACTTCAGGACCTCAGCCCTCAGCTGCCATGGGCCCATGATGGGGGTATGTCCCCCCCAAGCTGCATGGTCCACGCCAAGCCAGGGCTGCAGGGATCCTCGGGGTGTCAGGGGCCAGGCCGAGGAGCAGCTGGACCCCTCTTGCCACCCCCTCCTCGCCTGCCCACCAGCTGCTTGCTGGCAGAGGGGGCGGCTGATTACAATCTGGGTGAGAAGGGAGAGCGTCTCTTTAGCAGATTTTCTTTTTCTTTCTTTCCCCTTTTCAAATCACTGTCAGCTTTTATTTAATTCCACAACCACCCCAGTTATCCTCCTCCTCCTCCTTGCCCTGACTATTCTCCTCTTCCTCCCTGACCCACTGATCCTCCTTTTCCTCCCTGCCTCAACTATCCTCATCCTCCTCCCTGCCACATTGCTCTTGGCATGGCTTGCCTGGACATCCTCTGACAGGGTCCGTATTCCTCCAGGGCTCTCCAAAGCCAGGGCTGGCCCCTCTCCAAGGACAAGCTCTATGGACACATCAATTCTGACCTTACAAAATTCATTCCTGACCCCCTTCACCCCTGAGGATGGACCAAGCTGATTTCATATCATTTATTTCCCAGCGAAATGCCAGCACTGGGCAGAATCCACAACCGACAGGAGATAACACTGACCCTCTCCCTGGCGCTGGCAGCAAGGCCACCTGGAGAGCCACCTCCGTGCTGTCAGGATGCTGCGCAAGCAAGACAGAGAGAAAACCTCACGTAAGCTGTTTCCAGGTCTGTTTTCCTGGGGAAGCCTGCAGGAGCTGGTTCTGAGAGCCTCAATTTACCCAGTGGCACCACAGTGGCAGAAACACAAACCCCAGCTTTACCTGTCCCATCCCAACACCTTCAAGCCTGAATTTTGGCAGAGTCCCTCCTCCAGCTGAGAAGGAGCCACATTCATGAGCCCAGTGTCACATGGACATGCAGGGACGCAGGCGGGCTTCTAAGGCGCTTGGAGCCCGGAGTTCCCACTCACAGGCAGGTGAAACACTAACACACGCAGATCAAAACCGTATTAAATAAAAACAAGCCAGGCTGTTTTTAGCTGCAGAGCAGAGGCGGCTCATATCACTCCTGCTTTTTCAGCAACAGCACAGACAAGAACCCTCCCCACTGCTCTGCCCCTTGCTCTACCAACCACAAGCCTATCAGCCAATCTTCAGCTTGGTTTGTTATTTTAGGTTACTGCAACACATACCAGAGACGGGTATCTCCAAAATTCACAGGTTTTTTGGATGCATCCAGCTGGCCCTCCACCACTTAATGCAGATGGGGACAACTCAGAGGATCTTAAATCAAAGAGACCTTCACTAAATTTATACAAGGCATCTAAACAGTCTTAAAACATCAGGGCTCTGATCCGGTCTCCAAGACCTTCCAAGCTGACTTCCCAAAACTGACTCTGGGATTCATAAAGAGTGGATCGGAGATGTACCCTCTCCCTACAATTTATCTAGGTTGCTACAACTCCCCTTCCAGCTACACAGACATCATAGTGACTCCCCCAAAGTACAAACAACACCCCCTGCACGCACACAAAAAGGGTGAATTATGGCTTTTTAAGGAATAAACCCACACATTTGTATGAAGAACAAGGTCCAGGACTGTCTCATGAGCCACATGCTGCTTCAGACTCAAGGATCATCCTATAAGAGAGAGGAGGATGTTGCACCCTGCCAGGGTGGGAGGCAGTTTTGTCTCCCTGAAGCCAGGAGCACCCAGGTGCCCTGCAGTCAAAGCCCATGGCTGTGGACCAGGTTGGTGGGTCAGTGCTGAAGTGGCTGGACACTCACTGCCAACACCTGCCTCGCTATGGACAGCTACAAGGATGCTTAATACTTCCTTCCAATTCTTCCAGGGTTTTCCCCAAAAGCCAATGGAGGGAAACAGAGCCTGGTGGTCCTAATTTATGCCTGTACAAATCAAGGTGGGAGCTAGGCCTCTGCTTCTGTGCTTCTTCCTGGAGCAACCCAGCTCCTGGCAGGGCTGCTGCAGAGCTCAGCACCAGCAGCCAGGCTCAGGAGAGGACAACATCCCCAAGAAGGTGCAGGGAGGTGGCAGCTGGAAATTCTGTCCTATCCAGGCTGGGACCAAAGGGATGAGGCTGCATAGAGACTTGAGGAAAGGGCAGAGGCAATGAGGTGGGAAGCCACAACAACAGAAATGGATGAGGGGATCATCCAAAAAAAATGGATAAGGGGATCATCCAAAGGGATGCAAAGGAGATCGCCCTCGTAATCATCCCAAAGAAGATCAGGAGCCTGGCAGATGCCAGGCAAGCACAAGCAGAGGTGCAGCAAAGTGCAACCAAGAGGTGGGTTTCAGCACAGGACAGAGTGGCTTAGGATTATCACAGCAAAGAGGAAGGTTGTAACGCTGCTGCAAGGGAAAGAACCCGGAGAGATTGGAGAGCAGAGTCCAAATGCAAAGGCATAAGCAGAGAGCAGATTAGCAAAAGCTCAACAACATGGCAAAACAACAGAGACACTCAACAGGCAATAATACACTCTGCAGCTGAGGAGGAAGCCCCTTGCTAACTGCAGCTAAGCCAACAGATGGAGCAGCAAGGCGGACGTGGAGCTTGCAAGGCAGAGCCCTCCAGTCAAATCAAATGCAGTCTCACATGGGCGGAGGAGCTCAGCAAGAGGTGAACAGTGGGACGCTGACAGTGTCAGGGCCAGGCTTCTGGCTAGGACAGCAGGACCCAGTAACTAGGGCAGGGAAAGGGATTCATCCCTTCACAAGGTCATGCTGTGCCACCTCCCTTCTCAGCCTCTGCCAGGAGCTCGCCCTTCCTACAACCAGCAAAGATGGAGGCAGTAGCACAGCGTGCAAGGCTCTACTGGGCACCTGAAGTATGGGATCCATACAGCCAAGCTGCATATACACAGCAAAGACCGATGCATCCAGAGCCTTCCAGTTCAGTCCCGACATGCAAGGCAGCTCTGGCATGCTCCTCCTATGTCAAGACCCACTGCTTCCCATGAAGCCAACTCATCTGAGGGCCATGGTGGGGTGTTGCTCACCATCCTCCTGGGAACAAAGTTTTTTGTAGGGGAAGACTCTTGCACTCCTTTTTCCCAGGTGAAATAGCACCTCACCCAATCTTTACCCCTGGGCTGCTTCCAAATGACCCACCACCCTCTGACTCCCTGTAGGACCTTCTCCAGGTTGGCCTTGTCCCTCTAGGAATGGAGCATCCCCCAGCCTCATGCATCAGAAAAGACAGACAAGGATTATGCACCAAACCACATTCCAACCAGAGCATCAACACCACCCTCACTGCCATCAGCTTCCCCTCACCCATGCTGCTGGTGACTGGGCCGCTCCAGTTAGTGCCAGTAGGTCAGCTAGCACCTGGCAGAGCGCAGGGGACCCCCAGGGGACCCACCAGCCCTGTCCCTGCATGCCAGCACCTCCTGCCTGCTCAGGCAACACAAGTCCCTCCCCCCATGTCTTGCTTCCATCCAGAGGCATCCATCTTCTCCTCCTGGTGAAGCGATCGGACGCTTCGGTCCCAGGGATTTTAAAGAAACAACAAACAAAACCAAATGGAGCCAAAGGGCCCTAAAATCAGTTGCTAAAATTAAGAGCTGAAACTGAGCCACCAGCTAGGACTGAAGGGAGCGCACTGTGTGCCACATCCTCCTCACTTCCACACACGCTCCACACTCAGTGTGTCATCCCCGCTTATCTTAGACACCATGGGCACTAGGTAGTGCAGAAAGGCTTTGCAATTCAGTTTGCACAGCACCCAGCACCCTTTGGCACTCTCCCAGTTCAGTCAGGGGGGACAGATTCCTTGCTGGGCCATGCCACTGTCCCAGACCCAGACTGGGAATATCCCTTGTTTCTGTTTCTCCTTGCCCAGACAGCAGCTTGAAGTTAAACACCACTTCAGTTCCAAGTCTAAGCTGACGAGAGCAAAAAAAACCCCAAAAGCACCCCTTCCTCCCTGGGCTTCAAACTTGACTTCAATGTACCGTTGCAGCCCAGAAAGCCAAGCATCTTCTGGACTGCACTACAAGCAGCGTGGCCACCAGGTTGTAGGAGGGGACACTGCACCTCTGCTCTGCTCTTGTGAGACCCCATCTGGAGCATTGCCTCCAGCTCTGGGGTCCCCAGCACAAGACAGTCATGGACCTGTCAGAGCGGGTCCAGAAAAGGCCATGGAAGCAGTGTAAGGGCTGGAACACCTCTGCTATGGAGAAAGGGTGAGAGATGGGGCTGTTCAGCCTGGAGAAGAAAAGGATCCAGGGAGACCTTATCACAGCCTCAATGTATAAAGGGGGCTTGTAAGAAAGATGGAGAAAGACTTTTTACCAGGGCCTGTAGTGACAGGACAAGGGACAATGGTTTTAAATTGAAAGCAGGCAGGTTTAGGTCAGGCATAAGGAAGAAACACCTTGTGATGAGGGTGGTGAGACACTGGCACAGGGTGCTCAGAGCAGCTGTGGATGCCCCATCCCCGGTCAGTCTGGATGGGGCTGGGAGTGACCTGGTCTAGGGGAAGGTGTCAGACTGTACGACCTTTGAAGCTCCCTTCCAACCCAAACCCTTCCATGATTCTGGTCCTCCCTACCAAGCTGCAGTCTGACCACAAGAGACGGGGATGAAGCCTGGGTGCCTGGGGCTGCCTGCTGAGGGGCAGGCGTCAGGCAGGGGACTGGGGAGGAACCATTGGCCCAAGAGATGGTTTGGGCAGAAGGGAGGACAAGTTGCTGGAGGAAGAGGCAGCCAGACATACTTCACATCAGTAATACCTCAAGCATCAAGGAAACCCCAACATCTCGGCTTGCAGCTCCAGCAGGGTGCACATGGAGCCGGCAGGTCCTGCCTCCCAGCATGGCCAGCACCCAGAGCCAGCTCCAGCACACGGCACAGCTGCGAACACCAGGCTGCTGGGCTGCGAACCAGCTGCTGCTTCCCAGCCTGGAGAAACTCACATTTCAGAGGTGGTGAGACTGCTCCCACACACGTGCACTTTACTTTCAAATCCTCCGGGCTGCGAGGTGTTTCAGAAACAGAAGGTGATATTACTGCAATCAAGAAAAGGCCGTTTCCATCAGCCAGCAGGAAAAAAAAGAGCGGCATCAGCAGCGCTACAGTGGTGGAAAACAAAGTCTCACCAAAGGATGGCAAATCCTCCAGCTAGCAAAATACAGTACCTGGCAATCAGCACCTGCCGTGCCCACCAGCACCCCTCCCTGCCCTCCACACCAGCACGCTTCCCCCCACTTCCCACAGCAAGCCCCAGTCCTGCCCACCACCGGGATATGGCCCTGCCGGTACAGGCAGCGCACGGCTTCGGGACAGGTGGGTGAAAACCAGCCCCCGAGATCCTCTCCGCAGCAGCAAGAGGGAGAGCATTTGGACTGTGGGAGCTGCAAAACGCCAGGCTCGATAACTGGGAGAGTTTTTCATTTTCACCTTGCTGAAGGCAGCCCGCCATGCAATTTACACCTTGCCTGCCTGCCTGCGCTTCCCAGGGCCGAATCACCCGGCTGCTCCCACCTCAGCGGAGCCGCGGGAGCTGCAAAGCGGCAGCTGTCAGGCACAGCCAAACTGAGAGGCGGGGGAACGAGCCTGGGTGGGTTGATGGGTACGGGAAGTCCCAGCACCCTGAGGGGGGCTGATGGGGACCAGGCACAGGCTCCTAGGTCACTGCAGGAGGCTGCTGCAAGTCACAAACGTGATTCTCCTCTCTGGGATGGAGATTCCCTCCCATCCCTCAGCAAAAGGGAGTAAGCTCCAGCCCTGCCTTGCTGCAAGTACAGGCACACTCCGGACCTCCTCCCCTTCCAGCACCCATTTGAGCTGCAAGAGAAATCCTGCAGCACATCCAGGCGCATCCCCCATCCTCAGAGATGAGCCGAGCAGCAAGTCCCAGTGAGATTTACTTTCAGAAAGCAGCCACTGGCAGCCAGAACCCCCAGTGTGGGGGAATAACAAGCCCTGGACACGGCTGCCAGCCTGGAGACACTCAGGTATGTTAATCCATGTGTTTCCAGGGACTTACTTTACTGCCCCAGCTACAGGAACGTCACCTGCAAAATAAGGAGCAGATGGTGCAAACACACAATTCACGGGGCTTGGGTCCCCCCTGGTGTCACGGTTATTTGGTAGTAATTAGTCCTTGAGCAAAGAGTTTCAGAAGTGAAGCAAACTTTTGCATTAAAAAAAATTAATCTTCCTGAAAACTCAGTGCTTTCCAAGTTCCCAGGTTCTGCCTTGCTCCCGTACTCGCCATGGGTAAGAGAAGCCAGCTGGGGACACTGTTCTCACCAGCTTCCTAGAACTCCACTATATGTTATCACATCTTCCTCCTACCTGACCCCAACTGCACCCCTTCCTCTGCTCCTCCTTCCCCAACACCGCCCCACACAAGCTCTCTGAAGCAGACTTTGGCTTTAGCCACTCTGAAAGCTCAAACCCTGGATTTCCATTATAAGACAAGAAATCCACATAAATCCACATAATCTCTCCTCCCCTGAGGAACCAGTCACGGGTTCTTACTCCTGTCCCTAGGAACTCCATCACTATGGGAATATGTGGGTCAACAGCCACACACAAAAGGAGGAAGACGAGACTGCGGGAGAGGAGGACCACAGCTGGAGAGGGCTGCCTCTGCTTCAGAGTGTGGGTCTCTGGGGACCAACGCTTTCCTTCCAGCCCTCAGAGGATGCTTCTTCAGCATTAATCACAAAGCTGAAGAGGTTGATGCAATGATCTCTGCCATCACGGATGACTGGAGTGATGCTAAATTGCTTTGCCTGCTCTGTTGCCTCGGCAAGGCTGCCAGGAGCAGCAGCTGTGGCAATTTCTCTGCCTCTTGTTAAGGTAGGGCCTTTCTTCTCCTGCCCATCCCGCCTTGGCCAGGCGGCCCACCACACTGCAGCCTCCCACCCTGCTTGGGGCATCGTGCAGGTAAAAAGAGCCTTTTTGAAACACGGATATTTTTTAGGCTGCTCACAGGGAGAGTAAGCTCTAACCTATGGTACAACCCCCCTGCCCTGAGATACCCAACAACAGGTTGTTCCTTGTGGTGAGAGATCATCTTCCATGGCAAACTCATAGCTGAGAGACTGGAGGGCTCCTCATCCAGGTGGACATTCCCAACACACCTTGATGACTTTTATCTCCTGGGCCACCACTCGCTTCTGTACTTGCCCTTCTGCAACAGGGATGTCCAGTGGAGGCTTGTCATTCCCGGCCTTCCCACACATGTCCTCACCTGTAATAGGTCCCGTGATGAAAACCTTGCACAGCAAAACCAAAGCAACAGAGACGGAGCAGGAGTGCCTGGTGCCCACAGCACATGGGAGCTCTCGGTCTCCTAAGAACACACCACCACCACCAAGTCTGAGTCCTTTCCTCTTGTTCCTTGGCTCCCCAAGCCATCTTCCTGGGATCACAGGCACCTCCAGCTGCTCTTCCACAGCTTGTTTTACCAGGACAAACTCAGGACATGTGTCACAGTAATGCCCCCAGGAAGAAAGTGGCGCAGTGGAATAAATGCCCCCCCATCACTTCCTACCTCCTTGAACAACCTTGTCTTTCTGCAACGCCCCCGGCTCCCAGGCTTCATGGAATGTATTTCATGATGAGCTAAGCTCAGCCTCACACCATCCCTTCACAGCTGAAAGCTGAAAAGGGAAGCTGAAGAACCTAACCTTGCTGAACTTGCACAGATAAAGCCACCAGCAGCCTGAAGCAAAATCCGGATGCAACCACCTGATTCCCCAGCAAAATAGTCCTTCCCTCCCCACTAACAGGGACTTAATGTCAGGCTCATCGGCCTCACATAGAAGGCAAGGAAGGCCACCAAAGTGGAAGATCGAGTGGGTTTCAGCCTGGTTCACTGATGAGGAATGGGTAAGATGATCACAACATCCATCAGCGTATCACCAGTACAGCACATTGGCAAATCTGATGGCAGAAAGTCAGTTTGCAGGACACTATGATCTTCCAAGCTATCAGCTAAGTGCAATCAACAGTGGAGAAATACTGTCTGACCTGCTCAGGGAGGCCCAGGCTTGCCTCCAGTGACAGAGATCCCTCTCGGGCTCTCCACTGCAGGACACTCACCCATGGGCCACAGCTCCCTGTTGGTTCACTGCTCCTCCTGTTCCTGCTTCTCCTTCCCTTGCACTGGGGAAAGACATCCCCATGTTTTAAAAGCCAGTCGGAGTCCAGGACAAGCGCCTTTCTGATTTTTTAGAAGTGAACAAGAAACATTTCCCTGCAGGCTTCAAGGAAAGCCACCTTCAAACCTCCACGTCCAAGAGCTTGCACCTCTACCCCATAAAGCTGGCAATCCTGCGAGGCAAAGGGCAAAGAGCCAGCAATGCTGGCGAGCCCCAGTGTGATGACAGCTCCCACCAGTGAGCTCAGCTAACGAAGCCCCCAGAGCCTCCAGCCACCACACGCTGCCAGCGGTAACGATTCGCCTGAGGAAATCCCCAGTGCAAACAAACAGCGCTGGCGGGCAGAAAGCAAAAGGCAAAAAGCCGGCAGGCTGCCTGCAATGCAGGAGGAGGTAGAAACGCAGGCAGAGGCAAGGAGGGGGTAAGGGAGGCAAACAAGCGGCACCAGGCATATTCATCAGGGCCCTTAGGACAGCTCCCGACATCCTCGAGCCAGGACACGACGTTTTGGCAGCTGCATGTGCTGACCGACCTCTCCAGCTGCCCTGCTCAGAGTGGGCATGGGGAGGCCAGGTGGGTCTGGGTCCCTGCCTTTTCTCTGCAACTCTCACCTCCTCCTCGGCCCACCCCAGACCCTGGTGCAGGGTCCCAGGAGACTCATTACCTCAGTCTAGAGAGGAAAGCGCCTGCTGAGCACACTGCCGCAGTGTGCTGGGGTGTGCGGGGAGGCAATGGCTGGAAGTGCCAGCAGGGATGCAAGCTGAGCACCTCCAAAGCCAGGTTCTTCTGCTGGTAACAGAGGCAGCAGGAAAAGGGAGCAGCTGCTTTCAGTGACCTTTGCAGTCTGGCAACTGCTCCTCCACCAGCACAGGATTGTGAGTTTGACCACGCAGATCAATCACAAGATAAAATTGAAGCAAGTTAGGCGAGGACAGAGCCCAGCCTGCCTCTGCCCTTCCACGAGCCTGCAGCTTTCCAGGTCCTATACACTACCAGAAGTGCTGCATGAGCCAGGAACGCTCCAGATATGCGCCATGCCACTCAGCTTTCCAGGTCTTTCCCTGCCAGGGAGCCACCTCTCTGTCTTCACCACTGCTCTGCTCCCCTGGGTACCCCAAATCACAAACAGCCCTGCATAATGTTATCAACAGCAGCATATCAGCCAACACTGCAGCCACCAGAGCTGCCCCAGTGCCCCCTGAGACCCAGAGGACACTCTGCTTCTTCCCAGCACCGTGGTGTTCCTCCCTCAAGCTCTGGGTATGTGGAGGATGGGGAGGATTTCAGGGAAGCACCTCTGCACCTCCAACCCCACCTGCCCTTCCCAGGCAGCTGCAGCTCATCACGGGCAGGGAGCAGACTGCTCTGCACCGCTGCAGCCCTGTCCCAGGAAGGCTGCTAGGCCTCGGTTAGCAAGAGAAGAGGGGCTGGGATGCTGGTCCTGTGCCCCATGGCACAGCATAAAGCCCGAGCTGAGCCGATGCTACGGGTGCCATAGTAGCTCCTGCCAGGAGACACAGGTTTGCAGGGGAACTGGTGGGAGAGGCAGGCAAGGGCCTCTCGGGAAGGCAGGAACTGAGCAAGGGAGGGACAAGTGAACACGGCACCTAGAGATGCATGTGAGAGGAGGAGGATGCAAGAACAGGAGCCGATGGCTGTGCTCCTCCACTGTGAGCCCACTGCATCAGGCAGCTCCTGCAGCCATAGCAGCAGCTTCTGCTTTGCTCATCCCCTGAACTGCTCAGCAGAGAAGTACCAGAGCAAGTCGTTCTCTGACACTGACCTCTCGATAAGCTTTTGCCAACTCATGGTCTGGTTGCTGTACCGCTGGGCAGACGTTACCCCAAGCTGTGAATCCGCACAGCGTGAAAAGAAAAGCAGCTGGCCACAGCAGATGATAGATATCTACCTTTCTGCATGTCAAGGAGCTGCCATCAGCTCCCGGCAGAAATAAAACTCAGAGGAGCATCTGAGATTACTGGCCATCCAGTAGCAGTGAGAAGACACCAGTGTACACAGTGGGAACGAGGCCACAGTTTCCCTCCCTCCAGCCTTCCTGGGCTGCCTTACAACCCCACGGAGCGGGAACAGAGCCTGTCAGCAAAAGCATGAAGCTGGCAGGCAGCTGCGGACAGGCCCACTCTGTGAACAGCCACAGTGCATCCTCTCTGTCCCCACTGAGCCAGGACAACCCTTCAGGTTTCATCTGAAAGGCAACAGCCCTGAGCCGTGCTGGGACAGGGACTCCCAGACTGACTGCTCTCCCTGCTGCCTTAAAGGTCTGTCCTTGACCTTCAAACAGCACTCCTGCCTCAGAATCCACCCTGCAGAGCTGCAAAGGTAAGGGAAACGGACACTGTAACAGCTTTAAATACACCAGGAGATATTCTGGTTGGTAGTATGTGGAAGGGGGGAACAGCAGCAAAAGTTTCCAGGGGTCCTGCAACACAAACATGAGCGCATGCACAAGCTACCACTGTGAGAAGCAGCCAGAGTCACGGATGCAGAGCCGTTACTAACCTGCTCTCCCTGCTGCACTTAGTTCCCTCACCCCCCTTCATCCCTGCAGGGTTGTTATAATTCCTCATATTAGCAGAAGATGAACAGGTAAAGCAATCCATCTGTGGAGTGAACACCCAGCAGTCATCGGACAAGCAGCCAAAAAAAAAACCCAAAAAAACACCCCAATTATTCCATAGTGCCAGAAACTCCCAGGCATCCTTCCACTCCCTCAGACACTTTGAAATGTAAAGCTGCACCACTCTATCATTTAATTTAGAGCTCAGCCTCAGACAGACAGAGCCTCGCTGAGCTTTAGGAGGAACGCAGCCATGCAAAATGCAGATGTGCAAAATCCAGATGTCAGTGGTCTGGAAGACAAGCACACTCCAAGCCCCACCAGTGACTCCATTTCGTGGCCCCAGCCTCTCCGTTTTGCCATCCCAGTGCCAGAGGTGGCTGGCTGCGAGTCCTTCCCCTCTCAGCGCTGGCTCAGGACTCCTGGCTCTCAGAGCAGCTAGCAGCCAGCACTCCTCACACGCTGCCTTGGTGCAAGCTGGAGTAGAGCTCAGGCTCTCTGCTGCAGCTGAGCTGCTTTCACAATCCTGAAAGCCTCTGAAAGCATTCCACAGTTCCCTCTCTGCACACAGGCTATGGGATCCATATTTTGAACCTCCCTACTAGGTAAGCTTTAGAGAAAGTGGACATGGTGGCCACAGGAATTTGATCCTGTCCCAAAAGCTGCACCTAGGCTCTGCTCCAAGTCAGCACAGAAACCTCTTCCTAGTTTCTCTCTGCTACCCAGGAGGAGAGGTGACTCTCCATCATCACCTCCCCTCTTAGGCAGGTTTGTTCCTCTCCTCTGTGCTGGAAGCACATCCTTTTTTGCATTACAGCCCCAGCCCTCCTACCAGCCCTGGCAGGGCAGAGGCACCCTATCTACGGGAGAAAAGATCTCAAACGCACGCAGCAGAAATGCATCAGCTCAAGGCAAGCATAAGCCTCCACCTCCTCACACTCACCAGGACATCAAAGATGCCAGGAAAGACAAATGTCGGGTGGACTGGGGACAAGGAAAGGGGATGCTGCCTCAGCACACCCACTGGTCCACCAGGCCCCGACCCACTCCTGATGGTAACAGGCACCTTCGGTCACTTACCAATGCCAGGCACTGCACCAGATCCTGGCAGAAGTCAGCTCAAGGGTGGCAGAGGACAAGTACCGACTCACCCTTGAGCCAGTCCCCAGGGAGCCGCTGCCTCCTCTGCCTGCTGTGGTCTGACAGCAGGGCAACGAACGCTTTTTCTTGCTCCTATGTGACTGGACAAAGAGGAGAGGTGCCAGATGAATACCCACTCAGCCCGCTGGCCACAAAGGTGAAGAGGCTCACCACAGCTTGCTGCTAGCCCAGGATGGAGCTGGAGGAAGCGGCGCAGGAAGCCTGGACATCCCTGCCAGGCTGCAAACCTCCATCAGCTGCCTTGGGGCAGTTTTAACCCGGAGTCATCCCTGCCAGCTCCAGGCACAGCTGCTGGAGTTACAAACTACCAATATTTCTATTGAAGGCTCCAATTTTCTCCCATTTGGCTGAAGCAGAGAGGCTCAAATAAGCTGCCACATGCTGGAAAAGGAATGAGACAAAAGGAACCCTGGAGCTGAGGGCTCCCAGATACTCTCAAAAGCCTGCAAGCCAAGAGTTAAGCACAGTTTGACCTTCCTCTTTCAAGGAGCTCACAGACCAGGCTGCAAGCTGCTCCGGAGCCCTGCCATGGCAGAGGCAGCTGGAGACCACAAAGATGAACTTGGTCCTTGCAAATCTGGAGGAGTTCAAAAGGGCCAGGATTTGGCAGCATGATTTTCCGCAGCCTTGTCAGGACAACCAGAATTCAGCACTGTGTGTTTGCTCATCAAAGCAGGACAGGATGTACTGGTCGTACATAGGTCTGCAACAAATCATTGCATCTCTCTGTACCCTGCACCCACCCCGCAAAGGCTGTGGGTCCCTGTGGATGCAGGCAGAGTGATGGCCACCAGGCAACAGCATAAACAGAGGAAAAGCACTTGATGAGCCTGTGAAAGACTCCCCAAGATGTGAGGGGCTCCGTAGACATCCATACCTACCATGGTCATGAGGACTAGCAGCTCAGGACACCCCCAGCCTGCTGCCTCTGCCCAAGGCCACCAGCGCTCAGCAGCATCAACTCAAATAGCATTTGAAGGGCAGTGGCTGCTGCAAGCAGGGACAACAGGGGGTTTGTGTACATATATCTCTCTATCTCTGTGTGTGTGTATATATATATCTCCCTGTCAAAAGACAAGACCCCAAGAGACTTTCAGCGTGACTCTCTGCTTTGGAGCAAACAGCTGGGTTTGGCTGCCTCGCCAGTGCTCCAGCCACAGATGCAGCCCCAAAGCCCATCCCTCGCCTATGGCACATAAGCTCTCAGCACAGGAAGGAGCAAGAACTGATTTTGTTGTTTCATCCCTGTGATCTGATCACCACCCAACCTTGCAACTCATCCATCCATGTTTTGATTCAGTGCACAAGAGAAATGTTTTCATTCTCCTGCCCTCCCCAAAGCAGCACCTTTCCTACCATTTTATACCTAACTAGAATCAGAAAAGTGCAAGTTAGTCATAGCACAATGGTCCCTTTTCTGAAGGTAAAAATGCCACTGCTTTCAAATGTATTATCTCCCTGCTCTACAGGTTTCAAAGCGGGAGCTTCACAGCCAGGGAAACTGGGCCAACAGCGTTTGCTGGAAAAGAGCCGCATTTTTAAGAAGCTGTTTCGCATTTGATCAGGTTCATTTTCCCATTTCTCAAGCCTGGCACAGCTGGCAAGGTCTGGCTCGAAGGGCTACAGGGAAGAACAAGCCCGGAAAAAAAATCATTAGGACCCTGCTAAAATAACTGCAGAAAGGCAGATCAATCTTATCCTCAAATTAATTGACTAGCTGGCAAGGAGGGAAGACCCTAAGGTTTGGGACTGTGTCGCTGCTTGAGAGCTGGACCCATCTCCAATGCCTGACAAAGAAAACCTTTTGAACCAACTGCATCCTCTGGGATTCTCTATAAATATATCTGGGGAGAGCACATGTACAGATTGAGCCGATAAAGAGATGTGACAGAAAAGCACTGTAGTATTTAACTCTCCCTCCTTGCCCAAGGCAAACCATTTCAGTTCCTCTCTCCCTTGGACAGCCATATGAAATATCCCCGGCTTCCTCCATGATCATTAGTCGTTGCTGCAAAGGCAAGGGGGGAAGCAAATCTTTGTCTGAGCAGATGCATCCCTGTGACAATTTTGCAAGGCTGGGTAAATAGTTACGAGGCTGCGAGCCCCAGCTTTCCCAAGCAGTGCTGGCAGAGCAAGGTGACTTCCCGCTCCCCCCCAGGATGAAAATGCCCCCCAGCAGGACCACCAGCTGACAGGCAGCACTGGGCCAGGCTTTTGGCTGTCAGATAATCAGGGATGTCCACACAGTTTAGCATGCATGGCAAGGCAGGCACTTGAAGTTTGCTCTCCTCCCAGGAGCTGCCTTTAGAAATGCTCCTGGGAGAGGAGCTGGGACGGTAATAGGATCAAAATGCTGGATGTCACAGGAAAGCACCCATGGTGGCAGAGACCTGGAGCTGAGCTGTCAGCTGGAACAGTTTCCCTAGGGATGTGGTAGAGTCCCCGTTGGCAGAATCTTTCAAGATGCTATCAGGTGCTATATAACTCATCCAGGCTCCCTTTTCCATAAAAGACTGGATCAGACCACCTTTCCAGGACCCTTCCAAACTGGGCCGTTCCCATTCTGTAATCTATCAGAACTGGGAAGGCCACAGTGGCCAGGAGCCTGTGTCCCACGCCAGCTGCTTCCCTGAGACCAGGACTCCTCTGCCTGCTGCTGGGGCAGAAGCTTGTACAAAGTCAACAAGCAGCTGAGGAAAAACCAGGTGATTCCACACATGAGACAAGCTGCAGAGGCAGGGAAGGAGCCTTTGTAACTACTGAAGCTCAAAGCTGGTCAGAAAACCTCTTTTCTGCTCAAAGGAGTGGTGCTGCCAGAGCTGTGGTTTTACACCTGCCCCCATGCAACTGAAGAGCAGAGCTGAAATAGAAGCCAGGCACTTGCAAGAAGAATGGCACTTGCGAGCACAAAGCAGCAAAGCAGCAGGTATGGCATGAGCACGCGCTGAGCAATCAGCACACGCACCAACCGGCACACACTGGCATGCCTGGCACAAGTTGGCACTGAACATGAAGCACGGCCAGTGCTAAGTCACTGCTCGCCTGCCTGCAAGGACCAGGGAAAAACTGACAGCAGATGAGTAGAGGCCTGGGGCTGCCAAATTCCTCTGGAGAAGTGGGAAAGCAGGGATGCCTGCTGCGAGTGGCAGGAGACGTGACGCAGAGCCCCGGATCCCCATATGTTCCATTATCGACACAGGAGGAGCACGTTTCCCTGCAGACACAGGTTAAACGAACCAGCTCCACTGCATGAGCTGACCCCAGTCCAAAGGTTCCTACAGTGTTAAATGACATTGCCCACCAAATATCCCTGCCACCTGGCTCAGCTCCCAGCCTGACCTCGTGGGCATCCCGCCCTCCCCTACCTGCTCCCCCACACAGAGCTGAAGGTTAGGTCACTTGCACTTGCAAGACTAAAACTTTTTTGGAGGGTTTTGTCACAAAAAATATTTAATAAAAAGTCACAGCGAACGCACAAACTGATGTGATGTGACATGCAGCTGGGGGTTGCCAACCAGCAACGAGCAGGCAGCCTTGCTGGAGAGAGACCACTGAAAACCAGCTGTCAGTGCAAGTCAGTGGGAGATGAATGTGCCCGTGCAGGCACCAAGCCTGTGCAGAGTCACCTCGGGGTCCCTCTCTGGTGCCTGCAGTTGCATGTGACTGCAGAATTGCAGTGCCCACCCCTCACCTGCTCCGCTTGCCCAGTCCAAGATCAAGAGCTTCACTGGCTCCTGGCACAGAGCACATATCAGCCAAGGGTGTCCTCCAGCACTCCTGGCCCAGCTGCTCCGGCACTCATCCTCAGCATCAGCTAGGCTGGTGGGGAACCAGGGATGGGTAGGGAGAGACTTGCAGCTCACCAGGACTCCCATCCTTAAACTGTCATCACCTAAAATAAGGCAAATATCTCATCTATACATCACCTCTTTTGCCAGCAGCAAACAGGGTGCATAATGCCTAGGTGAGAGGAGGGAACGTGATGGACTCATTGTGCACCACCACACGCCCCAACACCCAGCAGTCCCCAGGTAACCAGAAACACTCACCCAAAGCCATCTCTGACATTGCCCTCTTCTGCTTTCCCTTCTCCTCCTGTGGCCATGAGCAGTGGCAGAAGACCTTAGCAGCACGTGGTAGGTTGGATGCAACATCCCCCGTGTCTCTGTTTCCCTGGCTGCAGGGAGATGCTGCCAGCATCAGGCTGTGTTCCACTGCCCTTTGCGGGAGCAGACTGCAAACACCCAACACATCCCCAAGCCTAATGGGGTTCCTAAAGGAGAAGAGAGACTCAATCCACTATGTAGCACTTGTGGATATGAGTGACAGGCAATGAAGATAACACCATTGAGGGCTTCCTTAGTAATAGGATAAACCAAGCCAGAACAGCATTTGAGTTGGAGTTTGTTTCTAAGAGGGGAAAGTAAGTAGGATGGGTAGTTTCTTCCCCTCGTTTCCAAACCCCACTGCTGGCTGGCTATCATCAGTGGGGCAAAACCAGGGAGGTGGCTTGTCAACAATCCCCCACTCTGAATCAGATCATTACACTGAGGTTAAAGAACAACAAAAGCAAAAAAAATCTGGAAAGGAAAAAAACTCCTACCTTCCACAGGAGCTTGTCTGCACCATCCACCCTGAGCATCCACACTTCCCTGGGGTTTCCCATCATGAGCCATCCCCCCACCCTAACCATGTACCACCCACTGGAGATGCACTGGTCTGCGGCTACACTCACACTGGAGGTATCTGAGCGACAACTGCTGGGGACAGCCCCAACCTGCTGCTGCGGCCCCGAGGTACACAACTGGTGGGCAGTGGTTGCTAGCGACATCTGTCTGCAGTGCACAAGCCACGTGTGACCTGACCTACAGCCCAGCCTGGGACTGATGCAGACACACGCAAGGGCTCCCAAAACACTTCCCCCAGACTCTGTATCCTTACTCCAAGCCTCTGCCAGCCCAGGGCCCAGCAGCCTGTCACACTGTCAGCTCTGGCCTCATCTCTGCCATCAATATGAGTATGACACGTCAAATCCTGTATGACTCTCAAGGATTTCTTTCCCCCCCTCACTTTTATTTGATGTGTGAGGATCGCTTAACAGCAGCATCAAATAACCTCCTGTCTTCCTGGGAACTCTACAGACCTATATTCAAGTGCATGTGGGCTTAAACTGAAGGTCATCCCACCTAGCCAGACGGCTGAGGCACCACCTCTCTCCCCAGCACCCCAAACCTCGCTCAAATCTGCAAACTGATACCCACAGTCACCCTGGGCATGGGAAAAGGGAAGGAGGAGGATGGAGAGCTCCACCTCCCAGAAAGCCACAGGCATATTCTGCAGGGTGACCCACTGATGCAGGGATGCAGAAGGTTATCTGGAAGAGCCCTTCCAGACCCACATCATGAGACAGTGAGGGCAGCAAAGTCCTAGGTTGGTAGTGGTAAGTTCTGGATTAAAGGTATCCCACTCCTCATCCTCTTTGGGGAGATGGATATGCAACTTTGAGTGGCCTTGGCTCAGTAAGGGCTCCACCTTGGGCAGTGGTCTTCAGCCCATGGTCCCCAGAGCTCGCAGAAGACCAAAGGAGTTCATGAGGATAAGCAAAGCTATAGTTGAGGAACAGCACCGGCTGGGCACCTGCACTACTTCCTAGAGCCCCGGAGGAAAACCTTGGGTGGGAGCTGACCGACTGGAGCTGCTGCTGAGATCAGGTCTCATGTACACACAGACTGCAGCCCAGACCACTTGCACATAGCAAGCTGGTATTTAAAAAGGCTTCATTCACAGAGCCCAAACTAAACTAAATCAGCCAGGATCAGCCAACACCGCAATAATTAAGCCCCCTTTGCAAACATTTTACCAGCTGCCAACCCCTGACCCCAGGCCCCCGATACAGCCAAGCAAAAAGGTCACTCCATGGTTTCACCTTTAAAACACAAACCATCTGGGATGAGAAGACAGCTCCACAGACCTTCATTTATGACAACCGGGAGAAAACCAACATCAACAGATCTGAGTAAAGCCAGCAGCTATGGCAGTGTGGTCAGAGGAGCAGGAAAGGCAAGACAAGGTGCAGCCATACTCACAAGGGCAGTGGGTACCAAGACTTAGTTGCCACAAATGACCACGCGTAGGTTCCCAGTCCCGTACAGACAGAAAGCCACTCACATTAAGAAGCCATTTGGGGTGCTGTGTAGGGGAGAGGAGTCTGAAGGATAGCACGGATCCTGGACACGTCAGCTGGGGGAAACCTCAGTGGTGCCACAGAGAAGGGAGGAGCATTCAGCAAGTACTTCTGCAATGCATTTAGGACAAAGCCAAACAACATGGGCAGAGGATGAAGGTGAAATTACTTGCTCTTCCATGCAAAGATATAACACACAGCTCGCAGGTACAGATAACATACATCTAAACCCAGATAACATACATTTAAACGATGCTGAAGTCTCAGCTGGCAAGCTGTCCACATGTCAAAGGGTTATCTCTAGCCACCTGGACATGCTAGAAAGTCCCAGGAGAGACAACAGCCTGCACCTGCCAATATTCCAATGGGTAAATAGCCGACTCAGGCAAGCACAGGCTGGTCAGGCAAAGACTGAGCCAAGGCAAAAGAAAAAAAAAAAAAAGTATGGCTGCAACTGGACCAGATCACCAGAAAGCAAAGGAAACCAGCATAATTAATGTCAACCAACACACATTCACAGCTGCTAGATCCTGTTGGCAAATGCGATTTATTTTTGTGGGGATTGTGGGCCTGACTGATAAATAAACCAGCACTCGTGCCATTCATTCAAACTCTGAGAAGACGCAGGATTTGGTACCATTTCCCGTTTTTAATCAAGAAACTACAACTACATCAAAGGACAGTGGCACATGTTTGAAGTCACTGTTAGCTGGCTCAGAATAAACCCATGACCGGGGGGTCTGTGGCAGGGGACAAGATCTCCACCAGAGATCTGTGCACCACAGCGATAAGACCATTGCTGAAATAAAGCATCCATTTGTGCTACTGGCAAGTCAGAGAACTTTCTAAGCTGAAAACAGGTCCAAAAAAACACCCCAAAAAGCACGCAGGAATCAAGATTGCAAAATACAGACACTATTGGAAAATATGCCAGTGGAAGACTTTACAAGCTCTGTATATTTAGCTTATCAAAAAGGAGCAAGAGGTGACTAAGGTACCATAGCCGAAACAAGGAGCAAAGCTCACTCCAAGCTACCAGCCAAAGGAATACTACGTTTCCTGGGCTGTAAACGGGAGCAAGCCATGTCTTTCTAGCACCTTATCAAGCACCCTGCCTCAGCTCCCTGTAGACATGCCAGGCGGGAGCCAACCTGATATCCTCCCAAATCCTTCCTGGTATCACAGAGCCCATGCCAGCCACTGCTGCTTGAGATGCACACTATAAAGCAGTGATTCACAAGCTCACGGAGGTGGGGAACATCCTAGTACAGAGCCCAGGGGAGGTGAAAGAGCTGGGTTTTTGCTGAAAGTTGGAGGATGCCTTTTCAAGACCAGCTAAAGGGATTAAATTCCAGTTTTCCAAGTTAGGCAGAGTCAGAATTTGGAGCCAGCCAGCCTGTGCTCAGGTTCAGAGCAGGGTGCAAGGCAGCCAGGACGATGCCAGCATCACTCTCCTCCTTCATCCCTCCACTTGCACATCATCCTTGGCTGAAGAGAGCACAAAACTGACCCAAAACCCCGTGGAAAGAGACCAAGTTGAGTCAATTGCTTCTAGGGCTGCAGTGGGAGACACCTGCCAGCTCTGCCTTGGATATATCTGCCAGAAGAGCCCAGGGGTTGGGAGATCCAAGCCCACCTGCCTGGCAGTGCCTGCTAGACACCAGCACGGATGCCAAGAGACGCAGGCACATGCAGCCCACTGTGGAAAGCTTGTTACACCCAAGCCAGAATAAATCCTCCTTGAAATGGCAGGAGGTTACAGGGGAATGACCTGCTCCCAGAGCTGTCAGAAAGGGTCTCCACCAGTGAAGAGCTTAGCAGAAGCTCTCCTTTGCACCCAGGAGTCAGGGCTGCTGCGTCTGGCCAGCAGCTGTGCCATGGGGCAGGAGCGTATGCCCCAGGAAAGTGGGACATACCTGCCTAGCAGCAGGGAGAGGCATTGGCAGGAGCTATTAGGGAAGAAACGCTTTTGAGGGACACTAAATAACTGCAGCCTATGCCTTAAATAACCTGTGCTCAGAGCAACAAGCCAGCAGGCTCTCCTGGGCTTCTCCAAAGGCGATTCTAGCCAGCAAGTCACTGCTGCTGCCAGCCTACCATCCCAGGGGAACGATGTCCTCTTACCTGCCAGGGACGGCTGAAGCCATTTCTCCACAGTTCCCAAAAGCCATGGGCTACATCCAAAGAGTTACAGAAATTCCACATCCTGAGCCCCATGAGAGCCAGGGGGGTGAGAATAAATTCTGCGAAAGCAGCCTGACCGCAGCACCTCCTGCTCCATGCCAGCTCATCTCCCTTCTCTCCCTAACAAAAGGAGACTCTGCCATCCTTCTTTTTAATTATTATTATTATTTTAAATTTAAATTTTACTTTTAATATTCCCTGTCGCTCTGAAGGGGCAACAGGCTGGGATAGATGAAGCCCAAGCTGCTAAAAGCTGGCACCACTGCACTCACACTGCTCGAGAAACCTGAGCCATGAGCATCCCTGGTAACTTCAGTGTGGCACCATCGAATCCAGAGGGAGTCATGCTCCCTCCCCATGTCCACCAGCCTTCAGCCTCAAGGGCCTGATGTCCCCAACAGTCAACCTCAGGGAATGACGGGGGAAAGGGTACTGGAGGGCCAGCTCTGGTGGGTCTTCCTCCAGCTCTGTCCAAGACTTCCCCACCACCTCTTGCAGTCCCCCTCCCTCAGCCAGTCCCCAAGCCCTCTGGCTTCTTTGCCCTACACACCCCCTCCAGTCCCCTTCTCCTCCCATTCCCTTCCCCTATTTTTCAGGGCCTCCAAAGCCTTCTCCACCCTCCCTCCCCACCTTCCACGCTTCTCCCTGCCTCCTTCACCTCTTTCTACATCCCCTGCTCCCCCACACCTCCCTCCTATGACTAGGCGGCTATGCCACCCTCTCTCCACTTCAGCCAATTCCCTCTCTCCATGGGAGCCGGTGTTTCATCTCCACCACTGAGCCCCCTTTCAAGCCTCCTGGCTTTTATTATCCCACCCCCTTCCTCCCCGCTGCTGCTGAGACAGGAGGGCAGTGGGGGATCCACGTGCTCAGCAGGCCTGACCCCCAGCTCTCATTAACAACACCCTTCTCAAAGCAGGCACACCATGAGATAAATAAATAAATAAAGCAAATCTCTGTCTCACTGCTGTCTCGGGTTGCTTAAGGGAGCTGGGCGCCGCCGGGGGTGGGATGAAGGATGCTATTTGGAGAAGCTGTCGCCATGGCAACCCCCATTCCCACCACCAAACGGGCACAGGTCACCTGTTTCCATGAAAGTTTCCCCCCCTCCCTCCCCATCCCTCCACCCTGGGAAGTGCCAGCGCGGCCCCAGGGGCACAGGCAGTCCAGCTGGAGGAAGAAGCGGCAGAGATGCTGCTGGCATGGCTGCAAACAGCCTCCAAAGTCCCCCCACGCCATGTCGGAGGAAGCTGGGGCATCCCCACAGTGCAGCATGCAGGGACCAGCAGCACCCTCTGCCCCACACCAGCAAGGCAACCCCACCACCACCCTGCCTGCTTCCCCACAGTCACTCTAACACAGGCCGGGGGGCGTAATGCTCTGCCATGGGACTTGGGAATGGACGCAGGCATGCACCCTGACACACATGCTGTTGGAACTGGGGCAGAGATCAAAATCTGTCCCCTCCCTCTACACGTGGCCCTGGGTGCTGTGCTTCCGTAAGATTTCAGTTATTTATTTTAATTCAAAATGGGCCACTCCCATAGAACGCTGCCAGGTGCTCCCAGAACAACCCATGATTCCCTTTTTAGCTCTAACAACTCCCCCTCTCATGCGACAGATGCGCTTGCCAGGACCTTTCCTCAAGTAAGGCAGCATCAGCCCCATGTCGCCGAGTACTCCTGCAGCCAACCTGATGCTCCCACACACATCAGCCCCCTCCCCGCACACCACACGTCCACCACAGGGCTGGCAGCAGTGCCCAATACCCCCTGCAACAAAACAGCTGGCAGAGCTCCAGGAAGAGACATAGAGGATGAAGCGAGAAGAGGAGATGGGGTTCTACTCTTTACCAGTTCTCCAGCAAAGGCCAGGGGACAGATATGAGCAGTGGCAGTCTCACCCACTGCCAGCATCAACACATCTTCTGCCGGTACCACCAGGCAGCTCCCTAAGGCCGGGGCAGACAAGCGGGTCTGCAAAGAGTCCCCGGCTGAAGTTCTGGGGTTGCCATTCAGGCAGCCATCCTGCGGCACAGCGCAGGCTGGAGGGATTTGCATGGTTCCCCCACAGGGCTGGGAGTTTCGCCAGGAAAAGCAAGTTTATAAATAGTGCGTTTCAACACGAACAAACGAAAGTGGCAGAACTTGACAGTCAGATAAGCCAGGGGCTGAGCGCCGGCCTCTCCCCAGCATCCTCCCCCGCCATGAAGAACGGTCCCTTCCTTCCATCGCCCAGCTGGCCAGGACCATCCTCACTCTCCAGAAAGCCTGAATCTGGAGATGTCTGCGTCAAATGTGCTGCTTGGGAACACCCTTGCCACAGCTGGTCTGTCTGCCAGAGCCAGGCAGCAGAGCTGGCTTAAAAAAAGACCAGAAGCAGGGGGGATGGCCACCTGCTCTGCTCGGGGGCAAGGGTGAACACCCTACAGCAGCCAGCTGCCCAGCCAGGGCCAAGGGCCACAAATTTCAAATTAAGTTTTCATAAGCTCAGAGGTCAGAAAGTTTCTAACTTCTCCTCCCACCCCTGCAGAAGACAGTTACCCCACCGGTAAGGCTGGCACTTGAAAGAGAAGTTTCATGGCATGATGCGTTACACCAAAGGGGCACATATCCGCCAGATCCTAACAACAAGCAAGGCACTCAAGGGGAAAACCAGCTTTTATCTCTGTGTTAAGGAGAAAAGCAGTAAGTCATCAGATGAGAACTTGCTTCTTATAAACACAGAACAGCAGAAAAGACACCCCTGCGCCTACGGAGCGAATGGGAGGACATCCCTACTGGGAAACTACCTGTCAGATTGCAAAAGGAGGAGATCTTGATGGCAGTGCCCAAGGGAAGACATCAAGAGGTTACCCGTCAGAGCAGCCCCATCAGCTGTCAGCCAGATATGTCTCTGACAGTCCACTGAACACATGCGACACTTCATGACACACTTGCTTACCTTGATGTAGACGTCAAGGGCTGGGTGGACACGGTTCACTGCTAGATGGATGGACAATGGCGTAGTGAACGGGAAGGTTGCCATGACCACATGGCTGGGAGCAGGGAAGGAGAAGATCTTGAAGCCATACTTCTGGAACCGCTTGATCTGCTCTTCCGATGGCTTTGCATCTCCCTCACTCAAGATTCTGCCTATGGCAAAACGGCACTTCTCTGGAGACACCTGATCGAGGGGGACAAACAGACGGCATCAAAAGAAGAGAGAGGCTTAAGAACGGCCAAAACCTCAATCTGAAGTGCATGGAGGCAGGAGGCCACCATGAACCAGGGTAAACACAATGGCCCAGCATGTTCGGGCACAGCAAACCAGGTGCCTGCTCCTAACCAGGGCCGATCGTGGCCCACACTGTCCATGCTCCTCCCAGCCCAAGCTCACAGTCCAGTGTGGAACGTACTGCTCCCCTCCTTGGAGGGCAGAGGGACTTGCAGCAGAGAAGAACCAAACCCCACCAGGCTGTTCGCCCAAACCTACTCCAGGTAACAGCTACTGCAGAAAATGTCTCTCCTGCCCCCCCCAACAGAGACCCAACTATCGAGACGTGCTCACTGCTGTCCCCCACTGCAGAACATCCCTGTGACTCCACAGGGGGTGAGGCAGGGCTAAAAAAAGATGTGACCACAACCTGCCCAGCTTGCATCCATCCCACACCCAAGGAGGCTGCCCTCAAGGGGCACCTGCCCCCAGCAGCCACCTGGACACATGACCCACCAGCAGTAAGCCAGAGAGAAATCCAGAGGCTGTTGGGTCCCTCCTAAGCAGGCACATTCAGCCTGGCACAGTTTTAAGGGTGGGGAAACTGAGGCATGCAAGACTTGCATGCAATCACCAAGCTGTGTGTAGTAACACAAAAAGAAACACATCCCCTTCCATCCTGGACCCAAACAACATGCAGAACATAAAACATTCTTTTTCCAGATTTGGGGTTGCCTCCCATTAAGACAGAGGCTGCAGGGCTCCCAGCCCAACAAGGGGGGCTCAAGGCTCTGCTCCTGGAGAGTGATGGCCTACAGGACTCTGGCTATCTCCATGCCAAAGGTGACCCAAGGCCACAGCTTTCATTTCCATTTTTTTAACAAAGTCACACCACTTAAGCTCACATTTAACCATGGCACTAAGCAGGAATGTGGCAGTGGGCAGGAAAGCCCTCAAACTCCTGATACCACCTAAGGCCACAACGTGCCCTCCTACCGCTGAGATCCGAGCCCAGCTCCCTCCCTGAGCCCCAGCCTTTGCCTCCAGCAGCTCTGCTGTCCTTTCCACCCCAAAAGTAATGCCTGAAGAAGGAGCCAGCAGGCAGAGACAAGACTCCTTCCCCCAGGGCACGTTACCCCACACTGCACCCCTTGGCACCCCCTTTCCCTTAAACACCCTTTCATGTTGCATGGCAGGACCATCCCAGAGGGGAAACACAAGCAGATGTGAACAGGAAGGAAGAAAAGACTGTCAGAAGCAGCAGCAGCCATCGGGCTGGGGACAGGCATGCCTGACGGCTCGCTCTTGCCCTCCTGTGCTGCAAGAGGGAGCTGCAGACAGAGCTGTGCCGAGCCTCGCTGCTTTGGGGCAGGGAAGAAGTAGATCCACCCCAAAGATAGCAAGAGGCAGCAGTAAAAGGCACCCATGGGGAAAGGCCCAGATGAAGCAAGGAGATAAGGGAAATTAAATAAAGTTCCTTTAAACATTCAATTTCCATTTACAGCCTGAGCAAAGACAGTTCACCCCTGGCCCCAGAGCAACTGACAGGACCCAAGCTGCTGGAGCAGGCAGCACCACTTGGGCCAGCTGTGTTTGCTTCCTCCCTTCCAACTTTCCTTTTCCACAGCGTGCAGCCTTGCAGGCACTTTCTCAAGGGCAGCAGCAAGGCAGATTTTGCCTGGCAAAGCCCATCGCAAGGAAAGGAAAGAAATACTCCAGTTAAAACCAGCCTTTCCCTAACAAATTTGTCCTTTTGGGTGGGCAGGTGCTGATCAAAGCTTCTGGCTCCCCAAAGTGCCCTGACAGAGAAGTTTTGGAAATTACTGCTTAACCTATTCAGCAGCTTTGCTGATGGGAACAAATCCCATTCCTGCATTCAGAGAATGTTTTGGCCTCATCCATCCAACGCTTGGGCACAGGCTGGTTGCTGAGCATGTGAACATGTGGACTGCAGGCAAAAGCCCCTAGCATGGGCCAACAGCTAAATGTGAGCAGAAGCACTTGGTTGGAGCTGAGCACAAACCCACCCGCCACATGCAGGCATTGCTGCGGAGTTATTTTTGCTCCTGCCAGAGGTGGAAGAAGGAGGGAGAAGTCCTCTGGGCTGCTAAATATTAAATAAAAAGAGAAAAAAAAAAGGTGTGAATTAATATTAATCTCGTCCATTAAAACACATAAAACATTGCTGGCAGGGGTTCGGCAGCACTCAGGGAGCATCCTTGTGTGAATGTCAGAGAGCCAGGAGCCTGCAGGGAGCCCCAGGGATGTCGGTGACAGCGGCTGCCCTGAGGCCTGGCATGACCCCGAGGCAGCCCACACGCTGCAGGCCATGGGGCTCCCCCTGGCCCCACTCCCAGCCACAGCCAGCACACAGCCACTGCTCTCCAGCTCTAGCATCGCCATCCTCTCTGCTAGTAATAGCTTCCTTTGCCCACAAGTCCACCAGCACAGCAAACACTGCTTGGACACCTGCTGGTCATCAACCTCTTCCTGCCACAGTGCCAGAGGCACCAAACCCCCAGGAGCCAGGCTCGAGGTGGCTGGCTGGCCAGAGCCTGACAGCACTCAGCCAGGGATGCTGACGGACACAATGGGCAGCAAGCATGTTTTGCTGCCTGATGACAAAAGGTCTATTTTTGGTGACAAGTCAACATCCGCAGTGGGTGGCCAGCTCTGGGTGGACCAAGCTTTACCAGAGGGTGATTCACCGAGGAGAGCACTGAGAATGAGGAGGTCATCTCTTCCTCCCAGGGGAAAGGCAGCCTGGGTGGCCAACCCCACCCCGCTGGACCCCCAGGAACAAGATCATCATGTCCCATGCCATCATGGCTACAGTGGGTACGAGCACACAGGGACACCCCACAGGACACCCGAGTGCTCAACACCTGAGCCAGCACCTCAGGCACGTGCGCTGCAGCCCCCAGCCAAGTGACCCACCCAAAACCAGCCCCTTCCTGCCCAAGGACATCCTCATACTCAGCACCCTGCCTGGCCTGCACTGCCCATCAGTGAGATGCAGATGTCTGTGGGAACCAATTTAAGAGCCACAGATCAGCCCATGGAAGATGTCACTGGCACCCTGGCTGCTCCAGCAGACCCAGGTCTGATGTGTGCTCATGATGTCAGGCGAGAGGAGGCTCCTGCCCCGTGCACAGCTGCAGGCACCAGAGCTATGTCCTGCACAGCCCCGCTGTGCCCCAGACACCATAGTACCTACAGAGGCAGCAGGCTCGCGCTGATGTCACCTGCCCAATGCCATGAGCAAAGGCAGCTCTTCTGGAGAAGGGCAAGGGCTGCAGGGCTGCCTGCCAAGCCTTTGAGGGCAGGTTAGGCTCCCATCGCAAGAGCCAACAGCATGGCCACCAGAGCTTGAGACGCCTGGTCGCAGAGATGCATTATAGGCTTTGCTGGTCCCCCAGAGCTTCCAGCAACCTCCAGGCTCACTCCACATGTGTGGCACCCAGAGCCTTTGTTGTGCCATCCTGAGCACCACCTGTCCAGCAGGCTTCAAGAGGAAGGCAATTCCCCTGCCCAGCGTCATCACCAGTCTCCCAGCCTGACCCATGGACTTGGTCCATGTACCCTCTAAAACATCTAGAGACCCACACAAACTCACTACCGTCCTTCGCAAAAGTTGCACCGTGGACTATAGCTCCCCACAGTATCCTGCCCTGTGCAAGGAGCTCCTCTCAGCTTGCACACCAGCTGAAGGCACTCACAACCCATGCCAGATCAGTGGCCAGTCCACGAGCAAGCAAATACAGAACCCTCAGTGGGTGGGAAAGAAGGCCTTCAGATCTAGTAGCATGCTCCAGTACAGACTGGGCACTGGCTGGGCCACCAGCAGAGGTCCTGGTGTGCCCTGACCAAAGCAGGCCAAGTGCTTTCTCCACTGGCTGACCCCTGAATCCAGAGAAACCTCCAGTCATTGACACCATGATGGGCCTCCTTGGCTACCAGATGCCATTCAGCCATGCTGGCAGAGAACATCTTCCCCTCCTGAGACCCCCCAGCTACAAAAGTAGAAACAGCTGGCTTTCAAAACCTTGGGCGGCTACCAGAGACAAGTTCTGCAGGCCCACTGCCTGCTCCAACCACAGGGTGAGTAAAGATGCAGGAAGAGGAAAAAAAAAAAAAAAAAAAAAGGAGAGACGAGACAGGGCTAGAAATGGGAGGAAGCTTCATCCTGCACAGACGGCCCAACTTTCCAGGGTCATGCAAGAGTCATTCCCTCCCATCCTCACCTGGTGCTGCCAGGGAAAGCATTCCCCGTGCCAGATGTGGCAGGAGTCACCACAAATATCTTTATCAGTATCTGTGGGCCTCAGCAATACAAGCTTTCATTAGCCCACGCTTCGGCAAACAGAGGGGGAAGGCACAGGGCCCAAGCACAAGGTCTGCAGGGCAACCACAGGCATGTCTGCATCATGTCCCTGGAGCAGGGCAGCACCAGGCACGGATGTTGAGCCCTTCCAACATCAACTGGCCCACTCCACTCCCAGAGATGCGGGGGAAGCAGCAGCAGCACCAGGGTTCTCAACTCCAGACAAGGCCCCTGACACAAAGACAAGGCCACATATTAGTGCTGGGGAAACTGGCCACTCTGATCACGTGGGCCCTAGCGCCCCAGGCACTCCCCAAGGCTCCCATCCCTCACCTGCTCCAAACATGACATTTCTTGCGCACAGAAGTGTCCAAGCACATCTAGTTGCACCTTGCCTCTGCCCGGCTCATCCTGGGGGTTGGGCGCAAGTTCCCCTCACCATCCTCCTTTCCAGGCCAGGAAAAGACACTGCAGAGTGTCTCTTTTCTGCCTCCCACGATCCAGAAGCAAAAACTGGGTAAGTCAGCTCATCACAGGATACAAAGTGGCTGAGCACACCAGGCTCCACCAAGCACAGTCAAGCTCAATGCTTTCTTGCCTCTGGTATCTTCCTGTCACAGTCCACTCAGAATCATGTTTTCATGGACAAGATCCCTCTAAGCAGGTCCAACCTTTGGGAGCACCCTCTTGCAAGCAATGAAATAGGGTTCCTAAAACATGACAGGCACCAGGCAAGAAGCAGAAGCACAGGCAAAAGCACTGGGCAAGAACTATCAGCTCATGTGCTGTGCCCCACGCCAGCCCACAGCACACACGCACAGCTGCTGGCCACTCTGCCATCCCTCCCCCCCCCAGCATTCCTCCACGGTCACACTAGCTACTGCAGAATTACTGAGGAGCCAAGCTGTCTGCCACAGACAAGTGCCCACATGCTGTTATTTGGAGACCCCAGTGCCACCTAGCATCAGCTGCCAGACTCTTCACCCCCCAGCAAGCTCTGATGCATTTTTGTTTGCTCCTTGTCCTGGACCGTACCCACTAGAGTAGCTAGCTCAGCCACCAGGCAGTACACTTTCTGCTCACCTCTCAGCTGAAGAGCATCATGGAGTAACTATTTCATCAGACAGGAGCCCTTAGTACACATCACCTGAGGTTTCAGTAGGAACTCTCAGGGGATGAAAGGGAAGCTCAGAAACACATGAGAGCACTAGAAACAAGAGAAGGAGTATGGGTGAGGACAGAGCAAGCTGAGCAGACCATCTGCTTTCAACCACATTGCTGCAAGCCCAGAAAGAGCCCCCTGCAGCCAGGGGATCTTCCAAGGAATGCTTCACCTCAGGGTCATGAAAATTGGCCTCTGCTCCATAACCAGATCCATTATCCTGCTGATAGCTCCTGCTGAACAAGTTATCAGAAGACAGCAAACTTCCCTCACCCAATGCTTTCTAATTAGGGTTATCCAAGAAACTATCTTCTTTCAGGTGCCCTTCCCCACAGAGCATCCTCTGCAGATCTGGGAGACCCTGTGAATCCCAGTGCTCATCTACGGAGCATAAGCTGCAAGTGCCTGAACCACAGTCAAAGAGCACCCTGAGCCAGAAACCTGGGTGCTGACCACGAGAGCTTGCTGGCCCCATCTTACCGTGTGAGGGTTGTCGTAGTAAACACCGATGGAGCAGAGCTTCGACGAGATGCTGCAGCCGTCTGTGAAGAGCTGCCCGGATTCACCATATGGGCCTACCCTGAACTTGTAGGCCAGCGTGATGTTGCCGACAGGTGGGGAGCCAGCACTCACAACAACCTCCGTGAAGAGCCCCGAGTAGACAACAAAACCAAAGATGGTCAGCAGCAGCAGTGCAACCACCACTGCAATCAGCCCAAGGAGCATCCAGTCGGATGTGATGGACACTTGGTGCTCCATGCTTCCTGATGCACTAGCAGCAAGAGGAGAGAAGAAAAAGGAGGGGAGTTATACTAGCACTCCGACAAGCAATCGCTCTCTAAAGCTATTTATTTGCAGCGGAACACATCCACTTCCAATTCCACTTACGTGTGAAGCTTAAAGACAGTGGAACCCCCCCAGAAGCCTCCTGTATATTAGTCCCGTGTTGCATCAGCCTGTTTCAATTGGTCACCAGGTACAAATTATACTGCTTCAGTGCCTCCTGGGAATGAGGTGGTTATGGAGAGGTACTTTCACCATCTCCCTAGAACCAGCCACATCACTCGCATCCAGACTTGTATCCAGGAAAGACCGAAAACCAGCCAGGAGCCCACATCACCCAACAGATTAACAGATACACAGCTCTGGACTAAGGATCAGGGCACCATAATCAAATAATGTATCATGTATAGATACCAGATCTGACATTGTGACCAGGACAGGCCCTTTATCAAAAAGTCTAGAAGCCCAGGCCTTAAACGACCCAAATGAGGACCATGCCAGTTCAGAGCTGAGCCCTGCATTCAGATCCAAGCACCCAGAGAGGCTCAGAAGAAGCTGAAGACCCTGCTAGAAAAAGCATCCCCAACACACTGAGGTGCAATGAATTACCAGTACTCCTTTCAGATGTTTTTTTTCCTCTTTTTACCCTAAAAGTTTTTATAACCCCAACCAAATCTTCCTGTTTTGTTTGGCATCTTTTCTCTCTTGCACTGACTGCGGGACACAGCAGCCTGGTGAACGCCTCCTGCTTGTTTTCACCCACTGAGCATAACTGCTCTGGGGAGTTGCAACCCAAATTGTAGAGAGTTGTTTGTGTTTTATTCTCCCTTGAAACACAGCTCTGGTCACAAGGACCGGCTGCAAGGCTCCCCTAGGAATTTCACAAGACCTAGGTTTGAAACGGAAGGTTGAAGTAAACAATTCACCTTTACCTCCATGTTATAAACACACTTTGTCCAAAAAGAGTCGTTCACAGTGGCTGCTGCTTGCTCAGCTTTATGGCAAGAGAAAAGCCACATCCTAGTAGGAACCGCAGGTGGCTCTGCTCTGCTCGACCCGGGTGAGTTGTGGTACAGCAAAACCAAGCCCTGCAGAGCCGGCACTGCCGGTTGCGCTCTCTGTGCCGTGCCAGTGCCAGGCTGGGCACTGTCTCACACCATGGCCCTGCTCACCTGAAAAACCAGCTCAGCCCAGAAACGGTTCAAGGCATCTGATGCACAGGGGTGTGGGATCGGTGCGCTGCAGCAGGAAAAAATAAGTATCATTGCTTCCTTTCAAAATGAAAAAAAAAAAAACCACCAAGGCCAAAAGCAAAACAGTCACAGCAGAGCAGCTGCAAGGCGCCTGCTCCCCAAAGGAAGGGTGTCCTGGGGAGCGCCTTGTCCTGCAGGACCCTGCAGGCCGAGATTTCTTCCCAAAAGTCTGCGGCTGGACACACAGGCACCAAGAAACACGGAATCTGGAAAGGAGCGGCGAGGGAGGACGATGTCCTGCAACCGCCTCCGCTGGCGTGTCCCAGCGCGGGCCGTGCCCCTGCTCCCCGGGCCGCAGCCGGTGCCGCTCCCGGGCAACCCGGCAGCAGAGCTCTGGCAGCGGCACCCGTTGGCCCGGCCATAGGGTATACATCCTATACATCCGTGCCGCCAGCCAGCAGCACCGCGCCCCTACAGCCAGCACAGCTTTATTAGTTCAGATCACGGCTCTGGGGGCCCCCCGTGAGCTGCCAGTCCAACACCCTGCCCCAGGGCCCTGCCGACGGCTGGCCCTGGAGGAGAGGAGGGCATTTTTGGCTGTTTTACCGGTTCCCGGGGCTCGCTCCCCACCGGCGGCAGGCACGTGCGGTTCCCCAGGGCGGTGGGAGCCGGCCCTGCCGTGCCCAAGGCCGTGACCCCCCCCGGGTGCCCGTGCCGGGGCGAGGGGGCCGAGCCCGGCGGCCCCACTAAGCGCCCGCGGCGGGCGGCCCCCGGCCCTGGCCGGCCGCAGGCAGCGCTCACACCGGCGCGGGCTGCGACCGCCGCCGCCGCAGCGCTGAGGGACCCGCCGCCGCGCCCGGCCGGCGCCCCCCAGCTGCAAGCAGGCCGCGGCCCGGGGGGCCGGAGCGAAGCGGGGCGTGGGACTGGCCCGCCCGGCCCCGCCGCTCACCCCCCGTCCCGCAGAGACACCCCCAGCCCCGGTGACGGCCGGAGGGCTCCAGCGCCCCGCCGCTCTCCTCACCCGGGGCTCGCCGGTGACGGCCGGCCCGGAGCGATCCCGGCGCCTCGCTCGCCCCGCCCCCGCTCGCGCGGGGCCGCGGGGCCCGCCCCGGCTCCGACAGGCGGCTGCGCGCGGGAGGAAGTGCGGGGCGCGCGCCCAAGAGGGGCGGGGCCGGCGGGCGGGGCGGGACGCGGGCCCGTGCCACAGACGGGGCGGGGGCGGAGCTTTCGGCGAGGACAGCCCCACCCCCCCCAACCCCCGCGGCTCACTGTGCCGGCTGGGGCAGCGGGAGCGCCCTGCCGAGGGGAGCGCCCCCTGGCGGACGGGCAGCGGGGCCCATCCGCCCCGAGCCGAGCCGGGCCGGGCCCTGACGGTGCGGTGGGGCCCGGCCCCTCCTGGGGTCTCCCTGCCGCGCGGCACCCCCAGCCCTGCGCCCCTCAGCTCGGGAGCTCCTCACCGTGCCGCAGGCAGGGCCGCGGGGCCAGGGCCGGCAGGCCCCCGTGGCAGGCCCGGCTCTCCCCTCACAGACCGCCGAGATGCTGCTGGCCAGGAACGACGGCGGATGGCGTTGTGTCCTCCAGCTTGCCCGGTCCTGGGGCTGCGGCCGCTCGGTGCCTGTCCCAGCTGCACGATCCCCGAGTTTCAGGCTCCGTAACAGCCGGAGCCTCCCATTACTGGGCTCCTGCCCTCAGGTGCTGGATGAGCAGGCACCACCGTGCTAGAGGACGCACTGGCCGTGCGTCAGGGCCCACACCACAGGGCCTGGCCGGTCGGGGCAGTGGGCAGGGCTGGCCACCTCCTCAGCCCCGGTGCCCGTCACACCGAGCCCAGAGGGGGGTTGAGTGGCCGCTGACACGTTCCTGCAGGCCCATCGCTGGGGCTGTTGCAGCCCGGCTGCTGCCCGTGTTTGGGCTTTCCTGCTGCCCAGCGGGAAGGGAGACCAGCCAGACAGCTCGGACAGCACTAGCCAACAAGGGGCAGCACCAGGAAAGTTAGAGTTAGGCGTTTGTTTCATTCAAGGGTTCTGGGACATTGGCCAAATATTATCGGTTCATTTGTCCTTCCCTCAGCCTGGGGAAAGCATAGGGCACTACCCGCCAGCAGCCAGGAGGCCGGTTGCTTTCTCTTCCATCAGCCTGGCTTTATCAACCACAGGGAAACCACGCTAATGAGTTGCGGAAGACCCACAAAGCTTCAGCCAGCACAGGAGCTGGTCAGGAGCACCATCATCTTGCGTGCCCCTCACCACCCCAAGCTCTGATGTGCCCCAACAACTTCTGTCACAAGGCAGCTTCACAGCCTGCTGCCACCTCATGATGCCTTTGGGAGCATGCCTCAGCCTGCAGCTCCCCACAGAGCACCAGTGCTCAGCCCTCTGCTGCTTCACAGACAACTCAGGTCCCTGTTTCTTTTCAAGGAATGGGACCAAGTACAGTACCTGAGAGAAGCAAGCAGTCTTCCCCACCTCCTGCTCCTCTGTCAGGAGAGACATGCTGGAAGGGCCCAGACATAATCTCCATCCTCTTTTTCTTCTCGCTATATAAAACCAACCCTCACACCTCTTTCATTCCACCAAGCTCTCTCCAGCCTCTTCAACCCTCTTAGCAGGGAAAGTTCGCTCTCCACTGGCACACACAAACAACCCGCCCACCCAGCACCTCGAGATGCAGCAAGAAGCAGCAGTGGAGTCAACCGCCATCTCTCCTGCTGTGGTTTCACATCCATTTCCCATACGTCCCAACTCCCTCTGTCAGGGCTGTTTGCAGAGGGAGTTCCAGGCACTGTTTTTCACCAATGTGAAGCCAAAGAGCTCATTTATGAACAGTCATTTGAAATCCTGTAATACTTGCCTTTCTCCAGCACCTTCATAGTGAGGATCTCAAGGTTTTCTGTTAAACGGTAATTAGTTAAACCTCAGAGGCCCTCCTTCTATTTGGCATTACAGCTTTTTTTGCAGCTGGAAGAAAATATTTCAGCTTGGTTACGTGTCTTGCCTGAAGCCATGTAATGAATCACTGGCAGGAAGAGGAACAGAACTCAAAAGCCCTTTAACTGCCAGCTCTGGCCATCAGACACTTCTCTTTCTTCCAGTCTTGGAGTTATTTAACTCAGCACACATTTAATACTTAACACATATGTTTTCCCATTACAACAGCAAATGCTAAAATTCGGGTCTAATTTAACAGCATCATTCCTTCACTTTGAAACAGCACATCAAGAAGAGCCGAGGCAGAAAGGATGGTAAAAACATGTGCTCTTTGGTGGGCTCCCTGGGTTGTCCTCACCTGCTCCACCACATGGCACCCCATCGCTGGCCTCTGGCAGTGTCAGCCAGGCCCACGCTCCAGAGGGGGTCCGGGGTTCCTGGGTGGCTGTTATGGCAGACACTTGGTTTCAGCAGACTTGTTTGGGCTGTGCTGGGCCCCACACCTCTGATGGGATATGCAGATCAGCCTATTCTCATTTAAATTCTCTCTTAGTTGCAGACAGGAAGAGGTGGGCTGTGAGCAGTAGCAGATGTGGGCAAGCTGGCAACAATTCTCCACCCACCCGAGTCACTCTCTAGAGTGGCACTGGCTTCATCCCAGCAGTAGCAGTCAGCAATGATGCTCAGCAGGTCAGTCACCGCACCCCACTCCCCCAGTGCTCCACATCGTCTCGGCAGAGCATGTGGTACCTGTGCCAGGGCACTCAGCTCAGCCTGTGGCCCAGACCCTGGCTTCCCAGTTCTGCTCTCATCTGCTGGACCCTCCATCTCCTGCTCCCACAACCCAGCAAGATATGCCATTGTCCTTCCTCTCCCAGCTGCCCCGGGTGCCTTCATCTGCTGGAGAAGGTGAGCTGAGCTTCATGAAATTCACTTTGTATGCCCAGTAAGCAAATAGATGTGGTAAGGATGCTTATCACCTTGGGAACGTGGCAAAACATAAATAAGTCTGACTAACTCAGCATGGAAATACCCTCCCTAGAGGGGCAGGCAAGAGGCCAGAACAGAGTGTGCAGCTGTGGGGAATTTCCATCAGCATCACACAGATGTGCTGAGCTCTAAAGTCCTTCCTGGCTGCCCGTAACACGGTAGCTTCACATTGCCGTTGATGAACCAAGACCGGCACTTGGTCCCCTACAGACAAGGGAGACCAGCAGCTGTTGGAATAACTGGAAGGAAAGCAGCACAGGCACGTGGAAAATGATCAGCTGGTAGGCAGGAGGCTGCCTGCAGAGGCAGAGCCGGAGGCCAGGGGCTGTTTCTCAAAGAATCCCAAAGCTACTTTCCTCAGAGCAAGATGGATGACCAAATAGCACAGTGGTCCCATCCATCATGGTGTTCAGTTTGGCCACGTCTCAGGACCTGCGTGTCCCCGCTCCAGCTATCCCACTGCTGAAGGATCTCCTCCCACCACCTTGCCACCTGCCCACGCTGCTGGGACCCACTCCAAAACCTTCCCTGTTTTTATCGCCTGCCCAATCCACCCCACACTGGGAACTGGAGAAGTTCTCTCCAGAGGAAAGACACTGCGAAGGGCAGGGGCTGCCCCGGCAGAGCTCAGCAGGGCAGCAGGCAGCACTGGGCTCTGCGGTCAGGCATGAAGGGCTGTTTGGGGCTGTTGGGGTCCAGTGAGCAGGAGCAGGCTGTGGCTCAGCATTTACACCAGGAAGGTTTCAGCCGCTGGCCTCCTGAAGCGCAGGGTTAGTGTCACTGGTGGCATTAGTCAGGGTGCTGGGTGCAGGGTGCAGGAGGTTCTCTGGAAATCATCCCCAAAGGCTACACAGGACAGCACAGCCTTACCCCTCTGTATAACGGCTTCTGCTTCCTCGTCACCCACCAGCGGCAACATAAACTTAATATTTACCACTGTGGAGCTTCTTGTACCAATTGATCAATTTTCTAAAATACTGAAACCACAAAATTTCAACAAAATACTGTTGAAATGAAACTGCTTTTGATGGGAAAACTGTGGTAGAAGACTAGGAAAGGCTCACACCTGCACACGTGCCCCTGCGAGAGCCAGGCATGTGAAAGGCAAACTGTGCGGAGCCTGGCAGCACTTCAGCCCTTCACCTTTCGGTGCCTCCACTAACGCAAAAGAGGAGATACACTGGAGGATAAAGTATGGATCCATTGTTTCGCCTTCAGATTTAAATTCATTTCCCACTGCATTCTTCTGTATTTCTTTCTTGTGACAGGAATTCAAAATTCACAGTGTTGCAGAGTAAAAGAAAATGCATTTATGTCTTTTCAGACAAACTTAAAAGTGTTAAGAAATATGCAAATTAGTCTTATGGTTTACTGTCTATTTAGGCCACAAATTCTGAACAGCAAACTGTTTTCCTCTTGGATCTATTAGCAAGAATGGTCTTGTAATTAAATGCAAAGTTTTTAAGTTATGGAATGGACTTTTCAGGCAGGCATGTTAGCTTCCCTGCCTCCTGCCTTCTGAAACCACAAGGGTCAAGTTCAGAATCTCGTCATGTTCAGGTCCCAGCCCTGAGCCATACAAACCTGGATGGGGTAGGATCCACTCACTAAATCACAACTGAAGCTGCCAAACCAAACAGAACGGACTGCAGTGATGGACAAAACACTCAATAATGCCTGTACAGTGTCTTGAGCAGCAAAGACTTAGAGCAGTAAGAGAAGGAGGAATTTCCAGTTTGGAGACAAGTCCTTTCCAGTCTGACACATGGCATCCTATGATTTCTCGATAAATTTACCATGTGCTACCTTTAAGACAACCAGGGTCCTTGCTCCTGTAAACAGCTTTTTCAAACACTTCCTTTGGAGAGGTGGGAGTCACTAGAAGGTTCCAATCCACATCTATTTAGAACTTGTGTGTACCCATCTTTTCATGTGTGTGTGGATTGACTTCAGTCTTTGGTGAGTTTTATTTTTTAATTTTTTAGGGCGAAAACTTTTGGGGGAAACATCTCATTATGGCTTTCATTTTGCTGGGGTAAATAAATTTTTAAAAAGTTGTGTTCTTACAGATCACTCTCTGCTCCCTTTTTCTACGTCTATTTTAGAATAGGAATGCATAGAATTAGACAGATTACTCCAGGTATTTTGCCAGGCCCTTTGTCTTACTCCTGATTTCTGTCATGGGGAATTTTCATGGATACTACAAGCAAACTTTCATGAAGTTATAGAAGAAAAACTTTTGTACGTTGTAGCCTATGAGCTCCTCCTTTTGCTATCAAAGCACTGAACAGCAGTTTAGAATTCTGCACCTCTGATGATCAGCTATTTAGATCAGCAAGATACTAAGGTGGGGTTTATTTAACATATTGTGTTGGAGCTTTCATCTTTTCCTTTCAGATGTCACATCACCGCTGGTAGCTCCTGTGAATGACAAGCAGTCATTCAGACTCCCCTCCCCAAGGCCAGCAATCGCATTTGTACATCGCTTTGATTTTCTGTGAATAAAAGATCACTTACGAGTCTGAAGGGATGCATCATTCATCTTTGAACTCCCCTGAAAATAATTTTAAACCATTTATAGCTCCAGTTGTTTGGAACTAGGGTGTACAACTTTGGACTCATGACCAAACAGGTCCTGGCCAATTCCTCTCATGATGCCGGGCACGGGCCAGTGCTCAGGCGGGATCTCTTCTCTGCACCCATGTTCTATTCTCCTCAACCAGTAGTGATGCTTCTCACTGGGGTTTGTGTTCCATCCAGAGAGGAGTATCTCTGCCTGCACTGTGAATATCGGTACCTCCTACTGCAGTGTATCACATGCACATGAGGAACCAGGAACATACAAATCTTTTCCTGGGGGAAAGTATTTTCTAGGGACATTTGCATTGAGATATTGTCTCAATTTCTCCTCCTGTGGCATGCCTTCAACTTTCATTGTCTTAGCGGCAATTGTGTACTTCCTTCTTCATCCCGAGGATGATATTGTATTGTCTTTGGGCTACAGAAGAATATACATCTATAAACCACGCTTTTCTGTCTCATTTTTTTCCAACCTCCTCTCTCGTACGTGAAGTCTAGATTAAGTTTAGATTTTTTTCTTGTCAAAAACATGAGATAGTTTACCCAGAGTATTCTTCTGGTTTCCATCCAGGCAGAAACAAGAAGGAAAGCATGAACACGCCATGCTCTGTGCCTCTGGATTTGCAAACGATGCTTGCAAAAAGTGCTGGTTTTGATGTGGTCTCATCAACAAGCTCATTTTCTACAGCAAGTGACACTTTAGACTGTCATCCAGCATTTTTAATGAGGGATCCCTTAACAGGCTTCAGGGATTTCAACAGGATTTTAAGAGCCTTACACAACTGCACGCTGGTAACCAGAGAGGAGTTGACGTTCCACAAAGCAAAGCAGCTCAGTGGTAATGATACCAACAGAGCTTTCATGCCAATGGTTCTCCTGTAGTTTTATAAGAGTGACTGCAGAAGCAACAACAAACATGAACATTTGTCCCAACCTTGATTGCTAGCTTCAAAACCAGAAAGCTAATTTGTTATAGCCATGTTGTGCTCCTGTTTTTAATGCACATGTGTAACTAGCACTTTTAAAAACCCCTCTGGCAGCTGTGTAAAGAATTACACTACAATGACAACTCCACATTTAAAGTTGAAAGATATTTTTGTTTTGAGATTTTCATCTCCTTCCTGGCAAAAAACTGTCTTGAAAAAATACTTCACAAGCCTCTTCCAAAAAAAGCACAACTGTGGGGAGCTGCTGTAAATCTGAGGAGGTGGAGATCTTCCAAAAAGGACTTTCAGAAGCCCTGATTGTTTATACTCATATTTCCCTCACTTTTCCTACTACCTCATGTTGTAGTGGACACACCATTCATAATAAAAGCTATTAAACACAGATGATTTCTGACATTATTCCAGCTCAGCACGTCACTCCTTGCCTCCTACAAGCATCTCTGCCTAGGGGTGCACTGCCACCCACCAGGAGTGCATTTCCCCAAGATTACTGACTTGCAGAGGTGGTGGAAATGTTTCCCGCTGTACTGAAACTTCCAAGTTTTAAGCCCTGGCTGGTTCTCTCAGTTTACAACCAGGTCAGGTGAGGCCACCTGCAAACCAGAGTGGGGTGCAGCACTCCCACTGCACCGATGGCTTCGGTTCAAACTGGACTGCATCTAAGCCCACCACTGCAGCTTTGCTAGACAAGCATGTTTATGAGTGCCCCCATAGAAGAGCTTGTTTCAGCTGATCTGATTTCTTCAGGAGGCCTGAACTGTCTCCTGTGGCTGCTCTTCTCCTTCCCTTGACTACACAGCTTGAACTGCTAATGCTGACATAGGCTTAACTTCACAGCAACAGAGCACAGAAGCGTGAATCCCATCCCCTGTGACACCAAGTATGACATAGTGAGAAGAGAAACCATTTAAAGGGAGATCCAGGAATATTTTTAATCCTATATTTTATTCAGCTGTAATGCCAAATATGATCTGCATCTGAATTTTGAGTGCACAGTCCTACCACCAGCACGGGGGAGAAGACAGTAGAGAGTGTCACAACTAAGCATTGCAGTGTTCTTGTCTTTTTATTGCTGCTGTGGAAAAGAGGATAATGTGTGAGAAACCCTTGCACTGAACCAGAACAGCAATGGCCAGTAGAAATCGCATTGCCCTCCTCTGCATAATACAGCTTCACCTTCCTTCCCTCCTTGGCTCGGTCAGGGTCAGTGCCTTCATTTCCAAGTGGGTAAAAACAGATGCACACAGTTTCTTTGGCTTAAGCAACAGCCTGAGCCCCTCCAGATGCAGCTGATGTGGGTCCCAACTCTGCATTACCAGTGGGTCAAGGGAGGCAACGCTTCCCCTTGACTCAGCACTGGTAAGGCCACACCTGGACTGCTGGGTCCAGTCCTGGGCTCCCCATTACAGGAGAAACGTGGACATACTGGAGAGAGTCCAGCGAAGGGCCATGAAGGTCGTTAAGGTACTGGAGCATCTCTCCTATGAGGAGAGGCTGAGGGAGCTAGGGCTGTTCGGACTGGAGAAGGCTCAGGGAGATCTTACCAATGTATATAAATACGTGAAGGGAGGGTACAAAGAGGATGGAGCCAGGTTCTTTTCAGTGGTACTCAGCGACAGGACAAGGGGCAACGGGCACAAACTGAAACACAGGAGGTTCCCTCTGAACATCACGAAACACTTTTTTACTGTGAGGGTGACCAAGCACTGGCACAGATTGCCCAGGGAGATCGCGGAGTCTTCATCCTTGGAGATACTCAAAAACTGTCTGGACGTAGTCCTGGAAAATCAGCTCTGGGTGACCTTGTTGGAGCAGAGGGGTTGGAGAAGATGATCTCCAGAGGTCCCCTCCCACCTCAACCAGTCTGCAATTCTGGACTGGAGACCCCCATGCAAAAATACCTGCACTCTTCGGGGATGAAACTAGTAACAGCAGCGAGACTCAGACAAGCTACTTCCCATCTAGCTGCATGAGCTGGGACTGGCATCAACTCAATCAGTTGTAGGTAGACCATGGATGTTGGTTATGGAGCAGCTGCACTGGTTCCAGTTCAGTCACAAAGGCCCCTCCAGGCCAAAATCCTCCACAGGCACCTATTCCCGTTGTAGGCTAAGGTAAACCATGCCTGTTTCATCTCTGCCTTTCTACACTAGGGATCTAGACAACTAACCCAGGCACAGGTATCTAAGGAACATGGAGAAAAATCCACCTATTTTGGTGACTGCTGGAAAAAATCTACCTGGTTTGCAGATCACAGCTGAGAATTGCTGGGGTTTGTTGCAGTCTCAATAGACAAAGCCAGAAGAGGGTAAGGACTGAGATGCAGCACAGAGGAAACTGAGAGGAGCAATGGTGGACAAATGTGTCACAGGTTGTCACAAGTATTTTGTGACCCAAGTGCAAAAAAGCCCAAGCATAAGAGACCGGTCGAGCAGAAAGCACGTAAACTGCTAAAGCACATTTTCTGCTGAAAGTTGGCAGCTTTTCTGACCAAGCTACTTTTCAGAAACTGCTGCTCTCATCTGTGAAGTGAGAAATCGAGCCAAGGTGAATCTCCAAACAAAATGATATTTTGGCTCAACATTGCATATTTTATCTTAGCTTTTGCAGATAAATCATTTTCCTGAGATTTTAGAAGTTTATGAGGCAGTTCTGAGATTTAACTGGATCTTGCAGCCATTTAGGGGCCAGTCCAGCCACACCTGAGCTAACCTTATGGAGTCCCTCTGAAGTTTTGAGAGCAGGAGGGTCTCCAGCCCTGGGACACAGTCTTACTAAGCATATTGAAATGACAGAGGTACACAGTGGTAGCAGTTAACTCTAAGCCATTCACCACACACAACATCCAGTTTGCTCCCTCCCGCCCTGAGCACATCCCCTCTGTTTTTCTCTCTCTGCTCCCGAACCAGCAAAGGTTCTATTTTTGTGAAGAAATACAACACTGTGCAGAGGCTGGGGAGGCCACTGACACATGTCCCACAGGGACTTGTGCCAAAACTCAGAAGCCTAAAAGCAAACCTTTTTCCCATGCAACTCTGAAACCTTTGCTCCTCCCATACGAGAAGGAAAGTCTGATGCCTCTGCAGTATTTCCTCCCGCACCTTTTTTGCGTTAAGTCCATCACTGGGAAAAGACATTTTTTCCCAGATAGATACAGCTTTCCCTGAGCCACTGAAGCTAAAATATTCTTTAAAAAAAAAAGACCCTCAGCATGAAATGGAGAGATTAAGACCCAGGTTTATGTCTCCATTTTTCTTAGGGAGGTTTTTGTGCAACTCTATGTTAGTGTGAGCTGAGCTGCCTAGAACAAATTGGTCCAAGTGATCAATTTTAAACTCTTCCCAAACTGAAGAGTCTATCAAGGCTCTTTGTACAATCCCCATGTTTCAACATGAACAATTTCAGACAAAAATGTCCAGAAATTGCCATTTGGAGTTGCAAAACCTTTGAATTCACAAATATCTCAGTGTGTCAGGGACAGTTCTCTAGCAAATTGGAGTGTTTCTTTGCCGGAATAAGTGATCAAGTGAGCTGATGTGAGTCAGTCACCACTGTACAAGACACACAAGTTTTACCATTAATTCAGACCAGCTCAGAACCATTAGCACTAAGCTGATGCCAGTGCATCAACTGAGGTGGAGGAAAGGCTGCTGATTTCTAGCACTAGTACTTTGAGGAAAGATGAACAGGATTTGGAGGACTGACTGGGGCCGAAAAGAGATTCTGTTTCATATAGCTTTTGGTATTACCTTCTCATATAGCCTCCATCAAGTAATAATCCATCTTTATTGTGCACAAAGCAACAAAGCAAAATCAGAACCACCACACAGTACATGCTCCTAAATCATCAGGGTCTCACCACGATTTAAAATTAAGTCATCTGACATAGGGATTATCTCCATGGCTGGAGAACTAAAGCGTAACATCCTGGGTAGGAAGACAGGCAGCCTTGACTTTCAATCTTTGTCACCGAGCTGCTGTCAGAAGACAAGTGTGGTGGAAACCAGTCCACAAACATGTAATACGGCCACCACTTTTTCTTACTCGCCTTTTTCCAACAGCTAACGAATGAATGCGTGTGACTCGCAAGAACTGGGTCTGAGCCATGTTTCTGAGGGCAGAAAGACTGCATTAAGACAGCTCCAGTATAAAGTAGAAAAAGACCTTTGTGGCAAATTGAATTTAGCAACGTCACCAGGAGCTTCTGACTCAGAGCCCCATTCTGCCCAGCTGCGCACACAAACCACCACCCCATCACATACCTGCCAAACCAGCACGATTCAGCCCCCTTGGAGCTCTGCCATGAGCAGCTGGACAGAAGATGACTGATGCAGCTGTAAAGCAACATGTAATGAAGAAACTTTTTATTTCAGGGTTGTAATTAAAACCATACTTTGTTACACTGCTACTGGCTGAGGCAGAAAGGCTACTGATGAGTTGTGCCAGGAGAAACAGCAGATGGGACCAGGTTGTTATTTCACTCCAGACCAGTCCACGTTGTCTTGAGTCAACCTCAGACCAGTTTAACCTAGCTTTTTCCTTGCCTGTTTTGCTGCCTGGTAGGTATCCCAGATAAAAGGGCTGCTTGCATTGCACAGACAGAGGAGGGTGCTCTGTCTCTAGCCATCAGCCAGGAGGTGTTGCACAGGCTGCAGTGTTCTGGTGGCTCTTGGTGCAACGGGACTGGGTGGGAAGCATTGCCACAGCAATAAAAACTGCACGACCCCACTGCCAAACATTCCACCTCCAGCCAGCTTCTCAGGCCTGCCGCTCCCACTGTCCCTGCAGACTAATTATTGCGGTTTTCATTGTACAGGGACACAAAACACCCCATCCGTGCACTTAAAGCAAAAGATTTCAGCACTTTCAGGCCCACCTCCTGCAAGTCAGGCTTAGTATCTTCCTTCGGTGGGCCACTCGGATAGCTTAACCAGCTCCCAGGTGGGCATCTCTGCTTGCAGAGCAGTTCAGTGGTGAGCTGACAGCTCCCTCCTCTGTCAGAAAGCACTAAAAGCAGCCTACAAATCTCTCCCAGTGTCGCCTGGAGCAGGGGGCTTGAATAATGGAGGCTACTACACATTTTCTCTCATTTTTTGCATGTAGGTACGGTGAGTCTCCAGAGCAGTTTCCTGGCGGTACAGGACTCTCCCCTCAGCCAAATGCACCGAGTGCTACTAACGCTTCGGTTCTCATCCTGCCCTGTGGCAGCTGATCTGGATGAACCTGACAGCCAGCAGCAGACTACGGCCAGGATTTCCTTCCCCTCACAGCTGTATAAGCATATACCAGGTGCCCAGCTCTGGCCCTTCATGATTTGGCTTCTCCAGAGGAGCAGATGGCAGGAAGGGAGCGGAGCAGAGGCACTGTCCTGCTCAGGCAACGCTGGACGTTCTCGTAGGCCACTGGCAGGTCTGTCCTTGCTGCTCAGCTGCAGCATATTTCACACTGAGGGAATATCCATTACTTCTGCCCTTCTGCATGTAAGAAAAACAGTGGATTTACTCAGCAGTTAATGGCATGCTGAAATCACATATGAAAATTTAGTCCCAGTAGGATGCTATCCCTGATGCGTTCCCTCTGCTGCAAAGCCAGTCTGGGATACAAGCGGATTGCTGCATGTGCTATATGTTTGTGCCTCATGCAGTTTAAGTCTCAGGGATTCTTTTGCTGGTTCTTGAACTAAAACCAGAATTTGGGCGAGAGGCAGAGGGGCACTTAACAGAAAAACAGATTTGGAAATACTAGTAAAACTGTGGGGAAAATTAATTATTTCAGGATCAAGTTGCATCAATATATTCGGTTCAGTTTACCCTCTAAAACTAAGAAGGGAAACTGGTTTTATTTTAACTGTCTCACAGCATAATTCACTAGAGCTCTTCCAAATATCTCTGAATTCAGAAAACAGAAAAAGAATAACCAGATTATCTCAAACTACATAAAACATTAGTATAAAAAAATACAACTAAAACTGGACAATTGAAATCTTCTGTTCCCTCTCTATTTTACAATAGAGTTTGTAAAACATTTACAAAAATGTTTTACAAAGCATTAAAATTTCTGTATAGTAGAGTTATTGCTGGGTCCTACTAAACAACTCTGAATTTTGTCTGTTCTGCTTCATATAAAAACTCAAAGTGCTGGATAAATTTGGTCTTTTTTTGAGCATAAACTGAACTTCGCTGGTCCTGCTTGCTCTCTGCTAGTCAAACCGTAGATTTTTCTGATAGGGTTTTTAATTCAATTATGTCTCTCCACAGATACCACAAGGTAAACTTACTTTCATTGCATTTTCTTGCAATAGCAGCTACTGTGCACTTAAAGCCAGCAGAATGCCACCTACGAGCTTAGAGCAAAGGTGCTACATTGGTGTGGAAGAAACCAAATTGTGAACTGAAATTCAAAATAGCTTTCAACTGAGATAAAAGTTAAAATAATTGCGCAGAAAAATAAATGACTTGTAACAAAAATAAAATTATAGTGAAATATAGGTAAAGGTTTTCAGAACTGCATGAAAGGCTGCTTGTGCCCTATTTGTGGGGGGAAAGGAAGGTGGGTCACACTTGGACTAAGGGATGATCATGTAAAAGTCGCTGCTGCCCGGAGCTGCCATGGCCAAGAGCCAGCCAGGGTCTCTGAGACATAGAGACTTCTGGATACACATTTCCAGGTAGGGATGAGAGGTAAACTTTTGGCTTAGGTAATAAACCACCTTCACATGAGGAAACCAGGAGGATTCTGCAACTGGACAAGAAACACAAACCACAAAGATTTCTGGTTGCTTCGCTGTGGGATTTCAAGGAGTGCTTGTTGCATCTGGGGAGTCAGGGGATAAGCTTTGAGACCCAAACCGTTCTTGGAAGGTCTGTGTTCCTCTGAACTTGATGGTATCTCTACTAGGGTTTCTCTCTGTGGGAATAGAGAGCTGATTTCTCCTCCAGCAGTCCTGCAACAGAACTTGCTGCTCCTTGGGCCAGGGAAGCCTGACCAATGCCATCCAGGAAGTGCCTATGCCATAAGCAAACCTGTGTCAGTGTCATACACACCACCTGCATTGAGCTGGAGGTCACAGGCTTCATTCCTCCAGCTATGGCTAACAGCCCGTGTTTGACTAGAGGCCAGCAACTTTTTTGAGCTTCTGCTCCCCCTCTGCAAATCAGGCTTTGGGTTTCCCTCTCCCTGAGGAAGGGCAGTTCCCCGTTCTGTGAAAATCCCGTCCAGAACACTGGAGTTCTCCTTGTTAGGGCTACCATGACAGCAACACTGATCAACACAGTGCCCACCGGTCTATCTGCAAGCTGATGCGTGTGGAGAGACACAAGTGAGTTCATGGCTACAGCAACAGGGAAGGAGCATGCTAAAGGACTGGCTTTCGAGATGGCCTTTAGGACTTCAGACAGGCAACTTGCCCTTCAGGCTTCTTTATCTGAGAGACAGATGGCAATGTAAATAGATCTCCTTGCAATGCTGTCTGGGGTGTCAACCACACACTCACCCTGAATGGCAACTGCCTTCCTGTATGTCCCCTACTGTCCCTGCCAGCCCTGGCACCTCATGTAGCTCTGTGAGCCTGGATATGAACATGAAATTGAGTAATACCCTTAACTCTGTAGTCATTGTGGGGCTGAACACAACGCAAATGGCAACATAATGGAGATCTAGCACATACAGCAGAAGGAGGAGAGAGACTGAGCTCTCCCTTTGGCACCTGACAAATCATTCAGATATTCATTCAGACCTCTGGAGGCCACCCTGAACAGAAAGAGGGACAGGTTCAGTTACCCTTATGTTCGGCATCAGCTGTCATTTCAATTGGCCAAGGGAAATTCCCAACAGCCTCAAAGAGGATGCCCACAGATGTGGCCCGGTCTCTGTGGACTGCTCCAGGGGAGTTTGCAGCTGCCTTCACATATCTTAGGCCACCTCTGGCATCTCACATGCCACTAGACATTTGCATCTGAACACCTCAGTCCTGGCCTCTGTCTCCATTAATTAGCATGGGAGCTTAGAAAAGGAGCTCACATGCAGGTGTCCATTTAATGCACACCTGAAGTGAGACAAGACGAATCCCACCTCCTGGGGGTTTGTGGCAGATGGGGGTGGGGGTGTGTGTGGAGGTGAGTGAGTGGATGGAGCTGAATCCCCTTTGAGCCCCAGAAATACAAACGCAGGATGAGATGTCTCAATTGACTCAGATGAATTCCTTCCCTCAGCAGGGGTAAAGGAGATCCCTGCCTGTCCTGGTCTTCATCAAGGCCCGCACTTGGCCTAAATCCCACATAGACTGGGGAGAGAGGAAAAACAATGTCCTGAATGGAAGAAACAGATCTCCTTTAGGTTTGGACTCTGCTGTTTTTACTTTTTTATACATATACTGGCACCATTGGGAGAGTTCCCATTTGCTTAATTAGGCCACATACAAGGAACCTGGAAAGACACTCAACATGTCTGGAGTGGCTTGACCTGCTAATTTTCATCCTTTATGAATCTGAGAAGCCTGGGTTCAGATAAAAGTTACTGACTTTAAGAGGAACTATATAGCCAAATCAGCTTGGAAAGGTAAGTTGTTGAGGATTTTTGTTTTGTTTTTAAACACCACACACACACCCCATCATCATACAAACACATTTTTACTGGGGTAGACAGATGCTTCACACTGCTCAACTTGCAGTTCTAAAGCAAAGACAACACTGACATACCATCATATTATGTTGGTAAGCATGTTTGGGAACTAGGAATGCCATCTAAACTTTCAAAGCAAATTATGATACAATTAACCAACAGAAAACATTTGAGCTAGGCAAGTTATGGAAGGACTTTCACTAAATAATGCCATGCTGTAGTGCTCAAAGCTCTAAGTTTTCTGGCACAGAAACCACATTTACTCTTCAATCAAGTGTATACCTCGACTGAAAATGTAACTGATGTTACATTCCCTAAGGAAAAAAAAATATCTTTTCAGCTACTGCTTCCTATTATTTCCTCTCAGTTTTTGTTTTTTCTGATAGCTGTAAACACTTGAGAAACTGCCTGACTTAAGTGGAATTGATTGCAAAAGGTACTTCTGCAATGAAAATATCTGCAAAAGATATTCTGGGATGTTTCAGTGGTTCCTGGCTATCAGTTAAGAAACCTTTTTTCCCCCTGTATGGACTCTTATCTTGGCAAAAAATAAATTGGGGAGGAATGGGGAAGACTTAAATTTATGACCTAATTGTTTCATTAACTCATAAACAAAGTCTCCATATGTCAGGTAAGAAGAGCTGCCTTTCTCTACTACCTTCTCATCCTTGAAGCTGATACCTAGTAGGGTCCTGGCCATAACATGAAAGTCAGGGTGAAGATTTTGTTTTGAACAACACACACAAGACAGAGAACATGGCAAGTTAAAACTATTGACACCTTCAAAAGCTGTGGTTTACAGAGAGTTAGACTGAGGATCCTCACAGCTGGTAATAGAGCTCGTTAGCTACCATCTTCATTAAAAATCAAAGCTCTTGATCCATTAAAAGCTATTTACCAAGCTGGAAAAAAGCAGCTCTGAAGCACTTCGATTAACATGATGCCCACTTGAAGAGTGCTCACCTGAGAGAGCAGAACCTGGGGCCACAGACCCATCCAAATCCAAAGAGCTCTCTATATTGGGCAAAGAGGTACTGCTCTAGGAAAAGAACACACACATACTGTGATCAAAACACCCAGTGTTATTTTGTAAACAAAGACCAAACCTCCCAACGGACCATGAAAAAAGTAGTAGGCCAAAGATCTCTATCAGATAGTAAGAAAAAAAGTTATGAAAAGAACCTATGACTTACACCTACATAACTGATTTGCAGTTAAGAGTCCCACCAAGCTGGCGTCCAAACCACATACGTAATTTCACTACTGACTCCAGATAAGCGACCTTCTGTCTCAATAATCCTATAATACCAGAGGTGAAGGCACATCTGTCACCCTACAGAACAAATTATCACGGGACCTCATGACCACCCACGCTGTTGACAGTCCATCAAGAATCAGTACCAAGCTGTATGCATTAAAGCCATTTATCAGTTTGTATAAAATCTTTGCTTGATTAAAGAGTCATCTTGAAACACTTCACAGAGCAAGCTAGTCCCAGGGACATGCTTACTGACATGAGTTAAGCAGCTCCTTCCTCCACAGACACCAGAGAGTAGTCCATAAAAAGGTCAGTCTAAAGTTAGCTGGCCATGCAAATGCTGTCAAATGAGGAGGGAACTGGGATGGGAAAAGGCACCTATTAACAGGATCACATACAGGATTGGCACAGCACCCAGTTTCCCTTAGGGGAACTTGGGATTAAATAGGCTATCTATCCCAAACGCCAGCTAAAGACTACTGTGCCTGTTGCACAAGGGACCCTTGAGACACACGCAGAGGCTGACTATCACCAATCCTGTCCATACACGCAAATTCTATTTTCAGCAGCCTGAGACCCCCTAAGACCAGCTCCACCTGTTGAACCTTCTCAAGTGGGTAAGGAGGGAAACAGGGCAACAGATGAAGCAGTACCCTTCCTCCAGGACACAAAGGGTGTACTGCATCAACCACAGGAACTCTGCATCCCGAGGTAAGGGCAATCCTTGACATCAGGCAAACCAAAAACACAATCAGAAGATCCCGGCAGCAAGATGTGGTACAGTAAGACCCTTCTACCTCCCTCCTGCACTACCAGCCAGCTCCTCAGCTTCTGCAAGCTCTGCTCTGTTTCTGTGAGCAGTAGAGCCCACCTGCTCGACTGCAAGAAACAGGGAACCAACTCCCTGGTCCAATAGACTCAGCTGACAGGCCTGCAGGCAAATAGGGCGCCCCAATACCACAACTGCCCCCGCAGCTGCCTTCCCCCAACCCAGCGATGCCTGGGTGCCCCGGGGCCGGCTGGGGAGCCGTGCCCAGCAGCGAGGTTTCCAACACCGGTGGCTCCCCCAGATGACACACACACCTTCCACCGCTCCCCCTCCACTAGGTAAGGCCTCAAGGTGAGCGCCGAGGCCTCCGTCAGCCACGGAGCGCAGGCGGTGAGCCCCCAGCCGGCAGGGCGCACCACCGGACCGACCGAACCCGACGCAGACGCAAACCCGCAACCCGCGCGGCGTAAATAGCACCCGTGCTTTTATAGCGCCCCTTCCCGGCAGCCCCCGCGCCCGGCCGCGCCGATTGGCTGTCTGGCGAGCGGGGGCGCGCGCGCGGGCGCGCGGGCCGAAGGCGGGCGGGGCCGGGCGGGGCCGGGCTGAGGGAGCGCAGCGCCGCGCCGCGTCGCGCCGGGCCGGTGAGCGCGCACGCCCCCGCCCCGCCCGTTTCCGTTCGCCGCTGCTCGAGCTCGGGCCTGTGGAGCAGGAAGCGGCGGGAGCCAGACCCAGCGCAGGCCGCAGGTACCGGGGAGGGGGCTTTCCGCCGCCCGGGGTAGGGGGTGGCTCGTCGGCTTCTCTCCTCCTTTCGCCGCGGCGCCGCCGCCGCCGCCGCCGCCGCCGGGTGGGGCCCACCCGCCCCCGCCGGGAGCCCGCGCCGCGAGCCCGCGCCGCGGCCTGCGGGCGGGGGCGGCCGGGCCCGGCCGAGCCTCTCGCCGCCGCGTCCGGACGGCATCGCGCGCACAAAAGGGGAGGGTGTGTGCGGCAGCCCGGCCGCCCCCCTGCGAGCCCCCGAGTTTCCGGGGCCGGTAACGGGCCCTTTTCCGGGCGGCGGCAGCGGGGGAGGGGCGGCGGGCTGGGGCGCGGCCCCGGGGGCTCCCCCGCTGGAGACGCCCGCGCCTCGCCCGGCCCTCGGCGCCTGGGCCGCGGCGGGGACCCTGCTCCCGCCAGCTCCGCCGTGGGCGGCGCGGAGGCGGCGCTCGCCGGCCGTCCCCCTCCCCCAGTCCCCCCCCGCTGTGGGGTGTGACACGAGTGGGCACCGGGCGGTGGGGGTGACCCGGCTGACTGGCAGCTTGTTGTGGTGACGTCACCCGGGCGCGCGGGAGGCGCCGCCACGCCGGAGCGCGGAGCCGGGTCCGGGCGCCCCCGGGGCCCCCCCGACCCCCCGCCGGCGGCAGCCTCTGCGGGGATACTGCCCCGGGTCTCGGCGGCGGTTAGACTTTCAGTTGGGGAAGAACCCGCCTTTCGGGGGGGTCGCTGCAAACTTTTAATTTTGGTGGTTTTTTTTTTTTTTGCCGTAGCTGAAGCCGGTGCCGCCTCAGCAGGCCCAGGGCGCGGACAAGTGTGTAGCCAGGAGCTCGGGTTTGGTTTAGAACAAACGGCTGGCGTGATGGGCTTCGTGTCGCTCAGCAGCCTTGCTTTAGACTGAAAATTACCCAGCTTCAAGTTATCCACTACCTAAACCTTCTTTGCTAGGAAACCCGTTTGTTCCTTCAGGGCTGAGGGGAACCTTGTGACTGCTTCAGTTGTGCTTGGGTCAAAAAAAACCTCAACAAAACACGAAAATGTATTGTAGATGTTTACAGAGTTGAAGTTACTGCAGTGGCTCAGGACGAAATCTTGTCCCCAGTCAAATGGTGCCTTAACTACTTTGATATCCCTTTAAGTCTGTCTGTGAGGTGTCTGGAACTGGAGTTTGTTTGTTTTTAGTTGCTGCCTCATATCCAGCTTTTGTTTCTCTCCTGGTATGGTTCACCTGTTTGTTGCAGGGAACCCTTCATGAGCAGTGCATCCCACTCACTCGGGATATGGTGCGGGATTCAGAGAAAACTAAATCCTGAGACCTACCTAGGGAAAGTTAGGTTGGTTTGTTGCTTCCCTCCCTGCCTCCAGAGCTTAGACTAGGTAACAACTCCTGTCTGTGTTTTTAAAACAGTGCACTTCTAAAAGCCAACTTCTACAACCTTGTTGTTGTTTTTTTTTTTAATCTCAGAGATCTCAAAAATTAGTTTTTTACTTGTCCTAAATGTTGTTTGTGACTCAAAGTATTAGATTCTCTAATGACTTTATTTTGGTATTTCTTTTCAGTAAGGAAATACAAAGTCTCTCCCACCCTGAAAAGATTGTTTGTGAAAATACTTTCTTTCGAAGGCTCTTCTAATGCATCTGTGTGCCTTCCTCTTGCCCTGATCTGGCCTTACCTAGATTTCCAGCCATGCAGCACTAGCATTTCAGTTTCAGATCTCCAGACTAATTCTGGCTCTGGTTTGGACCAAGGTTGCGTGTTTAAAAAAAGAAAAACTGCCATTAGCCTTATTTCATTTTAATTAGTTCACTGGAATGCTTAACAGCATATTCAGCATAAATGCTTGACATAAATTAATTTTAATTGGTGATTTGTATCATTTAACACTAGTATACATGGGGTTTTTTTAAATGCATAAATTAAACATAAATGCACCTTCACACGAGTGGCAAAAGAAATTCAGTTACAGAGCTAATCTGAGCAACTCTTATGTTATCCCTCCTAGTTCACCAAAATCATGCTCTGGCGGAGTGCCATGGCAATTGAGCACCAGGGGCGGGGAGTTCTCTGAGCCAGGAATTGACAATAAAAACATCCTAAATGATCTTAACTGCCACCAGGATGTAGGACTAGTGTTGGCTATTCAGATACGCAGATTCCAAATAAAAACTATTTGATATTTTGGAGAGGCTTGGAAATATTGTCTTTCCTCAATTTTTTTAATGGTCACTCTTTTTTTTCCTACATTTTCCAGTTCATCTTTTTCTTTCAATGTGTTTACGCTGCCCCAAACCCTTCTGGCTCTTTACATGGTTTCTGTGGTCCGCTCTGCCCTAGAAATTTCTGAAGTCTGCACTCAAACACTTATCTTTTACCTTTTATACTAAACTCTAATCTGGCTCACCTGTTACTCCACATACATTTAAACTCTCATGTACTGCTCTGTTGTCTTAACAATTTGTATTCAAATGCAGTTTACTAATGTGGAGGGAAAGTTTAATCAGTGAGTTTGAGGAAGTTAGCATGTTGATAGAAGGCTAGGTAGCATGCCCTTTAAATCTTCAATTGATCTGTGATTTATCTGTCCTAGTAAACAAGTAATAAGGATGAAACCCTGTAACACAGAACAGTGCTGTACAAAATAAGTGCATCAAATGACAGTTTACCATCATTCCCAGGGATACAGCTATGCAAATGGACACACCTGAATGCACGATGAAAATCCTCTGCTCCTTACCTATTGGTGTGATTCCTCTCCTGCAACGTTGCATGCCGTATAAATAGCTAGGTAGCTAAGTAGAAAAAGGTAGTTGTTTATTACTTTTGGGATCATCTCAGAAATTAGCACAAATATTCCAAAAGACTGCCTCTGGTACACTGGTTAAGTTAATCTTGCTTTAAGCCATTTTACACCACTGTTGGGTGTCCAGGTGCCTTCTGGCCTTGGTGTAGTCTCTGTTCTCACCTCATTCTGAACTGTGAATAAAAACTACCAAAAGCATAATTGGAGTCAATAGAGCAATTCTGATCTGTCCATCCTGTCTTCTGTCCGTTTCCTTTTGTTGTGTTTTCAATTGAGAAGGGCATTTGAAACAGTAAAAGAACTAAGATAGCCATAAACCACTGTTTAATTAAGACACTTCCTATCCACTGTTGTGTACACACAACTAACAGCCAGTCCTTCCTAAGTGAATCATCTAATTAAACTAATCAGAACGAGGTTCACTGTCTTTCTCTGACCAGCCTTCATGACCAAGGTCCCTAGTAGAAGGAACAGATGGACAGTCACTAGTATACAGAGTAAAATGGGGGCAGTACACCTACAATGAGTATGAGGTCTTTATTTCCTCAAGCTCTGACAGTTATGAGTTTCTTGTTTGCCTTTTTTAATTGTTGTTTTCAATCAGAAATGGGGCTGGAATTCAGTCTCTTTGCTCACTTAATTAGCAGTGCTTTGCAATAATAAATAATTCTGTCTCATCTGACCATGTACTGACTTACTGAACTGTCACATTTGGAGCAGATCCCTAGTATATACAAAGTGATTGCTCCTCTTCTTCACAGTTTTAAGAAAGGTTGTCTTTGCATGTGTCAGTGTTTTGAAAGAAGTAGCAGCTCTCCAAGTACCAGTTATCTCTGTTTGCATTCTTTGCTAAGATTTCATTTTTCTTGTATTTTACACCTGGAGGTTCTTTATTCTTCACCTTCTCTCTGCTCTGTTGAAATTATGTGAGATGAGAAGGCCGTCTTACAGTAGGATCTTGACTTGGTACTGACAAAGTGAATTGGCTCATTTTTTGAACCTCAGTCCAAAAGCTGTTTGGAAAGGCTGGGTTCCATGTAAACCACAGCAGAGCTAGGCTTCACCGCTTAAGATTGGAAATGTTGGGAAGATTTTAAATTATACTGTGGAATGTTGACAGATGAGAATGAGCATGCAGTTTGGGATAAAGAAAGTATTAGAAATAAGAATACAGCCTTTAGAAAGTTCAAGTCATGAAGTTGACCAGAAAAGTAAATAAGAATGTGAACTCTGGCAAGTCAAATGAAAAATATAAGGACCTGCCAGAAAGACTCTGAGCAGCATCATATTAATAGCAAAAAAAAATATTTTTTTTTTAAAGAAATCTTTTCCAAGTACATCAGAAGCGAGAAAGGTGCTAGAGTCTGGAAGGCCAATAGATGATGATGAAGTGAAAGAAATACTTGGTGATGAAGTCATCAGTAGAAAGTTAAATGACTTATGTGCATTCCTGTTTACTGTGGAGGAATCCAAAGAGGTTCCTCCGTCAGAAATTCTCTTTACGGGGAACAGGACTCACTGGAACATCTATCTCTGCTTGAAGTGTTGGCAAAGAAGTTTTTTAGAGCAAAGTGATGTAGTTACAAAATGCCAAGACCAGATGGTGCTTGCCCAAGGGTTCCAAAGAAAACTTGGGCCTGAAATGATTTAATTATTAATTATGCTATGTAACTTCTCACTTAATACCTTGAAGCCAGAGAAATAGAAGATGACTTACATGGTAGCAGTTCTTAAAGATAGTTCAGCAGGATATCACAGAGTTCAATGCCTTTTAAAAAGTAAATTATAAAATAAAGTAAGCAGATGGACTAACAACTTACAGTGGAAGAAAGTTGAGGTGGCTTTTGCAGAGGAGACAGTGCTGCTTAAATTTACTGGAGTTTTTGAATGACTCAACAAGCACAGAGAAAGGAAGTTTGGGACAAGAGAAGAACAGGGATCCGTGTTACACCTGTGCTGTACACCTGTGTTACATCCGTGTTACACCTGTATGCTCATAAATACCTGGTGAGAAAGGTGTTGAGTAGTAAGGGAAGAAAAGACAAGAGCTGACTAGGAAGAATTGCAGCTCATCCTTCTGACACTGAATGCCAGTAAAATGTCAAATGATATTTGTTCCAGATAATTACAGTGTTGGGGGGGAGAATCTTTGTTTATGCACCATTGGGGTGAAAATTAATTATTGCCACTTAGGAGAAAGAGCTTGTCATAATTCTGTGAAAATGCAAGTTTAATGTTCAACAGTGGTCACATGAGTACATGTGAGGGGCTTTGGGGAATGGAATAAAGAAAACACAGGATAGCATCATGGTTCCCAGTTCTTAGCACACTGATCACTGTGGTTTTGCATGAAGGAAAGAGGACTTTGAGATACAGTGCAACTGGAAAAGCAAAGAAGAGGCTGAGAATGATCAGGGATAAGGATTCTGTACAAGGGATGCTTAAAAAAAATTGAACTTTTCAGCTTGGCAAAGGCATCACTGAGCACAGTCTGGTCTAGATCAAAACCTGTGGTGCCTCTCCCACAGCCTGTACTGAGACCACAAAGTGCTTTGAATTGCAATGATTTACGTGGCTTCGGAATCAAACAGATCAAATCGCAGAAGAAAATGCTGTCAAATAGGTTGTTGAGCACAAAGATTAAAAAACCCAAGAATACCTCCAAGCTGGAAACTACTTGCAGAGGTATCAATGTGTTTGCTCCTTCTTTTACTCTTAGTCATCTGAGGTACCTGCGTTTGCAGGCAGGGTGCTGGGCTTGGTGGGTGTTTGATCTGAACCAGTGCAATCTCAACGGACATCTTGTGGTGGGAGAAGAGGAGGAACCCAGGTGAGAGTGTCAGTCATGGGTACAAAAAGATGGTTGTCTGGAAAGGGTTAGTGTTAGTTTCTCTTGCCCACATGTGTTTCTGCTGCCAGCTATGGGACAGGGGTGGGTGCCTAAAGACAGAGCCACCTTGCCCAAGCAGAACCTGCCTTGTTCAGCATGCAGGTGCCCCACATCCCATTTGACATGCTGGAGGTGTGAAGAGAGGATACCAAGAAAAAAACTGGCACAAACACAGTGTTCTACATATTGCATGTGAGCGGGATCCACAGATCTACTATAATTACCTCAATATTAAGCCCTAATCTCATTCTGTGCAAAGTAATCGTGAGACTTGGTATTGCATAAGAGAAGTGCTCTCCTAAGTTGTCGTACCTACAGATAACACGGATCTAGTCAGTAGGGGCAAAGGAACAAGAATGCTGAGAGGGTGGAAGGACAGCAATGGCAGCCACTGATCCCGAGGACAAAATGTGCTGCTTTCTGCCCCCATAGTCCCAGCTTTGCCTTCAGCCTTTGAGACAGGCTTGTCCTGGTATAGAGTAAGGCAGGGCAGAAATGCTGGAATTTGTCTTCTTCCCTGAGTTCTGAAATGGTGTTGATTCACTAATTACATACAAATAGGGAGGTGAACAGCATAGGGGTGAACTTTGCAGGTAGTCGAGAGCAAAGAAAACTTCTAGTAGACCAGGAGGACCTTGCTAGGTTTGGTGTTTGTCACCATGCATCCTGTTTTGCAATGTTAAGACAGAGTGGCTTGTACATATTGCTGTTTTAGTTCCTAACAATTTTGGCTTAAATGGGCTTAAAAAAGATGTTTCAGGAACCCTCTTTTGCGATATTTTTCCCCAGTCAAGTGTTGAAAGCAAATTAAATAACCTGACTTGGAAAGGAATGAAGGCGTCTGTTTTGTTTGCACTTTAAAAACAATGCAAGAAAGCTCTACAGATTAAATAGGAGAAAAGTAGAAACTGAAAGTAGAAAATAAAAGAAGTGCAAAAGCATGAGAAGTAACGGGGAGAAAAAGGGAGCTCAAAGAGAAACATACGACTAAGAAATGATAGATCTAAAAAAGTTGAAATGTGGTAGAAACAGTAAAGCCTTGCTGTGTGCTCTGGTAGGAGGCCTGCGTGCCTTTGCTTTGAACCTGGCTCATCCCATGTGTCCTTGTCCTTGTTTTGAAGACCGAATGCTCAGGCTCCAGCTCTTCTCAGCACTGCTTAGGATCTTAGAGAAGTGTCTGTAGTAATTTTCTTCCTTGGCTGGGTCTCTTCCAGATTGTCCTTTTTTCAGTTTTGCCATAGTTGTTCTTCATATAGACACTGTTCTGTAGTTTAATCATCTGTGTTGCTCTGCTCTGAGTCATTTCCAGTTCCTCTTGCCATGGGGAGGATCACAACTGCACACAGAGTCAAAAGATGCAGGTGTGCTTGTGTTCCTAAATCAGCTTAATGATTTCTGGTTTGTTCATTTTTTCTTAGTTCTTAATATTGGAGCTTGTAAATATATTTTATTTTTAGCTCTCCAGGGTGTTGAGCTTGTATTTTAAGGGAATTAACTATATAACCCTGAAATATTGCTCCTGAGTAGCAGTGGTCAGCCCCCACTCCATCATATAGGAAGTTGAATCTGGTTTTTACCTTGTGTATCACTTCACATTTATCTATTTCAAGTTTTATTGCTTAGGCACAGCGTCTGTTAAGGTTCTGAAATTCATCACAGTAAGCTCTTGCCTTTGTAACCTGAGCATCTTGGAATCATCAGTAAACTTTGCTGTATTTCCTCACTTTTTCAGGTCATTTAGGAGTGTCGAGCTGTGCAGGTTCCACTGGTGGTCTTCTGTGAGAGCTGAGCATATCTTTCTGTTTGGTTTCCTGTCTTTCGCGAGTTATTTATCTGTGCACAGGGAACTTCCCTGTAATCAGGTATTTTGATTATCTCTTTAAATAACATTTTAAAAAAGGGTGAATGGTATCGCATACCTAATCTGGCCAGACTTGGTAATTGACACCTATGTTTTGACATATATCTCAGCTCTGAAGATCTCTGGCCTGAGAATAGAGGGGGTTTATATTTTTTTTCTTCCAGAAAGCTCTTTACATACTGCAGTAGTTTAAGGAGTTTGAAAGAATGCTAATACACAGTAATAATAAGGAGAAGTAGGACAACCTTAATGATTATAATCCCATCAGACTTAAGACATCAGTCCCAGGTACAATAATGGACTAAGTAACAAAGCATTCAGGAAAGAATTAAGGCAATGTCACTCAACCTGGACTGGGGGAAACAGAAACAATTAGTGTTAATTGTTTCAGTTTGGTTCTTAAGTACAGGTGTTCATCTTAGCCTTCAGTTAGCACTTGACGGTAATTGCACATCATTTTCAGTGAGAGACTAAGCCAGTACAAAATCAATATGGTTCATAATAAATTTAGTAGAAAGAGGACAGCTTTAAAAGGCAAGTAGAGAATCAAGTGAATCTGTGCCTAGTGAGAACACGAAGGAGTTTGCTCTTGGGCTGGATGTCTTACCAATCACCTGGAAGAAACAAAATACCAGTATGAAGAAATTTGCAGAGGTCAAATAAATGAAAAAGTGAAAAATAAAACCTCATCACTAATGCAGAAAATTTAACTAATGCTGGAGCATGAAGTGCGGTAGGGGATTCTCTGTTATTGCCTATTTTAAAGTCAGGATTAACTTGATTAACTTAAGTTAATGCAAGGAGTGAAACATGTACCCAGGAATGACCAAGCTGCAGCTTGTTTGCACTTGAAACACAGCTGAGGGTGTGGTTCTGTGATATGATGTGAATGGATGTAACAGCGCACCTGTGTCACAACAGGGGTGTCCCTATGGGCTCCAGCTCCTTGGGCCTGTGTTGCAGCAGCCCTGATGCATTCGGGGCTATGATGGGTGACGGATGGGAGGGTACACGGTGTTGTGCTGCTGGGCTTCCAAGGGGCCTCCTGGCTGAAGCACTTCACTGATGCCTCTACTGGTTTGTTACTCGTTATGCTTGGAGCAGCCAGCTGATAGATCAGCCAGTCACTATTGTCAAAGGTGTAAAGGTATTTAAAAAAACAAACCAACCAACCCACAACTGTATGCTAGGATGCTTCAGTCTGGAAAGTCTGTTACGTGAGCAGCAGAAAGAGGGTGAACGAGGTGAACTTTTCACTCTTTCCATTTCAGAGTTAGGAGGCAGTAAAAGAAACTAATAGGGACAATCTTGAATTCGAAGGAAGTGGCTTTACACACAATGTGTAATTAAGCTGTGGGAACTCCCTCCAACAGGATGTTGTGAGTGCTGGAAGTTTACATGGGTTCAAAGGGAGTCTGGACAAGCTCATGGAAGAGAAGTCTGTTTGAGGTTACCAAATTCATGGGAACCACATCTGACCCAAGAAAGCTGATTCTGAGTGCCAGGCGCTAGGATGGAGAGACCTAAGTCCCAAGCCAATGTACCCATTTTTATATATGTGTAGACCTGTAGTAAATGGCAGTCTGTGAGTCTCGATGTAGGAAGTGTAAGTTTAGCAGGGACAAGTTGGTCCCCTGGTCGGTGTCTGTGCTGGAGCTGCTTGTGGGACAGTGCTGGGTGTAGAGGGTTGCGCAGGTCATGGCTTGGGTGTTTTAACAAAAGATAGTTTGTGTGTTCCTGGGAGTGTTTGATCGTGCTGAGGCATTGTTCGTGTAAAGAACAGGAGGGTGGGCTGTACAGGGAAGGAGAGCAGAGTAAAATGTTTTCCTCTGTCCTGTAGTTGTTAGAAATCAAGAAAATTTATCAGAATCCAAAGCAATTTTTGTCTCTGAGAGTCAGATGTATGTTGTCGTACAGGATTTATCCTGAAGAGGAAAGCAAGGGCAAAGGCTGTAATTTGATAGGATGAATCCAGCTTTGAGACTTCACATGATATCTCAGATTAGACGTACTATGTCCGCATGACACACAACACAGATCTAGTACTGACTGCCGATTCAGGTTTCCTCAAAAACTTTGCACTGGCAGGCTTTATGCTGGATGCGGTATCTCCTGCCCTATTGCAGCCATTGTAGAAGCAGCATAAGCAACGCACTGTGTGCTGAACTGAAATGCATTGTATGCTCATGCCTATTAAACAACAATTTTGTAATTTTGGATAACTTAGTGACTGTATAAAATTCATCAGTCATTAAGGGTTCACCAGGGCTGGCACTGAACCAATGTTGTTAAGACCTAATGCAGTTAAGCTGACCCTGCTCCCAGTTCTGGTGATGTGGTCTAAAGAGGCTTGAGCTGGTTATTTGTGGAGTTAGCTGAGACCTGATGAGGTTTGTTCGCTGGGGTTGTAACACGGCTGTACTGCTCCCAGTTTAAAGCTGGCTCTGGAAATGTATATCTATGTTTGCAAAGCATTTTTCCCAAAACTAGTAAAACTTGCCAGACTTGAGCGTGGTTAACACACAGCCTGAATAAACTCCTAGCAGAAAGCTGAACACTCAGCTCACCATGTCCAAGGACCTTCCTGAAGGACTCATGACCGGTATCTTAATCCCATAGGATACTACACTGACCTTCTGGGTCGGTGTTTCAATTGTACTTCAGTCTTATAACAGAAAATTCCTGTTTCTCTGGATTGCATTTAATGTGCAACATCAGTAGCCTGCCCTGTGCTTTGCCAGCTTTGGGACTTTTTTTTAAGTGTTAAATTTCATCCGTAACCCTCAAAAAAAACCCTCAGCAGATATCTTTTTCTTACCAACTGCTCCCACATAGCACCATAGTTAGAAATAGGTCTATTCTGCAGTACTGTCAAGCTGCTTTATGTGTTGGATGCTGTAAGGAATATAAATATAGTTGTTTCCCAAAGGCCTTGTTAGCACCGCTTTAAATAACGTGGCTTATCAGTTTATGAATGCAAGTGTCCACAGGCAAATTTGCACAGAATTAAGTACATTTCAATTATTGAAATAAGCTGTGTTGACTATTTCCTTTATAGCAGTGACTGCATTCGTGTTTTTAGTGTTTGTATTGCAGTGGCTTGTAATGGAACTATATTTCTACCACAGTAATACTTGATTTCAGGTTGTACATGGTACCAAACGAGCATGATCATGCTGAGCATGGAGTTTGGCTTTACTTTCAGTGCAGCTGTCCATATGAGTTCTATTCTGAGACAATAAATAAATGGTCACTTGCAGCTGGTTTTGGTGTATGTAGTTCTTCCAGAGTCTTTTAGGAATCCTGTAGCAGAAGCATGGGTTGTATCTAACTCCTTTATGTGATTGAATCACCTTTTTTTCTCTTCTTTTTTCTTTTTTTTTTTTTTTTTAATTCTTCCCCTTACTCTTACTGCAGTCCCAAGGCTGTTTGCTACCCATTTTGCAACTTCTGTAAGAGGTGAATTGGGGTCATGGTGTCCCTTACTTCATAACTATTTCTGTTTAAGTGCATGGCCATCCTGTATGGATTATGTGGAAAAAATAGCATGATAGCACACATAGGCTTATGTATGCTCAAAGGAGCTGATTTAAGGTAGCATGAATAGCACTTCAACAGCAAACTGCAATGTGTCTGACATTTGTTTATACATACTTTCACTAATGAAAGGCGTAGTGGAGAAAAAAATCAGAAAATATACAGTTGCTGACATTTTCCATTGGGACTTCAGCAGGGGAGAAGGTTGAGCTGCTTGGCTTCTGCTGGCAGTCAAACAGCTGAGGGATGTGGGAATCCTAGATTCTGCTCTAGAGGGCGGATTTGAGTGCTTACATCCTTCTGCCATCCTCCTCCTGGCCTGTTTGCCTGCCCCCCCTATTCCTTTGCTCATGGTCTTTGGACCATTTCCCCTACCCAGATGCTCTGTATTCAGTCACAGTTTCTTCACTCTCTGTACACAGCTGTCCTGAAGGCAGACCTGTTTGCTTTTGGGCTGCTTTCTGCTCCAGACTGCTTTGGTAGTTCTCAGTTTTGATGCCAGACCTTGCTAAACAGCCAGATGAGAACTGTGGGGAAAGCCCATCCATGTTCTCTTCATCACTGGAGTCTTTGGGGAAACACATTCCTCCTCCCCCTCAAACTTGGAACAGCAGTGAGTATATTTGAAGAGTAAATCCCGGTCTCGGTGCAGAGGCAGTTCTACCCTGCGGTAGGTAGAGGGCAGGGCTTGACTGGTTGGGGTGGGAGGACACTTGAGTAGGGTTTAGTCTTCTGGTCCCTCAGGCTTGCTCTTGTTCCTCCTGCTGGCCCGGGACAGGGCTGACTGAATGACAGGGGAAATGGAGCAAGTGAGAAGAGTGCCAGGCTGTAATTTGCTCAATAGCAAACTGTTTCAGTGCTGAGTGTGGAGGAGTCGGCAGCAAAGCAGTCTTTACACGATTTCAAAACCTTTACTTTCCAACATTTTGGTTTTAAGGACTTCAGCAAGTTTAGGTGGGAAAGAATTTAGAGGATCTTTCCCCCTCAGCATCAGAAACATCACTAATGGTCCTGCTGAACTGCTTCTGCTGAGTTCTTGCTAACATATGCAGTAATACAGATCTCTTAACAAAACTGAGGGATCTGCCCATATGGTGTAGCAGGCAATATAAAGTTGATAGCAGTTGATTGGTCATTGAAATTAAATCTAGTCAGGATACCTATGTGATGATAAAGGGCTGTTTCTTCCACCTTATTACTTTCTCCAGGATGAAATCCAGAGCGAGACAGGCAAACCTGGCACGTTTGTTACCAGGTTATCCAACTTCAGAATGTCAACAGTGTTTCCACAGCCCTTACTCGTGCTGTGTGGCCTTGGCATTTGCAGGAGAGGAGGCACTGGAAATGTTGTTCCTTGGAAAAATAAATAGCGTGCTGAAGAGAAGAGGCAAATTCCACTGCAGTAAACAATAATACTTGGGGGGAGTACATTTAAAACACGGGAAAAAATATTTTCCCCATTTCTCATTCTTCTGGAGTATTTGCTAGTTTCTCTTAACAAGCAGGGCTTTATGCTGCATGAGTCTCGGAGCGTCACTGCACTTAGAAATAGCAGCCTCATGTAACAAGGCTATTGGTGTGGTAACGCAGCAAACAGGAGCTCCTTGTGTTGTAACCTCCTGTGATGTTAGTGGGATTGAGTAAACGATGTCTAAAGCTCTTGTAATACCTGTGAAAGGCCTGGGTTGAGGAAATGTCATAATTGAATCTCTTCCATTCAGATGAGTCATTTGAGTCATATTGTGAGAGTTTCCACTTTGAATCCAGCAGACTAGCTAGAATTTACAGGTTTTAAGAATCCTATAAATGCAAAGGTGGGAAGAGTGGGTCATTTAAGAGTAGGAAAAATTGCAGATCTGCTGCAGAAGACAGCAAAGATTCCCCTAGATCACTGCAGCCATTCTGCTACACTAATTGGGATAGACTATTTATTGCTCAGTGTTCTGTGTGCATCAGCAGTGATGCTGTTCCAGCAGCTCTCTGAATTTATTGGTCTCTTTCGCTCTATGCATTGCATAAAAGGATGTATGTATAGTACTTGTGTTCAGTTACAGTGACTTAGTAGTAGCTTAGATTTGGTCTGTCTGTAATACCCTCTTAGGTAGTTCATATACTTTTTTTACCTTTAAGTGTAGACACATACTCACTGGTGACAGGCTGTGCTACAGCAAATACTAGCTTGCATGTAACGTAAGTACTGTACATCTTAAGTTAAACTTTTTAGGCTAGCATAGTGCTTTTTGATTCCCACATACTGCTGGTCCAAATTTTATGTGTTTCCAGGATTCAGAATACTTAAGAAAAGCAGAGCATGTCAAAATGCAGGAGAAAGACCCAACTGTTGCAAATGCTATTAGCGTTGTCCTTGTGATATGCACCACTAAGATGTAGCACCTTTCTAAGCAACCAATTTTTTCCTCCATTGTACTACAGAGATGCTGCTTTTCTGAGTGTTTGCCAGAACTGACAATCCCTTAAAGGCTACACACTGGGTAGGAATGTATTTCTTTTATCTAGAAATGATTAGCTGAAAGATACTGATCTGTACATTGAATCCTCTAAACTAGGAAATGATTATTGTAAGTATACTAATGCATAGATCAGGAGATGCTGTTACTGTGTCCGGATATCTGCTAAAATTTGAAGACCAAATATGGGGGTTTGAGACATTGTAGCACCATTAGAGTGATTTCCATACACATGGATACCTTCAGCCCTACAGACAAGATGAATCTGTCATAAGAAGAAAGCTGGGTGCAGGCTCAGCAGCAGTGTTCCCTCCTTAAAAATCCACAGGTTGAACAAAATGAAGTCTGTTGTTCTGGCAGCAAGTAAGGGTCCAACCTCACCAGTAGAGAAGAAACTTCAAGTACCATAAAGCTGTAAAGTTTGTAACCAGTAATGTCAGGAAGAAACAAGTGGTTGTGATGGTTGGTGACTTCCTTCGGAGGTGCATGGAGAGGGGTCTGTCCAGTGATCAGACCTGACATCTGATCTGAGAAGTCTGTTGTCTACCCAGCATTTATAATCTGAGCTGTTCCTGAAAATTTGTTGAGGTCTGTAAACAAACTGGCCTCAGCCTGTGCTGCATGCCCAGGGGAACACTTGAGGTAAACAAATCAAAAGCAACTCCAAGGGCTTTGGAGGCAAGTGAAAGCTTCAAGGATGTAAGTGGTGATCTTTGCATCCTGAAATGAATTTTATACATAACACATTTGTTCAGAGGACATCATGCAGAAGGAATTCTGCTGTGGTAATGCTCTGGAAGGTGAAACTAAAAAAGATGAGGGTGCCGCAGGTCACCAAGAAAAGATAAGGGGGTTGAGGCTTTTTGTCAGTGTCTGGCAGGATCCTCTGGAAATTGGTGGTGAAGGAATTTTAATTACCTAGATAGCCAATGTACTAGACAGAAGGGACTGTTCAGCAGGTTTGAGGTGTCCTGGTGACCATCCTGCTCATAAAAGATTGTGAGCCGGGGAGAGTCTCTATGGGGTGGATCTTAAGTAGTGGGGAGGAAGTGGTTGAGCACGCACGCACTGCTGAAGGGCACCTGGATTGAGAGCGGACTTCCACATGGGGTCCAAAAAGTGTCAACAGATCTCAGGAAAGATTCAGGCAGGGAGAGTTTTGTGACAGGCTTTTCTCAGGAAAAAGTTACTGAGGAGATAAAGTAAAGCTCCTGAAATAATTTTTAATACGTGTGTGTGTATTTTTTTCAAGCTGTTTTTTTCTAGGGTTTATAGAAGCCACTACATTAAATGATGATTTATTAATTTTTTTACAGAATTGTAGTTTTCTTGGAGACCTTAGGCATAAATATGTAGAAGGGGCAAATCATAAAATGAGATTCAACTGGCAAGGAATGTTTAAAAAAACCAAACAAACAAACAACTAGAGTGATGGCAGTATTTAGAGGAAGATAAAGGAAGAGTTGATCTGGTAACCCACAGAAAAAGACAACTGTCTTTTTCTCTGTCGGTGACGCTGTAAAGGTCGCCTACCCTAGGTGCTCTTGCAGGTAACACAAGTGATCAAGGGCCAGAGCCTCAGCTGGTAGCACAGAAGGGCAAAAGAGGGAGGACACTGAGGAAGGACAGGTTATCCCATTCTGTCATCCACCTACTTTGTCTCCAGTGTGCTTTCATCAATGACCTAGATAGTTGTCTGGGATTCATGATTATTAAACTTGCATCTGAGAAAGACTATGATTAAGCTGGAGGGCAGAACTAGAACCTGAAGGTGAAATAAAACACCAGTCAGAGGAAGGATAAATAGAAGTGTGACAGAAGAATATTCAGCGGTGTGAATAGAAAGCAACTGGCTATGTAGCTGTCTGATGAAAAAAGATCTGGGACTTACCATGAGTTAAAAGCTGAATGTATGTAACACTGTTGTCTTCTGGAGGCGGGAGGACACACACTTCCAGTGTGGTTTAAGCAACAGTATATCCTGGAAGATCAATAAAATAATCCTTCAGCTCTAGTTAATGTTTGTAAAGCCCTAGGTGAAGTACTGGATTCAGCGTTTGGGTTGAATCCGTGCTTCAGTAAATTTGTGCCAATTGGACTGTGCCCAGAAGGGAGTGAAAGGAAAGTCTAGGAAATACGATTTACAGAGAAGGCTTGAATAAACTGGGATTGTTTTGCCCAAAGAGAAGACTCAATGAAGGCGTATATTCTCAACTGCACTAGGGAAAGGCAATAATCTATTCTCCTATGCCCATGACAAATAGGATAAACAATAACGGACTTACATTACATCAGAGAACGTTGAGGATACACACTGGGGGAAATTTTCTCATAGTAAATATTGTGGAGTGCAGGAGTAGATGGCTTCAGAGGTTTTGTGTAGGACTCAGCGTTACGGTTTTGAAGGGCAGATTAGACAAAGCTGACACTAGGTAGAACTTGTAAGTAGATGGCATTGACTCAGTACAGAGGACAGATGATTTGCAGTTCTGCAAAAATCAAATAGTACCATTGCTAGGAATTATTCAAAACCATCTAAAAACACTGAAAGAAAACGTTTTTAGAGCTTGGATCATTTTAAACTCTCCAGAAATGTAAAAATAACCCCAGATCCCTAAGGTAAATAACTTGAATATGTGTATATATATCCACAAGGTGAAAGAAGCTACTTTAGAGATGGATTTGGATTACTTGAGCAGTTATGTCTGACAAAGCTGCACGCTACAAGTCCTTGAGCCCTTGCTGCTTGATGGGCTGAAATGGTCCTTCTCTGTTTGTACCTGGAGCAGAAATACATAATCTCTGAAATATCCACCACTTCTTCACCACCTAATAGTACTAAAGCTGCTTTTAGATGGTTCATTTTACCTTTTTACTTAATTTCATGAGGCAAGAGAAGAGATGGAAAGGAGAAAATGGTTTTGCTATGTCTTTTAACTCCCTTCTGTGCTTCTTCAAGCCCTTCTCCCCTTGCCAGCAGCACTAGTCATCCTCATAGAGCTTTGTACTGGGACTGTCATAGCAAAATTAAACTCACAAGGGTCAGTTTAATACCCTTTGTGGTATTTTAGTCATCCATTGGTAGGTATTGTGGTGGCTTTGCTGTTTGCTCCATTTCCAGGAAGCTTCATGGGATGACTAAGCAGTTTCCCCTGGAGTCCTTTACGTTATGGAGAAGAAAGTAGTTATGATTCTGTCCTCATTCCAATCCCTTGTAGCTAGGACACTCCCTAAATCTCTGGCTTGTTCCTGCAGTGGTCACAGATAAATGCCTAGGAAAAAGAAAGAAGAGAGCAGGCACATATATAGTGTTTCTTAAAGTATTCTCAGCCTTTAAGTACTTTTAATACGGAGGTTTTCTAAGGCAGATGTGGTTTCTGCATTCTTCAACTCACATAGGAAGCTTCTTCCATGTACTTGCCCCGTCCTCTTGAGGCCTGTATAAATTTCTTGTGTCCAAAACATCTTCGTGTTCAAGTTGCCAAGGCGCATTGCCTTCTGGTGGGCTTGACCCGTTTTCTACTATCTTTGTATTGCCCCCCTTGTATTTGTTTGTAAGAAGTGATGATGAACATCAATCCCTATCCATACTATGGGCTGCTTGTGACTTCGTAGAAATTTGCTAAATCCAACACGATCATCTCCTTGAGGCTTTTGTTAAACCTTTCAAGCTTTCATGCTGTCTCTTAGAGGCCAGAGTTGCGTGTGAGCAAGCCATAGATTCGTAGGGTCCTGTACAAACCAGTACGCTGAACAGCAGAGATTTGCGTGGAGCACCATGGTGGTGTCTCCCTCTGTGTTCCCTCTTACTTAATGTAAACCGATAGCAGGCTATGTTAGCCTGGTAGTAGTGATGCCCAGGAAAGCAGACTGAGCAGTGGGATGTGGCCTTCCAAAATCCTTTGCAGTGTGGTGGTTGTAATTTAAGGAGCAGGCTGGTTGCCTTGAGATCCTTCTGTTGGTGCTCTGACACAACAGCAGATGCCCCTCGGTCCAGCTGACTGGCTCATTGTGGTTAAGACAACTCAGCACATGACAAAAAAAGTTACTGTCCTTGAATTGAAGCATGTGTTACTTGATTACCTAGAAGATACTTTTCAGAAGGTGCTCATGGACAGTGCTGCTTGCTCACTTGCTATCTCTGGATGTTCCTATCTTAGTCTTTAGAATAGGTTAAGAAATGCTAAACCAGGCTGGTCTTGTCTCCTTTCTATTATTTTTACACCCAGTGGCTCACCAGTGTGTTGACGAGCGCTGGGGAGTGTTTTTCTCAAAAGGATGGGAATCTGAACGCATGTGATTGCAGATGCCTGTCTGTCTCTAATGGGCGTGCAGACCCAATTTAAAAGTTCTCACTAATTGAAAACTTAGTGGTTTTTAATTATTAGCATCTCAGTTAAAAGCTGTACCAGAAGAATTGATAAGTTGTCGTTTTGTTTTTCAGCTATGGCAGCCATTCGAAAAAAGCTGGTTATAGTGGGTGATGGTGCCTGTGGAAAGACCTGTCTGCTGATTGTATTTAGCAAAGACCAGTTCCCTGAAGTGTATGTTCCCACCGTCTTTGAAAATTATGTAGCAGATATCGAAGTGGATGGAAAGCAGGTATGTATATACTTCTGTAACAGTCAAAACGAACTTGAAGTTATTCAGAATACCATGGAGATCTCTACACTTCTTTACTAAGTGGTTAGTACACATCCTTAGTGCTTATATTGTAAATATATTTTTAAATATTAAGCGTGTTCCTGTGGAAAAAATATTGGCCTTGCTAGGACCTGCTCATATCCAATGTCTAACAACCTATTTCTAACCTTATACAAGTTGAGATTCTAAAAAACATAGTTATTCCAATTAAAATGTTGCAGTAGGTGGAAGGGGTTGGAGCAATTCAAAGACATGCCTACATGCTGAGGACACAGGGCTGCTAGCCTTTGGAAATGCATAACGGGCTCCCTGTTTTGATAGGGACCTGGTATTGTGATTAATAAAGACTAGTTCCTGGAGAGAGTCGCTTTTTTCATACCTACTCCTGGCAATGTGCAGGATCCTCTTCAGAACAGATGACTGACAGGCTTCAAAGGGATTTGATTTTTGTAGTGTATATCAGCATCATCTGTCCTACTTGTCTGAAGGAACATAATTCTTAGCAGAAAAGCATACCCACAGCTCACTGAGCTTCATTTTTAATTTGTACTTCAGTAAATTAATCATTAAAACATTTAATTTTATTTTTCAATCTTCTGAAAATCCGTTTTCAATCTGTGTGACCTCTTGAGTCCTTTTGTTTACCAAACAAGCAAACATGCCAGACACCTGCTCCAAGAGGCCGTTTTCAGGAGGCTGCTCTCTGGACGCTGACTAGGTTCCCTTCTGCACTTGTGTCACACAAGGTGGTGTGTGATATTTGAAATTGTTACTTTCCAGGATACTCTGGAAACACACGAAGCAGAAACTTTGCACCTTGAAAGCTCAAGTATTTTCAACCCCTTTTCGGCAGTCATGGCACGTGGCTGTTTTATTACTGTAACTGCACAGAGCTGACCTCAGTGCCATAGTTCCTCATGTCAGGCATGCGGCAGGTTTTGGTGCTGGCAGTGCTGAGCTTCCCTGTTTTGCCTCTTGCTGCAACCTGTGTCTTTGCTCTGGGTCCAGGTACAGCCAGAACATCTCCCAGTCAGTTCTAGTTCGTATGCAGTGGCAGATTGATCGAAACTGCTCAGTTTGGATCCTGGTTTGAGAAGAAACTTTTTGAGCTACTTTTGGGCTTTATGTTAAATTTGATTTCCTACTGTTACAGGCATAGATTATTTGTGGGTTTAGTCATAATAGTTCATGCTATTGAAGTCTAAAGAAAGCTTTTATCTCCCATTATATGAATGGGTAAAAAAAATAGTTTACTTTTAGACTAATATTAGAACATGTTTTCCCTGCCAAGTGACGGTTTCTGCAGTTTCTATATTGTATCTTAGACTCTAAGGACAATGTTTAAAATATGTACAATATGTATTTCTCTCTTGTTATCACCTAGTCAAACTTGCTCATTCCCTTCTGCCTGAATCTGCATCTCTAAATGGGTGAACAGGGAGCCATGCCCCATCACCTACATGCAGCCAGTATCTAAATAAAAATTGCATGAGCAGCTTGAGCAATGCTGATTTTTTTTTTTTTTTTTTTTTTTGGTAAGTAGAGGACATATTTTATCCAAGCAATTTGTCTTCAGAAAACGTGATTACAGAAGTTTGTAAGGGAGCACTACTTAAGACTGTTCTGTTTGACAGCACTTACTTCTGTTTTCCTGGAAAAGCATTACCAGCAATGTTCAGAAGCTATGTGAAGACAAAACGGTGATGGTACAAGGTGCATTTTTTTAGGGGTAGAGCAAAGGAGCTGATTCCAGTCATGTGAGGGAACCTTCAACAGACATCTCTGTAAAAAATAGGAATATTTGCCACAGAATTCATGTTTGCAAATGCAGGGGTGACTTTGAGAGGAGGAGTATTTCTTACTGAAATACAGAAGAATTTTTTTGTGTATGCATGCAACTAAGGTTTGTATCTTCACAATTTAACCAAACAGTTGCATTGCACATTCAGGCTCACATTTGGGTTCCAGTTCCGGCAATCTGTCTTTATCTGAGCTGCTGTGGACTACTACTATTGGAGTCTTTGAACGTAAGAGTTTAAACAGGAAGGAAAACGATCCTATTGGAGTGTTCTCCCCTAGCTTTACCATAAGTAGAAATATTGAGAACATTAGTTACTTTATTCAGTTCTTAGTTACAAGAAGCTTTACACACAAATCGGGTTTATTTCAAAGCAAATTACAAGTGTAAATTTTGGCTGTGATGGAGTTTTAATGAATTTGTGCACAAATAAGTACAATCTTGATGTTTCTTAGTTGCTGCACGTTCCAGTTGTAAACCAAATGAAAATATACATAATCATAAAAAAAAATACTTTTAGAGAGTCCACTTTCACTGAAAACTGATATTTCTGGAATGCTTATCAGAGAGATTCCCAGCCCTTTGGAGCTGATTCTCTTTGATTCTTCTCTCTTGCTTTTCTACTGGTAGCTTTTATGTCCTTTCAGAGAATTGACACTGGTCATGGATATAGAGAAAAGTCTCATAAGCTGCATAAGTTGATTTTTGAAGTTATGGAACAAAAAATTTCTAACAGTTCTCTTGTCAAAGTGGTTTGTCTTGTAGTCTCCTCCTTTTGAGAGGAGTTGACTGAAGTATTTTATCTACTTCTTTTCGATTACTGGCTTCTGAATCAAAACTCCCCTGGTGATCTGGCTAACTAACTGCCTTGCCTTTCTTCTGCAGGTGGAGTTGGCTTTGTGGGATACAGCAGGACAAGAAGACTATGATCGACTTAGACCGCTTTCTTATCCAGATACTGATGTTATACTTATGTGTTTTTCAATTGATAGTCCTGATAGTTTAGGTAAGTAGATCACTAACTGAACTGAACTAGTTCTCTGTGTTGCAGTATTCCCCTTGGAAATCATGCTGTAAAATATATTTTCATGTGCTGTAATGGTTGAGAGCATTCCTAGTTTCAAAATTCATACTGGTTTGAATGCATAGTTTTTAGACGTTAAGATCTTAAAGGAATCTGTATTCTTCTTCTACAATGCTGAGTGGCATTTTGAAAGCCTCAGCAGCGTACTGTGTTTATCCGGGGCTCTGCTGCATAATTTGAGCAACACTAGCAGGAAGGCAGCTCCTGGCCTAGATCGGCACCCCCAGCCTGGCCACTTGCCTGGGGGGCCGAGGCGGCGTGCTCACCCTTTGGGAGGTGCTGCCTCGGTGACCCCAGGCGAACAGGAAGGCTGTAGTTGCACTCTGCTGTGGCCAGGAGCCCTGTGAGTACATAAGGTGTTCACTGAGTGGCATGGCCCACCCAAGTTTTGACTTTATTTTACTTTTTTTTGTTTCTTCTTGGAAACTGCAGGTTCTTATACACTTAAGATCACACGATATCCAGGAAAAGAAATTATTTTCTACATAAATGGGAAAGCTAGTTTTGTGATCTCATCCCTTTTCCCTTCTCCCCATTTATTCAAGAGAGATGAGCTTGAAACACTGAGTTACTGGTCCCAAATAACCTGGGTTTTTTTGCTCTGCTTGGGGAGTTAAAAACAGGGATTGGAACTACACTGGAATGCAGCACTCTGACTGCGGGGAATGATCAGAGGCTGGAGATTTATACTGTCCTAGTGTGCTTTCTGGTGACTGACATCTGCTTGTGATGGAGGAAAGAGAAGAGTTGCCAATGTATGATTTCTGAGCTCCAAAAACATATATTTCAAAAATATGGGCACCTCTTCTGTATGCAGTCTGAGACTGAAGTCTTCACTAATTGACATCAATATCTACACGTTAGATTTATATATATTTGATCTTATAAAGATGTTTTTGAAGAGACAAAGGAGCAGGAGATAGAGCTACTCTTATTTCTAAGAGTCGGCATCTCTGGAACTTTTGATTTCTATTTGAAATGGTAATTACTCCATCCAATGTAGTCTCCTAAACAAATACATTGTGGTAGTACTTTCTTAAACAAGTGGATGTCTGTAAAAAACTCCCTTATCTGCTTCTCACCAGTGGGATTTGTTCACTAGTGACTGTGAGGTTTCTTATTAGAATGCAGATAACGTTAAGGTAGGTGTTTAGACACGCCAATTCTGTGTGTACAACCAGCTGTGCTCTGATAAAAACCTTCTGTGCAGTGACTGACTGGTACTTGTTTGTAACTGGTCAAAATTATGTCCATGCATTGAGCATCTCCTAGCCAGAAAAAGTGAGACCCCTCTGCTTTGTCTATTAATGACAGGTGTTAAATTATTTTAACTGGTGCTCATATATGGGATACCAGTTCTGTCTTAAATGTATTAAACCACTGAACCCTTTGGAGCTTTTTGCCACCAGGGCAATCATGGTCACTGCAAGCTGTCCTTAGAGGGGCTTTTTTACTACACCTCTGATCTGTCTTATGGATGAACTCTGCTTCTCAGAGTTGTGTCTTAGGAAGAAACAAGAATGAAACAAAAAGAATCCAGGAAGCACAGAAATGCAGTTAGTGGAAGGATTAGTCCTGAATGCAGCTGCCACAATGGTTGAAAAATACCATTCCTGCCAAAATTCGTAGGTTTGAGTAAATGAGCAAATAAAATATTCCTTAAGCCATTACAGTGTCATTACAGCCTGACTGGGTTAAAGTTTGGTAGCTGCTCAGTCTCGTTTCTTGCCTTGCCTCTAAGGGGTAGCAGCTGTTGAACGGGCAGTTGAAAGTATCTTTTTAGAAAAACCAGTGCCAGCTTGGTATCTGGGAAATCCTTATCTCCATCACTTCCACCTGATCCTGTGTTTAGAGACACCTTGCATTGTCTTTATCTCTCTCCAAAACAGTTTGAGGTTTAGTTGGCAGCAGCGCTGAGGCCATGTCTGGTGTAGCTGTGAACAGCGACATGCAAGGTCTGAGCTGCGCTTGTTTCTCCTGCATGTGCTGCTCCCCGGGCAGCTGGAGAGCTCACAGACTGCCCGCCCTGGAAACAAGATGGGTCACTGAACCCTGCAGGCAGGGGGAGAGACGTTCACTTGAGTCCAATCTGATCTTGGCTATTTTTTCCTCGCTCTCCTCCCTTCCTGCTCACTAGTATCGGAGCGCCTGTGTCCCTGGGAGCAGTGGAGGGAGCAGGGAACTGCCAGACAGCTCTTCAGGTGTGCAGCATCTGGAGGCCGGCACCCTCTGAGCACTCCAGGTGCAGCTGTAGAATTGCTGTTTTGGCTGTAGTGCAAAAACTGTCTTAAATGCTTGTCTTAAGTTGTTCTTTCAAGCAAGAAAACAATACCCTAATAGTGAATGTCTCTTCAAAAGCTGAATGGAATTTTGTGAAGATAAAAAGGGGTTATGTAGTCTGCAGGTACATCCACCGGGGAATCTCACATGTCTAAGAGCTTCTGAAAGCAAAGCCTAATATTTTGGGCCATTCAGCACTTCCTGCTATATATCATTTATCAAGGTTTTGCTTTCAAAAGCTGTCAAATCTTCCATTTGCAGCTCCATTTAAAAAAAAGTCAGGTAAGGAAGTTACATTAGGAGGACGAAGCTCCTTGTAGATGAGTGCAAATTCATTTGCTGCAGATAGGGAGAAATGGCAAATCTGCAAATGACTTACACAAAGTCTTTGTTTCTGTGCGTCTGTAATTAGCATATAGAACAACATTTCAGCTACAGTTAATGGGAGACTTCGGAGTGGTTGTTTGATGTTGCTTTATAAAAGGAAGAAGTGATGTAAAAACTTAGCTTCAGGGTTGCGCCCATCTTTAGCTTCTGGAGATAAATAAAATGTTTCTCTTGAAGCAGAATACTCCGTAACTTTCTGCTTCAGAATTCTGCATGCTGTTCTTTGAAGTACCTTATGCTAACCCTTGTCAGGCAGCTACTGAGAGACGTAGAGAAGCCAAGAGGTTAGGTGTCCCTCAGCCTTAAAATTACCATAGACAGGCCTGTCTTTTTTGCTTATACCAGAACAGGTCTATTTGCTTCCCAAAGTAAAAGTAGAAGAAGGGGCATCAGTGTGGATTAGCAAGCTAAAACCACTCAGACAGCAGGTAAAAGTTTCAAAATAAAACTGTCCTCAGAAGTGAGTTTTAGTACAGTCATATTTTTTTTTTCCTCCCTAGAAAACATCCCAGAGAAGTGGACCCCGGAGGTGAAGCATTTCTGCCCCAACGTGCCTATCATCTTGGTAGGAAACAAGAAGGACCTGAGGAATGACGAGCACACAAGACGAGAGCTGGCCAAAATGAAGCAGGTGGGTTCCTTTCTGACAGTCTTAAATAAACAAAGAAAGTGTATAGTGGTTGTACCAGAGCATTAAATAGGCATCCACAGCTTGCTGCCAGCTTCCTATGGGCTGCATAATGAACACTTATCCATGACAGAAACCAGAAAGTATCTATTACCTTTAATTGAGTGTTTCTTTGTTCATATTTGGAGATTTAGCTTGTAGGAAAAGGCATTCTCAGCAATGAAAATGGCTATATTGGGTTACTAACAGCCAGCTGATCTCCGTGCTGGAGAGCTGGATCCCTGCGGTAGAAAGGAATTAATTAGGAGACATCAACACATCAAGTGCACGCACACTTGAGTTGTTCTTTATTTGGTATGTTCAGGACGTGAAAGGAAACAGTTGTATTGGTAGGTGTTTTGAGGTGATAACCACCAGTGCTGTAGCTCACTCCTGAGCCTCATCGCTAGGTTTCTCTTTCAAATTGAGTCTGAAACCCCTGGCTTGGGTATGGGACTACAGATAATTCTGCTCTGTCCTGGAATTTTTGCTCCTGTTGCATAATATTTGCTTTTAGACAAAAGCTGAGGCATTAATTTGGGGATTTGTTCACAGGCTTTTGTTACAATTGGGGCAAAGAGTTGCATAAATGTTTCTTCAGAAATTAGCAATTGCTCAAGTTTCAAAGGATCTTGCAGCCTTCATGCTCAGAGGTGTTAGAAAACGGATCATGTCTTCAAGCATTGGTGCAGTATGCAAACATACACCCCATCTTTGTAATCCAGGCTGAGGTGCATGCCGCTTCTTGAGAAAATAAGCGAATTTTATTTTATATCTGCCTTTATTATTTACAGGACCATTCTCAGGGGAACAATTATTAACTAACCAATTGATTATGTGCATTTAATCCAGAAATTCCTTTGCCTTTGTTGGGAAGCTGGGTGGGAAAGGGAAGGCGGGTGCGTGTTGGTGGTTCTAACGTGTTGCTTTTGTGCTGTTATAGGAGCCTGTCAAACCTGAAGAAGGAAGAGATATGGCAAACCGCATTGGTGCATTTGGGTATATGGAGTGTTCGGCAAAGACCAAAGACGGTGTGAGGGAGGTTTTTGAAATGGCCACTAGAGCTGCTTTGCAAGCCCGGCGTGGCAAGAAAAAGTCCGGGTGCCTTCTCTTATAAAGTGTGGCCAGAGGAAGATGGCCAAAGCAGCACCCTGCACTTGAGTAATTTTGAAGTGCTGTTTATTAATCTTAGTGTATGATTACTGGCCTTTTTCATTATCTATAATTTACTTAAGAGATTTAAAAATCGAGTCATCTTGCTACCAGTATTTAGAAGCCAACCATGATTTTTATAACAATCTGCATCAAATTCATCTGTGCACCCAAGGTTAACCTCAACATTCCTCTAACAAACCTTTTCTGCACTCACAGGATATGCCAGGCGCTAATTGAAGACAATTCTCTATCTTCTTTCTTCTCTCTAGAAAGAGAAAAAGCTGTCAACACAGAGGATTGGTCTGTAACTACTTTCTAACTAACGTCCTATTCTAACTGAGTACAACAGTTACATGGCTGTATGTGGAATCAAGTGTGGCTTCAGTGCTATCACATTTAGGAAGATCTGATTTTCATGGCTCAGTGGTGTAAAACATTAGTTTGAAAATGTGATCACTCTGAAATGACCAAGTCCCATTCAGCTAAGGAAAAGTGAGGGTTCTGTGGTTTCATGTTAGTTACCTTTTAGTTACTGTGTAATTAGTGCCAGTTTAAATGTATGTTACCAAAAATAAATCTATTTACCCCAGCTTAGATGTAGTATTTTTTGTATAATTGGATTTCCTAATACTGTTACTTGTAACCTCTGCGTTAAGGTGTTCTGGGTTTTTTAAGAAACTGTATTTGAAAATAAAGTCCGATGGAAAGCAGCTGGTCCTCTTCCCCTGTTCATTTGTAAGAGTCTGACCCATTTGAATGATTTGAGTGGTCTGCACACCCAGGAGGAGCTTTTTCCATGACGTGCCGTAGGGATGAGAAAAGACAGCCTGCTCACACTCAAAGCTTCTGAACTGTTCAGTTGCCTTAAGTTCATTGCTGGACCCAGTTTCAAAACTAAAAGGAAAAAAAAGAAACTTTTTGTGTAAGTTTGGTTACCATGTAGTGATCAGACTCCTAACCTGTGAACTTCTTGCTGTTCTGCAGCTAACTAAACTCTTTCTGTATTTTCATTTTTCCAACAACTAATAGAATAAAGGCAGTTTTCTAAGCTCCCTGTATCCTGGTGTCTGTATTCCTCACTCTGGGGTTTTGGGCCAGCATATTGACAGCCTGAATCAGAAACACCATTTTTTGATACAGCTGTGGTAGGATTTGCTGAACAGTTGCAAGTGCTTTAATACTTATTTTTGTTCCCCAGCAAGTGATACCCATCTGCTGCTTGCAGCAGTGGTGAGTAGCAAAGCTTCCCAGGAGCTGCTTTTGATACTCAAACCAGACGAGAGGGCATCAGTTGAGTTGGATTTGTTGGTCTTGACTGTGGGAATAGACGAGCAGGAGGCGGTACGTAGGAGGGGAGCGCAGGAAGAAGGGAGGAGATGGCAGCAGTGTTGCTGTAGAAGCATGCAGTGATGCGCAGCATGCCGGTCTACTGTCGTGTGTGTGCTGCTCGCAGTGGTATTTGCGGCAGCTGCTGTTGAGCTGAGAGCCTCTGCCTGCAGGGCTGGGCAGGAGGGAGGTCCAGTTGCTGATGAGAGTCCATGGAAGTGAGCACCTAGCTGTATCCATGTCCTAAAAAAATGCCAATGTCACTTTTTTTTTTTTTTTTTTTTAAATGGTCCCGATTCCTTTTCCTGCAACAAAGGAGAAAGAGCTCCAGCTGTGGGAGTGCCCTGTACCTCTGGTCCTTGTCCTCCCTCTACAGCCGTAAGACTCCCCAGAATGAAGCACCTGGCCAGCCCGGTGGTGGCACCCACCCCACCCTTCCCTCCTTCCTCCCCGGGTGCCTGTTCTCCACCTGCGTGGGGTGACGATGTGGAGCAGAGCAGGACGTTCCTAGCTGCAGCTGCACAGGATTTCATTCTCTGCCCCGCTGACACGCTTACTCACTCCTGCAGTTCCCTTTTTGAGGGTTCTGTTGGGTGGTTTAGGGTGATGGTGCCATTGAGCAAAACCGGGGGTGTTCATTCTGGCAGAGCGCCTGGGTTGCAGTTCTTCATGGTGACGGTTACAGAGCAGCTTTGCAGCTGCTCTTCAGGGGTTTTGAGTAAGGTCTACATGTTCCTGAGACACAGCTTGTGACAACCCACAGCTGTTGATGCACCTCCACCCAGAAGTCAGTAGTTTAGCATCCCGGTTTTAATTTAAGCTCTTGTTAAGCTGCAGCACCACCTCCCCACCTCTTCCGTCTTCTCCACCAGCTGGCGTTACGTTTCCGCGCCTGGCCTGCCTTTCTCCAAGTTCAGACACATTAAGTTAGTGTCTCCCATTTACAACCAGAAGCTCCAGCTCCCTCTCCTTGTCCCTCGCACCGCTGGCGTCAGAGCAGAAGCCTGCTCAGGAGCACGTGGTTGTGAAGTTATCAGTTCTTTCCTCAGCCTTCCTGCCTTCAGAGGCTGGCAGCCTGGCTCCCTTTGGGTTCCTGTCACATCTGTCACCTCTGGAAGCCACCTTTGTTGTGGATGAAACGGCTGAGGACACAGATGGCCAGGCCAGACCTGGGAAATGGGCGCTCAGCGCTGACGGAAAGTGACCAGCCAGGCAAGGAGGTGTGAAGGAGCAGGAGAAAAGCCGGGAGCCAAGCGCCAGCCCCCCGTCCAGGGGAGGGAGTTTGGTTCCAGGAGCGCAGAGAAGATGTAAGCAGGAGGCTGGATGGTATGGCCTCGTGGCCTTTGTGATTACTCACTGCTGTTGCTGTTAAACAGCAATCTGACTTTGCAGGACAACTGTCACTTGTCACACAACTTAAAAGGGGTCCCTTGAGCCCATCTAGTCCCTCAGGAGCTCCTGGCGCTCCTCCGGATCCACGTTCAGCAGAACGTGTCCAGGCACGGGGCGTAGCTCTGAGCCAGCGAAGTTGTTCGGCTCACTCGGTTTCCTGAGAACTCGCTCACTGTGGAAGGGAAAGCTCAAACCTGCGCTTGTCTGAGGAGGTCGGGGCCCCAGAACCAAACTCCCTGCTTCAGATGAAATCCCCAGGTCCAGCCAGAGGACTGAAGATGCCAGTCTGGGCAAGCGTCAAAAGCGGCAGCAGAGCAATGCCTCTGCGGCACTGCCACAGGGGTCACCCTGAGGAGAAATTCCTCTTCTTCAAGCCACCGTGGCTCACTGTGCCCAAGGGGCGGGTGAGGAGTCTGCGTGAACTGTAACCACCGATTTACTCAAGAGCAAAGACATGTCACGTGCCTCTGCTCCTCCCCACAGCTGTTTCCCTGCCGCTCTGATCTCTCCCGGGACACTTGTCATGGCTCCTGCTATCAGTCCTGCAACATGGTGCAAAAACTGTCAGCCCCCCAAGATGCAGGCTAATCAGGCGAGTCCCCAGAACTCACCACAGCCAGGAACTATTCCGGTTCCCAGTTGTGGGGACAGGTGCCAAGAGTGGCCCAAAGCAAAATCCCTGGATCCTGCGGTCACCTGGGCAGCCAGGCCAGAGATGCAGCATTTCGCAGTGCCCTGTTAGTGACGGCTGGCACTTGGGGATGTCCCCACTGCCAAGCATCAAGGAGAACGCAGAGCATCCCCCTGCGCTCAGGGGCCCAGGCTGCCTTGGCCGGGGGCCAGGGCTGATAAGCAGCTGTCTGACCTTGGGGCTGTCAGGAATGGAGCTCACTTGGTGCAAATGCTGGCTGGAGCCTTGGCAGGGGCTCCCTGCTTCCCTGTGGGAGCCGTGCTGGAGCCGAGGCCCTTGCTCTCGGTCCCTGAGCTGTGCTGCCCCGCGGTCCCTGCGGACATCACCCTGGACTTAAGTGCCTCTCCCATGCTCCGGAGGAGGGCCATGTCCCAGCACAAGGACCCGGGGGGGAGCAGCTGGGCCAGCTTGCGTGGCGTGGGCGCGGGCAACAGTCAGCGTAGTTCACTGGGGGCTGCCTCGAATCCACCAGAAAACAGGCAGTTGTGTGGTGTGCATTGAGAACTTCCAGAGCAGAAGCAGTAAGGCAAGAACTGGAAAAGCCAGGGATGGGGAAAAGCAACCGCTGAAGTAAAGGGGAGGCTTTGCCTGCCTCGAAGGGGTGGGAGAATGATGAAAGGGGGTTGAAGAAGGGAATTTCTGGCCCCTCTCAGACCCCTCGTGCTCCTCCTGCTGGCACACAGCCCGAGGGTGTTTCTCCCCCAAGCTGCTCGCCTTGGCAGCCCTGCCCCGGGAAGCTGCTGCGGCCCCCGGTGCTGCGGCCCCGTCCTCGGGGGCTCCCGCTCCCGTGAGGGTTTGAACTCCGGGGACCACCTTGCGTCGTGCTGATTCCCCGCAGCGTTCCGGGCCGTGGCCGGCGCTCCCGTGCGCGTTACCCGCGGAGCTGCAAACCCCCCGGCTCCGAGCCTTCGACTCACCAGAAAAGGCCCAGCCCCCCGGGGAGCTGGGGGGCAGCGGGGGCGCAGCGGGGGACCGGCCGGGGAGCTGCGGGCTCGTAGGTCTGCGCGCACCGCCGGGCGGGGCGGGGCCGGGCGGGAGCGGGCGGGAGCGGGCGGGAGCGGGCGGGGCCGGGCGGGAGAGGGCGGGAGCGGGCGGGGCCGGGCGGGAGCGGGCGGGGCCGGGCGAGAGCGGGCGGGGCGGGGCCGGGCGGGAGAGGGCGGGGCCGGGCGGGAGAGGGCGGGGCCGGGCGGGAGCGGGCGGGGCCGGGCGGCAGCGGGCGGGGCGGGGCCGGGCGGCAGCGGGCGGGGCCGGGCGGGAGCGGGCGGGGCGGGGCCGGGCGCGAGCGGGCCCCGCGCGGCAGTGTTGGCCATGGCGGCGGCGGCAGCGGCGGCGGCGGCGGGGCTGGCGGGGCTGGCGGCGCGGCCGCTGGGCGCGGCGGAGCCGCTGGCGCTGGGCTCGCTGCGGGGGAAGGTGCTGCTGGTGGCCAATGTGGCGTCGCTCTGAGGCACCACCACCCGCGACTTCCTGCAGCTCAACGAGCTGCAGCGGCGCTACGGGCCACGCGGGCTGCAGGTCCTCGGCTTCCCCTGCAACCAGTTCGGACACCAGGTAGGGGCCGGGGGCGGGGGGCGGGGCGGGGGGAGCCCCCGGCGGGCTTGGGGGAGCCCCCTGGCCCGGCTGGGCTCTGACGGCCTCGCCGGGGGCGGTGTCGTGTTTGTTTCTCCAGGAGAATGCTAAGAACGAGGAGATCCTGCTCTCGCTGGAGCACGTACGTCCCGGCAACGGCTACAAGCCCAATTTCATCATGTTCGAGAAGTGCGAGGTGAACGGGAAGGACGCGCACCCCCTCTTCACCTTCCTGAAAGAGGCGCTGCCCTTCCCGCACGATGACCCCTCCTCGCTGATGACCAACCCGCAGTACATCATCTGGTCCCCCGTCTGCCGCAACGACATCTCCTGGAACTTCGAGAAGTTCCTCATCGGCCCCGACGGCGTGCCCTTCAAACGCTACAGCCGGCATTTCGAAACCATCAAGATCCAGGATGATATTGAATTGCTTCTGCAGAAGGTTCCCAAGAATGTTCTGGAATAAAGCAGAGTGCCACAGCGTTCGCCAGCTGGCCCCCTTGCTTCCTACCTTGTGCGCCCGCCTGTTCCCCTCGCAGGGGGCTGCTGCTCAGGCAGAAATCCCGATGTCTTGTGCAGGTTTTGCTTGTGATGGTGCGTCTTCCAAATTCTCGAAGTGTACTTGATGTTTTCAAAAGCTGCACGAGAATGTTTGGGAAACTATGCCGAGGAAAGCAGCCATGAGTCTCAGTAGCTTCCTGTGATTTTCTGAACAAAAATAAATGCTACTTTCTTTAAGGCTGTGGCTTGATAAATCTGGGCGACTTGGGTCAGCTCACGTGGGTGCTCACAGGGTGAACTCAAACCACTCGAGTGTGATGTCACGGTCAGGCTGAAATCTGAGTGCAAACCTAGGGCAGCGTGATGGGCGAGCAGCGCTCGCAAGCCCTGCAAACTGAGCCAGGGCCACATCTCACCTCGCACCTAACAAGCTTGGCCGGGTGGGAGGGTGGCACGCAGGGAGCACCTTGCCAAACTGCCCACTGGACCTTGCTCGGGGCTCGCCCGCAGAGGAAGGACACAGCACGCAGCCAAGGGGTGATTTTGCATGGGCTGCTGAACCCGCAGCTAGGCTACCCCCAGCACGCTGTGACAGGGTAACGGGTGTCTCAGGCAGGTGGATGCGGCTGTGCTGGCAGAGGGCTTGGGGAAGAAGAGCCCACCGGCCAAGGCCCACCTTGTTACCTGGCCTCCCTCAGTAGATGCCCAGGGGAGGCTGAGAACCAGAGCAGCACCCACCGTCCCTCCCCTTGTCCCAGAACCACTGCCCCCTTGCTGGCTTAGCTGTCTCCTGGCTCTATCCCGTCTCGCATCGGTGGTAGCCACAGATCTCTACATACTTGCCCAGTCCTACGTGAAGCCCGTATTGCCTTCATGCACCCCCAACACCTTGCAGCACAGGGAATCGCAACAAGAACCAGTTCTTTCACTTTCCTGGTCAACCTATTTGACCACTTCTCCCACTGGAACCGTGCCCTGCCTCACAGCATCCTTGTTGCCCTTTGGGCACAGGAATCGCATGTGGCGCTCCAGGTGCGGGTGTGCCAGGATTCAGGCAATATTTTCTTTCTACTCCTTCCCTATCACTTTTTTGACTCCTGCCAACCATAAAGCTGACAGGTATTTCATGGAATTGTTAGAATAATCCTGATGCATTGTTCCTGTGTGGCAACGCTGGGTTTACAGCCTGCTGCTGAACAGCTGGAATTAGGATAGGTTTCCCCTGAGAAACTGTGAGCCTGTGCCAAATTTCATATGCCCTCCTTTTGCCCAGTGGCTCAGGTCCTTCTGCAGGTAAATTTTCACCCCCTGAATAGCTCTGTGAGCACGTTTTCATGACCAGCCACTGTGCACAAGGCCTTGTAGCACTGAGCATAAACTTGGTGCTGGACTGAGGAGCACTAACAGAAACCTGGGCTTTCAAAGAGAAGCCATAACACTTTCAAGCACTAGTGCGCCGTTTTCATCATTACAAACACTTGGGATTTGAGGGTTTGGGGTTTTTTTCCTGTTCACAGCTTCTCACCTCACCGGTTCGCTGGTTGCTTTGTCACTGTACCTAGACTCAAGGCCTCCTCCGGGCTGAGGAGAGACACGGGGGCAAAACCTACCGCCAGCTCTACCTTGCTTGCTGCTGACCTTGAGTCATCCGGCTTTGAACTCAGATTGCACAATCCTCACCGGGCTATTTCTTAACTTCCATAACAGCTTTGTGGAAAAACCAGGATGTTTTCAGTAGCTATTTTGGCTCTGGAGCAGAAGCTGCTTGATTTGGGGGGTTATTTTTTCAGTTAAATCTACTTCCCTCATTGATGCAGGACATATTTTGAAGTATGTGGAGAAGACCGAGGATCATGGGCAGCAGGAACTCCCTGCATTGAAAAATCTTTCTCGACAATGAGCCTGCAGCACTTCCTCAATCCTGACTCACCAAACTCGAGCCGTATGAGCTCCCAGGACCTCCTTTGCTTTGCCGGTTCCTTATCAGCCTGTGGCCCCTGCTGAGCCCCACTGCTCCCCTAACACCTGCTGCTGTTCCAACAGCAGCCCTGCCAACAAGGGTCTCTCGCCGAGCCTGCCCGTCACAGAGGCGTCTTACACCCGGCTTATTCAGCGCTAATGGCCGAGGGATTTATTTACCTTCCGGCTGCTGGGACTGCGCTAGCAGAAAAACAAAGCAGCAGCTCTAGAACAGATACAGCCACGCCAGCAGAAGTACAGTGACGTGATTCCTGGACGAAGATTAGCCATGTCAGCAGGAAAATGAATGATCCCAGTGTAAGCATACCTGCAGGAACTCTGCAGTGTAGATAAAAGCCTCCCAGCCTTGTTATTCCCAGTCTTGTTTCAGCGTTCCCCAGAGCAGCTGGCTTCTGGGGCAAAGCAGGCTGTGGTGCGAAGGGCAGCCTGTGGGCTGGAAACCTCCGGCAGCAACACCTGTGGAAGAGCACAGCCCCACCCCCCCCCCCCCCCCCCCAGGCTCTGGCACCCAAATGTTTTTTGGTTGTGACCAGTGGGGATGAAGATGTTTCACTTCTGTAATGTAGTAGCTCTATGGGGAGGGTAGACTCGAAGAATCCCAGGCGATTCCTCAGGGATTATAAAATGGCCCAGTTCTGTTTCTGTAATTTCAGAGAGAAACAGACTGATTCAGTAGGAAACCTTTTAATAAATACGATTACTTCAGCAGACTTGGATATTTCCGTGGCTTGAGGATGCTGTCCTTTCAACGTCTCGTGTCTGTCACATCTACACTCCCACACTCTTATTTTTTTCTACATGTACACTTCTATTGCAAACAGCTTGTCCCTCTGTTAGCATTCACCCTGCTTTTCTGTTCTACGTATCAGAGTCCCATAGACCCCTCGCTTTCCAGAGAACGTTTGTTCCTCCCCTTCTCCCCTCCCAGTGATATTCTCCCCACCTTAGCTGCTGATAGTTGCCATCAACTTCTTAAATCTTTAAACAAGTCCAGGTATATGAAGCTGCAAAGAAAAGTATCCTTCCCACTGTCTCCCTCTCCCAGGTTTCCCTAGCGTTCTGCCCACCAAATCCCAGCGCATCTCCTAAAATCATGGTAGGTGAGATGGGGTGTTCAGTAGCGTCTAGTCAGTGGAAATGTCATAAACTCTTTTGTACTCAGCCTGTTAAACGTTCTTTCAGCTATTTCAAATCCCTTTCTCCTCCTACTGAGCTTTCTTGCACCCACTAAATTTTGAGATAGCTTTTAGCCACCAGGTTTGATCTTTGCCATCGTAAGGCAGGTAGGAAACACCTGCCTTCAACTGGGTGGCACTGGAAAGGGCTTCATTCCTGTTGGTGCCGCTCTCTCAGCGAGCAGCCATCAGGTTCAGTTAAGAGACAAGGGCAGGAAGCTGAACGGCAGAACGCGTTTGAAGAGACAGGAGAAGATAGACACCCCTACCTTACGGTGAAACTGTAATGCCAATTCCTAGTACTGAATCAGAAAGCTTTCAATGAGACCATTTTGATTGTTTACCACACTATTAGAAAGAGGCAATTCATTAGCAGAGCAAAGTCAGCTACGTAAGCATTATCACATAATAGCTGACTCATTTTAAACACACACCCAGTCTTGCCAAAACAGGGTGTGTTAGTTTCTTGAAGCCTGAAGGCGCCCTGCCTTTTGAAAAAGGAGCAGGTAACAGGCCTCAACTCCTGCTGGAAGGAAAAAACGGTCTTCTTTTTCAGCATTAACTGGATGGACTTGCCCTGCTGTCAAGAAAAAAAAAAAAAAAAAAGCCTTTAGCGTTTTACCCTGGATTACTGCAGCACTGCCAGGCCTGGCTGGCAAGAGGTAGGCCCCATCTACCCACCACACTGCTGCAAAGGGGCTGCCGAGAGAGTGCTCCCCTGCAGTCATGGCCCTAGCACATCACCCCCTGCCTTTTTTCCATGAGGTAAATGCATTTTTTGGTGTTATCAGTTTAAAGCAGGTTAAGTTTCTGAATCCTTCCCAATTTTCCTATTTCTCAAGGGCACGCTCCCTAAACAGCACGGGATACGCTTGCTACTCGAGACAAACGCCTGAACTACTTCTTGAGAGGCTCTTTCCAGACACACTCTCAAAACTGCGTGCTCCCCAGCGGGTCACTCAGCCCCATTTCCCTGTCTATTCCCACAACGATTTGGAGCCCCCCTCCCTAGCCAAAGCCAAGCAGAGGGCTCCACACATCCGCTACGCGAGAAAACAGCCTGGGGCGCTGGAACCACACAGCCCACAGGAAGCATTTCTGCCCCCTGCTGTGAAAGCCGCCCCCCTCGGAAACGGAGCCACCTCGGGGACGAGGCCTCCCGCACCCCCCGGCCTCCAGCTGTGCGCCGAGGCCGCCCCGCACCCCCTCACGCTCCCAGCCCCGGCTGCTCTCCACGCTGGAGGCCCAAGGGAGGGGGGTGCCCACCCTGCCCGCCCCCCAGCGCGGCAGATACCGCCTGCCCCGGCAGCCGCAGGGCCGGGCCGGGGCTGCGCGGCCCCGTGGGACGCGCCCACACAAGATGGCGGACGCCACCACAGCGCGCGCGCCGCCCGCCTCACCCCTGCGCGCGGCCCCGCCCATGCCGTCAGAGGGCGCGCGGGCGGGGCGGGGCGAGCGCGGCGGGGCAGCCAGCGCGCATGCGCACGCGGGCCGACATCCGCCCGCGACGGGGCTCGCGCACCGACATGGCGGCGGCGGAGGGTGGCGGCGGCGGCTGCGACTGCGCGTGGCCGGACCTGACGGTGCAGCGGGCCGAGCTGGGGCCGCTGCTGGCTACGGCCCTCCGGCCGGGGGAATCCTGGTGAGCCCGGCCGCACGGCCCTCCCTCCCCTCCCCGCCCCTTCCCCCCCCCCCGCCTTCCCCCGCGGGCGGCAGGGCCTGCGGGAGCGGGCTGGGCCGCGCCACCGCTGAGGGGGCCGGGCCGCCTGGTGTCGTGTGTTGCAGGTACCTGGTGGACAGCCGGTGGTTCAGGCGGTGGAAGAAGTACGTGGGCTTCGACAGCTGGGACATGTCCGGTGTGGGCGATCCCAGATTCTTCCCCGGGCCTATCGACAATTCGGGTCTCTTCAGCGGTGAGTGCTGCCCGGCGGCGCTGGGCCGCGGGGGAGCAGGGCCTGGGCCCTGGGCCCCGGGGTCTGGGAGCTCGGCCGCAGGCCAGGCTTGGGCAGGTAACTCCCATGTGCAGTCGCCTCATCGTGCAGCTTTCGCTTTTGAAGCCGTGTCTTCTGGGAAGCTGCAAGCAGCCATCCCGGCCTTGTGAGTGAGGAGACTGGTGCGGTTTCTGCCTGCCCGTGGGAGTGTTGGCAGTTCTTAGCGTCATGGCACTGTGCGTATAGCCCTTGAGAAGAAAGGGTTCTGTTTGATGCCGCGCTTTCTTACATCTGTCTCCCTTTTAGATCCAGAAACGCAGAGTTTAAAAGAACACCTCATTGATGAGCTAGATTACGTATTGGTTCCTACTGAAGCCTGGAATAAACTAGTAGCATGGTATGGTTGCGTAGATGGACAGCAGCCTATTGTGAGGAAAGTAAGTATGGGTGAACCAGCTTCTCATCACCTTGGTTTCATTATCTGATCTCTACCAGACTTAGACAAAATTTATTTTGCTGCATGTCAGTTAAGACAGGATCCTCAGAAGATCCTTGGAGATAATAATGTGAGGTCTTTCTGCCTTGTTGTCTGAAGGAATGACCTTCCAGTATTAGAGTAAAAATGCCCGAATCTTCAGTGATGCTCAGCTGATGGGCTCTATAGGGTGAGAACCATGAACTTTGTTAACTTTTTGCATTATGATTATGCTCTTGTGTTGCATGGAATAGCTAGTGTGTTGGCTTAGGGATGCCTACAGATGGCATCTGGTTGAGGGACTTCAGATGGCTTAGGGGCTTCCTCTGGAGTTTAAGGTTGTTCTTGTTTTGTTCTTCAAAATTCTGGGATTCTAAAATCGCTACAAGAGACATATGTATGGTTTGGTTCTGTAAGTCTGACTTTTGTTTGGTTAAATGCTGTCATGAATGCATTCTGAGTATATAACCTTTTGAGAAGGTGACATCTGCGAGTTGCTTTTTTGGAAATCTATCAGGCACTTGTTTATGGGTAAAAGTTTTTTTGTTTTTATTTTAGTCTTAGGTTTTTGCACTGACTAAATTGAGAAGTGCCGGTCTGTAGTGTTCATAAAGACTAATCGCTACCCCAAGCAGATAGCGTTCATAGAATTTGCATAATTAATACTGATTAAGTAGCATTATGTTACAGTAAGGGTTACTTAAAGGTGTGCAAGGCTCAAGAAAGTGTGGCATCAGAGTAATAAAAGGAAGTCGGAACCTTCTCTTGCAGGCCCGCTTGTGCTGATCAGTGGTACTGAAATGTTGTCATTGTCTGGCTAGGAATTCTATGTAATGAGAAATGATGATATCTTCAGAAAATGTAAATGATCCCAGGTTCACCCTGTGTCCCCACGTTTGCTCTGCTGAGTAGGCAGAACTTCCGTGTAAACCAGAAGTGGGGGGGGAAATGGAAAAGAGTTACAGCTATAAAGGAGACGTGGTTTTAGTAGGAACAGATGATTTCTTGAGCAACAGAAAATCTATACTGAGAAGGAAAACTAGAACTATTACTAAGCAGTGCCCTTGTGAGTGAGGAAGGCTTTATTCGTGAACTGGCTAACCACTTTCGCAAAGCCTGGCATGTTATTAGACACTGCCTTTTCTGAAAGATTTGGGAGTGGGACAAGAAGTTTGGAAGCTATAGGGGAAACACTTGAGTGGAAGGCTTACTTGTATGAGCCTCCTTTCATTGGCATATCAGATACCACTGTTCAACACTGTAATTATTGAGGGCTAGAGCTTAGAGCTAGTGTTGCATTATGGATGTAAGATGTCAGGTTATTGTGGTGCAGTTAAGAGTAAAGTTTTAAGGTTTTGAATTGCTATGAGTGTTCAGTCTCTGTTTATTGCTTGTTTATTATTTGAAGTGGATTTTTATATTAAGAAAAATGTTCAAATACAGCAGAATAGTACGTTTGTGGGATGCTACAGCTTCTTGCAAAAAATATAAAGTGAAAGGTCAGTGGGACACACAAAGCTGCAGTATTTCACCTGAGTAGAATGTGTTCAGTATCTGGTTACATACTCTTCAGATAGCTCTGGAAGTAAAGCACTTAAAGCATTCGAGGACCAGAAGTTTTAATCCCTTTCCTAAAGCTGGATCAACTGTAATCCATACATCAAAATATCCATAAAAGCTGGATTTGGGAAGTAATTTTCAAGCATCTTTGTAATTTTACAAGCTGGGGTTTCTTCCATTTCTATATGCCTGATGATCAGAGGCAAGTATAGGAAGATTAACTTAGATTTATTTGTAGGTCAGGTTTCTTTCCATAATCTCAAACCATGTTTTTGGACAGTCTTCTATGGAGTCCTGTTGAAAAGTGTATTAATATGCAAAATACAGAACAGTGTGCTTCCTCGGTGGTTGACAGCGTGTTGTGCTCAAATTGCTATCCATCCAACAGGATGACCTGAGTTTTACTTCGACAGAACAAGCTAGCTGATCAGACACTGTTTCAAAGACCTCTGCGGGCAATTAGACTCTTCTTGACATTCATCCGTCCTAATGGACTCGGTGGTATGGTCAGAAACTTCTTGGAAAAGTTCTTCTGTTTCTGCATATGGTTCTTTATTTGTTTCTACCTATAGAATACTGGAGAACAGGAAGTCCCATTGAATGAAATTCCTTCTGAAAGAGAAATGAAGAACTTGTGAATTGGTTTCTTTGCATTCTTTAAAAAAAAAGTCTAATTTGCCTGTCAAGAAGCTGTTTGAACAGGGAGTTTTACTTTCACTTTCTGTTGCAACAGCAAAATAGTGAACATCTTTCCAACTGTATTTGTTAATTATTTATTTTTAAAGCACCTTGCATATCTAATACAACCCTATAAAAGCTCAGAAGAGGGAAGCATAGTTTAGCCAAATTCTCACGGTAAGTCTTAAGTCTTAATTCTTTGTTTCTTTCCGCAGTTGGGTGGAGGATTTGTAAAATGATCTACTTCTGTATCATTTTACAGAAGTAGATCATAGCAAGTCTGGTGTCACGCGAGTGATACAGAATATTTCAGTTGGAAGTGAGCTACAACAATCATCTAGTTTCAACTGCTTGACCACTTCAGGGCTGACTGAAAGTTAAAGCAAGTTATTAAGGGCACTGTCCAAATGCTTCTTAAACACTGTTACTTGTAAAAATTGGACCTGCTGGTTCAATGAAATACGATCTCAGTTTCATAGGCTTTATAGCTACAGAGAACTGTGGAGAGAATTGAGGTGTATTTTGGTGGGTTGGTTGGTTTTGGTTTGGTTTTTTCCTCCAGTTATATCAGAGTTGTCTTATAATTGGCCTCTGAAGTGTGCTTTTCTTACTGGTATAATGTGTTTTATGATATGTAGGTGAAGAGGGGTGCCTAGTCTTACAGAATACATTTCTGAAAATATGCTGAAAGCTAGTGGGATGGGTAATGTACCTATTCGATTTTCTCTCAAATGTGAAATTGATGTAAAAATGACTCTGAAATAAAGCAATGTCATCAAAACTAGTTCTGACATAAATTTACCTGGTTTTTTGCAAGGAGGCAGTAATAAGGCAGATTGTGTATACCACGCAGAAAAGTAATTAATGCTTTGTCTTACTCCCTTCTAATAGAAAGGATTCTGTTCCAGTGTTCTAGGCTTGTTTTTTTAATGTAAACCTTAGCCAAAGGCTAGAAGCAAAAGGTATTTTTTTTCTAGAATGCTTTGACTGTGTGATCAAATATTTTTCATGGGTAATTAGCTGGCACTATCAACTCAGCTGTGATGATGGACCTTTGGAACTGTGCAGTGTGGAAGGAAAGCATGGGGATTTCTTATGTTTTAAAAACAAAAAACCCCAAAACAAGCTCACAGAGGTTGTGACTGATTTTGGACTTCAGAGCGAGTCGGTGTTCAGTTTACGGGTTGACTTGCAAGACATGTAAAGACTTAGAGTATTTAGGCAGGGGTGCCTTACAGAGGATTGCCCAGTGGTTTAGCTTTGTGTTCGTTTCATTTATCGCATCTGCCTTCTGTTTGCAGGTAGTGGAGTATGGTCTGTTTGTGAAGCACTATAAGGTTGAAGTTTATCTTCTTGAGCTGAAGCTGTGTGAGAGCAGCAATCCTGACAATGTAATTAGCTGCCACTTCAGTAAAGCAGACACTGTTGGTAAGTAGTTCTCTCATACCTGAAGCTGTGCAATGGTGCTACCTCAAGAGATACTTTGTGCCCCCCTGAACAACAACAGTGTTGGTAAACTGGAGCAAGTCTAGTGGGTACCAACAGGATAGCTGGGAGTTGGAGCATGTGATGTGTGAGAAGAGGCTGGGGGAGCTAGCTGTGCCTGGGGAAGAAAAGGCTTTGGCAGGACATTGTAACACCTATGAGGAGGTTACTGAGGATGTGAATCAGGCTACTTACCGAGTCATGAACAGCAGACATAGTCATAAACTGAAGCGGGACAAATTCCAACTGAATAGAATGAAAATGTTTTCCCTGTTGGGACAGCTGGACATTTGAACAGGGCCCAGAGGGGTGGGGGAATCTCCTGCCTTGTAAGTTTCGAAGACCTGACTGGATAAGCCCCAAGCAGCCTAGTCTGAATTCAGTGTTGACCCCACTTTGAGCGATTGGACTAGGAACCTCCTGAGTTTCTTGCAGCCGCAGTTGTGGTTAAGAGCTTCGAGGAGCGTGTTGCTTACTAAGTAGTGTCCTTGAGAAACAGCCACATCACTCACGTAAAGCAGTTCCATTTCTGGTTTTCCTGTGATTCCTTCCTGGTGTGTGAATATTTATAGAGATCTTAATGGTTCTTCCTGAGGTTTGGCCCATCTCCCTCTCTGTATCATCGCTATATTTTCCCATGTAAAAATGCTGAATGTCATCTGTCCTATATGTCCATAAAGATGCTTTTTTTCAGTTTGCTGATGTATGGCCTGGCAGTAGTAAGTGGAAAGACTTCCTTCTTGAGCCTATTGTTTTCAAACGATGACTGTTTCACAGAAGCTGGCTTTTGGGCAGAAACCTGTCAGTGTGTTCTGATTGTTATTGGTTTGAGGGCTTGACAGGCAAATACATGACTGAAAATCCAAGCTTTTCATTTTTTCAGACTAAATATTAGTCAAGTTATATGGGAAATTATAACTTCCATGATACGTTTCGTACCCGAAAGGATCTTGAAGGATCAAGGATGTACTTCCTTGCTAAATATCTGGCTTGTCGTTTTGTTTTTTTTTCCAAATCACCCAAGTTTTAGGAATTTTGGTGGGTTTTTTTTTTTCCTCCTGAACAGCTACCATCGAGAAAGAAATGAGAAAACTATTTAATATCCCAGCTGAGAAAGAAACTAGATTATGGAACAGGTATATGAGTAACATGTATGAGCAGCTCAGCAAGCTGGATAGCACAGTGCAAGATGCGGGGCTCTATCAAGGTCAGGTAAGGGGCTTTTTTTTTAAGATTGTTATGTACTGCTTTCTCTGATACGTAGTTCTTTTCACTTGCCTTTTATGTACTTTGAGCAAACCTTGAAAATGTCATTTTGTAAATGTTTTTAGTGATTTTGAAAAGTGTGTAGCAGACTTGCAGTTATCTATCTTTATTACCTGAACTTTCTTTCAGGTTGTTCTAATAGAAGTGAAAAATGAAGATGGCACGTGTCCTGGACAGCATTTCCTGGCAAAGTAAGCATGTTTAAAAGGCTTCTGCTGTTTTGTCCAGCTTGTTCACTAGGCTTTAGTGACCACACGTTCTCTGTGAATACCTAGTTATCAGTGGCTATCGTGGCTTATTTTGGATATTTTGAAGAAGGAGGTGAAAATTTTGAATATGAATATTCTTCAGTGGTTTTGCTGTTGGTTTATTGTCTTAGCAATGGTCTTCTGTTTTAAAGCCCATTTCAAATAGGCTATGTAAGGATTAAATATCTTAGATTTCTATAGTGTTAGGAGACAAAAGTGCTCTTTACATTGAGCTAGTTTACTTTAAAAGCTACCTCTACACACTGCACAGTCTTCTACCATTGTAGAACAAAAAGGATCTTGGAGTAAAAGCTGCCAGTCATGAATGCTCAGAGTTCTGGTAGTTCCTTCTTAAAAAGGGTATAGAAACAGCTGAACAGCCCCCCCCTGCCACCAAAGGCAATTGTAGAAGCCTGTAAATATTACACAGATATCCTCTCACTGCTATCTCTTTTAGAGTAGAGATGAGTAAGAGAGGGACTTCATGAAATACTGTATAGAGTGAACGGTATAGAATGGGCACTGCTTGTAATAGTAAGGAACTGTTCAAGTCCTACTACAGAGAAGTAAAATTCTGTGATTTTACTAGTCTGATGGCCTACTTGCTTTCCTGTGAGTAGGCCACCAGACTTGATATGGAAAGGAAATATTTTTCTGTACAGTATGGTTAACTTCTAGAACTTGCTGCCAAGTGATCTCATTTGAGATCAAGATCTTACTGGTGTTAATTTGAACAGATCAAATAGGTCAGTGAAACCTATTTTGAAACAGTTCTCTCCTACTGAAATATAATACTGGGTAAATGGATCAGGAGAATGCTGGTGTTAAGAGAGGCAGCTGTGCAAGACCAGATTATAACATTTTATTTCTACACAAAGCAAAGCTGAAATGGAGCCCTGTAGCATTCCCAGGCCTCAGGTTTTTTCTCTTTTCACCAGCTAGTCTGATATGTAAAGACTTTTAATTAACCTCTAGTGATAATTAAATGAAAATAGCTATTGGTATGCAGATTAATATTTTCTAATGACACAGAAAGAAACATTTGCTAATTGTAATGTAAAACTTTGTAAACTTTGTAAAAAAAACGTGACATTGTTTGACTTGATGCTGATAATGGTGACTGAAGGAATTCTATTTAAAACATACGTGTAGGAAGGAGTGTCTATTCCTTTGTACTTTGCCTTCTACTTAATCCTATCTCAGGCAAACATTTTGCTCCGATATTCTACTTCTCAGCTAGAGAAAATACTGCTTAGCCAGGACCGTAGGGAATTTCATATTGGAGTTCTTCCTTCAGGTTGCATCATACTGGGATTCATCATGGGCTCTTTTAATGCTAAAAGCTTACAGGAGAGTTTTTCTGTATTTAGAATTTTGATGACATAAACCAAACGGGATGTGGAGCGCTGTGCTGTTGGTAGAGGAATGATGAGCATCTGCATCGCTGTCCAGGGCCAAAAGAGGCCTTGGACAGCTGAAAGTTCATGTCATTCGCTACTTGCAGAATATGGGTGTGCAAGGTGATTGTGGCGTGGGTGGGTTACCTGTCGTGAGGATTTTTCCCCACCATTTACTGCATGTCAGAGGCACTGGCTCCTACCAGGGCGAAACATTTTCCACATGTTGGGCACCCTTCCCGAGTGTTTGTTTCCCCAGCCGTCAAACTGGCTGACATATTACAGAAGAAATGCTCTTAAACTCCACAGCAGTTCTTGGGTGGTACGTTCAGCGTACGGTTGGCCATTACTGTTTGTTAGTTTGCTGCTTCCTGAGGTTCAAAATACTTTCTTCTTGTTGTAGTTAGAAACTGCTTTTACTGCCAGGCAAGGTTTCAGAAGAGGGAATGGATTATACTAGGAATTTCAGAATTGGAGGCATACTTTGTTTATGAAGGGAGATTATGTCAATGACTCTGTGAAACTTAGTCCTCTTTAATTGTTACTTAGAAGGCTCCCAAAATAAAACCCTGAGATGGGGGCGTTCCAGCCGAGTCCTAGCACACACTGTTTTTATCCTGGGTATAAATTTCTTAGCACAAACAAACAAGGAGTTGTCAGATTTATAAAAATGGCACCTTTTCCATCAAGTGTTGCATTTGAAAACAGGAGTAAAGTTGTATTTAGCATCTGCCTGGTAGCTGTCTGCCTCCCTTTGCAGTGTGCAGCAGTAAAATACCTTTCAGTCTTTTGCTTGCTGCTAGAATTTTACTGCAGTTTCCTCTTCCTGCTCTTCTATTTACTGATGGCACGGTATACTCGGTGGACTTTCTTTGCCCCACCTGGTACTCTCCTCCGTAAAAATGTCGAGGGGCTGTTGCTTAGTTCACGCATCCTGTAATGCGTGTGTCTCTCCTCAACTACTCTGTCTTGACTTAGGCATCTGTTCAACCTGGTATACAGCATGCAATGATATTACATGCCAGAAATTATTGTACAATTTTAAGACCTTGGTGGTTGATACATATTTTGTAGGTACATAATGCCATAATTAAATGCCCTTTCATATTTAAAACTCATGTCCTTCTCCCAGTTCCTTGTATGCTGATGATTTTAGAAGACCTCTTCAGCAACTAGGCTAAATATTTTGTGGGCAGATCTTTATTATGTGACTTTCACGTGCTTGAGTTTGCAGCAGATGCCATGCTTTCAGAGTAGCATTGAGTGTGTAAGAGAAGTTAAGGATGCTTTTGCATGTCAGAGCTTTCTAAATGAAAAATCCCTTACGGCCTCTGCTCTGCCAGTGAGATCTAAGTCAGCTTTTCTTGCTTCGACAAAAACTTCTTGTCACAATATTCTTGATGTGGAGGCTTTTTTTTATATTGGTGGCTTAAAGGAGGACTAATTCTACTGTATGCTCTGAAGGTAGCCTCAACTGAATTGAAATATTTTTCCTGTCTCAGTCTTGCAACCTTTTACAGTATTTCTTCAAGCTGTTCAGCTTAGCAGTTTTTCTACTTATCAACCATATGGCCTCACAGTTTTCTGCACTAGATTAATTTAACTTTGTCCCCTTTATGCTGCAAGTCTCCGGATTTCTCCTCGGTTGCCATTTGTGTGGGTTTTTGACAGGTTGCATAGCAAGATATGAAACAGCTGTCTTTTAATTGGCATATGGGGGGCAATGTGCATCAGTATTGTGAAACGAAGTTGTGTACGTGAGGACGAAGGATGTGAGCCCCAAATGCACGCTGGATTCTGTAGGAATGTGGTTCCAGTCCTGGCTCAGTCTCTTGAATGTGAGCTCCTGTAGCAGCCTTGAGGCAAACCCAACCAACCAAGTCAGTGGTCAGTAGGGAGGTGCTGAGTGCGTCAGAAGACTTTCTGATAACTGACACACTGATCAAACTGCATGTGGAATGGTCGTGTCCTGTGAGGTTGTCAACAAATTTGAAAAGTAGACTAATGAGAGGTTTCAGAAGGAGCCAAGTGAATTGTTGAAAAATTAGCAAATAATTTTTGTACTAGAAGACTTAAAGTATTATATCAGTGAGAAATGTAAAAGGTGATTTTAACACTGTAGTGGGTTTGCATGGCGAAGTTTTAGTAGCAGGGGGGCTACAGGGGTGGCTTCTGCGAGAAGCTGCTTGAAGTTTCCCTTGTGTCTGATGGAATGACTGCCAGCCGGCTCCGAGACGGACCTGCTGGCCAAGGCCGAGCCAGCTGGCAACAATGGTAGCACCTCTGTGATAACATGTTTAAGAAGCAGGAAAAAACAAACACCCCGCAACAAATTGCAGTGTAAGAGAATGAGACTGTGTGAGAGCAACAGCTCTGCAGACATTGAGGTCAGTGCGGAAGGAGGGAGGAGGTGCTCCAGGTGCCGGAGCAGAGATTCCCCTGCAGCCTGTGGTGAAGACCATGGTGAGGCAGGCTGTCCTCCTCAGCCCATGGAGGTCCATGGTGGAGCAGATCCCCACCTGCAGCCTGTGGAGGGCTGTGGAGGCGTATGTCTGAAGGAGGCCGTGGCCTGTGGGAAGCCCACACTGGAGCTGGCTCCTGGCAGGACCAGTGGAGAGAGGGGCCCACGCTGAAACAGTTTGCTGGCAGGATTTGTGACCCCGTGGGGGACGCGCAGTGGAGCAGTCTGTTCCTGATGGACTGAAGGCCATGGGAGGAACCCACACTGGAGCAGTTTGTGAAAATCCTGCAGCCTGTGGGAAGGGCTTGCACTAGAGAAGTTCATGGAGCACCGTCTCCCGTGGGACAGACCTCACACTGGAGCAGGGGAAGAATGTGAGGAGTTAGAAGTGGCAAAGGCAGCGTGTGATGAACTGACTGCAGCCCTCATTCCCTGTACTGCTCAGTGGGAGGACGTAGAGAATTTGGGAACGAAGCTGAGCCCGGGAAGAAGGGAGGGGTAGGTGTTTTTAAGTTTTAGTTTTAGTTCTCGTTGCCCTACTCTGATTTGAATTAATAAATTAAACTAATTTTGCCAAGTCGCAGCTGTTTTGCCTGTGACAGTAATTGCCGAGTGATCTCCCTGTCCTAATCTCAACCTGTGAGCTTTTTGTTATATTTGCTCTGCTCTGTGCAGCTGAGGAGGGGAGTGATAGAGTGGCTTTGGTGGGCACCAGGTGTCCAACCAAGGGCAAACCACTACAAGCACAAAATCTTCTGTGGGATATGAGAAATGGAAGTTGAAGAAGGAACTCCACAGGCAGCAGGTGGAGACGAGCACAAAGCAACGTTCAGGTGATGAAGCCGGATACTCGTGCTGCAAATGAAATCAAGGTTTCTGCTGACTGTAAGGGGTGTTGATCATTGGAACAGTTTAGCTATGGTCTACTGGGTTAGCTGTTGCTGGCCACTGTGAAACCATGATGGCAGATTTTTCTGGAAGATGTATTTTAGCTCAGACAAGAGTTACCTTGAGAGACTGAAATTGTCCTTAAGCAGGAGGACTGATTGAGCAGTAATACCACGCAGTGTCATCCTCAGAGCTGTGAAGTTATTTTATCAAATCCCTGAACTGTTGCATGGTTACATGGAGTCTTTCTTTGCTATAGTTTACTCCTGTATAGGTTTTGTTGATGAAATGTAGCTGAATGTGTTTATTCCTGTCAGAAGAATTGCAGTGGTTCTCAAGGGAAGCTGCAGGAGTTTGGCACCTTCCAGTCCAGTGTCTGTTGTGCGTACAAAGAGCAAACTAGGCCAACTGAGAGTAGTTTCAGTGGTAACCCACTGAGTAGCCCAGAATGTTTTGGAAGGTTCTAAGTCACAAACTTCAAAGAAGAAATAATGTTTCTCTCTTACTTCAGTGAGGTGTTGGAGCCTCCATTTCCAAGGGAGCAGAAATCCATTGCTGTGAGAGGTGGCAGTGGAGAGAGAAGGTGGGTTTGACCAGTCAGTGTCTGCGTATTCCACAGAAACCCCTTTTGGGGCATTGGGGATAAAAGCTTGGCGTCCAGGACTTCTATTGTCAGCTCTGTGTGCAAATGAGACAGTCTCCTGAGGAGCCTGCAGTACTGTGGAGTCATGAACAGTAGCTTCCCGGTCTTAAAATGGGAAGCTTTCAGAGAAAAAGATTTTCCTTTGTTACTCTCTGTGCCTTCAACCTGGAATCGTAGCTGCTATTGTGACTACCTTGTGAAATGAGGGGGAACAGCTGTGCTTAGTAAATTGTCAATCTTTCTTCTGTTATTACAGACAGATGAGTAACTTGTGAAATGTAAGAGTGCTTAGAATTTTTATCTTCTCAAGTGAATTTGATTTTTATGGGTTTTTTCCCTGCCTGCTTGGAAAGCTGTTGGCCTCTCTTTTGTTGTTTTACTTCATGATCCTTCCCAATTTTCTAACAGGAATTTGCTCGGTATCCTTGATGCCTTTGTAGGTGGGCCTTTCCCTGCTCTGACTTGTCTTTTATCTTTGTTTTCTGATCCATTTTTTAATCTTCCTCCTTAGATCTTAGCGTATTTTTTTGTGTGTGCGTGGGGTACTGTTGAAATACTTCTTGGAACTCTTCAGTTGCCATCTGACTCTTTGATTATGCACTGCCTCTATGCTTCTGTTGGAAATTTTGAAATCCTTACGGTGTTGTCCTCCTTTTCTTGTCTCCCTATCAGATTTTCTTCATATTATTTTCCAAGCATCTTGCTCTGTTCTCTCACTGGGAACAAACATGAAGCAGAGATGCTGCATTTTCAAGTCTGGCATTTTTTAAATTGCCCTTCTTTGCTTCTATTTGAAGCTTTTGAAAATGTGTTTGTAGTGCTTTTACATGCTGTTGTTAGCTTAATTGCTTTATTCTTGACCCTTGAAACTCCCCCAGGTGGACCACCAGTGTGACCCTCTTGTTCTGTTATTGATCTTATCTTTGTGTCCAGGTAGTCTTGAGAAGTTCCACCCTCAACCTTGCAATGACCAGAAGGTTGCGTATTGTCCCAGAAACGGTTGTCACGGTTATTTCGGTAATTGTTCATTCTCTCTAGTATACTTTCCAGTACACTTCTTGGTTGTGCTGTCTGGTTGAGGTTTTTTTTTTTTAGCATGCTTCAGGCTTAGACTATGTTTGGGGTTTGTGTTTTCATCTGGGAGCTCTCATCATAACTTGCTTCCTTCTGTATTTACTTTACTTCTACTTATTTCCGAACGGGTAAATTTGTCCAGCTCTTCTGCCTCCTCTTGGCCATTATGGCTTGTTCTTTGTCTTGTAGTTTTTGCTCTGCAGAGGTTTTCCAGGACTGTTTTCTTAGTAGCATGGGAGCGATGAATATTCATTTTTAGTTTGTGTCATTTGAGAATCAAGGCCTCATTAAGAGAGATACAGGAACAGGCTGTAGCTTGAGGGCACTGTCCTGTGCTGGTGCTCTGCTGTGCTGTGGGTGCAATTAGCTACTGTTGCGTGGCTGTTGGTGTCCTGCACCTTTTTGCATTCGGTTTTGCTTGTTGACTTGGGCAAAGATGGGGAGAATGGGTAATTTCCCAGTTAGGTCTTGCTGAGGAGAAATTAATCAGTATCAAAATAGTTTCTTTAAGCTTATGTATGTAGTACTGGCGTGTGGTTTTGCCTTTTTTATTGAACAAAAGCTGTCTATGACAGAATGCCGTGGGATTTTAGTGCCTTGCTGGCCTTTTGTAACATTGTGTTCTGGTTCTTTCCCGGCCGAGGAGAGTAGTGGTGTAGAACAGCCTGGGATTCACGAAGGGATACCCTTGGGGCTTGTGAACTTTTTTGATCTGTTTTAGTATCTCCAGTCTCAAAATGCTGAGGATTGCTATGCACACCCCATGTACCTAGCAGTGTGTTTTGCCTGCAAGTTGTAGTTGTATCAGCTAGGCTCAGTAACAAACTATTTTGTGCCCACCCACAAGAAGATAGATGCCACAGTATCTTCTTACTAATTAATGTTCTGTTTGAGTGATGGTTTGGGTTTCAGATAGGCAAGGACTGACTTTGTTGCTTTGGGTAAGTGTTTCAGGATTTTTTTGCTTGCTTGTTTCAAGGTGGTTTACTCATAAACTTAAAGCTTGCTTCCCTGTCACTCATGCCATCCAAATTGCCTACTTACTTTGGTCTGGGACCCAGATTTTGCTTTAAGCAAAAACTGTTACTCCTGCTTCTGATACTTCTGTCTGATGTTTGTGTTCCAGACAAGTGTTTGGAAGTGTGATCACACAGATCAAAGCAGTAAATTCTGTGTGTGGGAACTAACTGTAATGTGGCAAGTCCTTGGAGTTTTGCGGGAGGTGGGGCTGGGGGTGAAAAAAGCAGTAGCCCTGTTCCTACTTCTTTCTCCTTTCTCCCAGATCAAGCACTGCAACTAGCGGAAACTTTACTACCTCTTCAAAATCATCAGCAAGTTCTTATTCCTCAGTGTCTGCCACCTCTGTCATTACTAACGGTGATAACAGTAACTCCTATGGACTGAACAGCTCCCACCTGGGCAGGGGGTAAGAGCAGGAATGTTCTTTTTGTTTCTTCATCCTTCATGTGAATAATCCTGTGCATCCTTGCCTGTACAGAAAAGGACTGTGATGGTGCTCCGTGAGGAGGTCTACTACTCTTGTGTACTTGTTTATCACACTTTGCTTTTGAAACCGCTGTGTTCTGCTGTTCCTTGCTCACTTGCAAAAGTAGCGTGTGTTCCTGAGCTTACTAACTACCAGGGCATTGCCTGATTTTGGGTGGACTGGGGGTATGAGGGAAGGGATTGTATTCTTTTCTCCATCTGTCATTAATGTAGAAACCTTTCCAGGCAGAGATCATAATTTTCTTATTAGCTCGTACAGTATGTTGTATAGATTCTTGCTGCATTCGGATAGTGTGCTGTGTACTTATAGACAGAGAAAATTAATGTGTTATGAGCCATAGATTAATAATATGCTGTGTAACAATTAACACTTCCAAAGTTATCACATACGCTTCACGTTCCTGGTATTTAGTATTGGCGGCTATGAAGCAGCAGAAACCTGTAGGCTGGTTAAACTGTTTAATTAAACAGTTTTTCGACTTGTATTTGATGTGGCTTTTAAACAGTATTGAGACTCAATAGACTCATTGTGGAGTTCACTGTGTTGTCTTTCAGAGGTTCTGGATTTGTCTGTAACTCTTACAGCTGCAGGGACAGCGCTTCCCTGACACAGCCTGGACTCTGCGGACTCAGTAACCTTGGAAATACCTGCTTCATGAATTCTGCATTACAGGTAAGAATTGGAAAGAACCCTTCTTAGAATTAAATAAAAGATCAGTCTCACAGAGATTATAGATTAAAATCTCTGCAAGGGGAATGTGATTCAATGAGGAGACTGTGCCTGGAATGGAAAAAAACCCCACCAAACCAACAACCAGCCAACTCCAAACCGAAAAATTGGTTCATATTTACTTTTGCTTATGCATAGCATGTTAGTACTATAAAACATAGTACAGTATGAAGGACTGGATCTCAAATACATGACTTCTGAAAAGGCTGTGGGCTAACTGTAACGTAAGGTCCTAGTGCGGTGCTATGACAAAAATGGGCTGATGTGGAGGATGTTTTGACTTGTGTGGGCTACATAAGTGACATAAGCAGGTCACTGCATGCAGTTCTGGGGTCTGTGTTTAAAGATTCTTGAAAAATTAGGAGTATGAAAAGCCCCAGGAAGGGTTCAGGGTCATTGTGTGGGCTGTTAAGGTTGTGACAGTTAGGCAAAGCTAATAATAATTGGTATACTTATTTAATTCAGTCTCTTAGGTTTATGTGGTTCATTTTAAAAAATGCAGAAACATATTAGGGAAAGTTGTTTGCTAAGAAATTGAAAAAATTTTGAGCCGATTTTTATGAACTTTGCCTATTGCTTACATCAGACTTGTAGTGCGGTACTGTATTGGGTCTGGCTGAGCCCACAGCAGCCCTCACAGCGCTGTGCTTTGTACTGGGAGCCAGAAGGGTGGTGATAACGCACCAGTGTTTTGACTGCTGCTGAGCAGCGCTCACACAGCATCAGCCCCAGTAGCCTGAGGCCTGGGAGTGGGCGAGACCTTGGGAGGGGACACAGCCAGGAGGGCTGACCCAGAGTGACCAACGGGATATTCCATACCATATGACGTCTGCTCTGATACAAAAGCTAAGAGATAGGAGGAGGAAGGTGGGGCATGCGCTGTTTATGACATTTCTCTTCTGGACTAACCGCTACGCGTACTGAAGCCCTGCTTCCTGGGAAGTGACCGAACATCATCTGCTGATGGGAAGTAGAGAGTAACTGCTTGCTTTTTTTTTTTTTTTTTTTTTTTTTTTTTTCTCCTTTGCTTCCATGCGTATGACTTTTGCTATTGCTTCATTAAACTGCCTTTATCTTGACCCACAAGTTTGGGGTATTTTTCCATCTTATTTTCTCCCCCTCCCCGTTCTACTGAGGAGGAGAGTGATAGAGTGGCTTGGTGGGCATGTGGCATCCAGCCAATGTCAACCCACCACAGGTACAAGTGCTGTATAATGACTTCTGTCACTCTGTGGTAGCTTTGAAAGCTAGAACAGGTCTTAAAATAACTGTAATGCATTATGCATGTGGTATTCAGGATACACAATAAACTTGGAATGCCTTGCTTTGTTTGACATGACTTTATTTTCAGTTGTATCAGGGTAACCTTAAACCAAATCGTTTTCTTGAACTTTATAGCTAAGACACAACTTCAACAATTAATTTTTATTGTCAAAGTAACTTAATCCAAACATTCTTCAACCTCAATTTTGCATGCAAACTAGTCGTGTTAAGGACCAATTGCTTTCCTCTATCAACCGTAGGCTTTAATTTTCTAGACATCAGTCTTTCAAATGCAAATTTCTGCCTTTAGATTTTGGAGGTTCTTGAAATTTTGTCAGCAGCACTCTCCCAGTGAGAGGCTGGTGTCAAACGTAGCAGTTCTATAAGCACTTTCATGTCACTTGCCTGGAGAAAGATACTAACACCTGGGCATTGGAACTGGAACAATTTGATAGGAAATAAATTCCACAAGGTACACATCAAGGCAGTGAAAGTGGAGTTGGCTGAAGGGCAGGACTACACTTTCCTGGCTCTCCAGGTTGCCAGGTGTAACTGTGCTGTTCCATCTGTGTAGCTACACCTAGTGCGTGAAGCGCTGTACGGGCATCTGGTGCAGGTCCTGACATTTTAGGCATTCAGAAGGAGCCCAGTTTAGGTTTTCTTGATACGGCAGTGCGTCAAAGCCCTAATAATTTTGATCATATCTTAGACTTGGTTCTCTTTTTGTTCACACATCCAAGTCTTGCCTTACTTATCCGAGTGTTGCTTCTTGCTATGAGCTTTGAGTCTGTGAATTACTGAATTAGGGAATCTACTATTTGTGCTAATTTTACTTGTGTGCTGAGGTTTATGGTGATTTCCCAGAATGCAGTAAATCATTACCGTGGTACACTGATGATAAGTATATAAATGGGAGAGCAGATAGAGTGGTATCCTTCCTGCCTTTAAAACTCACTAAGTTTTTGATGGGGATTCTTTTTAATGGCATTTGGTTCTTTGTAGGACAAAGTGTAGCTTGTGTTTCACCTTTAGGAGAAGCCCTTGTTCCTCCTTTTGTCACTGTTACGTATATTAGGATTTTAAGATGAGAGAGTGAATGAGGGGTGTAGACTTGAGAACATTAATGTGACATGTCTAGAGACCTTCCTGACCCGTTCTGTGCAGCTTTCCCTATAATGCATCGGTAAGGTAGCCTACCCTGCCACCTCAGTCCTGTGTGGAAAACCAGGTCGGCATCCATTAATTACAGGAACTGGTGAGTGTTGGCAGGACTGTGATTGCAATCTCGTACTCTTCTGGCACTTGCAGGCTTGGATTTTTTTCAGACTTCAGCATTACACCAGGAGACATTACACAAATTGAAGTGTTAGTGGGAGTTACAGAACGAATTAACAAAATGTGGAGGGACATAATAAGAAAAGCAGATACCTTCCTTCCAAAAGTCTGTAGGTTGGTTTTTTTTTTCTGAAGGTTGTTTGCTGTTTGCTTTCCTGAACTCTTAAATGCAGTAACTTTAAGTGAATGCTTAAAATTATTCTGCACCAAAGAATGTGATGCCGGTTTTAAAGAAATTCCTGAAGGAGAACCAAGGAGCTGCAGAGCAGCGAGCCTTATGCCTTAAGCTAGATCAACCAGTAGAAACCGTTCCAGAGGGAAAGCTGACAATCTGGGGGCAAATACACTCTACAGGAGAGCAGTCAGTGTGGCACCTGCAAAAGAAAACTTGTTTCCGAAAAGAGCTGTTAGTCTTTTGAACACTGATACTTGGGGGTGTGTTTTTTTTAGTTCAGCCATGCTCTGATGCAATGGTTATAGTATCCCACCCTCCCAATAGGTTTTTTTCTTTGTTTTTTTCCTGAGTGTGTACTCAAAAATTCAGCCTCACCGGTTTTGTTAATAACTTAGTACATATTTTGATGTGAAAATTGGGTTTATTTTGTTGGTACACAGATTTATTGTCCTGTGCAGTAAATTAATCTTCTTAATGCTTTTTCAGTGTCTAAGCAATACGCCTCCTCTGACTGATTATTTCCTGGAAGATAAATATGAAGCTGAAATAAATCAGAACAATCCACTGGGGATGAGAGGAGAAATTGCAGAGGCCTATGCAGAGCTCATTAAACAGATTTGGTCTGGGAGACAGTCTTATGTGGCCCCTCGGATGTTTAAAGTAAGTACTCTGTGTTCTTGTAGCATAGCTCTTTGACAAAAGAAACAGTGAAAGCTAATACACCTTCCGCATATTTTGATGTTATGAAAGCAGTAATGACAGAACTGCTTCGGAGTTGTTTCACATTTTATATAAATGCTTTTCAAGGAATTTGGCCAGCCAGTAGTGTCATACCCTGGGGTTGGTTACTGCTCCCTAATGTTAAATGTCTTAATAAATGACCTTCCAGCCTGAGAACTGCTTAAGCTGCATCGGCACGATCCTTGCTACAAAACTAGGCAAGGTCATGTGAATTGCCAGCTGTGAACTTTAATCAGTGGGAAGAGGTATTCAGGTTATGAAGTGGAGAGCAAAATGCATCTCCTTGTCTACAATGTTGTTTATTGATGTAATGCTCCCGGTGCTTCAGTTGAAAGAACTGCTTTGCGTTGAAATACTGCAACGTAGCAGCTGTGTATGAACCCCTAGAAAAAATGTAACTATGTCTTTTGTTTTAAATAAAATGCAGGGATGCTCCACTGCAGAGCAATGTAAATAAAATATCAAGGAACACTAAGAATTTGCTTCAGTTTGAAATGTCAGTATGTTGTGGATGAATAACATCCCTAATGCATGAAATAAGCATGACCTGGTATTAATGTAAATGTGCATCTTGTTATGTTTAGGCTTTGCATGGTACAGTTTTGAAGTTGAGGGTATATGCCTTTGAGACCTTGGAGCAAAAGTCTTATGGACCACAGAAATCTGTCCTCTGTAGAGTGATATGTAGTTCTGAAACAGCAAGATATTGTTTGATTTCTGTCACTTTGAGTTGCTGGCACATCATTCACTGCTGTTGAAGCTTTCTGTAAACTTCTGTTCAGAGGAAGTATGTGAATCTGTAGTGGACATCAATAAAAGTGTCTTAATGTGGGCTGTTGTTGTTTTAAGACTGGAACAGGGATTACTCTTTATTTCCTAGTGCAGGTCACTTGTGACTTTTCTAACAATTCTTGCTGATACAGTGAGTGTTAACTATCTCCGTAATACAAACAACCCTTCAGTTTGGGTTCCATTACAGTTGTCATCTTTGACTGGTTAAAATGTACTAAGCATAATTCTGCAAGTCTGTTGGACTGTGTATTTATGAGAAAGCTAGCGATGGTCACTAGGGCTGACTACTCCTTCAGCTAATTGTTGGTTTTCCTGTGGGACCCCTTTCTATTGTTGTTTTTTTTTTAGAAGCAGGAACACTTAAGTGGCAGTGTTGTGACGTAGCACTTAGGAAATAAGAGGCTGCATATGGGTGTGTTGTTTCTGCTGCTTGCTAACTAAGGCTGTTAAGTTTCTTAGGTTCATATCACGATTCTTAGAATAGCTAGAGATTACTGTGGCGAGATTTTCAATCTTAGTTTTAAGCCAGTTTTGTTAGTTTATAAGTATCTTCTGCAAGCATTTTCAATCTTGCGGTCTACCTGCTTCAAGGTGCTATCCTACAGCAGGTCTGTACTATGGCAGCTGTAGGTTTCTGAAACAGAAATTGAATTACAAAATGCATCAGGCAGCTAGGTTTGTACTTGCATGTGGATTTGAAGGGGACTGGGAGCATTTTCACGTGGAGGTGCCAGGGGTGTCCCTCAGACAAGGGTCTTGAACACACGCCCTGGGCATGGGGTTGTAAGCAGTCATTTTGTCCCCCTGGTAGACAGCAGAGTATTAGACGAAATGAACTGTTAGGCCAGATTTCCTATGTGTGCTCCCTCATGGCCTCTAGACAAACGTCATGCCTGAGCTAGATTTAAACCCAGGCTGAATAGGGTGCACGGAAGCACTGGTCAAGACGAGGGAGAACCAAGGTGTAAGTGATTTGGTACAGCCGTGGATCTCGATGAATTCCTGGTGTTTGGTGCATCTCCTTAAGAGGTTTAACTGGAGGTTTTTTACCTTTCTGGTGCCATGGAAATGGGTACACTGATCTTAAAGCAACTTTACGTTTTATTTAATTTATATCTGAATTCAAACAGCCTTGGGCTCCAGTTACCCCCTTTACCTAGTAATTCTGTTATGCCATTTTCCTGACAGAGGCCAGAAAAATCTCTTCTGTTTGTTTTTTTCTTCCTGTCTTTTTTGTCCTGTTTCCCAGTCAACGCTGATATTTGAGCCCCTTGCAGACACTTCTCTGTTGCTCTGAAGTTGGCAAACATCGTGCTCCCATTAAAATGAGGCACGTAATAGTGAAGTGTCTTTCCCTAAGTGAACTCACGCTCCCCTGATTAGGCTTTTACCTGTTGTCATGGTACAACCAGCTGCAGCATACTGACAAATGCAGAGTCCAGAGTAACTACATTGGGTAGAACAATGCTTTAGGAGCCTCTAAAAGCCAGATACAATAATGATTTTTAGGAAGTGTATGTGACTAGTTGTTATTTCTCTTAATGGGCAATAATTTCATGTCTCTTGCCTTTTCTTGCTTAATACAGTACATGTGGCAACACCACAAGAAGGAGTACATTTGATCTTTTTTTCTCTCGAAGAAATGCTGGTAATTGTGGGATTGAAAAGATGCCCACCATGCCTTCATTTTATGTGGGTACTTCCTTTCGTGCAGTGTAGGAGATGCACGCGTGTTTCTGCCTTGCATCCCTATCACTGCACTTGTTGGAGTTTATGACTCTGTTCCCATCTCAGCATCCTGGTTAGCAACTGTGTGTGTATCTATGCACTTATTTAACTTGAGATATAATATATCAAAATACATGGTATTGTACCATAAATGAAGTCTCATGCTAGGAAGAGCCTTTGATTGCATTGAATAGACAAATGCCCGTGATCAGATGCCCTTAAGTAAAGAGTTTGTAAGTTGTATTGTGAAAGCCTTCAAGGGATTGTAAGTTGTCTCCTTTTATACTTTTTGTAAGACATGGACCTTCATTTTTCTACTTTTTTTTTTTTTTTTTTCCTGGAAGCTGTAACTGCAGTTGTCTGTGAGAAGCAGGAGGCAGCAGTCTGTTCCTCGTGGAGGAGAGTGGAGCATATCTCGTTAGCAGCTTGCTGTCCTGAATAGCAGCGTGTAACCGTCACTGTCTCCTTGGCTCCATTCATGCTTTTGGCATTGTGTGCGCCAAGGAATACCTGATCAAGTGACTCGGCCAAAATAGATACATTACGTTTGACTTGATGCAGGGTCTTAGTTTCACTGAGAAGAAATCTTGGTGTGTTATGCTGGATGCACTGGTAGACACTCCCTTTCTGTGAAACTTACCCGTCAGTATCAATTTTCTCAGTTTTTTCTCAGTTTCCTTTGATCCCTGTGCTTGCCATGCTATGGAAGTCTTTGTGAGAAATAACTTTTAATTGTTTTACTCTTTTTCTCTCTCTCTTTTTTTTTTTTTTTTTTTTTTTAATAGGAGGTGGCAAAAGAGGCTTGGGAGAATCATAGGCTGAGGAATGATTCTATCATTGTGGATATTTTTCATGGTCTATTCAAATCTACCCTTGTTTGTCCTAAATGCTCCAAAGTTTCTGTGACCTTTGATCCCTTCTGTTACTTAACCCTTCCACTGCCCTTGAGGAGAGATCGTCCCATGGAAGTTACCTTGGTATATGCAGCCCCACAGCGTAGACCTGTCCAGGTGAGGCAAGCTGAAGGCAAAAGTTTAAGTCATCTGAATCTTTCTATTGTGTTTTAAAGTTGAGATTTTTCAAGTAGTCTAAAGGACATTGATGTCCACCTTTGAGTGAGGTGGGTTGGGTTTTTTAATGTAAAAACTGGTAATTGAACATGTGAAATCAAGTGGCTTTGTAAAAAAATCTCCGTTTGTGAGATGAGGATCATGGGTCAGCTGGAAGTGGCTTACGTGTTCCTGTGATGAGATTACCTGTGTGATGCATTGCTCCCTGAAAGCAGTAATGGGTTTGCATTATCAGGTTTGCCTCTCGTTACCTTGGAAAACATAAAGGTAAAACTTCTCTAAATAATAAGGCCTCTGAATTTCAAACAAATGAGAAGCAATCCCTCTTGAAAAAACTGAAAAAATCCTTGGTTGCTTTTAAAGCCTGCTGGATTCTAAGATTGATTTTTAATTCCCGCATGCCCCCCTTCCCCCCACCCCTTCCCATTTTATTTTCAAATGGGTCTGTGAGTAGGCACATGTACCCAAAGTAACCTTGTGCTTGCCATGCATGTCAAGAAAAGCACAAGATGCAGGAGGCCCAAGCAGAGTGACTAGATGCTCTGATGCAGTTTTGGAGGCACTGATGGGCAATATTTACATGTGCTGTGGATTAGAACTGCAGATGATGAAACTTGTGCTTTGTATATACACTGTTAGTTTGAGGGGGGCGGTAGGTACAGTGGAGAAGGATGTTTGCTGAATTCTTCAGAATTTTTCATCCTGCTTTTTTGTACAACTGTGAAGCCAAGGACAGCTGTGCTTGCTCTTGTCACCAAGACTTTATAAAGGGCAAGAACAGAGAAGGGATTCATTGAGGAAACAAGCAAGATTACCAAGAGCCTATAGACTGAGGATAAATTCTACTTTAAAGAATCAATATTAACATAACTTCTGCTACCTGGAGCTCTTTTAGATGAGTTGTCCGTGTGCATGTTCTACATCCCACCTTCAGTCTCCCTGTGAGCAGTTCTTTGTATTTTGTGATGTCCCAGTTGGGAAGCCAGAGGTGTGCACCTCTACTCACCTGTGGTGTGTGATACAAGGAGGAATTGTCTCTCTGCCATGTGGGTTGTGCTAAGAGAAAGTGAAGTGTAAGCCTCTGATGGCCACAGGGGAATATGCAGATGAGTAGTATAACTGAGAAGATCCTGGTGAATATTGATACAGAACTCCTTTTAGGCAAGGCAGGTACGTTCTGAATAATTCTCCCTGAGTGTGTGCCTATCTATAACCTGCAGTGCCTTTGAATCCTCTAAAACACGTGGTGGTGTTTATTGATGGAGGAGGGACGCTAGGTTAAACAAAACTGGATGCATGTGGTCTGGTGCACCTGCATTGTTGCATCCATACTCGTTCCTGGTTGCAGAATGTCACTCAGCCATGTTAAAAACTCATAGATCTGTCTTCAGGGAAGTGTTCAGAGCACTAGAAGTGTAACCAGTGGATTGTCATATGTTTATCATCTGAGGTAGAGCATTCCCATGACTTACAAGATACTTCTGCTTAGGAGTGTGAAAGGTTTCTTGTGTCCCTCATACCTTTTGTAGCTTAATGTAAGTGGTGCATTGACTCAGGCCAGCAGCCAGGCACCCACTTAGGCTCTTGATCACTCCCCCTGCCCTCTTCCCAGCAGGAACGAGGAGAGGCTAGAAAGAACAAAAGCAAGAAAACCCATGGGTTGAGGTAAAGATGGCTTAATAGGGGAAGGAAAATAAGAGGGTGGGGACAATGGCACAGATGACACAAAGGAAATCACTTGCCACTTCCCACAAGCACACTGGTGCCCAGCCAGTGTCTGAGCAATAACCTTGGAAGCCAAACCCACCCTTTCTTTCTCTACCACAATTTTTATTGCTGAGCATCAGATTATATAGTATGGATTAGTCCTTTGGGTAGTCTAGCACAGCTGTCCTGGCTGGATCCCATTCCAACTTATTGCCTGCCCCTAGCCTACCTGCTAGGGGGGCACAGTGGGGACAAAGAGAAAGCCTTGATGCTGCACAAGCACTGGTCAGCAGTGACTGGATCATCAGTGTGGTATCCACACTGTTGTAGCCACAAATCCAAAATATGGCACCTTACAGGGTGCTCCATGAGGAAAGTGTCTCCCTCCCAGCCAGCCCTAGTGCAGTATAACGCATGGTATGTCCTGTTCTGGGTGAGCTCTGGGGATTTGTTTCCATTTGAGAGCATGTCCAGAACAGAACTCCTAAAAAAGTAACGTCCAGCCTTCATTGATGACATTGCCCGTCAAATGAAGACTGAAGTGGTCTGATCTGTGCAGTAGGGTCCATCCTCGTATGCAGTCCATGCACACCTTTCCCTTCCTGCCTGTCATGACTTCTGACTTGACCTCCAGAGACACTGGGGAGAATGGCTCCAGGATGTTTTTTATGAGATGAAGAAACAGACACAGCAGGTTGCTCAGGACATTAAAACTGCTGACTTTTTGGTTTTGGTGTTTTGGTTTTTTTTTTTTTTAATGGGTTTTACTACTGCTGAGCCTGATCAAAGCAGAACGCCGACTGTTTAAGGCTTTTTCATTCCCTCCATAATCCCTGTTTTATAAGGTGGAGCTGAGATCAAGAAGATCTTGAAGTGTGTGGCTATGACTTTAACTTCAGCAGAGCTTCTATAAATTAAAGGTTTTATTTCCATTTTCTTGCTCTCTGCCTTGCATGGGTTTATTTTGCCTGGTGTAAGCACGATGTTATCTTTGTTTCTAGTACCGGGTTGTGGTGCCGATGATGGGGGCCATCTCGGATCTGTGTGACTCACTCTCCAAACTCTCTGGTGTTCCTGCAGAAAATGTAAGGATAAATGCAGGCAGTAATTCTCATAAATATTTGTTCTTGAAACATTTTGGTGGCTTAGCTTTTAGATGGGTGATAAGCTGAACTTCATGAGATAGTGACAAAACCTTAACAAGTTTGAATGCTGTTCTTTGATTGTAAAATAAAAGGATGCATGAAGCGATCTGTGTTAATCTGATTACTACCATTGCAGTAGAGAGGCTTCAGAGAAGGGGCAAAAAGCCAACCCCTGCCCCCCAACATTTCTGATAGTGTAGCCTCTTAATATTGAGATAATGTTCAGTGTCTGTTTTGGGTCCACCTCTTCTTGGACATATTTTTAATAACAAAGGTGTCAGGTGAGCTTTTCCAGAGGGAATGGTTTTGTAGTTGGTGGGGTATTTTGAGGATTCCAATGTAGCACTTGAATTTACTTCAGTTAATTACAGATGTGAGTGATCCATGCCTGAAATCCTAGCCTGTTGCCACTTTGTTGGGATCTGTGCTGTTGTTTGCACCAGGCTGACTTGCAGCTGGTGGAATTGCACCTCCTCAGTACCTCTGTAAAATCAGTCTGTTATTTGCTTTGTTTTTCTGATCCATCTTAACAAATGCAGCTGACTAGCTCCTGGGTACTATTGTAGAAAACAGTGCTGTTGTTGGTGTGCTGACAATTCTGATGAAGAAAGAATAGGAATAAACTGTTGCTTGAATTTGAAGTTAGTTTGCCTAAATTTATATAAGCTTTTATTATAATCTCTTTGCAAATATCACTTGCTGTTCTAGATGGTGGTGACAGACGTGTATAATCATCGATTCCACAAAATCTTCCAAATGGATGAAGGTTTAAATCATATCATGCCAAAAGACGACATCTTTGTGTGAGTAAAGTGGGAAGATGCCGTGGTGCAAAGAATACTACAAAACATTTATTTTGATTTCAGGATATAAAACGGAATTCCGCTCCCCCCGCCCGCCCCCTTCCCATCCCCTGCCCCTGCCTTGCAACCTAAGCCTTCCTGTAGACCTTTTGCATGACTTGGTAGTAATGCAGCACTTCTTCTAGCAGCAGATCAGCATGTGCAGTGTTTAGTAGGTGTTAGGAAAACAGAAAAGAAGTCATGGCCCTGAGTAAGAATTAACTTTTTGTTTGGTATGTGTTCTGCAGTTTGGAACTTTCTACAAGCCTATTCCAGATATGATAATCTGTCGGGATTACAGTTATGCTTTCACTGGCATTTTTAAGGAAACTCAATCTTACTGTCTGTTCTTATGCATCAAATAAGCCAAAAGCCTTGGAGCTGTTAATAGGATAGCATGAAATCTAAGCTGTTGTATTCTGCCTTTTCAAAACCATCATAGTTGTTTTAGTGGCCAGCTAACCATGACTGGAGGTTGATAGTCTCTTGACTGGTGCTTACACTGTTGGTGTCTTAACTGTGGTTGTGAGGGACTTCAGTGCAGCTGAGGATTTGGTTGTGCTTGACATGCTATATATGTGTGTGGTAGGTGAGATGTCTCCAGTCTTCTGTAAAATCTGGTGAGGAGAGCAAAAGTCATGTTCCTTTATTGCTGCTGGAAAATGAAAAATACTGCACGTGCAGTGCAAAATGGACTTTGAGCCCCATATGAACCTGGGGCTTGTGAGGTCAAATCCAGTCCTTCATCACAAGTCCAGTCTTCCTCGTGTAAATATTCCAGTGCAAGGATGTTGCTTCTGTAAAATTGTTGTGCCGGTGTGAAATCCTGTACTAACATACTCTGGTGCGGTGTGTACCATTCACTGAGTGGGGTGCTGTGACATACTGCTTGGTGCTAGTCTTGTCATGCCATCTGTCATGACCTCATGGCTGAGGTGCAATGTCTGAGTTTTGCTGAAAGTTCTTGTTGTCGTGTTTTCTTCAGTTGCAGCTAAAGGTGTGGCCAGTTAAGATGCCTAGGAAGGACATTTGGCTTCTGTGAAATCTCTGTTGTGGGGGTATTGTAAAGTGTTAGATAGTAAGTAAGTCTGTCTCCAAAGCTAGTAAAACATTGGAAAAAACGAGAAGCATGCTATTATAACGGTAATTACAAACCCCCCTACTTTCCTACAGGCATATCCCTCCACAGCAAACAGCGATGTCTGAATTAAGGCTGCTCTGGGGTGGGGGTTGGTGTTAGCTGAACTGCAGCTCCACCTGTATTTTCCTTTGCAGTCACCACTTCCTTTCATGTGCAGGCACAACTGTGAATGAGGTGATGCTGTGACTCATAGTGAGTGAACTGACCTGGGTTAAAAATAACCCTCCAAGGACGAGGAGAGGTAGCAGGAGGAAGTTTTGCTAATCCTGTTCTTCCATGTGCCCTCTTAAGTTGTCTTCAGCACTGTGGGGTGAGAGCAAGCAGCTAGGCACCAGGGTGAGAATTAGAAGAAAGTTGCTCGTAGGAACTCCCTTTAGTGGGTGATGCTGCCAGGAAAAAGATATGTATAGTAATATTCTAACCTACAGCTAAACCCAGCGTTCTTTTATTGAAAGGGAAACTTGTCTCAAAAACGCAACAGAGAAACACTTGTTCATAAAGAGCAAAAATTAAGCTTCTTAGTTAAGGGCAAATGCATTATTTTATTGTGAACATTCTGCTTACCTTGTCTGGTTATAAAAAGCCTGCTCTTAGGTGTGCTAAGATTTAATTGAATCATTCAAGAAATGGTAATAGTAGGGTGAAGGTTATTGCATTCCACACTTAAACTCTTTAATTTAATTTAAACTTTTAAATAGGTTTCCATCTATTTAAGGTCTTGTACTGTCAGTCCCTCCTTTCACATCCACTTCAGCAAATACATCAGCTTTCTGTTAAGATAGATACAAGGTGGGAACAGTCAGGGTGGGTCTTCAACTTGTGATTTCTGACCTGCAAGTTTGAGTGATTGTTATTTTTACCCTTTTGGTGTTACTTGCTTGTAGAGCCTGAGGTGAGCAGGCTGTGAGAGTATAGTGGCACTAGGAGAAACTTTGAAAATTGTCACAGAAAGGACTTGGTTGAATTTAAAATTAGCAGTGTTAGGTTTCTGGTTCATTGGGCCCTTGCAAACTGACGATGTAAAGGATATGCTGAAGGGTTTATGTGTTTGGGGTTTTTTTTGTTACTGCATGTGTTATGTGTTTTTTGGTATCTTTCCAAGAAATTATGATTTTTCTTTAGTTTTCCTTGCAGGAAATGTTTTCAATTTTTATTTAGCCTGTGGTCTGAGGAACCCTTGGAGATCTCTGTGAGTTAAAACTCTTATGTTGAAACTGGCTTGTATAAGTTTTTTTTCAGGCTTTCTAAATCTTAGTCTAAGATGGTGAGGATTGTCTGAGTTGCTTTTGGAGGAGTAATATTGTCTGTTTGGACTTGGTACATAGTTGCTAAAAAAGTGCATAACTTTAAAATTAGTGCAAATGTTTGTGTCCTGCTGGCTTCAAAACTTGTTTCCCACTGGGGAATGTACTTGCAGCCATGGAGGTGCATCCTCTGCCTTTTGCTTCTTGCAGAAAGGGTTTTTAACCCTGCTAGAGAGGGCTCCTGCACAGAACCCCACTCCAGAAGTTTTAGCTGTTGCACTGGCCCTTGTATATTTTCCTTCAGTGGTGGGACACTTCTTGGGTTGCCTGCTTGCTTTTTTTGTCAAAAGCAAACGCTGCTCTGACTTGCATCTGCCACTACTACCCACCTTGGGGCTGCACCCAGGCACTGCCATGTGTGCTTTCTTTGCGGGCCTCTTCTCCAAAACCAGAGCAGGAACAGTCCTGTTCGCTCCTCATGTTCTCTGGTTAACTTGTTCCTTCTAGCTTAACTGGAGTAGATAATGTTCCTGAAATTTCTTGCTTTTTGTTTTAGCATGAAAACATAGTTTGCGCTTATTCTCAGTGCTGGGCTGGCTGAGTAACACTCGGCATTCATTCTTGCGCCTTAGCTGGGTTGATGTAACTGGAATCAGAAGGTAACCTGGGCCAGGATATAGGATAGTGTTAAAATAACTGTTCTCTTGTCTGGCGTGGAGTGCCATGTTGCTCTGCACACAGCTGTCCTGGGGTACCTGTGGAAGCCTCTCAGGAGTAGGGCAGGGGTGGGTTAAACAGAAATTTCTCATATGTTCCTCAAGCTGTTACATTTCTAGTAGAAGTTACCAACTGTAAGGTGTCGGATCAGGCCTTGCTGCCTTCCTGAAGACGTTGCGTGATGCGTGGCTGAAGAATGTGGCATATGGTGGTTGTATGTTCAGATTGCTGCTGCTGGTAACCTCAGGAGTTTTTGATATCCCAGCAACTTGCTTATTTTCTTAGATTACAGGCAGATATCTCACTGTTTGTTAAATGGAGGAATAAAAAAACATCGGAAAAAATATCTTATGTCTTCCAAAATCTTCCACCTTTAAAGTACAAACTTGTTTCCACTTGAGACTAAAAATATGTAATTGAAATGATGTATAGTTGAGAAACGTTTTATTTCCCCAAAGACAGTGAAGGCTTGAGTGCCCACTGAAAAGCATTTTGTTCTTTTGATTTTAAATTAAGGTCAATTCTTTATTAAGTGACAGGAAAAGGCTTGCTGTTTATGATTTGAGGGATGGCTCTGTATGGCTGCATAGTCCACAAAATGTTCAGTTTGGAAAAGATCCTCTTGTGCTGACTGGTGACGTAGTTGTGGCGTGTATCACTAGTTACACTGAGTAATGTGTATCTCTTCTGTTCCTGAAAGAAAACTGTCTTTGTATTGATTAATGAAGGGGAACAGCTGCCTTTTTATTAGAAAGTATAGCTGTGTAATGTTTTACAGTGACAGTATTTTCACCCCAAAATCACAATTTAAATAAATAACAACCTAAAAGAGATTAAATAAATCAGTGTGAACCCATCAGAATTTTATTTGCACACTAAGATGGGCTGATGATGTATCGATTTATTAGCAAGGAAGAAACCTTCTGGAAGCTGTTTGCCTACTATGTTTTGAAAACAGATTTTTTTTCTAAGGTTTGAATCATTTAATTGCCATATGTAGTAAGGCTAAAACATACCAGCTTCTATTCTAGGAGAACAAATTGCAGAAAATATTAAGTTTTTAGTAGCATTACTGATGTTACAAATCAAGTATTTTGTTGTTGTTTTTTTTTTTAATTGAAATTGAAAACTGCAGCATTTCAGGTTATTGTGCTCACAGTGCAGCAAAGTTACGTGAGAGGCATGTCAGGTGGGAAAAACAGACTGGAGAGGGGTAAGGTAATCATGGCATTAACATGTAGGCGGGCTTGTTACCTGGTACACAGCACCCATTCTCACAATGAGTCAAGGTATTTCTATACCTTTATTCCAGTTTGTACAAGGTAGTGAGCTAGGTGCTGAGCCACAAATGCCTAACTCACTGATGGTCAAAACTTTGTACTATTTATACAGTTCAGAAAGCAAAGTTATCAGCCTTCATTGCTTACAAGTTACAGAATTCCTTCAATATGTAATACTGAATTTCCTGTTTATCAAGTAATTCTCTTGCTTCTGGTGTTAATTAGTTTGCATGCTCTGTCTCAACTTCTTTTTGGGTCTGGAAGGGTTTCTTGAGTCGGTAGTTGTGGTCTTCCCCTGCTGGCATTGCCTTTCCCCTGGTTGGTGCTGCTTGTGGTAGACTTCCAGTCAGCTCATTCATCTTGTGACGTACTTTACTCCTTTAAACAAAGAACTTGCTGGTGCTTAACGAAGCACTTAGCAGGACATGCAAAAGTGCTTATATCTTGAACTGACTATTAACAATTAATTTGCTCTAATTGTTTTAATGTTAACCTACTAATAGTACATTCAATTATTAATCATTTGCTATCAATGGTACCTTTTGCAGGGTGTGTTCTTAGGTACTAAATGTTAACCTAGATGGGTTTGAAGCTGACATATACTATGCAACTTGGGATATGACTGAGGACCATTATGTTAATAATTTGTATTTAAGTAAACATGTTATTCACTGTCTCATGTACTTGAACCATCCTAATTAATGTTTTATTGATCTCATCACTTTTACATACTGATCATCTGTTCCTGTTTTTCAGTAATGTCCAGTGGCAATACTTCCCCGTTGGCAAACTGTAATGTGTACATCTCATCACTTGTTTTAAGCAATTGAAGTTAGATGCAAAGTTTCTTTCACTGATGAGAAAATGAAATACAAAGAAGTAAGCAATTCAAAATAGAATTAAATTAGTACAGCATATTCAGAAATAGGTTTCTCAAGTGTATATTTCCCAAACTTGTATTTTAAAATTGCAGGCTGCTCAGTGGGTCCTGTTGATTTTTGAGGCATTTTCCTGAAGGAATTTGCTGCTTAATCTTTGAATTTGGGTGTGCTCACAGATCTTTTCTTTTGTTCCTTCCTGATAGCCACACACAGAATTGCAAGAGAAGCTGTGCTAAACCGAAGACAGTGCCCTTCCATGCCTCAAGCTAGTGTTAAATCATCTTTTTTAATGGTGTAGCAGTTTCCTCACCTGAAGAGTACTTCTCCCTTCCACTGACAGAAACAAACCAAAGTTGTGTTAGTAATCATCTGTGGTCCCTTGCTGGAGTCTGAGAATGCAAGGAATGAGTGTGTAATGATAGGGAAAGCTACAAAGTCTTCAGGCTCTGGTTTAGTGAGCAGCTGCCATCGAATTTTTCCTTTGTTTCTTGCTCTCCTTGTCCCCTTCTCAACAGGACTTTGCTCAGAGTCCAGCAGATCTTCGACCCGTGATCACCTGGGTGTCAGTCTTCTGTAACAGAAATCAGTTGTTTCAATGGTTCTGAAGCTTTAGGGTCTTGTAGTAATCTAAACTGGCAGTTCTTGCCTTTGTAGCATCACCTTAAGTTGCCTCAGGACTGAAAAACTGAAAATGGCCAGTCTCTTGCAATATTTCTCCATGTTTGCTTTGCTGAAAGTGGTAGCCAGGCCTGGGTCTGCATATGACAATACCCTGTTGGTTCAACAGGCTTCTGATTTTAGAATATTGTGCACTAGCCAGCTAGCAACAGGTCTCAATTCAGAATTCAAGGAAGAGCCTAATCTAATACTGTAGAAGATCTGGGCCACAGCAGGGACGTGATTTTAAAACAAACAAAAAAAGTCACTACTCTTGTACTGGTGTCTTGCTTTTGACACCAATGTCTGTTAAATCTCTGCTTTTAATTTAGGCCTCTATATTGGTTGGTTACTGAGTAGAATATAGATTTCCATGAAATGCTTCACTTGTAAATGTCACTGAGCAGGAACTCACGCTATGTTGCAGTAGGAGTAGCACAGCTGGAATGCGCTTTGTTGTTTTTTGTATTTGCTTGACAGAGGAGGCATGGTCTGCAAGCATTGTAGTCCCGGCTAGTATTGATGAATATTTGTGAAATATGTGATAGATGGGATGTATAGAATAATGAGCTTGCACGTTTTTTTAGGAGCTTTCAGTGGTCAGACAAGCTGTATTTTTTCCGGTTTTCGCCATAGGGATGTGAGGGAAGAGTCGTTCAGCCTTCTGTGGTTTTTGCAGGGCACTTTTGACACCTTGAGACGTGCACTGTGAATTTTCACATCCCACTAAAACGGTGGGAAGTGCTGAATCTTGCGGGGAGGGGAAGAATTGGACTCCATTTGGAATTTAAGCTGAATGGACAGTGATTTTTTTTTTGGGGAAAAAAAAATTAAAAATCTGGCCTGGATGGCTAAGATAGATTTGCCCTTTCAGCTGTTCAGTTTCTGGCTCATCAGTTCTTGTGGTGATTATTAAGATATTGAGGTATTAACGTTACTTGTTGTGCTCTCTGATAGTCAAACTTCAAAAAGAAGAAATGCAAATGTTACTGGGCTTCTTGATATTTAAGTGACTTTAACTGTCAGATGCATCCCAAAATGAACCTGGCACAAAAGGACAAAACTATGCATTTTCTTTTTCAGGTCAGCTGAAAGGGAAGGAGAATTTGGGGCTAGAATTGTCCAAGCCTATTCTGTCACAAGGCTTTGCACTCATCTCTTTCTCATCATGACAGGCTTGGAAACGTAGGGTAGTTCTGATGCAAGATGCATTAGTATTTAGCCTCAGAGAAAAAGGTGAGACTCTTGCAGAAATAAAGGGGTTTGTTACAAGACCTGAAGCAAGATCACTGGCACAGTGTGTAGGGGCAGTGCAGCCAAAGAATGGTGGGAGTAACCTGCCTCTCACCACATTGTAAATGTTTCCTGGAGGCATGTTGTTCCTGCCAGAGGTCAGGGAGATCTGTGGCAAATGATCAGAACGTCAGTAATGTAAAGGTGGTCTGCAAATCAATTTGACAGTGGTTGTTCAGTGTTTGCTGAATGCTCTCATTCTCCAGGCTAAGCAGAGAACAGCATTCAGCACATAACCGAAACGCTTACTATTTCTTTTTCTTAGGTTCTGTGAAGTCCAGCCCCACTAGGACCTCCGGCTCCCGCTCCAATGTAACACCCACACATGCACCATGCTGGTGATATCACATCACCCAGGGATCCTGCTGGAGCTTGGGGCCGGCCTACAAGGGGTCAGGTAAGTACCACTTGAAAACAACCTCCGCAGCCCATTTCAAGGGTATCACTCTTAGTATTTCTTCTTAGTTCTTAAGGCCTAAGAAGAAAAATGTTTTAATGGATAAACTAGATACCCCTGTTCTCTTAGCCTGGCTAATGGGGCATATATTATAATAAGTATCATTTACATTGATAAAAGTTTCACAAATTGATTTGCAGGTCACCTTTAACCTATGAAAGTGTGCATATTTGAATAATTTAGTTTGCCATACATACCATGTTTGCTGCCTTCTCTTACAACATGCTGTGTGTTACTAGATGAGTTTGTGGTCTTGAAAAACCACGAGTGGCTGCAGAAATGTTAGGTTTGTTCACGTGATGGAGGCTACAAAAATTATTACAGTGAATTAGGTCAGCAAACCTGCTAGTCTAGTAGCTTTATGTGAAATGTTTGACATGTGTGAGATATTGTAGCAGACTGATCTAGGAAGTTTGTTCTCACTTGCTCAAATTATAGTTTTCTTATTGGAAATAAGGATTTTTATCCTTTCCAGAATGAGTTTCTGTGTTTCAGGGGTTTTTTTAGGCTTAGTAAAAAATACTGCTCGTTGATTTCCCTCATCCTTTTTAATCTTACTCCTCTGTAAGACTGGCAAAATCCTGTGACCAACTTGAACAGGGCAAACTACCTGTTGTGTGAAAGTTTATTTGCAGCTTCTTATCTCCTAGTTTACTTGTTTATATATGTTCTGGCATTATGGAAGAAAGAACAGATTAGGAGTATTTCCACTTCTTAGAAGAGATCAGAGTATGTGCAGCATTTTCACCCAGGTTTTTTCCAGTTCTCTGTTCATTCTTATTGTCAGCCTTTGAACCTATTGTAATCTCTCAGCGGTATCTCTGCGTTGGTGTGCAGTAGTAATCCTGTTCAGACAGATGTGTTTGTCAGCTTCTTCAGTGACATTTTTTTTTCTATCCTTCTCTGTTCTTTTACAAAATATACTTCTTTTCTTGGTTGTTGCTATAGGCTGACTTGTGATCCACATAGTGTTTTCCAGCTGGACTTTATATAGCGGCACTTGGGAGGGAATGTTTCAGTAATATACAACATGTATATTAGACTGGTGCTTAGCTCAGTATTTTTTGCTTTCAATGCCCTTTCACATCGCTTTGCCTTGTCTTCCTGTAGTTTTTCGTGCTCCTTGTGCTCCTTGTGTGCTTGCTTGACTTCAGTTTGCAAGGGAATGAAAGTTACCTACTTCACTGCTCGCTGCCTCCTTTCTGAATTATAACCACAGCTCTGAAGACTTCATAATGCTGATGAAGACTAGTCAAATCCTGCCCTATTGCTTAGTAGTTTTCAGATGCTTTTCAGAGTTGTTATGAATTATAGAGGCAACCAGGCAATATACAGTGTGGTAGCAGCTGAGCTAATGACTCTGACTTCTAAAACCATGTCGTATAGTGTGGTGTAGCGTCATCTTTATGTTCTACTATTTCAATTAAGTTGTAAGATACAGAATTACAGTGTATTTCTAGTAATTCCCAGTATCAGCTCTACAGCCTTCCTTAAATTATAGATAAAGTATTATATCTTAGATTATTTTTTTTTTAGAAAGGATGTCTGTTGCTCAAGAGATTCAGAAAATGACAGATCCTGATTCTGATAAGTCTGCCTCTAATAAGAGTATGTGGAAGCTGTTCTGAGGTGGAGTGGGTAGAAGGACACTTGAGTAACCAAACTTGTTACGTTGCAGTGAGATGGTCTTTTGCAAAGTGTTACAGGGGTACAGCATGCTGGCTGTTTGTGATGGGTGACATCTGTATATGGGTAATACTTAAGTGGGTTTTTTCTGTTCCGTCACATGGGTTGGGCTTCATTCAGGTGCATGAGGGTGAGTATAAATGGGGCCTGCATTAACTGCTGCTTGCAGAGCACAGTGTAGGCAGTGTGAGAGGCAGTCATGAGAATGTTGAGGAACATGTGTATGTTGTGTACTGATCTGTTTTATAGAGTTGAGCTTAAGGACTGGAGACAAGCATAGGACCTGGAGTTAATTGTAGATGATATTCTGGGACGGAGTATGTTTTTTTGTTACTGAAACAGTGCTAAGTAAAATAATTCACCTTTTGGTGGCGCTCTTTCTCAGGAAATATTAGGTGTGAACTGTATCCGGTGCTGGTGTCCAGCTGAATGGCATTGACAGCCTAGAAAACCTCAACTGCCACTTGCATTGGACTGTCCTATGCTGATGCTGATCTCTAATGCGCTTGGTGGTCTGGGCTGGGACTCTGGAAGGATATTTTTCTTTATGTACTTTTCTGACTTGGTGCAAGCCCCAAGCTGGGATTCCTTTTTGTTTAAGTAGGATGGAGCAGAACTACTGAAATTTGTTCTCCTCCCTGCTCTACAAGAGCATTTTGAACACAGGAATAGAAAAATCTTTCTTGACCCTTAAGAGAAGGGAAGCGTCTTGTCTAATGTAAGAGAGCTGTGAAGAGTTGGTACATTCAGATATGTGATTGTGTTCTTGGTCATTTTGCATAGCGACATCATTCATGAAATCTTTCTTTCTTTTTCAGTTTTAAGATCAGTCTGGACAGGTGACTCACCAAATTTAAGAACAGTGTGGCTTGGCATTCCTGAAAATGAATCTTTTGTAATGAATAGTCCTGAAGTGAACAGTGTGATAGTGTTGGACCACGTGGTTTCTTGTGACTGTGATATCTGCAAATACCTCATTTGCTGTTTCACCCAGTAGCACAAGCTGTTTCTTGGTCTCCTCACTGTTCTCCAGAGCTGTTTGTTTTCTTTCAGAATGTTTTTCTCCTGTGTGTTTACTGTCCTTAGATTTTTCTGTGAAATTTCCTGTGTTGTTTCCAAACTCCTGGTTTTCTGAAATGTTGGCAGCTCAGTGATGTGAGCTCAGGCCATTATCTGTACGAGAGGCTGTGAGAATGCACAACCCAAGGTATCAAGAGGGTTTCTTTCTCCAGAGGAAACAAATTCTGTCCAAGGGATTTAAAATTGCATTTAGTATTTCTCACTGATGCCATGATCTGGTTGAAGCAGCATGTTGTTGTCAGGGTAATGTCTTGAGAGGTGAGTGGCAGTAGGGATGTGAATTAGGAATAAAGACAGAGGGAAGGTGGCAGTTGAGTTGTTGGTGGTTATGTATACTGTGTCATTGTAAGCCATGGGAAAAGTTCAGGAAAACTGCTCTGTAGCATGAAGACAGAGTACAACCCTTTCTGTCCTTCTCAGGAGGACCTGGTGGAGAGACTTGTTGGACTGAGTTCATATTGGTTCTACCTGTTGTGCTTCTTGGCAGTGGAAATAACCCATAGAAATACCTGTCTCTCAAACAGGTATGAAGTTTGCAAGCCAAGTGAGGATGGCTCGGAGTGTGTTACTCTCTCTGTTTACTTTCGGGAAAAGACAATGAGGCAATCCAGCAATACTTCAGGGACCGTACTCTTTGGTCAGCCACTATTAATATCTGTGCTGAAACACAAACTCACTGTGGACCACTTGTACAGTGTGGTTTTGGAGCAGATCAGGTAAGTCATGTCTTTTGAATCCCATGTAAAGTTCTAGTGGTTGCCTGTCCAATTACACTGTAATAGGATTACTGCATCTTTGTTAACAGGAAGAATTTTCCTTGATTTTTAAATTTGTATGTGGCTTGTAAACCAGGATTTGCATTGCGTTAGTGTCTGGAGGCCCCAGGGACATTTCAAGGCCCTGGTTTTTTTCGGCTCTCTGAAAGCAGGCTGTGAGATAATACTGGTGGTAGTCACAAGGGAAACTACCTACTTTGTGTGGCAAAATGGGTCAGGAGCAGAACTCAGGCCATGGGCTTTCAGAAGGGACCACTGTAACTTATATTTGCCTTTTCCATCTACCGCCAGTAAAACTTGGAGCAAGCAGCGAGAACAGAGACTTACTGAATTGTTTTGGTTTGACTCATTCTGAGAGTTCTTGGCCTGTAAATGGTACGATGGAGGATGGGTCCAGTTTGCTGAGGGGGATTGGACAGCAAAAACTGATGATGGAGAGGGGTGCTGTTATTCTGATGTACAGCTTCAGTATGATTGTGTGATAAACATATTCACTCTCTTTAGCCGCTACGTGAAACCCCCTTTGGCAGAAGAATACTCTACAACCTGCCCGGACAAAGGAACCTGCAATGGCTCCAATGGTGTGGTTGAAGGTACGGTTGTTTCAAAATTACCTGGAAGCTTTCTAGCTCTTAAAGCTTTTTATTAGCATTTGGCTTAAGCTCTAGCAGGTTGGGTTTTTTCACAGTGATTAAACCATGCTGTTGCGTAATTTCTGCATGGTGTGGTGAGGACTCTAGACCATTTTCCTTCCAAGGGAGATCAGATGCGCGTAAGCAGCAGTGGGAGAACAAGGTGTGGTGTGCATTCATCTTGACCAATGTTAGGGAAGTCCCTATTAGGTGTTCCTCCTTCCTCCCCAGGCAACTCCTTTACTAATACACTTCTTGGTGATGAAAACTGGCCTGTTAGGTGACAAAGACAGGTTCTGGAGAAATAAAGTGGAAATGGACATATTCATGGACCTAGAATCATGAGGTCTCATTCCTAGGGTAGATGCTTACAAGGAAGGTTTTAACACTGATGGCAAATGCAGTTTCTCTTTCCTCTTTGAAAGCACTCAGTTGTGCTGCTGTGAGAGTAACAACTGGAACAAGTTAAATAGGACATTTTAAATGGGCGAAAAAGTCCACCCATTTTTGCCAAAGAATGGAAATAACTTTCCTGGAGACTTACATACTCTGTTCTGTAAGAGACCCAGCGGCAACCGTGCTGATTCTTTCTTGGGCTGTTTATTAGGGTGTGCTAGCAGAAGGTATGATCATTAACCTATTGTGAACCGAGCACTCTCAATCATGTCTGATACTAAGATAACTCGGCACATCACCTGGCATCTGATAAAGGAAAAAATACAACTTCAGATGCAGTTGTTAGCAAGCACAGATTTCTTTTTCTGTGTGTCTTTTAATTGCTTTCTGAGTAATTAGTGTGTGTCGTAACAGGCTCATGCAAACAGCTGTCTGTGTGAGGTGTCAGTCTAAAGTTTCAGTGAAGCTCTTCAATGTTGTGCTTGTTTTAAATTTTGCCAGGTGACATTGAAGAGATGGAACATCAGGACAGTGGACAGGAAGGCAAGGAAAAGCTGGCAGAAGTTGATCCCTGCCACTGTGAGGGCTATATGCAGGTGGACTCAGCAAGAGACCTGCAGCCTTGCAAGAAGCAGCATTTCACTTTTAGCCTCGTGAATTCCTCTGGGACCTCCGAGATAAACTCAATTGTAGAAGGAAAAATCTTAAAATTGAATGGTAATTACTGTTTTTCTGTCTTCTTTTTTCTTCCATCTCCTTACACCTTTGCAATAAATGTTTCTTCTTTCTTGTAGCTTTTTCTGCCCTTGCTATTGACTGGGATTCTGATACACGGAGGCTACTTTTTGATGAACAGGAGGCACAGGTTGTAGTATGCTCTTTTCATAAATAGTCTTTATGTAGGCTTGCATAGTGCTTAAAAGATGACAGTAAATGGTGAAATGTAGCAGAGCTCCCTTGATAAAAATTGAGTCACCAGCATGAGATATGTTTACTTAAAATCTTGTAGTGATAAGGTCTATAGATCTGGAATTTCTGTTGTTTCCAGTGTGTTCTGAAAAGCAGACATTTTAATTTCAGGGCTAAGTACTCTAGTTCTAAGTCCACTCAACAAGCAAAGCAAACAAATCCCCAAAACTTGGAAGAAACCTGAAAGCAAATTTATAGAGCATAATAGAAAGCTCAGTATACTTTTTGTGAGTTCTGCTGGATCGGGTATTGTAACAGAATAACCTGTTGTTACTCTTGGAAAAAAAACTCAAACCCCACAAACTTTGAAGTAAGGACATACGCTTTCTCTTACGGACTGTTCATAACACAAGGAAGGAGTGGCTGGAAACTTCGTTGTGTGGGTCAGAAACAGGCAGCATTGTGAAGGTGACCATCTTCCTTTTTGCGATGTTAAGGATTAAAGATTATGTGGAATTGAATAAAGCACACATCTCTTTCACTAGGCATTTGAAAAGCATGGAAGTATGCTACAGCCACAGAAGAAGAAGGCTGTGGTAGCCCTCAGAGACTGCATAGAGCTCTTCACTACTATGGAAACGCTTGGTGAACACGACCCGTGGTAAGAGCCTCTGTCTGCCTCCTATGTTTATTGTGAAATGCTAATAACTATTTGAGTTCACACTGTTTGTCGTGGGATTCTGATAATTTCCTGGGACGATCCTTTTGTCTTCATCTGTGAGAAGTCTCATCAGTTCTGTGTCAAGTCATTGACTCAATAGGCTGCGCATGTGGGTTAAAAAAAATGTATTAGTTTCCTGCCTTTATTTTAAAAATAGCCTGATCTTTGGAAGCTACATGCCCACTGGCACTATTTTTGATTCTCCAGCATACATCTGTCAGAGGAAGCAGTTGCAGTAGTAAAAGAGCAAAAGCATGTGGCTACCTTAGGGTTTAATCCTGTATTATTTCTAGCTCGAACTGGTCCTAACCCACTGCTAACTCTACCAAAAATCCCTAGTCCAGAGAGGCTAGGTACGGCAGATACTAAGTGACCAAGGTGTGATTGCTGTGTGTGCAGAAGATTTTTGGAGGTTGTTTGCTCGCTGTGTAAGAAAATAACTTACAGTGTAGTAGGTGATTGTTGGTTATTAATTTCCAATTACATGCTATAGATGTATTTGCAACTGTTACCTGTTTGAGCTGCATTAGGAGATAATAAAGAAGTAATGGGCCCTTCAAATCTTTTTTTTTTTTAATTTACAAAAGAAAAAATAATCTTTGTACAATGCTCAGTTAACACACTTGCCATAGGACATTTTGCCTATGAGTAAAAGCAAGTTGCAGTTTGGAAACCTCTGAGGAAGTGTGTTCACCTACGTATTCCACAGCCAAAAAAGCCTTCTGTAAGGCAGGGACTATACTGCACTATTGAGGCACCTTTTAATGGAAGGCCAAAAGCTTCTCTTTTTAACATAATCATTCATTTCCTTGTTTGTTACTCTTTTCCCAGGTACTGCCCTAACTGTAAGAAACATCAACAGGCCACAAAGAAGTTTGACTTGTGGTCTTTGCCCAGGATTTTGGTAGTACATTTAAAACGATTCTCATACAGCAGATACTGGAGGGATAAACTTGACACTGTTGTGGAATTCCCCATCAGGTAGGATTCTTCCCTCACACTAGGAGGAGCTTGAAGAAGCTGGTCAAGAGAAATCTACTTCTGATGTTACTGTTGGGTGGGCTTGTTATTAAAACTGTAACTGGAACACCTCTGTCTTCTGGATTTGAACTGCAAGACAACAGGCATGAGTTGGCGTTTGTTGGGGTTTTTTTGGGGTTTTTTTTTGCTAATCTTAGTAAACTCTACACATCTCAAAGAACACTAGTTACTAGGAGGTACTGTGTCTTGTGAAATTAGGTTAAAGCCATGTGATTCTGCTGAACCAAAAGAATCCTCTAGAGAGGATTAAGCAAATTTGTTGGGCAGAACTGCACTTATGTAGTACTGAGGATTGCACAAGTACAGGATGAAAGCCTGTCGCATTCCTCTGCTTCTGCTTGTCAGCATCCTGTTGCAGGATGAAGCATATTCCTTACTACTCCTGTTTCACTTTTCATGCCTACACAGGGACGCTCTGAACTGTCTTTTATTCACCACCTCCCTCTAAATCTTTTGGCAGGGCCTGATGTGTTTACCAGGACCTACCCGGTGTGGGAGGGGTAACATGTCGGGCCATTGAGCAGCAGAGTGCAGCACTTCTGCATGCAGGCAGCACTGGTGCAGAACTTCACTGGTGTCATGCATCACTTTTTAGAAAGTACTGGTTACTGGTGTACTGATACTTTTGGTTTTCCTTCCAGGGGTTTAAACATGTCTGAGTTTGTCTGCGACCCAAGAGCAGGCTCATATGTTTATGACCTCATTGCAGTTTCCAATCACTATGGTGCCATGGGAGTAGGCCACTGTGAGTAACTGCTTCCATGTCCTTTGTGTGCAGGGAAATACAGGCGGAGGGGTCATGGGAGGGCTTTGTGTGTTGGAGACCTGCAGCAGCCCTCACCAAGCGTGTCTAGTCCAAAACTTACCTGTGCTCTGTGTGCAGGTGAATATAATCTTGGAAGGTAAAGTCCTTCCTAATTAGGATTTGCAGAGCAGCTAGCCAGTCTGTGTAGTTTGCAGCTGCCCGAGGTCTGTGGGACCTTGATTATTAGTTATTAGAGTGTGTGGTGGTGTTCCATAGTTTGAGTGGAGTCAAGATTTTTCAATGACAAACATGAAATTGTGGAAAGGAGCTTCTTACTGAAGAGTGTCTTCAGCGTAAGCTGTCAGTTTAACTCCAAGACTCAGCTTCTTGCCCTGCCCCGTGCCAGAGGGCAGCTGGTTGGTGTGGGTGTAACATCACAGCTGCAGAGCAGGGATTGCCAGCGGTTGAGCCAGCCAAGCAGGAGCTTGCTGAGTTCCCTCAGTGTTGGTGAGACAAGGTCTGAGCAGCAGTCACCCATTGGCCAGGAAGGCAGAGCAGAGGGCATAGCTTGTCATGAAGCTGGGTCTGATGCCTTTCTGCCTTTCCTACCCTGAATTCTGTTTGCTGCAACACCAATTTAAAGCACTTTTTTTTTTTTTCTCTTTCATTTTCCTGTGTTCCATCTTTTTCTAAAACAAGCCACAAACAAACATGTAGTTCTTGGGATCTCTTTGTTGCACAGCTGGTACTAGCTTGCAGTAGAATGTCTCCATTCTATGTTTCCATTGGCAAAGGTTCACGTGGCAGGGAAAATGTCATGCCATCAGGAGAAAAAAAAAACCTCCTTTGTTATTTATGACAAGTCTGAATTTTCTGTCACTGATCTTGTTGCGGCATAGATGAAATGCATCTGTAGTGGAGTTCCCTGTATCAGGTGTCTGTGCAGGTCCATGCTGTAGGTGACACTTTTAAAACCACCTGGAAGTGGTTTACTACATGGATGAACTCCCATTTGGCAATATATGTGCTTAACTCGTAGTGTATGTCACCATAGGGTAGCAGTGGCTGAAGGGGGGTATATTTTGAGATTGGAGATCATAGTCAAACAGATGTCTTGGTTGGAAGGGACTTTGCAGGACTCTAGTCCAACTTCCTTTTTGAGCAAGGACTCTTGCAAGCACTAGATCAGATCTGTCATCATCAGAAAACTTCTTTCATGTGAAAATGCAGAGTCTTAAACTGTGCGTTTGGGAAAGCTCTGGCTCAAGGGAGGTGAACAAAACACTGTAATCTTTCTCCCAAGGTTCTTTGCCCTACATCTCAGCTATCAGGGGTGAGTCTGGTATGTGTTCTAGACTAGCTGGACCCAGCTAGTGTGTTCTAGAAGATGAGTATGTTGGTGAAGCAGGTTTGGGGTAGTTAAGACTAGCTCTTGGCCTCCCGTGCACGCTCAGTTTGCATCTGGAGTGTCGCTAGTGCAGCACAGCTGGAGTGGCATTACCTGCTGTTCTTCCCTGGAGTACTGAGCTGCAGTTTCTTCTCCTGACAGACACCGCCTACGCAAAGAACAAAGTGGATGGCAAGTGGTACTACTTTGATGACAGCAGTGTATTGTTGGCTTCAGAAGACCAAATAGTGGTGAGTATTTGGCCTGAGGCTAATCTAAGTTTGTGGTAAAAGTGTGGTTCCCTGCTTTGGGCATTACATTCCCAGCCAAGCTGTGTGGATTGTTTCAGATGGTTTTCTTCTTTGTTTGGTAGACAAAAGCTGCGTATGTGCTGTTTTATCAGCGCCGGAATAGTGAGGAACACACTGCCCCATCTCCTCCCCAAGAAGAGTGTGACGGCATGGATACCAACTAAACATCACCTCCAGCACTTGGCCACCATGTTAGCGGTTGCTCTTCTAAAGCCATGCCTGAGGCGTCTGAAAATTTTTCTTCCTTCTGTAGGAGTCAAGCAGAAAATCTAGCACTGAAAGTTTCAGTGCTGGGGGTTGCAGAATAGCACTGGAGAGCCAGGAGTAGGTGCTGACACCTGGGTATTTAGAGGCCAAAAATAATATATATTGGAGCTTCAATAAAGTTCTTTATAAAATCTGGCTGAGCTGTGTGGCTAGAGGCAGGGGTCGGGGCTGAGCTGGGCTGGGGCTGTTGTTCTTGGGCTGAGGGTTGTAGCTGGGGTCAGGAGAGCGTACAGCCTGAGCTGGAGGCCACGTCACAGCTGAGCCTTGCAGGGACCCGTGGAGGAATATGGTGGGTACAGTTCTGTGAATCGGTGTGGGGGCCTCCTGCCAGCTCTCTGGTGTTGCTGCCTGTGTCAGGGAGGCTTGTTGCACATTTCTGGAAGCTCAGTTCAAATCTCTGTGTGTCTAGCCTGGCTGTTGCAGTCTCTGCCATCATACCTTGGTCCCCTTGCTAAGCAGCAAACATTTCTCATGTCCTTTCACTAAATGCATTTGAGGCTCTTCTGGGTGGTTTTGACTCCGCCTTTTTCATGTGAGCACTGAATCCTGTAATGTAGGAAGCTTTGCTGGAAGTGAACCGTACCCGTCTACAGTATGGCGTATGTGCAGGCTGATCTGCGCAGCGATGCAGGATACAGCTGTTCTGGCTCTGGCTCCCGTTCTTCCACAGAGAAAATACCATCCATAAAGTATTATGGAAAATATGGAAAATACCATCCCTAAGGTGATTTCTTGTCCTCTCCATCCATCTCCTACACCCTCACTTCCAGGCTGCTCTGTAAGCACTTTTCTGCCTCCACCATTTATCCTATGGTTTGTACAGTGGCAGCATTTTTATTTCTTTTTGCTCATTTATGTGACTCCTTAGAGCTTTTTCTCCAGTGAAGCTCAGCGCTGTGTCCCCATTGCTGTCACCTCTAAGGATGACAGCCCAATGCAATGGATTGTGTGAATTTTCATCCTTTTCTCTTACAACTTTTGGGTTTTTTGGACATGTTCTTGCAGCCTTTCTCCTCCTCCCTTGAGCACTGCCCTGTAGATCCCCCACCCCATCAATCTTCTGTGAGGCTGCAGGTGTGACGGTCCTGTTTGAGGTCTCTTCGCCTTAGCTGTTCAATAGTTCTGCTTCCTCCTTTTGGTGCAACTGACAAATGCTCTTCCCTCTGTCCTCTTTTACTGTCTGTGTAAGCTGGACTTTAGTCCTTCAATTTTCTTGAGTGAGGACTCCTGTGGGCACTAGATCAGGTCAGCCCTCAGTGGAAAACCGGTCTTCCGTGTGAAAAATAAGAAAAAATCTAGAGCCTTAGTCTATGCTTTTTAGGGAAAGATCTAGCTCAAGGTGGTGAACCAAACAGGAGGGGTTTTCAGACCAAAAAGCTAAGACAAGCTACTGCGTTTTTTCCCCCCAAAATGCGTGCTTGCAGCCCCTTGGTCTTCTGTGCACAGTCCCTGTGGCTTCATTGCTGGCCAGTCATCCACTGACCTCCAAATATGCCAGTTCAGCTCCTCCGCAGCTCTTGGCCACAAGCCCCAGAGGAAACTGTTGTGTGCCCGTCCCTGCACTTCTGCTGTGCTGCAGCTGAGCAAAAGCCCGGCCAGCGACTTGATCGCTTCTGCTCTGGGCAGTGGGAAGGGAGGATGGCACCGTGCAGCCCCTTAGCCAGGGCATGGGAAAGGCGATAGAGAGGATTAGAGAGGGCTGCCTCTAGCTGGCACAGTAGTGCTGTGATCCTCTGCTGCAGAGTTTTGCTTTTAAAGCATTGAAATTTGAATTTTGAGGTCAGAATTGCTTATTTGCTTCTGCTGTGCTGGTTTTGGGGCTGTTTGGGATTTTTACAACTCTTAATACTGTATTTCTGTTTTTTCCCTCATTACTGAGGGGAGCATCCAAAAAGCATTTTTTAAGCTGTAGCACTGCACTGAATTACTCTGATCAGCATTTTTATTTTTTTTGTTCATTTTTACCTTGAAAGAAAATCATGTGGGCATTCCAAAATAGGGACAAGAGGAAGGAGAGGGGAGCAAAAGACCTTTTAAAAAGAAAATCAATCTGAAATACCCTTTGTTCTCCTCCTCGCCTCCCCACCCGTGCTGACACTGAGAAACACATCAGTGGGGCTAAATCTCCGATGCTCAGATGCTGAACAGACTGTTGTACTGCAGAAAAAGTGGCCCAGCTCTTACTTTCTCTGCCTCTGAGCTGATGGGCTTCGGCTGGTGTGTGTGTGCTGTAATACAGAGCTGTTTTTTAGACTAGCACTTTGTAAGTGGCTGGCTCTATTGTACAAACAGGAAAATTAAAGTGTGGTTTGCACTGAAACTGGGTTTTGTTGTGTTTTCGGCTTTTGTTTTATGACCTGAGGCTGCTGATGGCGGGATACCTGGTGCTCCAGGAGTCTCTCCCTGCTCTGCCATTGGGGATTTGGGAGAAAAGCAGCTGTTGCCTGCACCATGCTCTGCTTCGGAGAGTTTGTGCTCCCTCCAGGGTTGCCTTTTCTCACCTGGGGCACTGGTACCTGGTGCTGTAGCAAAGCCTGTCCTTGCCTTTCTGTGGCACTGGGCAGAGACAGCTGTGGCTTCCTCATTCCTCTTCCCCAGTGGATCAGGGGTGGTCCTGGCTGCCTTCTGTCAGTTTTTTCCAGGGGTATCCGGGCTGCCTGTGGCTGTACCACTGAGATAGTTGTCCTGTGGTCACTGCAATTTCCTCCTCAAGGCAACCTGAGCACATATACGAGACCAGGCTGGAAAAGTTAAGGCTGAGGCAGTTAAGCGCAAGAGGCTTGTGTGCATTTGGCGTTGGTGTGTGCACAGGGAGTCTGGGGGATTGTCAAAATCTTGCAGGTCAAGGCGGGCTGTGAAGCCCCAGTAAGAAGGTTTGAAGTCTTCACGTTGCAATAATAGCAGAGGGGCCTGATCTTAGCTGGAGCCTCAGAGAGGGTTAGAGGAGCCTTAATGTAGATCAGCAGGGGGTGAGCTTCGCTATGAAATGCTGACCTCCAAAGCCTGGCATGAAACATCGCAGGCAGAAGGGAAAGCAAAGTGGCAGCTTTCTTATGGGGAGGTGTTTGGGTATTCCCATCAGCGTGTGGGCTTGCAGGAAGGGCTTATGCAAGAACTCCAAGGGTAAGAAGCGAAACTCCCCACTGCACAAGGCAGGGGAAAATGACCTGAAACACAAGCTGTGTCAGTGAAGCACCGTTAATAGCCTTCAGGAAAGAGGTCTCTGAGGCAGACAAGAACATCTCTGAGCTAAGGCTCCTGTTCAGAGGGGAGATGATTTTGGTAAGAACAGAAAACAGGCTGCGTCTCAGTCCTGGCTCAGCTCCTGCTTTGAAGAGGGTGTGCAATTTCACCCCAAGAAAAAGGGTCCAGAATAAAGAAAACAACAGCCACAAAGTGTGGAAGAGCTTCTGTTTAAGAAGCGTTTCCCCAGGTTAGGACTCTGCTCCCTGGGGAAGACATCTGAGGAGCTCCTGCAGAAGGACAAACCAGGAGCAATTGCTCCCTGTTCTCTACAGGGTGAGAAGATGCTCAGGCAGGTGGCTTAAAACAGGGTATTTATTTTCAGTAAATAACTGAGTGGGGACTACAGGGAGCAGCCAGGCACCCTTGCTAGGTGTACATCCTGCTGCTAGTGGGGCAGGCAGGAGGGGTCTGGGGGCAATCTGAGGTGCTTATAAATGGACTTGGGTAGGATTAAATTAACCGGGAAACAGCGCGTGTGTTTGCTACCTCTGCATGGAAATGCCACCTCTGGCTCCCTGCTGCCCAAAGACCTCTGAGGAGCTGCTCTGCCCAGGAACGGCAGCAGCAAAGAGGGGGCCAGAAGGTGCCCCCATGACCCCTGGTGCATCCAGCAGTGGGTTGACCAGGGCAGAAGCGAGCAGATGGCATTTCGCAGCGCTGGGGAGCCTTGGTGCAGGCTTGGATACAAGAAGGCGGCGAGCTGTCCCGTGCTTTGCTATGGGCAAGTGGTGAGTATCTCCCTCTTGCTTTTGCTTCTCAGAAAGTTTCAAGCCCAAATTATTCTAACAGGAAAAAAAATAATAAAAAGAGGAAGGACAACCACTGCTTTCAGAAACAGAATCCTCATGCTGCTTTGAAGATGTGATAGATACGTTGTTGCTGTCAGTTTTGAACTACTAATGGAATGATGTTGTCTTAATTTTTCAAAAGCAAAGGATAAGAAATGGGCACTATTTGTACTTTTTTGGTCTCATGAAGTTTTAAGTTGCTTAACTCAAGCAAGCTTTCTCTGTGTGTACTACAACTATAATTTTTGAGGTCTTTTCTCCAGCATATGTTTCCTTTGAAGAGAAACACAACTCCAGCTAGAGACCCCTACCGAGAGCCTTCGGCTCAAATACAACATACTCAGTCCTGGGGCTCGAATCAAAGATAAAAAACTGCAGCTCTGAACATGGCGTTTTTCTTTTATTCTCAACCTTGCTAAAATACATTATATAGTTTTAAGTAACTTTTCAAATTACTTTTACAAGAAGAGACAAAAGCTTATTCTCAAATTCAGAAGATGGAGGTCTGAAGTTCTTCCTTAAACATGCCTTCAAAATGGAGGTCTTTTGCCATGAGCTCTTCTTCTACATCTTCTAAGGCCCACTGATGATCAGTCAATTCTAAAGCTTCCCATTCCGTCTGCATTGACAATACACAGAGGCAGAGAAAGGAGAGCAACACACTGTTAAAGTAGTTCGACAAGAGCTATCTGTAGTGCTTACCTTCAAAACTGCAACAAAAAACCACGTTCCATTAAGAATGGGGCAGTCCTGTCAACTCTCTGAAATTGGGTGGTGTACACTTGGGCATTAGATAGTTGGTCAATACTGGTACATCACAGAAATTAGAAAAACTACATCACGTACTTATTTGAAAGCCATCCAACTTTCTGGAGTAGTCCATTTCTTCTGAAACAGCTGTCTACAGAAACACAGCCAGTTCTGTTCTGGGGGGTCATGTGTGTCCTGGTTAGTTAAATTTTTTTGGTTCGGAGACATTTAATAAAAACAGTTACAGGCCAAAAAGTTTGCTACTGATCACTGACTTGATATGCCTCATTAGACTGTTCTCCAACCAACAAGCTCCTTGGAGCTGCAGTTTATTAATTCATTAAGCCAGGCATTCATAGCAGTATGAGAAATATCTCCCTTGCTGCTCGTTTTCCACCACCTATGAACACAATATCTCCTCCTCTTAGCCCTTTAAGCATTGCTCCAGTCAGCATTGTGGAATAAGCTGCATACAGTGTGCAAAACCATGTCATGTGATGCCCAGCAAGAGATTTTTACTTCTTGGCCAGAACGCTTCTCCTGCAATATGGGCTTGTTTTCTTTGTTGCTGCTGGGTTTAGGTCCCTACAGGGCTGAACAGCAAAATTGCTCTGGCTCACCAGTACCGGAAAGAAAGCGGAGGGGTGCAAGCCAGGAGAGTGCATGGTACTGGCTGAAACAGCACCTCAGTGCCAGGTTTGTGACGGAACAGTCCCTGCTGGAGCAGAGCTGCAGGCTGCAGCATCCTGCTTCCCTGGCTGAGCCTCTGGCGGGGTGATGTGGGTTGTTTTAATCAGGAATGTTATTCAATACAAGAAACTGCAGAAGCAGACCATCCTGGCTTCCCAGGTGGCAGGCTGTGTGTGGATAAATCTCTACTACAGTAAGTAAAAACAGAAAACAGGACCTTCCCTTCACTCATAAACTAGGGCTGTGAAAGGTAGAATGAGTGTAGTAGGTGCCTACAGAGACTGCTTAGGACAAGTTCAAAACATAGTCAAATCCTGGTAGATTTTCTGTTGAGTTAACTTGCTTATTGGTTTGTTGGGGTTTTTTTACCCAAGTTCCATCATGTGCCTGCAGGACTTGTACTCAGCTGCACTAGTAACAACTTTTTGGGAGCCAGCTTCTGCTTGGAACTAGATCTCAAGGGAAAGAAAAAAAATCTTCCTCTGCAAGAGCAGAAGATGGCACGTGATTTCAGCTTTTGTATCAGGAATGACTAACTAATCAGGCTTACCTCAGGGTATGAGCGCTCTGCCAGACCCAGGGCAACTTTCATACCCTTCATCAGTTGTCAGCTCTAATTTTAGGAACAGGAATCCAGAGCAATTCCCTTACTTGACACAGGGAGAGGCCAAGTTTACACAGAGCCTAAGATCCTGTAAGTTTACAGCAAACAGGAGTGCAGTGGGAATACTGTACCTTAAATGCTTTGTTAGTGTCTGCTGGCATGGCCATTGCTGCTCCTGTCATTTGTTCTTGCATCACCCTGGACTGATCTGCAGCTACAAGAGAAATGAGGGGTTGATTTTTGTGTCATTTAAACAGCACTTCCCAGAGCACAGTGCCACCAAGCTGGTTTCTACCTATAGACTAGAACGCTGCAGAAACACCCAGAATGCAATACTAATGTGCCAGAAAGTTCTGACAAGACATCTTGTTCCCAAGCCCTACATCTTAGCTAAGTTTACATAAATATGTGACAAATTGAGAAGAGTAGTCTTCTACATTCCAGTACCCCCAAAAACAGTACCTGTCCTGCATCTAGCATTAAGAAACCTTTGCAGCTTTCCTTAAAATGACACTTGCTAGAAGTAAAAGCCAACCTGAGAGCAAAATTTCTGTACAACAATTTGACGGGAAGGAAAGTGAATTACCATGGAAGTTTACTAGCAGTTGGCCAGTGGCTGGTACAGGTTTGGATTTTTGCTGCAGGTGATGTCAAACCTGGCCAGTGGAGAGTAATCTCGCAGAAGCGAGAGAGGCTTTCAAGAGCTCTTTGGCTCGAAATTTAGAAATCCTTCCCTAGCCTCCCTCAGAAGTCATCCCATGGAAGAAGCAGCCAGCTCTTTCACAGAAATGATGATGTCTTACCATTATCTTGGCCCAGGATGAGAGTATAAATGCTTCTGAGTCCAAACACATTCAAGAAGTACCAGGAAGCAGAGCTCACCCTGATAAATCAGAACAAGCATGGTTGATTTCAGTTCAAAGCTGGCTCATGATCTCATTTCAGAATCACGCACAGACCATTCAAGGGTTATTAACACATTCAAAATTTTCCAAGTGAGTATTTGACCTCTGTTGCTGAGGATACAGGCTTACCAGGATGCATCTAAAGTGAGCAGTTCAATTCCCTGCTGCAGCATTGGTTTAAAACGCAGCGTCAGAGGAAATGGGACCTTTGCTGCAGGATAAAAAAAAAAAAAAAAAAAGAAAAAAGCCTAGCTTCACAAAGTGACACTACGTAATCGCAAAGCAAATGGCAAAGTGAGTAGATAGTTCTATTCCACAGTAACCAACTCCCTGGACGAGTTCAGAGGAAAATCCGCTGTGTCAACCTGAAATTTAGGCAGTTTTAATAAATTTAAATATTGGTTTTGCCACTACAATTGTTCCCAAATACACAAGCTATTTTCTTTGTGACTGTGGCTGGTACTGTGAAAACAGTTTTCCCTTCTTTGCTATGGAGCAAGCAAATCAATGCAGTTCACGTAGTGAATAGTGGCAGTGCCACAAGCCAAATTCATGCTGCTTCTAATCAACTGCTTTCAAGTAAAGCAGCAAATCTCTGATGCAGCCCAGACCCTTAAGGTCATCGTCACAAACACGGCCAGACCCACGTTATTCCAGACGCTTACTTGTGACAAATCCTGAAAATGTCATGTTGATCCAACCACCGATGAGGATCATAGGCAGAACGTTGGTTACATTCCCTTTCATCATATCTGTCAACATGGTAGGATCTGCAAATGATAGATTTGATGTAAAGTAGCAGTATATCACAATAAAGGGAAACAAGACATTACTTCACCAGTATCAGCTATTTTAATTAAGAAACTGCATGAGAGATAAGTCCTATCCTATTACCTAGCCCTTATCTATTTTCCACTGTTGTAAAATACTTTGCAAAATGAGAGGAGCAGCCAGTGTGGCAGTGGCTGCTTTGTCTGTTTACAGACTGCTGTGTCTGACCTATTTCTTTGCTTCCCCTGTTTGACCCCATCCCTTGCTCCAGACTGCTGAACTTGCTTGACCCCTCTGTGAGCTGATGTAGCTAGAAAAGGGACAATGAACTATCCAGCTAATTTGCTGCTGAGGACTTTGGTTGTGTTAATATGTTAAATCAGTTTAGAGAAGGTCCTGCAGGAGCTGGTGCAAAAAAGTGAGAGCAGGAGTTCCCATTTCTGGCAACACTTGTGGTTGTGGTCTTGAGAGATGCTGCAGGCAGCTGGAGGTTGAAGTTATGCGAGATGAAGTGACCTAAGTGTTGCTACCAAATAGAGGGATCTTGCTCCTCCCCTCCTCCCCAATACCCAGCTGCACAGTCCCACCCCCTCCCTCACATTCACTGAACTCTTGGCGAGTTGATTCACCTTCCTACCTTGGCAGAAAATTACAGGTTTTCTGCCTGGCTATGAATATGGTACTTTAACATACCTGTCATGGGTGAAGGAGGCACTACCTTTCTTTTCGTTTTCTTAAAAAATCCATCCTCTGGGTTATTAAAAAAATATTTCCGGGTCAGGAAAGACTGAAAACAAAAAAAAGCCAATGCCAACACCATAAGAAATGAAAGGACAGAAGCATTACTTCTTGCTCAAACACGCAGTCATCTTACGAGCTTTCACGACACGTCCTTCTTTCTTGGCGAGGTATTTCCCCGCCTGTATGCTCTAAAGCTCCTCGCTTTTCTGTTTCCCTGGATTCAGAGTGCCGCCTCTCCAGCTTTCTAAATTTCTTAAAATAATTCTAAGAATTCTCTGAAGAAGAAGCCAGGCTTGCTGGTTCAGTACTGATACCGGTCCATTGGACATTTTCATTCCCCCAGCTGACTTCTGGATTTTGCAATTACATATTTAGCAGCAGCTGAGCCAATATGAGCGACTGATTTTTAGCTCAGCAAACATTACAGCTGACATTGTACGACCACGCCGTTATCCCAAGTTTTTTTTAAAGCCTTGGGACCCCGTGGGCCACTAGTGTGGTATCAGATACAGCCGCCCAGCATCCGAGAGCATCTCTACCCACGGCGCTCCGCTAATACAGCTTCTCGCTTCGTGCTTCTTTCCGAGTTACCCTCTTCGTAAAGCATAAAACCATTCGCGCAGGCCCGTGTACCTGTTTTGGAATGTATTTTCCATTTTCCCGAAGGACTCTGCTCCGAATCAGGACTTGGCTGGAAAAGAGACATGTGGCGTTAGCGGCACGGCCGCAGGCGGGAGCGGGCCTGCCGCTGCCCTTCCCGGCCGGCGGGCGGCAGCCGGGCCGGGGGAACCGCGGGGAAGGCGGATGCGAGGCGGCGCCAGGTCCTCCGCGGCTGAGGGGGCCCGGGCTCGGGCGGGGCCCGGGCCGAGGCGGGCCCCGGCGGCGGCCCTGACCTGTCGGACACCTGCTCCTGCGTGAGCCTCTTGTCGCTCTGGAGGAGGATGGAGACGTAGTGCCGGATCATGCCCACGAAGAAGGTGATGAAGACGATGGGCAGCACCACCCACAGGCGGATGTTGGAGTCCAGCAGCAGCTCGGGCTCGCTCATCGTGGCGGCGCCGCTCCCGGACCCGGACCCGGCTCCGGCCGCCCCCGGGCCGCCCCCAGGCCCCGGCTCCGCTTCCGCTTCCGGGCCCGGCCCTTCCGCCCGCCGCCGGAAGGGCAGGGCCGCGCGCCACTGGCGGGAAGCTCGAGCGCGAGCGGCGGCTGCGTCGTGTCGCGTCCTGGCGGGCGGCTCCGACCGGGGGGTGGCGGCTCCCGCAGCGCGGCTCCGGCGGGGCCCCGGCGGCCGGGTCTGCCCTGCCCTGCCCTGCCTGGGGACACCGACGGCCCCGCGCCGCTCCGCGCCTTGCTGAGGTGCGGGGAGAGGCGGGGAGGGCAGGGAAGGGGAGGGGAGGTGGGGTGCGGGAACGGGATTGCAGGCGGCTGCCGCGGGAGTCGGGGCGCTCGGGGATACGCGCAGTAAGGCGAGGGCTGCCGGGGGTGAGCGCCCTGCTTCGCCCCGTCCGTCTGCGCCTCGGGCCAGGGAAGGCTGGTGGAGGTTCCTCGCAACTTTCTTTGCTTTCAGTTGTTGCGCTCTCACGTTTTATGTGAATAATTTTAGTAGCCTTTGCCAAAGAACTGGAATTTAGCATGAGATGATCAGGCATCTTAATGACTTTTAAAGTGAGCCGAGATGTATTTTTTCTTTTTAATCTCTGCCACCCACCAAAAGCGGACAAGTCGGGTGGTGGTTTGTGCTGACAGAACTTGACCTTGTCCTGGGTTAGGAGCGTGAACGGGGTCAGCTAACACCGGTGCCTGAATGAAGAGCTAAGCCTTGCTTTATGAGGAACTGAATTTTAGAAAAAAAGTGATGTTACACTATTTAAATATGACAAGCTCTAAAATTCCAACCTGTACAGCAGAAAAATGTGGCGTGATACTGGTTAACCAGCCAATCTGCCCTTCTTTGAGCAATTTCAGTTTCTGGAGCATTCCCCTTCACTATTCACTAATACATTCCAAACTTGCTTACAAAAACCCATCCAAATTAGAGTCATGTCTCCTTTGCTCACTTGTCTTTTTCCTGCATTTTAATAGGATAAAACCAAAGGTTTTGTTACCATGGTTTCAAAAAGGAAATTGTCAAAAGCTGATGCTTCTGGAGAGAGCCACAACACAGACTTGCCACGTAGGTGCTCAGGTATACTCTTACAGGGGAATGGGGACTTCTTGATAGAGGCAACATCTCCCAAGCAGGGGGAAGGCCAAAATGACAGTTTTGATAATGCTGATTGTTAATGACACTGTCGATCTTGGAACACTTTTTTAATCACAATAAAACCGCTAAAAGCAATGCCATATCTTTTCTCAGTCCCTCCGTTCTCATACCTTTGATCAGTGTTTACCATCTTGACCTTTGCTGTCTTTAGAGTCTGCAGATGAATCATATTTGATCAAAAGTGATATCTATGAATCAAACCAAAATAACCTCTCTTCATAGCTGGAGGGAAGATAATTATTTTTGCTTTAGCCAATGAGCGGATACCTAAGAGACAGGTCTGGTGGGGGAACCTATATTAAATTTGTGCTTTTCAGACCAGAGGAAAGTATGTGCTTTAGCATTGCTCATAATCTGTTAGTGGAGGTGTCTCCCACAGGAGTAAGCCACTGAAGGTGTATCTTAACTGTCTTTGGTTACGGATCATTAAAAGGGGTGAGCAGGAAATGTGCCTTCCTGGTGTCATGCTGCAAGGATAACTGCTTTATAGGATCTGATTGGCGTCTGAGTTGGCTGCTGACTGCTATCAGATGTCAGCATGGTTTGTTGGTCTGGTCCTGTAAGTGTATTCCTGTGTTTCTCTAATTTCTTACTAGAAGGTTAATTTTGAATTAGTTGTTTATGTGAAGGATGCTTGCTATTTTTATTGTATATTTGATGTAGCATGTTTTGTTTTCTCAGAGACAAAGAAGTTGCGGATTTCTGATAAAGAAAATGCCTTTGCCCATGGTGGAGTGGAGAATGAGGGAATCTTTGAAGAGCTTCTTAGGACATCAGGAATTGTACTGAAAGCTGGGGAGGGACAAAATGAAATAGGTATGAGTTTAACACTTGTGCTCTCTGCTTGTATCTGAAAACATGCAAAGATGACTGGTACAAAGTGAAGATGCATTTATCTTGCGGTCTAAAAATGCTTGAGCCAGGTTTTTCCAAAGTTCAAGCAAACCTTCATCTGGCCTCTTATTTGTTATAGACCTTTTGAATTGCACAGTGCCAGCTGAATTAAGTGTATCACCTAAACTCATTATACCAGCTTTTTGGATATATACCTGTTAAGTCAAAAGACTTCTGAAAGGTTATTGGAGATACATGGAATAAGATTGGACTGCATCTGTTATTACAGTATCAAGTGACAGAGGCAGGAGCTCTGAAACGGGAAAACAAACATGTCATAGTTGCCTTTCACTATTAGGCCTTTCTAGTGCTTTTAGCTACTCTCAGCCCAGACTGGAGAAAGCACAAGTGGTGATACCACTCAGGCTTTTGCTAACTGGACTTCTCAATAGAGCAAGTGCAGAAGTATTGGTGGATGGGCTTGAGAACTCGTACTTAGTGTAGCTGCTGTATGGATAAAATGTGTCTGGTCCTTTATTTTCTTTTAAACTTTCTCCTTAGCTGTAGATCAAATGGCTTTCCAGAAGAAGCTCTGCCTGGCCCTGGAGAAGCACCCCACTTACCCAGGTGTAAGTAATGGAGTATGCTTTGGCAGGAGCCAGCTTTAAAAGTGTTTGCTGTGTAGCAAAAGATGGAAATGCATTGCCTGTCCCTGCTAGTCCCATACAAAAGTATATAACACAGTAGCTTATCATGGATTTCTGTGGTCCAGTTTTGCCAGTTCTCTCAGTGTTGCTATTCCAACCTCTTGGTCCCATTGTCCTTCTATGTATACCAAGTCCTTCTATGTATACTAAGAGACAGTGCTACGTCTGTCTCTTCTCAGCTGTTATGTCTGAAGAGTCAGAAAAAGATGACCAGCCTGTGCCTCTGTTGAACCAGCCTTGGGGTGCATGCTCCAAGACTGGTTTCTCACAATTCCAAGCAGAAGTTCTGCACTTCCACTGCCATGTCCTGTCAAAGTAATTAGTTGGCTATATTACTCAATAGACAAAGACCCTTAAGGGAGAAAAATCACTTGCTTAACGTTCTAGTGGAGGCTGTGTTGGCTGTGTTTTGTGTTGGCTGGGGGCTGGCAGCATTAAAACTGCCACAATGTGGTGCTCCTCTCCAGTCAACAAGGCCAGGAGGAAAGTCCTGAGGCTGGTGATTTGACTGCAGATGTTTTTTGGGTGCAGCTCTCGTTGCATTAAATATTATTGTCTCAGCTGAACAGGAAGAAAGGCAAAGCCCTTGTAAATCAAAGTAAAATGTGAGACTGTTGCTTTAGAGTTACTTTGTACAACAACCAGCGTTTCCTTTTGGAAATGGTTTTGAATAGAGTTTGTTTATTATCAGGCATTCCTTCCATCGTGATTTCTGTCCGTCTGCAGTTCTCTGGCTAGCTCTTCCCTGTTCTTGTCATCTGCTTACAAAGTGTCCTGAAAGACACCAGTTGATCGGGGCGCCTTTTTGGGAAGTGGATAACATCTCCGCTTTGCAGGTTGTGAAGCAATTCATCAGTGGCTTGGAATCTCACATCAAGGACAGGAACCAGTTCAAGAACTGTCTCTTGCCGTGCACTCCTGTACGGACAGAGGGGTCAAGGTCAGGTAAAATGTATTTTATCCTCCCCTTCAGTCAGAGCCAGTCTCTAGTTTAGTTAAATGTCACATAACATGGAGCAGAGTGGAGGGAAAGGCCATACCTTCAGCTGATGCATAACAAGACTCGTTTGTTATGCTGAAGTGGTTGGTGTAATATATTGCTGTTTAACAGCAGTAAGTTTAAAGTGGTACATCCAGGAATTTACTAGCTGCCTGTGGTATGTGTTGGGCTCTTGGCATTTAATGGCAAGAACCAAATACTGGGGAAAAAATATTTGATAAGACTGGTCAAGATCAACTGTTTTGAGAATTTTTCCGGGAGATACAACGTAATCACAGAGACTTCTGCATTTCCAGTTCACACCTAGTCTTGTAGAGTAAGCTCGTTCAGAGCTGAAGGGCAGTTTTAAGATTTTGTGCATCTGTGGTTACCATAAGTTGTTGTAAGTGGATTTAAAAAAAAACAAACAAACAAGAAATGGAAAGAGTTACAGCCTGTTCTAACACGTTTTTATTACAACTGTGGTGTAATCTTTCATCTTGCAGGACTCTGGTGCACTCATATTGTGAAAGCCTCATAAAACTGCTTCTCGGAATTAAGATCTTACAGGTGTGGACACCTTAGTTGCTCTGTACAGTGATGTTGATTTATTTAGGGATCCTTTTGCTTGCAGAACTAGAGGATTAATAGAACTGGTTGTGAGGCAGATGAGAGTGCATCTGAAATGTGTCCAATTTGTTGTTTCTGTAGGGACACAAAGATGCTCACAGCCTGGAGCTCATGGCATAGAGGAAGAGACAGAGGGAACTGGGTTTGATCACTTTTAAGAAGAGAAGATTTGGGGAGATTTTGTAGTCTTAAAATACCTAGTTGCATGGTGTAGAGAAAACAGAGCCAGACTCTTCTCAAAGGTGAACAGGGGCAGGATGAGACATGACAGCTCAGGTCACCCACAGGAAATTCTGATAGGATAGAACCTCTTCCACTGTGGACAATGTTTTCTTTAAGTGCTAGAACAGGTATGCTAGAGAGGTGATTGAAACTCCATTACTGGAGGAAATTGAATCTTGGAAGTGTTTAAAAATCTGTCAAGGTGCTTGGGCCAGGATTAAAGTGGGGAAGAATTGGACCTGCAAAGGGAATGGCAAAAGCATGTGGGCGCTGTTTTCAAACTTACCTAAAGTTGATGCTTTAGATTCCTGTGCAGTGAAAAGCAACTCAGCCAGTCTGAGACAGAGAGCTTTGTTTGGCCCAGAGGAATTGTACATCCTGCCTATATGCTCTGATTTTATTAGATTTTGTGGATAGCTTATGCCCCTCTTGGCATTTGTGGGTTTCAGGCTGTATGCCACCTTTCTGGCATTAGGCAAGAGATTTCTTATACAGGAGATATTTTTGTTTGTCCTTTTGAGTATTTTATTATCTATGCATATTTCATCTTTTGTGAAAGATCAGTTTTGGTGGCAGTGCCACAGCACAAGCCATAAATAATCATCCTAACACTGTCTTTTTGCCTTTCTTCTAGCCTGCTGTCATAACACTGTTGTTGGAAAAGATCCCTGAATTCTTTTTTGACATGTGAGTATAGAACATCTTCTCTCTGCCCTGAAATGAAATTTCTTCTTTTGGACAATCACCAGCTGTTTGACTTTAACTGTTACTTCAGATTTACCTGAATGGATTTTTGCACTGATGTTTTTTTCTTCATACGTGTGTAAAACTATCTGTGAGGTACCATGACTTTAAACTTTTGGATGCATAAAGCAGAAGAGATGTAGACATACCTCATGACTGATAATGCTTTTCGTAGCTAGTGGCACAAGCTTGGGAAGTTCAAGTTTCAGCAGAGGGACTACAGAGTGTCTCATTATTTAAAAAAAGATGGCAGAGTTTTAGGAGGCTACTAGATGCAAACAGTGTTCAAACAAGATAAACAAAAAGGATTGGTTGGTTTTTGAATATAGGACATCGTAGCAGAGTGAGAGATCTTGAAGTGCAACACAGGCAAGACTTGAACACTTAAGCTCTTTTTCCATTGCCTTGATGCTTGTTACAGTCAGTGGAGCAGGTCAAGCGACAGAAAGAAGCTGAGGCTGTCCCTGATACAGTATTTGTTTCAGTGCTGAATATCAAGCAGAATACAAATGCTGTACAGGGTTGAGTCTGAGAAATTGTCTCAGACTGAAATGTTGTTAGGGGTGTGCTTAACACAAAGAAGTCACAAGGACTGAATTGTTTTCACCCAAGAATTCTAAAAGATCTTGGATGTAAAAGTGATAAGCTGTTAATTGTGCTGTGAACCCTTTAGGAAGTCTTAAAAATGGATGATGTTACACTTGTCTCCTATGAAGTTGTAACAAGACTTTTTTTATGTATTAATGACCAGTTAAAAATTGTGGGGAGGTGAAAAAAAGAACTAAGTGGTCCATTTTGCAGTAAAAGGAGCAAGGTCCCACGAAGATCTGGGTTGTTCAGCATGTTTGTAAGTGAAAAGGGAATTGTAAAGTAAGGTAACAATTTATGGTAACAATTTCCAGCATATTCTAATCTAAACCTAATTGTGAAGAACAATAGAGGTTTTTTCTGCGACTGCCTGCTGGTTTTTGGTTTGTTTAATTATGGGACAAGAAACGACATTCATTATGGCTAGTCTGTAACCATAGCTGTACTGACTGACCAATTTCTCCCCTGTTGTAAAAGCATGGACGTATCAGACCTCTGCAGGTTTAGTCATTGTCTGGACAGAGGACGTTCAATTTATTGACTCGCTGTAGGAGGGGTGGGGGGAGCTTGGTTTATCCATGTGATTTGGCAACAGCCAGCTTATTAATACGTATGTGCTCACAGACCAGTGTGACCAGAAGTTACAGAAGAGGGGGGACATCTTAGACAGTACAGCTCCATAAACCTTGTTTTCTTAGAAAATTAGACTAAAAATAATCCTGATTATTTAAACACAATGACAAACTCAGTGTTTTGTTTGAGGAAAGGTATCTTGTGTGGGTGCTTCTTTTTGTTTCTTATTTTTAGTATCAGTTCCATGCTTAGCAGTAGACAAAGCAGCCAACAGAATATCAGGGAAGGAACTGGGAGCAAAATGGATAATATCATGTCACTGTAACTACATGGTACAATCACATTTTGAATGTTGCATGCGCTTCTGGTCAGGCTGTCACAAAAATATAGTAGAACAATTTTTATGGAAGAGGGGAAGAATATTTTAAATGAAATAGAATTCTGTCTGCCTTCAAAGGAGGTGACTGGCAGAGCGACGATAGATGTCTATAACAGCAAGAAAGATTTAGAGAAGGTAATTGAGGAAGCTTTAACCGTTGTTTCTAACTATGCAAGGCAGCAAACGAAAAACCCCAGAAGTACTTTTTCAGATTATGCTTAATTACCCTGTCAAATTCAGTGTTGGAGAATGTAGAGGTTAGAAGTTACACAGAGTTGTGGGTTTATTTGTTTGGGTTTCTGTTGTTTTTTTTTTCTAAAGCCTTAGGGATATTAATGGAGTATAGATGTACTGCTGGATAGCAGACATGGAGTGGGTACCGGCTTCTGCCTTGGAGATTTGATAAACTGCTTATTGTTGGAAACTGAATAGAAACTGACAAGAGTGCTCTGTGAATGCCCTGTTACCCAAAACTTGCCCCAAAGCATCTGACTACAGTTGAGGACAGGGATACTGGGCTCAAAGGAGATTTAGGCTAAGCTAGTCTAGTCACTCTTAAGGTAGGTAGCACAGGAGATCTGAAGTGTCATGTATGTTTTGCTTTTTGTACCATAACTTAGGATGTTGTTCTTGGTGGTATATTGAAACAGGCTGATAGTAACCCTGCTTTGTTTGCGTAGCAAGTAGGTTTCTTCCTAGGTGCTGCTAAAATCTGTAAGGGTGTTAATGATATTTTCATAATATGGCTTTGATAGTTGGTTACTTTGAATTGCATCTCATGGTCTCGCTGAACAGCAGCGAAGCTTTTGAGTCTGTCTGTCTGACTGATCTGTGTTTCGCTTTCTGCTGTTTTAGCGTGGGCACCTTTGGAACAAATTTTCCCCGGCTCATTGTCAATCAATTTAAATGGCTTGATGGGCTTCTTGACAGCCAGGTGGGTACTGATGGTGCAGTCACATGTATGCTTTTTCCAGTCAACTTCTGGAATGCCTCTCAGGTGGGATGAGATCAATTATTATGCTCATGAGAACTGATCTTGTCTTCATATTCACATGCTGAAGGACAGACTTAATTCTCTCTGGTTTATTACGATTGCTTTCAGTGACTTCTGAACATCCCCTTCTACTGTTTTTCTTCCCTTGCTCGAAGTCTTCTTTTTCATACATTTGTATCTACGTATGTATTCATTCACATGGGTGATCCCATGTTAAAGCTGTTGTTGGCAGGAAGTTATAATCCCCTCCTGTTAAATTTTAACAAGAGATACTACGTACTTGCAAGCATCTGGGGATGAAATCTCTGTTCCTGCTTTGGTGGTTCTTTTCCTTCTTTCACTAAGCCAGTCAGTCTCTGTGGGTTACTTTGTACTGGAGGGCTGTTACTAGAGGGTCTCAGAATTAACTAAATCACGATGTTACACTAAACACTGAGAAGCTTGCTGTTGTGTTCCCCAGTTTTCTTTGTTCACCAAGATAGTTATATCCTATCCTACCGGTAAAATACCATTGTTCCATAAAAGTCTGTGCTATGGTTCATGATTTCAACAGGAAGTTAAGGGACAGTTGGCATAAATCCAGACAGATGACTTACTGAGTGACCTTACATGTGTAATATTGCCATGCTAATGAACTGCTTGCTCACAGTGAGACTCACGCATCTTACAAGTGTTCCTCTTGTCTGCAGGAACTGGTCAAGAAGTTAATACAGATGGTTAGTGTCTCTCCAGTTCCAATCCAGCATGATATTATCACCAGTTTACCTGAGATCCTGGAGGATTCCCAGCAAAGTGAGGTTGCCAGAGAGCTTAGGTACAGATGATTCTGTTGGGGTTTTTGATTGGTGGCTTTTTTCACCCTTGCACTTAGCAGGAAAGGACATCATGCATTGATGCAGGTTGCACCAGGACTGACAAATAGTGGGACAACAGTCTGTTTCTGTTAACAGTAACATTCAGCGGCAGCTAGCACTTGCTTAGGACATTTCATTTGTGCTGTTACGCTCTTGGAGAGGTCTGAATGCTCCAAAAGTGCTTTTATCTAACAAATTGTTAAACCTTTGACTACCTGGAGACAGCACAGGTAGAATCTAGTTAAGTACATACTCATTACTTTTGCTGCATCAGTCTGTGATCAGTCACTTGGATATTACTATAGACAGCTAATCTAGGGATATGTTGTTGGAAGTTTCAGGGATTTTTTTGCAGTGACCACGAAAACTGCTGGAATCATACAATTTACTAAAGATCCATTCATGGTTCTGTTAAGAGGTTCTCTTATTTTTTTTTTCTTCTGTATCAGCTGCTTACTAAAACAGGGCAGACGTCTAACAGTTCCAATCTTGGATGCGCTTTCTCGTCTGGATCTTGATGCAGGCCTTCTGGCTGAGGTAAGAGCTTTTACTGAGCAGCTGAGCAGAGCCTAGCCCCTGCTGAGCCACATGAAAGCTACAGCTGTTGGTCATTCGAAGTATTTTGCTAAATCTGACTCTTATAGGCCTTCAAAAGTCCTTAGCTCGCCGAAATTGAAAAGGATTTGGAGAAGCTAAAACTGTTTCTGGAAACATGCATGAGGGGTTCAGTGAGGAGCAGAGAGAACTTTTCTGGCTGTTACAGTATGCATTCAGAAATTTCAAACCAGCTGTTCTAGCAAATGCAAAAGCACTTTGTTGTGCTGCAGTAAATTTTTACTGTCTGTCTTAAACCTGCTTATTGTCACAATTTCTGTTTTGGAAGTATAGTGACCAGACTAGACTGCTATATTCTAAGTAAAAGCAGACTGGTGATTAAGTAAATGCATAATCATAGTTTTTCTCTGCAGAATGCTGATGAAGGAGAAGAGCCTTATGCCTTATGTCTTCTGGACATGCTGGATTGTTGCACTTCTTGCAGTTAGGCTTCTTATGGATAGAATAAAATGGGTTCATTTTAGTTCATGAACGATTTTGTGTAGTCCAGGCTACACTGTGCTTTTCCCTTTTGAAAGCCAGTTAAAAAATGATGGAACCGAGCTCTTCACAGCAATGCCAACTGAAATGATAAGGAGTGACAGCCACAAATTACAGCCTAGGAGGTTCAGGTTGGACATTTTGCAAAAATGAGTTAGGGTCTGCAGCACTGACATAAATTATCAGAGAGGTGGCGGGGCTTGGGGGTTTCCTCCATCCTTGGATATCTTCAAGACTCAGCAAAGCCAAGGCGAGTCTGATCTAATACTGACAATATTCTTGTTCTGAGCAGAAGTCTGGACTATAATCCTCCAAGGATTCCTTCCCACTTACTTAACTCTTTCTGTGAACTGTAGTCTTGCAGCTGATCCAGTATTGCTTCCTCCTCAGGTGCGGCAGTCTGCCATGACCATTGTGCCTTCTGTAAAACTGGAAGATTTGCCTGTAGTAGTAAAATTCATCCTCCATAATGTCAAGGCAGCAGACGCAGTAGAGGTACAGTATTTTTTGCTATACTAAAACCCAAGAAGTTGTCTAATCCAGTGTGTGTTTTAACAGAGAGCAATTGCTTTACACAAATGTTTTCAAGTGAAATTTCTAATATTGCCAAGAATCAAAGCACATGTAGTATATCTGTCCTTTGACATGGATTTAGTTATGCCTTCAGGCCTGAGAATTGAAACCTCCTCATTTCTGCTGGCTATTGTAGATTTTTCTCATTTGTTTTTAGAATATCTTTTTTTTTTTTTTTGGTGTAAACATCTTAAAGAACTGAAAGCAGTCGAATTGTCTTGAGCTAAACCCTTAGACTTAAAAGCTGTAGTTAGGTGGCAACTTTATGCCTCTGAATTTTATCTAAGAATCATGTGTTGTACATACCTTTTAAGGGCTTTAAGTTCCAGAAGTGTCCAACAGGCATGGGACTGCAACTTGGTAATTCTCTTCTTGTTTTCTCCACTGAGACTGAGTTCATATTTTGGAAAGATTCTTGCAAGGGTAATTCTGTTTGAGGACTGTTTTCATTCTGAGATGTAAGGTTCTTCACATCTTCCACACAATGTTTGAATTTGCTTTATCTAAGAAAAAATACTCAAAATACTTTTGAAATGAACCAGATTGTATTTTGTCAAGCCAGCCTTACTGAACTATTGAACATCGGGGTTTTTTCATACTTTGAGGAAGCCTCAGTGTAAGACATGAGGATTGTGATCTGCCCAAATCTTTCTGGGAGACCACTGTGAAAACAGCCTGCCTGTTACAGGCAAGCCGGTCTGCTGATATACTGCGATTTGGCAGTAGTCAGATTGGTAAACTCACATGCCCCAGAATTCCTGTGACTGTCATATATCTTGCTCAGCTGCTAAACAGGATAAAACTAGCTCACATCAGCATACAGCAGATACAGGTGGGAATTTCACTGAGTAACTCTTAAGAAATCCTTTCATGCTTTCTGCATGCATCTGCGATGTCATGACTTGACAGGTGAAGAGCAGTGTGTTGCTGGTTCATTTCCTAAGTTTTTTTTTAAAAAAGTTTGATCATAGTTAAATGCTTATGAATCTTTAAAAATACATGAGTTTTTGATTTGTAATTTTAGGATTATTCTGGGAGATTGTGTTTTCTTTTCCTCAGCTTTTTCTGTTCCTCCCTTGTGTCATAGTGATTTGTACAAGGATTTGTATTTTACAGGTGATTTCTGATCTTCGTAAGAACTTGGATCTGTCATCATGTGTTCTGCCTCTGCAGATCCTAGGTTCCCAGAAGAAGCTTAAAAGCCAAGTCCAGGCCAGGTACTTGAACAGATTTACATGATTCTTCAAGGGTAAGATGGGACAAGGGAATTTCAGCTTTTCTTTATCTGGTCTCTCTAGCACACAGTTGCATACATGAGCCTAATTTATCCTGCATGAAGGTGCAGACACCTTTGTTCCTTCCTGCTTGGTGTTAATATAATGTATTTGTCCATCCTTGCCCAGATGGCTTCCCCTGTCACATGTATAGTTCCTTTTGAGCCATCTGCATCCATGGCTACATGGGGGTAAGCAACTTCATTTATAATAATGTTGCTGCCAGTTCATCTGTTTTTAAGTTCCCTCCAGTACATTTTTGATTGATTCTGCAACCTTTGCTTCCACTCTCTTCTGAAACTCCCTATCCTTGCCAGAGCATTCCCTCTAGAGAACGGCTGCTTTCAGGAACTGCTGTGACTGCTAGGCTGCCTTGTTCCTTTTACTACAGCATTTACAATGACTGAGTCTCCTCCTTTCTGATCATTTGCAGTTCTTCCATGAGCCAAGTAACCACCAGCCAGAATTGTGTGAAGCTACTTTTTGATGTGATCAAGTTAGCTGTGAGATTTCAGAAAGATGTCTCTGAGTCATGGATTAAGGTAAGCTACATGCTTCAGTCCTTGTTTCCTTATTTAATTGGACTCCTAGGTTGAGCCTGAGCCTTTCTTGTAATCAACAGTGACATTGAGACAACTGTTAGCCTGTCGTTTTACCAGTACAGATTTCATTCTGTGTTCCAGATTAGCAGTGCTTTGTCAGAGTCTTTCTTCTTCAGTTACCAATTGCACAGTACTTGCTAGTGCCCACTGGCTCCTCTGTACAGTCCCCAGATCTTGAAGTGCAGGATAAACCTGGCTCTGCATGTTTTCGAGAGTGTTTTGGAAAAAATAGTCTTAGATTTCTTTTCCCATCTGCAAGAGAGCAAAAATGTATGCCTATATATTGAGACTGAGCTGTATGAAGCCTTCAGGTACTTGAAAATGTCCAGCTAGAAATCAGTATTGGCTGGTTTGGGGCTAAATTTATCTTTAAATTGTATTTCAGTGAAAACCATGAGACTGTTTCTTGTTTTCAGCCTTTCATTGCTCAGTACCTTATTTCCTTTTTCAAGCCTGATGTTATTTGAGAACATCCTTGTCAAATTTTCATGCTGTCTTTTTGAGTGCCTTCTGGGTTCCCTGCCGTTTGCAAGATGTAGTTTGCTGGCTTTGATAGCTGTCCTGTCATAAAGGAGAGAAATCTGTGAGCAATATTTCTTTTGGTGTCTACATTTTTTTGATTTGGTTTTGGCATATGGCATTGTACTCTAGCATAACAGCTTTCTTGGTGTTTTTGCTCTTAGGCTATTGAGAACAGCACGTCTGTATCTGACCATAAGGTAATACTTCTGACTCTGCGCTTGTCTCTGGGAGTGTCGTCTTCTGCTGGTGTTCTCAAGGGCTTTCTTCATGGTTGTAGATGAAGAGATTTTTCTAGCCGGAGCAGAAACTGCCAGTGATGTTGCATGGGTGTTTCTTTTGGTATTTGACTGGTTCCTAGTATAATGGCCATCCATTTTCTTTGTAACTCTTGGTGCATCCCTTCTAAATGTCAAGGGACAGAGTTATCCTGCTTTAATTCTGTCCTGTTGGACTAAGAAGGTTTTTCTACAGTTGTGGCTGTTGGGGCTTTTTGAGCTTTTGATTTCAAAGTGTGTAGTTGCCTGGATTGTTTAATGTATTGTCAGAATAATGACTGGTGGTTATTTCCTCTAAAAGGTTCTGGATCTGATAGTTTTGCTGCTAATCCATTCTACAAACACAAAGAACAGGAAGCAAACTGAGAAAGTACTGAAGAGTAAAATCCAACTGGGCTGCATGCCAGAACAGCTGATGCAGAATGCCTTCCAGAATCATTCAGTGGTCAGTACTGATTCTGCTTTGGGAATCCCTTTTCTGTTATCTCTCCAAGATCTTGTCAGATGATGATTTAGCCCTGTGCTGCATTACACATACTGTTCCAGTTATGTACATCTACTTCTGGTTTTTGATTTTTGGTTCCAGCTCAGTGTCCCAAGGCACGTGTCCTCTGTTGTGTCACACGGGGTTTTTTTAGACATGAGCTTTCCTCAGAATTAAATGGGCTTTATTTTGGTGCAGAGCCTCTCAGCTGAAGGGATGTGGTCTAGCCCAAGATCTCCATCCACTGTGTTCAGGCATGCTGTGGTCTCCCACAGTATTATTAAAAGTTCCTATGTTTACATGCACCATTTTTCAAGTGCAGTGTTTTCTAGGTCTAAATATATGTGTTGGGCATTATGTTTGGAATGTAATGTAAATTACCATTCACTATGAGAAAGCTGAAAAGATCCATGAAAAATTACATAGTGCTGCTTGTTAGAGGTAGAGGGCAGATAAACGCAGAGTTATAAATTTTAAATTAATTGAACTATAATAATGCTTTAAGTAGGCACATTTTATTCTGAGTATAAGTGGGTTTAATTCAGTTTTAGTTTAACTCCCTTTCAGAGTAAGTTAAGCTAAATTAGGCCACTTTCCATGTGAATAAGAGCTTGTTGTTCAAAGGTGCTCTGTGTGATTAAGTTAACTTGAAAAGTTAACTTTCTGAGTATCTTGAGGTAGCAGAGTCCTGTTAAAGTAAGGCCAACAGTGTGTCTGTCTTTGGGCTTATATTTAGTGGTACATTGCTGTAATGTAACTTTCCTGGTGTCACCTATAAGGGTCATGCTGCTCTAAGCTCTGCAGCTTTGCAGGTTGGCTTCTTAACCAGACTGTAAATCCTTTGTGTGAAGACTGAAGAAACCCATTCTGGTGTGCCTTACCTGTTCTTGTTGCCCATTTGTGCAAGAGAGGACAGTCAGGAGGCAGAAAAGCACCTAGTAAACTAGACAAAGCTTTCAAGACGAGCTGTACTGCACACTTTATTTAGAGAGCTGGGTGTGTTGAAAAGAAGCAGCAATAATCTCCTCTTTTGTGATGTCTGTATTTCAGGTTATCAAAGAATTCTTCCCTTCAATCCTAGCACTTGCTCAGACGTTTCTGCACTCTGCACACCCAGCCGTAGTCTCCTTTGGCAGCTGCATGTACAAACAAGCTTTTGCAGCCTTTGACTCTTACTGCCAGCAGGTATAGTGTGATGGGTGGCATCTGTTTTGTGTTTGCACTGTGTTCTAGAATGTATGTTGTGATCCTTTCAGGGGAGAGGATTTCAGGCAGTTGGATGCCTTTGGAGAGAGGTCTGTGCTGTAGAGTAGGCCAAGCAGAAGACTGGAGCAATCACAGCAAGGCTCTGGTAGCAAATGATTTAAGCACAGAGGCTGCTGGGAGGAGCAGGGAGCAAACAGGCAGACCTCGGAAGTGACAGAACAAGAAGTACTCATGGAGCAGAGGGGACTGCTGGATTTGCTGCAATTCAGAAAGCAAACACCTTGACTCAGATCTAGCCAGGAAGTCAGGACTGGCCCCCACCGTCACAAAGGAGATTTGTTCTTCAATCCATATTCCTGTTCTGTCTTATCTAGTCGCTTAGAACATCCTCTGTTTTAAAAAGCCATTGTTATAGTTTGAATTTTCCCTTTCTTTGGATAATTTACTATGGTGGAAAAGTTTACACGGATTTCCCTTGGAGCTTTGACCAACTTGAACTCTTGCTGCATATTCTGAAGTAATAACAACAGACTAGACTTTCAGCTCTGAGTAGGAGTTTCTGCAGACACGCTGACCTCGGGAGATTTGAGGATTGAAGGCAGCTCTGCACAAGCTTTTGAATGTATTTGCACTTTTTTGGGGCACAGTATGTTTATGATTAAGACTGTTTACAGCGTTGAATCTGTATTACTTACTACAGCAAACTTAACAAACAGACAAAAAAGCAACTGAGAAAAAGCTGAGATACGAAGGCATATGATGTCATCTGCAACAAGCTAGTGAATCTAGCAATACTTTGAGATGTTAAGAATTTCAAAAGAGGATGGCTGTATTAGCAATTAGGAAGGACCCAGAGCTCAGACAGTGGATGGGATGGAGAGAGATCCCTGTCCAGAATTTGTCTGAACTAAGGCCATAAAGATAATTCTGAAACAAAAATGTCAGTTTTGAACTGTTGTTGATAAAGATCGTGAAGACACTGGAAGTGCTGAAGTTAGACGCAAAGTCTTCCCAGCTATGGTGCAGTGTTCTGTGCACCTAAGAAAACAGGACTGTGTGCCTAAGAAAACAGAATAGATTTTTATTGTTTTATGTGTTGACAGCAAAGAGCAGAAACTGCAGTAGTGTTAGCAAGCAGGCAGGAAAAATTTGGTGAAGAACAGCTTTATGGAATCATGGGAGCTTTTAGATCTGAATAAAATTGAGGCTCAAGGAGAAAGTCAATATTGTGGATATCTGGAATTAAAGAACAAACTGAGAAGGAATTTAGAATAATATGGTTAATAAAATGGTTGAGTTTTGGGGTGATTATTTGTACTTGATCAACATATTCCCTGTGAGCTGAACAGGGCAGATATTTTTCCTTTGGTATTTCACAATGGTTTCTCTGGGGGCTTCTTCCTTAGGAGGTTGTGACTGCTTTGGTGACTCATGTGTGCAGTGGAAATGAGACAGAACTGGACATTTCTCTGGATGTGCTCACTGATCTAGTGATGCTGCACACATCCCTGCTGATGCGCTATGCCACCTTTGTGAAGGTATGTATATTTCTGGGGGCATGTTGTATTTCAGGTCCCTTATACCACTTTGCCTCAGATCCAGAATGGTCAGTACTTTTCAGAAACAGAGGTGTTGGAACAGCTTGTAACTGTAAAGCTATCTGTCTTGAGAAATGCAGTGGTCGGAAGTGAAAAGGATCAGCTATGAAAACATGAGCTGTAAGACAGACTATGTGTTTTTTTTGACAGGGGAAGTTGAGATAGAGAGAAAAAAAAAAGTTACCCTTCCCTGTAGCCAGAGAATGCTTGAATTGCAGGTATGGAATGACACCTACAATGGAAGGGAAGTGCTGTCTATTAACGTCAGCTATTTCAAATGCTTGGCAAAAGCCTGCCCCCTTTGTGAACTGCCTGTTCTTACCACGTTGGAAGAGTGACAGTAGAGTATTTGAATCCTAAAACAAAACTGGCAGGGATGGGGGAGGAGACTTCTGTCCTAAAATTTAAAAGAAGAAAGTACTCAATGGGGAGAAAAAAAAAAATTTTTTTGGAAGCAGGTCCAGCTGCCTGCTTCCAAAAGTAGTAAAAGTGGAGACTGAGGGAAGAGCAAAGCAGCAAGGCAAGCCTGTAACAATACTTTCCTTGAACACTCTCCAATCTGTGGTGATTTGTAGCCTAAGGACACCCTGTATTTTAAGAGCCCTTGAAGAGTACGGGTATTCCCCCTACCCTCTGTTTTTTGGTGTCTCCTTGGTGTCAGTGATTCTGTAGTCTTAAGTACACACTGTGGGAAAGCTATATACAATTTGCTGTTTGTCTGATTGATTGTTACATGTAATTTACTTGCTTAAAATATGCTAAAAAGATGTTAAGATCTGCCACAAGAATTTGCAATGCAATCTGTCACACATTTGATGGGTATAACGAAGAAAACAGGACTCACTTCCCTCCTGGCAGAGGGAAGATGTGATAAGGACTCAGTGCTGAAAGTAGTCCTCAAAAGAGACAACCTAGAACCCCTACTCAAAATTAAATGTGTTGTCAGAAGTGCAGTGGGGAGTACTTGCTCACAGCAGCCCACTAAGACCTGCTGACCTTCCTCCGACCTTGTCTGCATGTTCTTGTGCTGGCAGATCACTTAGAGATTATGGTTTCTATGGGATGATCGTTGATGCATTACCAAAGCTTGTATGTGAAGCAAGTTAATCAATGCTCTGGCCACCCCTCAGGGTCTGGCAGTATACAGTGTTTGACGTGCATCTCAGGAGTGTTACCTGTAAAAAGATCTGCAGATGCCTGGCATACCTGATGCTGTGCTGGAGCCTCTCCAGCACAGAGATAACATGAAGATCTTAGCACAAATCATCTCCCGAGACAGCTATTTTTTAACCTTAAAACTGGGTGGATTTTCTTTAGGGTTGCAAAAATGGTTATCTAATCATGTCAAACTTGATGCTTCATTCCAATTCCTGCTTGAAGTTGGCCAATAGTAGGAGAAAAATACTGGAAGCAACAGTGGTAGGGAAGTTAGTGTGGCTCCGGGAAACAGCTGGATTGTTTTTCACCGAAGCACTGGAAGATGAAATATCCTGAGGATGCCAGCCAGCACAGAAAATTCAACCCCTAGATTGTTAACATCTTGACTGTTACAGGGCTTGGAATGGAAATATTAGTGAAAATCCCATAACATTCATTTTGTCAAATACTTTGAATCCTGTGACCTAACCTGTGATAGGACATAAACAGCTGTCACTAAATATAATTGGAGCACTTCCAAAATGCTTACAGTAGCCAGATTTTTCTTTCCATTCAGCCTCTGATAAAATTAACTGCCATAATTAAGGTCAGAGCTATAGTTGTGCATTTATGATTATTTAATTTGAATGTAACTTTTTCCTGCATGTACAAAAAAGATGAAGTTAATTGTCTTCCCTGTGGCTGACAAGTGATGTATTTTTGGGAATATGGAAAGGGATTCTTGATACATCTGAGCTAGTTTATGGCTTCTGTCTTGCAGACCATTTTAGACTCTACACAGAAACTGAATCCATGCCAGATCCGGAAGCTTTTCTACATTCTCAGCATGCTGGCATTCAGCCAGAGGCAAGAAGGAAGCTATATTCAGGTAAGCAGAGACACAACAGAAAGGAGTTCAGGCTGTGCCTTGGTCCTTTTTGCTAGGTTAACTTCCAGAGTTTGTGTGGTGCAAATAATGGCCTCATCTATGAACAGTGATTGATGTCAGGCTGTCCTTCAGTTTAAAATTCTCTTCTCCTTAAGTGGCTGCAAGCCATCTTGTGGCTCCAGGCTTTCCACCCGGTATAGCAAGGGCTTATCACAGTGACTGCATACCTTACATCTTCTCCAGAAAGGTCCTCTTGTCTTGCATGTCTAAGAAAGGTGGAGCTGTTAGAAATGTGGTGCCCAATGGCAGTCCCTAATCTAACCTCCCAGTTGAAGGGGGACTGTCAACAACATAATATCAGATTTACTGTGGCTTTGTCTAGCTAAGCCTTGAGAACTTGCGAAAGTGTAAATTCAGCAGCCTCTTTGTCGAGCTTTGTTTCTCCATCACTTGGAAGCATTCAGAAAGTATAATTCAACTTCTTCACCAATAACATTCATCTCTGTTCAGCTGCTTAATGTTTGTACATGAGACAACACACTCAAGTTAGAGGAATTGAACTGCACAGAACAGAGGACTCTGCTGTGAAGTGGTAGGCTTCACACCTTTTGTGCCTCTAGTTTAAACATGAGAAGCTATCGAACCTGGTCTGTCTAAATTTATATTAATTTTATGCGGGATACCTTTTGTGACTCGGTTGCAGCATAATAGTGGCGTTATCAGATACCTTTGTCTGGATTTCTGACCAGTGATCAGATAAAGAAATATCTCAGACATTTATTTCACAGTGGAGATGTCTGGGTTTAAAATTTCCTGTTCATAAAGCTCAGCTCTTAGAAATTAGGACTATTTGCTAATAGACTAATTAGACTTTGAGTCTCTACATAGTTTCTAGTAGTGGTTATGTTTGCACATGCTAGCTGGAGACTATAAAGGAAAACTGCTTTCCCACTGTTACTGATTGGTCTGTGGCATGTAAAACAGCATGTCTGTAGTCATTTCAGGTCTTCTCACTCACCCTGTGAAGATGAAGCTCTTCACTGCCAAAATTTCTGGCTGCACAGCAGTTTTAGCTCCTTTCTGAACTACTTTCCTCAGTGATTTCCCTGCCTCCCACCCCAAGTCTTTCTTACATGCAACTTGTGAAAATTGCCTTGGCAACACACAGGGTGACTTTGCACCCCTGAAGGACTAACCATCAGGAAGAAGTGTTCTGCCTGTCACCCTCATAAATTGCAAAAAGAAGAGGAGGAGTGTAAGCTCTAGAATTTATTCTGAGCTGAGAGTTTGTAACTGTGGGGAACCAAGGTTGGCAGTTTGACTTTCTGCAGTGATAGCAAAGACTGCAGGGGTAGATCACCAAATAAATCAGTATCCAGGGAACCAACTCCCTCTTTGACTTCTCTTAACTGGACTTAAAAAATTGATGCCTCTTGGATACGAGAATCTCTACAGGCAGATTAGGCATTTGTCCTTGCATTGCACAGGTCATTCCAGAAGCATCTTGCCTAGTGAAGGTCAAGAAAAGGTAGTATAACCGTGTACTTGTCCTTTGCTACCAGTTTGATCTTGTTGGCACTGGTAGTTTGTGTAGCATAACTCAAGCCTTCATCTCCTCTGTCTCAAGACCTCTCTCTGGTCAGGGCTTGTGCTTTCATGCAGCTTCAATCCCTGAGGATCTCTGTATGGTTCAACCACCTCTTTTGCAGGACCAGTAGGGAGAGTTAATAAGAATCAATGTAACCAGGGCTGTTTTGATTCTGTGATGTTTTTCAGTGACCTGCAAGATCTTTGCTGCTTTTATGAAGCTGCTTTTGAGTTCTCACACATGCCCTGTTGCAGTCTGAGAATGCTGCTCCTCATAACAGGGATGCTGCTCTTCTGCCATGGTCGCTGCTTAAACTAGCCATAGGACTGTTGCTAACTGGCTAAAATAAGCGTGTTTTCTGCTTAGTGCATTCATTGTTCCATCCCTGCTTTGAAATGAATTGCTTTCTGATACCTACTTTTAGATATCAGGAAGTTGAGCTGTCCCTTAGCTTTGGTCAGGAACCTCTTGGCAGCCCTTTGCCGTGATTGTCTGCTCAGCTAAGTTTTCTGTCTTTTTTTCGCCTACAATTTATTAGTTTAAGGGATCGAGCAGAACATATTCCTTTCTCAGAGACACTGTTCTGGACAGCTTGGTGATTGCCCTGTTCTAGCTTTGGCTGTCATGTTTTAGATGTGACACTCTGGTCAGCTTGTTTTAGATGTGACACTCTGGTCAGCTGTTCCATCCTCAAAATGGCAGCTTTCTTAATTGGCATTCCTCTTGTCAGCAAGTGCAGGTGCAGCTTGGAGTCCTGCGGCTGATTTGCTCCACACTCTTCTGTGCTTTGCCTTTGATTTCTTCAGCAAGTATTAGACTTCTCATCCAGAAGACTGGTCTCCCAACTTCCCTGAAGCGTCGTGCTTCTGTGACTGAGTATGCTTATGCTGTCAGTGTCTGGAGACCTCCTAGTCTACCACTAGTGGTCCAGACTTTCAGAAGTCTACAGAACTGTGCCCATTTTGGGGCAGTGCAGCTGATGAGCTGCTGACACAGCTGTGAAGTAGAGCATGCTGCATTGAGACCTGCTGTGGGCTTACAGAGCTGCTGCAAAGAAACCTTTATAATTGTGCAGGGCATGCATGCCCACACCCGGGGGACGAGGGGGACAGCGTGAGAAATGTCTTAATCCCAGGTGTCGGTATGGTGTTACCTACAGCTCTCTTTGGACCTTCACCAAAAACTGCTCCATCCCTCAACCTCTGAAGTTGACAGTGTTTTAGGGGGTAGCTCTGCAGCTGCTGTTTGTAGGTGAAGAGCTCCAAGACCACCTGCTATTTTTTTTAATATATTGGTCTATTAATTATAGGTGAAACCTGGACCAACTACATGTTCTGTATAGTAATTAGAGCAAAGTCAAAGCCGGTCACTTTTAATGCTGTTTGCAGCCTTACCTGGAGTTGTATTTTCGTAATAAAGGAAATTGCAGAATGTGCACGCCTTCTGCAAAGCTGTAATCCCAATAAGCTGTCCCCCTGCAGCCTTTGGAGGTGACATTAAGTGAAGACGCCAATAGAACTGTGAGTGATGCACACAAGTACCTTTGTGATAACATGTTCTGTGTCTCTTTTTAGGATGATATGCACATGGTGATCAGGAAATGGCTCTCCAGTACAGTTCCCAACCACAAACAGATGGGGGTTATTGGTGCTGTTACCATGATAGGCAGCGTGGCATTAAAAAGGTGAGAGAAAATGTAGCAAAGACGAATTTAATATGCTTTTGGTTCAGACCAAACCTGGAGTAGAACAAAGAAAGGGGGGCACTGCCTTTGAGCCCATGCACATCTTGGTCAAATTCAAGAACTTAAAACTCTTTTTCTGCAGGCTGCAGTGTTTGGTGTTACAACCTGTTTAATACTGCTTGCCTGCTGCTGCTCTCAAAGGCATCCCAAATTTCTTGTTAACGCCTATTCATGGATGCTTTGACTAGCATCAGCAGCGCTTACTGCTCAGAAAAAAATTTGAACACTGGGGTGGACTGACTGCAGATCAGCTTCCGACACTAGGCCTTATGTGCCCCGTGTTTGAATACAGGGAAATCTAAAAGAAGTAAGCAGAAAAGTCGTTATGGCTGTGCTGGGCATTGGCAAGACAATTTTCAGTGTACTATATAAATGATTTATAAACAGCAGCCATAAATCAGGCAAACTCCTGATAAGAGGTGTGGCAAAGATTAAAGCACTTGGAAAATAAAGATTTGACTGATGTAGGGAAGCATTAGTTAGCTTGCTGATTATGCACTTCTTAATAAAATGCTTTTGCTGTTTATCACATGAAGAGAAAAGCCCATCTTGGCTCCGGGCTGTAAGTCAGTGGACTGCATTGTGGTTGCTCCCATAGCACAGACTTGCTTTAGGCACTGGTTCAAGTCTAAGCAGGGTATGCTAATATATAGTTATATCAAGAGGAGATTTGGAAAATTCTAGCATAAGAATTACAGAGGGAGAAAAACACCCTCAAGAGCCTTTGGGGTCATCTGTGCATCAAGGCACCTTTGGTGGCAGAGAGTTAGCAGGGTAAAGTGCACACAGATGATCCCAGCAGGTGGAGCATGTTCCGTGCCTTGCAAAAAGAAGTAAATCCCCAGGGAATTTGTTTGACCTGTAGAGAAATTCCTTCCCATTCAAGTCTGACCCAAATGCATGGGGAAAATCTGTCTGCTGGCACTTGAGAAGTATCTTTGCATCATGGATCATTGTGTACCTTACTGGCATCTTGTCTGGTTTCTTCAGAAAAAGATTGAAGGAGACAGACTTGAAAGCCAAATTATCAGAGGAAAAAGTACCTTTCTGAACCCTGCAAGTAAGCAGCAGGAATTTTGAGTAGCTGTCCTAATGTACAACTACAGATATTATGATTATGATAAGGTGAGGCTCTGTGGCTTTGGAAGAGTGGATGACTAGAGGGCTTAGGTTTCAACAGGTTAGAAAAAGCGTATCCCTGAAGAAGACATTGAGTCTTGTCCTGAAGGTCCCAAACGTCAGCAGGTCTTTTCCTAATAGTGTTCCAAACCTCATCTTTCTCATGTATAATTCTCTAATTTCTGGAGAGAGAACCTTCTGTGTATGATGGGTTTTGCCACCTCTTAAGTGTTGTGCCACAAAAGCAAGGCTATCAATCGCTTTCAGAACTGAAGGAGGTGGCAGTTCATTGGAGAGACCAGAGCTGAACAGCGAGCGTGATGGGCAGGTGAGTGCCAAGAATGGGGCAGTGTGGGAGAGAGGGAGGACATGGTCAGCAAGGAGGTGTAACTGGCAACACAGTCTTAACTGAAGTAGTATGTGTGTCTTGGAGTTATCTTTACTGAGCCTGGGATTCTTGTACATTAACCGCAGAGCCAAAGATCTATTGAAAATGGTTCTGGAGAAACAAAGTTCTGTATAAAGATAGCACCTGCTGCTCTTGCCTGCTGCTAGTCCAGGACAAGCAGTACTGCAACCATCTAGTGAAAGTCTTCTATCCAGATGTTATTTCAAACACAAAGGAAAGAAACAGAGCGATCTGATTCTCTGAGCCAAAGGCAGCCTTCACCTTCCTCTCAGCTTGGCAGCAGTGCCTTTCAGGCCACCTAGAGAAAGTGCTTCTGCTGTAGAGGGCTGGCCTAGCCTGGGCAGTTTTCCTTAATTCCTGTTGAAGAACCTTCTTCTAGGCTAGCGCTCTATTTAAGGGTGGTCTTGGGCAGACTTTTTTTGTGTTATTTCATCATGGAGCTGGGCCAGGACCTTAAAAGACCCATGTTCCTCATAGAACTGGGTCTTTGCAAGAGCAGTCACTGTGGGCTGTTACCCTAGAGGTGAAGCTTTGGATATGCCTCAGAGCAAATTAGTGTAAAAGGGACTCAAGGTGGAAGCTTGAGTTGGATCTGTTTACCTTACCTGTTCCTGTAGATTTTGCTCTCGTTTCAGCTTTCTACTTTGCTGGACCTTGTGGGCTTCTGCTGTGAGCAAACACCAGAGGTCTTGGCTCTCTACTATGATGAATTTGCCAGTTTGATTGAGAAGCAGAAGGGGAATTTGGACTTGAAGCTCCTGGTATGTTGCAGAGTAGTTTGAATTTAATCACTTAAGTGAATTCTTCAGAAACATGTTTGGTTGTTGGCAGGACAGAGTTGATGTGAGGTTTTCAGTCTAGTTTAAGAACAATTTTTCTTTTTTTTCTTTTTTTCTTTTGTTTTGTTTTTTTTCCCCCTAGTCATGCTTCAGGTCCTGTAAGAGATTGATCATATACAAAATCCTCTTTCAGCCCTCTCGGCTTTCTTTGATTGTGGCAGATTCCTCATCGTGCTTTAACAACTTCCTTTATGTGAACTTTTACATGACAACAGGGAAATCTTTTAAAGAAAATTAAATGACATTTCAGAGCATGCTTTTAAGATGCATAGAAAAAAGTAGAATCTGAAAGAACTTTAAACTTAGTGTTGAATTTGGCTTCTGGTCAGACTATTAAGGCTATCTGGTGCCTAAGGACTTGGAAGAGCCACAGTCATTTATAGTAGTAAATAAATAAACAAACAAATGGTATTTACGGTAATAAGAAGAGGTTTGTGAAGGCCACTGGACAGCTTTTTCTACTTGCTGGGAGCTCTTTTTGCCTGTGGGCTGTGCCAGCCAGGAGGATAGCGAGCCATCTTGGGGCCCAGGAGAGCATTGGAGGCATTTGTGGAATTGATCACTCCTTGTGGCACAAGTGCTCTTCCCACCTGCTGGTTACAGAGCAGAGGAGGGAAGGTGACTAAGGAGCTGTGAAGTGCTGGCAGACACTCCAGACAGCTCTGTGCCTAGTGCTAGAAATGCCAGTCTCCCGAGGTCCAGCTGAGTGCTCCAAGGAGAAAAAGCAGAGGAAGGAGAATTTCTCCTTTTTCCTTGCAAGACTGAAATGTAAAAGCAAGCTAAGGTTCTTCCCGCAAATTTTGTGCAGATTTTTGGGGGTCTTTTCATTGTTTGTCCAAATGCTGTCACCTCAGTTACTTTATTTCTCCCTTAATTGTTTCTAACAATGTAAAGCATGTGAAGTATGTGGCACACGTTGTGTGAAATAAAAACTTTGCCAACACTTTGTAGCCATTTCATTCTGATTATCAGCTCTTAGAACAGAGAATCTCCCATGGCTCCTTTCCTCTTCCAGCCAGCTGCTCTACCTCTCTGCATCACTGTGGAACTTTTAGACGAGCACACACCCAAAGAGCAGGGAAGAAATTGGTTGTGCATGCTTAGCAATGCTTCCTGGCTTTGTCTCTAAAGGCAGGTCTTGGCCCTCCTTGCAGGGAATGGGCTTCATTGCTGTGACTGTTCCAGGATAATTTTTCTTGGCTTTATCTTCTGCTTTTTTGCACTGCTGCTGTTGAAACTTTCTTCACTGAGCCCCTTTGCTGAGCAGGTTTTTTTCCTTCCTTTATAGGAGGAGTTTGGGAAGAATTTGGTGGAGGATTTTCCTAGTGACTTTGTGGTTGATCTGAGCCCCACGGTGGATGGGTAGGCTAATCACAGGCTAAGTATTAGTAATGTTTCTGTCCCTGAGAACTGAGTTTGTCAGTAAGAGCTTGTCTGTCTGTCCTTGCAGTTCGTTCTTGTTCCCAGTGAAGTCCTTATATAATCTGGATGAAGATGAAAGTCAGGGAGCAATTGCTATTAACCTCTTACCATTGGTGTCGCAGAGTGAGCTTGGCAGGGTCACCGGTGGAAAGAGTAGCCAAAGTAAAAGGTAACTTTCACACTTAACTGTAGGATGACTGTGAAGGTAAAGGAATTGTTTCCATTTGGTGCGCTTCACTGCTGTCAGTCCTGCCTGCCAAAGTGCCTCATAAGGAGCTGGTCAGAGAATTTACCAGTTTCCAGTGTTCTTTTCCTTCTCTTGCTGTTAGACATACCCGGACAGGTCTAGAGGCATTAGCTGGTTGGGACCTGGTGGTCTGTTTTGGCTCAGGCTGTTTAGCTGATCTTGGGTAAATCATGCTGCATCTGCCTTGTTTCCCATCTGTCATATGAAAATCGTAGCTCTTTCTTCCAGTGTTGTGGTAATATTGAATGCCATATTGAGATAGATAGGCAGCTTTGAGGTGGCAAAATTCATATTTTGAGCAATGATTCTCAAATAGAGAGTCACTAAGGACTTAGTGTGTGTGTGAACAGTACACAATTTTTCTCACCTTCAGTTGTACTTGGACAACACAGACTGTGCAACAGAGCTAAACCTCAAACATGCTGCTGCAAGTGAAATTTGACTGAGAAATAATGGCTTTGTCTTTGGAAAATGGAACAGGAAACATGTAAGAAATAAAAAAGTCTGATTAAACAGTAAGGCATCAAAGTTACAAAGAATAAAAAGCTTTTTTTTAACTGGCACCTTCATATCCTGTGTAATTTATTGTCATAAGCTCTTGTTGATATTTTAGTTGTGCCTAAAAAAAAGACATGATCGCTATAGAGTAAAATTCATTGTAACTACTTTACATGCATCTATAGAAAAATGTTTATTTTCCTCACTCAGAATGTGAGCAGTGGAATGCTACAAAACATTCAGGGAGGTTTCTTCACTGCTTGCAGTGGTGTTTTGCATGATTTCTTATAATTCCTTCTGAATTATTCAACTTTGATTTATACAAGAAATAAATCTTATCACATTTTTCTTCATTATGGCCATTTTTCTGCCCTTATATGCTTTTCCAGAAAACTAGTGCTCACCTATTTATTTAACCATAATGGTACATTTCTGCTCTGTGTCACTGGGACTTACAAGAAGCAAAAGAGAAAGCAGAGGCAGCATGGCATGGGGAGGACATAAGACATGATGGAAAAGTGGTGGGCATTCTGGAGGTATATAAACCATAGGACCCACTCAATTTAATTTTTCCCCTCCCTCCAGGGTAGTGTCACCGATGTGTCTGTCACCCTGTTTCCGATTGCTGAGGCTCTACACTGGAGAGCAAAACAGTGGAAGCCTGGAGGAGATTGATGCCTTGTTAGGTATGGGAAATGAACATTTTTTTTAGTCTGGCTGCCTTGTTCCTATTCCAGATCTGTGAAGGCTTCCTGCAGTTGTTGGAAGAATTGTGCAGTTTGTGAAGGAGGCTGAGGTGCTCTGTAGCCCACAAAGTAGAAGGGAGGCAGGGGAGACAGTTGCCTTGTCTGGGGATGGACTGACTGACAGGGCTTACTCCAAATAGCCATTGGAACTGATAAAGGCTTTGCTAAGAGACTTTGTCCGTGCAAAGACCAAAGGATGGGTAGCAAACACAGTCCAACATGTTCTCTTCCTGTTCTGTCCCAGGTTGCCCCCTGTACCTAACTGACCTGGAGGTTGAAGGGAAGCTGGAGACTCTATCCACGCAGGAACGGGAATTTCTATGCTCACTCCTGTTCTATGCTCTCAACTGGTTTCGTGAGGTGAGTAAAGCCTTGTCTGCAGGTTCTGGAGTGGCACTGAGGAGAAGCACTTACAAACACTAACCTTAGGCTTCAGGGGTGCAATTGTTGAAGGAGAGTCTTGCTGCTTAGAAACCTTCTCCAGTAGGGTCCTGGTGATCTCTCTCCATGTTCTTCTCTTCATTATCATTTATCCATTATACTGCTGTTAGCAGCAACTCTGCTTTCTTGGTCAGAGATTTTAAGGACTGCCTTGCTGATACGAGTTTTCCACCTCCTGCTCAGCTGTACTTTATACACACTGGCACATTTTGGTGTACAAAAATGGTTTTGCTGTTGCAGCGAGGATGCTGGGAACCCCAAATATGTGTCTAAAAACTGTGAGGTAATATGTGTCTAAACTAGGAAGGGAGCATCAGAAAGAAAGGTCAGTCTCACCGTGCTGGAGAGCAGGGGAGTCAAGGGCATTGATTGCTGCCTTCTGCTTGGCATGTCCGAGGCTCTGCCTGCAGCACTGTGCCCAGGCTGGGGCTCCCATTGTCATTCTGGGTGAGTCCAGTGGAAGCCACCAGCCTGATGAGGGGCTGGGGAACATGGTGTACGAGGGGAGGCTGGGAGAGCAGAGGTTGTTCAGCCTGGAGAGGGAAGGGCAGAGCGGAGGGGATATTGTGGTCTTCCACTATGGTCTTCTGTTACCTAACAGAAAGATTGTGTTTCCAAATCCAGAGAAGCTGTGGGATTGCTTTTCTTGGAGATGCTCAGTGCTCCACTAGAAAAGGCTTTAAGCAACCTGTTTAGTTGATACTGCTTTGAGCAGGGTGTTGGACTAGAGGCTTCCACAGGTCCCTTGCAAACTTGGTTGTGATTGTTCATTTGTTGTGTACCTCTGTGAGCTTACAGAAGGGTTAAATGCAGTGCCTTCAAGCAGATTTGGACCATCTATTTGCTAACTGATGGTCAGTGGGAATGTTCCCTGCTGGGGTTATTCTGATAACATGAGCTATGTCAGAGTTGGTGCAATCCAGCTCCAGAGCTGGGAGTTGGTGTAATTCCACATCCCCAGTCCTCCTTGTTTCTGCTTTTCTCCCAGGACTGTGTCTCTTCTGACAGACCTGGGAAGTGCCAAGGAGTCTCCAGAACCATAAGCAGCACAGAACCTGACAATGTGCTGTCTGCTAACTTTTCTTCTTCAGTTAATATCTGATCTGTAGGTGTTGCTGTTGCTTTGTAAATTGCACCAATGATGTCCACGTTCTCATGGGCTTCTGAAGAACTTTGTTCATGCAGTCTGGATGTGGTCACACAGGCTACTTGTGCTGTGTTGTGTGCTTATTCAGGACTTGAGAATGTTATTCAGAAAAGAAGTCGTAGTAAAGTGGGTACAAATCTCAATAAGTCAGTGATTTGTTTTGTATTTCTAGGTCGTAAATGCCTTCTGCCAGCAACAGGATGCTGAGATGAAGGGGAAGGTTTTGACTCGATTACAGAACATCACAGAACTGCAGAATGTGCTGGGAAAATGCTTGGCAGGTGAGCATGAATCATTTGTACATTCTGGGCCTGTGCCAGCTGTGAAGCGAAAGGGATTGGCTTAAACATCAATGGAGGAGGTATATATAACATATACTGCGTTTTTACAGTGGCCTAAGAGTGCATGCACAGACAGCTATTGTTTTCTATTTGTCCGAGTCCAAACTGCCCTTCTCAGTCACCTCCTTGGGGACATCTCTTTGGCAGATTCTGTCAAGTCTGCCTGGGAACAGAGTATGGTGGATACTGGAGTAAACCAGCCCTTATCCTAAGGAAACGGTGTGTTTCTCCAGTATTCCGGTTGTAAGAAGCTGTTAAGGAATGTTGTAAGAATCGACTGCCTCCAGCTGCTCTAGGTCCATGAATTCCCCCTGCTGAGCTGCTGGAGCCCAGCATGGGTCTCTGTCCCAGGGCAGTGGACACAGCGACACAGACTGCCCCAGACAAGGTGCTGCCTTCAACAGCACCTACGTGTAGGACTCGCGTAAAACATAAGTACAGACAGCCAAGTTCCCATCCTGCTTTTTAGCTGGTTAAGACTGAAGTTTGCTAGTGAAGGCACACAAACAACGCTCTAGAGTCACAAGCACGTGAACACTCAAAGAAGCCACAAGTACTGGCACAGCCCCTCTGCTCAATAGCCTGCCCAGATCCCAGGTCCTCTAATCTGCTCCACGGGTACCCTACTCACTGTCTATTCCAGCTTGCTGCTTGCTAGGAGACACGTACACTCACACGCTTATCTCACAGGCGCAGGCTCCACAGGCAAAGTCTGAGACTTGTAGAGGTTCTCCCAAGACCTATGGCACCTTTAACTACTGACACGGAGACCCTCTTGTTTACTCCAGCAGCTGACACCCCAGGCCCAGGGTGGTCCAGCTCTAGTTGCTAGCCCAGTATTTAGTCACACAGGTCTCACTGGTGTTGGCCTTTAGTCCTTGGAGCGTGTGCGTGCGCATGCACACACAGAGGTTAGTGAGACTACACTGAAATGTAGTTAAGAAAAGAGTTAATAAGGAGATGGGACAGACTGCAGTGATCAGGCACAGGGTTCAGTCAGACAAGCGTACTGATTGGACAGTTCTACTGACCTGCAATACTTTACTCATGGCCAGTCCTTTTTACACTATTTCTGCCCATTCCCCTCTTTGTTCCTCCCCACCCCACTTCCCTGCACATTCCTACATTAGTTTGCGTAGTTCTACCCTTGCCCCCATCAGATATCCCAAATCCTCAAGTTCCTTTCTTTCCTCCCAATTTATCAGTTACAAAGTCCAGGTGTCCATTCTCAAAGCTGTGCCTGGAGTTTAATGGCCCATTGGTTAGAAACTGGAGACTTCTGATCATTGACGTTGTCTCCATTGGTTTGTGTCTGTCCTTGTTCGTGGCTTCACCCTTTACTTATATCCTTTTACATTGAAAAGGTCTTTGATAAGACAAATGTGACGAAGAATACACTGTCACCTTCCACCTACCCTTACACACCAAAATAAAGTGCAGCCTCAGCCCCTTTCTGCTGCTCCAGGAGCACTACAAGGCCAGCGCAGAAAGGGCTTAGGTGTGCTAGAACAGTCCTTTAAAGCTTCACCAACACAGACAGATGTCCAAGGACAACTGAGCACTTGTTACTCTCCCTTGCTGGAGGATTGCAAAGAGCTGTCATTCCAGTGCAGTGTGGACATACAATAAGGCTAAATTCACCTAAACATACAAGCAAAGGGACGTTCACCAGGATCGTGAAACATATGGTACTTCTAGATAATGCATCTTGCCTGTATTTTGTCATCCATGAGCTGAACTAACCCAGTTTCTACATTTTTGGCTCTTTCAGCAACCCCTGGCTATGTCCCACCACCAGCTACTTTTGATTCTGAAGCCCGGGAGGCTGTGCCATCCATTAATGCTGCTGGCCCAGGAAGAAAAAGGAATGGTAAAGAAAGTTTAAAACATTTAAGCAGACAGATGTGATGTGGGGTTTGACTGGCATATTGCGCTGCAGCCATGGCACTTGCGTGTGCATAAAGCACAGAATTCCTGGCAAGGTCTATCTAGTTTGAAATCTTATCCAACCAACTCCTGTTGCACCTGAAGTAGAAGTAAAAATATTCTGCTCCAAGCAGGCATTGGATAGTCTGTCTCCATGGGTGTGCTGATGCTTAGCATTTAACAGTGAAAATCCAGGGATTTCATTTACTGTTTTTACCTGTCAAAACTATCTTCTGCAGCAGTAAGTTGTTCTGCCTTTGATGGATTTGTGCAATTGCCTGGTACTGAATCTGTGGCTTGAGCTGCCTTGCAAATTCCTGACCTCTAGGCTGTACTTAACTGATGTCTTAGGAACCTTGTCATGACTGCTGCACACGGAAATGCTTCCTTCATCCTTTCCCACTGCTAGCTCCCACAGAGAAGAAACAGAACTTGCCTTTTAGTTTTTCAGGCTGAAGTAGATTTACTTTGTTATCTCTGCCTCTACTTCTTTTTCTAGTTTAGATTAACATTTCCTGGGAACATGACTGCCTTCGAGCCAAACGGGACAAAAATTGACATTCCATTCAATGAGAACAACTGGAGGAGGCCACAGATTAGAGAGCCCTTTTCTCCTGTGCCAGACCCATTCTGCAGGGACTGGACCTGTCACGTGAGAGTGATAAAGGCGGAAGGAAAGCTATGACTGTGTTCTGCAGACAAGAGGAGGATCCATCGCTTTAGATACTTTATTTTGAAGGAGCAGAAGTGCTCAGTGTAGTAAGCGTAGCCCAGATGAAGATTCCTGAGCTTAGCTTGTCTTGCCTACAAAAAAATCAGTGAGTGCTGTGACCATAGTTCGCAGCCTTGAGAACACACGGTTTTGATGCTGAACTTGCTCCTCCTTTGAGCGTGCAGCATCTTGTAGCTGAGCTAAATTAAATAGTTTACTGCTAACAAAGAGGGGAAGCCTTCATTCTCCCACTCACATCTGTACTCTTTTAAGTTGCCTGATTTCTTGCCCCATGTTATTACGTGGTAGTTATTTTGGCTATTTACTTTTTGCTGGGTTAGTTTTTTTGCTGTTTTAACAAGTTGACTGCTTAACCAGTGGTCAGTCTTCCTGAGTCAGTGCAAGGCAAGTTTCAGGTGTGTGTGGCTGGGAACATGAGAAAAAGGTAGGAGGAGGAACAGGACTACCCCTGAGCAATTAGATCAGCTCAAGCACTGTCATAAAATCTAGCCTAAGACTATTCCTCAAAGGAAAGGGAACAAGGAGCTCCTCAGGAGAGACATAACATACCAAATTCACTTTCCAGTCTGACTCAGAGGGTTTATTTATTATGACATGGAAGACCTCCTCCTGCCTGACTCTGTTCTTCCAAAGATAATGCAGTGAAAGATGCAGCTTCATTGGTACTGTCTCACTTCATCTATGGCTGGGCCCTGGAAAGGATCACAGAGAAACAAAAGCAGAAGTCTCTGATGCTCATCAGCATAGCAGTTATAAAATGGCAGATGAAATTGTATGCCAAATGTTGCACTTGTTGGGGATTTCCCCGAGCATTCCCTTCTCCAGGTTGTTTATGAAGTTGAATAAAACTAGTTCCTGGAGGTTTAAATGGCTGATTCCATCTGAAAAGTCCACGTTAAGTATTACCCTTTGCTGCTTCTCCTATAGCAAGCTGTCAGTCCAAGAAAGCACTATTCCACTTCAGTTCCTTAATAGTTTCTGGTGTAAAACCTTTTCACAGTCTTTTTGGAAATATAAATCTCTTCTGGCTAATAGGTCCCTTTTATTCCAGCGATACCAACATGCTGGCAGGCTGGTGATGCAAGGTTTTCCTTTGCAGAAGCCCTGCTGGCTTCTCCCCAACAGACTGTATGTCCATATGCTCAGTGATCTTATTTTTCTATCGTAGACAGCTCTGCCATTTTCCTAGTGATGGAGGATAGACTCACCAGTCTTTAATTCTCTGGATTCTTATTCGTTCCCTTTTTATTAAGAGGAATTATGTTCACAAGCTATTGGCCCTCTGGCACCGTGGCCAGCAGTTCTGAAATGTTGTATCTGAATTCTGCTGGGGACCTTTTGTGAATGTCACCTGGCCTTGGTGGCCTGTTAGCTGTCTGTTTGGTCTAATACATCATGTGCAGTTACTTGAAATCAATGTAGTTTCTTTGATCTCTCTGCTACGTAGCGTGTCAAGTATGAGAATTTCCCTACCATTGTCAGCAGTGAAGACTCTTGCAAGGCATTCATTGAGTTACTCTGCTGTTGGCTTGGCATCCCTAGAAGTCCTTTCTGTAGTTGTGTCTTACCTTCCTTTTCCAGGTCCTCTTCCTTTCTCAATACTGTGTCTGAGGAGGAAACATTGCATTTTGGTTCAAGGATTTTTTAAGATGACGTCCCACTCATTTTTGCAATCACTTCATAATGTTTAAACTACAGCAAGAACAGTGACGCTCACTTTAATTCCTTACTGTGATTTTATAAAAGAGAAGCTGGTTGTGGGGGAGCCCCAAATGCATTTGACTCTTTTGGACTGTGATCCTGGCTATGGATGGCACACAACCTGTGCATGCTCCATGCTTTCTTAGGACTGATCAAAGTACAGCCTGTGCCATTTCCCTGGCTGCAAATGCTGTCTATCGTTAAGTGCAGTGCAGCCTTTTTTCTGAAGTTGCTTTTATCTTTAAGGAAAGAAAAAAAAGACTGATGGCAGCAAAGCCGGCTCTGCAGATCGTTCTCCAGCAGATGACAGTTCTGAGGGAAATCAACCTGATGCTGAACTCTCTGAGCTGGAGAAGGTAGGTGTATAACCCTGAGGACTTGCAGGAAAGACAGACTATGGAAGATGGTATAGAAGCATAAACAAAAGCTTTGAGAGAGGGATTGTTAATTTCAACTTAATAGAAAGTGGTTCAGTTCTGCTTTCTGACACCTGGCTCCCACCTGAAATCTCAAAATTGCTGGACAGGCCAGCCACTCTCCAGAAGGCACTGTGGCTCAGGGCAGTGTGAATGTGCAGGATTATCAATAATACTATTAGTTACTCTCTGGTTAAGACTATGGAAAGTTTCTATCTTAAGCCAGTGTCTCATCTCAAATTACTGCAATAACATGCCATTCCTACACTCAGGTCAGAAATTGTGAGATGTATCTGGAAAATACAAACCTTAGTAAGGATCATGTATCTCCCACTGATTCTACTCTGCTTCAATCACGGGTGCTCATTTTGCAATTTTCCTTGAGGTATTTAATCAATGTGTTGTGTTCATGGTAAGGCCTGTTTAAAATTATCCATTTTCATCACATGCTAAGAACCATTTCCCAAACCTATAACTAATGAATTATTGGGTTTTATTTCTTGTTCATCTGAATAACCTCTTATGGTATTGTCATCATGCCTGGAACGCAAGATGTGTGGTAGCTGAAAGAGAAATCAGGGAAGTGTGCCTAAGCTTTGGTCTCAGCATCCTGGGGGCTGGGATCTCATAAGCATCCCACAAGGCTTCACTTCTGCCACTGCTGCTAATAAATGTTATTCAGAGTCCATTTTATCCATTTTAGCCAGGCAAATATGATTTTACTTCCCTGCTATTGTACAGATCTGATAACTGAGTCAGATACGGTAACAAAGTCACTGAAGTTACAGAGAATAATCAAAGTCTCTAATGGTTCTGGGAAGGAATGTATCTAATATTTTTAACTAGTTTACTATTACACATACATACATACATACATATATATATATATATAAATAAACTAATTACCTAGAGTACCGGCTCCAGACTAAGCCTTAGATACTGTGCCACGCCTGGGACAGCAGAATACAGAAATCCTGTTGTGAGCCGTGTGTAACATACACCAGCTCCCACAACAAGATAGTGTGGAGTGAATCTCTAAGAACTGAGATTGTCAATCACAGGCAGCAGAGCATCCCATAGTTTGCCATCCTGGTATTTATCAAAGGTAAAAACATCTGCTGTCATCTTTCATGGTGCTTATGGTGCAATTCCAGAATGGGTTTCACAATGGCCACTGATTCACAGAAAGGAGATAGCAAAGCTTATTCCAGTTTCCCAAGTATTTTTTTTTTCTAGAAAATGATTAGTGACTTGTACGGTCCAAAATGAAAATGCTTCTGATTCTATGTGCTTGTCTCTCTGCTAGCTACCATGAGTTATTCTTAGTCTTTTTTTCAACCTGACACAAGATTTAGAAATCTGCATGAAAGAAATAGCTTTATTTGAGTTAGAAAGTCTTATAGTCTTGCAGGTTGCAACCTTAATTCTGCCATTTACTTTTTAGACTGCTGCTGAGAGAGAGGCAGGAAATCCTCTGGCATGGCTGCAGAGCTATCGACCATACTTCCGGGAGTTAGACCTTGAAGTGTTTACTGTACTCCACTGTGGGCTGCTGACAAAGTCTGTCTTGGATGCAGAGATGCATACAGAGGTGAATAGAACAGCATAAAACCATATGGATAAGGCTTTGTGTAGCTACCTCCCTCAGAGGTCTTGGCCCTTTCTGTTCCATTAAAATGGACAGAAGATTGATGTTAAGATATGTTGGTCTGGGGCTGTGAGCTAGGTGCCAAGAGAGAATTTGCCCTGAAAGACACCAAAGTACTTCAAGGCACTGAGATAAGAGGACTTTCCTGAGAACAGCAGAGGTGTAGTGTAACAATGTTAAAACCAAATATAAACGTTGCATAAAAGGAACAAAGATACAGCATAACATGTTTAGACCTAATGGAAAGAAAGGGGCTTTCGTATTGAATACTGCTGAGCCCTAGGATGTTAAATACACTAAAAGGTGGCTTGCCTTTTAGAAAGAACCTGTGACATTTAAGTAAAGCCCATGTTGCAAAAAGGCAAGTGTCTCCAGGCATCAGCAGATCAGAAACTCAGCACAAGTGTGGGACTGGTGTCATGGATCTGCCTGCAGTGGGCAGGGACCTGTTCATCATCTGGGATTTTATATAAAACTATATTGCTATGGATGTGGAAAGCAGAAGTGTTTAATTTCGTTACACTCTTTGTAGACAGGCTGTGTCGATCTGGAGTCTGATTTTGTTAGGCTACAGTAAGATTCATAAAATGTGAAAAGGCCATGGCAGGCTGGAGTACAGCCTGGCCTGCTCCAAGGACAGCTGTGTGTGCAGGTCACAGGCCAACTGGAAGATTGTTTGACAAGTCTCTTGGGCTATGTGGTGTTATTTTAAATTACTTTGACTATTGCTCAGCTGGTGAATTTTGTGATTCTTTGGGCTTAAACCTGTCTTTATCCTTAGAGGCTTATTTTCAATGTCGGTGTATATAAATCAGTTCTCTCTCAGTAGTAAAGCGTTACTGACATTGCCTCAGCTATGTTCAGAGCACCAGGTTTTCTTCATGCTTTGAGTAACCAGAACCAGTGCCCCATACCTGCAATGGGGGAGGCATAAAACCCTAACATCTACTAAATAGGTCCCTGGCTGAGGTTAACTAAGCCGGGAGTCGTAACTGGAAATGGAGGGGGGCGAACATGGGCTTCAAGGCACTACAGTTATGTCTGGGACCTGGGATTCAGCATTCTTGTAATTGTAGGCTTGTGAAGTTGTGCAGCTGGGGCCTGCTGAACTCTGCTTCCTTCTGGATGACCTGTGCTGGAAGCTGGAACACGTGCTGACCCCGGGCTCCACCAGGAGAGTGCCCTTTCCAAAGGCAAGTACAGCAGCAGCCAGTGGGTCTAGACCTGGGCTGAGGCATCAGTGGTCTCCAGGCCTTTCCCGAGAGAAATGTTTTTCAGAATTATTTTCACCTAACAGTTAAATGGAAGTCTGACTGTGTGTCAGAGCAGCACTTGCTCTTTCAAAAGTCTTCTGTACCACTTCCCTCGCTGAAGTGTTTGCAGCATCTGGCTCTCTACATGTCTCAGGGAAGGGTATATAACTGAGGGAAAGCCTTGTAGCCTCAAAACTCAAGTGACCGTTTTCCCAGCCCTCCCTGGGGAGATTGGCTCTGCTGTTCAAGAAGCAGCTCAGGTTAGGCAGACCAGGTAGCTGCTGCATCCAACAGAAGTTATCGCATCTGTGTTTCTGCTTTTTCTGCAGTCCTTAGAAGAACACCCTGAGCGCAGTGACTCCTTGCATTTCTGTCTGATGCCTTCAGGAGGAAAATAAACGTGTGGCTCGTTGCATTAAACTATGAGAAATACACTACAACCTGATGGACTCTATCATATTCTGAGTTCTTTCTTGTCTTTTGAACTTAAATCCTATGTGCAGAGACTGCCTTCTTTTAGAGTAAAATATTGGACTCCATGATCTTAAAGGTCTTTTCCAACCTAAATTATTCTATGATTCCATAAAAGAGCTGCGCGTCACATCAGTTTTATTCTTTTCATTGAATGTCATCCACTTGTTGGTGCTGGTTGTTCAGCAGAAGCCAATTTTCTTACTCTGTGGCCCTTCCTGACAGAGTGTATGACATCAGGAATTGCACTGCTCAGGAGAAGTCTAAGAGGTGATACTTGATGTGAAGTTATTCTCGAGTAAGGCTGACCTTAATCTTTCGCATTTGCTGCAGGAAAGAAGCTACAAGGATATTGGCTTTTCCCACCTGTGTCAGAGATCCCCCAAGGAAGTTGCTATGTGTGTAGTCAAGCTACTAAAGCCATTGTGTAATCACATGGAGAACATGCACAACTACTTCCAGGTCAGCGGGCAGCAATTCTTACTCAAAAAACTGTTGAGTTTTGTCACCTCTAAAGGTATTTTTACTTTTGTTTGTGGGGAAGAGAGTCGCTTTGTTTTCTTCACGTTTTTCAATGTGGAATTTACAGAAATGAATTCTTGTGCCATTGTCTTTCCCTGGAATAGCATCTAATGCATTATTTGTTCTGTATTAAAGGCAGTTACACAAAATCGGGATGTGGGAGATGAACCAGGAGTTAACATCCAGGAGCACCAGCTGATGTCCTTTTGTTACCAACAGCTGTTACTAACTTTTCGCTCCCTATTTGCTTGGTGAGTTTAAACAAAGAAGTACTTGGTCACCTAAATGAGCAAAGTCCATTTATTGCTTCCCCTTCTTGCTTCTTTTCTTTAAAGTGTTTCTACTTAGCAAATGGCCTGCCAGCATGCAGAACAACACACTGCAGTGGCTGGAGACTTTTAAGGGCTTTATAGTTATGTCAAGCTTCATTGCCTGATCCTGAGTTGAACTAAAACTGTAGGTGATGCACTGAACTGGATAGAATTCAGTGTGCTTTTGGAGCAAGGCAAGCATAAGTGGCATGCTGGCACGCCTCGTTGTGCAGCTCCCATTCTGCCTAGGGATCTTGGAGTTTCTTACCCAGTAAGTCCCCTCATCCTTTGCTAAGTTGTCACTGCCTGAATCCCGAGCAATGAATTTCTTTTGCCGATGGGAAAGGAGGAGTGTGTACTTCATTAAAGGAAAGCTTGTGCTGCTGATGTGCTCAGACTGGATTCAGAAATGTCAAACAACAATGCTTGCGCCGCGTGGATTTGACCTCTGCATCTGCTAATATAATCCAGGATTGCACCATAGAAGTTTTTTCTGAACCCTAATTTAGATCTGTGTGTGGAAAGCGTTTTATCTTTGTTGTACTTCAAACACAGTAGTAACTGTGCAAAAAGTGTTTGAGGTCTGAGGTTTGCCTCTCCCATTGGCCACTACTGGATCCTCAGGGACCCTGATCCACTTCTGACTATTCCCAGATTTGTCATTTTCTCATCAGTCAGTATGAATGTTGGTTGTTCCTGAGTCTGTCTATATTGTAAACCAAAGAACCTCATCTGCTTTGTAACCACAGGCAGCTCAAGATCAGTTTTGCTGTTCGGTTTGGATAGACTCTAACATAATTCTGTTTTGCTTGGGTCAGGCAGCTGTATATTGGGGTGAGCTGTCCAGCCACTTTAGTCCAACAACTAAAGTACAACTCTTTTCACATATGTTTAGTCAAGCCCTCTTATGCTACCAATAGTTAATTAACTTGCGTGTTAAAGGTGCACTTGAGCGTTACCATTATCAAGTTCACGTGTTCAGTCTAGAATGTGGATACATTTGAGGATTTCCAGAATGCCTGCCCTCACTGAATGATTTCGCAGACACTGGTAGTGCAAAGAATTGATGAAGATCTCTAGTTTACCTCCCTGTTAGGTTCCTTCCTACCTGTTGTTCAAGAGGTTACCAGCCACCATCACTGCACTTGCACAGCAACTGTCATTACACATCCTCTTCTTTTCAGGTCTGCATAGCATGGTTGTAGTGTATATGGACCTCCACTTATGTGAAATGGCCTGTCCCCACCAAGCAAGATGTACAGTCTGACTGAAAAGTTAATAATTGCGTGTGCACAAGGTTTTCCATTCCCATTTAGTTTTCAGGTTTTTGTGTGCCCTTGTAACATTCATATTGCGGGGGTCTTCTTGCATATCCAACCTCTTTATTTTTCTTGTTGCAAAAAATATGCCCAGATATGCTTTTGCATCTGATACCTCTCTTCCTTCTAGTCTGATGATGAACTGGATTTATCTTTTTTCCCTCCCTTCAGGAATGGCTTTTCTCGGCAGGAAAATACTGACTTGCTAAGGTCAGCTCTCCAGGTCCTTGCAGACAGGCTAAAGCCAGGAGAGACAGAGTTTCTTCTTCTTGAGGAGCTGATAAGGTAGAATCAGTATTTCCCAAGCTCTGAAAGGGATGAATTTCTAGCCATTTCCCCTGTTTTCCTTGGGCATTATGGGTTAATGTGTGTTTGGGAGCTCTCACGGAGACCACGCTAGCTTCAAACAGAGCTTTGTATTTAATTGAACAGCAGATCAGTCAAACCTAATGAAAAGGAGCTACTGGATTAAAAAATATGCATTAATCTATGGATCTCATTTGCTTGTATGCTATTTGAGATGAGAAGATGAGTAGGATTCACAGAAGGAATTAATATGTTTCAGGTGGTTAAAATGCTTAGAGGAATACTAGGCAAAAGCAGCATATAAAGACGTTGCTGGACTTAGAGTAACTGGGGCTTGAGAAAACTTTCTCAGTGACTGTATTTTTATCTACTAGTGGTTGACTACCCCTTCTTCAGAAGGGCACTGTCACAGGCAAAATAGTAGGCTAGGATCTAATACTTCCTTTTTATTGATGTGTTTCTAGGCGATTTCCCTGTCCTCATTGTTTTTACCTTTTCCCTTTCCTGTCATCCCCAGTGAGAGTTTTCACTACCTACTGAATTTCCAGCAGAGTGTTCCCAGCTTCTACTGTGCATTCATTCTCACTCAGCTCCTGATTGCTATTGCTGAGAAACCAATGGCTGGCTGGAAGAAAGAGAAAATGGGTAATGTGTGAAGAACCTCTAATTTCAGATCAGTCTTTGTGCTGTCCTTTGCCTGTAAATCTTGGGTTCTATCTCAGGAGTGCATCTTTTGAGGGAGAGATTTCCTTTGGTATCCTAGTAATCTGACTGGGTAAACAGTCCTAGCTGTTAATAAAAGGAACAGCAGTAAATATATTGGAACCTCTTTGCTGTTTTGCTGTGCCTCAGTCACATGCAGGAAGGCAGACTCCAGCTCTCTTAGCTGGTGTTTTTAAAAACAAAGCCTCACAGCTTTTAAGAGTTCTAAGAACAAGCCTGATATCAAATGATTAATAAAATTGAATGTATTGTTAGTAGTTTAATTCTAAAACAATTAGAACAAATGGGTAGTTAATATTTAATTCCGGCTACAAGCATTTTTGTATGTCCTGTTCAGTGCTTTGTCAAGCGGTAGCAAATCCTTTTGTTTAAAAGAACTTCAAGGTTACAAGCAAAAAGGAATTTCAAAAGAAAACACTCCCACAGGATAAGATGAGCTGACTGGAGGCTCACCGTACAAAATGAGCTCAATAAAACTAGGGGAAAGATAATTTTGAACTCATCAGAAAGTCAGCAAAACTAGAGGAGAGGTAATTCCAGCAGAGGGAGATCGCAACCATGAAACCCTCTGACTCCAAAGAAAGTAAGAACTGAGCCTGGGAGCTAATTAACATAAGATGTGATAAAATTACTTAACCAATAGGGAACTGAATACTAAATAATGAAGGAATGTTGTAATAACTTGTAACTAATGAAGACTGACTTCTTTGTTTGCTAAAATGTATAAATAGTGTAAAGTTTTCTCAGTCGGAGAGCTAGTTTTTGTGGATTACCACCTAGCTCCCTACTTTGCACAAACTAGAATAACAGAAAGGAGTACCTTGACTTGGTGTGTGAACTGGTGCCGTGCAGGGAGTAATGGACCTGCTTACGGGACAACAAGGCTGCTGTTCAATTTTGGTACTAGTTAAATCACTGATTATGGAGGTGATCATAGACTGAATCCCATGTAGCTTCCTAGTGCAAGTACAGATGTCTGTGACAGCTCATTTCCAAAAACTATGGAAATGAACTGCAAATATGGCTGTTACTTCAGGGCAGAGAGAGGGAAACCTATATATTCTTAACCCCATGCAACAGGCATTTTCAATTAAGAGAGCTCTTCTCATGCATTAGGACCCATTCTGTAAGAGGAACAGCATTCAAGCAGATAAGGCGTAGACACTCTTGCAGGGAATATACAGGCAAACTAGTTGGTTTCCAGTTTGTCACACACTGGAATAAAGACTCCAGAAGGTCACCTCTCAGCCTTATCTTGTACTAAGACACCTCTAGAATTTGTCCTTCTGAGATCCCCATAGCCAGTCAGGATTTTAAGTTCCCTACTTCTAGATTATTTTGCTGTTTAAACAGTCCCACGTTGGGAGAATTGCCTTCTGAGTGTGGCTGGGGCAAAAAATTTAACTAATAATTTCCTAGTTTTAAACATTTCTGCAAGAGACAAGTAGATTTGTTAGCAGTTTTAAGAAACTGGTAAAATATAAACTTGCCTGTTCACATTTTTTATTATTATAGCACTGTGGCCAAAAAGTCAAGTCACTTGTTATTGGAATTTCATTTCTAGAAATGCATGCCCTATGGGTTGCATATTGCCTAATTAAAAACAGACAGTGGGCACACTGTAGAAGCTACTGAACAAATAAAGCTTAACATAAGTTTGTCAGGGAGAAATGGCCAGAGATGGATCACTGTTCTGCTGTGAACAGGTATTCATCCTGTTCAGCAGATCTAGAAGCACACTGGATGTGTGCATGTATTTGTTGTCACGATGCATGTTCTTGTGGCCTTACTGCTTTTTAGGACAAACGTATTTCTGACTTACTAAAGTTCAGGCATGTGGAGAGGTAGCAATGTTGTGATCTTCAAAAAACCCATTTGGACAAACTGCCTTTATATGAAAGAAGGAATTTTCTCGGTTTCTTCCTTCAGTAAGTTATCCCTTGTCTTTTACAGCTTCACTAGCAAAGCAGTTCCTCTGCCAGTCGTGGGTGAAGCCCAGTGGAGACAGAGAGAAGGGCAGCCAGTTCAACAGTGCACTGCATACTCTGCTCTGGTAAGGCTCAAGCCATTGTCTCCAGCATGCGGAGACACTCGTGTTCTAATAATTACTGTCGCTGCGGAGGAATGACCCCTTTCAGTCATAACCCTCGTACTTACACAGTTTGGCCTAAAGCACTGTTTCTACAGCATTGAACGTGAGTGATAGGAAGAATTCTGTTAGCCATTGGCCATAGAAGCATGTTTGGACCTCATATTTGCTAGACCATAGCCTGTCAGTATACATCAACACATCTATACACATATGTGTGTGTACATACACATATAACTGTGGATATGGACCAAAGTGTCTGGTGGTTGTGTTTTGGGTTTTTTTTCATTAAACTGAAAGCAAATCAGCTCTCACTAAAGGAGAGCAGGACTGAATATTAGGTGAAATGCAGTCACAGAATCACAGGATGGTTAAGGTTGGAAGGGACCTCTGGAGGTCACCTTGTTCCAATGCTCCTGCTCTGGCAGGTGGCCTAGAGCAGGTTGCCTGGGACCATGCTGGGCACAACCCTCTAAGCTTGGCTGTTCAGCCAGTTTTCAATCCATCTCCCTGTCTGCTTATCCAGCCCCTACTTCAGCAGCTGCTCTGTGAGGATCTTACAGGAAACAGTGTTGAAAGCCTTACAAGTCAAGGTAGACAATATCCACTACTCTCCCCTCATCTACAAGCCAGTAGTTTCATTGAAGCTTACCAGGCTGCTCGGACTTGACTTCCCCTTGGTGAATCCATGCTGACTACTCCCAACCACCTTTTTGTTCTTCAGGTTCCTGGAGATGGTTTCCAGGTTAGTTGTTCTACCACCTTCCCAATGATCAAGGTGTGGCTGACTGGCCTGTAGTTCCCTGGGTCATTTCTCCTGCCCTTCCTGAAGACAGGAGTGATGTTTGCTTTCCTCCAGCCCCCAGACACCTTTCCCAATCACCATGATCATTCAAAGATAACTGAGACTTCCCTCACAATGACATCAGCCACCTCCCTCAGCACTCAGGGCCTATGGACTTAGGTATGTCCTGTTTGCTGAGCTGTTTTCTAACCTGATCCTCTTCCACAAAGTCTTCCTTGCTCCAAACTTACCCTGCTCTGAGGCATGGGATTTCTGGAGGCCAGTTTTGCTAGTAAAGACTGAAGTGATGAAGGTGTTCAGTCCCTTAACCTTTTCCTCAGCCTTTTCCATGTCCTGTGTCTTTGGGCCCCTGCCCCGTTCACCAGTGAACCCACACTTTCCCTAGTCTTCTCTTTGCTACTCATGTAGAAAAAGAAACCCTTCTTGCTGCCCTTGACATCCCTCCCCACATTCAAGAGATTCAACTCCCCGAGGACTTTGGCTTTCCTAACCACATCTCTGCAAGTCTGGACAGTCTCTATATTCCTCTCAGGTTACCCATCTCTGCTGCCACCTTCTGTATACTCCCTTTGTGTGTTTTGCTAGGAACTGCATCTTCATCCATGCAGGCCTCCTGGCATTTTTGTTTGACTTCCTGCTCTTTGGGTTGGGCTGTTCTTGAGGTTGGACGAGGTAATCCTTAAATATCAACCAGCTTTCTTGGACCTTCCCTGTGGGCCCCTGCCCCATGGCAAGAAGATCCATGAAGAGGCCAAAGTCTGCCCTCCTTAAGTCCAGGGTTATGATCTTGCTGTTTATCCTGCCTTCTCCTCTCAAGATCCTGAGCTCCATCATCTCATGGTCACTGCAGCCAAGGCTGCCTTCAACCTTCCCATGCCCAAAGAGACCTTCCTTGTTTTTAGTTGTGAGGTCCAGCAGAGCACCTTTCCTCATCAGCTCCTCTATCACTTCTCTCAGGAAGTTGCCATTGATGCTCTCCAGGAATCTCCTGGATTGCTTACGCCCTCCAGTGTTGTCCTTCCAGCAGGTATCATGATGATTGGTCCCCCATGAGGACCAGGGCCTGCAAACATGGGGTACTTCCAGCTGTCTGTAGAAGGCTTCATTTACTTGTTGTTCCTGATCCAGATGGCCTATAGCAGACACCTGCTACGATGTCATGCTGTGATGTCACCCATACTGGTTGGCTCTTTCATCCTTACCCATAAGCTCTCAGTTGGCTTATCACCCATCCTCAGACAGAGCTCCATGCATGCCAGCTGTTCTCTCACATAAAAGGGCAACTCCGGCTCCTCTTCTTCCCAGCCTGTCCTTCCTAAATACAAGAATGAGGAAATATTAAATCCAGGTATGTTTCAGGTCATGGTAGCTTTTAATGACGTTACTGTGACAGTTCTAAGTATTGCTTTGGATTTCCTAATCGTAATCCTATGACTGCCTTTGGCATAAGAATGAGCTTGACAGTTCTAGGCCACATGTTGCAGGTAGGGCAGTGTTTCAAGAACTTGATGTGTTACTCTGCATAACATTTTCTGATGAGCTAAGCTGGTTTTGGATTTAGTGTCTACCTGGAGCATGCAGATAACATCTTGAAAGCTATAGAAGAAATCTCCAGTGTTGGTGTTCCTGAACTGATCAACTCTGCCAAAGATGGATGTTCTTCTACTTATCCTACACTAAGCAGGTAATTATATCAATAGAAACTTTGAATTTCATGAGATGCATAATGGCAATTTCTGCTTTTTAGTATTCAATTTTCTTATTTTGTGGCCTATGGTTTCATGTTAGTACTGCTGTGGACTGCTCTGGGCATTGGTAAACACTTTTTTGGAAGTACACAACGGGTTAGTAAATGGCTAGCTTTACGTCAGGGTGGAATGTCCTTGTGCATTAACACGATGTTGAGTTTATTATTTATAAGCCATTTTAATTGGAGAACAAACTGCTGTCCATCGTCAGGTATGTTACCTCTTTCTGTGCTGCTGTGGTGGTATAAAGTGCTCCAAAAGTCAGCCTCGGAGGCCTGGGGTGGCTGTAGGCAGTCCTGGCTGGTATGCAGTGTGCAAAAGCACACTTAGGGCGTTTCTGCTCCTAGCACAGGAGTTTTGGAGGCATGGATTCAAGATGTTGCTGCTGCTACCAAGGGAATTTGGAAGAACGGTTTATGCAGGGGTGGCCAAAGTTTCTGCACTTTGGAACTACCAAAATCGTCCTGAAAGCTGCAAACCTTTCACTGTGCATCCCCAGAGCTACAAAGAAGTTGGTGGTGTCTTATGTGTGGTTCATACTGGGGAAGTGGCAGTGACTTCCCAGGATTCTCCATCTGTCTGAGCGATGGGGCTGGGCTATACATGCTTGTGAGTCCTAGGGTCAATCTCCTGTGATTTCCTGTTGAGAAAGATGCCCAGCAGGGTAACCTTCAAGCTGTCCACATTGTTCTGGGGACAAGAAGCAAGAAGCCTATCTGGATGCTCAGAGTCAGCTTTTAGTTTTACTCTCACTTTCTCCACAGGCAGACGTTCCCGGTTTTTTTCAGAGTAATGATGGCTCAGCTAGAGAGTTCAGTGAAAAGCATCCCAGCTGGGAAACCATCAGACTCAAGTGAGGTAGGAAAATAGATGCACTGGACTCTGAGGGGAGGAAGACATAAGTTAAACTGTACAGTACAGTAAAGATGTATAAATTGGAAAGGAAATCTACTTCTGAACTTTGTATAGGAAATGCAGTCAGACAGCTTCATTCATCAGCTAATACTGCTATACATATATGTGTATGGTAACGTATAAGTGGCATCCTTTTTTTCGTGTTTGTACCATAACAAAAATCCAGTAAATCTAGCAGAAACTATAACCAGAAAATGGGTAGTAATTGGCAAAATGCTAAGCTGTGCAGTTGGCCTGCACACCTGTGTGGGAGCACAAAATTATTTTGCAATCAAGAGCTGCTCTGAGAGCAAGGAACGGTGTTAACTCTTAGCGTTTTAAGCCATGCGGGCACTGATCAGGCTGGAATTGCCATTAAGTGGTTTGCTGTGATAAATCTGCCTGTGGGGAAGTTTTGTTCCAAACAATTCTTTGGGTACAGCAAACACTGAGAGAGCATCCAGCAAGGTGAGAGGAGATAAACCATCTTGAGTTATTGTCCCCTTGCATCCGTTAGGTGCAACTGGAGAAGCTGCTGCAGTGGAACATTGCTGTGCGGAATTTCCATATCCTCATTAACTTGGTTAAGGTGAGGTTCTGGTGGTTTTTCTGGCTTTACCTTCAGATTCCCAGCAAAGCCCAGTGTACCCACGTTCATGAGCATAAGGGAAAAACGTGAAGTATGGCTGGCTGGTGGAACAACCTGGAGGTGGTAAATAAAGCCAGTTATGACCTGTGTGCAAGGGCTTCCATTTACCTTTCACTTCAATACTACTTAATGCTTAGAGCCTGCACATCTTAATAATGTAGTTCCCTCACAAATAATAAGTCTTCACAAAGACAGGATGACGTTAGCAAGTGCAGAAAAAAGGACTGAATGAACACCCTAGTTTCCTGGTGCAGTGTTTTGTGTCTGACAGAGTCCACTGCCAGCTGTGGAAGAAAACAGATGGGAGAAACCCTTCAGATAGATCTGGAATAACGTCTGACAGAAGGAAATGTTCTGATGTACTTAGCTGAAGGCAGGCAATCCAAGAAGCCTTGGATTTCTGTCTGTAGCTTGCATTCAGAGCTTATCTGATAGCCCTCAGATTTACCTACTCTTTATGGTAACATACAGTCTTCCTTTGAATCCTGCTGACAATTCATGTCATCCTGTGGTGATGAACTCCAGAGGCCAGCCCCACTGGATGAGATATTCACTTTCTTCAGTTTTTGGAGCTGGTACATTCAGTGTCACCAATTGTAGTGATGTTTTGGGCAAAAGGCAAGAGGTACAGCTGCATTTTTCTCTTTGCTTAGGTTGATCATTACTGTTTGCTTTTGTCATATCTGAAGTAATGATCAGTAAGTTCAGCTTTTTCAAGTTCAGCTTATGAACTCTGGTGACTCGAGCTGGATTCTTCTATACAGCAGCATTCACTGGAGCCCTACCTGTGCTCCAGGCACCTTTTGAGAGCATAAAGGGTAGAGCTGGACCAGCTAGTTCTGTTTTGCAGTCTATAGCAGCACGAGGTTACCGTCACAGCTCTCACTCAAATCTGTGTGCTATGCTAGTTAAAACATTCAGTAATTAGTTATAGAATTGGTCACTGGCAAAAATATGTACACAAATGTCTATCAGAAGAAAGCCTTCAAGACAGCTGAGACTATCTGTTCCATTTCTTTTTTTGCTGTTGGATCACAGCTGTGTGTCACCTGTGCAGTGACACCTTGTGTCTTTTGACAGCTGGCACCATTAACGTAGTAGTTTCATTATTTCCTCCAAAATATATTATTTTGCACATCTCAGTTTTGCTTCATCCATTATGTGGTTACTTGCCTATCAGCTGGACTTGGGTCTCAGGTCCCAAACTATTAAGAACTTCAGACTCATTGAGATAATTCTGTGCCATCTGCAAAAGCTGCATCTTAGATCACCAGATAGCCATCCTGCCAAGTACTTCCACCTGACAGCCACTATATTTCACACGCTGATGTGGTGTTCTCTGTTGAAATATGAAAATGGATGTTGCCTTAGAACAGATTTCATGCTTTAATGAAGGGCTGGTTTTAATTGGCTGCTGTTCTCACATTATTTCCTTTAGACTTGTGGATTGATCTGGCTCTCTTTTTTTCCTCTTGCCCAAGCAGGTGTTTGACAGCAGGCCTGTACTCGGCATTTGCCTGAAGGTAAGCAAGAATTCAAAATAATTGAAGAGAGCAGTGTAAGTACCAGTTTTCTTGGATCGCTGCCTCCAGCAGAGTAGAGTGTTTACTGAATTCTCTGGAAGAAGCAGATACTGTTTCTCATACTTTTGACTGTCTTCCACTAATCGTATGGTTCGACCACAACAAACTTGCTGCAGTTGGCATTACTGATTTTAGACCCTTTCCCCTCTCTCCTTTTCCATGGTACTCCAAATGAGATGAAACATCACAGCAGACAGGCCTCCCTTGGAGCCCGGAAAGATTATATGTCCCTCTGCAACTCTGTCTTTTCTGGCTAGGATTCATATATATGTGCAGTGATTCTAACGTTTTGTGTTTAGTTCAGTTTTATTCCCAATTTGCTAGTAAATAAAACCAGGGATGTGTACAGTGATGAGACCTTGCTCTTCTAGCTGCTTTGCAGTGATTAAAGTGGGACCCTTTACTCATCCTGTATATTCCACTACAGCCTTCACATGAATTTGGTGACTATTGAGAACAGTCGCTAGGTTATTCTCGAAAGAATTATCGTTATCTTATCTGACTTTGTGATGCTTCTTTGAAAAGGAATTTAAATCTGCCTTCTGATATATTTATCATTCTTTTATAGTACGGCCGTCTCTTTGTAGAAGCATTTCTGAAGCTTGCCATGCCTCTCCTGGACTACAGCTTTAAAAAGCACAGGGTAAGCCTTTTGGAGACAGAACTGTCTGGAATCAGTTGGGAAGCATGACTGATGCTTGTTAGAAGGAGATTCCTGTCTCTGGTCACACATTGGCATGACACTTCATCACAAACACACATAATGTCTCCAGCTGCGCTCTGCCCTGTTTACTTGCCTGTCCCATGTGCTCTCAGCAAACAGATCGCTCGTTTCCCAACTTGCCATCACTCTTGTGGTTAGATGGCTTCACTGTTAGCAAAGGAAGCCCTTTCAACCTCCATCTCCTTTGAAAGTTATTACCGCAAAGGTGTCACTCATAGAGTAGGAAGCTCATGTGAGCAGTCAGATTGCTGACAGCTTGTGGTCCAGATGGACAGTGACATTGGTGCCTTTGCAATAATTCATGGAGCTTTGAGCAGGACAACACACATGAGTGCAGATGGACAGGCCAACCTTGCTGTGCTATATGACAAGCAAGAACAGTTCACTTATTCCCCCTGCTTCGTTGTGAGGCAATCCAGCTTTGCCAGTGAGACTCATGCTTTGGCTTAGTCTTCACAACTTGTTTCTCTAATAGAGAACTCGTTTCTACTGCAAATGTAAGATCTGCTCTCACGGATGTTTGAGGGAATGAGGTTGTCAGATATCTAGTCGTTGCCACTGGACAATAGAAAGTGCTATGTAATTTGCTCAATAGAGAGGACTGATACCCAGAGTTCATGCTGGATGCATTTCAAATACCAAGTCTAGCAGTATGTTTTATGCTTTTCCTCGATTCAGGAGGTTTCCTCTATTCCTCTATTTATACTTTTCCCCCTAGTTCAGAAGGTTATACTCAAGGCCAGGTGTGACAAGATTGTCTTGCTTTTAATCGTGCCACTTCCACTGATAATCATTAAACTGATTCAAAGTCAGTTTCAGTTCAGAGTGCTTGGCCTTGTGACATGTGGTTATGCTTTACCAGTAACTTTACAAGTTACTTAGATGCACAGTGCAAGTCTCCTATGGCTTAATCCTGTTTGTCTGATGTTTCCTGCATATGTGCATCATATCTCTATCCCATAGCCCTTTGAAAGGACTGCTAAGACTAATACTGTTTCCTTATGGAAAAATCCTTTGATTTGCTGGTCTACTTATTGCAGGATGATGTGCAGAGTTTGCTGAAAAACTTGCAGCTGAGTACCAGACAACTTCATCACATGTGTGGTCATTCCAAGGTAAGATAAGTTCTAATTGCAGCACAAACTCCTGTCCTAAGAATGATTTATTTCCCTTCCACTCCTTTTCTAGGGCATAGGCAGGTTCTACCTGCAGGCTTCCAGCAGTGTCTGTACAAGCAAAAACTCTGAGAGGAGGAGAAATAGCCTTGGTTAATGGCCCAGAGTTGAAATCTTTGATCTGGAATTGGCTTATTTGGATGTCAGATCAGGTTAGCATACCTGGTTTTTTAGGACAGAGGTTTATTGAACATCTTTGGTTGTTGGCATCTGTAAGAGGGTGTTTCTGAGGACACAAGCTAAGACCTTGGAGACCTCTTGCATAAGGTGCAGATGCCAGACTGATGATACGGGAGAGAAGTTTTGGCAAAGATCAGCAGCCTTGCAAGTGAGAAGAATCAGCAACAGGAGGCAGACAAGGGGAAAACCTTACTCAAAGTGCTCTTGCAGTGCCTTTTTGGTATTATGTTGATAGGGAAGAGGCTAAAGAGAGGGAGGAAGGTGGTAACGTGCAACCAGTCTGCCAGTCTCTCTGTAGCAGACTTAGGTCAGGAAGGAAGGAAGGAGAGGGTTAACGCTGCTTACAGCCTGGGGAGCCAGTGCTTGTTGTAAGAGAGTCACATGGAAGAAGACGGAAAGAACTTCATGTGTGCTGCTTTGTTCCTGACTCCTAAGAGGTTCAAGAACACCTGTCTGAGAAGGGAGCTTTGCCAAAGTAGTTGAAGGGAGAAAGCCAGCTGTTAGCATGGCTCCCTAAGCTGGATTTGCTACCAGTTTAGTCCAGAGTTGGCATCAGGACATAAAAGTCTAGCTAGAGATCAGAAGATGCCATTGCTGCTATCAGCATAGGAGAGAATTGGAAGTTGGCACAAACCCTGGAGGTGCTAAAAAGTCCTTCTCGTGTTTGAAATTGAAATCCTCGTGCGCTTTAAAGTCACAATTCACCTTGTAAATGGGATAACATCACTGCAGCTTGTGATGTCTTGTTTGTCTTTGCACTTGACTAGTATTTTCAAGTGCTGTGTCCCATGGTCCCTATTAGAGCCTGTAACTGCTATTAGCCAACACCTGTGTTTTACCACTGCTCTTGTATCTGTTGCAGTCTGGTTAGGTCTCTGTGCCAAATCATTTTTGCAAGAATGAGAAGGCAGCAGGTGAATCTAGGCAAATAAATGTATACGATGAATGCTCCATACCTGTTTGGAGTTGACAACAACTGTTAAATCAGTCTTGATTTTACTTTAATATAAAACTGACGTACCATGCAGTATTACCTAAGATTTGCTACTCTCCCTCAATATAAGTGTCTTTAAAGAGCATCATGCAGCAGACGATAGTGATCAGCTTTGCCTATAATTTCCTAAGTATTTGTCATTTACTCTTTCACACCAAGCCTCTCTTCTGTTTACATATCTAATGCTGGACATAAGGGCGGTTTCTGGAGACCTTTGCAAATGTCACAGTACTTAGTTGAGTCCAAATTGCCTGCAGACAGTTGGGCAGGTTCCAAGACCCAGGGAGTACTGTGATTGTTGACTGTGTCATTAGTGAGGTTTCCCTGATTTGGTTCTGGTTCATGCTGATAATTGCTGGGTCCTGCCTGTTACATGGGCTAGAGAACAGATTGCTGTTAGTATTCAGTTCCCTGTTCCCCTGTCCCTCTTCCCAGGTATGCTGAACTCTTCCAAGAAATGAAGCTGATTTGATTTCAGAGTATAGCTAATGAGAGCATCTTAATGAAAGAAGGTTATAAAGTATCCTCATGAAAGAGGAAAATACTTATGCACAGAATAATTGTTTATGGCTCTTGGCAGGTTTTCTGGTTTAGCAATGACTCTGTTCTGTACAGCAGATCCAAGCCTAGCAGGAAGAGATGCTTACCTTGAGCTAAATCTCATATAATACCTGGCATAGCTGCCCTTCCTCAGTTGGTTTTTGCTTACAGCAACTCCATCTGTTCCCTCCTGTCCCAGTTCACCAAAAGCCATTGCTGATTTGTCTGGACAAGTAGCTTTGAAGTTTATAGTGCAGACACATTCCATGTAGCTAGTGTAAAGGAATTGCATCAGACACTGAGCAAGAAAGGATTGTCATTGCAGTGGCTTCTTCAATACCTTTCTCATTCTTTCTTCTCCGTGCTTGGTAATTCAGCAATTTCCTGGCATGAAACTCCCTGCAGCATTCATTCACAGGTTGTGGCTATCAGCAAGTGGGCGTCTCCCTTCCTAGGTAGGTAGCTTGGCATTCTGGCCACTTGTAGCATTGCTTTTTGCTTTGGACTGGAATGGTGTGATTATCCATTGCTAACCTCTACAGACAACTCCGCTTTTTCACCAGCACTAGCTTGTAGGTGAGTCAGACTTACTCAGACATTATCAGCTGCACACACCACCAGCACCAGCAGCAATGCAGCTTCCAGAAAGTCCTGTGCGAGCAGGCTGCGTGGCTGCCATGAGCAAGATGGCAGCCGCGCAAGATCTGTGTGTGAAGAGCTGCGTCACATTCTTGGAGAACAGAGCAAGTGACACTAGTCTGTTGCTGAGATGAAGGAGCAAAGGAAAAGCAGATTCTCAAAATCATTTCCCATGGGTCAGCAGAATTCATGTGACTTGAGGAGTTACTAGCCTCTCTCTACTGTTCACAGGAAAAGATGAGGCTCCTGTTTTTATCCAGAGTAGATATGGCTGTTTGGATTGTTGCAAGGGATCATTTTGCTGCCTTAGACAAAATGCTTATCTGAATATCACTTTTTTTAACAAAAGCTGCAAGAGAATTTGGCCATGAAATGACATAATCTGGGCAAGCTTTGTGGGAATCGTGTCCCATCCCTCCCACCTGTGTAGCCAATGGCTTTTTAAATAGCCAGAGTGCTCAGGCAAGAACCTGTCTATGTTGTCGTGTTGTCTTGTTTCATATTTAGATTCACCAGGACATTGGACTGACCAACCACGTGCCTCTGCTGAAGAAGTCACTGGAGCAATTTGTGTACCGAGTGAAGGCGATGCTGGCGTTCAACCACTGCCAGGAGGCCTTCTGGGTGGGCATCCTTAAAAACCGGGATCTTCAGGTGAGTATCGCTGTCCTGCCTGGGGCAATTAAAATCTGGGCAAGATGAGCATCGTCCTTTCCAGGACAACTGTAACCGCCCCGGTGCGCGAGTAGAGCTAAAAGGCCGGATTCAATATGCCTGTATTGCAGTGACGTCCAGTGCAGCAGAGCGCTTCATTTCAGGGTTAAGGGCCTGTGGCTCCGAGGGCTTCCTTGCAGCGAGGCTCTCTCCCCAGCCTCGGCTTTTATTGTTTGTAACGGGCTGGGGGCTGGGCGCAGGGGCAAGGTGGCCCGAGCACCCCTTCACGCGCTCTCTGTGTGTGGCTTTAGCAGAAGCCAGGTCCGGCCGTTTTCTTCGCCTGCTGTTAGCAGTAGGCCAGTTAAAACCTGCCTTGTACCCAAAAGCTCTCCGAGATGGGCAGGGCGCGCTGCTTCCTGGCGTTCTGCCCCAGCCGCTCTGCCCGCTCCGCGTACACTCAGCGCCGCTCTCGCGTTCGGCTCAGGGAGAAGAAATCCTGTCCCAGGCCTCCGAGGGGCGGCACTCGGGGGAGGAGGAGGACTCCGCAGACAGCGCTGCCGAGGTACCCGCCGGGCGGGGGCGGGGCGGGGGGAGCCCCGGCTGGGGCGGGGGGAGCCCTGCCCTGACGGCCGCGTCCCCGCAGGAGCCGAGCGGCAGCGGCGCGGACGGCAGCGGCGCGGGCAGCAGCGAGGAGGACGCGGCGGCGCCCTGAGGGGCCGGGCGGCGGCGGCGGCGGGAGGGGCCTGAGGCGGCGGCGGGCCGGCCCCGCCCCGCAGCGCGCGGAGGGGGCGTGGCCACGCGCAGGCGCGGTGCGCGCCGGGGCGGCGGCGGCGGGGGCGGCCATGTCGGTGCAGGAAGACCCGGTGCAGCGGGAGATCCACCAGGACTGGGCCAATCGCGAGTACATCGAGGTGATCACCAGCTCCATCAAGAAGATCGCGGACTTCCTCAATTCCTTCGGTGAGGGCGGCGGGGGAGGCGGGGGGGCGTTAGCGGCGGGCCGGGGCGGCGGGCCGCGGTCTCTCACTGCCGCCTCCCCGCAGACATGTCGTGCCGGTCGCGGCTGGCCACGCTGAACGAGAAGCTGACGGCGCTGGAGCGCAGGATCGAGTACATCGAGGCCCGGGTGAGCAGCGGGGCGGCGGCGGCGGGGGGCGGGCGGGGGCGGGCCCGGGGCCGGCCCTGCCTGAGGCCTTTCCTCTTCCCGGCAGGTCACCAAGGGCGAGACGCTGACGTAGGCCAGGGCCGGCCCCGGGCCCCGCCGCCCCGCCGGAGCACCGCCGCCCCGCACCCTGCTCGGGGCCTGCCGCCGCCGCCGCCGCCACCGCCGCCTCTGCTTGTGTTGCCAATAAACCGCTGTGCTCCTGCCCTGCTTGCTCTCTGCCTGCCTGCCTGGGGCTGCGCCGCGGGATGCCCGGCTCCCCGCCACCGGCTTGGATGTCAGAGCCTGCCCTTCCACCCGCCTGAGCCGCAGCGGCCGGGCCCTCGCTCCTCCCCACACATGGGGGTTATGATGGGAGGGGGCGCCCTCCAGGGGCTGCAGGCCTGGCTGCTGTCGGCACCGGGAGGCACCTGACCAGCCTTCAAGGTGCTTTGTGCTCCTGCTGGGGTCACAGCAGAAAATCCGATGATCCCGATGGTTTGGAGGGTGTCTCAGCCTTCACGTGTGCATGCTGTCCGGGCTACGTGGGGATAGCAGGCTCGCCTGATGTGGTGCACCTGCCACAGGAGGGTGCCCTTTGCTGGCACCTGGGAAGAGGTGCTTATCCTCCTCTCTGGGGAGGCAAGGAGAAGGCAGTCTCTCTTCCCTTCTCACCCCTCCTCCATCTCAGTGGGCATCTAGAGCCGCAGACTCACTGCTCATATTTAGTGTTTGTTGGGGAGTCCATGGAGCTCGTGTCAGTAAAGGTCTTGCTTCCCAGCAGGCTTTAAATGTCTTTGTATGTTACTCTTAACTGAAAGCTCTCTTTTTTTCACGATGGCAGCGTAACGTCTGCAGTGTTTGTTGGGCACCTCGGTAACCTGATGTTCTTTATATTTTTGAGGCTGGCTGGTTGGTCCTCAGCGTAGGTCCTCAAAGCTCACAGTTTTGTTCTCCATAAAAAGCTCTGTGTTTTCCATTGTTTGAATAAGTGTTCCTCCAGCCTTTCCCTCAGCTCACCTAGCCAGTTATGCTTTACTGTCGGGTTGGACTGCACATCTGGGAGGCCTGGCTGCTGCTGGCGTATAGTCTCAGCAGAAATAAGTGCTGTAGCAACCTTGCAGAACTTAGAGTGGAGCAGCCAGGGATCATTGTACTTTTGCTCAGGGACGATATTAAATTATGAGAAATAGTGCTGGTGTACAAGATTGGTAGGTAGAGGGAAAGCACCTATCTCTACTCGGAGAAAGTTGCTCTGTGGCCCAGGAATGTCAAAAGTACACCCATAGCCCATACACTGCTTATTCTGGGTGTGCTAGAATGGAGTCCTGACATCTCCATCCTTGGAGATAACTCGGTACTTGTCTGGACAAGGCCCTGAACAACTTGGTCTGACTTTGAAGTTAGCCCTGCTTTGGGGGGGAGTGGGGCTGAGGTAGAGACCACCAGAAGTCCCAGCCTAAATTATCCTAAGGTTCTTCACCCAAAGACTGAATGGGAGGCAGAGGGTACCACAGACATGTTTGTGACTGGGGCTGTACCAGGCTGACCTATTCACTTGAGATCATTTCCTTGATCCCGTTCCCAGCTAGCAGTGTGGTGTGCCTCTTCTGATCCCTTCTTGGATCTCCTCACACACCGTTACAACAGTTACCCATTTGCCCTCTGTCTCCAGGGTTTCTTACAGGAGCAGGTGTTGCCCCACAGTCTGTGTGGCCAAAGCAGTTTCAGTGTAGGAATCTGTCTTCTGGAGGGTACCGCTCCTCCCGGCACACGTGCTGGCACAGAGCTTGGGCACTGTGGGATCAGCCTGTCTGGTTCATCTCCCAGCAGGGATGCCAGGTAGCTCGCTCCGGTACGGAGTTCTGCCCTTTGTGTTTCCCTTTCAGGAAGTCTCAGTAGTTCCCTAGGCTCTGTAGTACTAGGCTCTCTGGTTTGGGTGCCGCCGATCCAGGATAAACCACACCACCATCTCTGGGAGGTGGAGAAACCTTCTGGTCCTCAGGCTGATGCTGCTTCTTCCAGCAGTGCTGTGGTCTGCAGCCCTGTGGTAGATGGATCTTTGATATTTTTGATTGTTTTAAAAGACTGAGGAATTCTGCTTGCCTTTTTTTGTTGTACTGTGTCTTTTTAAGAATATGATGCCCCAGGAACCCACATTAAACTTTTCTGGAGTGGATTTGTGTATTCTAAATCAGGAGACTGATATAAATGCCGCGTTAGCAGTGCTGTTCCACCCCCCACCCCCCCCCACCCCCCGCACATTTAATGTAGCAGGAGATGACAATGTACTGAGTTATGCATTCCCCTTGTCCCGGGAGAGCTGGGTGCTCAGGCACCCTTGCAGCTCTGAGATCTTTTGGTGATCTGAGACCTGTTCCCAGAGCCTGAGCTAGAAAGCAAGCTGTTTGAGGCCTCCTATGAAGGTGCCAGAATGGAGCAGATTCATTAGAGCCTGAATCACATCTGTAGGTTGAAAAAGGTTTGCCCTCACAAGTGGTAAACGGTGGCCTTTTACTGCTCCCTGCCTGCTGGACACAGCCAGGCCTCATGGAGTGGCCAGAGCAATTTTGCAGTTGCCATGTAACAGTTCCAAGGTTTGGGAATGAGTGGTAGTACTGAGTTTTGATCTCGGGCGGGAGGCGAGGTGGTAACTGTATTGGCATCTCTATTTTTCTGGTGTCAGCATGAGAAAGAGAGAGCTTGAATTCAAGCTTTGCGTACCCCATAAAGGTGGTCGTGTCTTGTCCAAAGCACATGTTTTAAGATGAATGGATTGGACTACTCAAATAATTCTAGCTTCTAGTAAATAACCTTTGGGCTCTCTAGGTGCCTACTACTTGCAGAGCCTTGACTTTAGGAAACTGCTTTAAAGTCGAATCTGCCTTCATCCCCTTTATGTTGCAGGTGATTGAACGTGATAATAAATTAGTGACCCGAGGTGATGCTGAGAGAGGAATGTGTCAGGACACAGCTGAGTTACTGAGAGCTGTGCTTTGTCTCTAATAACTTTGCAAAGCTGGAATCTTCCTTAAAGATCCCAGAAGATGGTGTCTGTTTGCATCCTGGTGCCAAGGCATGGACAGCAGTGGAAGTCACCTGAGTAGTTGTCTCACCAAGAGAAGGCCGGCCCTGCCTGCCTGTCGTGGCCTGCTGCTCACACCAGGTCAGCGAGCTGGGAAAGCCACAGGGCTTTGAACGGTCTCCAGATTCACTGAGATTTTTGCGTCCAATTTCAAAAAAGCTGCTTAGTAGTGTTGCTCTGAACCCTGCAGAGCATGGGGACCGGGGACCTGGGACTTGTTCCTAGTGCACGTAGAAGCTTTAGGGTGGATATGCTGGCAGCTTTCCTGTCCCCTCACCATCCCTCTCCCCCCGCGGTCTGCCACAGCCGTGTGTGTTTTCACTGCATCACAGAAACATGAAGCCAGTATTTGATGGAGCTGCTTTTTGAGGAGGGGAGGATTCTTGATGGGTATATCCTGGAACAAAAGTTGAAGAATAATATCCTGAGGAAACAATGGATAGATCAAACTCGGAGTCCTACTGACTTCCAGGATCACACCTGCGGCAGATTTGTAGGTACGCCTTAGCGGGGGGGTGCACTGTGCTGCCCTCGGGGCAGGTTTGTCAGCGCCTCTGAGCTGCTGGCCCAGCCCTGCTGTGTAGCTGGCCCTGTGTTGCCCCCTCTGTCAATAGGTAACCCCCCGTCTCGTGCCTCGTTACCCCACAGGCTTTTCTGCTTCCTGGCTTTGCCAGCTCCCAGCAGGGCTGTTGCTGAGAAAGCGGTAGGAGGCCAGGTCGTGGCTTGCCTCGCTTGGCAGGGTTACGAAAGGGGTTCTAGGACCAAACCCATTCCATAGAAAGGATTAAATGTTGAAATCCTTGGTGTTGCCTGTTTGCTCGAATGTACTGAGGAAAGGGACTGTATCAAGAGGGAGTGTCGGCTGGAGCAGGGAACGTCACCTCGGGCTCCCTGTGCTTCTTGGGAAGTGTGTGCTTTCCCCTTCCTGCAGCTCTGCCTCCCCCAGGCTGCTTCCGGCCCTACTGTGAGACCAAAAGAATGGAGGTGGGAGGGGACCCCAGGAAACTGGGAGGACGAGGAAGAGGAGAAGTGGTGATTTTCATCAGATTTTGTTGCAGGTTGCTCCTGGAAGGTGGTCAGGGTGGTGGGTGGGGAGAGTGCCCTTATCCCCCATGCCAGTCCCCTGCGCTTGCTGCAGAGCTCATGTACCCAGCCAGGCCAATGACTGGGTGCAGTCACTGTTCCCCACTGCTCTAGCAGCCGGCAGCCCCTTCCCCAGCTTCCTGGCACCCCAAGCCTTCCCTTTGCTCCTTTGCAGCCATTTGGGAGCAGGGCAAATATTTTTGTGTTAATAACGATGGGATTGCACTAGTGGCATGAGTAGAGATGTGATGAAACACATATTCTTCAGATTTACCATCAGGAATGTAATAAACTGAACAGAAATTGGCACATTTCTGGTCAGGATTTGGAAAATGTTCTCACCACGCTGTTACCTTCAGTATCTGCAACGATCGTGAGGTTCCCCCTCAGTAGGAGGCTTTGCTTTTAGATATAGATGATGGGTTGATTCCCAAAGTGCTTTCCCCCAGCTTTCCCTGTGGGAGCCCTCCTTGCCTTGGCTCGGGAACGGAGCTGGGCCCAGAGCAGCAGAGCTCCCCCAGGGACGGGACACAGGGCCTGTCCTGTGCAGCATTATGTCAGCTGTGGCTGGTTAAGGCCCCGGGGTGTGTGTGTGTGTGTGGCCTTGCTGTGACCAATACATGGTTCTTGAACTGCCCCTCTGGGACAAGCTGGGGCCAGGCCACAGAGGCACGCAGGAGGCTGTCATTGCTTGTGGTGATGCTCAGGACTGCCCCATCATCTCCTCCAGCCCCTCTCCTGCCCTGGGCGGGCTGTGGCCAGGCCCTGAGGGTGTTACAGTACCATTTGCTTCTGCCTGTATTTCCCGCACCCTGGCTCAGGGTGTAGTAGGTGCGTGGCTGGGACTGATTTTCAGTCTTTGATTTTTGCCTCCTCCAAGGAGTATGAGAAGGCCAAAGCGCTGGCTGCACTGTGGGAAAGGGAGTCTTTGCAGGGTGAGGCGTCTCATCTGGAAAGTGCAGGAGCAGCCAGTGAGACAGGAGAAAATGGTGTTGAGGGAGAGGGGAGAGGAAAAGGGGCCAGGTCCACCTTGCTCCAGCTGGAGCTCGGTCATTAGCTTGAGGTCCGGGAATATCATCAGGTACCGCAGGACCAAATACTGCCTGTCCCTTATGGACTTGTGCTTTGTGCTGGGGACCCACTATCCATCCTACTGATGGCGGCAGGGAAGGTGCATGGCCCTGGCCTTCGGTAGCCAGCCTGCAGCCCCCCTGCAGAAAACTGCTGCTTTAGCTAAACTGGAAGGACCAGTAGCCATTGCCCCAGGGGCTGGACAACTCCCTCCCTCCTGCAGAGCCACATCCCTCAGAGGTGATTTGTGAACCTGTATGCTTCTGACCCATAATAAAGGGGGGCTGCCATTAATGAGGGAGCATTAATGTGAGCCTAAGCCATTAAGGGGGGAATCCTGCACTTGTCTCAAGACTGAAATTGCTCAGTCTTCAGCCTCATGAGCTGTTGGTAAGTAACAGCACCTGATGAGGTCAGTAATTCTCCAGAGAGCAATACACCCTGGCCTACACCTTCAGCGATGTAGACTGCTCAAACAGAAGAATCAGGCAAAAGCCAAGGGCATGTGCCCAGGCACCTCTCCCATCCCCTGCCAGCCCCTTGGTTTTCTTTCAGTAACTGGCAAGAAAAGCGATTCTCAGGTCGCTGACTGGTGCAGGGGCAGGCCAAGACAGCTGCACCACGGGAGAGCTCCTTTGGTCTCAGGTTGTTGGGCTGTCTGCTCCTCACTGCTTCCAAAACCCCTTGGCTGTGGTTTCCTGTTGTTCTAGGAAGCTGTGAGCTCCTCGCTGCCCCTGTGACTGCCCAGAGAACAGGTCACTGCTGTGGGCTCAGCCCTGGATGGGACCGTGTCCCAGCCCTCGGACAGAGCTGCCCGATGGGACATGCTCCAGCGGCTCTGTGTGAGTGCCCCAGAGCTGTCGCCGTGCAGCTTCATCCTGGCCCTGAAGTCACAGCAGGGCTGGGAGGTCACACGGCCCCATGGTGCCACACCAGCCGTCTGAACTGACGGTGCAGCTCCTGGCCCTGACAGCAGCAGCACAGTGCCAGGGTGGGAGGCTGTGGCCCCCACCTCCTGTTGCCACCTCCTCCTGGTGGCCCTGCGTGCCAGCACTTCCTTCCCTCCAGTACTTCAGCAAGAGCTTCCTGGGTGTGAGAGCTCTGCTGAGCTCAGGGGCCGTATGCTGGTCCATCCACTCCTCCAGGGTGTTGCACATGGCCTGGAGAGAATCTGGAGAGCTGCACAGAGGCAGGAGGAGGGCAGCGGGCCCCTCTGCTGCTCGTGGAATCGGTGGCGTAGGGCACAGGTACGGGAGAGCACGCAGGGGCAGCTTGCATTGCTCTTAGGTGCCACCCTGGGCTTTGCCCGCAGGCGGGGAGCCCTAGGCTAGACGGGCCTTTGGTTTGAGGTGATTCTCTTGAGAGAACAGCAGAACTGGAACCTGGTTCCGCGCCCCCCCCGTTTGTCGTGCACTTGATAGCGTTCGGGTGACCTAACTTGGACAGCCGAGGACTCAGCTGGTGTGGTGGTGCCTGCACACGCGGCGGTGGTGCCTGCACACATCTTCCTGTGAGGCAGTGCTCTTCCCCCCGACAGACAGACAAAGGAATGGGAAGCTTTGCACCCTTGGAGGGCCTCAGAGCGCGCGGGAGGGGTGAAACAACTGTGCTGAATGTAGGCGTCTGCCTTGTAGGTGTCTAATGTCAAGTTACACGAATCCTGGGCATTGTATAATCATGTCTTGGCTTCTGTTTCACTAGGAATTAAAAAAGAAATGCAAATGAAAGGAAATAAATGCACGCACACAGCGCAAGCTCTCTTCAGGCGCAAACACCCCAGCAGCCCCCATTGCTTCATTAGCCACGTGGACCTGCACTTAGAGCTCCAGTGATGGGATGTTCCTGAGACTACAGCTGCCCGGGCCTCTCAAGCGTTTCCCCACTTGAAAAGTAGGAGAGCATTATCAAAACTGGTGGCTTGTCAGTGGCAAGCCTCCAGATGCAGGGTCATCGGATGCACGGCGAGGCAGCTGGCTGGTGCCTCGCTGCCTGGTAGTGCAGCGGAGCGTGGCTCAGGTTTCCTTAGCTCCCCTCTGTTGTTTGCTAAAGCTCAGCTACAAAAGCTGTACATATGAAAAGACTTTTAAAGTATTCCACACCAGCGCGTGCGAGACATTTCACAGCCAACCCAGAAGTGCTGTATCGGTACCAGCTCTGTATTTAGTGGTGACTGCCGGAACTGGATTGGAAGAGCTCAGCTCTCCTCCTCTACCCAACCGACGATAGTGCCGTCCGCCCCTCAGCTAGGAGAAACTCTACAAGGTGTGGATCACTGCGTCTCGGTGCCCATGTCTCAGTGGGAACAAGGATTACACACCAGCAGTCTGTGAGTGTCTTTGAACCGTGTTTAATTTGTGCTCTGCTGGGGAAAACAAAGAGATAAATAGTCCGTGAATCTGCTTTGCTGCAGCAGTTACTCCTTTCCTGTATGATCACACACAAATCCTTCCGTGCCTCCATCCAGAATCCCAGCCGCACCCCAAGCTCCCAAACCAGGCCACTTTTCTTTTAGAGACTGGGCAGGGAAAGAAACAGCTCCCGTGGCAAGTGCCAGAGCCAGGTCCACTTTCCCTCCTTTCCGAACTAGAGTTTGCATTTCAGACAAATGCTTCAAGTATGAAAGAAAAAGACTCTAATGTAAGAGCAGCTGCCTTAGTCAGCTGGGGGGGGTGAGCTGCGGGGCTGTGCTGCGACAGCCAGGTTAGCGCTGCCACCTTCACATCTCTGGCCTTTAAGAGAGACGTACCGTTTAGGCTTCTGTGTTTCTGTGCTAAGAAACTCAACGCGTTTCCACGAGAAACCTGAGCTGTGAAACAACGTTTTTGCTTTGCCCTGCAGTAGTCTGAAGCGTCCTTCAGTTCCGCTTTCCTTCCCGCTGTGTACAGAAAGCCAGAGCTGCACGCCTATAGCGCAGCGGCCAGAGCCCGCCGTGCCTGGGAAGGGCTCGTCCTGCCCTGCCGCGGGCTGGGACACCCTGCGCCTGCGGAGACCTGCGGAGCTGAGCATCAGCAGAACCGAGTACAACTGGGAAGGGGTATGGAGGGCAGCGTGGGAGCAAGACTGCTGGCAAGGGCCTCCTGCAGCCTGTCCCCGTGGGCAGGGCCAGGACCACAGGATGGCAGCCTTTCTGCGCAAATGCTTCAGCACACACAGAGACCTTCAGGGAGTTCAGCGGCGCTGATGGCCTGGTGGCTTTCTCCCCGACTTCTGACCCCACGAGAAAGCAGGTTCAAATGTTGATAACTTGCAGAGGGGGGAAAGGGGAGTACCTTCTGGGGAACTGCAGAAACTTGGAGCACTTGGCCTTTGCCAAACTGGGAGTTGCAAGAGCAGCCACAGCCACCTCCTGAGCAGCACAAAATATGAAGTCATGTCCGTATGCCTGTGACACAGCTAAGCAATGTGCACTGTGGCCTGACAAAGCTGCTAGCGGCTCAATAACTGCTCCACACACTTCCAGACCTGCTGTAGCAAAACCTGATGCTCATTTATTTCAGGATCTGTACACACTTGGCTTGCCCGCAAAGGCACAGGGCAGCTGCTTAATGTGTCCGTAGCACCTGGCCAAAAAAAAATGAAAAATTGTGAGACTCAAGCATCTGTACAGTAGCCTGCTATTAGCAATGTTATCATTGGTAATAAGGAGAAACAAAGAAGAACAGTTTGCTGGAGTCTGTCAACAGGGTCTGCAACATGCACTACGTTCATCTTTTGCCTCTATCGCCACTGCCTCAGTGGTGATTAGAAATCAGAGATTTTTATGTAAATAATACAATTTTTACTATAAGAATATAGCTATAGCACCCTGATCCACTTTCTACGACAAATCATATTAGAAAGCTTCTAATGAATTTGAAGAAAATGTAATTTTGACTAGAAATAAGACTTTAAGGAAGTAATAAGACTATAAAACAATAAGAAAAAAACAGGCATAGATGTGAGCATAGTGTTCTTCTTGGTTCTTGATGTGGTTTAGGAGAGATGCTAGAAGATATGTATAGAAAAAAATAATATTAGGCCTAGTTCTTAAATTTAACAAGCTTTAGCAAAAATGTTACTGTGTTATTTTTAAATATTAATACAATGAATTAGTTATTATGGCAAGTAATTCCACAGAAGGGTACAGAATAAGAAAAAAAATCCCCAAAAGTTCTCAGTAAGGTACAACACAATCCACTTCCCCATACTGCAAAAACTTCCATGGCTAAACCCCAGACCCTCTCAGCTCCGCCAAAGGCAAATGGCTGATTTCTCATCATCTCCCAGCATAAGAGGGTAGTATTAGTTCAGTGGTAGTCTGGAGGGTTAGGGGAGTGGGTTGTACATACTACTTGTTGCTTTTTTCCTCTTTCTCAAGGTGTTCAGAGCTTAAAAATAAAAAGGAATCTGTAAACTGGCTGTAGCTTGCAAAATGCAGCTGACAGTGAAGCATAATCCTCCCTCAGTTACTTGTACTTCGTAGTCTCACACAATTGTTAAAGCAGACTTTATTTAAAGAAAAAAAAGCAACTAAGTAAACACACAGAAGGGACTAATTTAACCAACCCTTTGGATAAAAGTCAGGGTAGGGCAAGAGGTGTTATGGGAGTGTTTTAATCCTTCAGAAATGTGATGACTAAATGAGCAATTACAACTGGGAATATGTACCATCACTGGGCCCCTCCTACACTCACTTAGGAGTATTTCTACATTTCTCATGCACCCTGCCTGTGTGACAAATCTGCACACACACTGCACCCAATTAGTGTCAAGCATAAGAGCTGCTCAGCACGTGTCTTGTGTCTCTAAACTCCTCCGGGAAGCAATTTTCCCAGCATACAAAGAATAAATCACCATCCTCCTAACTCTCTCAGAGGACAGCTCTCAAATAGGGGCAAAATAAAGACGTAATATATGATAAAGTATTCTAATTAATTAAATAATATTGTCCCAGCAGAAGTAGATGCAGAGTATTAGCTGCTTTAAGTGTTAAACATTGCATGTAATTAAATATGTTGGGGTAGGTGAGACACAGTACTTGAATAGGCACTTGTGGAAAACCAGTCAAGCAGCGCACTTAGGAAAAACCTCCAACAACCCCAAACAAACAAACAAAAACCTTGGAAAAGAAAGGAGATAGCAATGCACACCTACTACATGAAGTATAAATCACCTTCTCTGTTTCTGTCCCAGTCTCTCCAGAAGCATCGGTACATGAAAAGGTGAGAACGGGAGGAGGGTACACAACACGCTCTGCACACTCCCTCCTCAGGCACCAGATGCCCCAGGGTGAAACCGTTAGCTTAATTTGACAAATGACATAATGTGACCACGCCTTGTATGATCAATAGACACACTGTGCTATTGGAACGTCCCTGGTGCTGTCCCACGATACCAGCTATCACTCTTCACACACATTTCCAAGTGACCAAACTTTGTGCTTAGACAGAGGCAACACTCCCTGAGAAAAAGGAAATCTTACACCGGGATGTAACACAAATCCTACTGAAACAAAGCCAAGCCCAGAACTGTATTTTAGTCCAGTAACTGAAAGGCCGGGTTACCTCTGAGCAGGCCTGGAAGTTTCTCAGGAAGTCATAGGAGCTGGAATCCTTCCTTAGGTGAGACTACTGGGGGCCAAAGGCAAGAGACTGGCGTGAGACAGGCTTAATTAATTGGTTAATTATCTATCAGGGGCAGCTGTAGTGCCAACGCCAGGGTGAAAATGCCTGTTTTGGTGTAGCTGGTGCATGTAAGGTGTTGAGCTGAGCTTCCTTTTCCTGGTGCTGACGCAGAAGAGGTCTGTTCTTTCCTACTCCCTTGTTGCCTTCTGCTAAAGGCTGGCTGGTGAGAAACCGTCACCTGCTGGCGAAGGAGCAGCTCCCCTAAACAGAAGACAGCCCTGGGGTGGCTCCAGTTTAACGCTGTGCTGCAGAAGTTACGTGCATCTGAGGTGGGCGAGAAGGCCTCGGAGGAGAGCACCGAGGAGCTTACCACAGGTAAAGGACAAACAAAACCAGACAGATGCTTTGTTTCAGGTTATTCTAAGAGAGGCCGTGAGGATTAGAAAGAAGCCATTTGTGTCTCTTCCTCCTGCCAGAAGACAGAGCACTAAACCCGTAAGCAAAGTAAATTGGTACTCTCGGTGCCCGAGACTGTAGCAGCCTACGCAGGGCAAGAGAGCCAGAGCACGCGGGTGCTGGGCAGCGAGGGCACGCAGGCAGTTGCTAGCGTGCGGGAAATTGCCTGTGCGTAACTCAAGGATCCGAAGGACCTTTGTCTTTCAGGCAAGTCCATCCTGATCTCTCACACTTGCTATTATCAGAACCCAAGAGACCATTACTAAGAGTTAGAGAGCAAAACAGATTGCTGGAAAAGGGCAAAGAGACCTCCCCCAGTTTACCACCATTCCCTTAGGCTAATCAGGGGCTGGGGGCTGGGCCCGGCCCGGGTTGCTCCCTGTTGCTTTCTAAGAAAGAGCAAGTGCTAAGAAACACACTGCAAACAACACTTGACCTTATAACAAATGGAGGATTTGGATTTTTACGTGTTTTTTAAAAAAAAACAACCCTATTTTTACTTTTACTCATTTACTTATTATATGTGTTGCTGTATAAGCACACCTAATTTGATAAAAATCTGACTTCCAGCTATGACATCCAGAGAACTTTTGTACCCGGCAAATGTTTGGGTGGGAATCTATCTCAGGGTGCATGATGAGAGCTGAGAAATTCATAGTCGTGGTCGTAGTGAAAGCAAATGTTAGGCTGAGGCAGCTCATTTAAGAAATACTAATACTTTCTTTGCCTTGACTGACTTAGGAATTGGAATTCCCATGTGATACTAAGTGGAAAAACGTGGGGGGAGCTCGGGGGAATTGTGCGTGTCCCAGGGGCTAGGGGCTGGCCCGTGCAGGGTGGGCTACCTGGGAGTAAATGGCCAGCACTGCTCCTGGCAACCCAGCTGGATCCTGGCAGTCCGTACAGGTGGCTCCACAGGTGAACACAGCAGGAGATCCTGCTGGATTCCAGCTTATCACCTGGTCAGGGTGATGTAAAGCCCTTTTCTCCAGAGGGGCAGCTGTGCCTTTTGCCTACAGAGGAGCCCCCAGCAGCCTCACACACAGAGCAAACTGCAGAGGAAGATCTTGAATGTGGCTCAGCCCGTCGTGCCTTGGTGAGCGCAGCCATAACCGGAGGTGGCACTGGCTGTGGTGGGTTTGGCCACCTCTCTCTCTCTGGTCGCTGGAGACAGGCGTGATGGACGGTGTCTTTCCCTTCCCTGTCACTGGCCTGGCTGCTCCGTCACAGGACGCCGCAGCCCTGGGGCCTCAGGGATGAAGAGGGGACCCTCCTGGGGGCACTGCCTGATGCCCTCTGGCAGTGTCCCGCTCCTGATGAGCCTGCGGTACAGCAACCACCCGCCGCCCTGCTCCCTGCACGGGCATTTCCCTGGCGCTTTCCCCGCCGGGCCCAGGGGCGGTCTGGGCAGGGGGGCAGCGTGCCCCGGCCCCCAGGCCGCCATCACGGTGTCCTCGCTCAGCTCCGCAGCAGCCCAGCATTTTTCCCCTCAGAGAGGGATCCCTGTGTCCCACGGCCTCATGTACCCGACAGGCCAAACAAGCAGGTCTGGGCTCCCCCGGCCAGGGCTGCGCTGGGGCAGCCACGGGCAGGGGTCCAGGCCTGGCTAGTCAGGGACCCTGGGGTCCCTCGGAGCCGGTGGGATCGGCCCTCGGCCACCTTCCCTGGTGCTCAGGGACACGGGGAACAAACACACAGTTCCTCCCGCCCCCGCTGGAGCGTGGCGGCCGTGGGGCGACGCGGGGCTGCTCTGGCTGTGAGTCAGGGCAGGCCACGTGAGGCACGGGGCCAGCCCCGACGCCTGCCCGCCCGCCATCGCCCGCCCGGCCAGACGTCGCGCAGCCCCGCAGGTGAGTGCCGGGGAGCGGCTGCGGAGCTCCTCGGGGCTGAGGCCGAGGGTGCTCAGGGGTGCTGCCGCGGCTTTCGGTCCGCGGCCGGGTTGTTCATTGCTCCCCAAGGAGTTGTGGCCCAGCGGGGGTGAGCCGCAGGGCTTCCCTGTAACAACGGCGTCTTCTTGACTGGACTTCCCCACCTTTTAAATATCTTTTTCTTCCTATAAAGTCCTCACGGCAAATCCTGCACTTCATACGTAAAGGAAGATTTTTTTTGCTTTAACTTTACTCAGACTACAAACGTGAGCTCTTCTGGCTTCTGTTGAGCTCATTTTCTTCACTTCGGAGCTTCCCAGCCACCGCAGAGAGGAGCGCACAGCACGTAAGGAGGAACAGAAGCCAGGTAACTGGGCGTGTGACCGCCTGCAGGAGCGCTGCCATCGCGGCTGGAAAACAGGCAGCAGGCGGCCCAGGTTCGCAGGTGTGGGGCTGGCAGCAGCGTGGCCCAGTGCCCGGGCGCGCTGCGGAGCTGGCAGGGAAGGCAGTGCCAGTGCTACGGCCAGGGGCAGCCGGGCTGCATGCACTCCCTGGTCACCCCCCTGGGGACGGTCACGTTGAGCCTGGGGAGCGGCCCTCCCTGCGGTGACACGCACTCGCTGGGGCTCTCCACGTGCCTGTGTGCAAGGATGCCGTATAGAGTGAAAAGTCTTGAGTTTTGCTACTTCCCTGTCGCATTTCAACCCTATTTGACAACAGGAAGGCAAGCAGGCGGGTAGCAGAATTATCTCCCTGGTGGCACTGCCTGAGGAGGCGAGTAGGAACGGTTTCAAGCTGAGCTGGTGTGGACCGGTTCTTGTTGTCTCGGTGGAAGAAACAACCAGCTTCGACTTATAGCCACAGCCCTCCAGGACGTCGTCCCGTGGAACCAGCTGCTCGGACCAGGCTGAGACTGGCAGGTGTGCTTTATGACGTTTGCTTGCTTTGGTTTGAGAGAAGGGCACGGAGGGAGTTAGCGTTCATGTTTAAAAGAAAATATAGCAAGACTTGGTGTGAGCGTACGACTTAAAATGAAAGGTAAAAGTAGTTTCAAAGGGAAAAGGTTTAGGATTGTCTGGCTTTTGTCTTGATGACAAAAACAACCTTATTTTACTTTATTTACATGTTTTAGTATTGCACTGAACAATTTCACTCATGTATTTCCCCAGCTAAGCAAAAAGTTGTTGTGGATGGCAGTTATAAGCCTCACTTCCTAAACAAATAGGAGAAGTCTGACTGCATGCAAATTTTATTCTAACATGTTAGAAAACACCTCACTGCAATTAAGTTCTGATTTACTGTGGGGAAAGCAGGGTGAGGTCTGTTGTTCATGTTATTCCTCAGTGAGCTCATGGCCGGGCTGAAATGCCAGTACATCATCATCCTTCTCTCATTGTGAGGTATAATCAACTAAATCACTTTTAAAACATACCATAATTAAATGCCTAGACTTATCCTTTGTTTAGATCTGATTCTCTTCCCAGAAGAGCCACATGGGAATTAATTGTCCATAGTCTAAGAGAAATTAGGTACCCGACTTCCTTAGTTACGTAAAGCTGGGTGACTGCCTGGGCTTAGCCGTGCTGGAGGCACACAAAGGGAGATGGGACGGGCTGCTCCGGGATCCCTTGTGGCACCCAGGTCTTATCATAGCGGGATGCATAAGTGCGTTAGGCAAAGAGGTTTCTGTTGCTGCTACAGCTGAGCAGTCCAGTCATGTGGTTCAGCAGATGAACAGTTTTAAGGTAAATCAGTCTGACGGCGAATGAGGTTGACAGCATCTCCTCTGCCTTCGGTGTTGGATCTGCTCTTCCTTTGTGTGTGGTGGGACAGATCTGCTGGTGCCTCCCTGCTTGCTTTGTCTGTGGGGTGGCGCAAAGCTGGCGTAAAGCTGCTGCTGTGACAGGTTTGTCAGAGGAGGAGGAATGTGCCGGTGAAGGTGGCCTTCACTAGGTATTAGGGGCCCAAACACAAACCTCCTGAATTTCACGCAGCTGTAAAATCTGTAGATATTTATAAATATTTTTATGAAACTGAGTTAATCAGTCAGAAAACAAATGTTTATATTGACAGTAATTTTGTTCCTTTAGGCCTGGTATTTGAACCATGCAGTCCACAAAGAAGCCTAAAGGATTTAACTTGCAATAGCAAACACTGTTGCAAGGTTAAAGCTAAACGGGAAGACAAGGATACAGAAAAAGCCTGAAGACCATAGCAGGAGATATATAACTGCACAGAAATTACGTACTTTATTGTGTGGCCAAGAACGAGCTCGCCCAGGGTGTGGTATGCTGGGTTCCTGTATTTCAACACCAGCTGTTGCTTACCCAGGCAGAGGACAGATGTGTTTCCTGCATTCCCTGTCGGGTACTCACAGTCTCACATTGCCGGCGACTGTCACACAGTGCTGCCGCCACAGCTACAGCCGCAAAGGCTGTAAGTCAGGCAAGGTTTGTGGGAGAGGTGAAAACTTTCATTAGACTAATTGATAGAGTTCAGAGCTTGTTGGTCCAAAAACTTGCCAGTTTTTCCAGGTATATCAGGTGGTTAAATAAAAGTTATTATCTGCCATTGTAAACGTTTTGCATAAACTCATCATTGGGAATAATTTCAAAGTGTTCTTAAAATATTCAGTTATTTTTTTCCTCACAATACACCTAGGAGGTAGGTAAGCAGTTTTCTGGGCTTAGCCTTTAATAGTGGTTAAAGAGGTCATGTAATTTTCCCAGAGCCAAACAGCAAAGCAGTGGCTAAAAGGTTTCTAAGTAAGGACCTTGCAGCCCAGGAAAGGAGAAAGCCTCCAGAATCACCAACACACTGGAAATGTGGGAGCTTGACCCTGCTTCCAAAGGAGGGATGGTTCTGTAGCTACTTTGGAGTCTGTCTGCGTCTAATTTCTTCTATCTAAAAAGTTGTTCTGTTTCCAGAATGGAGATGGTTTTGCTTGTGCATTACACTGTCCTTCTGTAGACATTAATGGGACCTGTTTTAGATTTTGTGTTAGAATGTTTTTCTGACTGATATGAAGGTCTCTAGAGAACTGAAACTACCTGTAGGAAAAGAAGATTTTCCCTCTGGAAAATGTAAAGAAAATACTTGGTTTTCAAACTGTTGGAAAGTTGGGGTTTTTTTGTTGTTGTTGTTGTTGAATGGACCCAAAAGTCATATTGTAAAAACCAAAAAGCGTGGGTGTATAAATGGCTTTCCTGTTGTGCCCTGCATAGTGGAAAGTGTACTTCAGGCTCCCCAAAAATCTTTTGCATCTCTCAATACAAGTGTTTTAATTGAAATGTTGCGTGAGGGGAGATGCAGTCAGTGCAGCACGCCTGGACGACAGTAGGTGGAGGCAACTGTTCAGAACCACAACCACCATAAAAAAAAAACCCATCATCAGAATAAAACACAATCAAAACAAAATTTCTGGGCCAAGTTTAGCAAAACTAAAGAAAACACTGGATTTTGGGGATGTCAGAAAGTTTTGCTTCCACGGCAAATACCAGTAAGAAATCTGGGATCTACCCTTAGAAGTTTTTAATTCTTAAACATAAATTTCCTTTTTGTGACAAGCTGGGAAGAACAGGCATTGGAGTGTCAAAGTCTTCTGTGAGACAAGGGTTCCCAATCCCGTGCGGCTTTCCTATGAACTATTGCTACTGTTCTCCCTGACTGGTACATTTTCAGTATAAGGATGTCAAAGGCAACAAAGAATAATCGTTCTGTTTTGTGAAGGGAACAGGGCCTATTAAGTTACTCACATCTGTGGTAAATAGTTAATTAGACACCTCGGTAGTTGTAAAAAACCAACGATGCGAATGATCAAGTCGGACTTCTTTTTGTTTTACTCATGATGATCAGACTTTTGTTCCTTCTTACTAACCGGAGGCCAGCCCAGCAAGGCTCGTTCCGAGGAGTCGAGAATGGATCCCGGGCGGGTAAATGAATCATGGTGTGAAACTCCCATTGCAACAGAGAAGTCATTTCAAAACTAAAGTGTCTAGAGATAGATGCCACGTTTGCAGAAAATGAAATGTAAGACAGAGGAGGTCAGTGTGATCGGTTCCTAAACATGCTTTTTTCCCCCTTTGGAACAGGCACAGCAATGGAGAAAGTGCACATCCTATTCCCAGACCTTACAGAAGAACAGCAAGGTAAGGGCAGCACACAGAGATCAAAGCTTCAGCTCATCCACACTACACAGCAGCGTGTGCTAGAGCCGCCATGAGTCAGGGAAACTTGTTTCCTCTGCAAACACACTTCACCTTCTTGCTTGTAAAAGTGAGACCAGCGGTTAGTTCCCAGCTCTTCCACAGGCTCCTCATCAGGCCTTGGGCACGTGCTTGTGGGAAGTCAGAAGCATGAAGGAGATTTCTTCACTCCGAGGGTGACCGAGCACCGGCACAGGCTGCCCAGGGAGGCTGCGGGGTCTCCTTCTCTGAGGATATTGAAACCCCGCCTGGCCGTGACCCTGAGCGGCCGGCTCCTGGGGGAGCTGCTTTAGCAGGGCCTGGGGCTGGGTGGTCTCCAGAGGTCCCTGCCAGCCCGGACCAGTCTGATTCTGTGATTTTGCTGTGCATTAAGTGCCTAATGAGCTATCTCAGTACCTTGCTATGCAGGCTTTTGTGTCTTTGTGCCTGTCTATAAAATAGCACGGTCAGAATGAGCACCCCTTAAACAGCTAGGAAGGTTTCCTCTGCTTCTCTAACCGAGAAAATAGTGTCACAAAGACATCGGTAATTTTTATGGACTATTGACTTTTTTTTTTCTACCCGTTTCTGGCAGACTGAATTGCTTTATACAATACAGCACTGGCCCCTTTCCTTTACACTAACCTCTGGTGCTGGGCAGCGTGTTAAGGGTCTGATGTCTCCACCACAGGAACGCTACCGTGCCGCCCACCTCTGCTGGCACACGGTGATTTGCTTCTTTTTCCTCCCAGACATTTTCCAGAGAGGTTTTACTGCCGATGCCCATTACTTGGAGAACCATGAGAAAATGAACCAGTCCTTCTGGGAATCACTTGTAAAATGTTTAGCCGCCACTAACCCACCTATCCTGAATACTGAAGAAAAGAACAATGTAAGTTACCAAAGAAACATGCACCCCTGTAAGACGTTGTTATACTTCTGTACTTCTCCGATATGCTCTGGGGAGAGAAAACAGGCAGTCCAGTTCCCTGATATGCTAAAACGCATCTAAACCATGCTAAATGCTGTAAAAGGGCACTTAGATAAATGAGACTCGGGCCCCGGCTCCTCTTCGTTGTTCTCCATGTGCAAAAATCACTGGCTTTGTATAAATTCCTCAGGGTCAGCTCAGCTCACTATTTTTTAGGCAAGACCATTGTTAGTGACATTTTGCTGTAAGATGCTGCAGGGATTGCATTCCGTTTTCAGACCCTGTAACTGTACTTCTCCAGCTCTGTAAATAGTTAACTATTACACACCGTGCTTTTTTCTCAGTTGACAGCTCTGCTCTGACATGCCGATAGGAGTTGACGTTCTCTTCCCATCTTTGGCATTACTCTTTGTCCCTGATTTCCCCCTTGTACAGTGGGGGCAGGGGATCACATGTCCCACAGGTGGGGCGAGATGCATTTAGCAGTGTTCCCAGGCTACGTTCTATCGGAAGGACTATTTGCTATTTACTGATCTCTCTTGCAGCTCCTCAACAGCTGCAGTGGCTGGCCTGGGGGCTGCTCAGCCTGCCTGAAAGCCATCGAGCAGAAAGGAGCCAGGGCAATGGTGGCTCTTTACCTCTTGCTGAAGACAGCCAGCCCGTCTGGGTATAAGCAGCTGCCCAGCTCCAAGGGAAAGGGTGAGTCCTACCTGGTTGCTCATCAGCCGTTTTGTTAAAATTACTGAAGTGCCAGTGGGACCAGACACCAGTTTGAAAACTGATGCGTGCTTGGAAGTGATTATTAGTGAACAACTCAAATGTCTAGGAGCACTGCTTAGAAAGGTCAGTTAGGTATGGTGATAACGGGAGCCAAAGGTAGTATTTTACTTTAGTTTCACTTGGCTTCTTCTGGGGAAAAAATATGGTGTGTTTAGAGAGAGAGGATATTCTGGGATGATATGCCAAAGTAATTTCCCTGACTTAAAGTGGTGCCCAAGTTTCTTCTGTCTAGCTGGAGTCATGACACCCAGGATTTTTTTTTTTTTTTTTTTTTGCATGGACTGTTATCCAGGCAGCCTGGACCTCTCTGAGCTCTCACAGTGGTAAGAAATCAGAGCTTGAGCACTGAAAATACTTTTCCAAACGACCCTAGCAGCACATGTCGTGGTAACTAAAAGGAGTGGATAGAAGATGCCACTCAGGGTGCTGAACCCAGCAACAAGATACAAACAGATGTCGCTGCACTTCTCATTTGCCTGGTCGTGCAGTAAGAAACCAAGTGCAGTGCCACGGGGTCTGTAGAGTCATGAATTGTTGTTAATGGGTCACAGAGCTGCAGTCACTTAAGGTGGCCCTGAATTTAACTGGAGACCCTCAAGGAGAGCATGTTCCTACCTTGATCAAACACATTCGTAAGGGGAGAGAGCTCCCAGCCCAGACAGCAGCCCAGCTGTGGTCATCTGTCAGCGTAGGAAGGTTTGTGATAGCAGGGACCTCCCTTGCTGTTCTTGTACAGTGAGCAGCATCGAGCAGCCAGGGGAAAATCATGTCTAGCTGCGTATCTCCAAATATTACAACTAATAATGCAGAGATGCACGGACTCACCAGCCCCGGCGTGGAGCTGAATGTGAAGCTGTTAAGTAGCACCTGCAACCCCTGCCACACGAGCCAGGAGCACCTCATGCCTGGCCCAGGGGTCGGCGTCCTGCAGGTGCCTCCTGCCCGGCGGTTTGGCTCCATGAGAGGCGCTGGCACTGCTGGCAGAGACCACAGGGGCCAAGGGAGAAGGAGCCCAGGGAGGGGTGAGCAACTGCTCTTCAGCTGAAGCACCTTGCAGCTGCTGTTGCTTCGGGGAGTGGGAATTGTCTCGGGGATAGCATTGTGGGTAAATTAAAGGCCAGAATATGAAATTTTAGGCATCTACCGCAACCATTTAAGAAAGTCTAAACAGCTGTTGATAGGATCTTCCATTTGTGATACTTTGTACTACTTCTTGTCTGCAAAAACCCACAGCTGCAGTAAGACGAAGGGTCTGATTTCCTGTCAGACCTTTAATAAAGCATTTTGAAATCTGTCATTGTAAAAGAGAGCAAATGTAAATAGTTGTTTCTAATATTTTTTCCTCTATATATAAAACAGATGAAAAATTGAAAGTCCTGAAGAGATTGGAAAGGAATGTTATGCTTTCACAAGGGGGAAAAAAGGCTGAAAACTCATCCCATGAGTCCACGGATGAAGATACAAAAGGTAAAGAGGATTTATTTTATTTTTCCCTGATACGTAATTTAATCTGATTGCATATTCATAAGTCACATCAGAGACTTGCAGCAGTTCTCAGAACTCTTAAAAAAGTAAGAAATTGTGCAAAAGAGAGAAAACAGAAAATAATCAGTACCTCTAGATTCATTATTAGCCAAGTATCAGGGTGCCTCCTGCTCTTGTGGAAGTTGGAGGTTTCAGAAACATAGAAATCTGCTGCAAGATTTCTCCCCAAATAAAAGATCATAACTTCTATGATCTTCAGTGCATTTATGGTCTAACTGAAGCCTGCATTTAGCAGGAGGCAAGGAAGAGTCAGTGTACAGTAGTAGCTGGCAATGCTGTAGTACTTCTCTTAGCATTTATTTTCTTATTCGCAAACATCAACAATGTATCTGGAGAGGAGGAGGCTCGGGGGGGACCTTATTGCTCCCTACAGCTCCCTGGAAGGAGGCTGTAGGCAGGTGGGGGTCAGTCTCTTTTTTTCCCGGATAACAAGCGATAGGACAAGAGGAAATGGCCTCAGGTTGTGCCAGGAGAGGTTTAGACTGGATATTAGGAAAAACTTCTTCACTGAAAGGGTGGTCAAGCATTGAAATAGGCTGCCCAGGGAAGCGGTGGAGTCACCATCCCTGGAAATGTTCAGAAAACACCTAGATGTTGTGCTTAGGGACATGGTTTAGTGGTGGACTTGGCAGCCCTGGGTCAGTGGTTGGATTGGACTTGATGATCTTAAAGGTCTTTTCCAACCTAAATGATTCTGTGATTCTATGATGTCTCTTCGGCTGCCGTTAGACCATTTGATTCATGAAAAATGAGAGAGACTGACAGGTGACATGGAAATGATAACGCTGATACTGACTTGCTCTCTTATAGAAAGCCACTAGCTGATTACGATCAAATGAGTTGCATTTAGAAATTATTTTTTCAAACTCATTAGCAGTGCTGATGATACGTGTTTCACGTAAGAACTTTCTCACTACACCCCTTTATACAAATTATTCCAACTTCAGATTTTGCTGGGTTTCTCCTGTTGAGCCAGGTCTGAAGCGAGCTGTGAGGCAAAAGCAGCTAATAACGATCCTTGTGTTTGAAAGCCTTGATTTTCACCTACATGTCCCATGGCCATTGTATTATAGTCAAACAACTACAGTGCTGCTGGTTTTGATACTGCTGTCCCCTTTTTTCCTTAATCTGATGAAAAAAATCACTCTCTTTCCAGACAGTGATGGGGAAGATTTAGCAAGACAGAAGACTGAAGGCCAATTACTTGGAGGTAGGAAAAAGCGACGGCGGCATTGGTTTTTGCTAGAGACAACCAATATAAACCAAAAAAGGGATAATTTCTGGCATTCTTTGGTTTGACTTTTGAATAAAGGCTTATTAACGTGTATAGATGTAGGAAAATAACCAGTCAAAATGTGGCTGTAGGAAAGGCATTTCCTACAAGATGAAGTTCAAGTAATGTGGCCACTGAAATGCAGCAGAGGAGTTTTGAAAATACCTCTCACAGCCACAGCTTAGGGGGTCTGCAGTCAGCCCTCAGCGCTGACCAGAGATCGCCAGCGAGCAGCGCACCTTTGGTCTCATTCCTGAGGTTTTTCATTTCCTTCCAAAGGAAAAATGGGAAAGTACAACGCAGATCACGAAAATGGGCTGTGACAACACACAGAAATAGCTATCAGCTTATGGTATAGAACCACGGCCGTAAAAGAGTTAAGGCTTTAATCATTTAATGAATGTCTTCAATAGATCTCAGCCCTGATGTAAGAGCAGCTCATTTAAATTGACATGAGGAGATCTGATTTGTCTCACAGGAGTCTGACACTGCCTGACTCTAGATATTGTGAAAGATGCAATGTGGGGGGTTAGTGATCCACACACGTTCCCATGTTCCAACTGTGTCGCCCACAACAGAGCTGCCCTCTCTCGTGAGTGAGTTGGTATCTACCTTGTCACTCGTACGCAACCACACTGATTTCAATAGTTGCACGGGCTGGGACTGGCAGCAAGGTGTACATACTCACAACGGGTATTAATCTACATCACCTTTGTGTAATATTTCAGGCATACCAGCAGAGGTTGTTCCCTACAGAGATTCAGGTAAGCGTTCCCAGGTAACGTCATCCTGCTGGAAGGAAGACCGTAACTGCAGTTTCTTTGTTCTGACATGCTTATATATCCCCTGCTGCAAATCCACTGGTTTCCAGTTAGCCTGGTGTTGGACTTGGGCATGGTGCAGATGTTTTGTGGCAAGCTTGTCAGAGTGGCTGGCTCACAGCCGGTGATCTGTACAAGGCGCTCGAGCAGATTAACCCACTTTTTTTCTAGGCCTGCCAGGTTCTCACAAGATCGGAGCCCAGCAGTTGTCATCATCCTTTATAGGGGAAAACCCAGCAAATCTATTGGGCAACTATTGAGTCTTTGCCAAGAAAGCCAGGCAGTTGTCAGCGTTCCCTGCAGCCCTCTATCTCCTGCTGAACAGGGATGCAGGACAGGGAGAGAGCTGGAACCTGGTTCCTGCAAAACCCGTGATGCCCAGCGCTGAGCGCCTTCCTCCCTTTGCTCTGAGCGCAGAGCATTCCCGGATGGATGATGCTGGGTTTTCACCCAGCCAGGTGACAAGTGACAGAGAAACAGTTCCAGCCGAGAGGCCCGGACAGTCAGTCTGAGCAGCAGCAGAACAGATGTCAAAAGCCTCCAGCAGGAAACTTTCAGTGGCTTGATTGCGTTACCGACCTCGTCCCTCCCAGGCCCAGCCACCGCCACACTCATCGGTTAGGGGAGGCAGACAGCCCAGCGGGCGGCCTTTGTGAGAGGACACCTGCTCAGCTGCTCTTCTTCCGTGCAGTGGGGGACGGCTGCTGCGACGTGGACTGAGTCAGCTGAGGACAGAGTTGGGAAGATACAAATTTTGGTGTAATCCCTAGGGAAGGTTTTTTGAGTCACTTCTTCCCCAGGAGCTGCATAAAATAACCAGGGTGGAGGAATACACTGCAATACAACGTTGCCCCCGCGTTGCCAGGTGCAGAAAGAGGACTGGGGTACTTTTCCTGTTGGTGTTTGGCCTCCCCACCTCTCGCGGTGCTTCAGTTCTAGGCCCCTTCAATACACCAGGTTGAGACACTGAAAATACTTCGCTAGGGCAGGACTCCGAGCCTCCTGCACCAGCCAGGTTCAGGGGATACACACATGGCACTTGTGATCCAGCTCTGCTTGCTTCTAGCTTCAGTTCTAGAAACTGAATGTTTATAAACAGAGGCCACCAATCTTCTACTGCCCAGCTATTTCAAAGAACCTGGGCTCACTGTGAATAGTCAAGTTTTATTGTTATCTGTTCTTGGGTCCTTTCAACTGCGTTTCCTGGCACTTTTAAGTGCTGTTTTGTCTACTGAGTCACCAAATAAGTGAATACTCACAGTGCTTGCTAGTGCTGATAATGGTGGGAAACAACATATTTGTATTTCTACTACCAGAACTAACAACACAATGTTGTTTTTCAGAGGTTACCAGACGAGAAGATTCAATTGCAGATGGTAAATACATACAAGCAAACAAGATTTTCTTGTGGGTGGGTGCTGTCTTTCAGGACTGAGTTTTGCTTAGTGATATACCACCTCCTGGATACCTAGATATTTCCAATCAAAAAATAGAAGTTTGAGAATAGTTATTAAAATGCACTGTAATGCTTTACTAGAAGAAATACTGTGCAACTCTTTCCACAATACAAAGTTCCAGTGGGACTGTTGGGTTCAGGAGGCAGAGTAATGCAGAGCAGACACTTGCCAAACATGAATTGATGTTCTGATAAATTCTGTGTCAACAGATCATTCATACAACTGCACAGAGGAACATCTATGAATCAGAATAGCGCAGTGCATATGCATGCTCAAATAACTGAATTTGTCTGCAAACCAGAACTTCATCAAGCCAGAATGCTCAAAAATCAAAAAAGATGCGACTCCAGTATCAGGTGACACAGAACAGAATTTGTTGGAGGTCTGGTTGCTGTGTGGTTCAAAAGCACAACAGCAGAAGCCTATAGCTTATTTGGAGTACATTTCTAGCAGCTGCCTGTTACATCTTTAGAGAAAATTAAATTCATTGCCAGGCACTGGTTGCCTGGTTGCACAGCCCAATGTAAGTGAAATCAGCATCTAAAACTTGTGATGAATCAACTCCCAAGGGCTTACATGCAGCAGACTGCCTAGGGTCTTCTCAAGCGATCAACAAACAAAAAAGGAAAAAACCTGCTTTGAACACATCATTGGGAATCTGGTAAAATGTTCAGCTCTTTCTGACAAAAAAATTGGAGAAAGAACAGAATTTGGCAACACTGCTCATGAAAATGGTATTTAAACCTCTGAAAATATCTAGCTTGTTCTTAGGTTGTTCTTTCTATGCATCGTTATAGTTAGCTACAGGAGCGTAACTGTCAGCTACAGTTCTTAATTTGGGAGATGCAGAAATACTTCATCAGCAGGCTTAAATAGATAGCTGGTACTCACGCTTAGTAATGAAGATTGTTATATTATTGTAGCTGTGATTGTGCAAAGCTCCCAAGGATCAAACTGAAGCTCCCTTGTATGACTGCTTTACTCCCCCACTGTAATCCTGAGACTGTTGATTGTCCCACAGTAGACAGAAAAGACCCAGAGTGCTTTAAAACAATTCTGTATTGTTCATGCAGCCATCTGACTATGCTGCCGTTTTTTCCCAAAGCCCTGCTCTTTTTAGGGCAATTCTAAAATTGCTAATTTGATCTTTCTGAAAGGCTCGCAGATCTTCCCTTTGAGTAAACAGTTTGGCATTTATCCTGCTCTGACAATCGATTTCAGAAACAAAAAGACAAATAAACTTGAAATGCCTTAATTTCAGAGTTCCACAGCAAAAAAAGACATTTCTTTTTTGTAGCATATAAGAACAGGAACAGTCACCTCCCTCAGTGGACAGTACGGTGGATGGGCATAAGGAAGGATGGTAAGACTTTTAATTTATTTTTTTTCAAAAATTCAACTGATGTCAACCCTATTCCACCTTAGTCTAGGAATAAGATCTCTGGTCCAGAAAGCCTCCCCACCCCGCCAACAGGAGTAGCTTGTTGAAGTGCATCAAGGCTTCTCAGTAGCAACTTGTGCACGTGTATGTTTTGCAGTTGAGTCTAGTGTATGAGCTCTCGTGGAAATAAGACTTACTTGCAGAGTGATACACTCACCATGCCTGCAGCTGTGACCTAATTTCCACCCCCCTCTATTTCAGATGAATTCTTTCATTTTGTCATTCTTTGCTTTGCAATTGGAGCTTTACTCATTTGCTACTACTACTACAAAGGTAAGTACAAGACTTCAGTAGAAGGATAAATTGTTGCACGCTAGAAAAATGAACAAAGCCTAACATTTATTTTGTTGCCTCAGACTGGACAATTTCTCTTGGAATCGGGTTAATCACCTTTGCATCCCTGGAAACCACTGGGATATACTTTGGTCTAGGTAAGTGTATCTACGGCAGCCAGGTCTGCATCCACCCCAAGGACAGAAGGTCACACAGTCATTAAATGACACAAGTCTATAAAACTGCTTGTGCTGAGACTCTGAATTGTCCCGTAACTCTCCCCTAACACCTCGTTCGCGGTTACAGAGTGTGGCTGGAAGCAAACCTGCCTTGGTGATCTGGGAGGGAGAGGCTGACTCCTGTTTGGTTCTCAATGATCAGAAGACCCTGGAGTCACCTCTTTCTGCAGCAATGGCTGGAATGCTAAGTTGCCATGACAACGTATAATTTTAGCAGCAAGGCACTCTTCCAGATGCTCTCTCTAAGGTGCTGTGTGCTCTGGCTGCCATTCAGTCCCCTGGGACTGAGGCAGCTGCACACCCTGTGGGAAGAGCTCTCAGCAGAACCTGGGCAGCAGCAGCTACTGGAAATATTTGAAAAGTGGGCATTCTTGGCAATCCCTAGGGATGCTGTAGGAAAAGTGCAGCTAGCGGCCGCTTCCCCACTGAGAGCAGAAGTCTCCTTTGTAATTGTGTGCTACTGTTTTTCATAGGCTGTCATGGGTCTCTCAGGAATCGGCTTCGTCACTACTTTGTTGTTAACGATAATGCAAAAGTGCTCGTTTAGACAGTAATCATGGGTTCATTAATATTGCAAGGGGCAGTGGCTGGGTTTTGCCATTTTTCTGTTTTATGTTGCTATCTGGCTCATCTTGAAAAAAATGTTTGTTTTCACAATTAGTGTATCGAATTCGGAGCATTCTTGACAGTTTTGTTCCTCTGATTGACAAATTCAGGCCAACAGGTAACCGTGATCTACTTATGGGCTGCACGCGTGTTCCCTAGACCTTCCCGGGTACTTCACTTTGGTCAAGTCTTAAGACCAACTTCTCCAAATTACAATTTCCAATCTTCTTAATGAAAAAAAAAAAAAAAGGGACATATTTTACTACAGTTCATTACAGCTACTTGGGTTTGAAAACAAGTTATTTTTGAATCTTTCCATGTGGCAGAGCATTTTCGTATTTTATTACTCTGCCCTGTATGGGGTATTAACTATTTCCTGACAATGAATAAGAATTCTATAGCTCAATTAAAAATCTTTTGCTGGGTCTTCACAGACACAAATGATGAAGGCTGCTGGAAAGCTGTGTAGATACCTGACAATTTAAGCATGATAATCCTGACTGTCATCTTTTTCTTCATGATGCAGGTGTGAGGAAAGCTGCCTAGGTGGAGTACTTCAAGAGAGTTCAACAAAACCCTGCTGTCTGAATTTCTAGTATTAAAAGAACTGCTGTATAAGGCAATCATAAAAACCTAATGTGAAATACTGAAATGTCAAAACTGTAGAAAAGACATTCCCTCCTCTCAAAAATAAAGCTGAAACTGTGGTGCAGGGTCCCATTTTTTCTTCTGAAGTGATGTGAGGCTCAGCAGAGCTCCTAAGACAATCCCAGTGTAGGTTTATATTTAATGCCATTAAATATAAACACATCGTCCTTCCCTTCCCCCATGCAACCACATCAGTCTGTCTATGGTGTATCAAAATCAACAAAATGACCAATTTTATCCGCCGCTGGTTCTGGATTAGGCTCTGGATGTTTCAGTAGGAATCCTGGCAACCACACTGCCACCTCCTCTTCCCCCCTTGTGATGCTGCGGACCAGGCAAACACCAGCTGCTTGCTTACACAGTTGAGCCCCAACAGTGCAACAGCACTGAAGCAGATTAATTGATTGTGGCAGAACTCAATATAGTGGGTGTATAATGATTTCACCCAGTGAAAGCGGGGTGAGATTTTACATGCAGTGACATAATGCTGCAGTAATGAGATTATTAACAGCAGCAAATTTCATCTCTTCTTCTGAAGGGAAAAATAAAGGGCTTTGATTTGACTCGCATCCCAACATTTTTCCTTCTTTGAGTAAAGGAAGCGCAACTTTGACGTTCCTTTCATTTTACAGGGACATGTTACACATTACATATGTAGGGCTAATGCAGTCATAGGCTGACTACAAAAAAAGGGGATGCATTTACATTTTTAGTAAAAATGAAAGGTCTTCATACCCATATCGGAACAAAGGCATCAAGTCAGACAGAAAGAGCCATGAAAGTGTAGGGAAATGTAGATCTAAAAAGCCATTAGCCCAAACAGCCCCGCGTTTTAAACAAGCAATTCCAAGCCTTGCTCAGAAAAGTAAAAAGCTTACTTTTTAGTTGTACCTGATTTTAAGCACCGGTGTAGATCATTCTTACGTATTGCGGCTCCATTTGCACATCCAGAAATACCAGCAGCCATACGCAGGCCTGTACCAGCGCGGCACAGCAGTTACCTAACGTGTTGGGGTTAAATTAAGCAATAAGGATGAATACAAGTTATTTTGTAATATTATCATTTACAGGTACTATTTACATGTCTTTGTAGAAATACCCTCTTATACCAAAATACTGTATATTTTGTGGTGTTAGTCTGCAAATAAAGTCTTGCTCAGACCAGTGTAGCATTGTTAATGTCAAATGGCTCTTGGGTGAACTGAAAACTATGCATAGTCACCCTGCTCTAAGGAAATCGCTTTTTTAGTTTCCTCTGCCATATGATGTCTTTCTGAAAGGTAATTTGTGGAAGTCAGGATGAGAAACATATTTTAGTACTAAACAGGTTTTCAAATTTGGTACTCTGCAGTCAACAAAATTAATTTTTAGGTTTTTTTTTTTTAAACAGAAGCTGCTTAAGGGTAAAAACAGCAGAACATATAAAAATAGCAAAACATTTAAAAATCACCCAGTGGAACCCATCATACGAGATGAACAGCTCACCCCATTCTGAGCAGCTCATGTGAGAAGCTCTTCTCAATAGAATTGACTCAAGTTCCACATTCAGCTGCATCCTCTTGGTTATTGGGAATTTCCTGCTGTCCTTTCCAATCCTTCTTCTCGAGTCCATCTCAGCATTTTAAGCATTCCTGCCTCTTGCCCAACAACAATGCTCTCATTCTGGTCTCACATAGCACCCTGGCTGCATCACTGGCCAAGCGCCCAAAAATAGGATACAAGTTCCTATGAGGAATTTCAACATCCTTAAATGAGTTTGTGCTCACTGCGCTACCATTCTCCGAGCCCAGCAAGTCCCTCCTGCGTCTGTGGCTCATCACTCGTTCCCTTCGCTCTGCTGGGCCCCAACTCCCACCGTTGGTACCCGGGACCTGGTCCATCTCCTTCTACTTCGGCACTGTCCGGAACACAGGGTACTTCCTCCTCGTCTTTGGTTTTAAATGGCTGGGGGGCAGTGCGAAGAGCAGGATCTGAAGCAAAGGCACCCGCCTCCTGCAGTATACCCTTCTGCTTCTCACTGTCCCCATGCCTAACATTTCTGTCCAGAAGAGGGGCTAGTGAACTCTTCCAGCAGTGGGGAAAGAATTCTGTTTTTGCCAAACTCCCTTCAAGGCAGGATTTTAATCTTCAGCAGAAAGTTGGACCAAACACTGAACGACAGTTACTTGATTCACTCTAGCTCTAGCTCCAATGCCCAACATCTACTTCCCCGCCATAGCACAGCCCACTCAGACCTTCAGCAAACACCCAACCGCTCCCATGCTACACCTCACAGGAGGGAAGGTTAGTTGCAAGGCAGACCAGATGTTACCCCACTACACAAAACCCCAAAGAGGGGAAGGAGTGGGGGGCAGGGAAGACATTTAAAAACCAGAAGATTTTTTAAGCTGGTATTTTTATTGGAACTCTCTACATAAAGCACCTTCGCTTGCTTTAAACTTACAGTACTTCTCTGAACACTGCTTCTCTGTAACACAGCACAAGATGCTTCAAACTACTCCGCGTTCCTTGATTTGGACACCGCCACCTTAACAGCTTGCACAATGGCATCTTTATCAATGCCAAACATCTTCAGGAGCTCAGCTGACTTCCCGCTTCGTGGTACATGAGATACAGCCAAGCGACTGACTGTGATACCAGGCTCACCCACTACTGCAGCGCACACCGCTTCTCCAATGCCACCTACAGAAAAAAAAAAGTTGAAACAGGACAAACATCTGTTACATTTCAACAGGCAACATATAGATTGCATGTATATCTGGTCCAAAGGTCCGTGCAAGTTAAATCCTCAATTCACGTGCTTGTGAGAAACATCAATCACAATACATGTCTGAGCTGCCCATTTGTGAAATGAAAACGAAAGACATGAAAATGAAATTAATTTCATTTCAAAAAAATGAAAACACTGCCTATTCCAAAGGCTTCCTGAGGAACAACCTGCCTGACACTTCCGAAGTACTTACAAATCGACAGTTAGAAACATAAAGCGCAGAACCATCATGGAGCCCTCACCACTTCAGCATCAGCCACTGAGGGCCAGGTTTAAAAATATATTTAGACTGAGGAGTATTTACAAGTGTACTTGACGTGCTGAAAGTCTCCATTACCAGCAGTCGGAACGGCATTTAAGAGCTCCGTCTCTCATGATGCGTGTACATGCCGCTAGGCACCTCTCTCAGTTATGTAACACATTCACAACCTTTGCTTAGAGCTCAGCTCAGACTGAATCACCACCAGTCACAGGGACAAAGGATGCAATGGGGAACTGCATGGCAGCAGAACAGACCCTAGAAGCAGCAGTATTAGGGAAGAAGAAAAGACCGGACAAGTGCAGAGAGCACATGCTCTCAGGCCCAGTAGGAGACACCTTTGAGCTGCACCCCAGTTAGGGCGTATCCAGGAACACAGGACTTTTCACAGCTCCGGGCATGGTGTGATTTAACCAGCCAAACTCAGCCTCCAGCCACAGGCACCTCCATGGATGCGGCTGGTCAGACCAGCCCGATGTGGGCTTGCAACGCATTCAGGCTGGCGATGCGTGTACACCTGACCTTCCTCGACTGCATCACATAGAGAAAGCTGTGCCAGCGTACATCGCATGTTCATCACCTCAGAGTGCAAAGATTTCACCATCTTGCAAATCTGCAGTAAAATATTTGTCCAGAGTTGAAAGATAAGCTAGAAAGTGATGAGGCTTAGTGATGGTATCACCATCCAGAACCTGGAACAAAAGTAACCAGCACTTACAGTAATACCAGCTCACTTCAGACACCTGGCAAGAGTGACGTTCACCTTAAAGTAGGACAATATTCTCATAAGTGTATCTGCTAATTTCTATTAGTAGATATCTATGGTATCTACTAATGCTGTAAGTCCACAGCTGCCCTTCTGCTAAATTCTCCACCTCCCCCACAAGCAGCAAGTCTGACATGCGATTCACAACAGCTGCTCTCTCTGCACATGGTCTCATCTTCGTGGGCCATGTTTGCGCAGGCAAGCCCCTGAAAACCTGTGCAAACAAGACACATCAGAGGGCAAGTGGCAGCAGATTATGGAGTTAAATCCAGTTGGCAGCCGGTCACCAGTGGTGTTCCCCAGGGCTCAGTGTTGGGGCCAGTCCTGTTTAATATCTTTATCAACAATCTGTGCAATCGAGTGCACCCTCAGTAAGTTCGCAGATGACACCAAGTTGGCCAGGAGTGTTGATCTGCTGGAGGGCAGGAGGCTCTGCAGAGGGGTCTGGGCAGGTTGGGCCCACGGGCTGAGGCAAATGGTGAGAGGTTCAGCAAGGCTGAGCACTGGGTCCTGCAGGTGGGGCACAACAACCTCACGCAGCGCTACAGGCTCAGCGGAGAGGGGCTGGGAAGCTGCCTGGCAGAGAAGGACCTGGGGGTGCTGGTCGACAGCCGGCTGAACACGAGCCAGCAGGGTGCCCAGCTGGCCAACAAGGCCAACAGCGTCCTGGCTGTATCGTATCCAATATAGTGTGGCCAGCAGGACCAGGGCAGTGACTGTCCCCCTGCACTCAGCACTGGTGAGGCTGCACCTCAAATCCTGTGTTTGCTTTTGGGCCCCTCACTACAAGAGGGACATTGAGGTGCTGGAGCGTGTCCAGAGAAGGACAACAGGGCTGGGGAAGGGTCTGGAGCACAAGGCTTGTGAGGAGCAGCTGAGGGGGATCTGGGGTTGTTTAGTCTGGAGAAAAGGAGGCTCCGAGGGTACCTTATTGCTCTTTACAACTACCTGAAAGGAGGTTGTAGGCAGGTGGGGTCAGTCTCTTCTCTCAAGAAGGAGGTGATATGACAAGAGGAAATGGCGTCAAGTTGCTCCAAGAGAGGTTTAGACTGGATATTAGGAAAAAACTATTCACTGAACAGTTTACTAAGCATTGGAACAGGCTTCCCAGGGAAGTGGTTGAGTTATGATCCCTGGAGGTATTTAAAAGACATATAGATGTGGCACGTGGGGACATGGTTAAGTGGTGGACTTGGCAGTGTTAGGTTAACAGTTGGACTCAATCTTAATGGTCTTTTCCAACATAAACAATTCTAAACAAAATCCTGGCACAGAAGCTGGGGGAGTCTTACAGAGACTACTCTGCTTCTCCCAGAAAGCATTTTATCTTAAGATTTACTTGGGAATCATCTTAGCAATTCCTTCTTGCATGCATCGTGCACTTTTCGCCCTAGCTTAAGAACACTCACATACCCATTGACAGATTCTGCAACAGCCTGTAAGCAGGTGAAATGAACGTACACAAAGAGTCTAGTGAGGATCTGCTCTTTTATAGCAGTGGAGAAGAAAGAGAGAGGAGTTTGTCCCAGGGTGACTGCAGAAACTGCCAAAATCACGCGATTTCAAGTAACCTGGAATCCTGATTTTGGACACAGGAAAAATTTGAGGAACCTGCACAGCAACAGTCTCTCTTGCAATTTAACAAACTGCAGAGCAGCTGCTCTAAAGCCATTCTGAGAACATTCTGTACAGAATCACTGCACCGCAGCAGGAATTTACAATTTCACTCGGCACAAATGAATCAAGACTTCACTTGGACCAAGCACACAGAAGGGCATGCAAGGCCAAGTTAATCAGAAAGGCAGCCCTGATTAACCCATTGTGTCTTAGGAAACTTTCAATCCTCAGTGTCATCTTATAATTGTAACAGCAACGAAAAAGGCTACACCCTCTTTTGCTTTAGCTGAATGACAGCATCAGGTCCCATACTTCTCTCTCAGGTCAGGAGAAGCTGTGAGCTTCAAACCCCCTGGGAACAACTGTGTGGGCTGTGACCTCCTGGACCCAGCTTACCTTCATGGTAATGGTCCTCAACAGTGATGATTCTGCCCTTGGTCGCTCTTGCGTTTTCAAGTATTGTCTTCTTATCCACGGGCTTTATAGTAAAGGGATCAATCACACGGATGAAGATTTTTTCTGCAGAAATAGAATTAAATTATTTGCAACAAGAATTTGGAGAATGCAAGACAACACAAGTGCCCCTGTGATCTTTTAAAACAGTTTAAAACAGGCAGCCCCTGTGATCTTTTAAAACAGTTATAAAACCTGCCTGCACTAAGTCCCAGCTACCTGTACCTATGGCTTGTCTACCACGGAACCCAAAACCCCCTAATTTGTGTATGTACTCTTTCTTCATGCACCTGGTGAGGTAGTGATATCCATTCCACTCCACAGACCACTACGAGTGCCTGTCAGCAAAACAGCAATATAACTGGCCTTCCCACAGGTAAGAGCAGAACCTAGTCACCAGGAAATCTTTGTCATTCAGACTGCCAATCAAGATTCTTTTCCCCGCACCTTTATTTTAGCTTTAACTTTATTGTCAAGCCAAACACAATTTCCTCCTGCTTCTTCGGTCTGTCGGCATTCTGAATTCTTCATCACAGGCTGCTCACCTATCAGGTATGCCTATTTGAACTGCCTCAGTCCTGATCGTGGTGCCCTTAAGGTTGGCATCAAAACCAGAATCATCATAAAGCACGCTCAGATGGCTTGTTAAAGCTATGTACAAATGGTGATTGTTTATAAAGAATAGCAAATTACATGAGGTTTTGTCTGATCCTGGCTAGCAGAACACTGAGTCAACTCTTACCATACATAAAGAAGCCCTATGTTATGTTGACAGTTTTTTGACTGCAGGCTCTTTAGTGCCCAATGTATTTTAGGTATTAGGCACTGCCTCTACACTAAGGGATTATTATCTCTCCATAGCTGGTTATTTATACTTCAAGATCAGCAGAGCATTGCAAAACACGGTAAATGCAGAAAAATAACAACAGTTCTGAAAATACAACTTTGAAAATGTCCTAAACCTGATGGCTCAAGGTCACGATAAAGTATGTGTCCACCCTGATACAGCATACAATGCTACCCCGTAAGTCACGGGCGGCATTAATTGTATTCTCTCTATTTGTAATCTCTTCCTGGGTGCAGGCTACTGACTCAAGAGAGATTTTTGATGATTTCTTTCTCATTTCATTGAAGGAATTTTATCTTCGCTGTGAGATGTCAGTGCATTTGAGCACTACAGAGTTATTGCCTGCCACGCTAGTTAAAAGCTGATATATCCATTCATTCATAAAAAAAAAAAAAAAGACAAAAAAAAAGCAGTGAACCGTATCTACACAAAGGCACTGCGTATCAACAGCACCGTGTAAGAGCACACAGAGCCGCTGTGGCTCAGTTGGCAAGCTGTGTTTTGTTACCCGGCCCCAGCCTGATGCATTGTGTTGTGTTGGTACCCTGGCCCGCACAGACAATGTGCCAGGGAAGGGGTGTTCCTGCTTCTTACGTGCTGCTAACCTTCGGCCTGCAGCGCACCTTCAGACAGACTAGCAATTTTAAGGAGACTCTGATCTAATCAGTTTGGCAATTTTCATGGCTACTAATGCTAAGCTAAACCCTCAACAATTAGGCAAGACAGGCAGATATATACTATGTTGCACTGTATCAGCTTAGCAAGTGACTAGCTGACTGAAACATTTTAATTAATGTTTACCAGTACAAAGGGTAAACAGTTAGGCTGAGTGCTATTGATTTCTTTGCTGTGTTAAATGATAAAGGGAAAAACCACCCATAATTTGATCACCTTTTCTCAGCTGCTCTGCTGCAGCCAGAGCCTCATGCAGAGTGACTCCTGCTCCAATCACAGTCACTTGATCATCCTTACTCTTCAGAATCACCTGCAAAAAATGTTTCCACATATTTTTAATGATAAATCTTACTGATATTGCTAAAATTTCTGTAGATTTTATTAAAAAGATCAAATCTTTGGTATTGGAACGCTTTAGAGGGAAAAGGACTTTTACAAGAGGAACTTTACGTATTTTTTTTAAATTCTGTTTATCTAGGCAATATTTACCTTCGCCTGACCAATATGGAAGTCCTCATTGTTGTTGTAAATGACAGGATTTTCAGGACGACTAGTTCTTATGAAACAAATGCCCTGTTTCCGAAGTAAATGTGTTAGAAGTTACAAAACCAGAAATATGTTGACATTCTAGTTTGCAAACCCTATGAAGCAAACTGATTTTTTTTTCTATTTGTCCATCTTTCACCCGTCTATGTTAACTCTGGTTCTACTGAGTAAACGCCCCACCCCTCACCCCCAATTCCCATTAGTCCTTTTTCAACAGCTGGTTGTTTCACACATTACAAGACAGTTAACCTCTTCTTAGAGCACGCTGATAACTTACTATTTTCTTTCTGATTCCAAGATCTTTATTTCTCTTTTGCTCTCTTGTGGAACTGGAGAATCCTACTTGAGTTAATTAGAATCTTAGAACTTTGCCATACACGTGCAAATTTTACTCTAGCGACTTTAAAGCAAAAGAAGAAATGCTCAGCTGAAAGCAAGGAAAAATGCTTTCCATCAGTTAGTGTTCAAATGCCCTTCCAAAAGAAGTAACAAACCAGTACTTACATCTAATCTCTCCCTCACACCATCTTACACTGCTTTCCTCCACCCCCCTCCATTTTTTCACAAACCACTCATCACATTTGTTACATACCAAAATTCCCCACACTTCCACTTAAAAGCCGTACTAGCAAGACTGAAATTTTTCAGACTGTTTGTGCCTTTCTCAAGGTAAACTCCTACGGCAGCCAAAAGAAGTACCAATCAAGGAGATGATCCGACTCAATGTTACCAGTGATGTTTGAGCATTGCTATGCCAAATTAGCTGAAGGTCAGGGAGACCAGAAACTCTGTCAGGGCTACATGCAAAGTCTTACTCATCTTCAGCCACAGTCCAATTTAACTGCAATCCATCACTGGCAACAGAGGAGCAGACGATGACCACTGAGACTGTCAGCTAGTACAAGCACCAGATCTCAGTAGCTTCAAAAGTTGCAGACTTAAGACTTACAGCGGACCTGACTCCTGAGCTTTCACATACAGGCACCTGATCAAAATACTCAAGATAAATTTATCTTTCCATATCCAGCTTCAATTTTGACCCCAGAGATATCACACTAGGCGCGTACTTTCTGTAAGTTTGCTAAAGACCAATATGAGTTACACTTGCCCTTATTTCTGAGCCAATTTAGACCCAAACTGCAATTGCTGTGTAATCATTTACATCTCCCCAAATCTGGCCCACAGCATTCCAGACTTCATTCTGCACTAGACTGGACAGAATGTCTGCAACCTTCCCATGCAAAGAAAACCTCCCACTGCCAAGCTGGAGCCTTTGAAAGAATTTATGTGGGTAGGAACATGCAAGAAACATGCCAGAAGCAACAAAAGTAGTACAAAACAGAAGTTATCTTCTGGCTCAGGAATACTGCGATGCAAACCTTGGTGTTGGCAGCTATTTCCACTGCTTTCTCAGTGGCTACAGCATCGCTAGGGTAAAACACAGTGGCATTGGGAATAGCTCGGAACATGCACAGATCCTCCAGTCCCATCTGAGATGGCCCATCCTCACCTGAAAGAATTAAACCAGGGTTACAAAAGAGTATGGGCACATTTTTGACAATCACTCAATATAGCGGTGAGGTTCAATGTAAACCAGGGGGGAAAAAAAAAAAAAAAGTATATAAAACCAGGCACACACTGGACATGCAAGTCTACCTGCTTAGAGAAAAGAATCATCTTCTCCTTAAACCTGGAACCATCTAAACAGTAAATAAAGACAGAACGAGACTAAAAAGAAAGAGAACTGGGGTTAAAAAGAAAAAATAGAAAATAAATTATAGCAATAAAGCAATACAAAAGGAAGACAACCAAACTAGGAAGGGTACAGATTCAAAGAGGGTCACAAGATAACTGAGCATCTTCAGATTTACATGTACTGAGGCTGCACAAGCAAAATTTATACTTGTCAATAGTGTTCCTTGAGATTTAAACTGCTGGAAATGTGAAATGAGAATTGCATGTGTTCCGTCACAAATGGAGAGTGCACTTAGTGCAACTACTCTCAAATTCTTAGGCTCATTTCAAGATTAAATGAAGGGTATGTATATTTCAATACTATAAAAAGTCTTTAAAAGAGCAAGAGGGCATTCATGTTGTTAATTTAATAATTCAAGCACCTTATGGCATAAACAGCAGATCTATAAAAGAGAATTATTAGCCAGAACATGTGCTGGATGCCATGATTTTCCATAGTTAAAGAAACAACCACCACAACACCCCCCACCCCAATGACCTTATGTAAGGGTGCTTTGGGAATGGCACTGTTCCAAACTAACCATGCAAAGAGTTCTGAATCCAGTCATGTCACAGCCTGCAGAGCAGAAGCAGGGCAATAAGCCTTCCCACATGCACCCACTACCTGTTACTCAAGAAGGACGAGCTCATGAGGAAGGAGGAGAGTATTTTCATGAGAGCAGCACAAAACTCTGAAGAACTTTAAACATGTTAGAGAAATCAATCATTGAACTCTGCCACTATACATTACTAATAAAGTAAGCATGAACCAGGGAAAAAAGTGTCTCGGCTTTCAGTCACGACATGAAAAAAAAGTTTTCTCAACATCATTTTCTAAATCTGTATGCACTCTGAATGAATGAGTGGGATCTCAATGGGCGTTTTCCTTTCCTAAAATGCACCCGCATAATGTATACATAAAAGTGAAATTATAAAGAACAAAATTAGCAGGTACCTGAATCAGAATCTTACCCAAGGTAAAGAGAGTACTCATGCTTGTCCTGCTTCTGCTAATGTGATGCCAATAACACCAGTGTTCACAGTTCGTACTAGTAATTTACAGACTAGCACTAATTTGAGTTTGGCTGAAAGTGCATCTTTTAGAAAATCCTGGTTTATGTGGTTTTAGAGTAACACAGATCAAAAGAGAGTAATTTTCAATTACATCTGCAAAACTCACATTTATAGCTTAACAAAAAAATGTGAGTGCTTAACATGAACAGTATCACATGTCTAGAGTATAAAACTGGTTGTTTTATTAACCAATATTTCTATTTTTGACACACATACACTATGATTGCTTTCCCTATATGTTCAGTTTGGAAAATATAGATTTTCCATTACTCTCTTATGACCTTGAAAACAATGTTTCATTAGACGTTTTGGTCAATCAGCAACCACTGGTCTAGAAGTGAACTTAGTACAAGTTCAGAAGGTCACTGTGATAATTATTTCTCATGAATTTAACGGATCCAAATTTCAATACAGCAGAAGCCCAGGTCTACCTAGAACTGCATACATAAAACTTTAATTTTGACCACAAATCCAGTTAGGATTCTGAATTCCATGCAGGGCCAAAGTTCTAACAGGAAGTACCCTTAATTCATACCCTTTCATTTAAAATTGAATTTTCTAACTGCTAAAGGATTTCTCTCAATTACTGTCTTTTACAACTCAGTTGCAAAACTTTGGATCCAAATTCTTTTTTGAAAATCAGGGTTGAGGCCTGAATCAGATTTATAACAACTTTATAGATCTAACTATGCACTTCACAATCATAGCTCTCAGAAGAACATTTCAAGTGCTGAAAATTGAAACTTGGAAGTGTAGTTTTAGGACACAATTCAGGTAACCCAAAGGAGTTTTATCTTCTTAAATGAGCAAAGAACAAAGCTAATTGGCTTTTGCACCAACACGCTTTGCTGCTTGCTAAAACACTTAAAACTGGATTTGACTACGATGAGATGGGAGGACTGATTTTAAAAAGAAAAGAGGCTTGTAATAGAATCCCTCCCTTAATGACATACACATGCCATAATCTGATATACTCTACTTACAGTCTCCACTACTAAAGCATACTCTATACTACTGCAAGTAAAGCCTGAAGTTCTGGATGAGACTACACACATTTATGAAGCACCTTTAAATCTTTACCAATATTACAGGTCAAATTAACTATTTTGCTTTAAACAAAAAACCCCGACCCTCTTACAAACCATACTGCTAGTCAAAACGATTAAATCAACTGAAAAATGGTCAGCTCTCCCTCTCTTTCTTTTCCCCTATAAATAACTAGTAGTTTTTCAAGCATGAATGTCTACTGGCATTTTCCTTCTCGGTATGCAAGTCTGCTCCTGTTTTTAAGAGTGCTGTCTATGCATTTCATTAAAAAAACACAATTCCCTCCCTCCCTCAAACCAAAATCAAACCCTGGTATGATCTGACATGTACCAAACAGGGTGGGAAGTAAAGACCAGAGAAGATACTGCTAGCAAGGGCCCTCAGCCTGCTGCTCCGAGACGTGCTGGCTACACCGTAGCATACTTGAAGTCTTCCAGAGAGGAGCCAGGGGTTCCTGAGGTGATAGGAACCAGCAGCGAAACACCAGTGAAATGCCTCAAAGGAAGTAAAGGAACTTCTTCTGGCTGAAAGCCCAGCTGAAGTGCCTCTACACCAATGCATGCAGCATGGGCAACAAACAGGAGTAGTTGGAAGCCACTGTGCCGCTAGAAAGCTACGACCTAGTCGCCATCAGAGAAACTTGGTGGGATGAATCCCATAACTGGAGTGTGGCTACCAATGGCTCTAAGCTGTTCAGAAGGAAGGGCGGAGGCGTTGCCCTCTACATCAAGGAACGGATAGAGCGTTACGAGCTGTCTCTGAAGAACAGCCACGAGCAAGTTGAAAGCTTATGGGTAAGACCCAGACACTGAGGTAACAAAGGGAACCTTGTGGTTGGCATCTACTACAGGCTGCCCGATCGGGGGCAGGGGGGAAGGTGGCTATTGATGAAGGCTTCTTACTCCAGTTACAGGAGGCCATCATGCTCCTGTGCTGGGGGACCTCAACCACCCTGACATCTGCTGGAAAAGAAGCACAGTGAGCTACAGACAATCCATGAGACTCCTGGAATGCACTGAGGGTAACTTCTTAAGCCAGGTAATAGACAGCTCTACCAGAGGGGATGCGCTACTGCACCTGTTGGTCACCAGCACAGGTGAGCTAATCAGTGACGTCAACGTTGGAGGCAGCCTGCACTGCAGTGATCATGCACTGGCGGAGTTCACAGTCCTGAGGGATACGTGTTAGGTAAAGAGTCAAGTCAGGACCCTGAATTTTAGGAAAGCAAAATTCCAGCTCTTTAAGCAGTTAAGTCAATAAGACCCCCTGGGAAACTGCCCTCAGGGACAACAGAGCAGAACAGAGCTCCAGATCTTTAAGGATACGCTGCATAGAGCGCAAGAGCTCTCACTCCCCAGGTGTAAGAAATCAGGAAAGGAAGGCAAGAGACTAGCATGGATGAGTCAAGGCTTGCTGTTCAAACAAGGGCAAGAAAGAAATGCTCAAGCAGTGGAATCAGGGACAGGTATCCTGGGAAGAGAACAGGGACACTGCCTAGTTGTGTAGGGATGGGGTCAGGAAGGTCAAGGCACAGCTGGAGCTAACTCGGCAAGGGATATAGGGAAGAATTAAAGGGCTTCTACAGGTATGTCAGCCAGAAAAGGAAGGACAAAGAAAGCATAGGCCTCCTCAATGAGCAAGGCTGGAAAACTGGTAACAACAGAAGAGGAGAAGGCTGAAGTAACCAAGTGTTTTGCCTCAGTCTTCACTGCCAACCTCTCTTCCCACACCTCTTGAGTGGATGGACTGCAAGACAGGGGCTGGGGGAGCAAAGTCCTTCCCACTGTAAAAGCATATCAGGTTTGCAACCACCTGAGGAACCTAAACATACGTAAGTCTAAAAGACCTGACGAGATGCATCCCAGAGTCCTGAGGGAATTGGCTGATGTAGTTGCCAAGCCACTCTACACGATATTTGAAAAGTCATGGCAGTCAGGTGAAGTCCCCAATGACTGGAAAAAGGAAAAACCGCACCCATTTTTAAAAAGGGTAGAAAGGAGGACCCTGGGAACTACCAACTTTTCAGCCTCATCTCTGTGCCTAGGAAGATCACGGAACAGATCCTTCTAGATGCTATGCTAAAGCACATGGAGGACAGGGAGGTGATCAGAGACAGCCAGCATGGCTTTACCAAGGGCAAGTCCTGCCTGACCAACTTACTGGCCTTCTACGACAGAGTGATTACACCAGTGGACAAGAGAAGAGCTACAGGTGTTGTCTGTCTGGACTTCTGTAAGGCCTTTGACACAGTTCCCCACAACTTTTTTCTCTCTAAGTTGGAGAGAGATGGATTGGATGGGTGATTGTTTGGTGGATGAGGAATTGGTTGGATGGTCACACACAGAGGGTAGTGGTGGTCAGTGGCTCAATGTCCAGACAGAGATCAGTGACAAGTGCTGTCCTCCAGGGGTCTGCACTGTTTAATATCTTCTTCAATGACATAGCGGGATTGAGTGCACCCTTAGCATGTTTGCAGACATCATCAGGCTGAGTTGTATGGTTGACAGGCCTGTGGATGAGAAGCCATCCAGACAGACCTGGCCAAGCTTAGGAAGTGGGACCATGTAACCTAATGAGGTTCCAGAAGGCCAACTGCAAGGTCCGGCACCCGGGCTGGGGCAACCCCTGGTATCAATACAGGCTGGGGGATAAAGGGATTGACAGCAGCCCTGCAGAGAAGGACTTGGAGGTACCGGTGGATGAAAAGCTGGACATGAGCCAATAATGTGCGCCTGCAGCCCAGAAGGCCAACTGTATCCTGGGCTGCATCAAAAGAAGCACAGCCAGCAGGTGTTGAGGGAAATGATTTTCCCCCTCTACTCCACTCTGGTGAGACCCCATCTGGAGTGCTGCATTCAGCTCTAGAGCCCCCAACATAAGGACGTGGAGCTGTCAGAGCAAGTCCAGAGGAGGACCACAAAGATGATCAGAGGGCTGGAGGACCTCTCCTACAAAGGCAGCCTGAGAGACTTGGGATTGTTCAGCCCGGAGAAGAGAAGGCTCCAGGAAGACCTTATAGCAGCCTTCCAGTACCTGAAGGGGCCTTTTAAGAAAGATGGGGACAAACTTTTTAGAAGGACCTGTTGTGATAAGACAAGGGGTAATGGTTTTAAATTGAAAGAGGGTAGTTTTAGACCAGATATGAGGAAGACATTTTTTACAATGAGGGTGGTAAGACAATGGAACAGGTTGCCCAGAGAGGTGGTAGATGCCCCATCTCTAGAAACATTCAAGGTCAAGTTGGATGGGGCTCTGGGCAACCTGATCTAGTTAAAGGTGTCCCTGCTCACTGCAGGGGGGTTGGACTAGATGGCCTTTAAAGGTCCCTTCCAATCCAAAATGTCCGATGATTCAGTTTCCTGAATTACGTAACAGTCTCACAATTCCTGTTCCATTAGTATTTCTAAGGCTTCAGGTTTTTTTAATCAACACATCAACTGCTCCAGTAGTAAGAAATACTGAGATAAGTAGATGCAATTTTTTCAAATTGGTGATCTTCAAAGGCATAATAAAACAAAAATATTTATCTCTTGTAAAGTGTTTTTGAGATTGGTCAACAAGAGCATCTGCAAGAATAAGTATCATTAGTTTCTCATTTTAAGGACTGGGAAATAAAGGTACAGTAAGCACATGACTACTCTCATCACAGAGAATGTCAATTGCAAACACGGAAAGGAACCTAAGCTCCTCACTTTCAATCCAATCCCTTCATATTGCTTTACTTGTAGAGCAGAAAAGCTTGCAGGGTAAAGTCCTACTTTTATCAGGCCAAACTGATAAAAAGAAAAAAAAAATAAGCAGATGAGCTCCTGAAGGCATGAAACCTTTCTCATTCTTTCTAAATACAACAATGTATCTGATGGAAGTGAACTGCAAATGTGACTTCTCCCTCTAAATGGTGCCACTGTTATACAGCTATATCACTGATTGTCTCCACAAAGCATTATCGGTTTGGCTGCTAGACACTTATCACTAAATGGATGAGAACCGCTGAAAAATAAGCCCAGGCTGCCCTTACCAATAGAAACACCGCAGTGCGACCCACAGAGATTGATGTTACTCTCGGAGATGGCAGCCATACGGATCTGGTCAAATGCCCGTGTGAAGAAGGTAGCAAAGGTACTGGCAAAAGCAACGGTTCTGTCACGAGTAGCACAACCAACTGCAATGCTCACCTGAAAAGAGGGAGATTGTACAAAACCAGTGAATTCCTTGTTTATCGATTACTTCCAAAAGATCATCTGTGGGACTTCCTACTGCAGAACTTTAGGAAGAAGCTCTCAATGCAGATTAAAAATCACTCTGTCCAGTCCTGCTTGTAATTATTGGCCTTTCCAAAAAGGAAAGGCAGCGCCTTTCTCTCCCAGTATCTACCCTCTACCATCTCTCTGCTCCTTGCCTCAACTGATAGCTCTTATTGTTGATCCTTACTGGCAGCTTCTTTTCTTTATCTGCTCTGAGCAGCTACTCACAGAGTTTTAAGATTTATCCCCCTCCTCCTTTTCCTGGATCAAAGGCCTACACTTTCAGTCCAAAGACATGGTTTTTCTATCCCCAACAGACAAAAATTACCATTACTAAGTGGGAATGGATTTACCTGTGTGATTTGGACTGGTATTTATTAAAAGGGCCCTTCTTCAGCAAGATGGAAATTAGAACAAGTCGTAAAGTTGTTTATTGCTACAATTACCCTGTACATTTATTTTACACAGAAATTGTTCTGCTCTTCATTCGTGCAAATTTCTCCTAAGCTTATATAAATCCAAAATGCCTGACTCAAGCTCCTAAAACTGCCCTAGTATAAAATTTGCAAGAGACAGTTCATGGGTTCTTTGGTTATAAATTGTTAAAGACAACAGCAAATTTCTGCCTGAATTTGTGTCTTTAATTTCATTTGCTTCAGTGAATCCATATGGGCGGCAACTGAAGACTTAGTCAAACAGATGAGTTACCAAATTATTTCAGTTCTGTACAAATGTCATCAGGCTACATTTATTAACTGTTTCTCTGTCCTCATCTTCATACCCCAGTCTAGCATAGAACTCACTGTCACATTGTGACATTCCATTTTTGTGAAGCAAAAGAAACCAAACCTAAAGTCTTTTCAGAGTTAAATTTCTACAAATCAGACTGTGGAAGGTATTACTGTTGTTTACATGTTGCCTTCTCTTTGTGTACTGCTGAAATACAGACAATATGACCGCAAAACTAAAAAGAAAAAGAGGGGGGATTTAGGAAAGTATTACTAGAAGCACTCCTGTCATATTACATTTGTAAGCTTTTGCCATAGCCTAGTTTTTCCCCAAGAAATAAGTAAGTCTACATATCCACAAATATACATATGAACAGCAAATTAAAACCCCACCCTGTGAAGACTCAGAGTGAATGGTCTGATATTGCTGTGTAATATCAGTATTTCATAAAGCCAAGAGACCAGTTACCATGTTCTGTTCAGCAATGTAGCATTCAATGTAGCGACTGGGATGTTCTTTCTTAAAAAGCTCTGAGAAGGTGGAGTTCTTTGTGTCTCCATCCAAAGCAATCACTCGATCATTAGCATGGCCCAGTTTTGCAAGTGCAACACCATAAGCTTTGCGGGTAGCCCACTAGGAAAAGAAAAATACAGCAGAACTGTTGTAACTTCCTGTTCCTAGAAGCTTTTTGTTTGTTTCTTTGTTTTTTCCATGAGTGCATGCACACACAACTAAAAAACCCCACAACACGCAAGACAACTGAAAAAAAATTTATGTTAGCAGTATCAAAAGTACATATAAGAACAGTGACATTCCTAAGTGTAAACAAAAAAAGAAAAACACAGTGAAGCATCAGGACACACATCTGTGCTGAAATTAGCAACTCCCTACCAATCCAGCTATGGAATTTTTAAAACCTTGGTTTCCAATCATGGAAAATCACTGAACCTCGTGGAGTTTAACTTTAAATACACATAAAATAGTTTGAATGATTGGTAACGATCATGAAATGGAGTTATGTGAGTCTTTGTATTTTAATATCCTTCCAATACGCAGTGAGCTTAATGTCTGTGTGTCACACAACAGATGTACCAGGATTCTCAAACTAGGAGAGAAGAGGTGGGTAGTTGAAATCGTGGCAAAGGAAAAACACAGAACTTCCGGCCATCCATTAAACAGCCTCATACTTTGAAGTTATCTGACAAACAGTGAAAAAGGAAGGGAATACCTTTTCTCCCACTTTGTAAGTTGGTGGAGATGGCATCTTAATGTTTCTAATATTTACTATAGGTGCATCTTCTTCCGGGAGGGCTGGAGAAAGCTTTTTCTTATTTTGGATTTTGTCATCTATTTCCTGAATGACTTGTTCAGCCATGTTTTTTGGAAGGGGCTTTCCATGCCAGCTTTCCTTATCTTCAACACCTGTGTATTTAAAATTATATTACAAATCACAAAAATATAAAAACTGTTTAAGATCTTAGCTGCAGATTTTACTCGGATAAAAGTGCAGTGGAGCATGACAGTCTAGTATAGTCTTCCAAGAAAAGAACTTCTTTATTATTCCCACTGTAAACAATTACCATTAATTTAAATTGCATTAAGACAAACATGTTTAAATACTTAACACAAATAGTCAAATTCCATATAGTCCAAACTAGTGATGAAATTCCAGTATCTTCTACTGAAATTGATTATGATTTGGCAACTAAAAGACGTGGTCCATAAGTGTGGCAAGAAGTAAACAGTAATCAATCTGAACAGTTAACATGAATTTTCAATAGTCGGGCCTAATTAAACAAACTCAGATGAATTTCGAACAACAGTTAAGCAAGCTAATTCAAACAAGACCTGACATTTTACAGCTTTATTTTAATAGCTTGTGATGACTCTCATCTTTGTGCACCTGGCACTAACAGCAAAATCACCTCTCTGGCTGATATGCTGTTTTTCACTGAGTAAGTCACTAAGAAGAATGAATCTTGCTTGCTTACTCAATGAAAAGGAATGAAGATATTCACTCCTGTTATTAATATTTATGTGGTCAGAAAGATAAATTAGCAGAGTGCCTCTAATAAACTGGAGCTGAACAGAATCATGGCAACCCTGGACACGCTGAATATGCACTGTATCCACAGAATAGATACACAGAATGTAATCCATAGAACGCTCAGTAGCTAGCACACATCTCACTTGCAAGAACCAAAATAATTTTCTTAGCACTAATGCTGCTGGGAAGTATAAAGAGTTTGAAAGACTTTCTGCATGCTATTGCATGTGTTGGTGCACATCTGTCCCCTAGACAACTAGGTAAGTTTCACACCATGTGAAAACTTCAAAAGGATCTTAAAGAGGCATCATGAACTCCAAAATTCAAACAGCTGCTAACCTATGAAATCATTTCTATGGATTACTGTATCCTGTATCTCAGTGACTTCCACATCAGATCATATGAAATAACCTGTAGTGTTACCAGGTAGCTTATGTACCACACCTCATGCAGCTTCGTCAAAACTGTAAATGCAGTAATTCCTCGTTTTCTGTGTGTGCATACTGCCTGGCTGGTAATAAGCAGACCCAGTTATTTGCAACTCAAGGAGCAGGGAGTTTTTATGACAAAGTCACTCCCTTCTCAGCATAGTCTCTGTGAGTCTAGGGATCAACAGCAAGCCAACAAGGTGGCCCTCTTTTGCTAGGGCAATTTTCAAGACAAAGCCATATGGTCCAATACCCCACCCCGCCACCCCCCCACCCCCCGGCCATCTTCCAGGCTGGAAAAGACTTTTAAAAGAGTAACAACTCAAGCACAGCTGACAGCAGAGGAAATTCTACTCTACAAGTGGGGATCTGTAAAAGCCCAGTCAACACAGAACCGCACATGGCTGGATAATGTGAAGAACCGAGAGCCACATCTTTGCCTGCTTCCTATGAAGCATCAATTTAACATCCGCCATAAGAAAAGGCCACAAAGGAAAAAAATATAGGGTGAAACTGAGTTTTCAGACTGTGTGGTAGTACGATCAAGGCAAAAAGCTGACAGGATGCCAAATGAAATGTTAAACTTCTGTATTTTTTAATGACTGCACCTTTATTGCAGCACTATGTACATACTATTTATATACATATGTGTATGCAAAGGAATAGATGTTTTATTACCTGATATGCCTTTGCCTTTAAAAGTCTTTGCAATGATAGCTGTTGGCTGATGTTTGGCCTGGCCAAAGGCTTTGCAAAGTTCCTCCACACTGTGTCCATCAACGATGATAGCATGCCAGCTAAGAACACAAACAGATCAACTGTTTCCAAAGGGTTTTAGCATGTGACACTCTCTGGTAGTTAGCAATAACAATAACGAATACTAACTTCATTCCAATGCAGTGTCTTTTTAAAAGACCCAAAGTATGCCAGAAACATGAACTAGCATTCATTTGATATACTAAAATATCAGTCCCTTTTTTATAATGCAAAATGACTCACAGAGGAATTAACAACTGCTAGCAAAATTCTCAGCCTACAGATAACCGAGTTATCCTACATTTCTTCAGATTAATAGCCTTTTCTAATTACAAGAGGAAATCAGACATCCAGAAATCAGTTAAAAAATTGACAATCACAGCTGATTAAAACATAAAAATGCTCCAGCACAATTTGCATGGCTGCTATTGTATCTGTCAGTTCTTTATCAAGGATTTCTGCATCTACATAGAAATATACATTTCTAAACTAACTGAAAGCCAATACATAATTCTTGTACAAGTAGCCGTTTCCATGCCTTTTTTTCTGATCTGCTTGCTATGACAGTACATTTGGTCACACAGTTAAAAATCTGTATTTAATGTGATAAAAACTGCTTTAAGATCCTCTAAGAAATTTATCTGAGTAAGCAGTCCTTTTATTTTTCCTTTAAACAAAAAATTCTGCCACTTTAAATCTTCCTGCTGTACCAACAAAGACGACCAATATCAGGCATTATGAAAGACCATCTTTCTTGGTGATGGTATCCTTTAGAGCTAAAAGTTCATTTGAAAAATTCTGAAAAGCAAATAAAACATACAGTTTCAAATGAGAGACTAGAATGAACTTGTCCAATCACGTACCCAAAGGCTTCACAGCGTTTCTGGTAAATTTCAACATGATGCTGCAGAGGGGCAGGGTCACTTTGTCCAAGACGGTTAACATCAAATATAGCAACAAGATTATCTAGCTTGTAAAACCCAGCAAAGGCCATTGCCTCCCAAACAGAGCCTTCAGATAGCTCTCCATCTCCTAGCAGACAATACACTCGATAGCTACAAGAAGAAATCAATAAAGTAAAATAAAATTAATGTGTAAACACAATTAAATCAAGAACAAACTCCCCCCAACAATTCACAGTTAGAATTCACTGCTTTTCCTATCCCAAACTCAACCCCCATTGCTGAATGCATTCACCTCAGATAACTGTATGTGACATGAGACAAATTAAAATACTTTTGAGCTGTTACACATAAAAAAAAAAAAAAAAAACCAGATGAGAAATACTGTACTCCTTTTCAAACCTTTGTCTCAAAAAAATCAGACCTTAAGCCTCCTATTGCAAGGCTTGAATGAACAGGCCCATTAAACACTGTCACTGTGACTCAGCAAGATCACTAACAATACATGAAAGGTTACCGTCTGCTTCCTCATTCCTACCATATACTCTCTGGAAGGATGAACAATAATTTAATTTCAGGAAACTATAAATTGTGGATGAACTCAAGTATGGATTAAAACATGTTACATAACCAAATCCAGAATTCAGGAAAAAGGATAACCAGCACGATAGGACTTTGTAGACTATTTCTCCAAATACTGAAGCTTTGTATTTAGGTAAAATTCAGATAGCAGGAGTACTGCCTGACCTCTGTAGAACTCAGCTGCTGTATTTTTCTTTTATTACCATTCTCTTTTTTTTTTGGATGACAAAGCTTTGTAAATGTTCATTATGTATTAAAATTTTAAAATAACTGTATATTAGCCTTCAAATAATAATTTTAAAAGAAAATAATCAAGATGGCTGTTAGTGATTTTTTTTTACTAGACATTAAGCTATAAGAGACTTCTGATCTGAATCCCACCTGCCTACAGCTAAATCTGAACTCCTTCCACATAAGCTGCTCCCCAGTATTGCATGCAAGACCACCTTTTTCTTCCGTCATGTAAGCACTGGTTAGATTTTTTCCACACGTAGCATCTGCTAAACTCAATTAAAATCACCAAGTCATCTTTTACAGAAATGATTTCAAGTTAGTGAAGTGTAGGACACATTAACTGGGCAGCCTATGCTCGAATGTACTAGAACTGTCACATAAAATATATCAACTACATCAGGCTATTTTTCCTCCTCATACAGATTTGCCTTCAGACATCTACTTTTCCTGTGCACAAAACAAATGGCAGAAGCAGTCATTTTTGTCTCTATGGAGTTGAGTGCCTTTCTGATAACAATTTGAAACCCTACTTTATGATTCAATGGCTCTATTATTGACCATAATAGTTCCTTATCTAGATACATGTTCTCCATCATTTGTCATCTGACTTTGAACAGACACATCTCTAGTTTGCATCTTTCTTCCGAGTGGATACATACCAGTCTCACACTGGCTATTACTCTCTGGAAGTTAAGAAGCTGCTCTAACGACTTACTGTTTTCTCTGTTCAGGGACATCACCTTGCAATGCTGTCAGTTACAAAAGGAACATGCATATGCACTAATTCTTGCTAATCTTTAAACCATCGGTAGTTTCACTAGCAATGACTTTGTAATTATCAGGCTAGTAATCTATCATGAAAAACCTGAATTTGAAATTAGACTTGGGAATGGAGACCAGAATAAAAGAGGTTTGGGTTTTTTTTCCTGATTGAGATAACAATACAATTTCTTTTCACAGAATATTCCTATTGAATGCCTATAATCATGAAATATGAAGATGGAATTACCTGGCTCTGTCAAAGAACTTGCCAGTGTATGCCATTCCACATGCAGCACCAAGACCCTGACCAAGGGATCCAGTAGCCACATCAGTGAATGCTTGCCTCTGAGAACAAAAGAGCAACAATTATTTTACAGTTAAGAAATAGAGGAACCACATTCCAGTGCTAGAAAATGGTTCAACATACATCAAAATTCAGCTTGTCGGCTATAACAATATAGTGCAAGTCCCTCCAAATCTTGCCCTGTTCTCCTCCTTTCCCTGCAATGTGTGTACCTTGACGATCCATGTCACAAGCTAACTAGGCTCTCTGAAGGCAATGATACCTATGGCCCAGGAATTTCTCAGCTATGCCTTGGATGGCAACTGTTAAGAACTGATGATTTTGTGTAAAAAAGAATCAACTGAAACAACTGCCTGGGAACGGAAAGACCAATGAGGTGACCAAACTGGATATAAACTTATGAAATACCTCAAAGCTTCTTAACGATGAGAAAAGCCATGCTGGAACTTTATATAAAGCTTTTTTTTAAATTAAAAACATTGACATACAGGACTGTAGGGGAACTTTACAACAGCTATAAAGTTAATTTTTACATGCTCAAACACAGAGACTGATCCAGTTGTGAAGCCTTATATATAATGTAAGTGTCATCAACCTTCTTATAAGTCTGTATCTTTCCTGTACTGTAGCTGGCAAACACAAATTGCTGCAAAATACATACACTTCCTGTTTTACAGAAAACAACATTTTATATCAAAGGTTATGAACACTCACTGGTACTGGGTGTCCTTCTAGGACAGAATCAATTTTCCTCAAGTTCAGTAATTCTGCTTCTTGTAGAAAACCAGCTTCTGCCCAAACAGAATATAAAATTGGTGCTGCATGACCCTAGAGAGAAACATAAATCTTAAGCAAAGCACAGGTTTCACAATATGCTAGTATCAAGACAAAATTCTACAAAGCTGACAAACCCTGGAATCAGGTTCTTATGTCCTCTAAGCAGGCCCCGAACATGCAACATTCACATTGACGCTTGTTTCCAAGTCCCCCGTGCCCCTGCTTATAGTACCCCAGACAGCTGAGTACAGTTAAGACAGAAAGAATGCAGCACTCTGGAGGGCTATTTAGGATGTCCTTGAGAAAATCAACACCGAAGAGCAAGAAGGTCTCTCTCAGCCATGCAGGTCCAATTCCAAAAAGTAGTTTTGGTATCCAAATAAACGATTCAATTTGTTTAGGTACCAGTTTCAAGAACAGAGCACTGTTCACTAAACCAGTAAACGGATGAGCAAGTGTTACCCCATTCAATACATATGTATTCAAGGTAAGATGCAGTGAGTGACAACAGGCAAAATTTTAAGCTTTATACACTCAGATTCTTGCAGCCACGTCCAAGTGGACAACTGCAACGTAGTAGCCATCATTCACCCACGGAGTCATTAGGAGTCAAAAAAGCATGCAGAGATTTGAAGCCATTTAGCAACTCCAGACAGAAACCCTGATTAATTAGAGTGCACCAAAGCAAACACGAAGAAGTGACTCTCTCGTTACTTTACCACCTCAGCATTAGCTCCTTGCTTCTCATCCAATCACTTATTTCAGAACGGCAGTCAGAGGTGCCAACAGTTATAATAACCGATGCAAGGATATACACCATCAGCTATGCAGCACTACTGTAAGCAACCACGTGAGGAACTCAGACTCAAAGATGGAACGCCTCACTGGAGTACTTCATCTGCCATTTTTTACATGATTAAGTTTTCTGAAGGCCCCTCAACTGCCTTTATGTCATATGATTGAAATGTCCCTGTGATTTGCAAGGGCATAATGCAAAAGGGGATAGAAACGCTAATGGCCAGTCCAGACTGTGGTTTTATGTGTTTTTTGAACCACAACAGTTTCAGAAGTAGCATTGACTTTAATATCATACTGGCACAGTAGGAATGCAAATTGCTCACTAACCTACCATAACTATTTCATATAATGCTCCCTGAAAAGCTGACAGTAATTAGTGCACATTGTGACATGACTGCAGGCGTAACAGCATGGCTGCATTTAACAAGTAGAGCACAAAAGCTAACCGCAACTCACTCAGTAGAAAGTCGGTTATGCCAAAATAAAACAGATGTTAATATTTCTTGATAAATTTTATAGACAATATATTTATTATTTAATATTAAAACAATTTAACAAAGTGAAGTTAAGACTTACCAAGACACATTATACTGAGTGTGTATTTTTGAGTTATGCTACAACTTAACCCAGTATTTATTTGTCTTTCTGAAGTAGACAAATTCCAAGCTCTCAAATATTTCCAATAGACTTCTGTGTAGTTGCAAGCACAAGTAAGTATGAAGACAAGTCTATATAATTTACAGACAGACAACTCTTTACCAGCAGACTGCAACAGTATAGCGTAAAAGTTATTTTACCTTTGAAAGAACAAACCGGTCGTTGCTGGCGTTTCTGGGATCTTGCACTTTGTACCTCATGGTATGGAAAAACAGCACAGACATAATCTCTGCTGCACTGCAACATGATGTAGGGTGGCTACAAGTCAAGACAGACCCAAGATTATCACTTCTCATCATTGTTTGCTCAGGACTGCATCTTTAAAATATCACTTTACCAGCCTGCTACTCCTCAGCATTAAAATACACTCTTAAAGTGTTTTTGATAACCCATCCCATCTACCATTACCCCAGTGCCAATCAGTTGTACTTTGAGACAAAGGAAGCCTTCTTATCTAGTTGAAGTGGACCTTAAAAAATAGACCCTGGTGACAGCTTAAGGACACATCTTTTAGAGCTCTCTGTTCTTCATGTGAAGGAACACCACCCTAATCGGTGACTATGAAGCACTGGAAGGAGTACGATCCGTACCTGAAATCATACTCTACTAATTTAGCTGACAGTGGAAATTCACACTGATGCAGAGGAAGCGAAGACAGCCTTCCACAGTACTTTAGCCACGCACTGAGTGAAGGAATTAAAAGCATGGCATCATAACTTGTTCAGGCCCCACTGCACAGGCAGGGATTGGTAATGCAAGATTAACTTCTGCAGAAAGTTCTGGAATGTTTACAATTGTATAACATAGGTACCATTTTATTCTACTATGCTAGAACAGACAGAACTAGAATTCTGATTTCTAAAGAGGGCATTAAATAGTACAATTTTTGTATTTCATCTTCTACTGAAACTAGACAAGCAAATATAAATTTGCACAAAAAGGGTTATTTACAAGTGGCAAATACTGAGTTATTCCAAGACAAGGTACATAATTTGTTTGAAGTGTAATAGAATGGCATAAAATTACTTTTATTCATCTATATTACTGTCATTTAAATAACAATCACTGTAGTTCTTATGCATCTTGAAGGGATGGCACCACCTGACCACTTGAGTATATCAGCCTTGGCTTTTCACTTGTGATAAAGCTTAAAAGGGGTAAGGAGGCTCTTTAAAAACCTTTACTGAGTGTGGAAAGTAGCATTTTCCAGAGTTACTGGTATAAACAGGATAATTCTTGGTATCAGTGGTTGCTACTGAAGTATAGGAAAGTGAATAATGAACGGTAAAAAGGTTATGGCTACAGAAATCTTCACCAGCTTTGAAAATAACCTGCAGTCTCATCTCACCTTCTCTTCTACAAATGTTTATTTTTCATCTTTAAAACAATACTCTTATAAAATATTTGACCCTACTTGTAAAACAGGACAAACTTACTATGAAAGTGTCACATTTCGTCTCCCACATGTACATTTACCATGCATGTTAGGATTAGACACCACCTTCACTAGAACTAATCAAAATATTCTCTTCTGGTAGTAATAAACCTTCCCTCCCAACATCCCCAACAGTGCTGCAATAAGAGAATAAAAACATGCAAAACACTAGCAAAATATCAATTACGGTTAGTGTCCATCCCTTTGTAAGTACTCACACACAGGGAACCAAAAGAATTAGCTTTAAACCATGGTTCAAACATATTAGTAAATATTTATAAATCTGAGTTAATCAATAAGCCTTACATGCTTGTTTAAAGCTTTCATTCCTTTAATTTCATTAACTTTATACTTAACCATACTTCTATGAACTCCTGGTCTTGGTAAAAAAAGTTTAAAACAACCTAAAATGGTAGCATGTGGAAATAAAAAAAAAGGTAGAAAAATTTAATAAATTACTTGAAAATTAGGGAAAAAAATATTTTTATTAAAACTGCAGGTTAATTGAATGATCTCCTACTAACATAACCAAAATTTAACTACATATCAGATACCAGAAATCACTGAAAAATCAACTACACAATTTTCTTTAAATACAGTCATCTTATTAAGGCTACAACTACTGGTCTTCTATCAGCTCACACTTTTCTATTAAGTTCTGTTGAAAGAATTCCTTGTTAATCCTAGGAAAGTGTATTTGGATTACTCGTAGAAGGAAAGTCACTGCCACTACTTGCACACAATCTTCCATGCTGAGCTCCTGATTGACAAACAACCTAGAACTTTGCAGTGGTGGTCCATTAACATGCTTCTCTGCCAGATAGCTTCTACCGATGAACTGCCTTAACCTTCAAATATAGCCTTTTAGTAAGAAAAGGCAAAACAAAGTATATTAGAATACTCTAACCCTGGATCCACACAAATCAAGAGTAAAATAATTACTCCAATGTAGTTAAGAGTTTTCTTTTAACTACTCTGCATCATTTTATGTTAGCTCCATCTACACATATCTACACATTTCAGCTAAAAAGAATAGTGGTGAAATGTTAAAATGGAATACTGAATGAAAGAAAAGAGCTAAAAAAATTGAAGGAAAACAAAAATGTGCAAAATGTGATCATACCACACGTTATGAAACTGCCTCTTAAGAAACTCTTGCAAGTTCCACTTTTAAGAATTTAACCATCTAATTCTAGGAAGCCTGGCACTGTTTCAAAACTGCAGAAATTTATCATTAGCTACAAAACAGACTACCAGTTTTGATTAAAACGTCTGCACTACTTATCTAGAAGAAAAACTTCTTCCACGTCCAAAAGCAAGTATGTTCAATCTTGACAACTAACTTTTTTTTCCCTCCCCTAAGGCATTTTAAGCACAAAATCTTGTTCCAATTCACTGAATTTTTCCACTACAGCTGGTAAAGTACTCAAAGCGATATGTTTGAGCATCGAGGATCAGACTGCCTGCTCTTTTAGCTCTTGTCCAGAAAAAGGCCGTAGCTTTCTTCAACAAAAGTTAGTACAAGTAAAGACTGCAAGAACTGATGTATCAGATCTGTCATGAAACCACTTGTGTTGCAATATATGCAAGTTTACAGAAATTACTTCATTGAAAGTAGCTGGCAGGTCCTCTTTTGTCTGAAGTGCTTTTATTGCAAGTATTTCCTTCAGTTTTACATACTACACCTTTAACAACCCCAAATTTCCTTAACATCAGTGCAAGCATGACAAATTTTTTAACTAACTGTAAGCTTCTATTTAAATTTAACTTGCATTCAAACATCCTTCTACATTCTTGGTGGATACCAGCAATTCAGGCAAAGCTTACTGTCTCATTCAGGCTTTGGAAAACACATTCATAAAGCGTAGCTGTGTTAGAAATGTATGTGATTTGCCTAACACCGCGAAAGACTGTGAACGTCTTTTTCTTTTAGGCACATTACTACAACATCATCTTAGCAACCGAATCTTATTAAGAAAGAAAATGTATGGCTTCTCAACAGAATCTTCCCTCCAGAGCGCATCTTTCATAATCTGCTCATTATCATGTTGTGTAATAATTTCAGACTACACAACTCTAGTGCTAGGTTAAGCTGGAGTGATTAATGAAACACCTTTGTGCAAGAAGTACTCAGTATTGTAGCACAGATGAGCCAGGAATAAAAAGCTTGAGTAAAACTGTTTTTACTGTTTCTTCATCGGCATGGGGAGAATGACTTTACTATTGAACTTCATGGACCACAGAAAATAAGCAAAGGCTGCAGCAAGATCCTTGCTCTTTAACAGCACATCAGACAAAACAGAGACATAGTTTTATCTGTAGATAAAACAACCAATACTATACATCTGTGTGCCCTGCTTAAAATGCACCCTAGAAGCTCAAGACCGAAGATCAAGCTCTGCTAAGAAGGTTTAGCACAATTTTTCTTACAATTTCACACAGGCTTGGCTTGTGTAATACTGCCTGTATATTATGGCTTTGAAACAGATGAAGAATTAAAAGAGCAGTTGTTAGGTAACCTGTACTTCGCTCTCCAGACTGGACCAAACAAGCCATGGCTTTGTAAAAACCACTCCTATGGCTAGCTGAGAAATTCCCTGTGTCCCAACGCTCCATTTTACAGGAAGAACCAAGGCAGCATTTTCATTTGCTGTATGCAAAAGGTATGAGTAAAGTTCAGTTTCTGTATGCTTTGAGAAAGAGCCATGTGAGGCAGCCCATGCCAGACACAGCGTGGAAAGCCTAAGGCAAGTCAGAGAAGCAGCTTTAAAATATTTTACACACCACTCTTCTCCACACAAACCCCAGCATCCAAAGGATTCCTTCAAGGTTGGTTTGTTCGGTTGATTTTTTTTTTGAAAACCATGGCCAGTTTCAAAGAGGTCCAAAGGAGGAAATTGAAACAAGATGGGTATTAAAAAAAAAAAAAAGAAAGAAAAAAAAGGCAGTACTCTATGGAAACACAGAAATACATTATACAAGCAGAAAAAATAGCTTTAATTTTACGTGAATAAAAGTGGATTGTCTGCAGAGATTTTTTTCCATAGGTAAAGCACGATCAAAGGAAGGATAACCCTGGAATCTGCACACATCAGAGCCTACGCTAAATCCTGTCCAGAGGCCTGAATAAACTGCCCATTTGAGACCGCGGGCATTTCACAGATAATCCCGCTTGGGCTCACTTGAAATTCTGTGCAGAATTAGTTCCAACTGACGGGCACGAAATGAAAAAGAAACGGCTTGCGCCTCGGGCACAAATTCTTTGGTTCTCAGTCCTGCATCAACTTAGCATTCCCGGCCGCTCTCCGCAGTCACAACACCCGCCGGGCCGGCCAGAAGGCTGCAGCCCCCGGGCTGGGCCGGGCCGGGCCGGGCCGCGGGAGCCCCGCACCTCGCCCGCGGCCGCCATTTCCCGACGGAGCACCTGCACATCGCTCGGCCTCACCCCGAGCCCCCGACGTGCCGGGCGGGGGGGGGGGGGGGGTGTCCCGGGGATGCGGCCGTGACCGCTGCGGTGTCCCCTCCCCGCCCGGACTCCCCATCCCCGCGGCCGCACGTCCCGCCCCGCGGCCGCCTCAGCCCCCGGGCACAGCCGCGGGGGACACGGGCGGGCCCCGGCACCGCCGCCCGCTCGGGGTCCCGCACATGGCTGCGGCGGGGGGGGTGCTCTGCCTTCGGGAGCCGCCGGTGTGCCCCCGGGCAGCCAGTAACGGGGCGGCCCGGCCCTACCCCTCCCAGCGCCACCGCGCCTCGGCCCCGCCGCCCAACAGATGCGGGGTGCGGGCGCGCGGCTGGCCGGAGGGGCGGGCGCACGGCGGCGCCGGTGCGCGGCCGCGGCGCAGCCCACCGCCTCACTCACCCGGAGCCGGCCGCGGTCGTGGCTTTGATGGAGCTGATGCGGAGCCGGTTGGCCGTGTCCTTCAGGGCCTGCAGCGTCTGCTGGTCAGGCTTGTGGTAGTCTTCCATGTGTGCGAAACAGGAGGGCCGCGGCGGCAGCGGGGCTAGGGCGGCAGCACCCGGGGCTGGGCACGGACGGCGGCGCTCCGCGAGGTCTGTGGGCAGAGCGCCTCAGCCGGGCCGTGCGGCGGGGGCGGAGAGAGCGGGCGGGCGGGCGCCCCTCCTCCCGCCTGCGCCCGGCCTGCCCACGCCGCCGCCGCCGCCGCCGCCGGGAGTTGGGGCGGGGCGGGGCCGGGGGCCAGCGCGGCGCGGCCTGGCGGGGCCGCCGGCTCCCCCTGCCGGCGCCAGGAGGCGTCTCGGGGCTGCCGCGCGCCGGCGGTCTTGGCGCCATTTCCCTCCCCCGGCCGGCAGCCGGCGTGAGGGAGGCGGCGCGGCAGCCCCAGCAGCCGAGCGCGGTGAGCGGGGGCGGCCTGGGGCCGGGGGGGCTGGAAGCCGCCGGGCTGAGGGGAAGGGGCGAACTCCCGTTTTCCCGCCCTTCAAGCCCTGAAGCGCGATGAAGCGGTCTCAGCGGGTGCCCACCTCCAGCCTGTCCCCGTCTGTAACGATGTCACTGTGCGCGGTGCCTCTTAACAGGCACCTTGTTTCTTTGGAGAAATAGTAACAGAATGACCTGGTGTGGCTTCCTTTCAAGAAATAATGCATATTTCTATAATGCAAGTTTAGAAATTTGACAAATACAGAGGCTAGCGTGTAGAAGACTGATTTCACCAGCCATTAATCAGGAAATATATTTTCTCTAGCAATTCTGAACTGACATTAAAGCAAGTTAAATATTTCCTATTTGTTCTAGAAAGCTCAAGCAGCACTAGAAGTCACGATGTGAACAAAAAAAAGTTTAAACAGACAACAATAACAAACCCAAAATCAAATAATTGGCATCTTGCTCATGAAACCTGGTATTCCTGCACTGCACTCTCCCTTGTACTTCAGTGTTCTGTCCACTGGCAGTTTGTCCTGAAAGCTCCATTATATGATTTTAGAAAATACTGGTATTTTAAAATCTCTTTTACATGTAAACTCTTATATCTAGTGAACTAGGGCTATCATCATCTAATTTCAGAAGACACTAGTGACACCTTTGTCTTCCAGACTGAAGACTGGGTTTCAGAAACAAAGGCAGCCACCTCTATTTACAGAGCATGGATCCATGCTTGCTTGGCAAATCGCAGCTAAAAAGTAACATGTGAAACTCTTAGCAAGGTAAGATACAACTTTCTCCATAAACTAACTAGTTTCTTCGAAGAAATAAAAGCAGACACCATTCTCTTAGCTTAACTGTTTTCTAAAACTGCTACATCAGTTGTCTTTTCACAAATCCTTTTAATAAAAAAAACAACCTCAGAAGAAAAACTAGACTGGAAATAGGCTGTATGTCAGGAAGAAGGAAAAAACAGAGCCAACCAACCAAACCTGGCAGTAGCAAAGTGCAGAGTTCATTTTAGAGAGCACTATACAAAGGTTAGTTGTTGCATCTGCCATTTGCTATGCTATGATCTATATTCTATTTAAAAGTCCTCAGCTCTCAAGCTCATGAACTGGATTCCTTTCAAATGAAGATGAGGCGGAAGAAAGTAAGTCTGAGAAAGTAGCTAATATGCCCCAGCCATTAATAAGTATTTAGTCCGACAGGACAGACAAGAGCTAGTCTGGAGAACAATTCAAACACACACACAGCGTGGATGTTGAGTTTTCAGCACTGTCTCATGTGCTCTGTAGACCTGCTATACTGGAAGCCCTACCTGCTGATGTAGATGAAGCCACAGAACCATGTTACTAGCACAGAAGCATTTGTTAGCCTGAGCTCTACTACGTGCTTACTGATTAACAGTGCTGGGGAAATTAATGGCACTGCTGTTTAAACACTGTTCTTTAGACAGTTGACGTGCAGTGACATGGATAACTTCGCATCAGTTGAATAATATTAGGCAGGACACCTTGGTCTACCCTAATTTATGGTTTAGAAGAGATGCATAAAATAAATTCATAAAGTAAATTCTTCAACTGAGACCAAGCATAAGTGGAATAATGGCTATGATGCCAAACTCCACAGTATTTAGCGTTAACTGATGTTACATTAAGAAAACATGCCTGTATGCCCTTGCCATTTCATCTGCAGACAATATGTTTCCAAAAACTTTGAAAATACATTTGCATCAGGAAACAAAAACCTTATTTTAGAGATAAGAGTACTTCATCTTTCTGGATGGCTAGCAGTATCTATAAACACACTAGAAAAATCATAATGGGAGCAGGTATCATGAGAACAATCGAGTAATTTCTACGCTAAGTTTTTGCTTCTAATAGAGTCATTTACTCCATGATTTTTATATATACGGTGCAATTAAGATGTAAGCATTGCCAAGCTGTTACTGTTTCTCTCTGCATACATCATGGGTAGTGGCAAATTGAGATAAGTCAACTAAAATAGAGTTCAGTCACTTCTTGCTCCTTAGTCAACCTCCTTTGTTTTTCCTCACAATTATTTTAAATGTACACTTGACTAGATCATAGCCTTAATTTTGGCTTTAATGGTCCAGGCTGTTTTCATTCTTTGGCTGAAGAGTAAGGCCTGTGATCAAGTCTTCTTACAATGAAGATTCACCCTTTAACCTTCATTGTAAGGATGGCTCCCTAACAAACCATGTCCCAAGTGTAGCAATAGCAATCTTATCAACTGCTTTCTCAGGTTGGAGACACAGTGCTTTCTTATTTCCCTCCTGTAAGAAAATAAGGGGGACGATCTGGATAAGACCAGTATTACTATGGCTCACAACCTACTTTGTTTCCTCCATTGTTATTTGGATGGTAGAAAGGTTTTAAGATAGACTTAGATTAGATAATGTCATTGAGAGAGTACTGCCAGCAACTCATCCTCCTTTCCCTGAATCCTTATGCTGCATCACTGAGTGCTTATTTATGGTATTGTGTTGTTAAAACAGCAGCTCAAGCATACACAAGATGAAATTCCACCTTGTGTCAGTCCCTCCGCTTTGATCAACTGAAGTGGCATGTTATTTCTGCAATTTTGACCAAGTGTGATGGACTGTAAAGCAATAAAGTCACAGTATACGCTGTGTACAACAGTCAACATTTCTTCCTTATTCTTGGTATTTGCCTCTGAAACCACGTACAGTATGAGTAAAACAAGGATGCAAATATATGGACAGTCTTGCTTCAGTATATACAATCACATCTCATTAGCTTCAGTATTAACCACTAGACTAAATAGCGTCTTAAAAACATACACAGAGGACAACTGGATTTTTCCATCCCCTCCTCCACAGATTTTAGTCAGGGCATTATGTGCTGTAGAAGCATGGAAGCTGAGCTATGGCTGTCATTTGCTGAGATACTGCAAAAATGCATTGCTGACATAAGTACATGCAACCCTGTTTACCAGAGCAAGAACTGCATGCACTCAGTGCTGCTGAGATTCAGGGCATTTAGCTACCACTGAGCTACGTGCCCAATTTTGCCTTAAAAACTGTTCTCAGAAGAAACTCCAAAATCAAAGTCTAGTAAGAACACCACGTGGTTAGGTAGCTCATCACCTACAAAATTCAAACATCAGTGAGCAAAGAAAATGAGTGGAGGCACGGAAAGAGACCAATGGGCTGTGCAATTGAATCAGTTAAGTACTGTACGGATTCCAAACTGAACTGCAATGTGCCAGTTGCTGCTGGTGTGGATTGTAACCCTGCTGGTCCTGAACATTGTACAGGGTTCATGAAAACAGGGTTTTCATTTCATTTGCAGGGTACCTTAAAAAAGACAAGTTAAGCAGTGGAATTCCAGTCATTGTAGTCTGGTGTACGGGAATGCAGTATATTCTCAGAACATATCTGGTGCTGAATCCAGAGATTCAGTCCATACTGTCACATCTTACTCAAATTCTGTTCTTTTGTCAGCGCTAGCAAGTGGTTTTAGTTAAGCACAAGTGCACACTCAAGTAAACACCCTGTGAAAAGAATATTCAGCAGGCTGTGAAATGATGATCAGCTCTGCAGTTCCCATTGGAGCATGAAAAACACTTTAAACATCCTTTAGTTTCCATAGAACAGCAGTTGTCTCTGCTACACAGGCTACAGCCAGCTATAACCAGCAACCTGGAAAATGCAAGGTTCTCATGCAGCACCTGATCCAGAAATATCCAGACAGGGAAATCAATTCACCTTTGAAGTCCATAAAAGCAAGATAGAAGAAAAAAATATACATACAAACATATTCATAGTTCAACTCAACTATAACCTTCTCCTCAGATACAGCTGACACAGTGATCTACAAAAAGAAAAATGTTTATGGAAAGCTTGATAACAGAACAGACTTTTTTAGCTACAGGCAGCCAAATGTTGGATAAAAATAATTTTAAAATCATAGTAATTTTTATATTGCTTCTAAATAAAATCTCATTTAGTAAGAGTGGAAAACAAACCAAAATTTGCAAAGTTTCCAAATATTATGACAATTTTATGCTACATGAAAAATGCTCACATAAACCAAAGAGGCCAAATAATGCGAGACAAGTTTTATACAAAAAAGATTTTTAATCTCTAACATGTAGCCTATTAGAGAAAAATCAAATAATTGCATGTCTTACACAGTTAAAAGGGATTCACCATGACTGGTTTTGGTAATTGCTCTGCTGTTTGATGATATTTAGGGAAGTATTTCTGCTAGCAATGCAACAAAATCACAACATTTACATTGAAGTTTGTAACATCAATACAGCAATATTTGGTTAAACTAAACTAATCCAAATACCCTCAATTGCTAATTAGCATTATTTACAAATTTTTTGTAAATTTATAAATTGAAGTTTCTCTTGTTGCAATCTCTTCACATTATCTGTTAACATAAATAGGAAATACTCATGTAATAGGACTTTGAGGCATTACCTGGACCTATGCTTGAAAGACCTACTGAATACATAAATGTTCCACGGTCACTTCATCACGTTTGCTTCCTCTATTTGGTTCTTAGTAATCCAGCTTCCATAACACTACACTTCAAATAAGCTGGGAAGTTATCAGTCACTTTAGACTCTGTTTAAATGTCAGTCTGTATTCAAATAACTGAATTTGGTAAAATTAAAATGATAATAAAGTTATCATCAGTAACTTATGCCAAGAGAAATCTCTCAAACAGCAATGCTTTCATCAGCTGTGTGAATTTAGAAAGAAGGTAGGAGAGACAGCTATAATGACCAAATGAAACAGAATTTATTTGTGCTGTAACGTGTATGGAAATAAAGAAGCTGAAGGAAATTTTCTTCAGCTTGTCCTCTTGCAACATGACAGGCTTGACTATCCTTGCACTTTGAAAGAACTGCATTAGAAGCCCTTCAAGAAGGGAACTGTTCAGGAATGGATGAGATGGATTTATGCCAAAGCATTCTCTAATTATGCAGACCATTACACATCACCAGTAAATCCTTCCACATGTGCAAAAATACAGTGACTTCAGTTATGCATGGACAGGTTGTTCAGCTAGTCTTCAGTAATAACATTATTTACCTGCTAATGAATTTAAATTGAAAAAAATTAACAAAATCTCCAATTTCTGTGCAACATAGCGTCAAGGATTGCAGGAATAATGATAATTTATGAAATATATAATAATGTACTGCATGGAAACAGGTAGATGCAGAGTAGTAAGATCAAGCTGTCTATTTTAATCTAAAATGAAGTTGCAGATAGAATTACATCACGGGCCCAGGCTCAGACACTATATAGTATGCAACCTACATTACTTTCCCATACATCTCTTAGCAGTTTCCTTCAGATGGCTATCCTCAGATCTGCAGAATACTAGTATATGTTTATTTTCAATCCCTTACTAGAAGTACTGCATGTGTTTCTTCTAACCAAGCCTTTGGGTTTTCTGTAAGGGCTTCTGTTGTGGCAGGATTTTCCTATTCAATCATTGGAAAGCAGAGATCCCTCCTAATGAGATGGGTGCCCTGTATCTTCCATCTTGAGGATTACACCAGGAGCAGGGCTTGCTGTAAACCACAACAGATGCTGTACACATCCTGAATCCTGTAGGCTTTAATTTCAGCCTTGTATCTCAATTCTTGTGGTGAGTTTAAGATGGCAGAAGCTTGCTTTACAGCAATTTTGTTACATGGGAGAACTGTGCCCCCAGAGAATGTAAGTTAATTTATTTGCTGCTTAAAAGGTAAACTAGAGAAGGCACTTGGTATTATGCATAAGACTCAACTCTACATCAGAAAGTCAGATGGATAACCTGCTAAGCCTTTCCCATCCCTCTTACGAACCACAAGTAGTAAAGCAGGATGTGCAAGCCGTACACTCTCTAAATTAAGAATTAAGACCACATAGTTTTGCATATAGGAGACAGGAGATCTTTGCTCTAGATACATTTAAAGCTTCTTGACTTACTTATGAGGAGAAAAGAAACACCACTTGTGCATTTACATCACATACCTGCACATTTTCAAGTAAGGCCCAAGGGCAAGTGCTTTCATTTCAGCCAGTGTACAAAGAAAGCTTATTCTTTTGTGGTTGTATTTCCCAAGAATGACTTTGTAAAATGGAGACCTTCCTGAATTGTAAAGAATGGATTACGGTAGAAATATTTTTAAAGGTCTACTTAAAATGAAAGATAAAGGGCAACTAGGTATGAGCAGCCTTGTTCCATGTAGCAGATTTTAAGCTTTAATTTGAGGCCATCAAGCAAAGATAACAACTCCATACTGCTATGAATTTCATTATGCTGCTTCATAACTGGAAGTTAAAAAAAACCCCATAGCAGACCTGGTAAATTATGTATTGCTACCTCAAGAATTAGAGCAGGGAAATCATGCCTAACCAGTCTATTTCTGAATTCACCCTGAAATATTCTGGATTCTTACAGGCAAACTGCATTTGAGCTTTGGGAATACCTGAAGATGACATACACCAGTACAGAAACAAAACTGTAACTTGAATTCTTCCGTGCTTCAGGAAATACTTCCACAGGCTGTACTTGTGTCTCTACAATATTCCTTTTCACATTTACTTACACTCTTTTGCTATTCCTTCCCTTGTTCACTTCTCAGGAATCTTCTATTCATTGGTCCTTTCCCTTTCATTTTATTGCGAGTGCTATTTCAAACATGCAGCAACTGATAATAATACTTTTCACTGCCCTCTTTCTCCAATGCCCAATTATGAACCTAATTAGGAATCTCCTAAGAAGAAGGGTTCTAAGAAGTGAAAAAGTGTTGCATAACTGACAAGGACAAGCTTTACAGTTAACGGCCATATTTCTGTTACAGATCTATCGCTTAAGTTTAACCCTCCTAAATTAGTAGGTCAGTTCAAAAGTAAATCCCTCAGTCATAAAATCTGGAAGAAATAAAAATGCCGATCACACTTGAAGTTGTGTGAAAATAGGAGAAAAAAATTTCTGCTATTAGGCACTGAAAATAAATTCCAGAATTGTTTAACACACAATTTTTAACCTTTTGAATTTCAGATTAGGTCACTAAACAAAGAAGTTTACCTCAGCTATACCAAAGCCTGTATTTAGTGATTTGACTGCATTCTGTTCATAAACAAAGAACAGTTGTATGAATGACAGGTTTCTTATCCTCTACTGTTAACACCCCAAGTATCTTGTATATCAAGGACGAAGTACCGTTGAATCCTTACCAAATACATGAGTCCACCGACTTTAATTCTGCCCATGAACACAAGCTACAGCTTTGTTTAAAAAGCCAGTTATGTTATTTAATTCTGCAAGCCTGTAAATAAAATTTGAGTTTTAGTGGATGAGTTTTTGGAAGCCTAAGGCTTACTCCTTGATTCTACCTAGAACTGTATCACCACTGTAGTAGGGACTGACTTTATGCTGTCACGCACTCTCAGGAAATACAACTGTAGAGCACACAGTAGCAAGTGAGGAAAAGCCAAAAGGATTTTGGCCTACCTAAATTTTTTGGACAGGGCCTAGTTTAGCTGCAGCTATACATAGTAAATCTGACTTATTATCTTATTTCTAAACCAAAGGAAAGCACTTCATAGGCATAACAGTAACCAGGAATACCTGAATCCAGAGAAGACAAAAAGGTTAACAGCACCAACAAAGAAAAAATGCTTCCTCAGTATTGACCAAACAGGCAACGTATCTAACATAGAATTGAAAGTTAGATTCTAGGCCTTAGCCATTTCCACTTTTTCTCAGTTATCTTACAGTAAATCCATGACTTCTGTACTTGTTTTGTGTGGTAGTTTTCTATTAGAATAATCTGCTTTCATATACAGTACAGGAGCCAGTTAAATATTAACTGCTACAGCAGCAAGCACCATTCATTCTTCTGTGGCCTCTCCTGATGCCTGGTATGCCTTGCAAGGCTTATCTCCTATGGGTAGTTAGAATGGGAATAAGCATCTAGCTAAGATTAAGGGACTTTGGCATAAGGATTTTAATTTAAAGATTATTCCAACAGAACTTCTGATATGGTTTTCCCTCCTCATCAGCTTCCCTATTTTACTTTGTGAAAGTAAATCACAATCAAGTTGCATGACACCAGATATGGCAAGACAAAAACTGCAGTTTCCAACACCTATGATCAAAGACCAACACTGGATTGAGTATCAAATGCCACATCTAGACAGATGAGAGGGGATACCATAAAAAGAAGTGATAAGGCCCTAACAGCAGTTACGGCTGCGCTTACAAAACAGTGACCTTGCAGCTGCATTTCTTAACGTGAAAGGAAATTGGTCTGTTTATCAAATTCAAAATGCAAGCCTACTTACAGCAATACAGAGGTTAGCCAGAAACTGTTAAAAGTGATAGATGATATTCTCAACTGTCCTTCAAGCAGGCACGCTGTGTTTTCTTTAGTGAACAAATGCAATTTTGCCGCCAGTATGAAGTAAGGAGTTGGGAGTTTCTTCTCTGGAAAATATTAACCCTAAATAAAATAGGAACTTACCCTTCTAGCACCTGCTAGAGCTCTAGAAATAAAAGGAAACATTGGAAGATTTTAGGAGGTGCTGAAACATTTGTTTTGAAGTTTTATTACAAAAATATATTTGCAAACATACAAAATTTTGGATGAAAAAATGCTCATTCTTAAACATTTATGCAATAACTTAATAACTGCAAACATACATAGGTACTATAAAATCCATACCATACCAAAAACGTTAATGATGCAGTATCTACATTTATTGACTTACAATTATTCTCATTCCGGTTTCCAGAAGTCTTTCCTGAAGCTCCCCTTCCCCAAAGCTTTCATATTGAAGAACATGCAAATGGGTACAACTGATGCATCCACAAAAGTAATGAAACTCAGAAATTACTAAAAGCACATAATGTACATAAAAAGCCCTAAATAACCATATGCCCATACACTGAACAGATAAAAATAAATACACCACCAAATCAGAGATACTGCAATTTTTCTAACTTGAAGTGAAAGGAAGATATTGCATCTTAACATTTTCAAAAAGTTGCCAGACAAAACTGAGGTGGTAATATATTGCACACATTCCTCCTGTTAAGATATGCTGTACAAAGCAACCCAAATACCTGACAAAAAGGCTGATTTGTTTAGAATACTTTTAAAAACAAGAAGTCTCAAATTAAAGTTTGTTTTCAAAAATATTTCAGAAATTATATCAGTGACTACATATGGCATAATGGGTTTCACAAATATACCAAAATGAAGCAATTAGAAATGCAAGCAAAAATGAGATATCTCCAGTAGCAAGTTAAATATTATATTGAGTATTTATACATGGAATTAAACATTTCATATGAAATCAAGATAAATCACTTAATTTTTTTTTAAACTTCATTCAGTCATTCTGCAAATCTTGTTTAATTTGGAAAGATATACTGCTTCTAAGTTAGTAGCTGTTAGGCACCTTTCATATAAACTCTGCATTATTAAATAACAGCAGAAAAAGTCTAACTACAAAACTGAACAATTTTGATTTTCCTGAATAATTCAGCAGCTGTAGGTTTTAAAACTGTTTTTGATTAGGTTTGAGGGTTTGGGTTTTTTTGTTTTTGTTTGGTTGTGTTTGTTGTTGTTGGTTTGGTTGGGTTTTTTTTTTAAGTGACTTAATGCTAGCCACAATATGCATCCTTAGATAGTACAATTTGTTTGGGGAGTATAGTCTAAACTAATCAAATTTTAATTCTCAGAACTAATAGGTAAAATCCCATTAAGCCAGTAGTTAAAAAAACCCCAAAAACCCACCAAAACCCAGCACTTGAAAATAGTCACAATAATTTCCTGTGATGACCCATGGTAATTTGCTACACACTAGTCATCCCTACATGTGGATAATATGAATCAAGCACTTCAACAAGGTAGCAATTTTAGATTTATATAAAAAAGTTAAAATAACCAGGAAAAAAGTTCTTAAATAACACAGTCCACATTTTTTAAAAGTTTCAACTGTCGTTGAACTTGGTGTTTTACAATGCAACTTTTCATTAAAGAGGTCTACCTGTTAAATCCGCTACCCTGGCACTTGCCTTAAATCTCTGCAGTGTACTGGATGACACCTAGGCTGGTTCCAGTGTCTGTTGGCTACACGTAGAGAGGTTAGAACAAACATGTGCAGGCATTCAAGATGAACAGGTTTGCTTGTTGTAAAAATGCCTGCCTAATAACTATGATTTCAACTCCGTTTCCCTTCCAATTAATTCTGAAAGTTGGGGATGGGGTGGGGAGTAAATAACGTATTGCTACTAAATAAGGATCTGCCAGCTGCTTGTGGGGGTTCTTGGACAGCTGGAAACAAGTTAAGGATATCCAAAGGAGAGTCAAACTCTCATAACAGCACTGCTACTCTAAATAACATCACTTCTGTCAACTGTGTATGACTGAAGAACTCAAAATACAACTCCTTCCTATAATTTCTATAGATCTTTGGATATGACTGTATTTAGTAAACAGTACAGACATGCACTATCAGCTTCCAGTATTTCTGTTTTTACTAACTTTTAGCAAATCTTCCTTCAAAGAAACCAGAAGCTGTCCTTAAGAATGAGAAGTTATGGACTTCACCTTTGCTAAATCCAGATAAAAAGCAACTCTCTATTTGGTTTAGGCTATCCATTTTCATTCAGAGGAATTGCTCATCGGTTTGTCTCTTCTAGTGAAACTTTTCCTTAAAAATACAACAAAACAAATTAGTTTAGACCTTAGATCCAATTTGAGTATCATTGTTTAATGTGCATACACAGTATTCTAACTCCAGAATCTAAGTAGGAAGTGCCCATCTTCCTTAACAAGGCTGAGATTATATTGCTGAATTCAAAAGCTAAATTCAAAAGCTACCATTAAAGCCAATATATTTCTTGATGAATGTGCATGACATTAGCATCTTTCCCTGAATCTTGCACATTTTTCTAACAAAATACTATATATTTTAACTGGAATCACTGAACTCAAAGGCTGAGAAGACCTTTTCAGAAGGCAGGTAGTACTAAACAAAATATATTTTCCACTAAAAAGCTATGAAAAAAACTAAAATAGATCCAATACAACAGATATTTACATTTTTATGTATCTAAACCATACTGATTTGTGAACGTGTCACAATTAAAGCTCAATTACTAGTTTCCAATGAAATGACCATGCACCTTGACTATGTCAACATTAACTAATCCTTAGGATATATATACACACACATATGTTGTAAGGAGCCAAACAATTTTTTTCTTCATATTTCAATAGTGATTGAGGGAAAAGAAAGAAGCAGTGCATCATAACTCACTACAGATTATCTTTTACTCAATAAACCAAAACTTTTCTACTGGAAAATCATCCTTTAAAACTTCTATTGCTGGAGAAAGTTCAGACCTGAAGTCTTATTAATTACCTTTGCATGCTTTTAAGAAATAAATACAAGCCATGGGTAAACCAACACAGCAGCATAAGAAACTATAACTGGAAATTTTCTGATTTCAAATGGGAAAGTATCCAGTTAAATTCTTACATTACTTAATTACTAGATCACATAAGAAGTGATAACATCTTAATTAGATAAACTTCTGACTATGAATTGTGCACTAACAATCTGGGGAGAGGGCAACAGAAGAAAAGCATGCATTTGCTCCCCATCTGCATAGTTTTCAACACTGCAGTTCCAACACAACTGAGGAATGAAAGCCACCTATGACATGGTCCATCCTGAAGCTAAAAGGGAAACTAAGCATTTAAATTATACCAAACACTGCTGAACAGAAAGGTTTTCCAGTAGTGGTCTCCTAACTATAAATTTAAAACGAGAGAGCTTCAACATGCAACAGAACTATTCTGTTGCTTTTTTTTTTTTTTTTTTTTTAAAAAAGATACAATCACAGAGGATTTTGCATATTTCAGATTTTGCCTTTTTAGAGAAAATGGCCTTACTCACTTGGATACCTGTTTAATGTCAGCAACACAGAAGCAAGTAAGATTAATGGAATATTTAAAAGATGAATTTATGTGCATTAGCTAGAGACGGTCAATGTATTGAGCAAATCACATTTTTAAACCTTTTGTTAAAGATTTAGCTCCAAAGGCCTGGGTTCCAGATCTGTTCCTTCCCCACACCTGCCAGCTTAATCACATGGCATTTTGCTTTACTTTTCCTCAGTCCTTCAAACTGGAATTAGGTTCCCACAAGTGAATTTTGTTCTGGTGTGGTGTAGCATACTGTAATATGTATTTGCTGGTTTACTTAGTATTGCATCTGTAATCCTTGAACAGTGAACACAGTTAGGAATGAAAGCCAGAGCAAAGAAAGTCAGAGCAAACATCTGCACATTCTCTTAATGCTAATGAGAGCTCAAATGCAACTTAAGTCCCCTCCCCAATTAAAAAAAAAAAAAAAAAGTTTGCTGGTGATGATCACAGTGAAAACTTAGATCACTTCTGAGAACACAACTTTCCTAAGTATTTAAGGAATAGTCTTTCCTAACAGGTTCAAATTCAAGACACTGAAAACTAAATATTCTTTTACAAAAATATTAGTTTTATAGACGAGGCATAATTGTTTCTAAAATGGTTATATTTTAAGTAGATTAAGCTCCAATTATAGCTTAATGTTGTCTGTGTTCTTGGTTAGGACTTGCAAGTAGACTTCATGAATAGTGCTGAGAAAACGGGAATCGTTCTGCAGGAAAAAAACACACATTAGAATCATTAGTAAAAAATGAAAAAAAAAGTTTAAATTAATGCCATTTAAGTTGTGCATGAGGACTCCTTATAGTCTTAGCTGTCAGAGTTAAGAGAACTAGCTGTATACTTGTACCAAAGGCCATGCTTTTTGGACAACATACAGCCTTTGACCCATGAAGCTGGTAAGACAGCTAAAGAGATCACTAAGCACACTGGATGCTCAAACAAACCAACCAGGGGTCACTAGGTCAGCCTTGGCCACATAATTTCACTTCTCTCCAGCTTCCAAACCTTAGCCTTGGACACAAAGATTCCATCCTGCCTACAGGCTCCTAAACAAAGCCTGCAAAGTGTCAGAAGTAATGTTACTTCTGTTAGACCAACCTGAAAGGGACTGCAGTGTGTTAATACAAGAATTCTCATGTGTGAGAAGTGAATTAGAGATATTTCTTGAGTCCATTTCCTTCATGTAACAAGTTTACAAAACTGGTACCTAATCAGCCAGCTTGAAGATGTAATATTCTTTTTACAAGATCTGCACGGAAAATTTGGTATCCTGCTTGGAGTACTGTGCAAGTACTCCCATGCTGCAGGGTATGCCTGTTTTGGTCTTAATTCAGCTTTCTATAGAAAAAAGAAGACTGGAGACAAGTATTCCAATTAGCTCTAAAGACACCACAATTATGCTCTTCGGACTACTGGGTGAGAATCCGTGTGCTGTGTCTCTAATGAGAATAAAACTTCTGGCAGTTGAGCTCAGTTGCAAGACTTAGAAGTAAGCTAGTTTAAGTCTTTAAAGGGAAAAAAGTACGTACACACCCATACATAAAAAGGTTATGCAAAAAGGAACAACATAGATAAACCAGGCAACCTAGCTAATGGTGGGATCTGGTAATGGCCCTTTTTGGTCCTAACAACTTTATCACGAGGAAATCTTGTTATTTTTAGACTTGCATCTAATGTCAGCATGGCGGGGGCAAGAGAATCCTGAGTTAACAAAGAACGGTTTGTCATTCATGGCAACTTCATGACATTAGAAGTCAAAATGACCTTAATGCATGGCTTCTCCCAACATCACAGATGTTATTCAACTGAACCTTTTAGTCCCTAGAGATAGTAGAACTAGAATTATGCATTTTTCATTTTAAAGACAGGTAAAGATCAAGAACAGTTCTAGGGAACAGGAAAGCTTTCCTTGGAAAAGCAGGAACATTGACAAAGACAACAAAACCAACCAGCCCCTCCCCATACCAAGGCTTCTACTAGTGCAACTTTTTCCTCACTGATCCACAAATTCATACGGATGTGAAAGGACACATCTTATGTACAGCTCTAACCTTCCAAGTCCTCCATCCCACAGCCAAAAGGCACAAGCTGTGCCATACTACGTGTACAGTGTGGAATAATCTACCCTTTCCAATAGAAAGGAGCAACTTTTGTAGCGTTTCAGGGCAAAAAGAGTCATGCGGGTACAGAATTTCTCAGTACTGGCTACCACACTTGGAACCCCATCCCTCAGGAATCGAGCTCTGTAAAGACAGGACCTTTATTAGATGTATCAGTGCTTCTTGAAGCTGAGACCTACTGAGAACAGTAGGAGGTATAGTCTGAATTTCTGTTGTTCCAAGTGTTAAAGGTGAAGAAGAACTGGCTTTATTCTCCACTTCAGTAGCTTTTGCAGCTGATTGCTGAAAAACACTAGGAGACAAGAGGATTGAAGGCGTAACTGTGGTTGTGGCTGTAACAAACTGCGGAGGTGCAACCTGTAAAAGAATAGAAAGTTAATAAGCACTGTGTCCAGTAAGAATGAATGCTGTTATAAAGGCTGGAGAGACAAGCACAAAAAAAAAAAAAAAAGAAAAAAGAAGAAAAAAGAAAAAAGAATTGTAGCCACTATTATTCAGTCTGATATTACAGAATAGCTGCCCTTAATGAAGAAATAGCTACCTATGAAGATTAGTATCAGCAGTAATTCTCATTTTAAAAGCTGAAGAAAGTTAACAGTCGTCAGTATTCTTGTATGCAGGCTCCTTCCTCCTCATGTGGTTGCTACCTTCCAGAATTTTTGAAACATAACACATAGAATAAAAGATGAGCTTTTCACCTAGGTCAAAGGAGCCTGTAGTTGTTTTGCAAATTATTATTTTCCTTAGGAGTTGACAGAAAGGCTAGTCCTGCTTTCCGCCCCCCTGCCTCATTGGTCTCCAACAAGTACACTTGTAATTTGAAGTATCTCAAAAGTATTTAAAATTACTGATGAACTATAATTAAAGCATCGGAGTACACTGAAATACTCTCATTATAAGTAGATTTTCCCTTGAGGAGAGTAGGACAGGAATATTTTGAGGACTATCTTCCCACCTCATTCTTCCACAGGTCTGTGTCTATTTCATTACAGAAACCCACCCACTGCTTTTACTACTACTTTCAGACATAAATTGCAAATGTATAGAAATACTACATTTGCATAAAGTGCACATGAATAAGCATCAGCTTTGAGCAAATCTGGCATCTCCTGATAACTGTAATTATTATTCAGTATGATAAATGCATCTTGCTCAGGCTTCCAGAATGGCCAACATGGGAGGGGGAGAAAACAAACATGCCCGTCTCACTCAAAAGAAAGCAAGACTAAATGTGATATATAAATATGTTTGATGTATCAGCAGAAAGAGTTCCCCATGGATAATCAAAAATCCAGAAGAAAAAAAAACAACCTGCAAACCCATCTAAACTTAAAGCATGTGCAACAACAATAATGGCAGAACCAGCAAATTGATTTTGGTTTAGTCAAAACTGTGAAGACTTAACAGTGTGGTACTTCAGCTGAAAACATGTTTAAACCAACAAATGCGGTTTCATACATGTTTCCTAAAATTCCAAAATCCATGTAAAATGCTTTTATTTAGGCAATTATTTACTAGCCATCATGAACAGACTGTACAGCTTATCTTATAGCAGGCCAATAGCTAAAACAGCATTTTACTTAAAGTAGGACCATTTCTACTGCCTTCACAATCAGATCTGGGTATGCTACTAAACCATCTTTTACATAGTGCAAGTTGGGCAAGAATGAGGCAATTTAACAGATTTGAAAAAAGAGGGGATGGGTAAAAGGAAACAAGAATTACAGATGGTCTCCTGAAAAGAGCACATGACAAAAGGTAATTAAAAACAACTCTTGAAGACTTGACTATTACCAGTTATTTTAACTGAACTTGAAAATTCGTATCATCTTTATTTTGAACTGTTATTCAAAGGCAGTTCTAATAATGTTAGATCTGTGTTTAGATCATTAAAACTTCCTCTTAGAAAGTTCTGAAGTAACAAATACCTTTTTTTTTAATTTAAGAAAACCAATAAACAATTAGCAGAGATACTTATTCACTTACTTGACTTGCTTTACACAAAGTCTTTGGCTGTGGAAATACTTCTGATTCCTTGTTTTGTTGTACAGTCTAAGTTAAAAAGAAAGCATGATTCGTAAGTTAACATCTACAGCTCAATTTCCAGTGGTGGTTCTCTGTTTTTATGAAAGCACAAAAATGCAAATTTCAACAGATTTTGGATGTAATTCAATCAATTTTGTAAAACTGATATAATCAATGGGAAGCTGAAAAAAAGAGTAAAGAATTGAATGTATGTTTTGTGCTTTCAATATTACAGTAAACCTTTTAACCATAACAAAACACTTCTGAAGACAGACAACTACCCTTAAAAAAAAAAAAATCCAAACACCACCTCAACACACTGAAACTGGCATCAAAACAAATGCTACCAAGTGAACAGTTCAGTACTTTGTAATCAGTCTGGTAAATTGCCAGGAAGGCTAATTCAGTATTTCTTTTCTAGGAGTTTTATTTAAATCAGCTTCAGAAAAATTAAATGCTGTTTTCTCCTAGGATTTCAGAAGTATTTTATACCTTTACAAACTGCATCCAGCTATTTCTTTAGTCAGATTTCAAGAGCATAATATAATAAAATTCAAATATTAGAAAATATTAGAAAAAAAGAGGCATATAGATAAGGTACTTTACTAAATTCCTGTGGCATTCTTTGAAAGGCTTGTTATAGCCATTTGGAATACCTCTTGGCAGCACAGAACAGGAAAACGCTGCTTGCAACAGACAGTACTTGGCTTACTTGAATTGCCATGAAAAACACTCAGGGAATTGATAGTCCTTAACAAAAAAATAAGATTAGCTTTATGAAGTGGTAACAAGTACAACATCATATTCTTAAAGTCTAATTATACAAGAGTTAAGAAGTCTTTTGCTACTTTGAGAGTATATGTGGGCCATGGAAAATTTTGTCTCATGAAAATATGTACACTCAGTGGACATAGAAGGAAAAAAGGGTATGACTGGCATATGAAGAGCTAATTCCCAGGCTATCAAGCAGACAAGGGCAGTTATGGATAAAGCCAGCTTTTTCTAAATGCTCAAAGATGTCACAATCTTCAGTCAAATCTGTACCAAGGTTAATTAGTACATGAAAGGAAAATACTGCTCAAAATGTACAGTTCTTCAATACTGTATCAAGATAGCTGCTCAATGCTGTACTTGGACCTCCTCCTCCTTCTGCAAAACAAATCAGTCCAAACATCTCAAAAAGGCGCTGGCTAGTAAAATAATCCTAGCATGTAGTAGTCACAGCCGCCTTGAAAATTTTCAACAGCAGCAGATTAGAAACAATCTAATTAGACAGCACAATGAAAACACACCCATTTCTTAAACATTAAGGCAGGGATAATTATTCTGAGGACAGAAAAGCAACACTTGAAAAATACGTGAAATTCTAACATAATACTTAGGCTGAATAGTTGAGCTTTTGATTAGATCACTGTTATGAGTAAGTCATCACCATATCCAGAACGGAGAGCAGTAACTGACCCAGACAGGGCTACCAAAGAACTTGTTAAAACCCAGTGGCAAGCACTGGATATTAATAAACATTAGGAAATTCATGCAGATGGAGCTGTAAGTAGCTTTGGTGTTTTTCATTCTTGCATTATGGTTGCACTCAAGATGCAAGAAGACATAATCAAACACTGGCTTAGTTTGCATGAACATAAATAAGTCATTGGATAACTTCAGAGATGGGCACTACAGGAACTTTGAAGAAAAACAGAAATCCAATAATGTCTTTAAAACTGAGGTAGCCAATTATACAACAGAGCAATAATAACTGATAAAAAATAATTTATAACATAAAGCCACATGCATTAATCTTACAGACTATGAGTGACATTTTCACCTGGTCTCTCAAAGCAATTTTACTACTTTGGCTTATGTTAAGACATAGTCAATAGATTCTTCTCCAAGAAATAAAAACTTTAAGAGGTCATTTATAAGCAGTACTAGGATAAAATAAACCAAGGTGGTCAATTACACAAAATAAACCAGTTTACCATCCATTTTACTAAATAACTAACAGTACCTCAATGCAGCCCACAGGTATCCCCAGCAGAAGGGGGTCAAAATTGAAGGAGTATAAAACATCCAAAACAAAGTAACTAGAAGCAGGAAACTCTTAATTTTGTACCTTCAGAGAAGGTGCAGGTTAAGACTTCCACAGTATTAACTCTTGTAACACTGTAACCTTCTGCCCCCTTTCAGATCATCAGTTCTCAGTAATTTTCTGACAAGTACCAATGAATTCTTCAGGATGTCCTCATCCCCTAACAGCACCAGCTTAAAAAACCCTCCTCCTCTACAAACAGGTCTGTCACTGATAGCAGATGCTAATGATATAAAACTAATGGAATTGGATTTTTAAGTCAGCAATTAAATTAATATCACACAGTTGAAGTCCCTAATTATTTTTAAAAGGCTCATATATAATAGCAGATTTTCCAAGAGAAAAATACATGTAGCCTAAACACAGTCTAAAGCTTCATGGATATAAAAACCCATAGAATACCTGAAGGGGAGAGATTATCTTGCTGTTCAAGGCTGATGGCTTACTGTGAGATTCTTTGAAGCTTTCTGGTGTTGCAAGTTGGCCAACCGAGGCAGAGATGTTTGGTGTTAAGGAAGTCTTAGTGAGAGACTGCTGTTGCATTTGGTCATGCTGTGGGGTCAACCTGAGTTTCTGGAGAAGATCAACACTTGTATGGGATGTATTTGAGACAGTTCCTGTATTTGTTGATGTCAAGGGTGCTATAAGCTGGCTTTGGCCAGCCATTAGATTTTGTGGAGCGTGGTTCACTTCAGATGGCAGTTGATTCACTAGTGGGGATATCTGCTTGGCAGCTTGCTGCATAACTTGCATTATACTGTTGTTTTGTTTTAGGCCAGGAAGCATCTGAGCAGGGGCAGCTTCCATTGTTGAGGCTGAATTAAGAATAGGGCTTAAACAAACTGAATAGCTTGAAACATTTTTTATATCAGGCTGGGAAACTGAAGCTGGAGGTATTAGCATAGGTGTTGAACATTCTTGCTGATTGAAAGGATTGGCACTGCTTTTAATGCTTGGACTTTCAGATTTCCCTAGAGATTGTTGCATTACTGTTGACTGGTCAAAGGAAAAAGGCAAGAGCACACTGTGCTGCTCTCTGGCAGAGGTGTCAGTCTGCAACTTCTCCGTGCCCTCTGGATTGGGATACGGAGCTGTGGGCTGTTCCTTTGGTACAGAGGTTCCAAACAGTTCCTCCAAAGTCAGATGCTTCTGTCTTGACTGAAATGGCTAAAAAGAAGGGAAAAGGAAATTTTCAGTTTAGAAATATACACACCACTGTGTACCTCACATAGCCTATTATAATTTCAATGAAACGATGAAAGACAACTAGGTCAAATGTACCTAAAATACAGTTTGGATATCAAGCATGCTCTATTTACAGGAATTGTGAAGTCAATTTCATTTACAAGCAACATCCTATCTAAGCTTTTTCTCTACAGCCTTTGACAGACAGACTGTGCACTAGTAGTACAGGAGGGGCAAGGCTATGGATTCTGTCATTGAGATGGCACCTGCCATCATTGATCACAATGACTACACAAAAGACTTCGGGGGCTGGTGGGGGGGAGTGCATAACATCCATGTTTCCATGTTGAGCAAAATCCACACAGAATTTAGAGTTGCAAATAATTAAATAGCCAAAAGTTCTTGCCCTTTTTCATTAACAATGCAACAGATGTTGCAATAGATGAAAGAATCTGAATAAACCTAAACATATGTACGTACATCTCCTTGAAAAGCGTGTACATATACACACACACAGTTACATCTACCAGCCCTTTAGCCTCTCCCAAAAATACACATCTAGCCTACACCACTGCCACTGACATTACTAAATATCCTTAAAATCAGATGTTTCACCTTCTTAATATTTTGCTGAAAATATTTAAAAATGTGTTTCATGAGAGAAAAACCCCAGCTATTAATACCCTTAATCTCACAATTTTCCCTTCCCCCCCCCCCCCCCCCCCAAGGTTGTACAGGACCAGAAGTTATGTAAAACAGCTGGACTAAAATACAACATTCTGTTCAGAAGACTGAATGGCCTGCAGCACAATTCCAGTATATTCTGATGGTATGTCTAAACAAAGATGCTATTTTACAATGACAACTACCGTACCATGACATTGCTAGGCTAGATGTAATTTTACCAGCACAAAAAACAATAGTGAAGGTACAGCAGTACAAGTAGCATGCAAATAGCCTAACAAAACCCCCTTGAGCTTGAAATCATATTGACTTCTGCCTGGGTTACTAATATCTACTGCCATTGACGTTACTCATTTTTACGTAGTTTAAAGTCAGGCACACTTTTTTTGCAGCCGAGACATTCTATAGTTTATAAATCTTGCAAATTATGTTAGGAATTCTTCCAAGAAAGTTGTTCTTACTTTTCTCCACTGATCTTACTGTTCCAGAGACCTGCCCCTCAACTGTAAAGATTCCATTAAGAGAAAAATCACTATTCCATCTCATTTCAAACGCAGCTTTTCACTTAGTATAATAAATCACCTCTCTTTCCTTTATTGGCATATTACAATATTCAAGTAATAAACAGAAATCTCTACCATGCTCTGATCCAAGCCAGACTAGCCCCTTACATGTACACAGTCTCAAATATGAAGTTAATTTCCAGCCCGAAGTATGAAACACATCTTTTGACTGTCCCATCTCTGGCTGAGGTATATTTTGAGTGTATCATCAACTCAGTATGTTATGAAGACCCTTATCAGCAGGGGCTGCAAAAAGGCAATGTGATCACTTTGCTTCACAGGAACAGAGTGCTGCTCAATGGGTTTCTCCAGAAATCTTTTCAGATTACTTTGAAACATGAATTTGCAGTCAGAGCTGGCACTATAAAGTTTAATTTCAGTGTTCTGGTTCAGTTTTGCTGATCACTGGCACAAAAGTATTTAATGATACAACTGAACTTCACTTTGAACTGCCAAGATAAAAAATTTGAACTTCAGAATTTCACAGAAGATATATTTTTATTCCCACATCTGCGATATCTTTAGCATGAAATTAAGTTAGTCAATCAACATACAAGTGTGACATTTCGGAGAGGATTCAGGAATCTTACCCTACTTACCATATGTACACTGTTTTTTAATTTCACTGGTCACTTGTTTTATTTAGATTAAAAAAATACATTTTTACAATTGAAATGGAATGCTCTTCCAGTAGTCTTCCAGCTGTCCACATTATTAAAAATGTGATTAACACACATTTGTGATATATTTGAACCCAGTTAACTAGCTTTACAGAATTATAACTCATGTTACCCTATTAATTTTTTCCAGTATCTCTGCAGCTATTATTTTAAATGGCTCAACAGAATTAAAAATATGCCATTTCACCCGTTCTATAAATCAACTGTTTCCCTTCAATTACTTCAAAGCAACTTGTTAGAATCTCATCTTTCCAATTTTTCCTTTACTCGTTACTGGCTTTCTGTTCTACAATTCCATGTGCTGTCAGGTGGGGTACTTCAGCTGATTGTGTACAGTCTACCTGGAGTGACCCAAAAGAAAGTATCTTCTTTTAAAACAAAGCCTCAGGCAACCCTGCTGCCAGGTCTCAGTCTGGCAGAGCTGGCTGCCAGGGGTCAGTCTAACACTTAGCTGACCCAAAAGCAGAGGTGCTGCTGAGGGGATAGAGGGGGCTAAAATAGCAAATAATCCCAGTGAACTCCCCACTCCTCATTTTAGTTCATGAACTGTTACTACACCATCCCCTAAAAGATTCCTGCTGCCCATACCCTAGCCCTAAGTACTATAGTAATATTACTACAAAGTACTTTGTTTACAAGTACTAAGTGCAAGGTTGCAAACATCTTCATAGAGCATTTCATTTTTCAGACACTGTGGTTTACTGTATCAGAAACGCAACAATAACCTATGGCAAGGACGGGAGGCAGGCCTTGTGGCTTACCTCAGCGGATATTTTGCGAGAACCACTGCTGACCCTTCTGTGCCCACCGGGTGGCACTGTAAGCAGTGGTATTACCAAGGTAATACCTTGGGTGTTACAGGGAATTTAGTTATTGCAGAATTTTTTTTTTTTTCTAAATTTATTTCTGAAAAGTCTTGCACAAGGCTACAGCTTCCTTGTGCAGAAATGCTTACTAGAAAATGGAGTCAAATATTGAGCTATTGCTACCTATTCCAGCCACTGCAGTGACGATACTAAGCATTTTGACTTAAGTTTCCTGTGGTTTAAAGACAACATTTACATGAAACAGAGGTTATTTTCACTAGAATTTTTACTGTGGTTTGCACCTTAATTCAGTAGTAACACCAAGCTTTAGAATTTTTAGGTTTCTGGGTACATGCTGATTCAACATGTTGCATCTAATACCTGAAACAGGTCTGAACACTGGTATTACTACAATTCGAGCAACATCCCTCCCCAACAACACTAAATTTTTATTGATTTTTTTTTTCAGTATGTCCCTTCCTGCAGAGGAAGGAATATACTGTCAAAAAGTGCTTAACTTAGGAAAAAAAGCCCCAAACAGCGCTACTCTTCTGCTCCCAACTAAACAAAAAGCCTCAATGCAAACCAAAACAAAACCACACAGTTTTTCCACAGTCTAAGTATAAAGGGATTGGCCAAGCAGACTGATATTATTACCAGTCAAACAAGCAGAGGTTCAATGCAAGCTATAGAAGTGTGGAAGAAGATAGGTAAACACACCTTCAATTATGTTACAGAGAATTCTATACTGCCATGACTGAAGCACTTTCTTTTTCTTGGCTGGCAATGCACTGTTGACCTAAGTTAGCAGGACTGTGGCTGTAGCTTTGAAGGCAGCACAGACAAACCTTAAGTAAATGTCTTGGAAATGAGAAAACTGGGCTTGAGTTCACAGCTGAAAGACTGCAACAATGTGTAGAGCTAACTGAGGCCACACTCAGTCCAATGTGGCAGAGGTATCTTTTTGCTTCTTGGCTCTGCAAGCCACCCTGCACATTGTCATAGACTCGCTTCTTCCAGAATCCAAGTTAGCCCATATAAACATATCTGGATTTTCACAGTAGTGTGGACAAAGCCTCATATTTTAAATAAGTCAAAAGACAGAATTTAGGACTCTAAAAGTCTTTAAACTCATTATTTTATTTAAAGCAGTAATACATTCAGACAACACTGCAGGCATTGTAAAAAAAAAAAATAAAAGGAAAATTTTCGTATCAAAACAAATGAAAAAGTAAATGAAAAAAAACCCCGCACCTTATTTAGGGTTGGATGAAACATACCTGCTCTTGCAATTGTAATGAAGTTTTTTGTTCTGAAGGCTCTGTGCTCTCTGGCTTTGGAGGATTTGCATTTTGTTGCATTCCAGAACTTGATATAATACTTAAGTCACTGATCTGACTCTGGAGTGGAGAGTGAAAAAGAAAAAAAAAATTAACACAAATACGTGAGTGTAAGTCTACATTTACACACTCCTACAATCCTGTTTATATGGCACTTTGACAGAAATACAATGTACAGAGTACTGATTTTTTTAAGACACTGTGGAATTCACAAATTTTAGGAAATAAAAATCACACCATGACATCCACCATCTGGTATACAGTTATAAAGCTTTTACTCTTTGTATTGGAGGGAAAAAAAAAAAAAAAAAAAAAAAAAAAAAAAAGAGACAACTGGCTTCATACTTTTTTCACCAAGAAAGAAAATTATTAAAAAAAACCCAAAACCCAGGCTTTTCACATCCTTTATCTGCATTAGCTGCTAGCAAGTAAGTTTGCTATACTTCACTAAATCAAGAACCCAAACTAGAAACAGCTTAGAAAAAAAATCCTGTCAGAAATCATTTGTAAGTGGCTGGAAAGAGAACTTGTCACTGATTTACTTCCACCAGATCTAATTAACCATGTACATATATTTTTCAGAAGGTGTTAATTTGATCTTCTGTGAACAAGGCAAAAACAGACAAGAGAATTACAACAGTAGTTTACACAGAGTTGACTTACACCTTTAACAAATACATACATAAACGAATATAGAACTTGTATTACAGTTTAAAACACCAGTAAAAAACCCCAAACTGTAGAACAGTCTAGCTTTCAAAAGGTAAACTACACCTTATGCTTATGATACAGCTGAACATTAGCACAACACGTGATGATTGCTCTGGTCACTTACCCACAGCAGCAAAATAGGGGTTAAACATTTTAGCAGCAAGATAAAAAGAAATCTGAGCTTTATTATTCTTTTGTTTTCAATTTCTAATTGAACGTAATAAATGCAAAATCAAGATTATATATTGTGATTTAGGGACAGAGGCGAGAAGCAACTTCTCCCATCTTTCTGACTTTTAGCCACTAACTTGAAGGTCAAAACTGTGCTTGAAATGCTGAATGCCTTGTGGTTACAAAATCAGACAAAGCGTAGTTTTCTTTTCACTAGAGGATGAGGTGCAGTATGTTTCCCTGCTCATACTGAAACACACACAAAACACCACACTATAAAAAACATCCGTTCATTAAAAAAAAAATAATCTCAGAATTCATTCATTTTCACATATGGACTTGATGTAGTGAGTACTTGAAGGATTAAGCTGATTTGGAATCCTAGATTAAATCACTCAGACCTTCATAAATCTCTTTTTCACTCTCTCTGCCCCCTTCTCATGCTGACACTCTGCCAATCTCATGTGGGCTGCACACAAGGATTACTGTATGATCCATCTGGAATGTACCAGGCAGATAAGTACTTTCTGCTCCTAAATACAAAGTCATGTGTAATTACCAAGTGCCATAAAATAATTAAAAAAAAATTAAGACAGGAAAGGTCTCTCAAGAAACCACCTTCAAAACAAGCTGGTTACCTAATTATGTTAACATTGACACACCTTGGCTACAAGGAGTTCCAAAGTTAGCACGCCAGAGGTTTGTTGCTAGAGTTGAGGGGAGTCATCAGAACATTCTCCAAAAAAGTTTGCTTGAAACGTGACCAACATTGCTCAACTCTGTTTATCTGGCAAATTCTACAGCACTACAATCATAGTACCCTATGGGACTATGTTGAACAGCTTCAGTTTACGGTTCACATACACAGAGGACATTAAGTAATTATTCTAGTTTCACTAGCATTCTAAAAGCATCAAGAAACACACACACGCCACCAACAAATCAAGATCAAGGCAGAAAAACCTCAATGCCATAGTAGCTCTGCTGTAGCCCATGCTCTGCATATTTCCCTAATGTGTTTACAGGCACCACTGATGTCAACTGGCCACCACAAAATCTGCATACCATTGCCTGTTTACCACTTTTGCACTTGTCTGCAGAACTTCATCCATGATGCTCAGGAACTTTGTTTCTACCAAAAGCTTTTCAGTACTTTCACACAAAAAACATCTGAAAATCAGGAGAGAAGCTTGAATATTCCAAGTAATTTTTAAGAGCCATCTGTTGGAAAGGTATATTATCTAATACTGCAAGGTCAAAGAGGGAGAAAGTCTTGATTGCACCCTAAGAGGGCACAACCAAAACAGTGAGTTCTTGTGGTGTGCCTTTTGGATTTTTTTTTTTTTTTCCAGAAAAACCCCTTCCGTTCCCTCAAATCCATCTTAAATGATACAATATTGAAAGATGAGTCATTCAGGCGTTCAGGTTTTGATGCTTCCTTCTGTGGTCTCACAAAAGCAGCTACTTCCACAATGCTGGCCTTCATACAAAAGACACCTCCCCAAACAACACTCAGAGAATCTGAAGCAATTTATCTCCGGATTTAAAGCATTGAAAAAACAAATTACTGATTTTCAGAAACTAGTTTCTAGCCTGGGTCAAATATATTGTATTGTTTGTCACATTCACCTGCCCTCGATCTACGTCGGAAAGTGACAAATTCAGCTGGCTCTTACAAGGTTTAATCCACATGTTCATGCTTTTCTCCTTGTCCCACACTGCACTGTAACAATCTAGAATCCTACAAAGACTCAAATTGCAAGTACTCAAAGGAACCCTGCTACATAGGCAACTTCTGGAAGGAATTAAGCACTGTATTAATGTGCTAACTCTTCTCCCACAGCCACAAAAAACAGACCCCATCTCTGCAATGTTATACTCACACATTACTATTGCACATCCCTGTATTACTATACTTGGTGAGAGGTGCGTTCTTTTTTTGGATCTCTCACATATTTGTCCTGCGAGTATGAATTTGGTCCTCAGGACTATGTAAAGTAACTTTCCTAGAAAAACTAATGCTCTCCATTATGTAAACCTGCGAATTTAGCACTGGCAAAAGATACCAGACTCATCCTTCTGAAATCAATTTATTGAAATGATAGACAAACAGTAGACAGGACCATAGTAGTAAACTGGGGAACAGAAAGATAGGGGAACAGTATTGTTATAGTTAGTCTACAGCTATTAAAAATATGCTTCATAGTCGACAATTGTACTGAATGACTAAATCTCTAATATCACAAGATGCCTTCTGAGACTTAAGAAGAAACAGATGCTGCTGTGTACAACTTATTTGCTATTCCCAGAGACAAAGTTTTCTCACAGCAGGAAAAATCACTGTAAAATGGGTCTCTATCAAGCTACGTTCCAAATTGGATCACATGATCAGTATTCAATCTATCTTGCCTGAAATCAGAGACTGTTCCCAAGTCTAGTGAGTGTATTTGAAGGAGAGAACAAGACATCAGCCTGAAAACAAGGCTACTGAAACAACGGCAGAGAATGCCTGTACTTTAAACAAAACAGCTAATGTGTTAAAAATACTCTCCAGACAGGCTTTCGTAAAGATGAAAACTAACAAAAAAGTACGCAAAAAGTTGTCCACTGAAGTATTAATCACAGAAATAAAACTTATGAATTCATGCAACACGCAGACCTCACACTGTTTTAAAACAAGAAGCATTTTCCCCACATTACCCCTTCTCTCCAAGTCATTGTACATCTGTGCTTGGATCATAGACACAGGGTAGTTCAAAGTTTCTGGGCTTCTGTTATATTATTCAATTATTTAGTGCACAGCTCAGTGAATGTTCTTGATTATGGCAAATCTCCTCCACTGACTTTCAGTACACAGGAAAAAACTGAAAAGCCAAAATGTCAGCCACTATAAGGAATATTTACAATACAGGAACTTCAGAATCACAAAACCAGCCATGTTTAGTAGTAAGCTCTTCTACAGTGTTAAATATATACCTATTTGTTTGCATTTCCTTTGGGAGTGATCTCACAAAGCAAGACAGTAGGTGAATACTGAGATAAAGCAGCCCATGCAGCTGTTTTAGGAAAATATTTTGCTGTGTCTGCATTTCCAGGTATCTGTTTCTAAAGCTGTATTTCCCACCCCCCAGAAGGTAGCAATTCAAACATAAGAACATACAGGCCCATTAAATGATGGATTAGGTGCACTACTTCACAATCTTGAGTTAGAATATATTGCACAGGATGATTCAGTGTGTAAGAATTATTCTCTATCATCTTTCTCTCAGAAATAACAGGGCATGCTATTTCAGTGGACTCTATATGATATTCTAAGCCACTTATTCAGAAACAGAAGTAGTTGGTTTATTTATTCATAAGGTTAGGAAAAAAGAAAAGGGGGGAAAAAAAATTATTTCCTTACTCGTTCATATTCATCCTTGGCTTTACTAAGCATTTCCAAGATGTCAATGGGCCTGTTTTCATTGCAGCCATTGGTTCTGCTGGGACTTTTTCTGTCCTGGGAAACATGCTGTGATCTCTGAGCTTCTTGTTCTACCACTCTGTAACAGCAATGGAGAAACAGGATTTTATCTAGAGTTAACATCTTGCAAAAAACAGTAAGGAAAAATGTACTCCCAGCATATTAACATGTTTTGTTCTGCCTGAATAAAACCCTCACACATAGTTGACCAAAGTTACACAAATTTTCATTTGCCACAAGGTTTACACAAGTCAAATTGTCAAATGGTCTGTACGACTTCTCTCCAACCCAGACAGCACTGGTCTGTCTCTCACAAAGTTTGCCTACAGTAAACACTACTTCTGTAAACCTGTCATTTTTAGACATTTTTACAATAAAATACATGGACATCCAAGCATACGATATACAAAGAGCACATGTATTATACCATAGATTGAGGAAAATGTTATTTACTCTTTATTTCCTAACTTGCATTTTTTTCATATTTAGCCAAATCAAGCCATGTTATTCAACAAAATCAATTAAAACCAGTTATAACTTAGGATGAGGCCTACCATTATCTAAGAAAACGAAACCAGTATGAAAGAAGAGAGCTGGCTCACACCAGATGTTTCTGGAGTCAGTCTACAAGGAGGCTTAGAGCAAGTTACCCCTTACTCCTCCACTTAAGGCTCTGGAAAGAACAGCAAACCATTTCCTTCTCTAGCTGCCCTGTAGTCATTCCAGTTACCTGCAGGTCTACAACATGTCTTTTCCTCTGGTCTTTGGTGCCTATGGTTCATTCACCAGTTCTACTCCACCCCTGCCTACCTCAAGTATAAAAAACCTTCCATTTAAAAGACTGCAAGAAGATGATGTGTACCTGGTCCGTTTCATTAATGAAAGTAAAGGCAGCATATACTTCTACTCCTAATCCATACGCAGTTCACAAGATATACATGGCTGTGCAATGCGCTAAAGCTTATCCTCTTGAAATAAACACACACCAGCCTGTAATCCTTTCTTTTTTAAGCCTGCATTAATCAAATATGTTAAGAAAAAACAAGCACTGTAAACAGAGCAGAGCTCTGGAGCTAGCACTTCACTTGAGAACTCTCATGCTGTGGTACTGATGGCTGGTGGGGGAGCCAAGAGGTGCCATCACAACAATCACAGGACATGTCAATCATTCCAGCCTCCAGTTTTTTTAGGTCAGTTTGGATTCAGGACAAACTGGATTTTATAGACTGTATTTATATGCACCTCTATGTTGCCTTTTCTGAGGAGAAAAGTAGTTCAACTCTTGGAATTTTCTTCCCAGTTTTCTAGCAACCAAGGCTCTTTACTTCGCTAGAGTTTAGCTGCATTCATTTGAATAAAGGTTAGATTTGGCTTTTAAAAATTCAATGTTGCTTTCAGAATTACTTTGAATATTTTTAATCATACAAGCTGCTTATTAAGCCAGCTTCTCATTATTAGTACAACTTTGTCTGTAAGGAAGCATTCACCTGCGAACATAATTTGGAATAGGTAGGCCAATCTACAGTGTGACAATTTCCAAGAACTGCAGCGTGTGCTCCTTTGGATGAAGCAGCTCAATACCGTACCAACGTTTCTATGGTGACACCCTGAAAGAACATTTTGTTCTAGCACCCCACGCGGTCATACAGTCCTGACTTAGGACCTGTCTAAACTCAACTCCAAAACTAGGGATGAGAAAGGGCAAGGTAAAAGAACCAGAACACTTTGCTGAGATTTTAAGTGTTAGCATAATCATATCAGAAAAAAAAGAAATACTTCAGATAAAAGGAAAACTCTGGACAGCTGAAGTCACGCCTGAGCTGCGTGATAGGTGAAGCAAAGGTTTCAGTCTTGAGACATTCCTCCTGCTCTTAGCTAACTGGTCCAGAAGGTTTCAATAAAACATCTTCCCATTAAGCAGTCCTAACTGGTGTCATAGCAAAGTATCTTCAAGGAGTACATCCATCTCACAGATATGTTTCGCAAAGATTTCTGAAAAACATTTTGTGATATTTTCCTGTTGTCCATTATGAAGTGTTTGTTACCTTTTTAAAGTTTACTTTTTTTTTTTCCCCAAGAATAATAAATCATCTTCTCATGTAGATGTTTAACAGCTCTTCCTCCATCCCCTGTCTCATGCAGGTTACATTCAGATGGTGTTACCAATATACCCCCAAAACTATCTGAGATACTCTCCCACCTCTGTTGCCTGTATCTCAGCAGTCAGTTTGGGTCTGACTGTTGAAACAGGGTAAAAACAAGTTTAAAGACTAACCTAAAACTAAAAACCCCATACAAATTTACATGTCAGAATGCAATAGTTTCACAAAGATTTGAAAAACCCCATTTTCTATCCTACTAGAAAGCTCATCCCTCATAAACAACCATCTTGGCTTGACCCAAATTCATTCCTTCTAAAGTCAGGAGTCTGATGACTCCCACAACATTTTTTAGTTTCAGAAAAACCTAATACATATATTAAAAAAAAAGAAAAGAAAAGAAAAGAAAAAGAAAAGAGTTCTGTAAATCAAATAGCTTTGCTGGGGAAAAGAGTCAACTATGGCAAATCTGTACACTGAGCATGCTCTGTATGCAATCCAGGATTAAATCTTTTTTAAGCAAGGCCTGCTGTTTCCTTCCATTATATCAGATAGTAGAAGATGCACACATTCCTTTAGGGACACAGTAGCTGCTGTGACAGTTTAAGAATATCTGCAGTTATAACATCGTGAAAATATACCTGGCACAGCCTCACAAAAGTGGGGGTGGGGTGGGGGAGACACAGAGAAAGAGAATATAAGAAGTGAAATCTGTGATTACGAAGCCTACAAACACTAATTTACTTTTCTTTTGCAAGATAAGCCACCAAAATATAAATGGATGGCCTGCAATCCTGTTAACTCAGTCTGGCACAATAAGGTCAAGTCAACCAGCAGGAAAGAGAATGCAAATCTCCTTGAAACCTTTTATGGTAATGTTTCTGAAGCTCTGAGGTACTATAAAGTCCGTACCCTTTCCTATCAGTGGTAAAAGAACCCACCTAAACAAGAGGGTGCAAAGCCCAATTTCCACCCAAGACAAGAACCTACGGAACAAAATTAAATATTTATTTCCAAATATACTGAACTAAGCCTGATGGAGCCTGCCTGCTGCCATGTGCTGAAATGCAGCTTTCCTTCTCCAATATTCAATTTTATTTTATGTTTTTTAATTATAGTGCATTTTTACTTTCTTAAATACATCTTTCACCCAGGATGAAATAACTCCTGCAGTTTCAGCCTCCATATAGAGAAGCACAGAAGTATCAGCATTTTTACTTTTCTTCTGACTGCCTTCTACCCATTTTGGAGGAGAAAAAACTTGATGTTTGTGGAAACAGATGTCAGCAAGACAGTGGCAATCCGCTTCTCATCAAGTTTTTAACAATAGCCTTGGAAGTGCAGCTTTTCCATCCTACAGTAATGTGCAACTAGAATGCCTTCATTTCATTTTTCCTAATACAAATATTTAGATGCTCAGAAGCTATAAGACATGTGGTACCAAATTTAGTGTGATTTCATTCTACAGTGCTTTTTCAACAAAAACAAGTAAATACACTTACACTAAATACTTTCATAAGTATAGAAATGGCTTCTGCCAATACCTTTCGTACCCCCAACACAATACACAATCTCAAGGGAAAAAAAGGACTATAAGCATTCTGACATTCCATAATCTAATAATGAAGAAAGACCTTATGAAAAGAAGCGCTCAGATAACAGAAGACTTATTACTAGTAGCACTGAGGCTAGCAAAGATCACTTATACCTTTTTTTGACCAAGTTAACAGTAGCAAAGACTAAAAATCATAATGAAGTCCTAGCCAGCTCAGCAAAATTTAAGTCTTTATTCTACCAATATCCAATGAATAAATCTTTTTATTTACACATTTGATTTCTCTAAAGCTCAATATATGTTTCCCAAAGTCTGCTTGATGCATTAACTCTAATTTCAAAGGTATTTTAAAACCACAGTCATTCTAACACCCACCATAAAATAAAATCCAACATTTAAAAAATACATTTCAGCTTTCTGGCCTTCCAAAATAATCTGTAATCTCTGAAACTTTCTAGGCTGCTGAGATGCTACAATCACAACAGCATGTGAGTATCCACACCATAAACAGGGGTGAAGCAATAACGTCAACTTTGGCACTTCTGCCTGTGTGTGTTAACAAAGCTGCTTTACAGGCATCAGAGACCCAAGAAAAGGCAGACTATGGTAGTTTAGAAAGGAGATGACAACAGAGCTTAGATTATTCCCTGACTGACTTTAAACAAACCTGCTGGGTCTACACTATGACTAGTTTCCATATAATTAAATTTTGCCAGTCTCCAAGAAATCCCGACTTGCAAGACCCAACATGCTGATAAAGGCATGCAATAGAAAAGAAAGTTCAGGAAAGTAGCGTGATAGCAAAGAAAAGCAAAGCAGAAAACAAGGGATGAATATCCTGTGCAGTCATCTGTATTTTGCAATTTTGCATTTTTGCTAGCGTAACTACTCTGTCACACAATTCAAGCTCTTCTCTTTTGTAAGGATGTTGAAGATTTGCTTTAAGTTAATTCTTATCCTTTTCTATTAGTAAAAAGTCCTGGCTTAATCTGCAAGGCACCTCACCTGCAGGAACAGAAAGGTGCCAGAATACCTTCCAATCACAACATGTTTTAAAGACTGCACCACACTGCCAACTCAACCAGTTCCAGCCTTCTTTGACCTCTGTTCACTCAAACTTCTGTCCTCCAATCTGAAGCGCTCAGCTGTGGCAGTGCAACCATCACAGATATGCCAACTGCATTGCTACAGCGTCAGCAGCTTAAACTAACACTGCCATGTTATTGCGAAGACAGTCTTTTAAGGTTTCTTTAAATTCAGATTATGTCAGAAATACTGCTGCTGCATGACATCTCTAGGAGCCCCTGGAACTATAAAATAATGCCAAGAGACAAGGCAGCTTTATAAACCAACTTCATCTCCAAAGGGGTTAAAAAAAGAAAGAAAAATGTAAACAAACAATGCAGAAATTAGCAACAGGCAGCTCTTCTTATTTCAGAGTTTTACTTTCTTAACATCACTAACCTGTTCCACCTACTTTTCCCACTATTCCCCAAACTCTTCGCTTTATACAGGAATATAACTAAGCCTTTAGAAAAAACAAACAAATAAAAAACCAAAAAAACCCACAAACCCAAACAAAAAAACCCAGCCCACCACCAAACAAACCACAAAACCAACCAAAAAAACATCACCATTGTTTTTTTGATCACACTTTCTGCATCAGAGGATATTAGCCAGCATCTCTATACAAAATAAAATACAAAATAATAAACAGTGTTCATACTTGCTTTCTTGGGAGAATGCCAACTAACTTCAACTGATTTTTTTAACTGAAAAATTTAATGTTATAATTTTTTAAAAACCAAAACCAACATTTTGATTAGTACAAAAACTGGTACCAGCCAAGAATGCTGTATTTTTCTATCTAAGGAAAGTGAGAAAAACCCCAAAATGTTTAATAGGTTCAATTTTTTTTCTGTATTGCATAAAAGAATTGCAGAATAGTAAGACCACAGTACTTACTTAGCCATGAGTTTTGCTATTCGATGACAGTCATTCTTGTCGTAAAACCAGATACTGTAAATTGACACTTGAAAATAAGAAAAAAAGTATAAGAAAAATTTTTTAAAAAGTAATCAAATCAACAGGAAAAAACACAAAAAGCAGCAGTCCATTAGATCTGCAATATATGAATTACCATCAATTTTCACTCAAATACTCTGTGTGACTGACTACTATTTATAAAGTAAACAAATAGCATACGTGCAAACACAAATACAACTTCAGTCATTAAATGCAAGAACTACAAAAAGTTGATACTGTTTGTAAATAAAAGTGGCAGGAAAACGAAGCTTTAACTACCCCATGCCTTTTAACTACAGCTGCAACCTTCCTGTTTTGAATTACTGACTTTACCATTTAAACTAGGCTAAAGAACATGATCTTTTTTTTTTTAAACACTCATTTTTAAATTTGTCAATTTTTGAAGCTCAACAAAAATATTCCAGTTTGAATTACAATATGACAGTTCACTCAGAGGCTTTCCAGAAGCCTCCCTGCTCAAATTCTTTTTGTAAGGAAGGAAGCAGTACTAAAGCTCCAATCATGCTGTTACATTTATGGTGCAACTTAAAACTAGATTTATCTTGAACCCTGCTCTTTGAAGGTATCAAGGACAAAGCAATGAGGGCAAAAGGGTCTCAGCTCTGCAAGACACTAAGCCCCATTCTGGCTTTCAGAATAAGTACAAGTCCACTGAAAGTTGGCGGTTAGAACCTGGTCACTGAGTTGAAAGATACTTCATCAGAGGCAGAAATACTGTCAGTAGTACTATGTACTATTTCTTCATCAGCAATCCCACTTCAGAGGCCATTCTTACCCACACACATGGTCATCTATTTCCTCACTGTCCCCACAGCTGTGCAAACACAACAAATCTGCAGAATTCTTTCCAAAATTGTATTTAATTCAACCCACAAAGCAGGTTATTTCAAATCTTGATTCACCTATGAAGTGTACCAATGCATAGTGTGGAAGTACATCAAAGGCACCTGGACTCTCTACATACGCTACCATTAAAGTATTTTAATTTCTGAAAATAACAGTTTTAAAAGTCATCTTTAGACTACTGTTCATACCAAAGTTTTTATGAAGTTGACATCACTGATTACAAAGATATGATTTAAAGTGGAGGAAAGGAATGTTTAAAAAACAAAACTAAACTACGTTTTCAGCCAGATGTCATTTTTTTAATTTCAAAGTGAAATCATTTGACCCCTGCCTTTTTTTTTTTTTTCCCCTCCTCAAAACACTCAATCTCAACCAAAGCCCACTCAAAATTATTCAAGCAATGACAAAGACGGCAATTACTTACCAAACTTTTTTCCTAAGCCTTCCAGTTATCCTAGGGTTACTGTGTTGAACCAAAACCCTCAAAAAGTCATGCCCACACCTCACTTCTATAACAATATCCTAAGGCAAACTTAAATTCTACTTTGCTTTTTATTTTTCAAGTTTATTTTATTAAACAGTAATTAACTTCTGTGTTTGTTTCTTTAGAAGTTACAGCTTAAGTTAGACAACAAAGCTTTTCAAGTAAGAAACAAAGAAATCAATACAGCGTAATTTAAGAAACCTTTTTCTTACAAGAAGACATATGCCAATTTTAAAGAAGCATTTCATACATATATCCAATGCTTATGAAATATTCATTAATATTTACAGTTTAATGTAGCTGGATTGTCTACTGCATAGAAACCCAAAAAAGTTTCCAGTTTGAGGTACTTCTTTAGTCATGTAGCATATCTTAACACTGAAGAAAAGCTCTTTCCCTTCCCTGACTTCATTATCAGACAAACTGCCAAGAGAAGAAAGCTTCTTCAAAAGCATACTTGCTGAAGAAATGAAGATAAGGAACCTATAATGATATCTTAATGGGACAAATGATAAAAGTCACACTCAATTCTGCCAGAAACAGGCCTACACAAGACCAGAAGTAGATCCAAATCTCAGTTTGGTGTACAGACTTATCAGGCTTTTTTTTCCACTTTGTACTGCTGGCAAGCAATCACAGGGAGTCACTACAAAACATTAACAGTATTACAAAGACGTAAAGCAGATTATGAACACATGAACTCAGGCATTAACTTAGATATGGTCCAACAGGCTGGAATGTTTACTTTTGTCTTTTCAAAAGGGGACTCATTTGTACTATCAGTTCAGTCCCCTTGCTCCAGAAGTATGTGTGTGTGTCCCAACTGCATTACTATATTTGATATATATCTTACACGCATGTAACTTTAGCTATGAACATTTGTTTATTTAAAACAGAGTTGGTACATACCAGTTCTTTTCAAATCTGTGACCTTTTTATTGCACTCAGCATAAACAATAGCTGAATGGTCATATTTATAATGGCATATCTTTCTATTACAGCTCTTTTAAGAGTTTCATGCAGCAGAAGCCACTAAATTAACTGACTTATTTTTCCATCTAGTTCAACACTTTCCACTCAGCTCTTCTACACTGAATGTTGGGCAGCATCTTTAGCAATCGAGTAGAAGCAGTTTGTAACTATCATCAGCAGTATCTTTCAGCTGGATTCACACTACATTTTGACACACAAAGTAATAAGTAACCCATATCACAGAGAAATCAGATTTTATGAAAATTAAAACAAGTCATCACTTCATCGACATTCTTCTCTGACATATGTCATTTTTATTAGGTATCTGTGGCCTAGTGTTTCTATCTAAAACATGTAACATTCAACTTCTGTCCAAATTTGACTGGATCAATCATTAAAACTTGATTGAAATTGCTATGGGAAATCAAAGAGATTTTGAGATAATAAAAGCATTATGAAAGCCTTCCTGCTCAAGCCTAACAGTTGGATGACACCAAAAAGGTCTTGGTCTCTTCCATGTTGTGCTCCCATTGCTTCACGAGGCTATCAGCTTACTGTTCCAATGCTGCCCATTTAGCAGATCCGAATTAAGAGTAGGGATAGCAAAGTGCCACACAGAGGCCCGACTCTTCAGCAACATAAAATGAAGTTGCATCCCAGAGCTGTAGTTTCACTTCAGTTTTCATTTTAAGTGAGCAGAAACAAGCAGTGTCACCACCCCTATAACTTTGCTGTTAACTCATGCTACCTCAATTCAATCCTCTCCCTTAAGTCCACCAGACACATTTTAGTCCACAGAAGTTCCTTCATACTGTTTGTGCATCAGCTTAACATACCATCTAGCACAAGAGAGAGGGGAGAAGCAAGAAGCTGGGGGCATCACAGTAAAGGCAAAACTGGTAAAACGTTTATGAACCTGTAGCCTGAAAATGCTATGCCAGGAAAAGTGTATGTGGGACCCATCAGCACTGACAGTTTCAGAGAATCCAGACACCACCGCTCTTGCCTTAGGCAGTTCAGCTGTTTGTGCAGGTACAGCTTCATCTCATTCGAAAAGATAAAGTTTAAAAGTTACCTTAACTAGTTGGAAGAACTGACAGAGGAAAGAAGAAAGTTTTACTTTACAGTTCTGATTTAGATGATGCTACAACTGGAAGTGGAGGACAGTAACCTTTCAAACCCTCCCTGGAAAGAAAGGGCTCTTATTTTGAAGCACATCAACTTAAGCAGATCTCACTCCCATAAAGAAAAGCACATATACGCATCATTTGCATATGGTTTTTTTTATCTATGTATTTTTTTTACACTTCAAATAGAGTTTAAGGCAAAAGCACGTACCTCTCAAAACTCTTACTTCTTCCAGTAGCAAGGTTAGCTGAATTGCCACCTCTCCTCAGCATGTTCTAATATCTTCTTCACTGAGATTCCTCATTCACTATTCATATTTTCCTCAATTTAGATATTAGCCTACCACATACATTTATAAACCATTAAGATTAATAAAAACGTCCCTCCCTTTCTTATTGTTTTGACTATCTAAGGCCATTTCACAAATACAGTTCACAGCACAATCCCACAAGCAGTTGCACTGGAGTAATTCAGCAGGTGACAAACAGCATCCAAGACCAGGAACACCTTAACAAACTGCCACCTGACAAAATACAGTGTGGAATGAGAAGGATTACTTCTTTGCAACACTGAACCAGAGCAGAAAACCCCTTCCAGTTAGAGTGCCATCTTTCAGGTCACACAGAATATTTTTAGAACTTCTTAACAGCTTTCAATGGTTTCTCCCCTCCCCCTAGCTTGCATTGCTGCTTCTGCTATAAAGGTATCAAGAACAGGCTCCTTTCTTATCTCAGGCTAAACCACTGGGTTAATGCGCTTGCTGGAGAGTCATTCAGCTTTGGCAATCACAGAGATATGTTATACTTAATGCATTGCCAGCAGGCAACAAAGGTGAAAATGAGAGACTTTCCTTACCAGTAAAGATGCCTTATTTTGAAAACAGCCAGGAGCTCTTTCAAAGAATTTTAATCGAAATAATGCTGCTCATTTTGCTTTTGCTGTTCTGAATACAAGTTGGTTTGATTAATGATAACAAGCCCAGAAGACAGCACTTTGTAACTGAGTCTTTCACTTAAATGTATAAACCTCTCCAAAATCCGTTATTTTTGTTTTACTAACTCTAACCCTTGGACAGGTATAAGAAGCAAGAAAGAAACAAAACAAAACAAAAAACCCACACTAAACAAGGACCATCTATTTTAATACCCAAGTTTTATGCTTAGCATCTGTCTTTTCAGCACCATGGAAATCAATCTGCCTGACCTCCCAAGTGAACTAGCCTGGATTAAAAAGCCTTTTAATCAAGACCAACACCACCGATACAGAGGGAAAGTTATAAATGAGAAAGACTTAGAAGAATACTTCTTGCAGACTTTAAAAGGTAAGTTGGCCATTGCTTAAAACTTTTGACTTATTTTCCTCTATTATTAAGCAAACTATCAACTATTAGCTTGAAATTCTCACATTACAGATTAATAATAGTCCAACCTGAAAGTTTAGTACTTTCTTTCAATGTTACTGGCAGAACTGTATGCATTTTTTTAAACAGAGTTTAATGTACTTTTCACAAAATATAGATAAGAGGAAACAAGCTTAATTTTTAAAAAAAGTCAATGGGATTCAGTGCTTATTGAACAAATACCCTGAGTACTCTAAAGAATGTGCATTCATCTAGAGGGGAAGTTAGACAAGGATCAAAAGTATCCAGCAACACAGATTGCAGATTAAAAAATTATAAATAGCACATGAAATCTGAGGTTTAATTTCAAAAATTCTACTTTTTAAGAGGAATTCAAAATTAAAAATGTTACATTAAGGCAAACAGTTTCTTTTTATTTTGGTAATTTCTTGATTTGTTCACTTTGGGAGATACTTGCTTTTTTTATTTCTCTCTCACAATGAAAAGTAGAATACCTTTTCCTGTTTACCACTGTAACTGGTATAATGTCTCACAGCTTTAGTCACACACCTTATCATTTTTTGCTTTTGATCTGATGATGCCTCATGAATAAATAGTGTAAGTTTTCAGGGAGCATTATATACAGCTTTTAAAATAGACATAAACCCAAAATTTTGAGAAAGGCTAAGTATTCTTTTGGGGCCTGAACTGTATTACATAGCCAGAATGATTTTGAGAAAAAGAATTTCTGAAGTTGGGAAAGACTTCCCCATTAACACCTAAAATATTAAAGGTGTTATTTTCTGGAAACAAAGAAAACCCCAACCCCCCTAAAACAAACAAAGAGGCTTCTACATGTCTTACCTCTAACTAGAATAATGAGTAACAAATTGACCCAAACATCTTCCATTTCACTCAGTGAACAAAACAAAAGGTAGACATAAGAAAGATACTGTATCACTCGATCTATTCTTCCAGAACACCCACCAAAGACTCCTTCACATCCCACCCTGTAAAAACAGGGGGGGAACTCCCCCACCCTCAACAACTATGAAAGATAAGTCAGGCCTCCTTTCCCATGGGAATAAAATAGCAATTACCTAGTCTTTTTCTAAGAGTATGAAAAAGCCTTTGTGCAATTGGATAAAGGATCTCGTGTCTACAGCTTAACAGAAATTAAGTTCTGATACACAGCAAACTAAAAATTCTATTGTATATTAAAAAGAAATATTTCAACAAATCAAATTATAAAAGAATGGTAAAACCCACCAAAAATATTATGATCTCGCATGACAGGGAAATCACTCTTAAAGCCTCCAGCCAACCAAGAATAATATTTATATACTGCTTGCAAAGTTCTTCACATAACTTGTGTTCTCTGCGCAGAGTGGAGTATGTCACTTCCTATACTCGGTACAGCTCTCATGCCATTTAAGACAGAAATGCCAGAGCTCGGATCTGGTATACATAAGAGACTGCCCTTATTACCTTAAGACAGAATCCCAGAACAAAGTGAAAATGTGAAGTTTATAAAACAGTAGTATCATAGTCAATTATAAAAATTGTTGACATGGAACCTTCCTGGAGTATGTGGTGGCATAATTTTGCTTTGTTCATTTTCTGCTATTTTATCATGCCCTGGGGAGGTGTAAACCATGATTTGTCATTGATCCTTTTACAACATAAATACACAGGCATAAAACACATTTGTCTCTGCCAAACAGTACTATTAATAAATATGATTTTAGGGTTTTATCAGGTACTTTAAACCATTCCCCACCTGTAAACTAAGGAAACAGAATCATCAGTTCAATCATTCAGCAATCTTTGCAGGACAACTTACTCTTAAAGTGTTTCTAACAATCACAGATTTCCTCAAGCAGGACACAAAAATACACTACAAGAAACAGGGCTGTTGCTACACTCTGTTTAAGAGGTAGGAGAGGTAGTTTTTCTTGCATAACCTAGCAGTCCACAGTCTTTCAGTCATTAAAGACTATGAGAAGAACTTCACATTACATTACGCCCTTCAAGGCACACATTACATTAATCACTGGCTTAAAACTCTGATTTGACTTAGTCCCAAAAATGCAAAGGTTTTTCACTCCAGCAGGCGGCTGAGCAGAGGTGGACACCTTTCTGCATGAAAAGAACTTGGACAAGAATCCCCTAATCTACCCATACAAATAAAACATGTACATGTTGAAATTTGTCTGCAAACTCAAACCAATCCTGAAGGATTTTTTTTTGTTTTGTTTTTTTGGGTTTTTTTGTGTGCGTGGGTTTTTTGTTTTTTAGTTTCACAAATACTATGCAGATAGAGGCAAGCAGCTTTAACACCGAACATTTCAATCACATAATTTGTTTCTTTCTAACTAATTCAGGGGACAGAGGTCAGAAAATTTGGGAAACTGCATAAAGAAGAAAATCCAAACCACAACTAAATGCAAAATTATAAGGGAGCTAGTGGTGCTGAAACTGTAAGGAATACAAAGCTTAGAGACTGTTTTCTAAGCTTTTAAGCTTGTATTTGAACAAAGGGAACACTAGTGGCTAGAGCACACAAAAACTGATCTACTGCTTATTTACGGCACTTGGGGAAATAACTAATGACATATTAACTACACTGAATATTTTTAGTTTGCAATCAGTATAGACTGTTCCTGGACATGCTACCACCCTCTTCGAGGGGACAGGACAGAGTGAGGAAATAAAGGACAGTTTCTGACCAAAGTCTTTTAAAATGACAACAGGGATAATAACAGGAAAAAGCCCCAAACGCTTGATTACTTTAGAATGCAATTATTTCCTATATTCAGTCTATATTTTGCTTGCTCACCTTTGTATGAATTTCTTCCTTCCTCACACTTTTCTGTCATCTCCATCCTATCTCACATGAGCCTCCCACAGATCTTACATAATAGTGTCCCATAGGAAAAGGAAAGCTTTTATCAATGAAAGGCAGATAATTAGCTTTAGGAGCTTCTAATAAACTCACACACAGCCACCTCGTCCGATTACAACTACCTGAAGGGAGGTTGTAGCGAGGTGGCAGTAGGTCTCTTTCCCCAAGTAAGAAGTGACAGGACAAGAATTAACTGCCTGAAGTTGTGCCAGAAGAGGTTTACATTGGGTTTTAGGAAAAATTTCTTCACCAAAAGGTTTATCAAGCATTGGAACAGGCTGCCCTGGAAAGTGATTGAGTCACTGTCCCTGGAGGTATTTAAAAGACACGTACACGGTTTAGTGGTAGACTTGGCAATGTTTGGTTAATAGTTAGACTCTGTGATTTTAAAGGCCTTTTCTAACCTAAACAATTTATGATTTTGTGATTGTTTCCTTTAAGTGATCCTATAGTCACTCCCACTAGCATATACCATAGTAATTCCACTGCAGCTCCTGCTTCCTGATACCATCAGAAGTTCCAGAAAAGAAATGAATGAACTTTCTGCTTCCCTTATGCTGCCTATCTCACAACCACAATTCTTTCCGCTAATGCCACCTCATCGGCCATCCTTCCCCTAGCACCACCACCTACAGCTCCTCTTCCTTCCAAACCAAGCAACATCATTAAACATCCAACTCAATGCAATATTCCTCCCCTCCCAATTTCTTGCCAGTCATTTACTTCCCTAATCTCCTAGACTTCTCAACTTCCTGGCAAGTTTTGACTTTTTCCTCTCAATGATCCTTACAGAAGGATGATTGCTAAGACTGTTAAACAAAGAAGACCACCTACTTTAAGCTGCTCTTTGTCACCATGATGGAATCTATTCTACTCCCCACAGATTCTAGAGGCTTTCCAAGGGGGAAACAGGAAGGGATTAACATTTGACTGTTCTTTTAAGTACACTGAAGCGTAGTCAAAGCAGTGTTGCTATCAGTAACTGGGACATTCTGACAGAAAGACAACATGGTGTTGAGGAAGTACTGTATCCAGACAACATCCAGGTTCTCTGAGTAATTCAGTAACAGGAACCTGTCACTAGACAGCATGCAGCAAACTTGTTTCAAGACCCCTGCCCAGTAAAGAGGACATGAAATGATAGCTTCGTATCAGCAGGACTCTCTGCTCTGTGGGGTGCCTTTTATTTTTTACCTACTTAACGTATAGGTGATTTTCATATACACATATACTCCCTCTTGCTCTCTTTAAGGGCTGCATAACTTACACTTTGAGCTCTTTGGAGTAACAGGACTTTTTAGCATGTACCTAATTGGAACACAGTACACCAGGACTCTGAAGCTCAACCAACGACCCCAAACACTACTAGAATTCAGAAAGCAGCAAGAAGATACTGACTACTATTTTATTGCTCATCTGTAAAATGGCTATCCCAACACCCAAACTTGCTGGAGTCTACACTCCAGTAGTAGTAGAAATTCAGTACAGACACCTATCTCCTGAGCCCAAAATCTACAGTAGAGAAAGAAACATTCAACCTAGAGTAATTTTTCAACTTCTTCAAACAGCTACTGCTTAATATTAAATTTTTCACTTTAAAGAAGGGGAAGCCCTTAGAAACTGTTTTTGGTGTTAAATACTTTTAAAATCTATCAATCTTCATTATTCTTTCACAGTTTTTTATTGATGCTATAGCACTGTGTATAAGTTTAGATTAAGCTTATCAGATTAATTAAAAAGTAATAATAGTAATATTGAAATGTTAGTATATCCTCTTTTTATTGAAAGCAGGCGGTCATCATAATATAATAGCACATCTATTTAGGCAAGTCTAGCACTGTAGACAGAAAACATCATCAGACATTTCATTGGAATCTGCTCTATTACGTTCTACTTGAAACAGACATCACAGCAACCAGAAATGGTCTAGGTTAAAAAACAGAACATGAAGTTTATATGGCTTAAAGAAAACTATACTCACAGCTAGCATTTCTGTAGAGAAGAAAAGGTTCATGGAGCTGAAACTCCAAATCTTTATTTACTGGTTCGACCAGGTTGTGCATGTTCAGTCGATTCACTATCGTAAAACCATGATAAGGAGACGCTGACCTATTGTTTCAATTAAAACAAAACCAAGGATTAACACCTTGATCAACATATATAACTTTCTGAAATAGCGTTATGAGTTTATCTTCAGATATCCGCTACTTATTAGTTGAAGCTTTAGCACTCCTGAAGCTCTAATAGTTGTTCTTCCACATCATTTCTTGGCATGCTGACTAATTTAAATTTAAAAACACACTTACTAAACTGCTGAATCAAGGATATGCCTCAAAAAAACATCTATTAAAAAAAAACCTAGGCCAGGTCCAGGATTAAAATGCAAGTGTATTCAATATTTCACATAAGATCGTTTTGAGGTATAGTAGAATCTCTTCTTAGAAGAGAGGAGAAAAAAACAACCACTTACAGATCAACATTTACCTTACTGTAAATAGGTCTGACAATAAAAAATGCTGTTAGCTTAAATAACATGAAATACACTTAGAGGGAAACCATAAACAGTAATTTTTCCCTAAAGAGACTCTTAAAATAAAGACTTGACCCAGTGTCCTCAAAGCAGATAGTGCATTATTCAGAATTGTATTGCTTAGTGAAACAACTTTATTATCATCTAGATTTTTGCTAGATACCAGGTAGAAAAAGAAAACATCAGGCAAGCAAGCAAGCACTGGAAATTCAGGGTAGTTTTACATCTGTTCTCTCTTGCTGCATGAATGTCATGTCAGCATACTCACCTGTGCTTCTAAGCAGCCATAATCAACTCTACGGTAACAATCAGATAAAATTAGCTAGCAAATGTTAACATTTCCATAACAATGTGGCCACCTTTACTGAATGAGCAACAAGAAAATCTGTCAAGAGCTTCTAAGCATGGAGCAAACAGTCCTTATCATCACGAGTTAAGTCTTTTAATGCACCTGACAGAACTACTCTGAAATAATCTGCTAGTCACAGGGAATTTTCCTTAGTTTTTTGGTTTTAGTTTGGTTGGCTTTTCTTACACTAAATATTTCCAAGCTTAGAGATAAAGTAAAGTGGACAGGAACTGTTTGGTTACTAGTATCCCTTCACAGTGCCAGGATAAAATATTGTAATAACCTAGTCCAGGAGAGTGTGTTTCAGGATGGGTTAAGTCTGCGCTATTTATATTTCTTACATTCAACACAGTGTTATTTCATTGTCAGATCTTTGATTTGCCTGTAATTTAAAACCTATATCCATGATTGGTTTTACATGCCAGTTCCCCTGCCACTGCCTTTCCTCATCCCATATAATTGGAAATTTCTTTCCTGGTTTTTACGAGATCAAGTTGCCCCAAACCTATACACTAGCAGATCTCCAGCTTGCTTTTAGTGTCTGCCATTCCCTGATGGTAAGTTAGGACGGATCGGTTTGTTGTCTTTCTTGTTTTCATGATCAGCTTTATGGATTTTATTTGACAAAGAAAGACTCAGCATTTAACACACTCAATACATTAACAAAAGCTATTGGATTAACAAAATGAGCTCAACAGGCTGGGTTTCTGTGTGGATACATACGCAGCATTCATAAAGTTTTGTGATTTTTCAGCAATACTTTTTAAGTGCTTTTGACAGAGTTATTCACCTATGTGCAGTTTATTCTTTTTGAATTAGTATACCGACATTAACAGCTGGTCAAATAGCTAATTCTGAGTTTACTGGATTCAGTAAATACAGTATGAAGGCTAACACATGGAGCCACCTAAGGTTTGTTTTCTTAAGGAAGGGAAGTAAACACCCCTTGCAAAAAAGACCCTTACCTTTTGTACACAAATAAGGTCCCTTCAATGTCGGTTTTCTCCTACAAGAGAGAGCAATTGCATTTAAGGGATATGCTTGTTCACACAATCACATAGCTTTTGTATAGCATTTTAATTACAGAGATTTACAATCTCCTTATCTTTTCATGAGGTTTGACGTCACAGGACTGTAATTATAATCTATTATTTTCAGAAAGTACCTTATTTTTCTTCATAAGATTAGGAAATTAAACCCATTTCCAGAAGATTTTGCTTATGCTAGCCATCTGATGATGTGCTATACTGTATTCCTCAACCTTCCTATGCCAAGCCTGACAGGTCAAAGTCGAACAGCTTTCTCATAACCCCATATTTTACTTATGGACTACAGCCCATTAGCCTGCAAATACCAGACAGGTTGTCTTCCACAGCATTACTCAAAGGACAGCAATGCCAGCACAGCCAACAACAAAACAATGTAACTATGGCCCACGGCTCTGTTCCATACTTGTTTTCAAAGCTGCCTTTACCCTGTGCTTGTGACCCACACACAGAGAAAGCTGTGAGCATTTCCACACGCTTCCATTTTTGTAGTTTTGTGATCAAAGTGGCAGTGAAAGAAAATACTTTTCAGTGCAGTGACGAATGCGAATGCCCACACCCCTCAAACCCCCACTCTTCCTGAATCAGGGCTCTGGTCAACACGCATGAGCAACAACAAGTTACAATTTAAAAAAAAAAAAAGTCAGTTCAGCAACGGCCACCAGGAGCAAAAGAAACCCCCAGCCCCACAGCCGCTCCGGTGGCGGCTGCCGCGAGTGGGCGAGCGGCCCCCGGGGACGGGCACGGTTGCCCTCCCCCTTCCGAGCGCCCTCCGGGGCCCGCACGGCGGCGGGGGAAGGCAGGCAGCTCCCCGGGGCGGCTGCAGCCCCCGCCGCGACCCCTGCGCAGCTGCGGCCAGGGCACGGGCGACCGGAGCCCCGGCCCCGCACGGCCGGCGGCCGCGAACGCCCTGCCCGGGGCTGCGCCGCCGCCTCACGGGCCGGCCGCGGGGACAGCCCGGGCCGCTCCCCCGCACTTACCCACTCGTTGGCCTTCGGGCTGAAGCTGTACAGCGCTACCTGGCCGGTCACGTCGGCGATGCTGGTGATGTACGGGTCGTGCTGCTTCAGGGCCGCCAGGCTGATCTCCTGCCCCGCTCTGCTCACCGACTCCATCTTGGCTCCCGGCAGCCACTCGCGGGGGAGGGCAAGAAGCAGCCGCGCGGTGTTACCGGCGCGCCCGTCCCCGCCGCCGGCCGGAACGCCAAGCCCCGCGCCTGCCGTTCCGCCCGGCGGTGAGGCCTCTCCTGCGGCCACGCCGCGGCAGCCGCCGGCCACCGCAGCCCGGAGCAGCGAGGGCCTTCCCGGCGGTCTCCCAACCCCGGGCCCGCGGGCTCCCTTCTCCCCAGCCTCGCAGCTCGCTTGCTGTGGGGACTGGGCACCAGCCATGTCTGAGGCAGCCCCCGGGCCCAGCCGACACGCACGGCCTGGGGGTGAGGGCTGCGGTCTGCACACCGCCGCCGCGGCGGGGACAGTGGCCTTGAGGCACAGGCCGGTGAGGCGCAGGGCAGCAGCCGGGCGGAGACGCGGCTTCATGGTGCTCCCGCGGAGGGCTGCGGCGCATCCCCCGGTGCTGCCGGGCACGGGCGGAGCGGTCGGCGGGCAGCAGGTGGAGGCACAGGCACCGGGGCTGGCAGAGCCGAGCCGCGGCCGCCGCCCCCTCGCCGTGCTGCCCGGTGCCCAGGTCGCTGCCCGGTGCCGTGCCCCGCCGAGCGCGGAGCTGTGCTCCCCGCGCCGTCTACCCCCGTCTCGGCCCGGGTTCGGCTCACAGTGCGGTGAGGAAGGGGCTGGAAGCCCCCGGGGTGGGAGCGATGGGGTTATCAGCCAGGCTCCCCAGCTCCTTCCCCGCACTTGGTGCCTCGAGCTCGGCCTGTGAGGTGCTCAGCTGGCCTCGAGTTGTCTGTCCACAGCTGGACATGTCAAGAAGAGAAATAGCTGGTTTGTTTCAACGGTGCCGATTAAGCTAAAGATCTGTTTATTGTTTACACTGTAATCAGCCATTATTTTTATAGTTACGATTTATTTACTGACATGGGCAATGGCTTCTGCCAGAGGCCGGAGGAAGGACCATCCAGGACTTTGGGGGTGGCACCGTTCGTTTACGTGTTCGTCATCATCTGGTATCTGAATATCCACACTGGGATATGGAATTTTCAGTATTTTTAAAGAATTTTAGAATTAAGTAATTTTCTCAGGCATAGTAAACATTCCGGCTGTTCTGTGTAGTACATGTACAATTTTGCTGGAAGAAGAACAAGGTAATGTGCAGTGCACTGAGTCTTGTTCCTGTGATTTTTTTAATCATTAGTGGATTTTAGGAACAAGAAAGTATAGAATACTTCTTAGCACCAAGGCATGAATGACTTCCAAGATAAGATCACTGCCTTTGTAGCATTTTGTGCAATCTGACAGGAAAAAAATAATTTTAATTTGTAAACAAAACCATGTTTATGGGGAGGTTCTGACCCTTCTGAGAACGTGAACAGTTTCTACTGAGCTCTGTGTTACCACAGGTCATGTTCTTCTCCATTGCAGGTGGACATCTGATTTTAATACAGCTTTACAGTATAATCCTCTCCCACAGTGGCAGATATTTAATGCACAAGCTATAAGCAAGAATCCAGCAGTTGTGTGGTTCCTTAAAAAGTCTTTCTGACAAGCAGTGGAAATAACAAGTTCCAGTATAATATATTTTTTAAAAACTCTAAAAATGAAGGTTTTTTTGAGAGAACATTAATTTACCTGTTTTGATGTCAAATATTCAGCTATAAAGTAAAAAGACATTTCTTAGGAAAAAATTTAGGGTGGACACAAAACTCCTGTGTACTTCATCCCAGTAACACACTCCTAAATCCCAAGACCTAAACTTCAGTAAAAAAAGAAAACCCAAGCAAAACATACAGAATGTCTTAGAGCTCCATAAATCTTCCATCCTTTTCTAACATTTTTACCACAGGAGCACCCAACCTTATCCATAAAGTTTGGGTGTTCACTGGTTCTGTTAGTAAAGTGCATAAAACCGTTTCCATCAAGGGCAAACAATGACACCTAAGATGTCAAAAATACTTTGATGTAAAATGTCTAGTTATTATTCAGTAACACTCTGTACTAGGAAAAAGATAGTATGAGGAAGTTTAAGTTTGAAAACAATCTTTTATAAAGAGGCAATCAACATTCTAAGGGCTCAAATGAAACAAAGAAAATGACAAAAACTTTTTAAAGAACTGGTTTTAAATGGCATCTTAAACATCTGCACCAAACCGCTTCTTTCTGCAAGATCACTGTAAAGCAAAGGTATCTTTCAAAGTAAAAACTTATTGGCAAAGGATAGCCTTCTGCTGTGTGAGATCTTTTTGGGTGTGAAAACTCCTTGGCTTCATCTTGAATTAAAAGTAAAACATAAGGAGCATCAATAAAGAAAGAGAAATGGTGGTTTCTGGTTATGGATGGTTTTTCACCTTCATCTGCAAATTCCAGTTCCACATTCTAATGAATTTGTTCTCCCTGCCCTTCGTCACTCGTTGCCTTGGAATAAAGTATTTTAGATCAGAAATTAGTCGTATGTCCTGCCATCTGCTTCCTCAACCTTGAAGTACACCAAAGTATAGTATACTTAAAATCAAGCTCTGACCTCAGTGTAAACTGAAATGTTAGTTGTATCCATTCAGGCTTGTTCTGTGATTATTGTATATTGCAAATCTCTTTGTTCTCCCTTGAAGCTGTGCAGCAGTTATTGCTGTGGAAATGTTCATCCATTGCTCTCTGTTCCTGATTCTCACACCAAACCAGGCAGAAATGGGATGATGTACATAATGCCTTTTTGATGCTCTCTCTGTGAGCGGGACAGATTCAATTTGTGTTTCAACAAGTGAAGAAAACATTATGTTCTATATTTCAGTTATTCAGCTGAGGTTTTATAGGACAGGATATGATGATTTATTACCCTAACTACTATTATATACTTGACATATTAATAAAGGTAGGTGAAATAATAAAGACCCTCTTTTATGTCTTTGGTTGCTTTGTCACATCACGGCTAGTTCTCTCCATTGATGTCTGCTCTACTGTTTGCAGTTATGTTACCCAAAATATTTTTCTGGCTCCTGTTTTTCACACAGCAGATTACTTAGGTATTCCCAAAGCTTATTTGGACTGCAGTCACTCCTTTCAGACTTCATACTGAAAAAATCTTCTTGAGTCTGCAGTCCCGTTATTTTTCCCTTGTTAGATGAATATCATCAGGAAAAAATATATTGCTGCTGTTAAGATGATGGAGACACACAGTAAGCATTCCCAGTCAGTGCATTTTCTGTTATTACTACAAGTTGAATTAGGATCCAGTGGAGTCCAGCAAACCTGAGTGACTCATAGAGCTCATATTCTATCTTTACTGTTTTCTACTTGAAACAATTGTCAGAACTTTCTGATTTTGTGAGATACTTTGGAAATGACACACTTTTTATTGGTTTGCTTACAGATATTTTTCCTTGTATTGTAATAGCCGGCTTGGGCTATTGATTAATAATTGCATTGTTATCTATACCTTAAAATTAAGAGATAATAGCTGTAATTCTGGAGATTATTTGGGCTTAGTCCTATCTAGAGAAAATAGTCCTTATGGTAACTTGTTTATCAATAACTTAATGAACTTTTGTATTTCATTTTAATTCTCTGAGCAAGCCTGAAAATCTTCACCCTCTCTTTTTTTAGGAGAAACACAAATTTCTCTAATTTTAAAGCAGTTAAAACAACAGGGGGAGGGAATGCTAGAATGTTGCAAGAGTTGCTTGTTTGAAAAATCATTTAATTTCACAGGAGGCATTACTTGAGCATTTTTATTTGCTTATTATTTATTACAGTGTTTACTTTAGTTGTATTCTTTGCTCTACTGTGAATGCACATTTGATCTTTGCTATTGGTGAGGCTGACAGGTCCTTATATCCAGTCTCCTTACTGTACCTCACTGTACAAATAGTTCTTCCTGTGGTGATTCTCCAAGCTGATAAAGGACAACTGAAGAATGCTAAAGTTAGAGATTATGAGCCATGTCTTTGTAAAAATCTCACCTTTTGAGGATTAGCACAGAAATGGCCTTGCATCTACTCAACTCATTTTGTCTCAGTTTGTACCATATTTATGTACATAAAAGAAAGTTACCTTTCTTAGCAATTATTCTGCTCTTAGGAGTGCCGAGTGAATCATAACCCTTTCATAGGTCTTCCAGCTTGCAGTATGCTCTTTCTATGCTAATGCTGCATCCACAGGTACCTTATTGCACATTCGTGGTGACAGATATTTATTTTTAGCTGTGAAAAATATTTTTCTACTTTTAGAGGAAAGTTTTCTAAATTGTTACACATGACAGTGGTATAGGGAAGCAAATTTTTTCCTTTTTACCTGAGAATCTTAAAAATCTGGATATTCTGCAGTATCTGCAGTTGGTCACCAAGTCAGTTTCCTTTTTTCCTCCTTCTTCTGACTAGAAAATTAAAATTGGTAAAACACTTGCTGATTGTCATCAGGATAAAGTACCAACAGATGTACAATTAGTATCTTTTCCTTGAATTTTTAGTAATTAATTCCATGATAAATTTGTCAATTTATTATGCCCTGCTTGAGTGATACACTAAATAGGAATTGTAGATAAACTGAAGAGACTCTGGAAAAAGCTAGAAGAATGGCAAAAGACTTAAAAGTACATGTCTTGCAAGAGAAAAATTATTAGGTTGCTGGGACAAAAGAAAGAAAATTTAAAAAGTAACATGGCAGTTTACACATTTGATGTGTAAAAGGTTGTTACAGAAATTGGTTCTCTACACTTACTGGCAAAGGCCTAAATGAAATCAGGTTAATGTGCAGCAAAAAGAATTAGGCTGGATCCTAATAATCCTGAACAGTAGGAATTGTTAAGCAATATAACAAGTTACTGAGGGATGTCATGTGGTCTCCTTCACTGTTGTTTTTTAGGATCAGATGATACAGTATTTGTCAGGGATGATTACATACTTGTTCTTACCTCTGCAGAGCCTTTTAGTTAAGGTAATGATTCCATTTTGCTATTCTGTCATTTCTCTCCCACCTTTTTCAGGAAAGCAGTACCCCTTCACTTCTGCCAAGTTAATTGTTTAAGTCAGAATTACAAAATAAGCCAGTCATGTGTTTCTACAGTTCTTCATGGCGAAGATGACGGTTTCTGGTCTGAGTTTTATTGACAGGGTTGGGTGGGGGTTTTTTTGAGTGTGTGGCTACATTTGCAAATACATTCTGGAGGGATGCAGAGCAGTGGTAATCTAAACAATTAAAATCTGTGGGATAGAATGGTGTGTAAAGTGACTCCTGGTTTTGGAGGGTCATCACACTGAAGTGACAAGGTACAGGAAAATAGTTCTGGCAGTGCTGACTTACCCAGCTGTAGGTATGGGATTTTTTCCTATTTCTGTGCTGTACATAAAATGGAGATAATACATAGCTACTTTGTAGAGTGTCTGAGTTTCTCAGATGTTGCAATACTGAAATCTGAATTTAACTATAAATTACGTTGGTCTCATTTTGTCATGTAATATTTGCAGTGATGACTTTCTCTTTTCTTTCCTTTTTCTTTTCCTCCTTATACAACTGGCAAAATGTTCTAGCAAATATGAAGCAGAAAGCATTAAAAACAACACTGAATTACTGAAACAATGTAATTTAATGAAGTATGAGGAAAATGACACAAAAAAAACATTTAGTCATCTATGTGTTTGTGGCCATTTTGGACACGAGTATTGCTAACAGTTATGGTCCTTCCAAGAGATGCTAAAAAAAACATTGAACAAAGAAAAGACGTTAAATTACACTTACAATTCAATACAACCAAGAGAATGAAAATACTCAATTTGATTTATACAGTAAAGCTGTTCCCACAACAACAGTGCAAGAGGTTGAAATAGGTCACAGGCAGCCCTCCTTACATTGCTCAATAACATTAGAAGGATTAATCATTTATGGATTATCTCCTAGAAACAATGATCTGGCGCAGACAGGTAATCCAATCTCCTCTATCTTTCTAACCTGGTTTGCCGTTTCACAGGGGATTGTGGAAGGGTGGCAGTTTTTTCTAGGAAGATATTGCCTGCCAGCTTGAAACATATAAATTGCTGGAATTTGCATCAAAATATGACAGTTCTTCTCTGATGAAGGTAGGTAATGAAATTAGATAGGTAAAGCTAACTTTTTTTAACTAGAGCACCGAGGTTTGGCTCAGAAATTGTATGAAATTCACCCTTAGTTATAGTCTGGCACTGAACAGAGTAAAGAGAGTTTATCATTGACATAAATCTGAACTAGAGAGAAAATGTAATTCCTGGGAGTCTGTATTTTACATAAATATCCAGTAATGTGTTCTTCCTGACTAAATTTGTCCAAAAATTTAAATGTAACATATTTTTTTAATGTAAACCTTTCAGTGATCGCAGCCTCGGTAAGTACACTAGATGTAGGTGTACAGCCTGACTATTATTGATTTATATACTTAGTGTAGTATATAGGGCTTTGAACATACATCTTTAGCTAGTTTTGTCATATTTTATCGAACAGTAGGTACAAGGCCTGCTGCTGAATATATCAGAACTGTACTAATTTCATGACTGAAAATGAACTCTATTGCAAATCTCCATTGTGGCAAATTAGCAATTGGACAAAATATTGCAGTAGCAAAGGAGCTCTGTCAGGGATTCGCTATTGCTTATTTCATTTTGCGTGTAGTTTTTGTTTTATTGGTATAATAGCATTAGGAAAAACAATATGCAATTATTATCACTATTATCACAAAGCAGAGTAGCCTGTTCTCCTGAGTTGTCTTGTATGGATTATAGACAGCGCAGATCAAAAAAATTACAATTAGATTAGCAAGGTTCTGCTCTGTACAGAATTAAGAAATACATCAGGAATAATTGTGCATCATAGTAGATACCTTAAGCCTTGAGAAAGCTACTTTAGGACTCTGTCAGTTTTTAACTTGGGCAATTTTTAATTATTTAGTTACCTACCTTAAATATACTGTGTCAGTTTTATGGCACTGCTGTGTGCTTATGTTTTTGTTTTCTTGTAAGCATCCTTTTGTATCCTTTCAGGCTCCTGAGCCACTTTTGATGCCTCTGTGTATCCAGCCCTTTAAATATTGAGACTATCACATACATTTTAAAATGTAGCTTTATATGCTGCTTTATCTCTGAGGCCTTACTGTAAAATAGCATTTCAGAATTCCTTTTTAATATCTTTAGCTGATCTTCTTGCAAAATATGTACATATCAGAGCAATCATCTTTAGAATAGGTTAGATAAATTTTTTATGACCAAATGTGAATTTTTCAGTAGGTTTTTCTAGATGTGGTACAGTAGTAATAAAGAAAATGCAACACAATTCTGAGAGTAAATAGCTTCTAGAGCTTTTCAGACATGACTGGAAACAAATATAATGTAAGATAGTCGGGTGATTTTGGCTGCTTTTGATGATGCTTAAGTTGTCCAGTGACAGAGGAATGGGAATCAAGAAACCTGCATTCATTTCATAGGTTATTAAACCATTCTGGCTCTCTGTACCTTAGTTTTCCCAGACATAAAATGAGTACTACGTGTTTACTGATCATTATAAATTTCATTGAAATATTTTTTTGAAGAGACATATAAACAGTAATTGTTATGACAATATTTCACTCATCCAGGGAAGTGGATTGCTGATGTATCACAAGACCTAATTTCAAGGTGAGGGCAGAGCTGCATTGACTGCTGTCATCCTAACGCTGCAGTCATGTCAAAGGAGCAGGTTCAGGAGCACAGCTGTGCTCTGGCAGGGTGGGTTTCCTCAGGCCCCACCTGCCACCTAGCATGTTCTGTGGGTGCTCATCTGCCTACTGTGGCTGGGCTGCAAACTGAAAGGTGCACATGTGCAGCCAGGGACCTAAGACACAGCGCTGGTTGATTCTTAGTGTAAGCACGTGTATCTCTTGCTCTTTGCTTTGTTAGCTTTCTCCAGGATGTAGCGTGTCCAAGAGTATTCAGTGACATAACCACACGGATTTAACGTGTGCTGTGTGCTAAGTTCTGCCCCTAACAGTTGCAGTCAAGAATCCATAACGTGGTTTTGCTTTGAAATGAAACTCTGAGGCAGACCCATCTGGTTTGGGATGGGACGAACTTCCTCTGGGGGTTAAGGAAGGCAGGCTAAGAAGGTGGGAAGGAGTCACCATACTGGCAAAAAGGGAAGCTCGGTTACATCATGACTAAGTAAATAAACTGGATGAGATCCTAACCTCTTACTTGGCTTCTTTTCACCAATTAAATTCTGGCTGATGGAGAATTCCTTTGCTGTAGTCACTTAGAAGAGAGCCATAAAGCTGTCCGCTGAAGATCCTCTGAGGAGCCCTGTGGTTAAGATGTGCAAGGAATGGCATAGGAAGGGCATTTCAAGGGGAAGGCATTAGCACACAGCATTGTGGAAATTTGCAACCAGACTAGCACAGAGTTTAGTGTAAGAAACTGGTGTAGTTCAGGCAGGCCTTAAGGGCTGTGATGGAGGTGCAGTTGCAGCCTTTAATTTTCGGACCTCATATCCCTTGTCTCTGATGTTAGACAATGAGTAATCTGATAGTAATAAGTTCTTTAAGAAGAAAAGCAGTAACATCTTATTTAATTAATTTCAGATGGGCTGTGTGCAGTTATGTGCGTAAAGCAAAATGGCAGTCAGCTAGTAAAATGTTTTCCACAAAACTCTGTGTACAGATTTACTGAATTTTCTTTTGAAAATCAATGTAACTTTAGAGATTATTCTGCCAATTAGATTGCTTGCTTTGGCACGTTTTCAAAGGAAGTTGAACTAACTAATATCTTGTGTGTTGAAATCATCCACTGCATTCATACAGTAATTTTTCCCCAGTGGTATTTTGCAATAAGATTACTTTTGCATGTGGAATTAGTGCACTGAAAGGATGAATCCAAAGAGCTTGTGTAGGGGTGACACATTTTGTCAGGTAAGGATTGGAGAGCTGATGAGCATCTCTCTAATAGATTGTAATAATCACAAAAAACACCTCTTGAATACCAGTTTACATTACAGGCTTTGATAGGTTCTTTCAAAACTCTTATGGTCAGCACGATAACTATTTCTTATTTTCAAAATTATTACGTCTTCTAAACTCTGTACAAGTTAGGTGATTTTCAAGACAAATGTAACAGACTTTGAGAGCTGCAATGTAAACAATGCACATATGCAGAACCAGCTGAAGGACGACATCGACCACATCTTGTCTTGCATTTTCCTTCTGGCATGATGCCTTCCAGAGCTTGCCAGTTCAGCTGAGCTCTGCATCCTGGAGGTGTAAACACACTGCCTGCCTAGCTGCCCAGCTCCTCCTCTGCCTGCGAGTGCAATCTGTGGCTGGTGACAGCTGGCATAGAAATTGGTGATGGGTCAGACTTGCCATGTGTGCCTGTCCCTGTGTGCATGTGTGCACCTGACGCTGGTCAGACAAAGATGGGGTGTTTTTAGGAGGCTGGACACTTCCATGACAAACAGACCTGCCAATCAAAAGAATGGAATTCCAGAAGTGAAGAACTCGCCTACAGGGCAGGAATGACCAGAGGCCGCTATTTAGCCCAGCAGAAAAAAAATTCAAAACCAGTTACCAAAACATAGCACAAAAAATTGCCTCTGTAAAAAGTTTTCACTGAAATAAAACTGGCATCCTTTTTGCTTTTTTTTGGATTAAGAAAAATTCTGATCAGCTCCGTTTTCATGATGGACTTGTCACCTGAATGATTCATGAGTAGCTATGTCTCAGAGGTAAGCTGGATATGGGGGGAGAGCTGGTGGCGTACTCGTGGTGTGCGGAGGGGCAGTATGGGAGCAGCGAGGGGGATGCAGGCTGCTCCTCCTGCTCCTTGTTTTAGCTTTTGGTAGAAAGACTATCTGCTCAGGAGGAGTGAGGGAGCTCAGGCTGAGGGAAGGTTTTAGCAGGCAGATGGCTGTGTCTTTGCAATGCATGTGTGTGGGAAGGGGACTGTTTGACCTTGGTAGTATCATGGGCATGTGTGTTTTGTAAGATTCTCCCGTTGTGGTCTGTTTGGGGTTTTTTTCTTGGTTTTTTTTGGGCTCAGTCTTAAATTCCAGCTGTAACAGGGAGCTGGCCAAGTGAACTGTTGAGATTTAGCACTTCAGGGCCACCATGTGATTCATGAGGTTCTGTGACATGACAGCCAGGCAATGCTGTTGGCTTATGGACAGCTGTGGGGAATGCTTAAGAGCAATAATCTGTTATTCTTGCTCCTTTAGAAAATCCCCCAAGTATTACTGTGTAATATCAGGGGTTTTACATTTATTCAACCGCAGATATTCCTTTCATAGGCCCTAACCTACTTCACAGTGCTTGTTTAATGGCCACACTTCTGCAAAGTGCTCTCCATGGCTTAGTGGCACAATGCCAACTGCTGAGAGGTTTGAAGGGTAGTAGCTATTTGTTTGTTTTTAAATAACAAGAGACTTGCTAAGTAAAAACCACTGCAAGTGAAAGCTAGTAACTGAAACACTGACTTTACCAGGTGGGCAGGGCTGCCAGTATAAAGGCACTTTGTCAAACACTTGCAGAAAGAAAAAAATAAAGGTACAATAGTTAGTAAATAAATAATTGTACAAATTTATTTTGTTTGTTACCACCATGTCAGCAGAGCAGAGAGAGAGACTTACTAACCTTACTTGAATCCCCATTAGTTCTTCATAACCTTGATAAAAAATCGGAGAGGAAGAAAAGAAATTGTCTATATTCTGTCTCTTTAAGTTGACTTTTCATTTGCATTTCTGATCAGGATTTAATGATTAATGTTTGTAAAAACATTCTAGTATATGGGCTAGCTGCAAACTGTTCACTGAGATTATTATTTAGGATACCTCTTAACTGTAGTTTTAAGTGACATTGTAGTAGCTCTTGAAAGGCCTCCAAAGCCATCATCCTCCAGAGGATACCGTAGTGAGGCATGTAATGGGACATCAAAATTAATTTATTCTTTTAATTTATACACAAAAAGGTTATTTTTGATACTTTCGTTACCTGTTTCTCATTAAATAATCTAATACTAGAAAATGTTTGCCCTGTAAATATGTCAAAAGGGTATATCTTGGTTATTTGTATGTAGCCAAAGAAATACAGTAGCATCAGGACTTGTATATATACTTCTATTACAATCAGCAAAATGGTAGAAGAGGCAAAAGGCAACTAAAATGTAGACCTGTAGCAAGATCTTCTGTTAGTTTGTGGATTTTTGAGGCTTCTACAGTCTCTTTGGGGCTGATTTTTAACTCATGTTTCAGAACTGCTTTTTTTTTTGCAGTTCCACCAAGCTTATGGAAGAGAGGAACTTTGCAAATCTCCATAACCTATTTTTCTGATAGGAAACTTTGCAAACATGTGACTGTTAGGGGCTTCACTGATCTATGTGAAGGGGGAGCTGTTACCAGCCTTAGTCTGGATCTGAATGACCCAGATTGACCTCAGCGGCTGGGCTGACCCTTTCATCAAGTCCACAGTCGTGATGACTATGGTCACCCCTGTGAATGTTCACTCGTGCTAACATCAGTGCTATTTAAGGGAGCATCTAAATTTGTTCTCTCACTAGTCAGTAGCGAGGTGTGTGGCTATTTGAAAATGCTCGTTTTGTGACCTTTGGCTTGCATCAAGAACCTATTTCAGTCCTAACCTTTGGCTTGTATCTTGGTTTCTGACTCAGGCTCTTGACCTTTAGTATTTAGCCTGAGTGCTCGTCTTTGGGTGCCAGATTACCTGTTGTCCTAGGCTTGGATTCTGGTTTCAGATACTGGCTTTAACTGCTTATTGCAGTTTGGCTCTTTAATCTTACTTGTTCTCTTCAAATTTTCTTCTTAGGGCACTAACTGTACTTTTTACATTTCCTTTTCTGCCTTTCTCTAAATTAGTCAAAACTCTTGTAATCAGAACAGTTCTATTCTAACTGCATCCTTTCTCTCATGGGTCGTTAAACTGAGGATGCAGAGCTTTTTGGACACTCCTCCAGGAATCCTTCATTCCTACTCAGCATAGGTAGTCATTTGGTTGCCTTTGTGCCTCCGGGTAGATGGGTGGGTGCCCATCAGCAGAACCTCAGCCCCAGGTGGCCAGGAAAAGTCTGCTTTATGGCTGGACGTTCCAAAAACCAAAACGAGTGCAAGCCTGAGAAATCCCAGCAGCCTGTTTGCTACAAATCTGTTGCTGAGACACCAACCTGTAAAGTAACTGATTTGACCAAATGTGTCAGAATGAAAAACTCTCCATAAATTAAAATGAAATCAGTTAATTTCCTCCTAAGACATTTTATATGAAATGACAGCAAAGTTATATTTAAGGAAAATAAACCCAACCCCCAACATCTCTGTAGTATTTTCAGTCAAAGCACCACAAAATGCTGTCAGTTTTGAAGGTCAGATGGCAAGCTTCATGTTCATGGTCGTGACTACATGCTCACATGAATTTGTTTGCCTGGCTTTACAGGAACTGTTTGCGTGAATAACTACTCCCGCAGAGTGAATAAAGGCATTTGCAATCTGGTCCCAGCTGGAAACTTATTTCTGAAGCCAGTTCACTCCCTTCATAAAGCACAGATTCTTTATTTTATCTTGTTTTGTATTTCGTTCAAATGGTTTGAGATCTTTGGCTTGACTGCTACTCCATTTCAAATCCCTTCCTACTGGAAAAGACGTATGTTTCAGAGCTGTTAATTCTTTCTGGAATAGAGATATTCTTTTTGTCTGGAAGGAGAAGGGTAATTGCTGCCTGCCTGGATATCAGTTAATTAGCAGTCTCCTCACTGGCGGATGCCTGGCTAAATTCGCTCCTTTGCTGATTTATTAAATAACTATGAGACTATTCAGGCAGCCCCAATAGTATTTTGTAACAAAGCACTGATTACTTGGTATATTTAATGGCAAAAAGGGATGTAAGGAAATACAGGGCATATAATCTCGATTGCTTATGAACCTTTCTCTCACACTTTTCCCTTGGATCGCAGAGCTCAGTGAATTAGATCCAGTTGTTCTTCAAGTGAGGATGTGGCATAATTTCAGAGGAGTTATTGACTATCCTTTTCTTCCATGGTTATTGCAGTCTTGGCCTGCTTGGGAATGCAGCATAACATTTCAAACAGGAATCATTGTCGTAGCCTTAGCAAGGCTGCCTAGATTGGGAGAATGAGCTCCGCTGAGTGCCGAGGCTTGTGTCGTGGCTTGGGAAATGCACGGAGGAAATGCATGATAAACCTTTTGCTCAGCTCCCCTGTCACATCTGCGGTGTGGCGGTCCATTAACATGCCACTGGCTCAGCAAGAGCACTGGGGTCTGCCCAGATCACTTGGTAGCTGTCAAGTGGATAAGACAAGCTTTCTTGGGAATGTACTAAGATAATTACAGGAAGGTGAAGTTAAATTGTGTACATGCACTGCTTCTAGTGCTGTGAGCAAAGGAGGCTTTATTCTGTGGTACGGAGACCAGATGGACTCGGTGACTGTTCTTTCGATTTCTGGGGGAGAATGCAGTACATATGGTCTAGAATCAACACCTCATTTTATCAGTTCAAGTCACACAACCACACTCCCTCGCCCCTGCCCCCAAACTGCCCCCCCTCCCCCATTTTTGTTGTTGTTTTATAAACAGAAAATCTACTGGTGAGTGTGAGCAGGTATGTATTAAGGCAGAATTTTGAAATTTGCCAGCTCTTTATCCCTTTTGCTGAACCCCCATGGGAGTCCAAAAGCCCAAGTTCTTGTCTTCTCTTTCCTGCAGGCTAGAGACAGCTGTTATTTTGAAAAGAGAAGCTATGTCATTCTTCTCAGGAATCTGAAAAAAGCACAGGCTTTCTGTTACTTTAATGCCTGATCAGATGATTTGCTGGTTTTTTATATATTTATATTTATATTATATAAAATATTTTTTTGTTTATTATTATGGTAATATATAATATATCTATATATATAAATACTGCTGTATAAATTGTGAAAATGGAAGGTCAGTAGGTTCCATGGTTAGGCCTAACCCTGTTCTTTTAGGACCAATCCTTGCAGCATATCTAAGATATCTTAGTACACAAAAGGTATACACAGGTATTTCCTAAGTATTACTTAATGAGTAATAGCAATGGTCAGTTTTAATTAATGCTGGGGAGGAGCATTTTAATTAATGCTAACTGGGGAGGAAGCATGCTCCAGTTTTCAGGTACTCCTTTCCAATACATCGTTCCTACAAAACTGAACACAAGTGTTAAAACATTATTCTACACAGCATTGTCATTCATCTTTGCAGCCTTTCTGCAGGGAAAACAAGAATTAACTCCCTATCTTAATGTACTGAATAATTTAATGTGCTGCACGAGATTAATTTGAAGAGAGCCCTTTTTGCAAAGTAGTAGGTAGACAGGAAAATGTAATAAATTTGGGGACCTTGCTTGGTAACTCTAGTTTAAATGTATATGACTGTACTTCATGGTATGGTCATATAAAAGAATTTTAAAAACCCTGTGGTCTATGTGTCAAAATAATTTACATTTTAGGTTTATCTAGAACTTTTCTGCCACATTTTGAATTTGTGTGAAATAACAAACCTTTGTTTTTAACAAAATGAGTATGGTAGAAAGGAAGAAACTATCATTTTAGATATTCATATATAGTAGGCAGAGACCTAAATGTAAGTTTTGATGTCTGTTAGTTCTTCCTTGAGTAAACACCTGCCCTGAGAGGTGTTTGTGGTAGGGCAGTTTTGCTGTTGTTTCATCCCACAGTTTAAGAACATTAAAGCAGTAAATAGCACAGAAAATAAATTTTTGTTTAATGGAGGCAACTAACTCACAGCGGGACAAAAATGTGTTAAGGAACCAGGCTGAAACATTGCACTGTCCTCTTGTTACAGATCAGAAATCATGGGTGGAGACAACACAGGCCAGGTAATCTTTGAGTTTAGGTGGGCTGGACCTTGTGTCAGCTTAGAACACTTTTCATATGAATACTAAAACTGAACTAGTCTTAGTAAAGGAGAAGCAGGATCTCATGGTTCTCTAAATACCTTTTTTTTTTTTGCATTTAAAGCAATAGTTAGTTTTGAAGGCAGAAGTGGTTACTAATGATCCTTTAAAGCAACGATGATTCCTTTCTTATTTAAAAAAAATCTCCTTACTGAAATGTTATTAAAGGCTGTTTAGAATGCTTTTATTTTAATTAAATGATTATGTGGAATTAGGTAAAGAATTACATTGACTTCAGAAAACTTTCAGGTGGTGGTGCCAGTTTGCTCTTTACGAAGATGTGAAGGATGATCATCAGAGGGTTACTATTGCCGCACTTGTATCTCACTTACAGCTGGGGCTGCTGTCTTTGGTTTTTGCAAAACTAGCTGACGTTTTTTTCATCCTGGCTAGTGTACACTGACCTGATGCACACTTTCAAGTGTTTCAACAGTATATGTGAAGATCACTGGTTTGAGAGAAGCAATTTTCATGGATTCCTTATATTTGATGTCACAGAAGACTTGCATCTTGCATTGTGGGCTCTGTAACTCAGTTTTATTTCTGATATTTTAGAAAGCACACCTACAAGTATCTAACATAATTGTAGATAAAAAGTCATCAATGTTACATTCAGGCTTTGGCTCTTCCTTTGTATTTCCCATTATTCATTAAAAATAACATGCTGACTGATCTCATTTTGTGATGCACAGGCACGCCATATGTATGAGAAAGACCTCCCAAAGCCTAGGAGGCTATTTTTTTTTTCCTCCAGTGAACTGTTTTTCTTCCAAGTCCTGCTCCATATCTATTTTTTTTTCAAATAAATTTTTTTTTCAACAAGATCTTTCTATGTGACAGGGAATCAAAGATGCCTTAAAATTTCCTTGTTTCCTCAACTGAGGGATCAGCCTTAAGCTGGTGTTGGTTTAGGATGTGCTGGAAGGTTGGATGTTTTACAACTGCACAACCTCCACACCGATGGTAGAGGTTAAATTGCCTTTTAACCTTCTCCAAGTATACACTAGGAAAGGATCACAGACACACAGAACAATTGGGGTTGAAAGGGACCTCTGGAGATCTGGAGTCCAACCCCTTGTTAAAGCAGGCTCACCTAGATTGTTCTGGCTGCTGTTTTTTCACTGTAATTCCTATCTACTTCATGGATCTCTCATTAGATCTAAAATCTAATGTCCTTCAGGAAGTAATTAATACAACTTTCTACTGGGAAAACAGTTGCAAAACTATTGAGAAAAATTTCTTTTCTGACTTACCCATTCATGGACAGGTATTTGTATTTCACCCTGCATCAGAGGCACTTCCTCTGCTCCGTCACCCTCTGTAGGAGCAGGTGTGATGGGGCTGTTCCTGCATTCTGCATGAAATTGGCTCCTTTTCCTCTTGCCACTAGTGGGCTTGGACAGTAATGAAACGGTGGATGATGCATGCACCATGAGGTCATGTCGCTGTTGTTACATATCCCTGTGTCAGGCTTTCCATGATAGAAGTCTGGATGCTCTGCAGGAAAAGCTAATAATGCTCCCAACAGGAGAGTTCCCGGCTTGCAGAGCTATGGAGGAGTGCATGTCCTCTGTGGCCTGCACCCCCTCAAATCCCTTTTGCACTGTTTTGAAACTGCACTGAGACCAACTAAGTGGATGTTCCCACAAAATTTCCAGCCCAGGCAGAGACATTTGCAGAGCATACTTGCACCTTGCCCAGACTTAATTCTTGAACTTCTTCTATATACTCAGAATTCCAATAAAAAATCTGGGGGTTGGGTTTGGAGATACTGAATAATTTGACACAAATTTCTGACTGGCTGGTAGGTCATTTAAGGCTTTGAAACTAACTATGTAAAAAAAGGTGATGTGGAAGCTATTATTTGGAATAAAAGCAACTTTTAGGTGTCTTTAGCAGTTCACAGGGAAGAAGCTTGTAAAAAAAAAAAGAGTATTTGCTCATATCTTTTCAAGAGTGATAGCATAATTGCTTTTTCTGTTAATATTGACTTAATAAAATGCCCAGTGCCTTAGCTTTTAAACACCTTTACACTTCATAGTCTCTGAATTTGATATAGGCATTAAATTAGTAGCAGCTATTACTCTTCTCTTTTTGTCCTCCCTCCCTGAATATGCATCACAGACACAGGTTGTACAATTTATAAAATGTGGACAAGTGCAGACACATTCCGAAAAGTCACAGCAGCTTCAGGTAGTTCTTTTCAATTTTAAAGTTTCTTTGAAAGCTTGTAAAATTAAAATTTTCCAATAAGCTGTAGAAAGAAGGATCTTTACTATTAAAAAATACCTAATTCAAAATGTCTTCTAGTAATATGGAAGAAGAACTTGATATGGAAAATGTTCAAAATATTTTAGAAATAAAATTGACTACTCTATTTCAACATTTCCATTTTTCATTTGGATCTTTTTTCATGTTCAAACTTTTACACGTACAGACTAAAATATTTCAATATTATTATAAAAATATTTCAACAGGGCCTGGCTGTTATTTCCAAATTAAAAGACAGTGCAATCCACATTTTGCTAAACATTTTTTAGTTTCAATGTTTTTTATCCACTTCAGATGAAAATAAGTTTTGAAATGCCTGAATTTCCCAACGGATAGACAACCCATTACCCTAACTAAGAGAGTTTTTGCCATAGAGCTCCGTAAAGTAGGATCCGTGTCCTTATTACACAAAGCAGTGTGCTTCCTCTTAAATCTTGACTATCAAAGCATTAACAGCTGCCAGATGAGAAAAAATGTGTAGCACGTCAGAACTATGTATCAGTAACACATTGTTTAAAATCAAAGGAAATTAAGACCCCCAAAAATTGTGTTTCTTTTCACCTTAAAACTAAATCAAACCAATGTTAATTAACCTTCAGAGACAGCAGTAACTTCAGAAAATAATGGCTTTTCCAGGATTTTTATCAGTGGAAAGCCCTTGGTCTCTAAATACATAGCACAGGACTGTTTTTACAGTTGCAAGGGATTATTTAAAGAAAAAAAGAAGTTGCATCAAGATTTTTAGTCTCACTGAAGTCCGTGAGCGTTGGATTAGGTCCTTAGATCCGGTTACGTAAACATTTCTGTAACATTTTTAGACTGCAATGTTTGGACTGTTACTATAGAACGCTGTGGTGCTTTTCATAGCTTGATGTTTTAATACCTACACTTGAAGAGCTTATAATTTATTTTCCACCTGATACATGCTCTTCCCATGTTACCAATACAGTGGTATTTAAGGGTATCACTCTTTCCCTTCTGTACTCATTGAAATATGTGAAACAGCTGCCTGAGATCTGACCAAATGGAAGAACGTTGCTAAGCCTCAGTGATCCTTAACTTGTAGGGGAGGAGAGGTTATCCTTTGCGTTTTATGTTGCAGCTATTTCTTGTTTACCTGTGGGTAGGAATAGTTTTTTTTTAATCCACTGTCTTTGCTCCTCATGCCTAGTGAATGGATAAATATGGCCACCCATCTGGATGCTGCCTTGAAGACTTCCAATGTATTTTCTCTTTTTCTTACTGTTTATGAGCTTTATCCTTGTATAGCTTTATCCCTGTAGGAAGTCAGTGCAAAGTCTAAGGTCCTTGCCCAGGAATGCTTAGTCCCACTTAAAAACCTTGCTTCAGGTGTCGTCTGGGGCTTCAGAGACACAGAAGGTTTGTGGTAGACTTTGCAGAGGAGGCCTGGAAGCAGGCAACTAGTTTTTGATTCAGGGTGCTGTATGGCCAGTTATAAGATGAAGACAATACTCATAATTCTGGGGTCCTGTTAGAAGGAAATGAGGACCTGAGGTTCAAAAAGACCAGATTCTTCTCCCGTTAATTCTGCATACTGCACTCACTTTCTACCTGTTTTTTTCTTTTAAATGGTCTCTCTATTAACTGGGTAGTGTTAAACAAGGGGATCAGATTGATCTAAAAAGAGCGAATAATAGATGCCTTGTATCAGAACTGCTGAAAGGTCACATGCTGACAAAAGTGATATGTGGTCCCTCGTTTGCTGTTCATTCTTTCTACACTCCTGCTCTATCTGTTACGCCAGCACAGTGACACACGAAATCACTGCATCTGAAAAGCATCAGCATTTTGCACAAAGGAAAAAGACTGAGAGTGCCAAGAAAATTGTTTTGAACGTGTGGCCTGTATCTTATGCAAACAGTGTGCCCTTCCCTGACAACACAAGCAAGAAGGGGACTGGAGTTCCACCTGCTCTCTGTGCTAAATGACAATAAATTTTATATTATAACACACATGCTTGTCCTGATAAAGTTACACACATGCTTGTCCTGATAAAGTTATGACAGAACTGTGGTTCTTAAGCAACAGCAGTGTTAATGACTACAATGAAAGTAACTCCTTTGCTACCAAACTGAACTGACGTTGCATGGACATGTGTTTGTTTTAATACTGCCTTTAATTTCCCATTTCTTACAAGCATCAGATTTCTCATATGATGAGCATAACATAGTTTTTCCATGTTTAGCACTTGCACTGCATTAAGAATGATGCATCAGACTTGCTGTTATGAAGGATGCAGTGCTGTTCTTCCTTGAGAGCTGCTGAAAGAATATCACAGTCCAAACCTGCATTCATTTATGAAATCAATGAAGATGCTACCTTAACAAAGTCAATGGGACTACGTGACCTATATAATTTTTATCTTACAGACTGTGTTCTAACCAATTCTGAGCACGGGAACTAAGCCCCTTCTTTTCTGACTTACTGGAATTCTTCAAATCCTCATAAAAATTTACTGATAATAATAGCAATCATATGTTGCACAGATACTACAGTTCATCTCTAAGTGCTTTTTAAAGGTAAGAAGCATCTTCATTCATGCTGAAACAAAATTAAATTGTTTGTGCTAAGTCCCACAGCACCTACCGACAAAGATGGGGAGTGAATAAACCATCCAGTGCACCAAGTCCGTGTAACAGTACCTGCATCTTTGTTGTTCTTACTGTTTTCTACAAAAGTAATAAAACCTGTTAATTTTTTTTAAAATATAAAAAATAATAACTAATACTATGGTTCTATACAGACTTTACCAGCATTAGCTAGCTCTGTTACTGCAAGAAGTGGTCCTAAACTTCTCTGACCTTGTCCACAAGCTGGTACATAGGAACAGATTCTCACAGGTTGGGAGGGACCTCATGAGGTCACCCAGCCCACCCTCCTGCTCAAAGCAGGCATCAGTACTGACCTCAGATGAAGTCGTTCAGGTCTTTGTCCAAGTTAAAACAGATCCACCATCACAGCTTACTTTTAATCTCAGTTCTTTACTCTGGGTCATTCTGCATCCATGTGGGTACCGGTATTTATGCTGACAAAGGACCTGAAGGGAGGAAGCAGAGGGGCAAGTGAGATAATTTCTTTCAATGACAGTACTAATTCATGCTATTCTACAATGTAAGGCTTACTATTGGAGTATAAAAGATATTTTGATGCTATGCCCAGTCCTGCTTTCTTCTTGTATTTAGATATTTGTTGGAGCAACAGTCTCAGCTTTGAATGGAGGAAGGTAGGAAGGTAATCCACACTGTTTGAGAGAAATCTGTCATATTAGCGGCACTTTCCACTCCCCAAAGCAGTCCAAGCAGACATATTTTCATGCATTCCATAAGTGAAGTCTGATATTAACTGTTCAGATGTAATATTTGTATATGGTCTGCCTCCTTTTTCTAGCTTATTTATTTCCATTGTACTGTAGCATAAATTTAACTTAAATTACCCTATTAATACTTAGCCTTCTGGATCTTTTAAACCATTCACAGTAGTTTCATAGCAATATATCTCACTAACCTTTCGATGCAATTCCCTCTCTATCACACCATCTTAATGACAGAAGGATAGTTCTCCTATCTTAACTTCTTGCATCATGCTTTGTAAGATACTGTTTGTTCCTGACATGTGAAGGCATCTTAGGATGCCGTCCTTGAAGCCTTTGCTTTCCTTTTCACTGCATTCTTCTTGTGTCTGTCTGTGCTTTAAGTTTTATGCTCTGCCAAATTTTAGCCTGGAGTGACAGCAGAGAAATGAGCATTATAATGAAAGTGCTGACAAACCCTTAGCTGTAATGACGTGAGTGGCACAGCTATCATTTGAGTTTGCTCTGTTCTTTACTTTAAATCTTTAATGCTATTTTCTCCTTTTATCCTGTGTTGAGCAGTGGGATTACTCGAGTGGTTTATGGCTTAGAAGTTGTGCAGTTAAGTGAGTTGTTCAGTGGGGTGGAAGGACTCCTCCCTGGGGGCTACCTTCTTCATTTTAGAGGTGTGGAAAAGTTTAAGGTTTGAGGAGGAAAACCACTGTTAGTAAGATGTTTGATACTGCATCACCCTTCCAACACTGCCATCCACTTTGCCCCCTGTGACCGCTCACTCTAATGACACCTTATTTTATATACCTCTGACTGAGGTAAGGTCAGCATCTTCTAAGGTGGAAAAAAAGGCATTTTGTATTGTAAAGGGGAAAAAAGTGAAGCCTTAGGAGTGAGAAAATTTAGCTCAGAGTAAAGAAGTGTTAGTTGATGATGTAGGCATTAATATTTTAGACTGTAAGTCATTTGAAGCAGGATGTCTGCAGCCCTGTGTGTATGGATGCTGTCCAAAACATTTCTGACATTACCACAGCACAAATAATGCATGGACTAGATATGAATCCATACTGAAGTGCCCACTCGCTGTCTGCATGTACCTGACATTGCAGCAATGGAAGTAATGATCCTGTGGAGTTTCCCATTGATTTCAGTGAAAGCAGAAACAAATTTTCAAGAAGCCTTTTAGATTAGATCTTTAGCTTTTCTAAAGTGGCAGAAGTCCTTTCATCTTGGATATGCCCTGCCATTTTATACTAGACAAGGATTTGGCTCTGAGAATTGCCTCTGGGCAATATCTGCCTGATTCCAGTTAGATGGAGTTACTGCGTGAATGGATGGGTGGCTCTTGCTGGTACCAGTGACTACGTAATGCTAAAGAAGAGGGGAATGATAATCCCTTTGGCTCCACCATATATCTTCCCATAGTGACTGAGATTAATACTGCTTTAATTTGAACAAAATAAATACAGTATGCATGTATTAAAAGAGATAAAACAGGATGTATGTGCAGAGGGATGTTAACAGCCTACAGACATTGACTGACATGAGCCTCGTGAAGCCCAGCCCCATTTCCCCATTGGGGAAATGAAATCGGCATCTTTGGACATGGAGAAGACTTGACGAGGCAAGGTCATGAGCAACCTGCTTTAAGTTAGCCCAGGGCATTGGACCAGGTGGCCTTCAGAGGTCCTTTCCAGCTGATGCTGTTCTATGAATCCAGTCTATTAAAAGCAAGGTTATATAGTGAAAAAAGTGTTGTTAATCTGACTAAAGTGCTGAACCAGTAGGTGCTTAGACCTGCCTAGAGGGACATTAATATATCTGGCAGGATCACTGAAGGAAGACCCTTCAAGTGTGTTGTACCAGCAATAGATTAGCTACATGCTGTCAGCAAAGTTAGGGTACAAAGTTTTATTTGATCTCCTGGGCTCCCCTGACACTGTGAGATCAGTATTTCTCTCATTCTTTATGATGATCTTCAAATCAAAATGCTTTTGCCTCGAGAATTCACCTGCTTTGTCTGTAATCATCCCCTTTTTCCTTTGCTTTACTGTATGGAATTGATGCTGATTCACAGAGATTAGTGTGCATCATACCTGCCTTTGCTCTCGTTTTCCTTCCTGCTTTTCACGAGTGACAGCATTACGTTGCAGGCCCTGCACCCACTCCTCAGGCTCTCTGGGGTGTGATGTGGAGAGTTTCTGGAACTGTGTTGCACAGATGTGGCTGGCCTGGGGAACACTGCTGCAAGCTGCTTCCCATAACAAACAGCACAAATGCTTCAGATCATTGTTTTTCTTTAAATCCTCTTGGTCTTTTAAGACTTCACTCCTAAAGAAGGCACACAGGCACACTGTCTATACAACTGGGTGTAACACTTGGTTTCTTGAGCTGACAGCTACCACCAGTTATTCATTAATAGTCTTTTGAGGGACAATGCCAATAAGAGTGAGAACAGCAGCAGTGGGGGTGATATCATGATTCTCTGAGTCAGGTTTGATTAAATAAAGTAAGGAATCATCAGAAGAAGCTTCTGAGAATCAGAATTGCAAAATAGGTGAAAACAGACTTCTCTGGATTATGTCTGACTAAAGCTAAAACAGTTTTCTGTATTTCTGTATTTCTCCATTGACAATATTCTGCTGGTCATAAAGCATATGAGCATAAGAAAATTTATGGGAAAAGATCCAAGCAACCTGCTTGCTTTCTTTTGCTTTACTATCATTATACTACAGAGCAGACACAGTAGCTGAATAAAAGTCAGAACTTCTGGGGGTTTATTCTTACCCGAGACCTGTAATTGCACCAAAACTTGTTTCATCTCTTGTTGCCTCATCTGTCTTCCACATAAAATGTCGATTTTTTATTTATATTGAAAAGGAGCTTTAGAAGCTTAATCCATTCGTCTTTGTAAAGTATTTTGAAATATTTAGAACATGACACGTGAGTCCAAATATTTGGTCGTTAGGAACCTGCTGTGCTGGATGATAATGGTAATAAAATCCAGATGTGTTTTTTGTGAATGCTTTTCTGGATTCTTGTTTTGCAGTGTGACATAAAGAGTTCCTAAAAAATCCTTGTCAGAAAATGCAGTTATACAGCACCTCTAGAACAGATACATGTTCTAGATACATGATCTCAGTAATTCCTGGACTGGGAACATAGATACAGGAGACAGACACGCATTTTTTTCTTGCGTGTACAACCAAAATTATGTAATGATTATTAATAATTAAAAAAATAGATCAGAATAATGAAAGCATTATTCTGATTTCATTATGATTGCTGTTTGAGACACAGATATAAGCTGAAAAATATTGATCTGTTGAGTGTCTAGTAATCTTTCAGAAAACTTTCAGAAACGCATAACTGTGCAATAAATTCTAGACTTTTTGTCCTCTGTACCTCTTTTCCAAATAGTTTATGGGAAGTCCAATAAGTCAAGTCAAGAAGAAAGCTTTAGAAAACCAAGTATATATATATATGTTCTGCCTAAGAAGCCACAAAATTTTTCATCCCTGAATACAGAGGCAGTATTTGACACTAGGACATTCTGGTATATGTGGCAACATGTAAACCCCTGTTGGGTCATAGTGACAATGTTTATGTGGCTTAGCCAGATAAGATCCATCCAGCCATGTAAAGAAATGCCCTGCAAAGTGACAGACAGGTATGTGGGTGTGCTCTCACCCACCTCAGCCCAGCGACTTTTTCCTGGCAGACTGCTTTTCAGTGGATGCTAAGAGAAAACAAGAATTTCATTTTAGAGGGACTAAGGAAGAGACTTGTGGGAGACAACAGTCCCTTCAGCTGTCTCCCTGTCTTGGGGCTCACTCATCAACTTGTTAAGTGCTGCTAAAACTTGCCCTAACTAGTTTAGCTTGTTTGCCTTTTCCCCACTTAAACGTATGTATTACATACATCAGCAGCAAGTCTGCATTCTATTCTGAGAGTTACTTTCCTGCAGATTTCCCTATGGAGAATTAGCATATATCTTGTGGGGAGAAAAAAGTGTGTCAATGTCTGACACATTAAATTTTCTTCTATATTTGCCCTTCATTCATGTACAGCAAGAGGCTAAAAATTTTCAAGGATATTTGTTGATTGTCACTCTTACTTGTGCTTGAACATACCCATACAGCCTTATGCAGAGGCATGGGAACTTTGAATTTTAAAAAGGTAAGGAAAGGTTTTATATCCTTGTTTATCCTCCAGGCACTGTGCTTTCACTTCTCTTTTGATGCTGATGAGAAAGAGGCTTATTAATGGGCTGGTTCAATAGACTTGTTAAAAGATTTTCTTTAAAATAAAGGAAAAAAACCACACTTTGAAATTCCATCATTGAATGAAATTACATCACTGGTTTAGTCTTTATTTTCCAAATGACTAAGCATCTCATTTTTATACAGAATAAAAATTCTTGTGAAGAAAAATTGGTCACAGTTCAGATGTTTTCTAACAAGACATCAGCTGCATCATTAGTATGGTTTTCCTCTCTAAGCTGAGCATCAGCATCTATGAGAAACAAGTGATATGCTGAGCTCCACGTTCTTCCTCCCTCTTCGATCTGCATATCGTGCTCCATTGCTGTGGTACATTAATTCTCTTGTGACCCAGGCATTCATAAATTAGCTCGCTCAACATCACTCCAGAGAGCATAGAATTCCAAACTTTAGTGAGGGAAAGATCTTGCAGGTCGGCCCACTCCATTTCCTCACCAGTACAAGATTGTTCTAGGATACCGAGTCTATATATCCTCTCTGCTGATACAAAACCACGTGTGTGGTCTAGGAGCAAAGGAGAGAAGCCAGAAAGATGTGCTTGTGAAGGAGCAGGGGGAACCAGTGGCACTGAATTTCTGGATTATTCTGGTGACATGGGTGGAAACTGGGACAACCACCACTGAGACACTTATTTTCCTCTCCCTGAAGCATTTCAGACCCTTCCGTCTCTCCAGTGAAGACCTGGTATCCTTCTGTTTAGAAGTATTCCTTCCAAGGAAGAGCCATCTTGTCCCGTTCCTCACAGATTTCAGTGCAGGAGAGAAAAAGGAATCCTATTGTTCAGAACATTTTATTGCAAAAAATAATATGTATTTGATATGTGAGAAACAAGCTATATATTTTTTCTGTAGAGCTTGAGATTAAATTTATGAATGTTATCTGAAATGTTCTGGAGTTAAATACATTTGTATGGCAAATTTTGTTTTCAACATCTTTTCTGATTTATGAGAATCAGTCTCATACAAATTCTATTTGCTTTGGTTTTAAACCCAGCCTTGTTTACACTTTTTTTTTTTTTTCTGCACAAAGCGTTGCAACACTGTGACAGCTAGTGCATTTACAGGCACATAGCCTTCCCAGACGGTATAATCAGATGAAGGTAATTTAGTAATTTTATAGAGGTAAATCTTCACACAACTAGTTGTATACTGAAATATAATCCCTCTAGTTTTTGTGTTTACAAGGTCATTCAATGAATTATTTGCTGACCTTGTCTATTCTCAACTATCAGATCCACTGCACATAGTGTGCAAAAGAGTTTGGAATGCTGTGTTGTGTTCACACACGTAATTTTTGGCTCCAGTTTAAAGGAATAAACCCACATCATTTTCCTAAGGCTGCCATACTTTAATATAAAAGGCTTAGTGCTTTATGTCTGAGAAAATGTAAAAGCTTATACTCTGGCTATATCTTTACACTTATTTCATAGTATACTGACTGAAAACCCCACAGAACATGACGGTTCAGCTTTCAAGTCAATCTCATGCTCCTGGGCTGCAAGAGTGAAAATGCATTTTGACAACGCCGTTCAGGCTATACATCCAGCTAACTTACGGATATCTGTTGACAAATATCAGTTTTGTTTCTCTGTGGAACTTTGCTTTACGATTGTGTGTTAATGGGTGGATGTACAAATATATTCTGGAAGTGGCCAGTGACAAAAAAGATTATTTTATGCATTTATTTCTTACATGCAATGCACCCTTCAGTGCCATTGTTTATAGTGATGGGTTGTGGTCACTGCTACTGAGGTGAGAGTCAGTCTCCTGGAAGACACAATTCTTTAAGAGTATAGCATTTTTTTGATTATGAAGAGTAGCTTTTTTCAGGTCAGGCAATAATTTCGTCAGCTGAGCACAAAAAACATCTCAGGGAGCATTTTGAGTCATTCCTCTAAAGCAGTGAAGAAAAGTTTCATTCTTCTGACTGCTGCACAGCTTTGCACATTGTGTTTCCATTTCAGACTAATGTGCAGGGTGAGCCCGAAGTCAAATGTCTACCGGGATTTTAAGCTTAGTTCTTAATCCAGTTCAGAATGAGGATGAATGAAAATGGCCGATTTGCAACTAGCTTCACTGGTGTCAGAGCTAATCAGAAGTTTCTGTGTGAGCTCCTAGTCAAGATGAAACCTGGTAGGGGCTGTACTAAGCAGGAACATTTGGTTTCTTCAACAGAGACTTCTCTTTATGTGCATGAAGCAATGTTCAGCGAACCAGATGGAAGAAATAATTTTCTTGTGATAACTAAGCATCAAAATCACACACACACATTGAGATGCAAAGTGCACCTGCTGTTATGAATGCAGTTCAAGGAATGACTTAACAAAGAGCCACAATGACTGGAGAGGGGTTGAGGGGCAGGAAAAATAGAAAAATAGTTATTTAATGTTTCTGAAACCATTTCATGGCTAACAAAGGTTCATTAATCTATGTGCCTTTAGCTGGGAAATTTTTCTGTTGAGGTTTGGCTACACAATAATATGGATTATTATCTCCCTCATTGTCCTTTACACTCAGTAATGTTAAATACACATAAACTCAATGAGAATCTTGTTTAGTGTGAGAATGAGTAGTAAAAGAGGAAGGAAAACACATAGACAGCATCTACTTACAAAATACTCTGAAACTATTAGATACAACAGATACTAATTAACAGCTGATGGAGAATTTAAACCCTGCAATTTTGAGTTATTTCCCAGATTTAAAGAACTGCAGTCAATGGGAAACAACTGGTGGTGTATCCAGATGACAGAGATTGCTTGGTGGGACATTCTTGTGCTTGAAAAAAGTGAAAATATGCAGCCACAACAATTCAGAAATTAAAGGCATAATGGACTGATTTTGGCATCCACTTCATCAACCCTATTCACACTGACTGACTCCCTAATATAAATGAAACTACTTTTTGGAGAGCGTTCGTTGTGTGTAAAACTGCCAGAAAGAGACTCTTAAGGAACTAAAGGAACAGTCTAGTAAAATTTTATTCTTCCTATACACATTTAGCTGCTTTCTGTCAAAGCCTATCTCAGGTTTTATTACTTCAGTTTTTCACTACTAAATAATATTTATGAAGAAATTATGGGAAGCTCAATAGTTGCTTCTTTTTCCAGATTTTTAATGAATTCGCACCGGGAAAAGTTTTTCCTAAAAGATGCCTTCAGGAGAGTTTTTTACTATATCTACCAATGTATATTGCTCTGACCACGAAAATGTAGGTTTGGTATTGAGAGTAAGCAGTAGCAGATCAGGTGCCGTTACGGCTCCTTTGGGAACTTGAAAAAGATGTGATCACAAATCAACAATTTGCTACTTTCTGGAAATCTAATCACTATATTATTCTGGCTGTTGTAGTTTCAGGAGTAAAAGGAACTAAAAGCGTGTCATAGTTATATGCAAAGAAGCTGTTTCTAGTCAGTTTTGCACTCAATGTGTAGTCATAATTTTGGTAAAAATTATGTTTGAATGTTATTTTAAGGGAAGTATAATATGTGTAATACATAGTGTGTGATCTTTTAAAAATCAGTTTAACTTAGCTCAGCATGAATGTGTACAGATGTATAAGTTTGTATCTTCAGCATTGAAGTGGCCAATTTAAGCACAATAGTAGAATGTCCCAGCTCACTGTCATGTGATATCTTTCCGTGTCTTTCAATTAATTTTTTAATTGTAAATCCTGCTGCCTCTGAATTGCTGATGCAGACAGTCTCCATCAAAGCCATTAGCCATACTTTCAGCTGCAGGCATTTGAAAAAATCCCATTCATATTCTGACTTGCAGAGCTGGGAAAAATTACTTCTGAGGCACCTGCCCCAAACGAATTAGGCAATCATCATAGTAAACTTAGAACTTTAAAGAAAATCTTTCTAAAAAAAGGAGATAAAGAGTAAAGAAAGCACAATGCAGTATAGATACTCTATAAATAAATCATGCACGACTAAAGTTCAAAACTTGCAAACCTACCAAGGTCAAACAGGATTTTACAACAGGCTGCCAACCCACTAAGAAGGAAAGCTTACCCAGCTGAGGAATCAGAGAGAAAGCTGTGAGGAAGGTCTGCACCTTCTAGATGGGGAAACCTCTCCAACAATGGTAATTCAACGTGAGAGAAATACCATCTCACAGCAAAGTTCTTATTATCTTTTCACAAATGTAAAGTTACTTTAACCTAACAGAGCATGCAGATATGTGTATTCCGTCATTGGAATTCAGGTTAGCTATGCTAACGCTGCTAATTCTTTTGCTTCTTGCTTCTTACTCTTCGTAGCTGTTCTACTTCCTAGTAGCTCAGCTGGATGGAATGACGTCTGCCTGAGGACTGTGCTTCCTGCAGTTCCTTGCACTGTGAGCTTCTAGATAAACGTTTAATCTATTTTAAATAGTTTCTTATGTTGTCCTATATGCTTGGCTTTCTTAATAGATTAGTTATTATTCCACAGTTTCACAGATGGAGACAAATATTTGATTGCTTAGCTAAAATGAAATGATTAAAGGTAAAGATGAAAAATTTTATTGCCTCTTTCTAGAAGGAGCTCTGGTCAACAGTTGACTTCCTTTTTTCCCTAGAAATTTTTGAATACTTTCCTTTAAAATCTTACAAAATCTAGGATTTGTGCTTTCTGGAAGACAAATATATCTGCTTGTAATGAAACATAAGGTTTCTGTTGAGATATTGATGCATTAATATCATGCAAAAGAAGGTCTATACATCCATCAGACTTATTGCATTTCCCATAGTGATCTCTCTGTCTATAAAAAATTCTCATTTTCCTGCTTGAATTCATGACATTACTGAGTTTATTTATTTTTTTTAAACTGAAAACACAAATCAAAGGATTCATGTTCAGTTTAAAGAAGACATTTCAGTGACATTTATAAAAAAGCCACTATCCCACCTACCCCCTAGCAGTCTCTCCTGTTTTCAGTAATACCTTTTGAATGTGTAGAGATGTATGAACCATTAATTTGTACCTTGGAAAGATGTTGAAAGAATGATATTCACTTAACAGTGATTCTACATGACAGTATGTAAAGTGTAGAGCTGTAGATTTTAAAACCATAAGAGACAATTGTGACTGTCTATTTCAGTCTATGTAATTTTATGAATGAATCATTGTAGCTTGTCCAACAGCTATCACTGAAAGAGAACTGAGCTTTTAGAAAAATATCCAACTTTGATTGGAAGTTTTTCAGTGATGCAAAGTATACACCTTCTTCATAAAGTATATCAGGCAATTTTTAATACATTGTATGCCACGCTGATGTTATCATCCTCCTTTAGTAATCAAAAGGACAGGTCAAATACCATGGAGAAATCTAAATATAATATATTAATGAAGTTATTTTATCAAAACATCTTAGTCTCAAGATAAAAAAAGTGGCAAGGTGGTCTGGAAGATGTATCTTCCATTGCCCTATGCTGACTTGCATGAATGATATTACCTTCCTTTAGTTTTTTGTTGCTTAAAAATTCTAGTGCTAGCTTTTCTATTATTTTGCCCAGGATTGCTGTCAGGCTGACAGACCTATAATTACCTTGGTCCTTCCATTTATTCTGTCCAAATTTGGCACGATTTAGCTTTTTTTCTGTCAAGCTGAATTTTAGTATTGAATTGTCCTTCCAAGTTAGGAAATTGTCCTTGGAAAATTAAAAAATAGCAACTGACACTGTGTTGTTCACATCATGAAACCACAAGCATATGTCATTGAGATCTAAAACTGTTTTCTAAACAATTAAGCTTTATATCAAAAAACCCCCACCCTGTAGCAGTGGAGGACAATTTAAAATATGTTATTTTTTTTTAAAGAATTAACTTTGCTGGAGTAAGAATCTGAATACTTACTACCTTCAAGTGTTGAATTTAGTGGTCAGTGAGCACGTGGCACTGGAATTTCTGCACACAGAAGTGCAAGTTGGGATGATAGGTTGCATTACTATTTAAAGATTTATAATAGTTTATTTAGAGGTCAAATGATGGCAAGTTAAAACAGAGAAGGACCATCTTGCTAGTTATTAAGTAATTTGCAAGAGCGTATTAATCTTCAGGAGAACTCAAACCCATCATGGGTTAATTTATTAATTCAGAATGGCCCTGCAAGAGAACATTCTGGTTTACCAAAGTACTGCACTACATTTTTAAATGTAAAAGAAGTAAAAGACACTTGAGGGCTTTTCTGGGAATAGCCACATTCATTCTTTCTTTGTTGCAGGCACACAAACAAAATCAAATATTAGTTTTAGTAGTGCTTAAAGTAACTATATCATCATGGATGCCGAGTAAATTCTTTATGTTATTAAAGCTCTGTAGATGAAAAAAGAAAAAAAAAATTTTTAGGAAACTTTTAAAATTAGTATGCTAGTCTCTTAGATTTCTCTGTAGACTTCCAGAGATTTACTACTTTAATACTTTACATCCCGTACTAAATAGTAGATGATGATTAAAACTAAGCTCTAACGTTTCTCCTGGCTGCAACTTCATTGCCAAAATACTGTGATTTGAAGGCTGTTTTTCCATTAAAAAGTATTACAGTATTCAATACAATGTACTTTCCTGAAGATTTGTTGGTTTATCTTTACAAATCTGATTCTATATATGTCTATTGTACTTCAGTGCCCATTTTAATGTCTCTAGATTATTGTAAGTTACTTCAATAGTATTACATGATTTTTCACAGTTTTATTCCAGTATAGAGGTATTTAACTTTTTCTTTCTCGTTTCCCATGAAAAATTCATATTAAAATATGCCATTTTCACCTCTTTAGATAATAATTTTTGCCATGGTTTATTTTGTTTATAACTAGTTTTAGTAGTGATTCTATTGCAAATCATAGGATCAATGTGTGTTTTACAGTGTGTAGAATCTATTATGACAAATTTCTTATTACAGGTTCTTTGATAGAAATAAGACTTAAAAATATGGATCTGAAATCTGCCTGCTTGTATGCTGCATTGTCACTGGCTTTTTAGGTAAAAAAATGACATCAATGAGTTTTCTTCTATTTAGTCTTCTTTACATTGCTGGAATAGTTTCTGCAGCAGAAAGTCTTAACACTATTGAAATTTAAGGCAGAGCTCCCTCTGGTTTCAGTAACTCCATGATTTTACCCGAAATGCATAACCTTTCCTTGTGTTGATAAAATCAATACAGAGCAATGAAGACTACTGTTTTACTGTTTTGGGGTGCCCACAAATCATCAGATTGATTGTAATTAAAATCCAGTCTGATACAGACAATCAGTGTTGTGCTTACATGGGATGCATGCTTACTGAAACCTTACTCTTTGTGTCATAAGCACATACATAAACCTTTGTGCTGGCTGTCATTGCAAGGGTGAATTCTGGCCTGATGGAATAGATGTCTTCAATGGCATTTTGCCTGCTTGCTCCAGCAAAACACTTGGCTCCAAGTTCTGCGTTGCCTGTGATTGCTCTGTAAAGCAATTAGCTAACTAGCCTTGTTCTTAAAGCTATGCTGACATCAGCAATGATGGTGGTGGCCAAAGAGTTTTGGCATGGATCTCTGTGGTGTAATGTCATCAAATAGAGCATCTGTAGTAGTTTCAGTACAGCCTGAAACACAGGATAGTGTAGGCTGTTAGGGAAAGGTCAGTAAGTAGGTAAGAAGCATATCCACAGACATTTAAATTAAGCAACATTCAATGACATAAAGGTGGAAAAAAAGACAAGGTTGTTTGAATGTGCATTTAGAAAAACAGGTATCTATGAAGAAAAAGAAATGCATATTGCATAGTGTTGAGTTTATTTATATATTTATATATACACAAAACCTGGGCAGAGGTATTCTGAATCCGTTGAAAAGATTAGCTGGATAAAATGTATTTTTCAGCCTCTTTTGGCAGATCTCAGGCTTCAGACATCATTTCAATAACTTCTTCACAGCAGAAAATATGTTAATCAAAGAAAGTAAACAGTGTTACTGGATACTCAGGTGCAGAGAAGCTAAGAAGACATTGGCTTCTTCGTTTTTCTGTGGTTGAATAAATTACTTGATGCAAAAGGTTTAATTAAACTAACTTTAAGTTACAACAAAATATCACGTCCCTTAATTTTGTCTGATAATATCTTTTAAATCTAAGAGGGTCAGTGAGTTCCTTCCTTCATGCTGCTAAATCTAAGGCCAGTGATTTGATGCAGGATGGGCCTGTTGACCTTTTATACAAAGAGCTAGTGGAATATAAGGTAAACACCCTGATGTGAAGGTCTTTCAGCTTTGGGGTTACTTTACGGTGCTGAAACAGGGCTCATGACTGATCCTGAAATACTTGCTCTTTCAGATATGCCATCGGATTTTAAGAGAATCATCTTAAGGTTTCCTTGACATTGTGAATATGGGTGCTGCTGCTCTCCAGTGGTTCTACCTAAGCAGTGAGCCACTGGTTTCTGTGAAAAAAAAAAAAAAAAAAGGACAGAAACTAGGGGGAGATGGCAGACCACTGTCTCAGATTGACTTCACTTCAAAGGAATGGAAAACGGAGTTGCAAACTTACTATGTTTGTAAAGGTTATCCCATTGTGGATTGCTGTGGAATGCTTTTTATTTCTTCCTAATGTTATATACATGGTTACTGATCTCATAGTTTAATGTCAGTAGAATCACTGTGGCCACTCAGGTTATAATGAGTCATCTCTGCTTTCCTCGCTCTTTCAGATTTGATTTCTGAAAGCTGGAGTAACATTCACTTACTTATTTTTGTGTTCATCTTGAGCTGTTTTTGCAAAAGCCCTGTCAAAGGGTCACTGTTTGAAATTTTCTTTCAAGTATATTTGTCACAAATAGTCTGGCCTCACAGCTTCTCTGTGTTATTGGTTATTCTAGATGGTACAAAGGTTAGTTCTTGTTTTATTGCTCTTAATATCTTATTTTTACAGTATCCTCCTCTGGAAGTTGCGTTCTCTCTTCTGGTATTTCACTTTACTGCATGGATATTGAATAGCGTGCGTTTACATTTCTAGTTTTATCTTGTTGGGTTTTTAAGTCCTGTCATGCACAGGTTCTGTTAACAGCTGAGTAGCTAATTCCTTATTGATCTTCACATCACTTAAATATTTTGAGATCCTTTATTGTTGCTCTTCCCTTTCTGAGCAATCTTCTCAGTTCGTCAGTTCTGGCAGGCTTAAACAGTGCTGGTGTTGGGTTTGGGAGTTTTTTACTGCCTTTAAGTTTCAGTTCACAATTCTCTTAATCCTCTTCAGATTTCATGTTCTTATATATGTCATATACCCTCTATTTTTCCACAAGAGCTCTTCTGACATTCTTAGTCATCCACATCAGTCTTATCCTTCTTTTATGCCTAGAATAGCTGATCTTTCTCATGCTTTCACAATCCCTTGACCTCCCCCTCTTGCTCCAACTCCTATTTTGTTCATTATTTAGCACTGGATGTGGCTGGATTGAAAGAAATACCAGATCTCATGGAAGTCAATGATATTGAAGTGTCTGCCTATTTAGGGGAAGCATTGATGTTCAGCTTCAGTGGTTCTGAGTCAGCCTTTGCCCCCAGGCCACTGCTGCATTGCTGGCTCATTGGAACAGCAGAGAAGGTGGTGCTTGATGATGCAACAGGCACAGACTGAATAGACAGATTTTGCTTGCCAAAAGGTAAATCTGTGTGTAAGCAGGATGCTTGGGCAGAGAGAAGAAATCAACCTGTATTTCTGTGTTTGTCAGACAATGTGCTGAATTTCTAGGAAGCCACAGAAAGTCCTTCTGTAGAGTATGTCAGCCAATGCACTATGCGTACATGGCATCTGGTTTTACAGCGGGCATCTGTGCATCAGAGGCAAGAGAAAATCCATTTTCTATACACATAATCCAACCCCAAACCTTCATGTTTTAATATAATTTAAGCAGTGTTTCTGATGAAGTTATAACATTGAAATGGTGTATCTGAAAACAGAATTAGAATTGAAGGATGGAGAAAAAGAGTATTTCAAATGGGTTACAGTGTAGGCTATTTGACAAAAATCCAGCCTACTGAAGAAGCATTCCTGTCTATTTTTATATAGCTTGATATTCCATGTTTTCTAAGTAGTTTAACAGCTTATTATTCTAAAAAATAGGTTTACAACAACCCCTTTTTCAACTCCCTGTTACATTTTCCCTCTCCATTCCTGAAGCTGCACCTCCCAGGCATCTCAGCACCGCACCTCGCTGCCCTCAGTGAGGAACGTCTTCATGCCCCAATTATAATAAGCTACTCCCTCACTCGAGTGAGTGTTCATGTGTAGGCATATGTATGTTGTGTGTGTGCCTCAGCACCTGCCTGCAGTGTGCTTCCAGATGAGATCTACTGTCCAAGCATATGGGCAGCAGGAAGGTCAGCGTTGGCCGCCTTTTCCTGTATTAGATACTGGAAGTAATAAAAGCTCTCCAGTCTTTTTGTTTTTTCTTCTTGTTGTCAAAACTGCCTGAAATATCTGAGCTTTTTTTCTCTCCTTTCCACTCTGATAGAAAACATTCCACTACCATTTGTTCTTAGTTAGAGCTGCTCTGTGGAGAGGTGGCACTGATGGCAAGAGGTACTTTGCAGATGTCATTACATTCTGGCACCTCAGGACTACATCTAGGGGCTAGTCTAATATCTGACATACATTAATTTACCTGGAGACTCTTCAAGTATATGCCTGACTGCAAGATGCTAAGAAACTGTATTGTTAGCCAGGGATCTCTTTGGCAAAGGTCACAATCATTTGTATTTCCATTGAGAACACCATGTACCGAGGGAAGTAGTTCTGAGGTTCCTCTCGGGCATCAGAACTTCAAAAATAGTCATGATTGAGACAAAGGCTTTGTTAGTATTTTTTTTTTTAAATAGTGTTTGTCTCTTTTAACTTTCTTTAAACCTTGATTTTTTTATCAAAATTGTGCTGGAATTTATGAGAGGCTGTGTAACGTACAAGGTACAGCTGTAACACGTCCACATTGTGTGACTCTAGAATAGGATTTTGTATGCGTAGGGCACTCAAATGCGTTTTATATTGTTAGGTACCTACGTGAGCTATATTAGCTCTTGGGGGCATACTAAAAATCATTTCTCTCTCATCAAGTGTTGTTTTACCCACCGTATAGTACACAAAGTAGGTCAAAATGTGCTACTGTTAAGCAGAGCCCTTAAACCTAAATCAACTTAATCTAAATTGAACTTCTAAGTGAAATTCACCATTTGGTTTGTTTACAATTTTCTAAATTCAGTATGAGACAAGAGGAAGCAATTCAAACCTTTAGAAAATTAAAATATGCCCATTAAATAAACTCAATCACTCCTTTGTACAGAACAAAACAAAAAAAACACCCCTGTATATTAAATCAGCTGGAAGCTCAAAATAAATTTTGAGATTGTACTCTGTGTTGTTGTTGTGTTTTGTTTTTGGTTTTTTTTTTTTTTAAACTATGTATTTATATGGAACAGCAAACACAGATTATGCCTTAGTAATTTTTATGGCTTCGGCATCTGTCCCCTTGCTTTTATTCACATATTTTCATAGCCATAATCTCTAGTTTCTTATTTGATGATGCAAACCTTTCAGATACAGAAATGGATAAAAATCTTGCCGAGTCTAGTGAGAGTCATTTTCAGGAATAATCCTTTTATTTGACAGGAAATAAAGACCTCAGGCAAAAGGAAAAAAAAAAGAAAAAAAAGCATCATGCATATTAAATGACTGAAGATATTAGTGTCCAATGTTTTCATAGCTAGTTTCTGCATCAAGAAATGCTTGGAGAAGTGCTCTACAATAGCAAACTGGAAAAGCCCCAAGACATAATCTACCAGAGCCTGAGTTTTATTTTGCATGCATAATAGAGCTTTATTGTCTTTGAAATTGCAAAGTATGTTGACGGGTCTGTCAGCTATCTCAAGCAGGTGTCTATAATGGGATACACCCTCCCTTCATTGGGAAATGGCACCCTACTCTGAGATACCAGCTCCATGGTCACTGAAAGGAGTTTCACACATAAGTTCAAAGCTGTAAGTGAACTGCATCAATAAGCCAACTGTGTGAGGCAGGTGATTATAAAATATTGAGATTTGGCTGCACTTGCTGATTTTCAATTAGTTTCAAGGGCGTGCAGAAGAAAGCAAAAGTGTGACAGAATTTGTTAGTTGTTTTAGAAATATTAATATGATGCAAAACTGGAATATATCCATTAAACACATCATAGCACATCCTTGTTTGACATTTTTGGGCAGTGGTGTCTGCTGAAAAAAACCCAATCCTCAAACCCTCTAAGTAACAAACTGTACTCCACAAATACCTTTTGATAATTACACCTGCTAGCTGAGAAACATAAAGAGAGAATCCGTTGTGCCCTAAAGGAATTTTGTTATTTGCAGCTATTCTATTACCGATTGAAAGCTCCTCTGTTGCCTTGTCTACCACTAGCATGATCCCTCAGCACTTTTCTATAGGGATTTGTTTCCCTAGTCTATTAAGCTGGTCTTTGTATTGTGAAGAGCTTCACAGTGAAGTCTTATGATATGAAAGGATATTTACTTTGCTTCCTTATTTATGCTTTTGTCCTTTCAAAGTCTTTGAACTCCAGTGAAAACAGAGTTGTCACAGGTTTGACCTAACTTGGTTCTGTGTTTTGTTGAGTATCGTCATAAAGCCAAGGAGAAAAAATTTTTGGTAGGGTAGCAAAACTGATATCCTACAGCATTCAGAGAGAGAAGGAAAGGAATTTTTGAACTATATTCAACTCATAGATGTGTTTAGGTATCCATAAAGACAAAGACTGGACATATACATGAGATGTTGGTGTTAAAGCCAAAGATGGGATGTTTACATGACAGTCTCTGTTTTACCTAGTGAGGCAATTTAAAAATGATTGTCGTATCGTCTAATGTTGAGATTGTACCACACGTGCTAACATATTTAATAACTGTAATCCCTTACTTCTGTAAGTAATGCAGCTCATTGGACATACTTGTAAGGATGTAGAATTTTAAAGAAAAAAAGACCTTAAAAGCTTGCTCCAGATCTGAAAATCTAGACTTGTGTTTCCCTTCAGTAGCATTTTATACTTTTTTCCCCCATTCTCTAATGTAGTTACTGCAACTCCTCCCTCATTCTATCGGCCTGTGATTTTCTTATTACCTGTGGTTCCTGTCTCAGTGTGCGGTGCCAACACCAACAAAGAGACATGACTACATTTTCTCCAGCAAGTACCAATTAGCACAGATAGAAAGCTTTCTTTTTACGGTTGTTGTTAGCTGCTACTTACTCTAAAGCTTGTTTTGCTTGCTGCTAGCCCTACTTATTCTGAAACAGGTACGGGCAAATCCTGCATGCCTTTGCTGCAGTAGAAATTTGCCTTCCAACAAAATAAATTCGAAATAAATTTTGTGTTGTATCCATTGCTGTATGCATAGATTAATTAATCAGATCAAAAGATAAATACAAATATTTACTGTCAGTTTCTTGCTGTAAGCATAGGCTGTCTCACGCTCTGCATAGTGCGTATTCCTGTAAAAGGAAGAGTGGATCATGTGAAATTGTGTCATGATACAGCCTCAGAATGAAGTAGGACATTTCTTGACCTTGGTGTGCTTAACTGTGCAGCTGTAGTCTTCCTCAAGAGCTGCTTTTGACAAGGAATGTCTCAAAGTAATTTAAAAAATCTATTTGGGAACGATTCTGCAGAAAAACTGCTAAATTCATGTTTCCTCTATCTGGCAAGAAAGAAACGTTTTTTTAACCCCAACTAATGGGATGTATTCAGTAACTGGAGCAGAGACAGGTAGACTTGAGAATGTGAATTCACTCTGTACTCTGCTACGTGTTAAAAACCATGAATTTTTACTTATTCACGAATCTCTGCAAGTGTCAGTTTCTTAATATTTAATACAGAGCTAATGAATTTTACTTGTTCTGGCAAAAATACTTCAAGATACCACAGCAGAAAAAATTGGTTTAAAAGTGCAAGGTAAGTTTACATTTGAAAGGATGCATTTGCGCTTTCATAGGAGAAATCAAAGCGCTTGGTAGGAAGAGCAAGTGCTCTTGCCCAAAAGCGTGTTTTCGTTGGGGCTGGGCTCCACTCTGGAGTGGCACTTGGGCTGTGGTGGGAGAAGATCCCGGGGCTGGAATTCCCACTTGACGCTGGCGGCCCGGCCGCCCCCTCTCCCGCTGCCTGCCATGGCGCCTGCCAAGGGCTGGTGCTGCCTGGCTGTTGTCTCTGCGGCTGCCGTGGGAGAGCCCACACACAAACGTGTTTGCTTCTGTCTAAAATCTGTGCAGTTTTTAGCAGTTTTCCAGCCTCCAGTGTGGGGTTTTGAAACTCCATCACAAGCCACCGTCAGAATATCCTGCAGAAGCTGGAGCATGGCTTGTATTTATAAAAGTTATTTGTTTGCATGAGGCGCATGTGCTGATACTGTGAGTCATCTGTACATTTCACTGTGACATTTTCAAGCACAATTATGTGTAGTGGAATTTTTTTGGTAGCTGGCTATGTTGCCCATCTGTGAAATCATCATTCTACTGAGCACTAAAAATAGACATGAAACTCTTCAGAGAAAATTTTGAATCTACTTAAATGACAATTTGAAATGTGCTCCCGCAGTCAACAGTTTAAATATTTTCTATCCTAAATATGGATACTCTAAATTTAAGGTGATGCAGTCCTGCTGTCACCACTTCAGTTCACCTTGCTAGCACAGTGATATAGTTGGAAATAATTTCTGGCTAGGAAACCAGTGTGGTGCCCACCAAAGCCAATTCACTTGGGTCTCAAATGACTAGGACTGGCATAGGCGTGTAAGAGCTCTGTAAGGTGGGTAACACACAGGGTGGAAAGTATTTATTAATAAAAGGGGATCACTAGACAAAAATGTGAAGACAATTAATGACTGTAGATTAGAGGGGAACAGGGAGAAGATGGAAAGGTGACTACCAGGAAATGAAGCTTTGAGATAAAGAACAACAGAATATCCAGTAACTTCTAAGTGACTGTATTTTCAGTCAAATAATCAAAGCAAGTTAGTGAAAAGATATGGCAAACACTGAAAATAGTGAAGAACTCTAGCGAGGAGCGGGAACTGCTGGAAGAATATAAACTGTGTTGCTGAGTAATAGCATCCTAATTGAAACCACAGAAAGCCAAAGAATCTAATTAGTCAGGAAAACACATTTCATTACATTCTTAGTAATTTGTTTTGAAAAAATCCAAGCGGATTTTAAATGTAACAGATTTTCAGTATGTTCAGAGCAGGTTATGCTGTTTATACTTGCATAGAGAGATAATGAAAAATATAGTTTCAGAGACATACGCAAGAAAGCATTTAATTCAAAATTGTGTTTGCAGTTGTCCCTTACTGTCTGGGTACCATTATATAGTTCTGCGGAGAGGATGGAAAAAATAATTAGGACTTTTGTTGAGTTGGTAAGCATTACTGGAGACCATCACCGATTTCTTTAATCCATAGGCAATTTGAGACATACTTGAAGATGTGGCTCAGCCAAACAAATTAAAAGAGGATTGTTTGTGCACCCCACTGCCTTCCCTCCTTCTCTCCCTCCTTCTCCCTCCCTCCCTCCCTGTTTCTGTACAAGTTTTCACAATGAGATTTTTTTCACAAAATGTACAGCTAGATCTCTAGCTAGACTGAAGTAGTGTTACTCACTTCATTTACATTTGGCTTTCAAAAATCTGTATTTTCGGTGAGCTTATATGCAAATGGTTATATACTAAGACCTCAGTGTGGTAGGTTTCTGGTATCTTGAATGTTTTTGTCAAGCACTAAATAGGAGAGAAGAAAATCAAAATTGTGCTGAGTATTAGGATCCTTTGCTCATGCAAATTAATAAAAAAACAATTACGCAAAGACATAAAAGACTGCTTTTACAGAAAGCAAGTGAAAATTCAGCGTTATATCCCCTTGGAAGTTTTTTCACCTATTAAATTTCAAGTGTGGATAAGGTCAATGACATGGACAATTAAGCCTCACTGTCATCATCTTTATTCCATAGTGGATTAATGTATTCTAAAATCCATTTATGCCCATTTTTATCTATTTTTGAGACCCCAGTTAATGGGTTTTCAGAAGTATGCACTTTTTATAGTTGTCCACATAAACTACGTTCGTAATACCAAAGTGCTGTTTTAATTTCTTTAGAGAGTCACCATTGCTTGTACTGACATCAAAAAGATTACATTCACTGATCTGACATAAACAATATACAGGCATTTAAATTTCATCATGGTCTTTTTTAGATAAAAATTCTAATATCTTCAAACTCAAACTGTAGCCCTACCTACTTCAGACAAGAATGAAAATACAAGTCTTTAGACAAAGAGAATATATATGCAAAATTAAAAGGAAATACGTAACATAGACGAGAATGAATCCTGCAAGTCCTTGTTTGCAACATAGCCACCTTTGATTAAAATGTTCCTCCCATGTAGAAGGATAGTAATAGTTTAGTATATATTAGCATACTAATAACTTCAGCTGGACTATTAAAATTAATAATGGATTAACCCACATGAGTGAGAATCCGTGCCTTGTTAAGGACTAGGCTAGTTCCATTGCTTCCCAGTTTTTATAAAATTACGTATTTGTTACGTAAATTCCTCCCACATGCATTGCAATTGGATTTAGTCTTTCTTCCTGCAGTGAACTGCTGCACGGTATTGCTGTGCCCTGCTTCATGAGTTCATCGTGGCTGAAGTTTTTGGCCAAGCAGGTTATCCTTCTGCACAACGCTCCTAAATTCTTAGTGGGCTTCTGCTCCGACGATGTCCATAAGAGGCTGCTGCTTTGGCCACCTCTTTCGCTCACACAAGGGGGAAATGATAGTAATTTAATTGCAAATCTGCAATAAATATATGATAATATTAAATGTATTTGTTCCCTGCTCTACCATTCTTTGACATATAAAGGAAGTACACTGAATATGGCACAGCACAGAGTGTATGACAGATGAGGACATCCATATTTCTTTTTTCTCTGAGCAATATTTGTTTCCATTCAAAATGCCATCGCTTATTATGGTAGCTAGTTCACATTCTAAAACATCCGTATAATGCTGGCCATTTCGTTCAGGAATGAGTAACTAATATCAAAGTGACATAGAAGTGAAGCAATTTTAGTGAGATAATTAGACGCAGGTTTCCAGAAGAAGGGAAAACAGCTGTTTGGGCAATCAATGGCTTCAGTAATTAGCACTTTTGTGACTAAACAATACCAGTGTTCTTGAATACTTTCTCGAAGGACTTCCATTTCTTTTTTAACTATAATTTTGATTTTGAAAATATAGTAGACAATTTGATCTAGCAAAAAAAAGGGCCAGGTAGCTTTTGAAATATGCAAAAAGGCTTACAGGTTTGGACCAACTGTGATTTTTTTTTCTCTCTGTTTTGTGGTAGCTTCCCTGTACGTGTTGCTATGGTCCATTGTAAGGACTAGGGGTTAGAAAACAGGCATTGGCAAGGCCGGAATCCAGGATTTCATGACAACATTTGCAAGGGAAGCAGCCCTTTTCTATAGGATGCTTTTTGTTTATGTTAGATGCAGGCCTTATTGTTTACAAATTTCTCAATTGTGTCTCAGTGCTTAATTTCATAAGCCTCATTTAAAAAAATGTTTTAGATAACTTGAGTCTAGATTTGTAAAGGTGCTAAGTGCCTAAGCAGGTTAGGCGCTAACTCCTGCTAAGCACACTAGGTGCCTACTTCCAGTGCCTGCAGTGGTTGTTAGGCAACTGGTCTTGATTTAGATACTTTTGAAAATGTACCAAGCATTTTTGACACCTAAGTATCTGACTGTTGAGAAAGCAAGTCCTAGTCACTTTCATGGACATTTAAGGCAAGTACCTAAGTACATAGTAGACTGTTTTTATCTGGAAAAACATGAGCTGTAATGATAGAAACCTGTCAAGTGGGTGTGGTACCTTCCCAATTAAACCAAACCAACAGATTGACTCAGGACTGCAACAGCTGAATCCGTCACGTCAGAAGATTATAAAAAAAGGAAGAGCTGAAACTGAGGTCAGGAAGTGGCGTTTTCTGTTTGTAAGACTTCTTGCTAAATCAGCCTTGTTGCTAATGTGTTTTTTTTTGTTTGGGTTTTTTTTTTTAATCCTTTAATTTACAGAAGTAATTGGCTCCACCTAACAGACACCTGCTTGTAAAGCTGGAGGATGGGCATTCTCCATCAGGTCCCTGGAGAATGTCAGCAGTATTAAGGTTTTATTGCTCCTCTTCTAATTACCGCCTGTATTTGCTATTTATTATTAATTGGATGGAGATAGCTGGTGGAGGAAGGATGGCTAAAAGAGTGGATGGGGACACAAATAAGGAAGTGGTAGAGGAAAGGGATAGCAGAAGTAGTTTCATTGAAATGGTTTAACAAAATACCGCTTTTGTCAAAGGTTCACAACCATCAGGTTTGATGATGGCTTGTTCAAAAATACTGAAATACTCTTTAAAAATATTAGAAAATGTTCATTGCAGAAAAAATGAACTTTAATTTTGAAACGTCAATTCTGTTTGGAATGCGTGTGTCTGTAACCCTTACTTTATTTCATTAATCACTTGTAGTGATTGAGCAAGTGTCCTGCGGGACCTGGCGGCAGCTGCCCCGGGTTTCCCCGCTGTAGAACACCTCCGGGTCCCGCGGGCCACCCGGGGCTCCGGGGGTGGCTTCAAAACCGATGAAACGGAGCTAAAATATAAACCAAAGTTTTAGGGTTCTGTGGTGAAAGGTAACGCAAAAATGTGGTTTGGGTTTTTTTTTTTCCCCAAAGCCTAATTTATTCAAATTATTTGGGTAAACTATGAACACCTGAGGGTTGGCTGGGGGGCGGAATAGCGGCGTTTCAACAGGCCGGTGCGGGGAGCTCGGGGTCGGAGTGTCTGGGTGTTCCCTGGGGGTGGGAGCGGGGCGGTGCGGGACCCCGCGGGGCGAGGAGCGGCACCGGGCCGGTGGGTCTGGGGTCGCTAAGGGCGAGGGACGGGCACGGCCGCCGGTGCGCGTGTGGGGGGGGAAGCACTAGGGACGCTGCAGGCGCTCGCGCCTCGGTACCCGCCCCCCCCCCCCCCCCCCCCCCCAGGGCGCCACAGCCGTGCCCGCCGTGTGGGGCAGCGCCGAGCGGCCTGAGGGGACGGCGGCTCGGCCGGCGGTGTCGGGGACCGGGCGAGGCGGCGTGTGGGGCGGCAGCGAAGGGGTTAAGGCGGCGGCAGCGCTATTTGCGGCTCCCGGAGCTCCAGGCGATTAGAGCGCGGCTCCGCGCCCCCGCCCGGCCCGGCGAGCGCGGCAGCAGCAGGTGGCGGCGGCAGCAGCGAGGGAGTTAACCCGGTGGCGGCGGCGGGAGGAGGGGGCCCGGGGAGGAGCGGGCGGCGGCGGCAGGAGGGGGCCCGAGGAGCGGGCGGCGGCAGGAGGGGGCTGAGGAGCAGGCGGCGGCGGCAGCAGCCGGGTTGCTAGGGATGGAGAGATCCCGTGTCACCCGGATGTGAGTGTCATGTTGGCCCAAACTCTGAGGGATTTGGCAGCGGCGAAGCAGCAGCAGCAGGAGGAGGAGGAGGAGCAGCCCCTCGCACGTCGCTAGTCACTACCATGGGGGTCGGGTAGCGGGGAGAGCAGGGGGCAGCGCACACCTGGCTCGGGGTGGGGTGGGGGGCGTCTCTGCTCTTTTTTTGGGTCTTTTTTTTTTTTTTTCTTTTTTTTTCTCGTTTTCCTCTCACACGCTGGAGAAAGTGAGAATAATGCACCAGCAGCAGCAGCCGGAGCAGCACCCTGAAGGTAAGAGCCGGAGCGCCCACCAAGGGCAGCGGCGTGCCTGGCGCCGAGGGGAGGGAGGGGGGAGCGACGGAGGATTTATGAGGGATTTGGGAGTCGGGGATTGGGGGGGATTAGGGAAGGGGCTGAGGATGGGGTAGGTTTGGGATGGGGAGCGGATGAGCGGCTGGGTTCCGGCAGGGACCGGGAAGGGCAGGGGATGATGACGGCGGGATAAGGTGCTGCCCTCGGCGTGACCAACATGCGAGCGGTTTATGCGCGCCTGTCCCCTGCCCTGCGGCCGTCAGTACCCGCTGCCCGCGCCGGGGAGGACGCGGCTGGCTCCGCGTTTCTCTTGTTACTTGTGTAACCGTGAATAAACCTGCCTGGAGATGCGGCTGCCCGGGGTCTTCCCCGCGCCGGGGCCGGAGGGCAGCGGGGGGCGCCGTGTGCTCGACCCGTGCCCTGCCGGGGCGCGCCCGGGGCTCCTCTGCGCTCATCGCCCCCGCCGACGGCTCCGGCGCTGCCATAGCCCCCGCCGTCGTTTATAAAGAGACACCCCCCCCCCCCCCCAGTTAGCAGTAAGTTTGTGTTTTGGCCCCTGCCGGGGGGCAGCCCCCCCCGGGAAGCGCAGGCACCTGGGCTTTGTTTCCCTTCCAAGTAGGGATTTAAGACGATGGTGGGTGGGTGGGTGGATGGGGAGGTTTAATTGCGCCGAGCCACGTTTCATGGCATCCCGAAGGGCAGGCGGAAGGCGGGGAAACGGGGTTGTGCCTTCGCTTTTTTTTTTTTTTATTTGGGGGGGGGGGGCACAGGGATGCTTTGGAAAAATGCTGGAGACGAAATTCCCACCGTTGCCCCCGGTGGCAGCCCGCCCCCGAGGCGGCGCTGCCCCCGGTGTCACCCAGCTGTTGATGCGTCGCCCGCTCGCCGCTGGCCAGCGCTTGCCGGGTGCCGGGTCCCCGCGGCAGCTCGGCCGCCTCCGCGCGCGGGCCCCGCCGTGACCCCCCCGCCATCCCGGGGAGCCATCTTAGGGCTCCCGCGTCCCCTCGCCCGGCGGGGGCGGCGGGGCTGGGGCCGGCCCGCAGCATCCAGCATGTTCGCGGCCCTCGCGTCCCCTCGCTGTGGATCCCCCGTCGGGAGAAGGGGGGAGGGGGGCGCTCTCCGTGGGCTCTGCTCGGCGAGCAGCGATCGCTGGGGAGCTGTTTTCCTCTCCTGCCTGGGTAGATCCATTTCACAGTCATCCCGCCTGCCAGCCCTAATTCCCAGCACGTATATTGTGCCGTTCCTCCATTTTTTTTCCCCACCCAGGCATCTTCAAGTTTTGAATTTCACTCGGGAGCCTCCTTCCTACAGGTGCATGTAGGAGTAGGCTCTGTTGCTCTAGTCGGGGAGCTCGTGAGGAAGGATCCTTGCGAGGAGGTGGTTTGCGCCTTGCTGTCACCTGGATAAAGAGGGCTTTAGCGTTATTTGGAAGGTGCCGTTTGTTTTTCAAATCCTTGTGAAAAAGCAAAACCCACCCCCTCTCCCTTTACAGTAGTTTCATGGTCGTAGTTCCTCGTGGGGAAGACAGCAGTGCTGTATGAAGATGTTTATCAGCAGACAGGATTGGATTTTTCGCTTGTGGGAGGCATCCATGCATTTTTCTTTGAGAATGCAGAATAGGGCAAAATCTAACTTGCTTACAGGACTCCCCCTGCCCCCGCCCCCAGCAGTATTGGTTACTCTTAATTGAACAATGCGTAAGAATTTTAAACTACTACTTTTTTGACCAAAATGAAGTGAGGGAAAAAAATAGTAAATGCTAAAGTACTACAGCAAAGTTGATTTTGAGGAGTAGCTGTGTGTTATTGGATAAACATGGTGACAGGGAAGCTGCCATCCAATTAAGAAAAAAAGATGCAGTAAGTGAAAGAATCAAAACGTGAAGTGTTTGTGGTTGATGCATGCATTAAACTGGAAGTTAAAATAATACTGCTTCCTGAGCATTTTTGGCTACTGTTCAATCACATATATGTATGTGCATACACTTGTGCTCTGTAGTATATGTAAGGGAAGCATCACATTGCCAAGAGGTCTTAAAATCACCTTTTGGTCAGAAATATTGTGATGCATTTTAGCATACAAATTTATAACCAAGTACCTTTTTTCTTTTGTCCCACAGAGGCGAACTATGCAAGTAGCACCAGAATTCCTCTCCCTGGTGACGGACCAGCTATACAGTCAAACAGTTCAGCACCATCTAAGCAAACTGTTCTATCTTGGCAAGCTGCAATCGATGCTGCTAGACAAGCAAAGGCTGCCCAAAATATGAGTACCACCACAGCCCAGCCTGTAGGATCTCTGTCCCAAAGAAAACGCCAGCAATATGCCAAGAGCAAAAAACAGGGTAATACATCCAATAGTCGGCCACCCCGTGCCCTTTTCTGTTTATCCCTCAACAACCCAATACGAAGAGCCTGCATTAGTCTAGTAGAATGGAAGTATCCTTTGATGCAGTTTCCTTTTTTACAATCTGTTTTTTGCGTTTTCTGAATGTATCAAGGGGATTGTTTTACACCATCTCTTACGGCATCACAGCTAACACATTAGTTCATTTGCACACATGGTTAACTGTCATTGATGTTGACGGTAGTCAGTCTTGTTAATTGCTGTTAAAGAGCCTCTTAACTTGTGTCATAATGACATAGAATATCACTTCACTGAAGGAAGTAGCTCAAAGTCAAGAGAAGAGCTCATAGCTGTTCCTTTTTTTTCTTGGAGCAGATAGCAGAACATTTTCAAAACTTTGCAAAGTTACAAGTTTACGTTATATTCCAGCAAATCTCTGTATCGCATTTGTTGGCCTTCCAAATACAGTTGAATGGATAGGAGTGCATCTAGCAGTGTTAATCGGGAGATGACCCAAGATGTCAAACCTGTATCTTCCATATTGCAATTTGGTGTATTGCCATTGGGGCAAATTAGTCAGATGTAGAAATCTTGTCCATAAAGATTATTTTTCCAAGTAGTAAAAGGAGGGAAGATTTTTAGTTAAGCCAAGGACTCACTCTAAGTACACACAAGTCTCTGAAACACATTAATCGTCTGAACGTTTACAACATATGTCCACCACCAAATGTATTTGGAAGCATATACATCTGTAGACAGGAGAACAGATATACTGGCCTGTACTCATGATGACTCGTACGCTGGGAAGGATTGCTCTATCTTTAGTTCAGTGGTAGCGATGTGAAAATACGTGGATTTCTTTGGCAGAACTGATAGCATGTTCATTTGGTGTATTATTTAAATGTCAAGAAAAGGTTTGAAATAGAAGATAGTTTTGTTGAGGTATGAGGAGAAAAATGTTAGCCTGTTAGCTGTGGCAACATCTCTGTAATGGGAAACAGCTGTTCAAGAGTAGGTTACTGAAGTAGAACTCTATTTTGTTACTTTAAACAGAATAGCCAGCCTGGCAATAGCAACTCATTTCTAGGGCTTGTTTCCCCCCCTAATTCTTTGAACGTAATTCAATTGCAAATTAAAGATAGTGACACAGGTTCTTCTTTCATTTAAACTGGTAGAAGTCCAACTAATTTCAGTAAATTGGCCTCTCCTTGGCTAAGGTCAGCTAAATGAAATTACTATGGATCTAGAGTGGAATAACTCAGGGCAGAATTTGTCCCAGTAGCGCTACATCATAAACCAAGGTTGTCAGTCTTGTGCGGGTATTGTTTGTCCCTTTCGGTCTGGAGAATGCTGCATGTTAAGATGTGTGTTGTAACTTTAATTTGTACAGAGCATAGCAGCTGGTGGTGTTGATAGGCTTTCTGAATGTAAACTCAGCCCTTGAGGTGACAAACATTTATAGGCCAGCAAAGAAAATTTAACCTATTTTAGGGGGCATATTGGTGTTGTAGGAGTTTTGTTGTTGTTTTTTTTTTAAAAAATATTTTAAACTGATAAAAATATGCTTTTGAGCATATTCAGTGTCTTCCCTCAGTCTTTTATGGAACTGTTATGGACACGTATCAGGAAGTTGTGCATTGAATTGAGGAAAGGATGTAAAAAATCATAGCTAAAGCCCCAAATACTCCCTTTCCAAACTTCCATGAATAGGTACCTTCGTGTTTGTAGTTAAAAGAAAATAATGAAATACTTTGCGGGAAAGGCACACTCATGGGAAACAGGAGGATAAACTTTGTAGGCATCCAGGTTTCAACTGCTGTCATCCAGATATGGTATAAAAAGTATAGCTGCAATTCATGCTGTTGTGAGTGTGAAAGCCTATAGCCTCTCAGTATGTATAGCTGCCAAGCCAGTAATGATACTCAGTTCCCCAGTTTACTCACCTAAACTTTTACCTGTCCTGGCCAAAGCAAAATTATTCAGGAGTCCAGCTTTCAGAGACATGAAGAGGGACTCAGAATCTTCTTGCATCCATTGTATAGCTTTCCAGCTCTCATACAAGAGCACAGTTGTGATTTCCTGGGAATCTTTCTCATATCCTGTTACAAACCAGATCCCAAATAATTTTACTCCTTTGGACAAACACATTTCTATTAACATGAATGAGACTGATGTGAGCATATGAGGGCAGAACAATTCAATAAGTATTCTTTACCCATCGTGATGACCCATGTATTAATTTAAGAGTGTATAATTACATTAATCTCTGGAACTTAATAAGTGCTCTTTGGCAGCAAGAGTAATATTTTTTCTTTTTTTTTTTTTGCAAAAAGAAGAGGACATTGAAAGATCGTTGTGATGGAAAATAATATGGTATAGTGATATAACTAAAAGAGATGAAGTGTTCGTCACAGTTATCAGTCAAAAGATTGCCTTAAAAGTAAGACTTGCTTTACAAGTGTTGGTGCTGAAAGGAGAATTAGACTTAAAAGTTTGTAGATACTCATAATTCGTGAGTTCCTTAACAAGATTTTCCAGACCATTTGACATATTTATACTATTGTCTATTTTTGCCAATTGTGTGGCCTTAGCTGTTTACATCCCATTCCCAGAAGATGATTCTAATTCAACTAATCATAATTTGGTAAGTACTCTTGAGTTTTTATTTTATATTTGCTTGCTATACTTTTAGCTTGATGGTCATGATTAGCTGCTAGTATTTGAAGCTGTATTAAGTATAGGCAATTTCAGTAAAAAAAGATTGGTGTATAGTGATACTTTAAAATGTGTATGGAATTGCTTGGGTTTTTCAGTTTTGATATGTGCTCCTTTGTGTCATTGTGTTTAAGATTTTTCAGTAGTGAAATTCTTTGGAGGGAAATGTACTTTATTATTATGCTGCATGTATACATATATTTGTGTGGTATTAAAAATTTAATTTAAATTTCTATTGGTTATATCAATCAGATATATTTACTAGCTGTTACTGGTTTTGACACTTGTTTCAGTCCTGAAGTTTTACTGCCTTTCCTAGTGTACTTGTCTAGTCTGTTTTCAGTTGTTAATGGTGTTATTTAGCTGTGCAATTTACTGGATATTTTGGTTATTAATAAGAGGATGGGGAAATTTTACATTAATACATTTTAAAGTGACAGGAACATCAATGTGAATTTTAAAAGGAGTCACTGCTGGTCCAAGTGATCTTTCAAAAAAGGGCTGGTACTGCAGTAAGTGGTGTGTAGAGCTGTGTTTCTTCGAAAAGAGTATGCTGGTGTGCTTAAAGAGATCATGAAAACTAATTTTGTTTTAATTCTCCAGTAAAACTTGTAAAGGCTATCACACTCAAGGGTCATATTGAATTACACTGCAATAATACCATAGTTTATATTAAACACCATGGTGAAATAGCAGAGTTCAGTGATCCTATACACTCAAAATCTGCATGTGATGTTTTTATGGGGGAGGGAAGGCTTGGTAGTGAAATAAAAATTTGGATACCAGTAAATAGGTAATTTTGGATTAATTTACCTGGAAATTTCAGGTTGATACAAAGTCTGCTATTTATGAACATGTTAGTGTAGTTTCTGGTGTATTTTTTTGTTTATCAAGATTAAGCAAATATAAATAAAAAATGCTGGCGAAAGGCAGAATAATTCAGGCAATGTAAAGAATGATTTATGCAGCTGTGTATCTAGCCAACCAACAGTCTGTCTTTCCTTCTCCGCCTCCCTGCCCCAAGAAATCCAGGGCACAAATCTCCATAGCTGTCAATCCACCAAGAGATCCACTAATAACTAATTTCGTAAAGCATTACATGAAAAGGGTAAAGCAGTTACTTGTGTCAGAGGCTAATAATTTTGAAAGAAATGTTTTTAGCATTGGTTTTCTTAGGCTAATGCCTGGTATTTCTGACCTAATTCTCCAGTGCACTGGTATTTAGAAAGAAATTGACATTTTCACCCCTGATTGTTTTTTTTGGCTAATCTTTGTCTTTTTTAGTCTAAGCAAAAATAAATTACTTCCCTTCTCCCTCTTAGCGAGAGATCCCTATCCATCTTCAGTAGAAAGGGTCTTGAACACCCCCAATTATATGTATATAAAGCTCACTTGGCCATTTAAATTCTCTCAAATTCCCATTTAAATTTGCATCCTGTTTATACTGATGTTGAGTAATTCCACTGAGTTTGCTGGAAGAACAGAATTTATCCTGACAACGTACTTCCAGGTGCTGGGACAGATTTAAGCCCGATAAGGGAACACACAGGCACATCCTGTGTACCTGATCTAATAAAATAAATAGTTCTGGAATGAGCAGCGTTGGCTTTTCTTATGACTAAGGTTCTACATAATGAAATACACTAACCAGTGATCTGGGTTCATGTCTCTGACTGGTGTTTCAGCCTTGCTAGGGGACTGTACCCTGCTCTGGCTTTAATTAAAGTTCAAAAGTTGTAGGAAATAAGATAATATCCTCTCTCCTTCCAGCCCAGGTGTTTGGTCCTGTCAACCCCACAGCTGCTTCTCCCCATTTTCCTCTGTCTGGACACAAGTATCCACTGACACTGTAGAGATGGTAGCACTGGTATCATTTAGTGCCTCGTGGGGAGAGCCCAGGGTGAGGAAGAAGGACCTGGTCTGCCTTCAGTGCCTTTGCTTCCTTAGTAGGAAAACCCCAAAAGTTCAGCTTTATAAATTTTGGCTTGCATATGGATATTATATCTAGGGCTTGATTCTCAGGGAATAAATCAATGTTGCTTCATTGAGTTGAATAGATTAATTGCTTTCCATCAGCTAGCTGAACTGGCTCATATTTTTTTAGTTTGTAAACAGAAAAAAATAAATCTTTATGCATATGGATTTTTTCCAAATACAAAATATTACATAATTTGTAATCAGCCATGAAAAGAGGAAGCAATAGTACAAGAGGGCAAAAACCAGTGGAACCCTGGTAAATGGGAACTAGAAATGGAAAATTTTCCAGTTTTGCTTGGGCTAAGGGGAAGACTGCACGTATGAGAATTTGAGCAGTTGAAGAGTTTATTCTTTATGGCTTCAGGAAGTCTGCAATGGCAACCTGAATCCCAGGTGTATGTGCAGAACAGATATTTGTTCTTCTTTGTGATGGGATGTTAAAGACAGCTTCTGTATGATGGAATTTCCAAGACTTGTAAGAGAATCCCAAGATACAATTTCTGAGTCTGTCTTCACCTGTGACTGAGCTGGTGAAACGCTGACCACATGTCAACTACCTAACCGCTGGCTGAGCTGTGAGTGAGCGCCGTTCTTAGTTTCTCATGAATGTTTCAACATGTGGTGTCTAATCAAGACAAAGTCAGTTATATGTTGCAGTAGTAATTTGGCAAAAGAAATTTTAGCACAAATTAACCAAAAATGCAACAAACATGAAGAAATGGGTAGATGTGTCTTAAGAGAAATCACAAATCAAATGTATGCTTATTTATGTATTTTTCAAGAGTAGGATGTATCTTGGGTATCTGTTATTCTTGAATATGAGTCAATTTTTAATCTTAGACATTTTGAGTTGTCTGTCAGAAGGTTCCACAACCTTGTTTTTGGAACAGTAGACTGTTTATAGAAAACTGACAGTGCGAGCTAAGTGTAAGGATGGGACAGTTTCTGTGTTGGTCACTCCTCTTTACTGGTACACAAGTTGTCATTATTGAAGTTTTTGTGATGGGGCCAGCAGCATGCTATGAATTACTTAAAATAACTTGAGGACGCAAGAAAAGGTTTCTTTGTGAAATCGCTGACTAAATTGAGCAGATGGTAATAACCGATGTTGTAGGATAGGAGTCCCTTTCATTAGCAGTTTTTTTGTGCCTGTCTTTTCAACTTCTGAGTAGACAAGCTTAGATGTCTGTTTTGCTCTTTGGCCATGCTCCGAGAGGGTGCACTACAGCTGTCTTTTGCACAGTGGATTCACGGTCATTCTTATTCTCTCTCAAGAGTGGTGTGTTAGTACTGGGTAGTACAAACCCACGCATTTCGAACAAAGCAGGAGTGCAGACTTAAATTCAGACTGGACTGTGCTTGACCACTTGCCTGGTGTTACAGTCCTGTGTTCTGTGGGAGAGTTTCATCCTTTGTCTAAAACACCTTGATGTGTGTGTCTGGTGGGTGGCAGGAGGAAGGGATATTTTCTGTACTTGCAGTGGAGTTGTTCCCTGATGCTTTTCTAAACTGCATAGAGTGCAATACAGACTAATGAACTTTAAAAAGTTACTGAACTTGATCCTGAATTCTGTTTAATTAACTGATTAGGGGCTGATTATTAATGCTCTATCACAAGTGGGCCCAGTTCTTCTGCAAGTAGATGGGGGAAACTATTACTGAACCAGATAAGTTACATTTTTCTTACAGCAGAACAGGAGCAGTGTACTCTGGGATGAAATCTTCATAAGCTCACTACTTCATATTTTAATGTAGTCTTTTGTCTGCTTTCAGAAGTTTCAGGTGACCTGAACTTTCCATGCTTGATTCAGCTCTTTTGGCAGTGTTTCTTGACTGAGCTTGAAAAGAAGCAGTTTCTGGCAGGAAGGGTTTCCTATGTATCTTCTGTTTCTGTCTTTCCCATTTCTAACCCCCCATCTGTGGTGTGTTATTTCCCTTCATGTCTTTTGTCTTTAACTTCCCGCTCATTTCTTTCCTGTTATCCCTCTAGCTTCCCTCTGTGTTTACTTTTCTCTTCTCTTTTGCTGCATGCTTTGCTCTGTCTCACTCTCCCACCTCCACTTTTCTTTCTTGTATCATCCTGCTGTACCACGTTCTGTTCTCCTGTGCTTTGCCCATTGACATTCCCATTGGTCTGACTGGCACTGGGCAATGTGCAGGCAGGCTGGCACGATACAAATCTGGAGTTGGGCTGCAACTGAGACATTTCTTGGTTATTCTTTCTTTCCTTTTTTTTAAAAGATTTTTAAAAATAAGTAAATGTGAACAATAAGAAGGCATTTGTCCATACAGAGTCTATGAAAACTACACCCCTGAAGTTCGAGTTGAGTCTGCTTTGGGTGTACTGCAGCTCTTATGACTAGACTGGAGGTTTTGAATGGTGACACTCTTCTTGAGAAGAGACTGAAGCCTGTACATTTTGGGAGACTTACTTGCATGAATTACAGCAAATTGGCAAGTGTAGAGTCACGTGAGTAAAGGGCTTGACCCTAATGTATAAAGGGCTGGAACCTAATGATAATTAAAGACTCTCTGCCCCTGACAGCAGGATTCTCCAGCCTTGTTTCTAACTACCATTGCCAGTGGGGGACCTTCTCAAAGAGTGAGATTCTGCATTAAAAGAAGGTCTTTCCAGCCTGTGCTTACAGAGCAGGTCAGGTGATGGTCCCGGGCATCTTTTTTGCTTTCTCCCAGGCAGCTGGGACTGGGAGAGCCATAGTGGGGACACTGCTACAGAAAGGTGATGTTTGTGTCTTATCCTTCGGGCAAAGATTTCCTGTGTAAGTAGATTTAAGTGGATCTTTCAGTGCCTCCAGCAACAGGAAAGCCAGTGTTGTCCCTGAACTGTTAGTTGTGCCTTCAATCTAGGGCACAGCAGGGAAGAACCTGTTGAACTCTTGACTTAGAGGTGTCAGGCTTCCTATCCTTATCTCATTAGCGACCCTGTGACTCATTCAGTTCTAAGGCCACATGACTAATTAATCCTTCCATTGAAAAGGTGGTTGTTTTTTACCTTGCACAAAGTTTTCCTATATATATATATATATCTATCTACATGTAGCTTCTCTGAAAATGTTGTTGTAGAATGTTATTAATTGTAACCACATTTAGTAAATAATTCTAAAGATTTTTGTTTAATTGCTAAATGTTCTGTGATTTATTTTAGGAAGACTTCCACCTATGTCTGTTGTGTTTGCTGTGTTTACTTTTTTAGTTCAGGGGTCTTTGAGGCCTGGGTCTCTCTTGCCTCACATAAAACCTCTTCCAATCAAAATAACTTTTTGATACTGTGTTTCCAATCTTTTTCTGCCTTTGGATTCTTAGCTAATGCTCTCTCCTAATGTCGCTGGTAGCTGACATAGAAGTCACCCAAGTAAACCTTTGAGGAATGAAGCAAGATAATTTGGACTCTACTGAAAACACTTGATTTTGCATGTGGGAAAAAATGGTGGAGATATTACAATGTTTTGTGTGTATATAGCCAAGCACCTAACTACTGGTGTTACAGGCACTAGATTAATTATTTTTAAGGGAAATTGTCATTAAGCTTAATTTGAATAAAGATTAAAAAATACTGGGTCTAATTGTAAGTGATATACTACAGGAATTTTATGTTGCTTATTAGTTCAAGTCAGTGACGCATATTTATAGTTCTGTGTATGAGTAGTCAGGAAGGACTGTGAGAAAGTCAGTAGTTTAATTTTGAGGAAAAACCCCAAACAAACCCAAATGTTAGGAGCTGTCCTTTTTCATTTTTAAGCCTGTGTGAAAAGAGGCTTGAATTCTCTCCTCATCAGTTTTTGTGTCTATATGCATATGTGAATACTCTGAAGGGTAGTTTTGATAATTTTCCCCCCTGCTGTTTTTAATGTACATCCATTACCCTGATGTCTATTTTCTTATTTAAAAAACCCATGAAGTAACTATCTAACTAATGAAGCAGCCTGACTTATCTTCCTGAAAACTAATAGTAAAGTTGTTTGGTTATTAGGTGGGACAGTATGCATCAGTAAGTAACCTTTGCAGAGCTGCAAGAATTCCTTAATAGATGGCATTCCTGCAAGGGAGTTGTTAAACCATACTATACTACTGTATTCAGTCCTACGTTCATATTTCAATTTTTATATTACTGGCAGTCTAGTAATGTATGTAGTATGCTTAGTATGTTTTAATGTATGTAGTATGCTTTAGCTAAGTATTATGGATCGCTTTGACTTTCATCAGTGCAGACCACGTATTTGGAAAACACTTTTCCTTTGTGTTGCAATGCACACCTCTGCAAAATAGATGAAAATTCTGAGCTGGTAGTGTTTTACACCCACTTTGTTCTGCAGTTAATTCCTAGGCCTGTTCTGTCTACTCTGCACTATACCAGTAGCATGAAATAGCTCGTGAGTTTCCTTGGTAAACATAACTGCATGTCTCAAGTCCATCTCTAATGGTGAATGAGACGGAAATTTTATTTCACACTCAGGCTTAGGACAAGGGATATTCCTGAAAGACAGACATGACCAAGATGACTGGCAATTTCCAACTGGTAGAGAGGTCACTTGGGTTTGTAGACATTTGGAAATAACACAGACTAATCCTTATTCTTCTTTGTGTGTCCCAATACAGTTTAGGATCTAGCTACTTCAGCATGGATAAAAATGGCTGTTGGGGAGCACAAGGGTGTGGGAAGGTTCACAACTTAGTTGTACAGGTTTTAGTTAATGACACTGTAATAAATCCCTTCTCCTCACCCCCTTATTTTTTTTGAGTCAGGAGCTAGTTTATCAGTTATCCAAACTGGAAGTCCTTATGAAAAGATGTACTTAATCATTCCCATTTGAAAGGAACTTTTTTCCCACGTTGAAAGTTGCAAGCTTGTTCCTGTGCGGAATTCGTACTAAGGGCTTGTCTCTCCTTAAAAAGCTTTGCTGGTAGTGCATTACTGGCAAACTGCCTAGGGAGATACAGCGTACACCAGAAAGAGTTCTTTTTTCTATTATAGCCTGAAGTCAGTCTCCTAAACAGAGAAGTGCTGCACTGGTAGAAGACTCTTTATTTTTCTGGTTTAATTGTGCTGTGAAGAACAGTGACAACCAGCCCTTCTTTTACCTTACTCCCTGCTTGATAAAGGTATGCCTGCAAAACTTCATAGGCAGGTCACAATAAAAGTAAATCTGTGTACTTCCAAATATGCAGAATAATCTTATTAGTTACTATATCAGTTGAACAATCAGTGGGAAAGTAGTTATATTTGAAATTAATATTGTTGTACTTCAGATCTAAAATGAGCATTTAATAAAGTTTGTACTTTTCGTACAAACTCTTGGGATAGAGTAAAAGTTGATTTTTAAATGCTCTGAAAAAAGCATGAACAAACCTAGGTTACAAACCCAGTTTACTGCCTGTATGTATACCATGTGAATTGCTAATTTACTTCAATATTAAGCGTGTAGATTTAACACGCTAATCTACGGTTTTATTCCTTGACAATAGCTTCTATGCTAAAGGAAACCCTGAAAACTTGTTTTGAAGTTTTTAGTGAAAAAATAAACACATAAAATTGAGATCCTTTACATGTTGCCATGTTATCAGTGCCAAACCAGAAGCAGACTGCCATAAATATTACTTGGGTTTGCTGTATAAAACCTGTTTTAAAACTCCAGGTTATGCAAATATGGGCATTTACTATCTTTTAAAATGGTGTTTCATACAAGCAGCATGTTATGCATTGAGAAGTTGTGGGTCTTGCAATGTGGTCTGTGTGTGTGAGTGCTGTCTTGAAGTACTACAGAGTCGGGATCCAGGGCTTTTGAAAGTGCTGGTCGAGGCTTGCTGGCTTAATTGGAGCAGAAATGGAGAAGTTCTGGGTGCTTTTGAAAAGTCCTGTCCCTGGGTACTTCAGAAGACTCCTGTAGCTGTTAAGATCAACTAAAACGTATCTTCTAATCTTTAATGAGCTTTAATGACAAACTGCTTTCATTGCCAGTTGATTGGTGGTTTGATTCACCATTCATTTTGTGAGAATTGAAATTTGTGTGTCCTGCTGTCATATTCCAAAACCTTTCTTTTCCTGGACCATCTGGAAGGACAGGGCCGTGAAGAAAAGGCAGAATGAATAGTAGTGATAGCGGGAGAATGCTAATTAGGATGGATTTGCTTTTCAATGTTAGTTTTCTTCGGTTATTGTGTAATCCTCTGCAATAAAATTTTCATTTAATGAATTGCAAATAGAATATCATCCCCCCTTTCCCCTTCAGAGGAGACAGAGCCTGTGCTTAGTTCTTGCTTCTATAAAATTCATTTGGTAGCGCCGATTAGCAGCTTGCTGTTTGTGTTTTTTCATAGTCATTTTTATGAAATGCTTTTATAGTTCCATTCTTCTTGAAGAATGCCTTGATTAAACAGCGTGATTCTTCTTGGAAACCTAGGTGCTTGACTTCAGCATTTGAAACCAAACATTAAATAAAGATTTGAGATTTGTGCTCAAAATTTAACTATGAAAATAACATTCTCAATGAAATCAATGCAGCTGACCAGGATGCATCATTTGCCTGTAGTGATAACCTAATGAATTACATCAAAGCCAGGTGTCAGGTCCCACACCTGGGGGGAACAGCCCCGCGCAGCAGCACGGGCTGGGGCTGAGCTGCTGGGGGGCAGCTCTGCAGAGAAGGACCTGGGAGCTCTGGTGGGCAGCAGGTCGCCCATGGGCCAGCAGCGTGGCCTTGGGGTCAAGAAGGCCAGCTGGACCCTGGGGTGCATTGGGAGGAGCACGGCCGGCAGGTCGAGGGGGGTGGTCCTCCCCCTCTGCTCTGCCCTGTGAGGCTGCACCTGCAGCGCTGTGTCCAGTGCTGGGCTCCCCAGTTCAGGAGAGACTGGGAACTGCTGGAGAGGGGGCAGTGGAGGCTATGGAGGTGGTGAGAGGACTGGAGCATCTCCCTTGTGAGGAAAGGCTGAGAGGGCTGGGGCTGTTCAGCCTGGAGGAGAGAAGGCTGGGGGGGATCTCACCAGCACCTACAAGTGCCTCAAGGGCGAGTGTCAGGAGGACGGGGCCGGGATCCTTTCAGTGGTGCCCAGCGACAGGGCAAGGGGCAGCGGGCACAAGCTGAGACACAGGCAGTTCCTTTTGAACACGAGGGAGAACTTCTTCACTCCGAGGGTGACCGAGCACCGGCACAGGCTGCCCAGGGAGGCTGCGGGGTCTCCTTCTCTGAGGATATTGAAACCCCGCCTGGCCGTGACCCTGAGCGGCCGGCTCCTGGGGGAGCTGCTTTAGCAGGGCCTGGGGCTGGATGGTCTCCAGAGGTCCCTGCCAGCCCGGACCAGTCTGCGATTCTGTGTGATAGTAATATAAAACTTTGAAATGATGAGCAGATTGATTTGCATGGATTTATGTATGTAGTTATGAACCAAGGCTTTGCCCTCTTATTTAACATCAAAAGGCATTATGCCTGTGCATTTTCAGTTTAGTTGCATGGCTGAAAGTTTGGGCACTGTTTAACTGATGTCATTACATGACTGTTTTCACAGTGGTCACTATTAATGTGGGTGGAGAGCTGCTTACAAGTTTGAAATCTTGTAGAATTTTGCCTTCTGATGTCATTATTAAGGATCTGAACCTTGCTATTTTTTACTGTGGCAAATCATATAATACAAACTGTGATCAGTGTTGGTTTGTATAGCAGAAGGGATGATGCTAGACAATGAATTTGCAGGAGATCAGAATTTAATCTTCAAGTTTATTTTCATCGCATATTTTCTAAGAAACTTATTTTTGATGTATCTTGATTGAGGAAAGCAGCTCAGCCCAAAGATTCATTTGGCCAATTGTTTTAGTTGTCATCTTCTCATACAATACAAAACAGGTGGTATGTTGAATTTTATCACACTTGACAGCTTAAATGTGTCGTACTGAACTACCAGGTTGCATTTCAGTAAAATTTTGCGGAAGATGCAGTGGCACAAAGGAGCATACAGAGGCAGTTACATTCGTATGGCATAAAGGCTAGAAAGCTCTTTGCAGTGTAAGAACATAAACATAAGAAGTGTTCATTAATAAGGTTCAGTAGTTTAGTAATTGTACTTTTCTGGGTTGACTGATGGTGGCTGCAGCAGTGCAGCAGCCTCCAGCAAGATCACATCTTATGCCACTCAGCTAATCAGAAAAATGCAGTCCTTCCAAGGTACTGAGTAGCAAATACCCCAAAGGTGCATGATGTTTATCAGACATTTTGTTAGCGCAGTTTTCACTGTGATGGTTTTATTATGATGCCATTACTTATTTTTTTCAGATACTCATCCAGGATACTTTAAAACACATACCAATGATGTGTGGCATGAGTCAGTTAATCATCATGAAATGATATTTAAGTAATTATATGCTTATTTTCATCCCAAGAAGACTCACTAGTTCAGAGTTCATGTAGCTTTTGTTGTTCAATAATTTATTTCTTGCTATAGCAAAGGAAAAAGCTGAAGGAAAACCAACCTACTAAATTCTGTAGATCTTGTATGTTACAATAGGGTCTCAAAACCTCTTGACACCACTCACTTCAGAAAAACTAAATAAAAAAAAAAAGTTGTGACAAAAAGGAACAACGTTTAACCCCACAATACCTAAAAGTGTCATGGTATTGAGTGATGCTTACTACAGTCTGACTACTAGGGCGAAGATGAGTGTGTCCAGGGACAAAGCCTCTGGCTGGTGTGTGTTAGTGCAATGCAGCTAGCTCTGTCCTCTCTTGAGGTGCCTCAGCTGCCATAATTCTCGAGGCATAGTACAGAATAGAAAGTTTCTTTACATCCAAGTACCAAATTGAACAGTATTTAAAAATTTTTACATTTTGTCTTAATGTAATGAAACTATCATATTTAACTGAAATTCCCTAAAACATAGATTTGGCAGAGGCCATGTTATTTTACTGGCTGATGATTCAGTTTTGTTTGCATTGTCATGGTTGTGTTGGTGCAAGCCCATCTTAAGACCAGACACGCATGCCATCTGTATTCTTAATACAATAAGAAGACCTTACCCTGAACTCTGAAATTTGCTGGAGGCTTTGCAAGCTTAACACCCATAGTTAATGCAGATTGAGCACAGGTAGACTGAGCATGCACAGACCTAGCCTGTCAGCATAGGTTAGATTTGTGACTTTTTTAAAGGGCTTAGCCTTTTATTTCAGGAGACAATCAGCTGCTTTGCACATCTATGTGTTCCCTGAATACTGTATGGCTGAGAGCATTTATCAATGTGGATGAAAAATACACGGGTTGCAATTTGTGATGTAGCTCTGTAACTTCTGAGAGCATCTGATTTCAGTCAAATACAGCAGAAACAGACATTTCAAAGTTATTTTTACATGTATTTTGAGACCAGGAAGAGAGAAACTTTGTGTTCCCTCTTCCCCCCAAAGGCAGGCTGCAGCAGGAGCCTACATGTCATACCAAAACTCATCAACCAATGCAAGACTGTAGGGATGAGACTTTATTAAATTTTCATGCTTACAGAACTGCTTGTCTCCTCTAAGATGAACACTGAATTATGCGGATTCAGGAAATAAAATGGTTTGGTGCCACAGCAGAAAGGGTAAGAGAAGCTAAGGTAAGATGCTAGTCAGGAACTTCAGGAATGAGCATTGAATTTTTTTAGTTTGCCCCAATTTGGACAGGCTATTTATCTTTTTAAGTGTTTTAGTTTCCTCCCTATAAAATAGTTTTCTGGTCTAAAAGGATATCAAATGGAAATATAAGTCTGAGGCTGTGAAACATCCAGATATGGTGAGTAGGGTTCATATGAGCAGTAGAATGAGATCTAGGGAGTTCTCTTAAGAGTTCCTTATTTTGTCTTTATTTGGAAATGGTTTGGCTGGCTTTCTGGTGAATTTTGTTGTCAGAGGCTATATTTTAAGTCTGGGAACGCAGAATGTTTTGGCAGCACATTTTGGCGAAGGAAAAGTGATTGGTAGGGCAATATAGGAACAGAAGGAACAGCCCCTGTTCCCATAGTGATAGAGCAAAAGCAGTGACATTTAGGTAAACAGCAGTAGGAAAGGAAATTTGGGGGAGTTAATGTTAGATGTCTCAGAAGATACAGTAAGCTTCCATACGGTGTTTCATGTGTATCTGAAAATGCTAATGTTAAGCTTATATTTGTTACATTAGTTGCACAAGCACCCTTCGGTGTTTGGTTGGTTGGGAAGTTCAGTGACTTCCTTGAACAGGTGATGTGTGAATGAAACAAAGGCAGGCAACATCCCATCCAGCAGAACTCGCACCTAGCAAAAGGTAGTGTGATAGTTTGAGTTCACAAATATGCTCATGTGGACTGTCCAGCTGGTGGGAATGGTACCACTGAAGGTGTTTTTAGTATGATTGTGACACATGGATGATAAGGGTATTTTTAGAAACCCTTGTAGCAATGTTATTGATCCAAATATTACATACTTCTTAGCCTCAAACAATTATTTAAAAGACAGGTATGATAATTTTGTTCAATGAGTGCCAGGGTTGAGGTGTTGCATGACGTTGTGTGTACCTCTGTGTACTGGTCAGTGCAAATTCTGGAATCGTAGAAGGACTTCAGCTTGAGGACTAAGCAAATAACTAAGTGGGTAAAAGTTTCATTTTTATAATGGTAATATAGGTCAATAAGTGCAGGGTAGGAAATGAATTTCAGGCAAAAGCTGTGGGAGAAATAGTATTTTGGAGACTTTTTACATTGAGACTTTCCGGAAAGTTAGCTAATTGGTTAAAGCATGGATTAGACAAAGTGTCTGCTAAAGCGTTGCACAGTAAGGGATGTGGGGGTGAAGCACACTGGCTATTGGAATCAGTGTCCGTGCAAGCACTCTGTGTGCAGGGGTTTATCTAGTGCCTTTTGTTCATATTTGGGAACGAGACTGCTTCAGAAAGTATCAGAAGAAAAACAACTGGAAAGGCTAATGAAAAGAAAGCGAACTTAAAAGAGCAGCTGCACAAAGCTGGTATATTTTAGTGAGGTATGACATAGCACATTTTAATAAAACAATCTGAATGAGCTTGATCCATTGTTTGAACAAAGATAAGGCTATGCTAGGTTGTCTTGCGTGTCCTTTGTGTTCTGTTCCAGTCAAAACAGGGTGAAGATTTACATATGATTTTGAGGCCTTGACACAAGTGGGTGTTCAGTGAGTAGAGGGTTTCCAGTGAACGGTTAACACAGATTGTAATGTACTTTTTATCTTGGCAGTTAGTGGAAGGTCATCTGTTCTTCTGGGAGCTAAATCTTGAAGGATATGAACTGATAGGTAACCTCATTAGCTATCAATGAACTTACAGGATTTGGGTGTCTTTTTATAGTCATTGTCTGCACACTCACAGTCTGTGTAATCACATAGTGCTGATGCCTGCAATTTATTGAACTATTAGAGAGGTTACTGAGAACAGAGATACTTCAGCTTCCTGGGCAAGGGGCAGATATGTGGGCTCACATTTGTTTGGAGGAGGCATTTCCTCAACTGACAAGCGGTATTCAGTGTGCCACACACCCCAACGCAAGGTCAGCACTCGGCACTAAGGTGGTGGTGAAACGTCAGCTGTTTCTGCGTTGTACAATTTGTAACCCCTTCTCAGTATGTGAAGACAAGACAGGGAAATCTTAGGCCGTAAGAGCACAAGTTTTCCTATCCTTCCTCCTCTAAAGCTCTGGAGGAGTAACCATGAGTAAAAAGTCCATGATTTAAGAGTGCATGGGTTTACTGTGTACAAGGGGGCATTTCAGGACGCACCCTACAAAGCTGTGATCATGTATTTTAGCAAAGACTTGCAAAGTTGCAAATGCTTCCTCGCTTTTACTCGCTGTTACTCCAATCATGAATAGTGCGTATTAAAGTCCTAGTGGAATGAAAGAAAATCCCTGAATTTGAATGTTACAGTATTAATAAGTTTGGGGTAGAATATTTGTTTCTCTAAAAATGAAAAAAGGGTAACTATAGGTGTTTATCTTGACTTAGAAAGGGAAATTAAATGGGCTTGTTCTGTTTTGAGATGTAAATCTCTTTTGAAGTCAAAGGTTCTGGACTTGTGTGCAGTTGAAGCAGCGTTGCTTGAAGGTTTGATTCTCCTGCATTGTAACAATCTGACAGCACAGTAGCAACAGTGGTAGAATGCTTCACTAGAATTGGATTTTATAGCTTTGGTTTGTAGGTGAAAAAAGAAATTTCATGAAGTGTATTAACATTTACAGAATAATTTTATTATATCTAGAAGATAAAACAGAGACTGAAATATTTATTTTAAAATTATTGTTTACCCTGCAACTAAATATGAATCAGTCTTTGTATCTCTTTGTGTATTGACTTGATTAGAAATGATGGGGTGGTGCTCTTGGCAACCCCAGTTGCAGAGTGAATCATCTTATGCCACCTTTTTGATGGCTGCTCATGTTTAAAATTGATGCATTTTACTTGCAGTTAAGACGTGTTAAACATGAACACAGAAAAGTGTAATGACTTAGCTAATGAGTGATAAACTGCTGTGGTCTTATGACCACATGAAAATACCTGATTTCCAGGGTGCAGACAAGATATCAGCTTCAGTTTGTAATTAAATATATGTTAGAATTCTTCTAACTCTGAGCAGGCTGTAGAGTCTCAAGGGATTGTACTTTTTTAAGCCAGGCCTACAGTGTGGCTATTGTACATAGAACTTGCTTTTCTAAGTAACCAGCTCCATAATTCAACTATTGTACTGGATTTCAAACCAGAACACTCTTACCTAAGTTTATATTTTGCCATTTGTAGTATTAACTTCATTATGGATACTTTTTTGCATCTAGTTAAGGCTTTCCTAAGGCTAAAGGCTAAATAGCAAAGGCTATGCTCCCCAGGGGAAGGTTGAAGAATTCACTCATCTTTGAAAAGCTATGTATCAGCAGATGCTGCAGCAAAATCGTTGAAAAAAAAATCAGAGTGGATTAATTTTTGATAAATGTCATGACTTCATGATGAAATTTACTCTGTCAGTAACTGTTAGGTTGATAAAAATTTGAGAATTGATTCCCAAATTTGTAAGTTAGCCATGTTGTTGCACGTATACTCACTCTACCAAAATAGTTGGATTCTGTCACATTTTTTCTATAGCTTTTCCTAATACAGTTTTTCTTCCCATACTAACAGATTTTTATAAATAGTCAGAATTCAGCGATGAAAATAATAACACTTCAAAACTGGTTAAAACTGGTGAATGGTTTCCCTCAACTTCAGTAATAGTTGGATGTTGCTATGTTTTCCACCAATACACACAACGATTACTTGACAATTCAGTGCTATTCAAGCATGCCGTGTGTGAGTTAAAAAAAAAAAAATACCACATTTTAGCGAATAGTTTCTAGCTGTGATTTTTGTATAAGCAGTAACAAGCAGTAAAATGTGTACTATGTGGTTTGCAATGACCTTCATTGCTGGAAATAACGGTAAGAAAAAAAAAATCAAAGACATGCTTAGAAATTCTTTGTTTGGAGGGCTAAATCTGGCCTGTATTCTGCTGTCCTAATTGTGCATAGTGATTGGAGACTTTTTCAGCTTGGACAGACACAGATCTTGCAAAGAGCAGAATCAACACCATCAGTTTTGGTGGCTTTTTGCAATGCTGTATATATTAGCCTAAAATAGAGCAATGTGTTTGTTCTGACCTATAGATTTCTAGTCTGTGTATGTTGTCTTTATGTAGATTTGAAAAGCATTCATGCCTCTAAAAAGGATTAGAAGGTAATTTTTATCAATAATTTAAGCACTGTAATTAGTTGGAAATTAAATGTCAAGATTTTCAGTTTGGATATGCCCCCAAATTAACTTGGTCATGCTAGAAGCATCTCTATGTTTTACTAAGATTTTCCTTAATGTAGGAACAGCACATTGTGACAGCTGTACTGGGTTACAGCATCAGCCCCTAGTCCTAGCTCCAATACTGACCAACAGGGGATATCTAGGGAACAAAAGACATGTACCATGCTGGACCTAGCAGTCCTCATCTCAAGAACTTTGAGCCGGAGGTAAGGTCTTTGTGTTTAATGATTTTAGATGAGACAGTACACATCAGTTAATTCAGTAGTTTCATGCCATACTTGAAACACTTTGAGAGTATATAATTTGGTCATTATGCTTTTTTCCTCAATTGTTCTCAGTCTTTTTCTTTTTCCTAACGATGTTGCAGTTGAGACAAATTTTCTAACCTCTCCCCTGTAAAAACCCCTTCCATTATGGAGCAATCTCCAACTCGCATTTTTTTTGTTACCCTTCCCGTTGCTCCTTTAACAAGCTTTTTATCCTTTAATGTCACAGTAGTAGATATTTTTGCTCTTTCTGTCTGCATCTGTAAAAAATTTAAGAATGCAGTGGTTGCTGCAGAGGTGTTCTTGAGAAATATTTTGAACCAGAACTGTTCATGACGTGATGACATCTGGATTCCTTGGGAAAATGATCTGATGTGCTGTCATGTGCAGTGTCTCATTCAGTATTGGATCAGGTTGGTTCTGACCCAGTATTTACCAAGGAGTGATCTGGGCTACTAGAGTATTCTCATTTTGTTTTTCCTGACTTTGAAGGCTTTCTGGTCTCATTTAGTGTGTAATAGATACTGTTTATTCAGGAACAGATACTGTTTATGGAGGAATAAAAATATTTTCTGTTAGAATAAAACAGATGTCTTTTAAAAACTGCGTTTAATAGTATCGTCTTTTGTTGTTAATCTGCTTCTTATTTTGGCAAGCACAAACACTGAAATCAAAAAGTAGTTGAAGTATTTTCTTTGTCAGATGTCAAATAGAATCCAACAGCAATGTTGACACCTGTAGGGGTCGGATTTTGCCCCTCAGTCACCCCAGCAATTTAAACATTAACTTTTTGCATACTCCAACTACCACCCAATATCTGATCTTCTGTCTTTCGGAGATTCTGAACCATAGCAGTATTTCTTGCGTAATGGAAGGGGTAGTGAGAAAAGTGCATTTTTGAGAAAGTAGCAGCTGTGATCATAATATATGTGTTTCTATACCACAAGTAAACAGATGTGCGTGGAAGTTACTACAGAATTTAGGGCTGTGTCAGCTGTGCCTTTTAGTAGATTTCACACTGTCACAAGTTTCTCATTTTAATTGTATCATTTTACTGTTTTGAGTAATTTTTATTTGTAGAAGGCAAAGCTGGTAGGTCTTGGACAAATTCTAGTAACTACTTTATCTAAATCGGATTATCTACAGATGTTGGAATATAGTTTCTGCCCATTGTTGGTAATGGTACCGCACTACATAGACCTGCATATAATGATGGTTCAGAACACTGTGGGTATGCTGTGCTTGCAGTATTTATCATAAAAGTATATTGTGGTATTACAAAATAACTTCCTAGCTTGCTTGTTAGTAGATAGACATGTTCCGTATCATGCAGTCATAATTTTTTTCCACATTCTCTGGTGTTTTAGGTAAAGATGACAGCCAGTAGTTATGAAGTAAGCTGCAGAATAATGAAACATTTGCCTGTGAATCTAAGTGTGTGATGGATACAATTTAAGAAGTATTTCTTGCTTTGTTTTCTTGTCCCAAGATTTTACTCTAATTTGGTATCCTATGGTATTGATTATTGTGTAGTTTTCCTAAAAACAATTTTCTATTACTCGATTACCAAATTAACATATGTATACAGTAGGCCAAAAGCATATTCTTAGTCTTAAAAGATAATGAAAGAAGCTGGTGATTCCAGCTGAAGTAGTAGTAGGAAAACAGCTGGACTGAAATTGGTCAACAATAGGCAGCAGCTGTTAGAAGATACACCTCTGCCGTTTTTTCTGTCCATTTTTTCATCAATGAAACATTTTTTTAAAAATAATTTTAAATTGCCTAGATTATGGAAGGTTCTCTGACTTTTAACTACCATAAACCAAATTGGAAAATCTCTAGAATAAAGTAGATGTGTTCTATCTATGTAAGGCTGTTGCATTATAATTTAGGGGAATTGATAAGTCTTAATACTGCATAAAACATAAAAGTAAGACATGAAGATGAGAAGCCAGGTAAACAAGCTCAGAAAAATCCCTGTATTTTATAGGATTATTAAAGAAAAATTCCTACACTTCTAAATTCCTTATTTGCCAGGAGCATCTCTGGTTACCTGCAGATGAAATAAATAGATCCTATTTAATGTTCACTGTTTTTTTAATGGTAATTTAACGTACGGTGTAAAGGTCCTCAGTGGATAAGGTCTGCAGAACTACTGCCTTGCGAGTCTGGCACTCTTATTCAGGAGATTGCGATCGCTGAAGTTGGTATGCTTCAGTAGAGTAACTGTATGTGTGCATGCACGTGCACACAAATATATGTTTCTAAGAATGTACAGATGATACCACATCAGTCCAGAATGATTCCTCTGTATGAGAAAATAGAGCTGTGGGAAATTTTTTTTAACACAACTAGACCAATCGAAAGTGTCCTAGCTTCTTTCTGGTCTGGTACACCTGGTAGTAGAATAACCAGACTTTCTCCCCCCTCCCACCCCCATTTCTTTCTCTTGCCTTGATTGTTGAGTGTAACTCATTTTAATTGGGAGGTTGTTCCACTTCCTTGAGAAGAGCTCTCTGGCAGCTACTGCTGAATTGAAGTATGTAGTAATCAGTGCAGTAACGATGAAACTATGTTACAGAAATTCCTTCTTCCATTAACATGCTTTTGGATGACAGATAATAGCTTCTGTGAGTTCTTAAAGGAGCTTTGTCTCTAAGCGGTGCAGATTACTAAGTAAGGAGCCATCTCAAAAGCAACTGCATTGCTTATCGAAGGTCAGCAGGCTTGTGAGGAATCTTGCAGATTATTTGTCTGAGCTTTGTGCTTTTGTCTATGAATTTACATCTTTTAGAAGGCTAGAGAGCAATCACTGAGCTAACGGGGTCTCTTTGGTGTATACCTGCACCGTGTGGATACAGGACCTTGGTGACGTATCAGCATCCCCTGGCTTAAAAGGAAGTTTCTGTGCAGGATGCCCACAAATTCCAGTGGCACTTGCTGCATACCTTGTTGGGAGTCTATTTGGGAAAGCCCTCAGGCTGATCTGCCCACCCCGGGGCACATGGGAGCAGCTGGCCCCTGTTTTGCAGTTGTTCTGCACTGGCCACAGGCTTGTGCTTCGAGTGGGCTGAGGGAGTGGGAGCCTGGTAGCATGTTTTTTCCCATCACCACTGTCATACGTCCTCCTGATGCAGGGATAAGACAAAGCTGGGTGCAGGTGCTCAGTGGGGCCTAAGGGAACTCTGGCCACTGTCTTGCTACACTTGTGCTGGCGGTCTGCAGTGATGATATAGTTACTGAGAACAATAAAGGTTTTGCGAAGTAACCAAGATGGCTTAGGCAGAAGGATGTGCTATTAATGATGGTGTCTTATCTTGACCAGAAACTGTGAAGTTACTAGCAAATGGGGAAGTGCATTCTTGAACACGTACATAATTTTCCAGTCTTTATAAATTAGTGTGTTATAGTACTTCTCCATTTGTGTTCTGTATTTTTGTATTTTCAATCTTCCCCAAAAATGCAGGTTAGTGCACCTTTTGAAGCTGTTACCATAATTCCGATGTCGGTTTTTTTGCCTTTTTTTTTTAAAGTAGAAAGCTATTCTGTGGTGAAGGCTGATGTTTGTAAAAGTTCTTGTACTTGTGAGAAGAGCCTTTTCATTTAGCTTGTCAGTCATCTGTAACTTTCATTTTTATCTTCAGATGTATACAGCAGCTGGGAGAGGCACGCTCTGAGTTGTGTTCATTGCTGATAAACACTTCAAAAATCATTAAAAAGAAGGCTCTTTAATGCTGAGGAAAAATCCTGCTTTGTTGTCTCCTTCCATGAAAATATAGAAGATTGTGTGTCTCATTAGCATTAACGTTATCTGTTACAAATCTGCCGAATATGTCTAGAAGAATAAGCATGCAGTTTTTTAGCATTATTCTCAGCTATCATAATGTTGTTTCATCCTTCATCAGCATCTGTTGCAAACAGCATCTCACACAGTAAGCTTGCAACTCAAACTCTGTGCATTAATCCAGTTTTGTTTGCGGGGTGGAGAGGCTAAGAAATAGCCAAGTCTCTAGTGGACACTGCGTGGAATTAGTATCAAGGTCATATGCATTAAGCAATGCAGTGAATGTAAAATTCAGTAATTTGAAATCATAGTCCAGAAGCTTTTTGCTTTGACCCAGAATACTTCTAAAATTTTAGTTTGCTGACATTTCTTTACAAGCTGTCCAGGTTTCTATAGCCAGATGCCTGTTCTGCAGTGTCAAAACCTATTAAACGCCAGGTTATACAAAGTCAGGACGCTTATGTGTAATCCATGTTCCTCTCTCTTTGGGTCTTTTTATAAAATGAGAATCCTAATATCGCATTTAATCAACACTAGTATTACAGAGCTTGCTTGCTTCATCAGTTGCTTCTGGAACATTTTTAGGTGGAAATGTACTGTGATTTGCTGAAATTACACTTTATTTCTCATATTTTAAACAGTGACAACACATAGAAAATTAAGACAATAATGTGTCTTATTAACACAGTGTTTAGCAGTTAGAAAAGGGGAGCTCATGACTGGAAGTTCATAAAGCAAGTGCTTTTGTATTTCAGTCTTTATTCTAAAATTAATTCCATGACTGAGAATTAAAAAGGTCACTGGTAAATGCATATCTGAAATATAATGCCTTAGCAGTGTAGTCTTCATTCTGCAAGCTGATTTCAGATATTCAGCTGTGATAAGAACGTGGTCCATCACCTTTTAACACTTGAAGTGTCAATGACCCATAGGTTTTCCAGTGGTTTTCAATACCTGAGCTGGTAATTCTGGTGGAGGAGAGGATAGAAGGGTATTGTAATGTGGATACCTTGACAGCAGAGACCATGCACAGGAAAGATGTTTTATCATTTTTGTAGAATCATTTAGGTTGGAAAAGACCTTTGAAATCATAGAGTCCAACCATTAACCTAGCACTGCAAAGTCCACCACTAAACCATGCCCCTAAGCACCACATCTACGTGTCCAGGGATGGGTGATTCCACCACCTCCCTGGGGAGCCTGTTCCAGTGCTTGACCACCCTTTCAGCAAAGACATTTTTTCCTAACATCCAGTTTGTTCAGAATGTTGCAGGAGTTGAGGTGTGGTTGCTTTTCAGTTATATTGTTGAATTTACTTCTGGAATTTTTGGAGGGATTTCAAGAGCATGTAATTTTTTACATTTCAGGTGTCAGGCTGTGCAATGTAATATGAATTTATATGATTTTGAGTTGGGTCCTCAGTTACTGTTTTACTTAGAAATGTCTGTATTTTTTTAAAATGACAGTCTCACACTATATTTGCTTTATAATTATTCTCTTTTACTACCAATAAACTTGCATGTATAAGGAAGTTATAGGCTTCACTTCACAGGGGGTACACCACCCTCCCAAAAAACGTTCCAAGAACAGAAACCATACAGAGAAGTTGTGGATATTATAGCCATCTGTGTGTGCTGAACTTTTTCTGCTTTAAATATAAGGGTTTGGCATATCTGAAATTGAACTGATGTTAAGCTCTTCTTAATATTTCTTGAAAATCCCAGAATTTATTCATAGCACATGCGTTGTGGTGAAACCTAAGTAGTCTTCTGAGAAAATATTTTTTTTCTGAGATTTTATCACTACTTTTTTAAAGTAGGTTATTTGTTATGAAATTTCAAGGAAAAGAAATGTTGAGAATTATAAGAATAAACAGATAAAACGTTAAATAGGAACTTTCAAAAATCACATTTGTTCAGCGTAGTTGATGCTCACTGAAACATTTAGTTCATTTTTCCTTCTCCTGTTAAGCATCAGCTTCCCATTTACTTTCCTCTGTGTTTTGAATAAACAGTGAAATTCAGGACAGTGAACTTGCTAGTTTACTTCCCATCCGTTTACTGTGAGACTTGGGCAATATACTTGAATTCTGTTAGCTAAAACCTTGGCAAATCCTTCACTGTTGCCTGAATGTATGATCTGTGCTGGCTTTTCAACGTGTTTAATAGGCAATAAACTCTCCTGTTGAACAAGAGGCCTGGTTATGAACGTACAAGCATTTAGCTGACTTAACCTATTGGTTTCAATGAACGTATTTATTCCAGTAACTGTTAACAGTGTAACTTAAGGGATCCTAATGTGTCTCAAGATGTTACATCTTCAAGTTACTGATTTTTAATTGTTTATGTACTTTCCTGTATTGTTCACTTAGCAGTGGACTCCATTTGAAAGGGATTAAATAAATACTTGAGTTTCTCTGACACTGTTGTTCTTTTATCTGATTCCTTCTTTATAAATCTTTGGTTTATCTTTTCATTTCTCTGTTTTTCTTACCCTCTTCCTTTCTATTTCCACTTCCACCTTTCTTGTGTGCTTTTTGAACTGAAATGGCTGTGTCTTATCCGGTGGGTTGTGTTAGTGATCTTGGCTGGATGCTGGGTGCCCACCAAGGTGCTATCACTCTATCACTCCCCTCCTCAGCAGAATGGGAGGGGAAAAATAAGGTGGAAAAAAAACCCCAGACTTGTGGGTCAAGATAAAGGCAGTTTAATGAAGCAACAGCAAAAGTTGTGCATGTAGAAGCAAAGGAAAACAAAAGCAGTTACTCTCTACTTCCCATCAGCAGATGATGTTCGGTCACTTCCCGGGAAGCAGGGCTTCAGTGTGGGTAGCGGTTGTTCCAGAAGACAAATGTCATAATGCGTGTCCCACCTTCCTCCTCCTTTCTCTTAGCTTTTGTATCAGAGCAGATGTCATATGGTATGGAATATCCCGTTGGTCACTCTGGGTCAGCCCTCCTGGCTGTGTCCCCTCCCAAGGTCTCGTCCACCTCAAGGCTACTGGTGAGAGGGAGAGGGGGAAAGGCTGGAGAAGCAGCCTTGATGCTGTGTGAGTGCTGCTCAACAGCAGCCGAAGCACTGGTGCATTCTCACTGCCCTTCTGGCTCCCAGTACGAGGCACGGCACTGTGAGGGTGCTGTGGGCTCAGCCAGACCCCGTGCATGGGTGGGTATTGGACTGGCTTTTGGGAGTTTATTGTGCTCGCCCGCAAACTCTGAAAATATTTTTCATCCCAAGCAGTGTGACTGCTTGGGTTTTGTAGAGCACAAATAAGGAAAAATACACCTTCCACCGCTATGTACATAGAGGATATTTAGTATTTCCTTGTTTTACATTATGCCGAAGGGAAATTATTGATACAGCTCACCAGTGTTTCCTATTGACACTTGGTGGATTGATGGTTGCTCTTCTTTTTTTTGGTTAGTATCATTGTTTATACTAATTATGGTACTCCTCTCTTAGAGCTTGAAACTGGTAATGATTGCTTGACTGAATTTGTCAGGTCTCTTGCTAATAGGACAAAGATGTGAGAATGGGAGCCCATTTGTATGGCTTTGGAGAGGGGCTGACACTTCTGACGAAGAGTTTGGAGGTTGGGATTAGGGACCACCAGCAGCAGAACTCTGGGTGTCTTAACCTGCCTGTATGGCCAGGAAATCTAATATACAGAGGCTCAAGGACGTGTATTATAGTTAAAAATGATCCACATTAGGTTTCCTTGCAGAACAGAGATCGGGGCCTATAAATGAATGATAAGGAAATTAGGGTGATACTAGAGGCAAGGCTAACACAATTATTTGGGAGTGAATTCAGAGCAAACTGAATGTATTACTTCAGACCTAATTTTCTTAATGAAATTAAATTTGTTTCAGGATAGCTGGTGAGAATTGTCTGTGTAATACTGTTGTTTGGAAGTCAAGTATTTAATAAACTTGAATATTTTGTTCAGATACTGGACAATGTCCCATTTCATGATGCTGTTGAAATGAGAAAGTTTACAATGAGTAGTGTTTCTAGAGTGTCTAAAAGCTATAGCAGAGGCCTTCATATGGATGACATATTTAAGTATTAACCTTGAAAAATGGCATGTAGTGGAAAGTAACTATGTTCTTATGTAAACTTACTTTGATATGACAAAAGGTTGTTTCCTTAAAAGTTAAAACAACTGGATTGATTCCATTTTTTAGTTACGTAAACCGGGAGCTTATTTCTAAGGTGTACACATACAAATATATTTTCCACTTGTCTAAACTAAATCTTTGGTGTTATTTGCATTATAAACCATTGTACTTCAACTTAAAATGCCCAGATTTACTAGCATGGCGGTTGGATTATTTTGTATAAATATTGCATTTGAGCTGTTAAGTATTTATGATGACAGTGCAGTAACTCTTCTGACCTCATTTGTTGATGTGAAGTTAGTTTAATGACAAGGAGGGTGGTTACCCTTCAGGAGAGTAAATTAAATTTCTGTACCATTACAGTTTCCATACATGGACTCTTCAGAAACGCAATCTGAAGAGTTTCATGGTTGCTAATTTTTTTTTTTTTTGCATGTTTAATTATTGGTATCTAAAAGCTGAAACAGGTTATCTTTCTATAATGGGATATAGTGCTGTTGAATATCAGAATTTTTTATCTTGGTTTCCTTTATTTTATCAATACCTGCTGAGCAACTGTTACCAACAAAATATTCTTTGAAGTCTGGTTTACCTAAGCAGAAATGACGGACATAACAGGACTGTCTTGTTTTAGTAAGAATATGGTAGATGAGTGATGTTATGTAGTCTTGGATGCTAACTTCATTCTTTTTTCCTGCTAGAACGCCCGGTAGCGTTCTCTGATAGAATGAAGGGCTTAACTCAAAAATTATTTTCAGAGTAATTGGTTTCTTTACATTTGTGCCATGGTACTTTTCATGCTGGAAAGAGGCTGAAAGTTTGCTTATGGGGTGTGTTTTACAAATCTGCTTTTTTATATGCTGATTTTTCTAGTGTAATATATTGATTGAAGGGTAAATTATGAAAAAAGTATGAAATCTTTGCACAGAAATCTAGCTTTTTAGATAAATTATGTTATAAAATGAAGTAATGAGAAACCAGACAAGTGGAAAAGGATTTTGCTTAGTAGTATAGATGAGTTATTCAGTTCCTGGCTTCCAGCAAGCTAAATGACCATTTCTTTATTCAATTATTTTAGGGGGGCTGAGGAGGAAAGAGGGAAAGAGATAGAGAAAGGAGAGAACTATTACATTTTAGAAAATTCTAAACATTTCCAAAACACTGAGAATTGTCAAAAAGGTTAGATAGGGCTTATTTGCATCATGAATATTATAAATACAGTGATTATATAAAGCATTTGAGTGCATATTCAGAAGACCTGTCTTAGGAAAAGTCTTATTTTTTTCTCTTAAATCCAAGCACTTTTAAATATAACAGGACTTTCAGCTGGAAAGGTAGAATACATTGGCAAAGGTGGGATAAATATGTTTTGTATAAACTCGTGTGGACAGGTTTTAGAAACCTGTTCATTATTATGTTAAGACTGATGTTCAAATTTGCAGTCAAGTTCAGTTATACATATAGAAGATCTTATGAGTTGTTTTAAAAATGTACTGGAATGTACTGAAATCCAGATTCAACGTTAGCTCCTGTCTCTTCTGCCAGAGGAAGCCATTGTCTCATATCTGCCAGCCAGACTCTTGCTGTGGCTATTCCTTACCCTAATGTTTCAAAGTGAGTTACCTAACCAGTGTAAACAGTAAGCTTGACTTCCCCCGCCCCCCCCCCCAAGCAGTGATGAGCAGCTAAGAATAGACTGAATGGGGTTCTCCTTTCTTCTGAATCCAGCTGTAGAGCAGATGTTTGCCCACAGTTTCATTTCCAAATTTGACACAGTCTTGGTTTCCCCTTATGTGAGGGATTCTGCAACCAGAACCTCCCTCCTTTTATTGGAAGCACAGGAGGTGACAGAAGCTGAGAGTTTCCAGGTGTTGCACAGCAGCAAGGATTGACCAAAGCAGGCAGGTACTTGGGCAAGGGGCTTGCATGAAATTGCCTATGGTGGACTGGAGTCTATAGTCTTTTCCTTCAATGAATTTACAGCATCACTTGAATGCTGTGAGGCTTCCCTCGTCTGTGGACGGATGCATTTTCAGAATCGGTGAAGAAAAAGAACTGAAATTCTTGGAACAGAAACCTAGGTTTTGGGGTTTTTTTTTGTTTGTTTTGGTTTTGCCCTCTGTGGACTGCATCTGTTTTGTGGATAAATGGTACTTAAATTAGTACGTGGCTAAAATGTTAATTGTACTAGTTCAGGTAATTCAGAATTGATGTGTATCTTTTTTTTTTTTTTTTGAATGCTTCAGTGCATATGCAGTGCAGAAGCTTTAATACATACATGAGCATGCAACATTTGGTAACGAGACATTATTATCAATTTAAGCGCACAGATGGTACCTTTAATGCTATACAAGGCATGAAGAGACATGTTGCCAAGTTCTTCTTTTAGTTATACTGATGCTGACTATAATTCTGCGGTTCTGGAATTATATCTGTTCTTAGTCCTGGCTTTGGGGGGAAAAAAACAAACATAGTATCTGAAAAATTATTCGTGCTTTTTTCAGGTAGCAACGCAAACAGATGATTTAATTATTGTTAAACTTATCCTGCAGTGAGAAATTCTCCTTTGATGCATACGTGCAATGAAGTGAACTCAAGTCTACTCTTTGGAGTTTAATTTTGGTTTTGATTTCTGCATTATTAAGTATGTACAAATTTCAGTTAGCAGCAGCTTCTCTGTTTTCATATTTTGTTAGGTAAGCTGAAAAATGCCTATAACAGTCTACATACTTACATGTGAAAAGTGTGGATATAATTTAAAGCATGTTGTGTCAAGCTGCCATTATCTTAAGGAACAGCGTGCTTTGCCAGTAATAGAGCATCTGCTCTCTGTTGACATTGTCAGAAGTTGAGGTCAGTAATGGTATTATGATCTACTGTACACTTAGCAAAGAGCAGGGTAAGGCTTTTCTGGTTCTGACATGTTGTGGGTTGTGTTTGCCTCCACCACCATCGCTGCTGGGTCTGATTATAAAAAACAGTACTGTTTGTAGTTTCCTTACGTGTATTTGCACATTGATTTTACTATGCTCTCAGAGATGTAAGAAGCTGCTAGTATTTTGATCTGATTATAAAATATAAAAGATTTTTTCAGGCACACTGCTGGTGAATTTAACTTCTTTGATCATCAGGATAATATTCTCATCTATGTGGTGTGTCTTCTGAAACCTGGAAACAGAGATCTGTGCTCAGATTGCATCACACCAAAGCTGACAGGGTTGGGTATGGCTGAGGAGTGATTATGAGGGCTTAGATGGCATCAGAGAGCACTACGAAGGATGACAGGTAGGAAACGGAGGTATAACATGGGTGATGTGAGTACAGCCCCTTGTGTCAGTAGATGCAGCAGAGAAAGGGAGTGTGATCAACAGTTGCTGTTACCATATTGTTTTAGTAACATTCTGCTGATGCAGCAGAGCTGTGACCATAGCAAATCACACAGCAAAATGTGCTCTTCTCGGCACGTTTTGCTGATGCTTCTGGAGGAAGAGGAACCTAAAAGCTGTTCCTCTACCAGTGAAAGCATTGTTAGTAATACTCTACCAGGAATGAATATGCTGTATATTTTTAATGAAAAGCATAAGAAACTGAATCTCCACCCCCTACCCCACCATGTGAAATTGTCACTAGAGTCTGTTTTGGTCTAACAATATTCTAAGTCATTGACTAGTAAACCAGAAGAGCTTCTTCGTTGTCCTGGGGTATTTAATTAAACAGGTTTAGAAAAAATAGGACAAGATCTTTGCTTTTAATTAAAATGCTGATTCATAATTACAGGATGCACGTATGACCTTAAAATACTGTCTAATAATCTGTTTCTTGTCAGATCTTCTAAATGCTATAGTAGCAGTAACATTTCTTGTAAGAGTGGTTTTGGTGATCAAAAGCAGCTCTATTTCAGCACAGCACTTTCTGGTTAGTAATACTACTCAGGTACAGAGTTTGTTTTTAAACTTAATGAGTGCTCTTTGTTAGGAAGTGAAGTACAGCCTCTTTGAAGCTATCAAAATTATATATTTGTGGTCCTGCAAGCTGTTCTGGGCACACCGACCTCTACCCATGTATGAAGAGCTATTAACTTTGGCGGTGTGCTCAGCAGTACCAGAAGAATGGAGGAGTGTGTTCACACAGTCTGGTTCTAGTCTTGCTTAGATGTGTAAGGAAGGTGCTCAAAGCTGGAATGTGTTACCTGGGATATTTTAAATACGTAGTATAATTGGATCTTATTGATTACTCTTCCTGTCCCTCTGTGCTAGGTAAATATTTTATTACATTTGCAACACAGATACTGACGTAGTGTAGAAGTCCAGCTTGAGGCACCTGCCTTTGTGTTTGTACTCCTGAAACCTTTGCTCGCTGTCAATGCCGGGGCAGTTCTCTGCGACGACTGCAGAGCTAAAGCTTTTAAGGTGTTGCACGTGTGACCCAGGGGCTGTTTGATGGTTTCTTCTCTCTCATTCTAGGGTCTGCTTGGGGATCATTTTTATAAGCTTGCATGTACTTTTACAGTGTGTTCTTTCTTCACTGGTCTGCAACTTACGCCAAAATGTAGTGTATATAGCATGTCTTACACAGGTTGTGTATGTATGTGTGCTTTGTTCTCTTTATTACCCCCAACTGGTTTGCACCACTCCAAATCTGCATTTCTTCAGCGTGCCATTGGTGAGCTGTTTGCAGCCTTTGCTGCCAGCCTGCGCTTGCTCATCACCCCATGCCCATACAACTCTGCGAGGCAGCTTGTTTTTCTGCTTTTTAAGGCCTCTGCTCTCATACCAGGCCTGTATTCCTCCACACTAATCATAAAGGTTTAATTCTACACAAAATAACTACTTGTTACTGCTGTCTATATACAGCGATGGTTTTGCTACGTGAAAATAAGCAAAAGTAACCCAAATCAGGCATAGCTACATGGCTGTTAGAAAGATTTGCTGTTAAGCTATACTAGGTGGTTGGGACAAGGTCAGACAGTTTCTAGCAAGCCTTGGTCCTGAGACCCACCCAGTGAGTATGGAGCCTGTGCACTGTCGTTGGCGATGCCATATTTACAGGGCTACGGTTGTTTCTGTGATGTGACAGAAGTCAAAGTAATCCTGAAAATTTGGTATGTGAGAATGGATTGCAATCGTAAAAGTAATCTTTTAATTTTTTTTGGTTGCAAACCTGTACAGCTTCTGAGATGTCCCTCTGAAGAGCTGGTTACGAGGAAGCTGTGGAAATTATTTTGGCAGCAGGTGCATTCCCCAAACTGTTGTCTTATCAAAACCGGTTTGAGACTGTTGAGGGGTATGCATGCTTTGAGGAGCATGTACTTAGACACTTGTTGAAATTACCAGGTTTAGAAATGTATAATGTTCTATAATGTTTATGTTACATCAACTTTTTTGACTTATTCGAGTTGTACTTTTGAAATACAATGTACATATGTGAACTGCAAAGAAAAGTTTAGAACCCATCCACTGTGCTGCAGGGTTTTGCACACTGTACTGCTGAACTTTTTCTTGGGTCAGTACCTTTGGGGACAGTTAACTACAGGGGAAAAAAGGACCAGTGCTTTATACTGACACACTGATGCAGTGCCTGCATGTGGAAGTTGAATAGGGAAGGACCCTCAGCCAGTGTAGCCGGCACAAGGCAACGCCATCATTTGTTCTCTTCTTGTGTCCTCTTCCCTCAGATCTGCAGGCATACCCTCGTGGCATCATACACGCTATTAGAGCTATCTCTGAGGCAGGTATTTTCAAATAGTGCAGTGCAAATGCAACAGTAAAAGTCCTTTCTGGATAACTAATCCATTTAAATATTAACTGGGGACAAACTGCTAATGTAGTGAAACCTTACATGTCCAACCTACCTGTTCTCGCTTTCAATACAGGTTTTAGAATAGGAAGGAAATAATTGCATAGTTGATGGATAACAGGTGGTGCAGGTATCTGTCATGGTAGTTTTAAGGCAATAACCTTGAATTTTTTCCTTCAGAGAAATCCTGAGATTAATATAACCATTTAGTCTTGGATGTTCTCAGATTCCTTACTTGAATATGGAGTTAATTTTGATGCAGCAGTGTTATTCTTGAGCAACTCTATAGCTTCCCAGTGTTGCTGCAATAGTTGTCTAAATTAAAATTGGGAACAGTCATAATTGTTTAAAGTGATGACAATAAACTAAACAGATTGTCTGTTCATTTTAGAAAGGAGCTAAAATGCACATAAAATGACAGAAAAAGACAATTTCAGTGTCTGCTGCTCACACGGGATTAATTTTCAGATGTTCTCTAACAGAAGTTAGTCATTCTGTTCAGCTGGAGGGAAGGTACAGATCAATAAATGTAGATTATAGACAATACTGTGATTATTACCAAATAAATACGCTAGGCCGAGTTACACCTGTAGGTCAAGTTTGATTTTTAACGTATTCCAAAATGACTTAGAAAGTACTAGAGACCTGTAGTTGGAAGTCTGCTATTGGAATTTCTGTATCAGAAGGAATGAATCACCTTTAATAATGTGTTCAAGTCATATGAGCCATACGATTTTTGCTGACTGTGTACAAAGATATTTGTGTTAAAGTGGCCGTGGCCTGTGTGTTCTCACTTGCTGTGTCATCTCAGGAGACTGGAGTCTGTGGCCTTGAGTACCAGGTAACCGTCTACCTGTGAAGTTCTGTACTGTTACAAAAATAACATTCTCAAAAGTAAGACTGGTCACAGTGGAAAGAAGGTTGTACCAGACTGGCATGGAGATTCACTGGCAGAACACTTGTTTTCCTGAATGCTAATTTCTTTTTTAACCTTTTGGTCAGGTTAACTGCCTACGGAGGTGACATTGCATTTTGTGTAAGATTGCTAAGCCCCACAAAACTGAAATTCTCATTGTTAGGACACTAACCTTGTATGTGAATTTGTTGAGGTTTTATTTTTCCAAAACTTGGAAAAAAGAAAACCAATTTTTTTTCCTTACATAAAGCTATGAATTTAAAAAACCCAAACAACTCACCATTGTAACTTGAAAAACAATTGATATCTCTGTTTTCTCATCTTGGCTAGGTCTGCCTGCTCACCTAATGCTAGTTTTAAAACTCTGATATAGGGGGCCAAAGCAAGAAGCAGTATGACATCTTTTTTTCTTTAACTTCTCCCTGTGATTAAAAAGAAATTGTAGTAAGGAAATGGATGCGTTTCTACACAGTACATAAGCATTTCTATGGGAGATTTCAGCAGTTCAAAGACAGCAGCTGTTGCAGCACTGTAATTTGCTCTCAGTAGAATGTACCATTTTTACTGGTATTTTTTTGAGGATGGTTTTGCAAGTCAGTTATCAGAACCTCAATTATATAATCCGGGTTTAATCACAGACTAGTGTAAATTGAAAGAATATTTTACACAGAAAGCCAAACCGATCAGGCTCATCAGCAAAGACCTGATTTTGCAAGAAAACCTTCACTGTTTTGGTCAACAAAAATATGTAGTAGCATAGGTGACCACCTAAGACCTTTCTGGGAAAGGTGCTGGCTGTGCAGGTCACAAAAATGTTTGAAATTGTCATCCCTTCTGCAATAACATTTAATTATATAATATTTGGGATTGGAATCTTTTAACATGTACTGGGAGAATGTAAAGCATGAGTCTGTTAGCTGTATTCTTGTCTGAAACATAAAATTTTTGAATTCTGTTCCAAGCACATAGTTAGGAGAGAAAGCACTTTTTGTATCTTAAACAGAAACAGTAATTCCATATAGGACCTTGCAAGGTTTAAAGCCTTACCTAAGCTTCTGATAATGAAAGTGCAATAAAGTGCCAACTATTAATAATAGTTAATTTGAGAGGAAGAGGTTGCTAACCTAGAAGAAAGATTCTTCATAACATATGCATGTTTCCTGTTACGGGGCAATCTTTTTCTGTTGTGTGTTTTTTGTGGTGTGTGGTGGGTTTTTTGTTGGGGTTTTTTTTTTCCCCTTCTTTCCCAATTGCACTTGGAAAGCCATGTTTTGGAATGCTCTCAGCCTAGTGTTTCTATATGTTTTAAGATGGATAGCTAAGAAACTGCAGGAATGTCAAAAACTTTTTCAAAAAGTTGCCTCTAGAAATTTACGATTAAAATTGTTTTATCTACTGGTACGGTAAAGCAAAGATAGTTTAAATATATTCTAGTCTGAATTTGCATTTCTCCTTCAGTAGTTGCTCCGTAGAGGTGTTCCTTCTGGAGGAGTAAAAGACAATGAATGCCAAAGTCACATGCTCTGGGAACTTTTCCGCGATCTTGTAATCAGAGCTCCATATAAAGAAAACTTCCTTTGTGAAGGTGCTAATCTAGGAAGTAGCCCATATTAATTACGTAATGGGAGTTGCTTTAGGTGCAATTTCTAAATGTTACTTTGTTACAGATGACTCTTTGCTCTTGAAGTGATATTATATTTAGTAATATGCTTAAGAACGCTTAATTCTTTGTTAAAAATAGGTAACGCATTTTGGTTTTTAGCAGCAGAATTACTTTAATAATGTAAAATATAATTGTTAATTTTTTCAGTCCAGCCCAAACTAGGAGAAATCTTTGAATTGATCTGCTTACTATCTCTTAGTTTTCCAAAGTTACTTTTAACCTTCCACTTGTGTAACACGTTTGGATTATAGCTAAATGAGTAGAACATCTGGACAAATTAAACTTTTTAAAGGAAAGAAGAATTCTTTCTTAATTAAAATTAATTAATTTTCTTAAAGGAAAGAATATATGGATTATGTTTAACTGTGGGATAGACATATCTTAATAATCCTTTACTAATTTAGTAATATCATGATCCATATGCAAAATAATTTTTATTCACCCCTTATTGATTCAGAATATTTGGTTAAGTTACAGCTAAGGATACCTAGGTTTGTTTACTGTTACTGTATTGATTTAAACTCAGAGGAGAAATGGTCAACAAAAGGCAGTGCCCATCTAATAATACTCTCTCAAGCATCGTGTTAACTAAATTGACTGAGATTTTTGCAAGCAAAAACCTGATTTTTAATTTCAGCCCTCAAGCATGTTCCTTTAACCTCACTTAACTGCTTAGTGCTTTATTTTGTAGGCAGCAGTGTAGGTATCTTTGCAGTAGTTGAACCAACAAAATTCTGCACCTGGGTTGACAATTTTTAGAAAGCTATCTCTGGCTTTCTTTCCTGGCATAAAATAATCTAAAGCAAGAGTATAAGTGTTCTTGCAAGAGGAGTAGTTTAAATGTTAACTATCTTATCTGTGCTATCTGTCAGGTTGAGCTGGTAGAGGAACATTATCCCAGGTTTTATCGTGACTTATTTTATGACCTGTACTGTGAATTACATCCACGTAGAATAACAAATACTCAGAATTACTGGAACTGCTTTTATTTAATAAAATGGCTTCTGTAGGAATTTACTGAAGTATCAGAGTAGCTGCTCAAATGTAAATGAGTACAAAATTACAGTTTGAGTACACATTGGCCTGAGATTGAAGTTCAGCTACTTTTATTCTAGAATACTCAGTTCTAGTGGTGCAGGGCTTTATTGCAATCAATCATCGCTTCTTCGAAGCTAATGAGCCCACAGCCTTAGTCATGACTAGCCAATTGTACAACCTTCTACTGTTCTCCTGTTTATTCTAAATCTTCATCTAAACTGGGGTTGCTGAAAACTTTTCTGATATGAATAATGAAAAAATTATGATCTGGAGAAAAAACTGTTTATCATATAGAGTTTACAACAGTGTAATTGGATCTTGAAAGCTTTTTCATTTTCATTAACGACTTTAAAAAGTCTTTTGCAGTTGGGTTACTATTGAACAAGTTTTTTAAACTTGTTTACTTGTTTATCACTTTTTAAAACAAATGATGTACAACACTGAAATTTCTGACAATTGCCTTTTTTAGTTGTTCTACAAACATTTTTATTTTCTCATCTTTTGTTTGAAGCATTATGAATATTAGAAAATGTTCAAGAAAACATATCTACTGAGCCCCATACAAATAACCCATGGGTGTTTCTTGTCTTCCAAATAAGGAAGCATTGATTATTTGAAGAAATGAAATTAAGGAAAAATAACTATTTGATTATGTAGGTTGCAGAGTGCACGTTTTGATTCAGTCTTGGAAATTTGGGGGAGACTTTTGTTACTGTTTGTTTGTTTGTTTGCTTGTTTTTCCTTAGCATGGCAGTTGTGATAGAGGAGCTTGTTGAAGGTGTGCTGGTCTGTTGTACACTTGGTTCTGGCTAGGTTGTGCAGACTCATTAAGAAGTCTTAATTCAGAATTCTCAAACTACATTTTTCTGTAGTAATGTGTTCCTTAAGGTATCAGTAATTTGTTCATTAAATAGTGTGAGCAGTGTTCCTGCAAAGAACAATTTCTTTTTTAAGGTGGTGTCTGATTTTAACTGTCTGAAATTGAGATACTCCAAATTCCATATATTCTTCTGAAAACTTGCGTGGAAATAGAAATGTTATTCATTGAAGATCAGATTGGTTGCATTGAGTTATGAAAAAAAGAGGGAGAGAAAAAACCATTTGCCTACTGGGCTTGTGCAGGAGTAAAAGTCAGAGCCACCTGTTTAATATTACCTGTGTCTGCCCTCATGGTTCCCAGAAATTATCCTTTGGTCTTATGATTCAGGTTAATCTGACAGTTTTAAAAAACCCAAACATTGATAATTTAAAGGAAGTGTCCAGTTTCAGTCACTCTTTACCTCCAATAGAGGTTCTAACTGCCCTTTAGGAGGCATGTGGTATTAACTGGAGAGGTTTATGATTTGGAATAATTGCTGGTGTGTTTTTTCACTAATCATACAAAATACCAGGCTTGTTATCTGATGGATTTGTGTAAACCAAGGTCAAAAGAATTTTTTCCCCAAACTGGTCTTTGCTTGGTCTGCTTACAAAATGGAGCAGTACTTACTTCTGCCGGTTTTTTCAGTTCATAATATATAGCAAATGACTGGTGATGAGTGGGTTCTTCAGCAAAATTCCATTAAGTTCATGTCCCACGCACATTCTAACTTACTTCCAAACGTGAGAACCAGTACTTTACCTTGCTGTCATGTGTAACCCATTGTAAGTAGTGAAATTATTTATGCACACAATGGGACCTTTTAAAACTCAGGGTATGATTCAGCTTTTCTTGCATTAAATAGTACTCAAGGTGTAATTCTGTTTGTTTTGATTATTAAATGGTTATTGTAACACTTGATCAGAATGACTCCATTTTTAAGTAACCTACAAGGACGTGGTGGTGTGACTCATCCTTATACTGAACTATTTTTAGAAAATATTTATATTCTTACGTAGTACTGAAAGGAAGTGTACTCCAGTACGTTGACAGAGGAAAGAGTAAGTCCCTGCTCTGGAGGTGTTCTAAAGGTATAGATTAGGTAGCAGTTTTTTTTCTCCAGTGACTGGCTTCTATGAAATTAGAACTTTCTAGACCATGTTATTACTGAATGTGGACAAGGATGTAAGAGTTGGACATGAGAAATGAAATGCAAAGAAACTTCAAATCACTGTCTGGTTTCAGGTACATACATTTTCCGTACTTAATACGGCCACTGCCAGTGCCCTTGAGCATGTTGGTGGTTTTGAGGGGTCCTTTAGATATGTGTGCAGAAATGAGAGAAGACTTGTTGTTCAACTTTCTATATAAGACCAAATTAGAAAGTGAATAATGTGGTAATACAGAGATGGAACTACTTTGAATATGCAGAGATTTGGGATTTTTTTTATGTGAATACTGGCTTACCAGGTGTGTTCCGGTACCAGTGGTTTGGTAGGAGCGTATTTCTCTGCAGTGCCATTATCCTGAAAGCACAAGCTTTTGGGTGCTTTTTCTCGTTTTGGTGTTGTGCTACCTTGTGCTGATGTTTTTCAGAACATTGAAGCTTTTACTTTGTCTTAGTCTGTCATTGTGCTGTAAATTAAAGATCATATCATAACAGGTAATGAAAGAATATTCAGCACTTACCTACATTCCATTCTGTACAATTTATGAGCTTTTCTGCTGTGTAAGATTTTGATCTCAGTATTCCCAAATAAGGTAGTAATATTTCAGAACTGGAAGAAAGTCATGCTGTAAAACATACTCACAGAAATAGTAAAGTTGTCAGCAGCAGCTTCTAAAATACGTCTTGTTAAATATTTTAGGATTCCATTGTGTTCTCAATCATTTCCTTAGAAGGGACTGGGATCACCGAGGAGAATGTATAACTTTTCTTTGAGCAGCGGGTCTGTAGTCAACAAGAAGTAGTTTGAGGCTGCTGACCTTCTAAAGTCCTGCTGGAATTCTGTTTAGAAAGTTATTCCGTAGCTGTAAGGAGGGAATTTAGAATCCTGATGCATGAGAATAGAGGGGCCGCTGGGAGCAGAAGGCGATTTACATGTACCACGCTTTTCCTGAGGGTGCTCTGTTAGCCTGCTGTTTTAAAGCAACAAACTTTAAAAAATGATACAAATAATTTCTAGGGACAGGTAATTTTCATAATTTTCTGCGGACTTTGCTGCTGGGCAAACCTCTGGAGATTCTTACTGTTTTTTCATCACACCAAGCTATCAGGAAGGTGCTCACATGTGAGCAGATCTTTCTGGTTATTTGTACTTGGGCGTTTAGCTAGTAACAATAAACAACATTAGAAACTCAACATTTTAATGGTGTGGACATATAAGTGAAATTGATTCTGATAATTTATAAATTTTGTATTTGTTTTTGGGTCCTTGGTAGGTAGTCACCTGTTTTACTGAAAATATCTGCATTAAAAGGTTTGTTTCAAAAAAATATATAGCTAGAAGAACTTCATTAAACTGTAGTAAAGATGAATAAAATTTAATCCACTAACCAAAGCATGTCCTGTGGTTTAAATAAAATGAACTATTGAAAAAAATAAGCAATACTTTCAGGCCATTGGACATAAATACTGATGCATTAGTATAAGTAGTTAAAACTAATTTGGCTTTGCATTCTTAAACGCCCATATCCAGTCTCCTTAGCATGAATCTAACATTTTTTAATACAGCTTTTGCTAGGTTTAAAGAAAATGTCAGTAATGTTTAACCAAGCTGCAAGTTATTTCTCAGTGCACTAGAAACATATGATTATTCATCATGCATGCAAAGAAAATTGTTTCACCAAAATACTCTGGTGCAAAATTTGTTTGGAATGAGATCATGAAGCGCGTGCCACTGGAAGGGCTTTTTTTTGTTGCTATTGTAATTCTGTTAAATATAGTGAATATAAAGCGAAGAACTCTGTTTGGATAAAGTGGACCTTTTGCTTAGCTCTACCTTGTGAGGTTAGAAGATTGAACAAGATTATCTCCGTAAACTACAGGTATACCTGTAGGAGCAAAGAGAACCTGAAAGAAAGACAACTTGAAGACAAAAATAATTTGGTCAAAATCTTAGTTTATCTAATTTTTCCTTTCTAACTGGGCTGTAAAAAATCTTTCCCATCATGTTCTCCTAAACTTACTAAAAGCTAAAAGGCTTCTGAAAAAATACTCCTCACTTTCCTCCATCAAAAAAAGGTTCTTATATTTATAACTATCGATAATTCACTTCCCCTTCAGTTACTGAAATGAGCTGTGTTAATCTCTGCAGTCCCAAAGAAAATCATAATCTGTGAAAGCAAATTGCAGTGCCTTTTTCTTCCCTGGAGTACTCCTGTATGCATTGCTATGCAACTAGTCCTAATCCAGTTTGTTCCCATTATGCATTAGATCTCATGACTTCGCCTAGTACAAATTACTGCCTGTGAAATTATGGTAGGCTTGCTCAGGTTTTCCGAACTTACTTCTGTGTAGGCTGATTTAGTTTTGACTGCTGTTAACTGTGTTCGTTCATAAAATTTTGTTTTGCTAATCATATTCTTGCTAGTCTAGCTAGAGATATTGTATCCTCTTTAACCTTAATTGCATCACGCCTTATTTTAACATGCAACTCTTTGCTAGTCTTGTAATTCATTCCGTGTCTTTTTAGACAGGTCATTGTGTGTCTGATTTAAAGTACCTAAGAACATTTTGTCAAGATATGTCAATACCTACATATAATAGGATGGAAAGAGCTCTGGATAAGCCATGAAACACTTGGTCTGTATTACTACATTTTTTCCATCCAAATCCTAAATGTCTTAATGTGGGAAGCTGAAGCTATACAAACTCTGACATGTAAGATGGAAATTTTGACCAAGTGGTATAAATAAAGTTATAACAGTTTGACAAGTATCTGACTATTTTAAAATATATTCTAAAAATCTTGATGGGGTGCCCTTTGCTGGTTGGCATGCTGCTCAAAGAGGGCCGAAGGGAATTTTATGTTTTTGGAATTGTCCAGAAGGTCTGTTTAGGGTCCTGTCAGAGCTTTTGACCCAGCTCTCTAGTGAATGACACAAGTCTTGAGTATTCACTCCTAATACTTAAACACGGTTTTGTGTGTTGTGGTTTTCTTCTGACAAGTTTACATAGGGTCTTAGCCAAGAAAGAGCTGAGGTCAGAGATAATGTTTTGACGGCAAAATGGAGTTACTAAACTTATTAAAGGACATTTCTTTATTCATAGATTAATTTTTCTTCTAGGTTGATTGAAGGGCACTGCTTTTTGGCCTGAAGGAAGGGAGAAGCTTTTATTCATTGAGCTGAATCACTCTCTTGTTTTAGTAGCTATAAAGTCTGATTATGAAACGTTTCCCTAGGTTGCTGTGGCAGTCATCGTCTCAGGCTGGCCAGAGGAAAAACCAATCTAGGCTTTTGTCATATGGGAGATCAGATAATGATGATTTCTGGGTTTATAGCTCTGTTGCTGTTATTGGTAACTTCTGTGGTCCGATGTTCAAATTCTTGGAAGATGAAATCTGGTATCAAGCTAGCTTTGCTTTCATCTTTTTTCTTTGTGCTGAAGTTAAAGGATCCAGCTCTTGATACTTCTTCAGTCATTCCCCTCTAGATGAAAGGTCTTCAGTTATGGTTTCCTGTGTCATTTTATTTTTTTATATGGACTCTACATCTTCTGAAAACAGCTTCCCCCCCAAAGATAGAATATCTAAGACTTTACCTGGATGAACAGTTTTTAGTGTTCTGCTTGCTTGAGTATTGCCTTCGTTCTCCAGCGCGTGTTTTTGCTGCTTCATTGTGCTGGTGTAACTCTGTGTACAGCTGTGGTGTGAGACAGATGAGCAAATGTGTGTTAAAAGGCCCTTCCCCACAATTTTTAATAAACTTTTCTTAGCTAAGTGGATCCACATACGCCCAGTAGTTGCTTTCATGTAGTTGAAATGTTGTTGCCTTTGTGAGGAAGAGTGGCAAGATGGAAAGAGGGGAAGAAGAATGCTTGGTTTAGTCCGGTACCGCTGCTGGGAAAAAGAGACTTCTGTGTCCTTCCCTGAGTTTCTTACCTTGTCCAGGCTGGACCTAAACCCATTAGTATTTCATTATACATAGAACTAATGTAAAACGAGGAACTGTGGAAAACCTAGCCTTTAAGTCAAAGTCCAGTAAAATACAGTTTGGTTTAGAGGCTGAAAGTACTAAACCAGGAATGCTGTATTCACGTGGTGTAGCATTCTGAACTCATGTAAATTCCTGTAGCTATTTTAAGTTTGCTATTTTTTCAGTAAATAAACTTTTCACTGATGCTTCGTGCAGTGCAGGTATTGTCGCTTTGGCCTACTACGGCTTTTTCGGGTTTAGGCATCATCTGACCTACTGTAGCTGTCAAAAATTTCTATAAGCTCCGTATTACATGCCATGAATAATTGAAGAGATACACAATTATGGGTCATGTCTGATGTGAGTCAAAGTTTTACTACTGGGTGAATTGACATGGATATACTGTGAATTTATAGCCTCAGACTCTAGACTTGTCTGTTTTGAATTTTCAGAGCAGAATTTTAAGGGAAGAACACATTTAGCAAACCACAGGGTCTTGTGGGCTCAGACCTTCCAGCTGTGGATTTCTGAAGTTTGAATGAATACATGTGAAAAGATTGCAAAAATATTCCCCAATGCTATAGTAAAACCAATTTTTTAAGTCCTAATACTTTAAAGAAGATTTCAGAATTCTGTTTTCTCCTCTGTGTCTTTAAGTCTTATAGGCTAACGAGTTGCCATTTGGAACTGGTTGTGGTGTTGGCAGTTTGATCAGAAGTGCATTGTAACGGTTGCTTCTGTCACTGGAAGAAGTACAAGTACTGTGTGCAGTTGTATAGTTGGTACAGTACTTGGAGTCACTTGACAAATTAGCTGCAAGAGCGTACAGTATTTAGGCACTTGTAATGCTTCACTGCAGGGTGGTTATGAAAATGTTTAAGGAAAAGGTTACCAGTTTTAACAGATGTTTTTTTTTTTTTCCTTGTATAGTGTGATTTATAGAATGAATGAAATGACATCCATTCTAAAGAAAGTTAAGGATGTAGTCTCAGTATATGTTGTACAGTTTAGGGATGGGAAGTCTTAAACTATGTTTTTAAATGTTGGCATGGTTTCATGATTATTTTTAATGCACTTTCTGGTAAATTGTGGTAAGGTAGCATATAAACATACTAGCACAGCGAAGTCTTTGTCATATGTAGGTGTGTGATGCCATATTAGTAAATGTTTGCTTGCAAATTAAATGGTAAAAGAATTGAATTTCTTCCATAACTGATGAATAGAGTAACTACTTGCTTATATCTTCCATGTAAGGCTGGTACAGCATTCATCATGTTGGTATCTAACCATCTGCATTCTTTATGGAAAGTGAATTTATTGCTTGAAGCAAACTGAGCTGCTTTATCTACAGAAAGATACTCTCCAGACAGTCTTCATGAAAGTTGTCAGATGTTTCATTGTGACCCTCAAGTACTGTAGTTACTGTTATCTACTTAAAACTTGGTCTGGCTGGGCAAGTGATTGAAGACAGATATTAGGATGGATTCTAAAGAACTTGACCTAAACTTTATTAAATTGATATACTGACATTTTTTCAAGTTGGCAAAAATGTAAGGATTACAAGGTTTCTGCCATGTGATCTATAACGCAGGGCAGAATTCCCTCAGCATACCAAAAGGATTCAGCTCTTTCCTTGAATTCTTCTGTTTTCATGCTTGGTAGAAGAAACAAAATAGAGAAATAGTTGTCATGATTTACAATGTTATTTCCTTCTGTAAGCGTACGTATGATCCTTCATTTGTATTAAAGGTCTTTTAGCTGTACTGAATATTGTCTTCAAGTTATGATAGACTGAATCTTTGCACGGCTAAATGCAGTGTCTAAATTTTAGCATATATTATATTTACATTAATATGTACTAACTAGAAAATAACTTCATCCACAGTCAAGGGTAAAGTTAGAGGGTGTTAGCTTTTTCTCTGTTCCTGCCAAACAGATTGTCCATCTCTTTGTTATGTGGACACACACGGTAGGATTTGCTGTGAGTATACTGGTTGATTATATTATAGGCTACAGAAGAACATTCAAAGAATTCAATTTCAACCACTATGCACCTAAATTGAGTTCAAACCAATTCCTGAAAGGGGAAAGGATTTATAGCCTGTTATAACCTATCTTCAGCTATCTTTTACGGTTTTAGTCTTCTGCTAATCTTTTCTTACATGAACTTTCTGTGTTTGTTTTCATCCTAAAATGAACACACACAGGATTTTCTGACTCTCTGCCCTAACCTCATTTTCCTGCCGAAAAACAAAACTTCACGTAAATCTTTATGAAAAGAGTGTCAGTGATGTAGTTTTATTGTTAACAGCATATGGAAGCTGCCATCTCACATGAGGGGGGAAACCAAGGCTTACATTTTTGCTTTTAAAGAACAAAGAAATTCAATACAGTAGTAGGCAAAAATTAAGGAAATACAATTTTATTTTTTAAAGAAACATTCATCTGCGTCATATTGGTGTGGCAAGAGGAAATTCCCTGTGCTAGGGACAGGGCATATTGGGGCAGGAATAACTGAGATACAAATAAATAAAAGCTCTGCATTTACATTTTCAGTTTCATACTTCTGCTTTCTTCCTCTGCCTCTATATATAATGGCATAGCAAACATATGGGACAGCTCCTCATGGATATATATTTTAATTTTCTCCCTTACAATCCACTATAGTTGGCCAGCGTAAACATGTCAGGAAATACAACCAGGTCATACTGACCTACTTTGTGTTTGAAGGGCGGGAGAATTCTTTTCTATCCTTGTACTATGCTTTAGATGTATTCGGAAATAAGCCCAAATTGAGGGGATTGGTTTGAAATCTCACTTTCTCCCCACTTCTCAGAACGTGCTACTACAAGGAATCACTACCACTTCCAACATCTAAAAAGTGTTGCACTTTCTATTCTCTGCTGTAGCAATAGTTGGTGTTACATACATGCAAACTGTATTACAATATGTACAGACTAGTCTGTGCATACATATTGTCTGTACTATACAGGCTGTATATTATCAATATACAGACTACAGGCTGTATATTAATCTAAGCTGCCTTTTAAAATATTAAAGAAAATGAGATGCATGTAGGATTTGTCCATAGCAGTCTTTTAGCTGGGCCAGCTCCAGCGGAGTGGTGTCAGGATGGATTCCTGGTCTCAGGTTGCAGTGCCTGGTTTCATCCCTCCATATATTCTGGTGGTAGGTGGAGAGGGTGTATTTCCGCATCGGAATCTTAGATGCTGGAACAGAGACCCTAGACAGCCAGGATGCTGTAATTTATCAGACTATTTACTAGTCAATACCAGGTTTTATGGTGCTATCAAACTGCTATGTCTAGCTGGTATACACTGAAATCAGAAATTTAATTATAGAATACAAAGGGTAGATTTAAAGCTAGCTAGCTTGGGCGTTAAGATTAGTGCAGCTGCGGTGTCAGTGACTTCACTCTACAGACTGCAGGTTACTAAGCTGTGCTGATGTCTTGCTGCTACAACTTTTAAGACTACTAGTACTCGGATTCAGTTGACACTAGTCTACTTATTTATGCTATGGCTGCTTTGCTGTTAGCACTATAGGTAAAATATATATGTTAATAAGATAAATACATCTCCACACATCTGTCTTTGATGCAATGAAGTTTACAGTATATGTGTATTAATTACTTTTGACTCAGTTCAACTAATTGAAGAAATGTGATGAAAGTCTAGTGGGAGTTTAGAAGTAAAATATCTGTTGTGATAGACAATCTAAAATAATTACACACAAAGTGATTGCAAAGTATTTTTCTTCGGCTTAGAGCAAACAGTAATGTGACAAAGGCAGGAGAATGCAGTAAATGTAAGCAAATGTGGTCTATTATTTATTACCTTTTTGCAAAGATGTTTTGCACTGAATATTTGTGGAATTTGGTGAAACTTGGAAGTAGAGGGGAAAGCAGAGAAGTAAAGAAGCCTGATATAAGTTTGTGTCTTCAATACTTTTTGTCTTCTATGTCTTTAGCATATCAAATTAATTTCATTATCCCATCACTGTAGTAATATTTTGCCGCCTGACTTCACACTTTACCTGACTTGTAGCGTCTCAGGTCCCCAAGGATGCAGTGCTCCACATGGCGAACGGCTGGGGTTTTTTGTCTGGAAAATAGCCTGGAATGTAGTTGAACTAAATTATTGTGGCCTTTTCTTGAGACCTTTTGTGCTTTTCCAGAGGGGAGAATGGATGGTGTCTCAACACATAGTTCTTCAGAAATTAAAATATGCCCTATAATTTAATCTTATTTGGTAACGCGTCTGTGCTGCCCTCTCTTACGTAATGAACCAAAACCTGAGGCATAAAATGTTGTTAGTACTCCAGTATTCTTTGTTGTTAGGTGTGTTAATAGTTGCAATAATCTATAGTTTAACTTTCAAATTACTACTTTCAGCTTGATTGGGTAGGATTGGAATGGTGCTGTCTGTAGTGTTTTTGTTAGCTTTTGGAAAAGCAAGTTCAGGTGAAAGGGTACGCTCGTTCAAGAGAGAGACAAAGAACAAATGACAGCTTTTCAGATGATCTGTGTTAGTATACACTATAGAAAACATACAAAAATGAACAGCTACATAGCATAGACCCTGATAATCATACTTCTGGGAAACTGCAAATAAAGATTAAAAACTCCCTCATTCTTCCTTTTGATATGAACTATTTTTTACAGAAATGTGGGATTTTTCAATAATCCCAAGGGCTGGTTGCCTGGCTGACTTCGCCGTGCTCTTCTTGTTGCTGTCACAGAACCTAAATGACAAGTATATAGCCTGGAGACCTAATCCAACCATATTTTGTAACAATAGTAAAAAGGCTTTGCATTTGTCCAACATCTTTCATCCAAAGAAAACATTACTACAACAAAGTATCACTGGATACTTTCCAAATTCTGGATTCAGTCCTGCGCCTTTTGACTTCAACTGTAGACATGATAAATACATAACAGCACGGACATCATCAAGGCTTATGTAACATGGGAAAGGACAACTTTATGCAAACAGGCCAGAATAATCTTTTTCTCTTCTAAGAAAATTCATGTACATTTTAAGGATCCCCACTCCCAGGAAGGACTCCCCACGTGTGAAATGTTATGAAATTCTATATGTTTATAGAAAAAGGATAAATGGTTAATGTGCCCTACTGAAATGGAAACCTGGGGTGCTTAAAAAAAAAACTAGCAAGACATTATGAGCAAAAGTGATTGGAAAAAATTACGTTGAATTTGGTGAAATAGAAGAAGTGACAATTTTGACCCTGCAGTAACGATTTGAAGGTAGGGAATTTAGAGAGAGTCACTGAGACACATATAAGAAATGAATATTTTTAAATTACATAACAGATTTATATGCATACTTTGCCACCCTGTGGAAATCGCTTTCTGACTGAGGGTAAATTAATCATCCTCTTTCGAATCAGTTCAAAAAAATAGGTGCAGAGGAAGGATAATAGGGTGAGCGTGTAAAGAAAAGTTATTTCGTAAGAGGGAACCGGAACAGCATGACATTTTTCAGCTAGGAAATCGAAGAATGAGAGAGAATCTCATGGGGGGAACATGAGGGGGAGAGAAAAGCTGCTTAAGCTAAAGGATAGTGTTGGCACAAGATCAACTTGGGTATCAACTAGCTGTGAGTAAAGTTACATTGGAGATTAGAAGAGCTTTCTAAGCATCAGAGGGGTGAGATATGGGAACAGACTTCCAGCAGGAGTGAACAGGACATTAATGTTTGTGGGATTGGGTCCCCCAACTTCAAATATTCTCTACATGCTCTCAACTCTGCTGCAAAAGAGTACAGCCAAGAGTCAAGAAATAAAATAAGAAAGAGATGCAAATCTGAATCTACTGACATAATAATAAAATGTCTCTTGATCTACCCCTAAACCTAATAAAGTGCTAGACTGTTTATTTTTTTGGTGAAATTACTGTACATAAATAAGCCTTAGAACATCTGCAAAAACATGAAATACCCAGAGTTTATTCAGAGCAGTTAGTTGGCACTGCTGGTGCTTCTCATCAAAAACTTTGAAATTAGGGATTGATGGATTATTGAAGTACATTGAGAGTCCTAAGGAACTCACCCGCTTCAAATAGCTGTAGTCTCTAAACGATTCATTAGTAGTGCGTGTTTTATTATCTAAATGTATTTTTACTTTCTGGCTTGTTCTTTATAGAACAAGAAAAATAGTATTTGTAAAGCAAAAGGCACTTTCTTGAAAGGCCTGTAGGTATTTCATTATGTATCTACTTCTTGTAATGACAAGGGATCAATGGCAATGATGATACTGGAATGTAATTTTATTATGATTTTTGAGCTCCTTTCTGAAATGATAAAATTTTTGAAATATATAGATTATTGATAACCTGTGAAATTAGGAATAAATGATGTACTTGGGCAGAAGTGCTGAAATGTCTTACACAGAGAAGGAAACTGATGGAATTACTGTGCAGATAAGACTGAGATGGAGAACTGTTTTAAATGTATTTCATGTTTTCATTCCTTTTGATCATATGTTTGGTACAAGAAGAACCATCAAGAGTGTCATAGATACTGGCATAGGACAAATATTATATAGTAGTGTGGAAATATTAAAATGTGAAGTGTGTACCTGTTTTGAAGAAAAAACTAGATTTATTTCTGAAAAGCCTTGAGTAATGTTGAAAATGTAACAACAGTAAAGTTTAATCATAAATAAGAGGAGTAAGAGGAATATGGCCTTTTTATTTCAGTGAAATCATGCATTTTTTGGGGTTTTGAAATCCCTTTTCTGTTGAAGAGTAGGACTAAGTCTTTCAGCACACTTTTTCTGCAGGGATCATAGGAATGTTTTATGTAGCTCTACACCATATACTGCTGTAGGAAATTACACAATTGCAGGATGCCTCACCAAAACTAAGTAACATTTTTAGACAACAGAAAAATAGATCTTTAAAAGAATCGCTTCTATTTATGCCTGAAGAGTTGTTTTCTGATGGTGAATCTGGAGTCTTTCGGTGTTTATTCTCCCAAAATTCACATACTCATCTAATTTATTTAATTTCAGTGGCTTTACTACTGACTTACGTGAGAGGAGAGTCAAGGAACTGATTTTGTTGTGGAGCAGTGTTCTGTTTCAAATAATTGTAACTTTCAGGCTGATCTGCCTTTCAAAAAGCAACAAATTATTCTAATTATTGTAGAATTGAAGCTGTCTTTGCGTTCCTGTTTTTGTCATCTTCAATGGTTTAATATTCAATTCTGAGAGTCATCAGTGAACCTTTGTATCATAAATGTTACCATTTGTTGCTATGAATAAATGAAAATTTGTATTTTGTATTCCCATAAGTATCTGTTAGAAAAAACCTTAAGCTTTTAAATCTCAGCTAAATTGCCACTTGTTAATTGTGGCTCAGGTACTTAACTTTTGAATGAGAGAAGTCAGATTCTTGGTCAACCCAACAAAAATAAAACTAAGGAATTAAGGTTATTCTCTGGTCAACAAGAACTTCGTACTCTCCCCAGTGTTTTTCGTGCCACTTTTTCTTGTTTGAAATCTTTCACCTTTTAACTACATTTCCAGGATAAACTAAGGATGCAGATTAAAAGCTTGTCATTTTCTGTAAACTATATTAATTATACATGGAGAACACATGCATTCAGTGCTTTGAAGAGCTTTTTTCAAGTGTGTAGCTCTGCCAAATGTGTGTGTGTGTGTGTGAGGTTTAGTCTTATACTCTGCAAAAAGCCAAATGACTAGCTAATATTTAAAAAGGAAATGGTATCACGGTTTAAATATCAGGTGTGAAATATATGATCATGTTAAGAATAGATGCTTATTCCCTGGCATGGTCAGTACAGATTTTAACATTCTGAAATAAATAAATTGTTTACTATGTGACGTTGTGATTCTTAAATTGTCATATTTAAGTACTAGTGAGAAAATTAATACATGCAGGCCAGTTGGTCATTATGTAGTATGTTGCACTCTGGATTACTGCTTTTGAATATGGCCTACATATTTATATAATTTCAGGACTCTTTCTGCTTCCGGAGTAGGCAGATTTTAGGTCATAATTTTTAGTAGTCTGTGGGATTTTTGGAGATCATTGTAATGGTAATTATTGCTGCATACTTCTGTGAGATGGCTTTATTATAATGTATAAGGCAGAATTTGTTGCTAATATTTTTGCCTATTTTCTTTTTTAAAAAAAACCCAAAACCCCAACCCCAAACAAACAACAAAAATCTCCAAACATAAAGAAGTTCAGATGCTTAAAAAGGATGTGAACTAAGCCATGTAATACGGCTGAATTTCCCTGAAGGAGGAGGAAGGTGTCAGTTACGATTAATGTGAACAACATTTATGGCCCTTGAGATGTGACCTCTCGTTACAGTAAATGTGACAGCATGAATTACTTTCAATTACAGTGAACCACATTCAGCTACATTAGTTCTGACACACCTCACTAAGAGACTGCTGCTTCGATAGCTTTAACCGAAGGAAAAAGAGGCAAAACTTTTGAGTGCAAATGTGTATGTCACTTGAGCAAAACCACTGGATTCTGACTACGACGTATTACTGCCTCAGGTTTTACGCATTTCTATTACATCATTTGTTATTTCCACTGGCACTTTCAGGTTTACGCCTTGGGCACTGGAGAATATGAAAACCACCTTTTTAATATGCCATGTATAATAAATGTAAACGCTGATTATTTTTTTTTAAAGATTAGATGATTTATCAGATTTTTTTTTTAATCAGATAGTGACCTGCACCTTTACTTGGAACTATAAGTGGGTTTACTAGCTATCAGCATGTCCTACTTGGTGTGGCATAACTCCCTTTAATGTTTATTAACTCTATCAATTTATTCTTACAAATGAAATATATTGCAACATGGGGTATTTATCACTTGGCAGAAACCGTTTTTATAATGTCACTACTTTTTCCTTCAAGGTTCAATTATCATGCTTCAGTTTCTACCTCTAAGCTTTCATAGAAAATAAAAGATGCCCAGGGCAGAAGTCAACCTTTCACTTTTGCTACAGAGGAGATGCCATGTATTTCACGCTGTGCTAAGTATTCTGTCGAAACATGAGTAAAACAATGCCTTTGGCAAATCATAAGTTAGAAATAGCACTAAGCAAAAGAAATAGCTTTAATTAAAGCATTTTGTTTCTCTTTGAGGACTTGATTTGCAGAGTATTGGGCATTTTTTCTGCAAAGATGAAGATTCTCTTTTCAAATTGAAGGGATTGGTGTTGGGGAATCACATTAGAAAACTTGCCATGTAAAACTGCCACTTAGCAAAAGAGAACAAAAAATGGTGGCTGCTTAGTCCAAAGTGATTCTGAATGAAGGCAGTATAGGGTAAATTACATGTAGTCTTCATCCCATGTTAAGGGCTAATTTTCAAACCTTGTTTTTTCTGGTATTTTCAGCAGCTGTGCAAATTGTGAAAATTGTGCAATATTTGCAAATGTTTCAATAGCTATTTTAAAACCCAATATGCAGTATAAACATATTTCCATATGTCAGCAGATTCCAGGCTATTAAGGTACAAAGATTTGTATTTTAGTTGATATACTTACTAAAACTTAAAAGAAAATAAGAAAATTCTTAGAGCTTTCCTCAAATCACTGAAATAGTGGGAGTCTAATAGAATTTTCAATTTAGCTATTCTGGTTGTGAAGTGTCCTCACTTAGGCAATCAGATTCCCTCGAAGTGATAAAGATTCTTCTTTTTTCCTTTGTGCAACAGTGAATATTTAGGGGCTAATCTGAGTATCTCCATTGTAAGCAGTAAATTTGATACCAGAGAGATAACACAAATGGTTTAGAATAGGTCAAATCAAAACAGGAGTTGGTGGCCCAATCCTGATGTGCTACCCGCATGGACAAAGCGGGAGGGGTTAACAGATAACACCTTAGGTTGGTAACAGTAGGTTTTCTCCTGCATCTGGAGGTGACGCCTGCTATTAATTCAGTAATTTTCTTCATGTATTTAACAAATGGTGGTAGTTCATGCCATCAAACCTCTTGGAAAAGCTTCACAACTAACTCCATGGAATTTATTTTCTGCTGTTCATGCATTTAAGTCCTCACTCATATGTACTAATGGTACCTGACTCATTTTAGTTGCAAGACATAAAATTTGACTTTTTGGCTTTATACGCCACCTGAGAACTCTTCCTCTATCCTCAGCAAAATGGGAAAGTCTGGATGGACTGTCCATGTGGGCCAGGTAGGCTGAGGGTCGTTAGTAGAATTGTCAAGTTGTGTTGTGTATATATGTAAAAGCATAGGAGTGTCAAATATGAATTCTTGAGCACATTTATGTGGAATACATGTGAGATGAAATTAGCCTAGCTTCGGGGGAATTCCTAATGATCACTGTTTCATTTTTACAGGTATTGAAGTACCCAAAAGTTGGAAGAATATAGGGCCGACCATACACAAACATCTTCAGCACCTTTTTTTTAAATTTCTATGCATATAATTGAAGGAGAAAAAACTTTGGTTTTGGCTTTTGGTTTCTGTGAATTGTATCTCATGAAAATAATAGGGTTTTTTTTCTTGCCTACTTGGAATTAGTAGAGGCTCCTATTCTCTTGGGGTAAAAGCCTCATTTTGTCAAAAGGGAACTAGCAACTCTTGTTCCATGTAATTACTTCCAAGAACACCATTTGTAAATATGCTTTAGGGACTATCTCACTGAATAGGTGGGAGAAAGTCACAGAGACTGTGACATTTTACATCAGCTGGAGAGCAGTTTTGTAGGTGGAGAAAAAGCAGATGTTGTTATACTCACTGTCTTACAGTGATGATGGAAGTGAACTTGAAACAGTGACAGAGCGCTTATAAATATATTGTTGTGGACAGGGAGTTCTCTGGAAATCAAAACTGATATCCCAGATAGGGGAATAAATAAAAAAAAGACTTAGATGCAGTTCAGATGGGAATAATAAGAAAATAATCTTCCTGATAAATAGTGTTCTGTGTGGAGAAGTGGAAAATGAAATAAGAAATTCAAAACATCTCCTGGGCTGCCAAATGGTATAGGAATGAAAGGAAGCAAATTATCTTGCATTGTAACTTTGAAATTACAAAGATGCATTTAGGAGCGTTTGGGACTTTAAAGTACTGCTTACTGCCTTTAATATTATGCTGGCTATGTGATTTAAAAAAACCCACATGCATAGTTGTTTGCAGAATCTGGAACTGTAATTGTAGCAGGCACTGGAGGGGCACTAACTAATGTTAGTAACATTCTGAAAGATAGCAGGAGAACTGATTCATCTGTAGAGAAGAAAGAAATTTGGCTTCGGGGCAGGCAGGCTCATATTTTCCTTTCTATCAGAAGTTGAAGATTTTTATCAGTAGGGTTTGATCTGTACATCACAGGAAGTGAACAGAAAATATTTTTTCAACTTTATTCGGTTACTTCTTTTTTGTTTTTACTGTGGCCGGTTTTCCTAATAGTTTAGCATTGACTATTGGCAGTATTCCATGTGTCTGTTTCTATCAAAATTAGTACATATATTGTTACTTTGTTGAATGCTTTTCTGTCGTGGTTAGAATGAAGATAAGAGTAAGGCTTCATGATGGCGCTGTTAGTAGAACCCAGCTAAATGTGTTTTCATTTTTTAATGAATTTCCAGAAGAGTGAACTAGTATTGTACCTGAGCGCAGCTGAAATCAAAACAGGTATGTCGCTGATCTTGTTTGGACTGGGTACAAACTGGTGTTTAGCTGTACTATTTTATTATTTTCCTTAGAGCCTCTTTATATTTACAGGGAGCCATTCCACTGCCTAATATTTCTCCTTGTTGTACTCAGTTTGCAATGCCTGTCCACGCTACTATCCTTTTACTTTAGGCAGCGAAAGGCTTTCATTGAACAGTCTTATGACAAAAGTACGTTTCTCCTTGCACTGGTATTTTCCCTACAGATCTGTATTTTCTTGATTATGGAACAGCCAGAGCAACCTGGCCCTCAGACGTGTAATGTAAATGTTCTGGTGTTCACTGAGCCTTCTGTTTGAGTTGAAAGAATTCTAGAGGGTCTTCCCTGTCATAGTTATACAAATACCTACTAGGCACACAGAATGGGAATCTGCCTGCATTTTATTGCTGTAGGGAAATACCAATTTCTGCAGCCAATTTAACTTTTGCATATCTGGAATTTACTGAAAGGTACTATTTTATAACAAAGTATTTTATTAGTGGACGAGTTTTGATTCTTTTTATTGATTGAGGCATTACATTTTTATTAGACAGTTCAACATTTGATTCAAAAACAACCACAGGAGAAAAGTACTAGGAAGAGCTTGTTCAGCAAAGTGAGACAACCAAGGGTAAAGTTGTGCTTTAACATTTTCGTGGATATTGCAGACCATTTTCGTGTCATTTCGGGATAAAAGCAATTTTTTTTTTTTTGTTCTTCACATTGTTGTTCTGAACAGTGTCTATAAAGAGTATTCTATCCTGCCCTCTCCTATAGTTGAAAATTTATTGCATTAACATCACTGCTCTTAATGTTTTTATGGTCTATGACTTCTAGTGTTCTGGCAAGTTGTCTGCTCATAAGTAATGCAGTCTTCTAGGCTAAATTTGAGTGTTATCTTTTATAGTGCAGTACTGCATATTACCTACTAACAAATATAAAGTAAATTAATGTGTATCTAAGTAAGTAAGAAACCCTTTCTAGAAGAAAAAAAAATCCAAGGAGATGGTAGAGCATGTAGCATGTCATTACCATAAAGGCATTGTATCTTTCACGGCGAAACACGTTACTTACCAGTCATGCCTTTTCCCCCATATTAGCAGTATCATATCACATCACGTACTGCGTTCAGTACCTTCTGTAGGAAATTCTAGTGATGGTCTGATGTTAGCAAATATTAAACAAGGAACTAAGGAAATACATATTTCTCTGATCAAATTTCTTAACGTCCTTATCCAAATATAAGGAGTTCGCATCCTCTAGTACTCTTTAAAGAACTTGTTGATTACTTTTTTTTTTATAGTACTTTAATTCTGTATCTGGTCCTGCTACAGAAGACCCAGTCCTGGTCATAGAAGTAGACTGACTGCTCAACAGAAGCAGACGATTTGAAGAAAATGTTCAGTTCTTGATCTTGCTGGTCCGCAGGAGACAGAAGACCACAGGTGTAGGACATCACTCTCTGGTTGATAACTGGTCTAGGGTTCTGCCATTTAAAACTTGTGAAGGATGACCGGAAAAATTCCAATAAAGCGATAACCTAACCGTGTCCTCCTTTCATATTCTGAGACTTCAGAGTCAGACCCAGACACATGGTAGGTACAGAGCTTGTTTGTGTGTTTGAGTTTTTGAAAGCTTTATTCGTGAGGATTTCTGTAACTTTCTCCACTGTAGTGTCAATTAATAATAATAATATTAATAGAAACCCAAACCCACATAAAAGAACAAAACCCAAATACACCCCCACCCCCACCCACCCACCTCTCCTAAGAAACACTAAGTTATTAAGCCTTACATGATGGAAGTTTCTATCCTGATAAAGGTATTTAGAAAAACAGACTGTCACATTGGGTAGGTTTTTAACAAATCGTTCTGTAGTTTTTAAACTGACAAAGGCAAAAGAGCTGCTGTAGTTATCTATCTGGGAGATTAATGAGTAAAGTTCTGTAATAAAACTATTCCATTGGTTTTACCCAGTTCTTTTGTAGTGAAAATGGAAATTAGATTTGCAATCAAATGGATAAATCTAGGGCAAAAAACACCTACTCAATGAATATGTCATTGTTCTGTTTTCCAGCTGACACCATCAGTGCAGAACATAACACCAAACCAATCTGTTCTCAATATTGTTTTGTTACTTGTATTTTTTTTTATTTAACAGTAAGTCCTTGGCATTCTTAAAACACTGCACTGGAACAGTATAAAGCTGTGAATTAATAGTTAAGCCAAAAAAAGTTACCTTTTTGGTCTTCTCCCTTCCTTTTCATTTGGGGTGCTCTATTCCTTCAAAGGAACTCGAAAGGTTGCATGAAGTATCTCCTGGAAAATAATCTAGCTGTAGGAACAGACTTCTTTGGAAAACTCACCTACTGAGTAAAAGCTGAGCACAAAGTGATCATTAACTGGTATGTGAGAGTGACTCTCTTGTATGTTTCAGAACTGTATTAGTCAAAGAACAAAATAAACAGGTTGGAAAGTGGTGAAGCACTCAGAAAATGGACATGGGAAAAAGCACATAGGCTTCAATCCAGGCTATTGCAGTATCACCTGAGTAGGTTAACTACATTTGCATGACAGGTTTTTTTTTTTAAGAAATGTGTATATATTATCAATATATATATATTTTTAAACTAGTTAGCAAGAAAATGCATATGTGCTCACAGAAAACGTGGGGAACGCTCACACAGGAGTATTTTTAGAGCAGATTTTTTTTTGTATGTTTCATGCTGAAATGCATTAGAGTTTGATTTAATTGGTGAGATTTTGGTCTGGAATTTTTCTGTGTTAAGAAAAAGTAATTTATTTTGGCTTTTGGAGATTTTTTGATTATTTTTTTTTTTTACCCACCTCGCCCCTGTTTTTTAGTTTATTTTGGAATGTTCTGGGAAGTCTGTATCTAAGAAACACTTGTTGAACACAAAAAGTGGACTTGTTACTAGTCTTGTAACTTGAAAGTTTTCCAAGTTCCAGCATGTATGAAAAGAATTCAATAGAGCATTTAGTGCTATCAGTGCTCCTGTCTTTTCTGCTTGTGAGTTTCTGCATGGTCAGAGGTGGATTTATACAGATTAGAAAATTCTCTTTGTTTATGAATTCTCAGAAATTTGAAGAGGTTCTCTAGGTATCTTGACACTTGGTAACATTCTCACCCCCCAGTTTCTAGCCAAAACCTACTCTCTTCTGTAAATAAGTATATAAATATATATATTATATAAATAAACCTGCTAGCAAGTAACAAGTTGTATTTAACATTAATGTTGGTTTATGACTAGATGCAGGTTTAATTCATCACTTTACACTGACTCTAGTCAACTATTAAGGTAAAATTATGTGACGGTGTGGCAATATACATAAATATTGTCTCTTCTGCTTCCCTTACTTTGCTGACCTTATTTTCCTGAGTATCATCAATTAGAGCAGCAGAAAGACACCCAAAAAATTTGGATTCTATTCCAGTTATATTCTTTATTGCTTATTTGGCCTGCTTTCTGTTGTGCAATTCAGATTCTTTGGCATGTTGTTCTCAGTCTTCAATAGGAGTTGTAGGGATTTAGGATTGAAACTCACATGTTACTACTGCCTATTAGCATTTTTACAACTTGCCTTTCACACCTTGCAAGTATACAGCCATTGCAGAGTGATTGGTTCGTTGTGCCTTTCTTGATAATTTTTCAGTAGGTGGTAAATTGGTGGGGGGTCTGTTACAGTTCATTATTTATGAGCAAATTTCCAAAATCATGCCACTTACCTTATTCCTTCAGAGCAACATGAAACAGAGTCTGTGCCTGTGTAAGGGTATGTAAGAGAGTGCAAACGGTGTATTTAATAATGTACATAGTGAATTGGATATGTCTGTTGTTTGCACCTAGCTGTTATTCAGCAAAGCTCTGTGTTGCCTGTCAGAGAGCGGAGAGAGGTCCATCTAAATGTAGTAGAGAAAAAAAACTAGACAAAGAACTTGGATTTTTCCTATTTAATGTTACGAATGTAGAATATGTATTTAGCATATGTACTAAGCAGAGCATTTACATGAAGAAAACCAGCATGGATCCACACCGATCCTGTAACTGGTATGAAAATTTGTCATTGAGATGCAACATTTTCCTGTCAGTACAAATGCTTATTGACAGAAGTGAGGTGTTTCACTGTATCTCCATTATTGTGTTCTTTAGAACGTAGAGTGGAAGATACACGATTAAAATTTGAGAGGCAATCACATTCAAAGATGAAATGCAGGTCTGCAGTGCATTTAGAGGAAAATGATTACAGGAAGTAATGAAAAAAGTAATCAAAGTGTAAAACATGATCTGCTTATCTATCTCTGGCTGCCAGGATCTGTCAGATGAAAGTATAGGCATTACTGCTACCTAAAACTCTCTTTGAAGGTTGAGATACTATTTCAGTGCTCTAAGTTATTCAAATGCTACTTCAGACTACATTGATAAAAAGGGACCTTTAAACACGCTTAATCTTAATTACACTTCAGCGTATAGCTTGCACATCCATTTTGTTCATTTGCTGCGCTCAGTATTTGAGATGTCCTATTGCATATCATTTTCTTGCAAACAGAAATGCCTGCTTGAGATCTAGAGGGTGCAACTGCTACTAATTGGGGCTATACCGAGCTGTGAATTCACAGTTCAAATGAGATTAAAAGATTTTGTGTCCTCTGGAAAGAATAAATATTCTGTGAGTGGGATTTCTTGGTTTGCAGTGGTACTGGGAATGTGAAATCCCTTCAGTTTTATATAAAACTCGTTTAAGAATGTTTATTATGTTGTAGCATCTACTTATTTCTTCTCCTAAATACAGAGTTTGCATTTGGTATTGACTTAAGTATCAGCTTTGCTGTCAGAGGTACCAGTGCTAACTGCCAAAGCATCTGAAGCTGTGATAGTATGATGGTGTCCTATAAAGAGCCTCAGAAGATTGGAGATGTTTCTGGGCCTGATGCCAATTTTCTGCCCAGAGTTACCCCGGATTTTACATGTGAGCCAATGCATTCATTTCAGTTTTATTATTCCAGACTTTTGTAACTAAAGCTGAATTTCTTACAGTTTTTGTGGTAGTTGCACATTCTTGAATTTACAAAAGTTTGAACTGTGACTGCTGGGTAGTATCATGAAGGTTAGGAAATGTACTCTCAAAGCTTCCCAAAGCGGGCTTCTGAATGCATAAAAACATAAGTTAATATGTGAAAGTGGCTTAGCCACATCGATACTTTTTCCACTAAACCTTTCCAGTTCTGAATTTTGGAAAGAACCACTCAGATCTTTGTCTACACTTTTATAGAACTTTTTTTTTTTTTAAAGCATATATACCTCGATGGGCTGCCTTTTTGATAGAGTTATTCAGCAGTTACTCTTTAAGGAGGAATGCTACTACTCAACTAGAAACACAGAGGTAATTTAGTCAACAGAAGTGGAGTCCATATGAACAGTTTAATGATTCTTTAAAATCAGGACACAGTCTGTGTCCTTTTCCTTACTGGTTTACTAGTCCTTGGGAATTCTGAGGTCTGTTCAACTCTCGGTACTCAAAGATGTGGGGGTGAGGGTGTTCTGGGAGTGATTTAAGGTCAGGGGACATTGCTGGTCAAACATAAACCGGTCTGATTTACACGGAATGTCATGTGCACTTGAAGTATGGAAACAATATCTGTTGGCCCACGTCTGTATTGAAGTAGTATAAATATGGGTATGGTAATGATACTTTCTAAAGTTGCTGCAGAACTGCTCTGTCAAAAAGCAAAGCTGTACATACAGGAACATCAGTGCGGACATCTGACATAGTCTGGAGCAGCAGTTGTATTCCCTCAGGTGGATCAGGATTGATCAGGAAGGCACAACGTAATTTACTTGGATTCATCAGAACACAAATCCTTAAAACAATGTTTTTCAGAGTCTCCCTCTCTTCTTTGCTGTTATGTATCTAAAGCCATAGTTACCCAATAGTTATCACTGAATTATTGAGTGATAAATAATTCTAATTCTTCTAATAAAGAGGACAGTAATTTCCAAGCCTAATCTAGGAGGTAAATTATTTCATCATCTTTAAAAGCAGAAACAAAGCAAAGCTTTAGTACTGTTTTCTTTTTGCCAGGTATATGGATTTTACATTTGTTTCTTTTTCTATATTGGAAATCTGCTATAACTGGGAATAAATAGGTTTACTTTTTTTTTTTTTTTTTTTTTTTTTTTAGTATTACTGTGGTGCCGCTCACAAATGATTTTCAGGGTAGTACAGATATATGATGTGAAAATTATATTATATTTTGAAATGCAGAATGCAGTTACTTTTCTGTCTTATATATGCTGCGTTTTCCCAGTGGCAGAATTTGAAAGAATGGCTGTTTGTCAAAAAGATAAATGGTTTTGTATGTTGTCAAGGCATCAGTCACACATTGTATTTAATAGCACATGACTGATTATTAGTCCCCAAGTCACGAATGTCAAAGTGTATGGTGCTGCCTATGTGTAAACTGCAGAAAGTTGATCTGTTTGGTTACTTCACTTAATTTGAGTCACTTTATCTGCTAAGCAGTTTTCACGCTCATACGTTTATGTTACTCTGGATGCAAAAATGTGTTTCTCCAGTTAAGATACAATTCTGATCTCTGATGCCCAGTGAGTAGAAATTAATATGAGAAGGCTTAATTATATAGCATAATAGATTAGTTTTTGCAAATTAATGACTTTTTATTTTGAAACAATTATCTTGTGAGACATCTTAAGTCAAATGCAGAGTTTTGGTGCATCACATTACGACATGTAACAGTATCTTTGCATATTTTTCAGAGACTGAAAACATGAAGATAATAAATGATGACTAATGTACACCATCTGGCTGGGGGGGGAAGATTTCTTCCTGAGCATCAGGGTTTCTGCTAAGCTGATTTACTTAAAATAAGCAAGAAAATGCATTTTTTTCTGAGAAACTGAAGTTCTGATGACTTCACTGAAACTCAGTGGGTTTTGTACTCTATGATCAATACCAAAGTCAGCCTCCCTGGTCTCTACCACAAAGGCAATGTATCTTGTCAGTCCTGTTTTTGCATCATATATTCAGAAAAATATATTTTTCAGCAAAAGATTGCTGAGACTTGAAGATTTGAAGCAATGTTAACGAAAGTGTTAGCCTTGCAGGAATCAGCTGCCTGTAAAGAGAGATGACCCAGCTCTGCATGACATCAAATGAGTGAAAAAACTAGTTAGTCTAATGCAGCCATAGGATTAGATCCTTAGCAACACAGACATATTTTTATGCCTCATATCTTCTTTAGATTTATGGCTGTCAGTCTTTTCTCTGCTACTTTTGTGATGCAATATAGATCTAAATGCAATAATAGATATTAAAAATTATTACATGCAGTTTCTAATTAGCGCGATTTCTGAAGACCTGACATTGTCTTCTTAGTTTCTTTTAATATGGATTTTGTTTTTCAGGCAGTCCCTCAGTCTTATGTATTTCCTTATTTGTGGTTTGGTTGTCTTAATTATTAGTGTTCCTACTTTGATTTTTAATGAAACGAAGTATTCATTTAAAGATTTCAACTAATTTGGACAAAAATAAGATGTGCAGGGGTAGTTTCCCAAACTATAGAGAAAAAGAAAGCAGGTAAATGTGCACATCATAAACTGTTAGAACTGCAGTCTTCAGTCTGTATTTTTAATTTATCACTTGCTGCCTTAGATTTATTTTTAGTCAGCAACCCTACCTCTACAACTCTTCTGATAATACTGAAAATGGCATGATATATTAAACTTTATTTACTCTTGAGTAATGGTTGCTTAAGCTCTGGACATGCTAGGTGATGTATGGCCTACAGATGTGTCTCAGTTGCAGAGGCAAAAATTGATGTACATAGTGACTGGCAAGAAGTTAACAAAGTGCAAGAAGGGACTGCCAGTACCTTCCTGAGGGTGAGCAGGTTGTTAGCTTTGCAGTTTGTGTTAGAACATCTGTTGGCTGCCTACTTGAAAAAAACCAGTCTGTAAAGAAAGCACAGCCTGTACTTTGAATATTGTTAACTACTGGGCCAAATCATTCATCTGGCTTCTGTGGAAGGCACAAGTTTAAAAAATAATAAAAAAAAAGAAATTGAGTGTGTGAGAACATGGAAGTAAAAGAAAGCAAGGAGAGGAGGAAGGGAGGAAAAATGAAACACTGGGGAATAATTGGCCCTTGGTTGTAGCTGTATAGAAATATCTGTGGTGGTGTTCTCAAGGTTTTAAAGAAATCATGGCTCTTGGATAGCCCAGTGGCTATTGTTACAAAGCATCTTTCCCTTGTGCCATTGGCTCTGTTAATAGCATCATCCCTGATTCTATCTTGTATCTATTATGAATATATGTTTCTAGGGGTAAATTCTGGAACCAGGCATGTATATGCTTTACAACAGTGAACAATGATGGAAGGAAACATATTTCCATCCTTCCACGGAAAGTAAGGAAAACAGTGTTACGTAGAATGGAGGAGCTTTTATGTGTTGAATGTGTTGTGGGTGTAGGTAGTTGTACAGGCTCTTAATCTGCTTTTACCTATGGTCATGTAAGAATTATCAGAATAATAGAAATTACAGAGCTGTTAACTGAGAGGCCTCTGGAGGTTACCTAGTCCTTCAGCTCCTAGCAGGACTGTTGCCAAAACTAGATCGGGTCGGCTGTACGTGCCTAACTGCATCTTCAAACCTCCTGCACTGAAGCTGCATGTTCCCATTCTGCACTACCCTGCTGATAGAGTTATTTCTTAACATCCTGTAAACCTCCAAACCTGCAGCTTGTGGCTGTTCCCTCTTATTTTAGCATGTGCTGCTACTTAGCATTTGGCTTCAAAGTCTTTTTAACCCCCCTTCAAGCCGTTGTAGCCTGCTGTTAGACCTTCTCGTAGCCTCCTCTTTGATGGAGAAGAGATCTTGCTGGACAGGAGATGTTCCCTTCACTCGGGTTTACACTTTCTCAACACCCTTTTTGAACTAAGAGACCCTGAGCTGTAGCAGTGTTGCAGCCTCAAAGCTCTGAGTAGAGGTGGATAATAATTTCCCTCTACCTACTCGCCATACTGTTCCTAATACAGCCCAGTATGGGGCTTGTCTGATTGACAACGAGCACAGATTTGATTTGGTGCCCACTGCGGCTTCCATGTCCTTTCTCAGCCCATATCGGTATGGGATTATTTAACCTGAGGTGAAGAACTTAACATTTTTGCTCGCTGAGATTTATGTGGGTTCTGTTGGTCCAGCTGTCAAGCTTTCCTGTGGTCCATCTGTTAAGTGACACACACTGACCTTAAGCCCACCACTGGGTTTAAAAAAGGAGCTTGTCTTACATTGCATATTATTTTAATAGACTGTTTGCAGTACTCCTTAGGAAATAAGAAGCAGTCCTGATTCCATAAAGAGAAATAAACAGGAACAAGACCAATATTTTAAAAGATGGAAGCTAAGTGATAGGGTGTCAGATTTGAAGTGATTAAAATGTGCAAGGGTGTGTGGCCATTAAGCAAGTTACACTCGTGCTAGGGTTGGTGCCTAGCCCAAGTAACAGGAGAGCATTAGAACATTGTTTGAAGGAGAGCAGTGAACGGCAAAGATGCTGTTTAGGATGGAGTCTGGTAGGTGGATGGGGTGGAATTAAGTTACATATTTGCCTGTAATAACAGGACGCTGAACATGATGACCCAGGAGGTCATCTTGGCCCAGGAGGTCCCATCCAGTTCTGTGTCCTGTGTTCCCTTTACATAAAAGAAGCTGTTGACATTTTGCATATATGAAACTTACCTTCTTTTGTCTTACCTTTTCTTTTACTACTAGGATTTCAGTATATATTTTGCCCATAGCTAATGCCAACCGTAATATTTTTGTCTTCCTTATGTTGTCTTACATTATTTATCTTTCTATATCTAAGCTGCAGACTTGGTTATATGTAGGGAGACAGAAATAGCTGTTATTGTGAAATGTGTACATGGTAGGATTTACTTGAATTTAAGCATTTTTGCAGTATGTTTCTCGGGAATGCTGATAATTTGTATTATTGTAGTCTCTGTGGTGCTCTAACCAAAGAAATCTGGTGGCTTTTGATGCATAAACCATTCACGGTTTTCTTCTGCGAGGCTACTTCACTCTTGTTATCCAGTAATTGTTCCAGTTTATTGATGATAAATGAACAGGTAAGTGGAAGGGACAATTTTGAAAGAAACGTTAGGAAGTATGAGGAGAAGGAGGATGTCCATCGGCTTCACTGGGCCAGAAGATCACATGAAAAATACAACACAGCTGAAGAGAAGCTGTCTTGGCTGAATCTCTGCAGTGTTTATGAAGTGTTCTCAAAGCAGAGGAAAAAGGCAGGAGCATGGGATTGAGCTGAGCAGGAGATGAGATCCAAGAATCCTTGCTTTGTGCTAAAGAAAGCCTTACCTCTCATAGCCATCCGAGGGTGCTGCTTGTTGGGGATGAAGACCTGGAAAGGACCATGTAGTTTACTGATAAGCCTCTACATTTATGAAGTTGCCAGTGTCACATTTATAAATACATTTATCACATCCTATACATAACCAGCCCTAAATGGCCTTTCCACAAGGAAAAGAAACCAAAGCTTCCCAAATTGAAGACTTTGCACATGAGAATGTAAAGAACTTTGTTTAAATTGCAAATGATTATGGTTTGACTTTTATTTGGTTGTACGTGGAAGTGCCAAGCTGTGTAACAAATAGTGAACACATAGTTTTGTGTGTAATGTCTGTGCTATATTTGAGTATGTGGAAGTAGAAGATTGCAATCCTTACTGAGCAGTTACAGTCCATGTAATTAACTTTGTGTGGATGATTTCTGAGGGTAAAAAGAATAAATGTGTTAAGTGATCTGTTTTGATAGTAGTGACTTGTACAATTTATCCAAACCAAATATGTTTTTACTTTAGAAAGAAGCAGCCACAAAAAGCATTATCCAATTAGCTAGGAAAAAAAGATTCAATGTATAGCTCTATTTAAAATAAGAATCTTGGTAAAATGAAGAAACCAATAATGTTTAAAAACAGCACTGAAACAAATCCGAAGTTGGAGCTTCAGTGATACAAGGTGGTGATATATTAACTTAAAATTTCTTCAAGCTTATTAGGGTGATTTAAAGAGGTTGATGATGTGGAGGGAAAAATAAGTCAATGTAAACTTCCACATCAAGATGAAAAAGTTGCAAGAGTGTAGAATTAAATGAAGAACCTTTTAAAGAGCTTAGAATTTTTTGAATCCCCTTAGTATGGGATGACAGTGTCTCAGACTCCATTATTGGGTGGAATTCTCTGGGTCCTAATTAAATAGAATGAGTGGTGAAAGTAAGTATACCACTGCATACATTTCAAGGATATTGCCAGGGCCCTGTTCTGCAGTATTTTCTGGTTTCAATGAATGCAAAGGATCCTGTTGACCTGGATGGGACTATTTGCTTAAGCAAAGGTACAGCATACATCTGTGTTTGCAGAAACAGAGCCTTTTTCTCTCACAGAATGTGAAAACAGGAACATCTCATGTAATTATGTAATTATAACCATGTCAGTACAGCTATCATTAAGTGCTATGCAATTAAAACCTGCAAAATAAACTGCCATAAAGTATTGTAATTCCTTAGTCCTGAGCAGTACAACTTACCCACTTAGTGCAAATTCTAACTAGTAAATGAGTTGTTAAATTACGTTGTCTTTCATTGTATTTTTTTTTGTCTTTTACAGGAAAAAGTAGAATATGCCTTCCTGATAATTTTTACAGTTGAAACCTTTTTGAAGATTATAGCATATGGATTATTATTACACCCCAACGCGTATGTTAGAAATGGATGGAATTTATTGGATTTTGTAATAGTAGTAGTAGGGTAAGTAACTTATCCTTTATTTATAAAGTCTGTTTGCCTTTGAGTAGTGGCCTACGCATGATTTCTGTTCCTTTGGAGTACAAGAATGAACTGATATGAGTGAAAAATGAAAAGGAAAAGTCCTAAAATTTTCAGCGCTATCTGTGACTGCAGGCTGTGTTGTGCAGTCAGCTTTACAGTAAAAGTTCCCAGGGAATTCTGAGTTCTGCCAAAAAATTTCCTTGGTTGTCGTGCAGGATGTTTTCCATCTGATTTTTCCAAGGTGAACTCCCGATGATTTCCTTACGATAAAGGCTGATCTGTTTAGGTCCATACATTGTTGTTTCATTTATCCCTATACTGTGGTTATGTGGACTTCACCTTGTCTACAGAGACCTCTGGGAGATCCCACGTGTTTCAGAGTGGTGAAGAGTGGTCAGGGGAGGCAGAGTTACCTTAGCGATTCATTGACCTTCCCAAAATCTGGGCATTATTGAACTTTGGTTTTGGGTGCTGCACGTCAGGCCCCAGATATATACGTCTTTGCTTGCTTGGGGGAGCATGTATGCTAAAAATGCCTTTTTTTATCCCATGTACCTTGCTATGCCAGGAAACCCTGGAGAGTTTGTTCTGCTCCTTGGGAGAGGGACTGCTCGGGCCTTATGCAGCTTGCGGAAGAGTGGGGAGTGGAACATCCCATATATACATTCCTTATATATGTTACACAACTGCTTATGACAAATAACATTTTGTCAGCAACTTTGTGTCAGTGGTTGAACTAGATCCTTAGATCCTGCGTTTGGCTATCTAAGGAATTAATCTTGAGGCATATATTCCCCAATTCCCTAATTATTGTGGAGATTATATTGAAAAAAAAGGAATTTCCAGTACTATAAATTTTGTTTACTGAAAATATTTATTATATATAACATGGAGAACATTACCGATATAAAACTTTCTATGCTGTGGCTGGCTTGCAAAGACTACCTTGGCATGTAGTATGCAATTCTGATTTCATTGTTCGGTTCATGCTATATCAGATGTCGCCTGTAATTGAAACGACCCAGAAATCAGTGTGTGCTGCTCTTAACTCATGTTACTACATTAAGGGGAAAGAAAAAGATGCAAAGTAAAGGAATTTGTCATAAAGCATTATTAAACTTGAGCAAGTATTATGCATGTATGAATGCCTGATTTGTAGCTATTTGATTCTGAGATAATAAATGTTATTGAGAAGACTGTATTTGGGCCAGTTGCTTGGCATTCAGGCCATTTTGGTCCAGGACTAAAATTTCTGTATAAATAGATCCTTCATCAGGTCAGGTCATTCTCAACAGATTGGCCTCTGTGCCTGAAGGGGAAGCTTGGTGGGCAGGTGGGGGGACTATCACACGTAAGAGCTCTATTCTCTTGCCAGGCAGTCACTTGAATAGACCTCTTCCCTTTTGTCAAGTGACCATGGAGTTACAGCAACCCTGGAGCAGTCTAATTAACATGACCTCTATCTTTGGCTGTGTCCTAAATACATGATAACTAAAAAATTTTCCATTAACTCATAAAACACTCATTATTGGGAGGCTAAATCTAGTTAGGTCAAATGCTCACACTGAATCCATGGAAAATAGGAGGAAAAAAGGACTACTTGTTATCAAATACCTAAAGTATTGCACTAAGATTTAAATTCTAGCTCAAACCCAAAAGTTTTGGAATATAAACGGCTGTGTAGGTTGTCATCAGTCTACCTGGAAGACAAGGTAGACCTTTCATAACATGTCAACACTGACAGAACTGCAAGCAGTATTTTTGTTCTTGCACTCTGTGAGCAGTATCTTTTGTTCTTCTTTTAAGAACACAATGCACATAAGCAAGTAAGGCAAGTATGAGTCCATTTATTTAATTAATACTTAAAAGCCCTGTGAAAAATTGATTTTCATATATAACCCATGGTGCATATGGAATCACTTTTGGATCTGATTTTGTTTGACTAGTTTCATTGTGAAATTCCATTAGGTATTTTAATAGCTTTGAAAGAGCTGCCATGATGTCCTGTATTGAATGTATTAGATGAAATTTGCTTCATGTGCTTTCTCAGCAGAAACTATAGCAGTCCAAGTGCATAAATCTTAATTATATCAAAATAAATCTCTACTAGCAAAAGGGAAGCATGTATAGAGACTTTTTTCCATGGCATCAAATTTGGCATTTAAACTTTGGTAAACTGTACAGGAAAATAAATGTCAGTTTTAATAAAGAAGATCAGTGGTTCTATACCTTAATGGCTTTATAGGACAGACATAAAATGACAGAGCTGTAGACAAGCTGTGATGTTTGTGATGTGGTGTTTTCTCCTGTCTTTGTCAGTTCTCTCTGATACAAGAGTGTGAGCTACTTTCAGAGCAGTCTACTACTTGTCTGCATGCTATACCACATAATTTCCGTTGATTTCTGTGAAAGAATAAGGTCCTGGTAGAGAAAGCTTTCATAGCACCTTCCTGTGCCTGTAGCCCTTCAATTTTCTGAATGATGTGTGAACTGACAGGCTGAAAGCAGCTTCTTTTAATTCAGGACTTGATTCAGAAGTCTGTTTAATCATGTCTGCCTTTAGAGCATGAATAGTTACTCTGAAATCATTGAGGTGGCCCGTTTTCTTAGAATTATGCATCTATGAAATTATAGGGTGAATTAGGAACCGAACATTAAATGTCTGGATTTCTGTGGTTATAGTAGCATGTAGATTGCTGGTGTTCATTCTAAGATCTGTGTTCTCCCTTGCTGGGTTTCGCTCTGGGGGAGAATGAAGCAGAATAGGGATGGCTATTGACTGATACAGGTCAGTTGCTTACTGGGGGAAGAGAAAGTCTTCAATATCCTATTTTGGGCAACCTATTAAATATTACTTGATTTCTAGCAACTATGCAGCGTGACAGAGCTGTGAAACCAGCATTGTAAAAACTTCTCTTGGCAAAACCAAAAACCTGCATATTTCTAGAGTCCTTTACAAGTGTGAAAGATTTTTCAGGGTTACAGAACTCTTATTGACTTGACAACCCTTTCAGGAGAAGTTCAGTTTTGCAACAACTGACCTAAAGACTGTGCAAAGGCTAACATGGTTTGTGAAGTCTAGCTGCAGCTGAAGAAACCATGCATCTGAAATGCAGGTCCAAACTAAAATGAACCTAAGGTTACTTTGCACTTCAGCCACTTGCATCACTTTGAATTGCTGCTAGAAGTGGGAAAGAAAAAGAAAACTCTTGTCTTCCAAACTGTTCTAATGAAGGACTAGCTCATTTCTGCAGTGAAGAAATACAATATAATAAATGAGTCATCTGGGAATATTTTTATCCTCAAAGATATTATGTGTAAGAAACAAATCTTTTTGGTTTTATTAAATGTTGGACTCTCTAATATATTCAGTTTTTGCTGACTGTATTTAGAATATCAAACTGCAGTGTCACTTGGAGTTCATATATTCCACCAAAATTAAAACAGATGGTTTCTAATGATTATCTGTTTCATGTTCTAAAGAGGAGACTAATTTTTCAAATGTTAGAGCTAAAATGTTTGAAAAAAGAAGTGGCAAAGTATCTTCATTTGTAGCAGATTGTGTATACAGTCAGAAAGCTAATTTATTGGATACTGCATGATTGTCGCTCTCAGGAGGGATTAGAAACTCTCGCACTTCATAACTTTTCCTGTCATGATTTAATGTGTAAATATACCTCTGATTTTGACAGTTGAACAGCTTTTCGGAATTATCTGCAGTTCAAGTAATTTCCTAATACCTTTGATTGCATGGTAAATGGATGGTGATGACCTTACCCTTCGTTTCATTTTCTAGATTATTTAGTGTAATATTGGAACAATTAACCAAAGAAACAGAAGGTGGCAGCCACTCAGGTGGCAAACCTGGTGGCTTTGATGTCAAAGCCCTAAGAGCCTTTCGTGTATTGCGACCTCTCCGGCTTGTATCAGGAGTGCCCAGTAAGCTCTTTACTATTTAATTCCATTGGAACGAATACTGTAACTCATCTGATTAGTTAATGTGATTGTTCCAGACACTATCAGAAATGCATAATATAAAGTTGATCTTTTGTTTTCTGGTTGTGTACATGAAGTGAGATTCAAGATGAATGATACCCTATTTTAAGTTGAACAAAGGATTGTGAATTCATTCGGTGTATGATATTCTTAAATGGTCCGATAAGCAGACAAGGGAATACACTTCATTTTTTTAGGAGCTTTATATAAAAGTAAATTACATGTTAAAATGCAAATAAACCAGAAAATAAAATTGACACTTTTTTTATTCTAAAACCCTGTACATCTAAAAGTGTAGGTGGTCCTAAAATAGTTTATATGTTGGTAAGAATATGCCAAAGCACATTACACATTTCATGTTTCCTGCCCCCTCCAATGCACATGAATGCCTTCTGTTTATCTCAGCTAACAGATAAATTAGGAAATTTAAGCAGCAGAACAATATCAGGAAATTCAATTGCTTTCTTTAAATAATAATCCTTCTGTTTTCTTTTAATATGTTATTAATTACTGTAGCTATTTGGGCTGAATAAGAGGTTCATGGCTTACAGTTCAGCTCTTTTCCAGACATTCAAAAGAAGAAACCTAATGCTGTGTTTATTATATCATAGTCTGTTACATGGAAGTGATCGTGATGGTATATATTTAGCAAAAGAAGTTCAGTGAAGAAAGCAGCAGCCTTATGAAATGTCAGAAAGGAAGTCTATTAAAATAAAAATGAGCCATATTTTGTTCTCATTGGTACTGTGGCAGCTTCATTAGTCTGGGATCTACTTCTTCTGGTAAAAGCAAAATTTGGCTAAATATTTAATTAGGGTGAAAAGAAAAATGGAGTAGTTCTGAAAGTGATGCGAGGGATAAACGATAAAAACAAGTTTTTTCAGAGTAAAAATGTGTTTTCTCAGGTAACTATACTCTTATTTATCTCTGCTGACCAAAAATGCAGTTCTGCAGTTGGCTGAGCGTACATTTTCTCAGGATTTACCACAAAGTTGCGGTTGTAGCACAGAAGTTTTTAAAGGTCATATAAAATGAACCACAGCCACAACTGATGACTACATCCCCTTTCTTTCTAGAAAGCCGTGAATTCTCGTGACACATTTCAAGCATTGACTTCTATGACATCACCTCTGTTAACTGAGGAAATAATTAGACTTTGACACATGGTTTTAGATTCTTAACAAGTATGTTATGTTACAGGAACATTTTGTAGTTCTGGGCAGTAGAATTTTTTTTTAAAACTCATTGAGTCTGCATGTCTGTATCATTAATCTCTAATAATGTGTAATTATAGAAGTTTTGGTAAGACAAGACATAGAAGTCTGGTTCATAGCTTGTGTCTTCTTTTTTTCTTTTAGGTTTACAAGTTGTCCTGAACTCCATTATAAAAGCCATGGTCCCCCTCCTCCATATTGCCCTTTTGGTATTGTTTGTAATCATAATCTATGCTATTATAGGATTGGAACTTTTTATTGGAAAAATGCACAAATCTTGTTTTCTTATTGATTCAGGTAAGTCACGAAACTGTTGACTGAAGGAAGGGATTAATTCTGTTCTCTTTCAAGTCTGTGGCATATTAGTTTGAAATACAACAGCCGAAGCACTAAGATTGTTGTAACCCCAGTTCCTACTGTGGTTCGTAATTTCAGGAAAAGTGCATTAAATTTAGAAAACAACAGCAAAAATGCAAACCAGTTAGAGACTAGAACATGCTTTGAATAGGTTTTATTTTCTGAAACGTCTAACTAAAATGTCAGTAGCGAAAATGGTAAGGGTGACTATCCACAAGGAACAACTCGGTACTGGTTTTTCTGATCTCTGCTTACTGAAAAGCTAGCTAGCCCTGTTCCAGGGAGGATTTACTGCAGTTCACAGGCTGCGTGGTCTCACCAAGATTGTGGCCGTGTACTAAGAAGCAGAGTTCTGAAATGAGTAGTGAAAGAGAAGGGTTTCTCCATCCAGGTGAAATGATGAAGTGAAAGTGTTTGTTGTGGGAGAGTTTTGGAGTGAAATGCCATGAGAGAGACATCTTACCTGATAGCTAAGGGTACATTTTTGTCAGCTAAGTTCTGAAGTAGACTGTATGTAGAAATCAGTCTGGATCTGTTTCCCTTGGTTGTGCCTATGTTAGTGTGAAGTGGCATGAAATGAAGAAAAAGCAATGAAGAGGGAAAAAAACCCCAATAGCATAAGGAGATTCTAAACGTTGTATGATTACATGTTTCTTTCCACTGCTCAATTACTTGAGCTCTTTTGTACATTCAGATTTGATTAACTTCTTTTAAGGTAGTAAGGCCCAGATGTGAGGAGACTTAAAGCTCTGAAGCTCGCATGGGTTGCCTTCCTCACCTTTTCTCAGGCTGATCTCTGGATTTACTTTGCAACAGGGTTGATACTTCTTTGTGTGAAGATTTAACTCACAAAAGTATAAGAAGTGAAAGTTCTGATTTTTTTGGGTCACTTTTCAGATATACTAGTTGAAGAAGATCCAGCACCTTGTGCATTCTCAGGGAATGGACGTCAGTGTGTCATGAATGGCACTGAATGTAAGGGTGGATGGGTTGGACCAAACGGAGGCATAACCAACTTTGATAATTTTGCGTTTGCAATGTTGACTGTGTTCCAGTGTATAACCATGGAAGGATGGACTGATGTGTTATACTGGGTAAGTTCATAAATCTCTGAGCTTTTTTAACTTTCAAACCAGCAAGCTTCTGTGTTCAAGTGAGAAATAAGCAGTGTTTTACATTACTGTCAGCAGGAGACCTTGGTGAGTTTTGCAGGAGATGAGCTCAGCTGCATACTTTTTCCAGTCACAGCATCTTACTGGACTCCTCAGGCTAAAAAGACATTTTAGAAACAAATTTATTCATTTCTTATTTGAGGGGTTTTTTTGCCTATTCCATTTGGATAAATGTGATACTACATTTATATCCTTTGGACTATCATTTTTTCATGCAAGCCTACAGTTCTTAAGTACGTCTTTTCTGATTAAGCTTAAGAGCTCTCTGTTTGCAGTATTTCTGCAAAATATTTCACAATATTTACGTAAATTAGAACAAAGCAAGCTCTCAACTGTCAGTACTTGCCGTGGGGACTGCAAACCATTTGTTAACCATTCAGAAACAACGAATCACAAGAGCTGTGAGCCCGACATTGGCTCTGTAGAAGCAGCAAAAGGTACTCATATTCAAAAACCTAACTGTGTAAGTCCCCACCTCTAAATGCTACTCTAGTGTCAGGTCTGGAACCTCCACAATCTTACAACATAAACAGCTGGACACAGACTGGGAAACTGAAGATGTATTTAGTCCTGATTTTACAAATGAGAAAAGGACACATTTTTTTTTAAGGAAAAGGGTGACCTGAATATACAGGTGGACAATTCTCTGCCTAACCCCATTCCAAGCTAAGGACATTACGTTCTTTTGTGAATCTTTAAGCACCTAAATATCTGATGCAAGTGATTTGGCTGATGTTGTTCAAGAAGCTGTGATGGAACCTACCTACCACAGGTGCTGAAATTAAATGAGTTTTCTGTACTACTTGGTACTCAGCAGTAAGTCTTTGCAGCAGTTGGGACCTTACAACAAATATAATTCTAACAATTCAAATGTGGGAAGTATTTATGAAAGAAAACTGATTACTAGTAAGGATGACTATTAGCAAGCCGACAAAAATGGATGAGCTATCTCAAGATGTATCTTGCTACAACTATAGATTATGTTGCTCACAGCAGCTCATGTTTTGAATTTCTTTGTCTGGCCGAGTGGGACTGTTTACTAATAGCACATCTGTTGTGGAGTATTGGATGCAAGTAAGGATGTAGTATTACCTGGTGAACGAACACTTAGTTTTATATGGTCACTTGTTGCAAATCAAGGTGAAATATGCTCTTGCTAAAAAATACAATACCAGAGCCTAGTCTCAGATAAAATCTGTGATACTAGAATATAGAATATGGAGATGTTTTTAAGATAATGTCACTGTTAAAGATAATTAAAGTAAACTGGCATTCTTTTAGGATAGAATGACAAAAGTTGGCAAAGTGTGAATCTCTGCTTCCACTGCCTGTTACCAGAGATACAAAATTGGCTATAAACATGCTAACCTTTAATACTAAAGAGTCTACGATAATGCATAGCTACATATAGGCTAATGTATTTCTCATGGTGTAGGTTTATCAACTCTGGGATTTGTAGACTGTGTGAATGTAGAATTAGTATGTGCTTTATATGACTTGTGTTCATGATAATAGTTATTTTTATCCCTCCTGAAAGAAAAAGGAAGGTTTGCCATGATTGTCTAGAAATAAAAAATACACATTTAACAGCTTTCAAGGCAAAAATATGGCCACATTTCAGTACCTGATAATTCCTCCATCACCAAATTTTTTCAAAGAAAATTAATGTAAAAACTTTGAGGAGTTACTGCATTGAGAATATGATTTACAGAAGATATAGAAACAATTGAAGCTGAGTGGCTCAATATGAAACATTTTTTCCCCTAAGAATTAATGAGCTAATTGGTCTGATGCACCTTAAGAAATATTTGTAGAGTCTCCACTGACAGCACAAATAGTAAACCCATTAAAATAGAATGCTGAATATTGTCACGATCAGACAAAATGCAAGGCTTAAGAAAACTAAAAATTCAAAAAAATCAAAACTGCACATGAGTTATTTATTTCTCTGAGTTCCCTATGTAGAAGTTATTTACAGGTACATGGATGTCAGTTTTCACGTTATTTTAAGTGATACTGGGATTATTAGATAGAGAACCAAACACTTATTGACCTAGTGAAATACAATAAAAGTCAGCTATTCAAGTGGCTTTGGAATCTGTCTTAACTGATGTTTATGTAATTATAGATCTGGAATCTTTCTGTCTGTAGACCAACAAACTGCCTATTGTCAAGCTGAAATGACTCACTGAGGACAAGAGGAATGATGATTTATATGTTTTAATTTTACCCCTGAATTAAGCTGAGGTAGATTTAGCTATTGCTAGCCAAAAATTGGAAAATACTTTGTTGTAATTATAAATTGCAAAACCACTAGGGATATACCAGATTGTAATAAAAATGTCCAAAGAATCTAAGGACACCATTTTAACTAGACATGCATGGGTTTTGAGTGTTGCTTTTTATTTAGAAATCTGTTGATGATACACAGACTTAATGAATTTTATACAAAACAAAAATAAAACCAAACCCACGATTATTAGAAAGTGCACAGAATTCTGATTTCCATTTGGTCACTGTGTGAACAGTAAAATTAACTCTGTAGGCTTATCTTGCTAGCAGGTGTAATCTGAGTGGGTGAAATATGTGCAATATTTTGCATCGTGTTGTGTGGCATTCTGTTAGCACGAATGACAGCTGAAAATGACAGCTTCCAACAACACTCAATAGCACAGCTCGTTGTCACCTGGTTAACAACAGTAAACTTGGCTTAAAAATTCTCCAAGCATCAGTAATGATTTTTCTCTCATGCATATCTATTATAGATGGAGGGCTTGATCCTGCTACTGCTAGGCACCCTTCAGATCCTGGTGACTCACACGGACATCCTGCTGCTCACCAGTTTGCATCTGAATCCCATATGTCCTGTCATTTTTTAGAGTGTCTTCATCTGGCTTCTTTTCTCTCTAACTGAGGTGTAACTCACCGGATAGCACATATTACATGTTTCATGCACAAAAAAATGCGACTCCTCGGGGCCAAATGCTAGACTTAGCTGTAGAGGTCAAGGGCTGGTGTCCTTGTTTCCACCAGCCAGTGCAGCACAGTGTGTTCCCAAACTGTGTAATGTTTGTGGCTGCACATCTGTATATCTTCTCCGTTTATATCAGGACTGGGTTTATTCCCAGTCTCAGTCTTTTCTGTTTGCTCTCTAGCCCTAACCGGAGGTTTATGCTATTAGTTTTGGATCCCAGTGCAGTCCTTGTCGTTGGCAAAGTGGCAGTTTCTGTGTGCCCAAGTTTTTAATGCTCTGGCTCACATTCTCAAGCTGAGAGCATAGTATTCTTTGCCTCATTTTCAATTTAAGCTAGCAAGCACTCAAGAATTAAAAAATCTGAGTCTACATTTGCATATCTGGCTCTAGATTTTTTTCGTGTCTTTCAGACATCTAGATTTATAGTCTATTAATGGCAAACATTTATTTTGTAAATCACTCTTTATTTTTAGCTATTTCATTTGATATGTAGGAACATACATAATGAGCAGCAGTACTTGCCAGTAAAACCCCCAATTTTCCAGCGTACCAAAATTATCATGTTTAATTCTTCTTGTTTTCACCATAGTGAAGTTATCTTCAGTTCCTACACTTGAATAATCTACACTGACACTGCTGTGACTTCAATGAAAGATGGGCAGGGCCTCTGTGAAACAAACTAATTGCCGTGATGGCTTGCCAGCACAGTTGATTCAATAATGGAGCTACTGTATTGGTGGCTACTGAATTTTACTAAGTCAATTTTATGGACAGACTTTGCATTACTAGCTCAAATACAAACAGCTCCTCAGTTCTCTGACACCTAGCTAGCACTAGGTTTTATTGATCTGGAGACTTTTGAGACTGAAGCGCTCAAGTTGAAATTGCTGAGTAATGGTACGTTGATGTCGTATATGGTTTTGCCTATTAATATACTTACTGATATGTTAACAAGATACTCTATCAAGGATTCATGTTTAAAATACACGATTCATTCCTTGAGATGTCTAAGCGATCTATAATATGTCTAAATCTTGCATAAGGTTTAAGGAAAGGGGTGTCAGTTTCTTTTTTTTTAAATGTCACCTTCTTAAAACTAGTGTCCCTTACTACTGTTTGGTAGTAACGTATGTTATCATCAAAGAAATACTTAATTCATAACTCCTCTGCTTTTATTACAAAAAAAAGTGTGCACTTAGAAATCTGTTTCTTGCTTTAGAAATCAGGCTTTATATACCCCAATATACTTCTTGCAGCAGCTTAGAACATTTGAAGAAAATCAATATTTTCTGTAACACAGCCTGTTCAGTATATCTTTACTATTAAAGATATTATTTTTTTAAAAAATAGAATTAAGATTGATTATTAAAGAAATAATCAGTATTTCTTTAAATGTATTTTCATAACCAAGTACAAGAGCTGTGGCTTCCTTCCTAGCTTTCTAATAGCATGAGATGACTTTATTGTGCATAAATTTAAAGGTAGAAAATCACTATGTGTTTGTTTCTAACTGGATGAGAATTTGAAAAATGCTTATAACTCACACATAAACCTATGTTTTGAAAAGAAAATAGTTACACTAATAAAACAAAGCAGTCGATTTTTTCAGAATGTCAGTCAAATGATCAGAAACTCAGACAATCTTCTAATCATGTCACTTTTTAGAATGCTCCTAGTTCAAGAATCTTAAAGGACAGCCTACTCAGAAGTATTATAAGGTGACATAATATACTTGAAACCAGCTGATGTTCAGCCAAAGATCTTTCCTAAACACAAGCAAATATTTTACAAATACATCTCATAAGAAAATCCCTTGGCCCAGGCACAAAATGTATTATTAGTCCATAAACAAAAAGTTGCAAAGTATGTTTGAAGTCTTATCAAAACTGTCATCAGAGTGTTGAGCAGGAATTGCTAAAAAATATGTCTCAAAAAATATGACCAACAGTCAAATAAGCAATAATACTTGAGAACTTCGAATGATTTAATAAGCCAATTGGAAACAAATACTTGGAGTGATTTAAATCATATTAGTCCCATTACAGTGGCAGAAGTGGAAGGCATGTTATTGTATCCAAACAATACTTGTCAGCAATGAATTTCAGCTTACAGTCTGAGAGAAGTCAAAGAATGCTCGACAGATTTTTTTCCCGGTTGGAAATACTCAGCAAACGATGTTGAAAATTGTGAGAAAATATGCTAGAAAAATCTTTACAAAATACTTATTTCTGCCTTTGTCTGCTCTGTACTGAGGATAGCTTAGTGCTATTCTCTTAGCATCACTCAGCACCACTCACAGGTCATGTAAGGGAGACTTCAGTGAAACAAGTCAGCTCATCCCCAAAGGCATTGACGTGCTGGATGCACAGTGCTCCCAGCCTTTGATGACTATATAGCCAGAAATTTAACACACGATATCCAGCTGGAGAAAGTGTGATAGAAATTTTGGATGACAGTATTAATATACTGCATAAATCACGCTTAAGAGCCAGGGATTGCAGGCAGGATTTTTAGAATCTGTGTGTTAATTACTTGAATCCAATGTAATGTTAAAATCTAGTTTAACCCCCCTGCCTTTTAGGTAATTACTTGGACTAATTACTTTTTATGTTCTCTAGACATAAAAGGCTCCAAATCAACCAATTTTAGATGGCAAGGAGACAAGATTTAAATTACTAATAAATTACAAACCTCAGAAAGAGAGAAAAGGGAGTGATCAGATTCAGACATGGAAACGGATCTACCAAGCCAAGGAATACACATATTAAAAATTTGAATTAGCATCGAAAAGGATGTTTGTATAATATAGCTTTTTTCAAATGAGCATCTTAACAAAAAGACCCCACCTGAGGAGGATTTTAAACTACCTCACAGCAAATGTCTGCTGTGCAGTAAGTTTGATTTACTTTGACAAGATACCTGGTATCTCAGTATTAGCTGCCTGCTGACCTGTACTGCAGTCAAAGCACAGAACTAATTTCTTGTCATAGATGATTGCAAATACTCCAGAGAACATACTGTTTCTCCCCAACAAGTTTAAATAAAATGGATAGAAACTGGATTAGAAGTAGGCTAGACTTTAGGTAGTGCTAAGAACTCCAGTAGTTGAATAGCTAGAATTTCTTCCAAAACCTTTGCCAGAAGCAGCAAACAAGCCTTTTCAAACCATTCCAGTTCCCAGGCTGTCCCAGGATAACAGTTTAGTAAGTAAATTCAGATCTACCTTGAGTATTGGGGGTTTGTTTATTGTTTCTACATAAACTAAGGTAACAGTTTTACATCATCGATCCTAATAGTGTGTGCTATTATGCTCGTGGGTGTTGTATTCAGTATATGGGAAATATTAAATATATCCAGTGACATAATGATGCTGTATGGTACATATATAGGTGGCATAGCAGATATGTACTAAATACCATTTTCTTTTCCTATCTCCAAACTGGATACTATTACTCTGTTCATTTTAACACACTATAGCTAAATATTTAAAAATAAAATAGCTAAACATTTAAAAATAAACACACTGTTTATTCAGTAGTTCTTTGAGCCCTTAGATTCAACAACCCAAATCCCTACATAGCTTTTATAAATTTCTTATGTGAAATTAGTTTGGACAATATAAATAAATGGGTAGAAGCACTAACAAATTGCTACTCCTTAATTAACATGCTGCAACCAATGAAGGAATCTAAACACTTCCATTTTGTTATACCTGGAATATAGATTTTTCTTAAACCTGGTAGGGTCCTCCCCTAATCCAACAGAAAACGTTCTCTGGGTTACCATTTTGTAGAGGCAGTACTCTTCATTTTGTTATGCTAGTGTCCATCTGCTCTGCAGATTCAACCTAGGATAGTTACTTGAAAAAGGGAAAATAATTTCTTAGCAGTTGCATTTGACATGTAAGCTTTCCTTGAAACAATTATCTGATCCCCCCCCCCCCGCTGCCCCCAGTTAAAGACAGTAAGCTGATTAATGAAATGCCACTAGTAGTAATTAGCTAAAATAGCATTAGATGCAAAATAAAGTATCTGAATGAAAAAAAAGACCTGCATCTAAACTTATTTCTAACCAATATTAAAAAAAATAATAAAGCAGTCAGCTTTCGCAGAATAAATGCTTTATGTGAGTACCTAAGTTATGTACTTCATTAGCTAACAGCTGGGTAAAAATAACAGCAGGAAGAAATTGACTGTCAGATCAAAGGAAATTAGTAAAACTGAAGCAGTGTCCTACAAGTTGAAGTTTAATTTGAGAGGGTGGCTTATATGTGTCCTGGATGTAAACTGTGCTACAAAGTTGCATACAGAAGACTGGGCTACATTTATAGGTGATTAAGTAATTATGAGGCTCTCGAAGTACTGTAACAATTTTTCATTTCTCCAAGGAATATATTTCTCTTTGGGCATACCTTAACACCTGAGCCATGGAATTCTGAAATTCCAGTTGTTGATGAGCTGAAATGCTTAACAAAGCAGGGTTCTCCACGTTCACATCCCACCAGTCTGGGCTTGTTTCTGTGTCACCAGTATGACAAAGTCAAGTCTGGCCAGCCAGGAGAAGGTCAGGGAAATCTGTGCTTTAACTCCAGAACCCATACAAGATTGAATATAAAATCACATGCTTTTACAAACCAACCTGGAGGCTGCTGCGCTTCAAGCACAGCCTGTTTTAAGTCAGCTTTAAGTTAACTCCACTTTAGCCAAGAATATCCCAGGACACAACCTTTGAAGCTAGAAGGCTTTGACAAGCTGTCTGGTGTGCTCTCACATGAATAGAATAAACAGCCTGTGATCCAAGGTTTTGTGAGCCTGCATTGTATGATTCAAAGAGTGCAGGATTAGTCCCGTTTCATAAAATACTGATTTCTGAAGCATTTTAACACCTGTCGAGAGATTGTTTGTCAGTCTTAATAAATTTTAAGATGGTTGAGTATATTATAGGTGACAATAAATAAACCCACCAGTTATATGTCTACTGGAATGTTATAAAAACAGAAAGGTAAAATTGAGGAAACTAAGGAATAAGAAATTAAGCGAGTTTGAATCATCATGGAAGATAATTTGAAATAAGTTCATGCATCAGCACATTATGTCTGTAATAGTACAAATGCAGAATTAGAGGCGTTACTGCATTGCTTTATCATTATCCCCAGTTAGGGCTTAGATGAATTGATACATACAAAGAGCTTGCAATAATTTCAGTAGAACAGTATCAGGTGTACAGAAAAGACCTTTATCTGCGTGCAATTGCATTTGGGGATTTTACTAACAGTTACTGCAGATAGGGATAAATGAGACATTTTAATGATTTCTAATTGATGTTTTAGATTGGAGTGTGCCATCTGCTGCTGTGTAATACTAATGGTTATGTCTGCTGTAAATTTGGCTTTCTTCCTGTTTCCCTTCAGAGTCTCGGTCTCAGAATGCTGCATTGTAATGATCGTTGACTCCAACTGGAGAGCAGCTAACAGGATAATTCACTCCACATGCCAGATGAGGCAGTTTCAGACTGTACCGAGTTTGTCCGATCGGCTCAAGATAATTCTTCTGCACTTTGCTGACATACACTCACAAACATATAGATGTAAATATAAAGAGCCAAATATACAATGAGAATTAATTACTCTCCACCAATTTAACTTGCGTAGCATAACTTGTCTCCAGATCTGGTAGCATGAACAAATGGGCCCTTTTACAGGGACTTTTGAACTGTTAGTTACTGCATCCCTTATGAAAGGGATAGGAAGATTTTCAGAGATCAGTTGAAAATTATTCTCAAAGCTATTTAAACGTACAAATTTACTTTAACATCCGTATGAAAGAAGTGCAAATGCCAGAGCGTAGCCAAAAATGGTATCTGAGTAGTACACATCTACTGTTATGGTGAAACAGATTTAAGTGGTATGAAAAATACTTTGTCCTTCATATCATTCATCGTCTCATCTGTCCTCTGGTTGATGTGACGGACAAACTAATTAGAAGTGAAATCCAAACAGTGAGACTAGATCTTGAAAAAGACACAAAGAAGGGCAAGAAGGATGGTACTTGGGGGTGTCTTTGCAATATGTGTTATGGATGATAAAAGCTTAATGGACTCAAAAAGAGATGGGACAAGTGCGTTTTTAGAGCCATTAAATACGACACCTCCTTTGGTATAGTATATCCAGGAGCCACAGTGTGTGGGAGTCTTGCAAGGCTTTTTGCTGAGGATTTGAGATGTGGCATCTCCTAGATTTGCTGGTGTAACTTTAGCATGGTTTAGGGGCTTTTATTGTTTATGTTTTCTTAGTTGCAACTTCCCATGCATCTGCAATTTGTGTCTTCCTAACTCCTCATTCTGCACTTTGGGTGAGAAGTCAACATTAATCCTTTCAACTGAAAATACCTTGTTTCTGCGGATGGAGATTTTCCTGGGCTCATATATTAACCAAAATCTGCCTCAGTTTTTAATCAGAAGGCAAATTGACTCCTTTCATCTTTCTTTAATTGAAAGTTATGGAAAATGCCACTTGACATGCATGAAATGAGCTGCAAAGTTTTCCAAAAGGAAAGGACTTCTTATACTTTCATCTCTGGTATTAATGCAATCAGAAATATTACTTCATGAATAGAAATTACAATGCATTACTTGAACAGAGTTTAATTGTCTCTAGAATGAAATGGTGAAAATCTTGAGTAGATGCAGTTTCAGTCGGTTGCTTTTAGGAATTCAGTCTTAGATTAGTGCCAAGGTGTTCTACTAGATTAAGGGTTCCTGAGTTAGGAATGATTTTGATTTAGTTCAGCATCTGCCCAAACCATAGTATTCTTCTAGCACTGCTTAGCTGCCGTTTCCAATTTTTACATCACAGGACATTAGTCCTTGATAGATTAGCCTAAAACATTGGGCTTAAAATCAAACTGCATAAAAGAGAAGGAAATTTTTTATATGCTATGCACTATGAAGTGAATGAAGGAAATGCAAATCACAGTTGCCTGTGTTAATAGAACCTCCATGACAGAGCATGGAAATTTCAGCTTTGTTCCTGGGTTACTAAGTCAACACAATGCTTGGCTTCTTGAATATGTTCTTTTTGTGAGCAAAAAGAGTGCATCAAGTTGGATTGCAGTGATTCCCAGAGCGTTCTCGAAGTAAAATTGTGAATGTTAATATTTCATTTTTTTCAAAAAGATTTATAGCAGGAAAATGTTGGCGTCAACACCAGATGAATTTATGCCTTCACTCTGACTTACAAACAACTGTTTGCTAATAGTCCAGTTCAGTTAGATGCAAAATGCATTCACATGTATTTGAAATGTGAGCGAACTTTTTTTTATCAGCTATTGTTAGAAAAACATTTTGCTTGTATCATACGAATAATTTCTCTAAAGCAAACTCAGTTCTAAAGTAATTACATAATTATGAATGTATGTTTTTAAAAAAAGTTAAGTAAATTTTATTCCTAAACCTTAAGGCTAGATGCCTACAATTGAAAGAAGATGCAAAGGGAAACATACACTGGGACAAACCAGAAATTCAGTCTGGGCAATAGGGTTTTTTACTAAATACCTGAGCTGCTTTATGGTTAAGAATTCTCAAATGTAGGGGACTTGCTCTGAGGGAATGGGCATGGATGATAAAAATCAAAACAGCACAACTGATCTCCTTAGGCACCTGACATGCCAAATATTGCTAAAAGTGTTGCACAGGAGGCTAAGTGTAAGGAGGTAAGTATAATGGCAGCGTTATGAATGATTTTATTTCCATATGAATATGCTGTTGCCGAACTGGACTGTGGAAACGTGGGATCTTTTAAAATTGAAGGTAGTGATCCAGCCTCTCTGAATGGTTATAACCCTTCTCCGTTTTAATTTCCCCAAAGTGTAGTTTTATTTTTAGGAAATTAAAAAAAAAAAAAGGAAAATATCCAAATCACATATATATGTTACACAGTTTTCTTTTTTTTTTCTAGGAAGTCTAAATAATTTTAAGTTACTTTCCAGTGCATCAGTTCAATTATTAAAGCACTGTAAAAGATGATACATAGAGAGATTATTTTGAAGGATGAAGAAGTTGTGTAAAATAATCTTCTTTGGTTATATAAGAAGTTTGTTTACTTTAGTTGGTATAAAGTGGCATTATTACAGATCACCATTGAAGAGAAGCGCCTAGGGGTCTTAACCTGCAAAGACTTAATGCGTGTGCTTGTATTTCACCACCCACAGGGCCACCTTGCGGAACCTGAGATTTTGATACATTTTTAAAGATAGAGGAAAAAAAAAAAAAGTAGTACAGTTTGAAAAACATTTGTTCGCATGTTTAATATGTCTATTCCAACAGAGATGTTAAGGGCAGGAGTCACATTTGACTATCGGTAGAGCTCAAAGCCTAATCACAAATTTCAGGTACAACAGATAAACAGCATTCGCAGAAGAGGAAAAAGGTTTACCCAAAGATTGTTCCACAATACCATATCCAGTCCTGAATGCTCAAGCAATTTTTATTGTCTGCTGAATTTTCATGGCTAAAAAGCATCTTAAGACAAATCTAATGCAAACTGGTCAGCATAAACAAAAAAGCCAGAATAATTCCTCTTGCATAAGATACGTTTCCGAGAAGTTCCAAGTCAGAATTTTTTTTGTAACTTACCAAAATGTCTTTTTGCACCTGAATGCTGCACACAAAAATAAATTCCCTGGGGTTTTAAAATATCTGTTTTTCTGAATAGGCCTTTTTAGATTTCCATGGGTATGTTTAAGTCCATCGCCTGATAGGTATAATGAGCTTGCTAGGAATACACTGTGCAAATGGTCTTTTATAGAAGAGTTTGTGTGAGTCTATGAAGTGTATTTAAAGCTCAGTTACGTCAACCTTACTTTAAAAAATCAACAAACCAATAACAATAACATTGTTCTTTATTTAATTTTTGTTCAGAAGTGTTTCTAGAATATTTCCATGTTTCTAAAAATGTCTGTGTTTCTAAAATTTGATTTCAGTTTTTCATTTTCCTAAAATTGTGTTCACATTTTTTATGGTAATTCATTTTCATTTATTTCCTTTTGAATTAATTTAAAATGACTGCATCCAACTGTAGTATTTCAGGAAAAAATAATACTGAAATACCATAGTACAGCAAAATATTGCTTGTACTGTTGAGAATATATATTACTGTTTCTTATCTCAAAGGATCATTTGCAGAGCTAGGATATATATGAATTAAAATCCTAATACTTCGATATACTTTTAAAGCATCATTTTAATCAGTGAAATCTGAAATTCATTTCATGTTCTAGATGTTAAAGAACAGAACTGTTCCAGTGCTCCATTTGTGTTTTCTAATACTTTTTGATCTGAATGTTAGGTTCACTCAGTATTTTGTTTTAGGGTATGTATTAAAAATGCAAAGTGAATGTGGCCAGTGCCTTCTTTCCCATATTGTTCCTCTTTGAATACTGAAAGAATGCATAGAGTGCTATCTCACCTGAATGATTAAATTCTCTTTTTCTCTGACTCTTCATTGCTATTACTATAGTGATCTACTCTATAAGATCATCTTATTTCTTGCAGATGAATGATGCTATGGGATTTGAATTGCCATGGGTGTATTTTGTCAGTCTCGTCATCTTTGGGTCATTTTTCGTACTAAATCTTGTTCTTGGTGTATTGAGCGGGTAAGCATACACCTTTTTCATCATGAAGGCAGAGTCCTGAATTCAGTTGCCATGAACACACAGGTTATCTTATACAGGTGAGACTTCAGTTGTTGTGACATCTCTGAATACACCTTTATTTCTTTCTCCTCCAATTAGAACAGAAACAGCTTTCTGTAGCTATCATATAAATAACATATAAACACCAAAATCAGAGTTTAGATGTACCAGTGTATATTCTTCGTGTCCATACTTGTGGCAAAATTATAAGAAGGACTAATAATTCTCCGGCACTTATTTAAATGTTACTGTAATTAATCTTCTAAAGCATCACACCTACAACATAATTTGGGTAAGTAAAGAAATTAAACAAGTGCTCATTGATTAATTTTTTAAAAGAATGAAATAAGCCATAAACTTCCAGTGTTGAAACCTACGTGATCTGGCAGCTGCAAAAAGGACTCTGCTGTTTAATGAATGACTGAATCATAACTTATTTCCTTACATTTTTACAGGTAAATGATGCAATAGGATGTGAGTGGCCATGGATCTATTTTGTTAGTCTTATCATCCTTGGCTCATTTTTCGTACTTAACCTGGTTCTTGGTGTACTTAGTGGGTAAGCAGTTGAGTTAACATTGTATATGCTACTGCTACTTGTAAGATGGCCTCTGCATTGACTCAAGCTTCTCAGCAATGGCTTTTTGCATGCACCTGAGACTCTTATGTCATCCTACCAGTGTTTGCCCTTTTGACTGAACTGTGTGATTCTAGTGCCTGTATCTGTCTGACATCACGTTCACCATGCTTGCCAAAAATATTCATTAAATGAGGCACTAATCTCTTTATTCTATAATATTCCGGCGGGGAGAAACATTATTTTGCACACAGAGATGGGTGGTGCACCTGTACAAATATTCTCCCCTATAGGACAAGTGTCCTTTTCTGAAAGCCCAACTTTTGCTTTTGTTCAAATATCCATAAAATAATTGAAATGTTATTTGTGTTTACCAGTCAGATTGCAAAATATTTTTATTGGGTGCTTCAAGATCTGCCTTATGGCAAGAGTACGGCTAGATTACCTTGGCACAAAGTGTTTAGTGCTTCCTGTGTTGTCCAGCTGTGTACTCCTGTGATAGCCTGCACCAGCAAGCTGATGTATTTATCAGTAATCAAGTATCAATTTAATATACTTCTGAGTGGGAGGCTGTCACAGCTTTTTGTTGGTTTGTGCATTCCAGGCTCCAGCCAAGAACTGAAGCGGTGTCAGTTGTAGCTGTATAATGTGGTTTAAAGCTGTAGGTTATGGCAATAGTTTGCAAGGCTTTCTTCTTACAGAGCCCCCTCACTGAGGTTCAGCTCCACTTCCTTTGCCATTTCCTGGTTTCTAACATATTTGAGTTTGGCAAAACTCCAGTTCATGGTAAAGATATTTTCCAATAAGTACATAAAAGGTCCGGCTAGCATTGGAACGCCAAAAGAAAATTATTATTATTATATGCGTTAGCATTTAGTTATATAAGACACGATATTGTTCTGGCAATCTTAGGCAAGCCGTGCCCTCTTTGTTAGCCAACAGAAAAGTTTCTCTTGCATAGAAAAGCAGCCTGACGTGATAGCTGATGGTGCCGTCAGACTGCTGATGGTGTGTGTACAGGCTCTGCCAGGCTGTGTGTTACGTTTGAAAGCAATTAAAAGGCATGATTATATTCCTGGAAATCAGGCATTCAAACAAAAGTTCCAGTTGCTGATATAACTGTGTTACAAGAGCGTTTTTATCTGATGAGTGGTTTTACAGTTTGTTTATTTAAGTCCTAAGTCATTTATCCATGATAGATCACTGTTGCACCCAGGAAACGAGGGGAAGAATAGTTTTACCTTACTGTCAGAATCACTGTACAAAGCAGATGTTTAAAAGCAAAGAGGTAGTGCTAAAAACACATTGCTGATTTTTAGATTTAATCTCTTCCTTCCAAGACCTACCCTGTAAAGTCTGATTTATACAGTCGTATTGACTGTGATTTATTCAGGGACAAATGTGTAAGTTGCTGCAAAGCGAAGGGCCTGGCTTTCACGTCACAGCCACAATGGACAAACAAAATGAAGAAGAGAAGGACAGTAAAGGAGGGTAGCTGCAGTGTGATTTATTTCTTCTTTTGATACTGTTACCAGGAGCTGTGTGACTAGACTTCCAGTTGAAGTCATTAGAGGATAAGGCTTTCACAGTTCCTTTCTCTGGCCCTTAAGAAGGTCATAAGCAACAATTAGTTTTCCTCCTGTTGCATGAAAGTATTCTATGGTAACAGTTAACTAAATATTTCCCTTTTCCCTTTCATGACTTAAATTGTTACTTGTTTCAGATTTTTATGTTTTTAAAAATAAGTTGTGAGGAGAGTAATGCCAGGTTTGGCATTTTGTTACACGTTCGTCTGCTGAAGCCTTAGAAATTTAGAAAGACCCTCATAGCTAAGCTTTACATTTGATGTAATACCTTTAAAATACTTTATAACGTTTGCAACATTATGATACTTGTTGGAATATGGAGCTGTTCTTTCGCTGCTGTTACAACACAAGGGAAGAGGTGTCCCGTTGCCCTTGTTTTCCATTCTGCAGACAAGAAATCTCCACTGATTTCTAGGTATTGCTTGACCTCTAGAGCTTTAATGCTGTTTAGAACCCTTGCTGGCTTGCTTTTGATTTCCAGTGAACAGAAATAGCAGTATGAAGCGTGATGTGAACTCTCCTTAATTCGTACATTCATTCCTGACTTTTCTGCCATAGTGTTATTTAACTGCAGTGTCACTGGAGTGCCCAGGGTGCTTCATGAATTGTTTGCATCCATGTTTACCCTAAATACATGAAAGAGCCTTCCTAACACTCCAGTTTTTTGTTTTCTGTGCTGAAGAGAATTATACTAGTGAAAGGGAGACGTGATACTTATATATCACCAATGATAGATGTTGATAGCAGAATGGGAAAGGAGAAGGGAGTATTCCTATCTACCTATGTTTGGGATGTAAGTGAAGTAAATACCCTGGCATATTTGTTTGAAACTCTGACAAGGGCCAGTGGAATAGCAGTATACTGATTTATTTTGGTCGCTAAATGCCATTAGCATATAAATAATAAATATTTTTACATATTTTTCTGTTTAGACCTACCCATCTAAATTTTATGGGCAAAAGTGATGTATTAGTGAAATCCTATGGATGTGATTCTATTCCTTAGTGGAAAGCTAGTATTTTTCAGAGTCAGGCATTGAATATGTAACACATGCACCCTTTGCTTTTTATTTAGGAGTTACTAGCTTTTAGGTTTTATTCTCTTCAAACCATAGCATGAAGCTTAGTTTATGATAAATCTATAAAGTTAAATTTTTCTAAACCAGTCAAACTTCAAGGTTGCAAAAATTATGCCAATTTACATGAAAAGCATGGCTTTGCATACAGATTTTTGGAAGTGGAATCTGAATGCCTAATACACCTTTTCTGTATGGAAGCGTTGCTTCCTGTAAGCCCAAGTTATGCTGTGTACATTTAAATCTGTCTGCTGTTTTGATCTGTTTGTGGTTTTAAAGTACTCGTTCATTCTCTTTGCACTCCTTTGTTACTCTGTGACCATCTGCCCCTTTGTATTTCTGTAATGCCTCTTGTGCACTGCATGTTTGATGTGTTTAGATACTGTACAAATGGATGAGAATGATGATTTGGGAGATCTTTTGTTTTACACCTAGCCGTTTCTGAAGGTGAGTATTGCCTGGTGATCCATGTCAGTTTTGCCTGCTAAAGGTGGCGTTCTTAAAAACAGAATTCATACTTTTAATAGCAGATGTGTAAAATAATATAAATAATGTGTGTGTGTGTAATTTGCATGTGGTAAGTATTTTAATTTCTGTGTGGAAGCTGACTGTGGAGGTATTTTTTCTAAATACTGCTTTGAGTAATAAGGACAGAGAATTCACAGGCTTGAGGTAATTCAGCTTTTTCAAAATACTCTATTTTTTACTCTGCATTAGACACTGGTATTATTTGCATTATTCTCAAGGTGGATTCTCAGTTGTAAAGCTATTTCAGTTTGCAGGACTTGCAGGAAAAAGCATTCTAGAAGACTCCAGGTCAGGTTTTAGAAATGGCTTCAGATCCAGCTCAGGCTCTAGTTCATCTCACAAATTACAGAGCCAGCTTTAAACAAAGACACCAGAAATGGTTCCAGCAAGGACCTGCACACATTGTTCTAGACCCAGCTCTAGAGATGCTCTCCAGAAATGGTCTCTAGCTTCAGCTCTAGAAAGGGATTAAGGGAAAACCACCTCTGGAGCAGCTCTAGTACAGGCCTCTGGAAAGCTATGGGAAAGGGCTCCAGAATGTGGTCTAAACCCATGTCCAGTAAATGGCCGGGCAACTCAACCTAGATCCAGCTCTGGAAAAGACCTCAAGAAACGGCCCTAGTCCCGCTTTAGGAAACGACACTACAATTGGCCTACGGTCTGTTTCTGGGAAGCGCTCTACGGCCAGCTGTATACGTAGCTGTAGGAGGGGGGTCAGGTCATGGTCTTGGTCCAGCTTCAGCAGAGGGCTCTGAAGAGAGCTGCAGCTCTAGAGAGAGAGCTCTTGTAGGCTTGAGAGCAGACTTGAGAAACAGCTCCTCCCTGAACAGCTTCTCCCTTTATAATAAGAAAAAAATGGCTCTAGATCCAGCTCCAGAAATGTCTCTGGAAATACATTTGGAAGCGTGGTTCAAAACATGTGCCTGCTGGTAATTTCTTTCATTGCAGTGAATTTAAGAATCTAGCCGGACACCTGGAACCGCCAGCTGTCTTTCACACTGAGGCTGCATTTCTGCATGCTTGCAATATTTGGTAGAACAGAGCAAAATTCTTGCAGCTCTGTATTCAGCTGTCTCTGCATTTTCATTATCTTGGGCTTGTATACATTTTGTTCATTCACGTTACAAATTTAAAATTGTATGTGGCTCAGAAGAATTGTTTTACCTCCTAGCAATGGCAGGGTGATCATGACGTGGTCACAGCCTGTTTTGATTGCTGTCTCTTTTGAGGCAGCAGCAGGGAGTGGGTTCAGCCTGTAAGAGATACCAGAGCACTTTTTCTGCCCTTGTAAAAATTCCTGTGGTTGTGATGCAAGGGTTAGGCACTGCAGCTTTGGGGCTGCTTCACACTTGATGGAATGGCACCGAAATTGCAACTGAAGAGCTGTGTTCTCCAAAGTCATGAAGTACCAGACACAGAATTTGGGAGCTGAGGACGGGCCTTCTCCAAATATTTCAGGATAAAAGACCAGAGCATATAGTGACTATTGGTGCAAGAGACAGTGAGCTGAAATTAGAAAGTTAATTTAGAAATTATAAAGTTAAGGTTATTAGAAAGATAACAAATAAAGCTAAACCTTAAAAAAAGGGAATTGAGAGACACTCCTCTGCCCTGAAAGTACCTTTAAAAGTATGTTGAAAGTTAAAATAAATGTGCCAGTAACTCAGCATACATTAAACTATTTTACTATGAACAGAGAAAATAATACATTACAAAACTTCACAACTTATTTATCAAGAGGCATGGCTTTTAATGATGCATGGTAATCTATTCCTGAAGATAGTCATCGTTAGGGGATGGCTTCTGCTGACAGTGTTTTCTGCTCAAAGCATTAGTATTTCTTTGGGTAGCCATGGGAACAAGTAAGACCTTTTAAACACACTTAAATAAATCTCTGTAAATTGATTTTATTGCCTTGCTAAAGGATAGCAAAGCATAAGCTTTGACATGTCCTTACATATATCCTCCTACATGCAAGTCTTGCAGGTTAGTAAGAGAATGTTAATCTTTTCCATTTCTTTCCCACAGTATTATTTGCAATCTATGTACATAATGATTCTAAAAGCTCACAGTGTGTACTCATCCATGCTAATCTCACAGCAATATCTGTCAATTAATGTCATATAAAATGTAAGCTTATACACCTAAGAACTGTTGTCTACACTATATATGGACAAAATTGTAGAGAAAGACGTTTTAGTAATGATGCACCAAATAGAAAACAGCAGTGAACTGTCATCCATAGTCCTTCAGCAAAAGGGAAATTAACTGGTTTTGGCAGTGTTCGTTTTCACAGCAGAGGGAAGGCTCAGTAAAAACCCAACAACTTATGGATAAAATTTTAACTGCCTCACGTAGATAAACAGAATATACATTCGAAAAGAGGAGAGGGACTTCAGTTTTAGATCTCAGCAAATTATGAGTTAAAGCAGGTTTTTTTGATTGCTCTGTGGCTGGTAAAAATAAAACTCAAACACAAAGAGGTACAAACTAAGGAAATACTATCCTTGATTGATATACTAACAAAAATAACATAAATAACCCTAACTGCAAATACTTCCAGCTGTAAGCAGCAGTAACTCCAACCAACTGCTTTAGACAGAGACCACTGAAGTCAATAGGGGTAGTTCAGTTCTCTTGAATAAGAGCTCGAAGGGAACTGATTTTATTTCAGTCCTGTCTGAAGTTACCACACCAAGGGATCAGTCCTGTGAGATGCTTGCTGCTGAGCTCCTGACAGGTAAAAAACCACATCAGTTTCAGAAACTATGTTGGCAGTGCACATCGCCGTGGTGGGATGGCTCCGCTCTGGGGTATGGTCCTGTGCTCGGTGCTGCCAGTTCCTCCTCTAAGAAATCCAGTGTGTCCTGAGCCAAACGGGTCTCTGCTCAGGACAGAAGGAGTGCAGCTTAATACATAGATAGAGTAACAGTCTGAAACATCAGATCTCAGTTTTGTTGCTCTATCAGATTGTTCCCTGTCTTGAAATTCCCACAGATGATCCCATTGTATTGGCGTGCACTCTGGCACAGTAATTCTACACAGGCCCTCTGCTACGCAGAGGTGGTGCTGGAGCTGTTGAACATACATTTTGTTAATTGCTAATGAACTACATGGAAATAACTATGGTAGGTTATACCAGTTTGCATTACCCCATCAAGAACATGATGCTCCTTGCTCAAGGAAAATTCCTGCTAGAATCTTTTTTTGTGCTGCAGAAATAATTCTACAGTACTCAGCCTGTGCATTTTTATTTCTAAAAGAAGAGGTAACAATGATGTATACAAGTCTCCGGTAATTAAAGATATGATGTTCCTTAACCTTTTTTATGTCTCTCTACATCTGTTGCACATTACATCCAGCTGTGTGCTGTTGTCCATGGTTATTTGTGCAGTTCGAGTTCTCTGATTTGATTCAGCTCATTTGTTGGTTGGTATGGTTACCACTGTTTGAAACCTTTTCTGTGAGTCTGGTGGCCAACACTGTACTCCTGTGAGTACATTTTTGTTATTATGTGACTTCCCTGTGAATAAATGAGAGTCTAGGATGTCTGGGTGACAGTTCTACATATAGCATTAGCATCACACTTTCCACATACCAGACCCTGCGTGCAGTAAGTTGCAAACTGCAGGAGATGAATTCTCTCTTCTGTTGCATTTGCAGTGACACACAAGGACAGTAATACGGCCAGCAAAGAGTTAGTGTCCTGGTTTATGTTTAGACATCAAAGGCAACTGTTTATTTCCTATCGTCAGTGCCTAGTGATGCATGGGAGATACAGCAACACTAATGTTTCTGTACAAGCAATGAAAAATGTCTAGCCTTTAGAACTTCCAGCTAACAGGAGGCCAGTATAGGTTTCTTTTTAATTATTATGTCCATGAATTACAGAGAGAAGGACGAGTATACCAGATACTCACACATTTAAGCAAATTGTTGTATTAGGATTTTTGGTTACTACGTCCCTGCCTCAAATTAAGGTGTGAGAACCAGAAAGTTGTGAGTCTCAGTAGGTACTCCCTGCTGCCACCTCCACCTTGTTGCATCAAACCATTCCCAGCTGATGCATACCAGCAGGACTTATTTCACTCAGCTGAAGAAAGAAAAACCTGGCATGAAAATAATTGCCCCAGACAATCAAAGTGTGAACTCAAAACCTGCATTTTATATGCTTCTGCCTCAACAACAATTGATGATGATGGTGTCATGCCTAAACAGAGAACTGAGATCATCCTTCTGAAAGGAGACAAGGAATTTTTGGGCAATAAAAATAAAAGTTGTGTTTTGTATAGTAGCTTAGTTATCACTAAAAATAAGTTAGATTATATAAAGGTGAGTCTCCATATAATGATTTATTTTGCAAGCCATGTCTCCTTTCTGCTGCAAGTGCAGTTGAGAGTTATTTACACCAGCTGCAATTCAAAGCTTTGTCCAGTTCACAGGATATTGTCACATACTGCAATTTTAAGTAATTTAACTAGATCAAAATTAGGCTGGCTAGGTCTAGGTTGTCTGATATATTTGCATTTGCAATGAAATCAAAACCTGAATTGCTTCTAGGTAGCAATAGAGTGTTTTGAAGAAAAGATTTTTTTGAAGGCAAACGGGTAATTATACAAGGTGTCATTATACAAGTTACTCAGATCTGCTTTATAAGATTCTTTAGAAGTAGCGATTTGCAAAAAGCTCTTTCTAGCCCTGCTAGCCTAAAGTTTTAATTTTGAACCATATTATCCTGTAAAATAAGAGACAGTAGTAAGCTTGGCTTTTCTAGTTGTTGAAATTAGAACAAAAACATGTTCACTGAGCCCTATGCTTTATGAAAACAACTTAAATCCCTTTTACTATTAAACTGAAATTTTGCAGGCAATCATTTCACATATGCTGGTGTCAAATCAGAGTGGTTCCTAAGGATCTGACAGTTTGCAACTTGGGTGGAGACTGATTTAAATCACATTTTAGTGGAGAGATGCTTATGAACGCTACCATAGTCACAAGAGCCCTTTGAATACATTTTTTGTCAGTTTAGTCAATGAACAACACCCCCCTCCCCCCCCCCCCCCCCCCCCAAATGCCAGATCCAGGTAATCTTATAAAAGCAGAATGAAATATATATATTGAAGTTGGCTCAGTCATTTGTGAAACCAAGTATTTACAGAGCTTAAATACACTTACCACAATTGGTGTGCCGCTTCCTAAGCTTGTCTCGACTTTGTAGGCTTCTGGACTGAGTGCTGGGCTGGTGACAGTCAGGGAGACCAGTTCAGGCTCTTGGTCTGACCACCTATCTGCTTACATATACATATACATATGCAGTACCTATGCTGCTTACATAGCCAAAGGCTTTTTCTTTCTGCCCTGGACCCAGTCTATGCCCTCTATGGCCACCAAGTGCTGCGCAAGCAGCTGTCTTACTCCTCCTTCCAGGACATCAGCCAGTGTCTACATATCTTTGTCTAAATGTCCAAATATCTTGCGGTGAGAATATCTTGTCTGTCAGAAGCTTTAAAGAGCCAATGTCTCTCCTTCATCTCATGCCCATCATCTTTCTCAAATAACTTCTTGTTTCTTGGAAAAAAATACTTTTGTTCTGCATTTTTCCTCTGTAACAGGAAACTCATTACATTCCAATTCTATTTATTCTTATTCATGGTATTTTGATAAAAGGAATACTTACATATGTGTGTCTGAGGTTTGTAACTTCATTGTTACTGTGATAGAAAAAAATACCATAGCGCTAGATTACTCCCTTCCCTAAAGAAAATGCAGTCTTCTCAGGTGTTAATCTTCCTTGTAAATGCTTGGCTTTTAAAAAGAAAAGTAAAATTTTTAAATATCATTGAAATCAAGCACCATTGCATCAACCCCCACTGATAAATTGCAGTAGCATTTTACAAAACAATGTCTGACTTCTGTGCTGCCTTAAAGAGAAAGGTCATAGTTAGCTGTGTGCATAAAAAACTTTAATTCTCTGCATGCAGCCATTTTAATGTAAAGTCAGAGTTAAAAGGCAGTTCAGTCATGGGTGAAGTGCTGTTGAAAATATCAGCCTTGCCAACTGTTTCCTTTTTAAATGGTTTCTTTCATTCTATATAATAACAGCAGCTTTCATGTTACTTTACCCACACACATCACATAGCCTTCACCCTAATGAAAAACAGCCAAAGGACTGAGCTGAACAGAACACAAATAGTTAGGAAAAGCTAGCACAACTTGTTACTTCTGATTTTGGGCTGTGCCATGATAGGGTTTTTTTTTCCCCAAAGATACTGCCTACGGCATGAGAGTTGTGGGTATGTGGCCTCAATCAGATGTAAGGGATGGTCTCTTTGACACTGTCTCCGGGAGAAGCTTAAACCCGGTGTTCCACAAACTAAACGGTTTCTTATAGGCTTATGACGTCTTCTGCCAAAACAACAAAGCTTTTAGTTTTGTTTATTTAAAAAGCAATTACACCTCAGAGAGATCTGTTGAGCTTTCTCTTTGATGAGCGTTTTTGCGAAGAGCTGGCCCTCTGCAGGACCTCGTCCCTGGGTGCTGGGTGAAGGGTTGCAAATGCAAAGCAAGCGCTGGCATTCTTCAGCTCCATTACAGTGCTGTCAGCTGGAACAGGATCATCTCCACATGCCAAACCACATTTTTGTTGAATTAAGTCCTCAGCTGTGTAAGGTGTAGTGCCCGCTTCTTAGTTTTTGCCACAGAAAGCTTTTTAGCTTCTGTAACATAACATTAAAAAAAATATAAGATCTGCGTGGTTGCATGTAAAGAGTTTAACTCTTAAATTTACTCATGTCAAAACAGAAAATTAGAGTTTACATGTGTTTGAAGGCTGCAAATGAAATAATAACAATAAAAAAAAAAAAAGAACAAAAAACAACCATGGAGGGATGATACCTTTGCAATTCTAAATAAGTAATGTCTGTCACCAAACTGAAATACTATGTTGAAAAATCATGAGATTTTCTATTATTCTGCTATATTTTGTTATCAGGGCAACTTCATGTTGATAATTGTTTTCACCGTGTTAAAATATTTTCAAGTCTTACACTAATTTCCTAATATTTTTCCACTTGAAAAAGGATATTATTGAGTGCTTTAATAAATTTCCCTTTCCGAGCATATTAAGTAGGGAATATTTTCAAGTGAAAGTTCTTAATAAATAAAAGGGTTGTAAGTTCATAGTAAATGAAATTACTATGGCCATTTTTTAGTTTTAATTTCAGCCTTAACAAAAGATTAATAGGTTAGTCAGAACAGGCTTAATTTTAAATTTTGAATCAGTGCACACTTACACTACTGTGTGAAAGATGGTCGCCTACTCTGATCATGCACGTTGATACTTGGGCGAAAGGGCAGTCTGATCTTTCTGTTGGAGGGAGTTACACTATTTGGAGCTGTGTGTCACACCAATTTTTTTAATGATGTTGGTATATGGAATGTTGTGGTGCAATAATTTAGTTGATAATTATCTTGAGTTATATTATCATTAAGGGGGATCGTAGATCCAATTCAGGTTGGAAGAGACCTCAGTAGTCTATTTTATCCAACCTCCTTCTCAAAAAGCATTTTTCATTCCTTCATAATTTAGGGATTGACCCAAATCATGAACTGAAATAGAGCAATGAGACAGAGGGTTCAAGTTATGTAAAGGGATGCATTTCTGGTCTGTGAGCGAACGGATTTCTAGGTTCTGTTACAGAGGGCAAGAGGGCAAAACATCCAGATCTCAAACAGAATGGGAGTTTATTAGTGGAATTCTGTGAACCACACACTGAAGCAAGAATAGAGTTGGCTAATAAACTCTGGCTGGAAGGGGAAGGAGCTTAGAACTGGCTGCCAGAATTTCACTGAAACTAATACTCAGCTCTCTGTAATTACTTCATTATTGCAAGTCATTTTCTCTTTGTAGCTGTTAGATAAAACTGATTTTAAAATCTGTATAGAAGAGCACATAACTAACACATATGGAAAGAGTCAAGGATACTGCTTGATTTTCAATTAAATCATAAAAGCTGTGAAAGTTTTGGTGTATTGCTGTAGGGATGTGGCATGATTTCTTTGCACCACTATCTTGTTTCCAAAGAAGCTCTCAAATCTTCAGTATAATTTATTCCATTCATTTTCTATGTCAGTACGTTATTCTTCAGTGTTAAGACCTAGATCGAAACGCCTGGGAGTTCGATAGTTAGTATTTTTTTCTGCTTTATCTGAATTTGATAGGGAATTTTCCAAGGAAAGAGAAAAAGCCAAGGCCCGAGGTGACTTTCAGAAGCTACGTGAAAAACAGCAGCTTGAAGAAGATCTGAAGGGCTATTTAGATTGGATTACCCAGGCAGAAGACATTGACCCTGAGAATGATGAAGAGGTTGATGAAGAAGGCAAGCGGAACAGTACGTATTCTTTACCCTGTACTGCTGTGTGTGACTGCCTTTGTGTTAGCGGGGGGGAGGGCAGCCTCAATGATGTCACTTTTTGATTTCCAGCTTGCAAAAGTTTCGTTAGCAGAGCCACCGTGTCTGGTAGTGTGCTGATACTTGGTCATGAGAGATAATTCAGGATCTTGCAACAAAATTCTGCTCTGAGCTGTCCATGTACAAATCGTCTGCGCTCAGTCACACTGAGACTTAAACCCTGCTTTATTTGTGTTCTGTAACAAGTTAGTGCGTGCAAGCTATGTGCCACTAAGTATCGTTGTAAATCCTTAGTCAAGACGACTGTGTGTTTAGCGTGCAATAGAAATAACAATAATAATATAAAAAGTTTAAAAAATATTGTCAAAACTACAGCAAAGAAATAGCCGTGTGCCAACAGTGAGGATTTTTTTAAAGTTTTGAAGTGTGGAAATGATATTCTGGATCTTGGTGTTCAAGAAAGCTGTGTAAAATCTTTTTTACTAGATGAATGTGAAATAAATAAAATGGGATTTTTGTTCACACTGAGAAATAGAACTATCCCTTACTTAAAATGTATTTATTTGGCAGTAGCATATAGTATATTTATGGGTAAGGTAATATATGCTGTAGAGACCTTCTAGTGCTTCTGACCCAAGTCCTAATGTAAAGGAACAATCTAGTTTCATGATATTGCAACAACTGTAAAAGTTGTAATTGATTTTTCTATGTCATAAATTTTGAGTAACAGCAGTATTTTAATGTCATAATTCAGTAGAGGTTGTTTTAGCCTCTTAGCTGTGTTTACATAGTAGCAGTCAAAATTTTTATGAGAGCTTTTAGTGCTGTACGTAAATAAGCACATGGATTCAGGATGTGGTTTATCATTTAATAAACAGTTTATATATATAAAAATAAATAATATAAAATTTAAATAATTAAATCAATAAAAATACCATTTAATAAAAATGAAATATAATTTAATAAATAAAAAAGTCCAAATTTCAATATATATACTAACGCTAAATACCACCTTATTATTCAGCTGATACTCTGGAAAGTCATGATATTTATTTAGTTAGTTACTGTTGAGTATGTATTAAAAAATGCATCTGCAAGTGGTTTGTTGAAGGCAACTCAGAATATTATTTTCTGTGTTGAAATAATACGTTATTACTGTTCTTTTTCTTCTAGTGCTGCTAATTTATTGAGAACTGTTCTTTTAAACCATAGTACTTTTCAGAAGCAGTAGAATAGTTACAATTGTGTGGTTTGATATTGAAGTATCTGTTTTTAAACTTATCTGTATATTGCATGTAGTTAAGTTTTTAAAAATCTTTATGTTGTTGAGTTTCAGAATTTTATTAGTCCTGTAGTTCACATAAAAGCACGGTGTAAATCCGTGTTACTGGAAGGATATGATGGTTTTATGGGAGGCTGGAAGGCAACTTGTGGGTTGATGTCAATGTCAGCATCACCCAGAAAGGAATAGTTTATGCCTATATGAAAATCTGTAGCACAGAGTTTTTATCTAGAGCAGAGCAAAAAAGCCAGAGTTCACTATACTTTGTTATTGCTACTAATGTTGTGTGGAAGGAATATAGAAACTGTGGGTTTGAGTGTCAGTATAAAATCCTGAAGTAAAAGATTGCCCATTTTATGGAGTAAATATGTTTTATACAAGATTGTCATGCAGAATTGTGGATGATGCTGAATTTGCATAGAATTTTGGACAGCGATACTGTCAGCGATGGTGCTGATGGATTTGGTCTTCACATCTGCCGGTGAAATCCCAGGAACTTTTTGCATCCTGTTCAAACTGGATGTTTGTTAATATGCTGTAAAAGAGCCATTTGCTCCAACATTCCTTAAACAGCTTCTAGGTCATATAGATCTTTCATAAATCCAAAAATACTTGTTTGGTAATTGAGTTTGGGAGAGATTTTGGCTCTGAACTGTTAACTTCGACATAATTTTAGGGTAATTTAAGAGTTGGAGAAGACTTACAGAGTAAAAATAGGAGGAAAGTAATTGAAAGAACTTTTAAACAAATCCCAATAATGTAATTTCAGACATGCATATGTATTTTGAGTGGAAATTTCCAGCAAATTGGCAGTGTCCTAGGCAGTGTTCTGGGTCTGTGCACATGTGCTTAAATATGTGGCTTGGAATTTCATTTTTAGTATCGGTTGCAACAGGGTGTAAAGGAGGAGGGGTTACTGAATTGTTCCACCTCCTTGCATTCAGTACAAACTGCTGCATATCACATTGCGTGGGGCAGTGTGATGAGAGACAGCATGAGCCGTCTGTGCAGCCACAATGTGGGAAGCTCTTGGGTCGGGAGCATAGTTATGATAATGAGCTAACTGTTTGGGAGTCAGGTGCAATTTAGGTAGTTATCACCAGGTTAATAATCTAGAGTAGTAAGCTTAGGAAATAAATTTAGTCCAAATATACCGGTGATGTGTTTCTAGAACTGTCTTTGAAGCATAAGGTAGGGCTGGGTCCCAAGATGGGCAGAGGAGTAATTTGCAGGCTTCTAGGCAGCTACATCCTTGAACACCTAAACCTCTGGATGATCAAGTTTACTACTGATTGACGGTGATGGAAGATCACCATAATGCTATTCAACGATGTGGAAGAGCTCTGGGTTTAGGATACAAAAGGTCTCTTCTCTCCATGGTGGGAAAAGGTACACATTTCAAAGGTAGTTAACTCGGTGATTAATAGCTTCTAACATAATGCTTTAAAAATGTAGTTTAGGTTTTGGCAACCCCAGCATTTAAAAATGTCTAACCAGAGGAGCCGTTCAGTCACTTAGATATGATCCCCCTGTATTGGTACGTCTCTGTGGCTGCTCGCAGGCAGCGTTCAGTGCTGCTGGACGATGGAATGCCTCTGGACGACTGGCATTATACATACACCTTTAGTAAATATAAGTAAATATAGTAAAACCAGTAGCCAGTTACCCTGAATTTAATGAAAAAAAAATTGCCAAAGCTTCAAAGCACTGAAAATTTAGCTCAGAATGCAAAAACCAGAGAGAAGTGAGGGATGAAGCGCTGCTCGGTGGCGCTGCCGGTACTGTCGGTGTTTGCCTAACGTCGCTCGTGTTGTGTGTGTGTCTGTGGACACGTGTTTATTCTTTGCGTTGCAACTGCTGCCCTCTACTGTGCGAATGCTGGAATTACACGTGCGTAACGCGAAGGGGTTACACTGGCTGACCTGATGGAAGAAAAGAAGAGAAGCAGGCTCAGGTGCTTTGGCCGTTCTTCCAATAAACATGGTAAAACGCGCTTCTGGTTTGCAGTTGAAGTTTCTCTTGTGCCAGTGCTGCATTCGATGTGTTGGCTTGCGAAAGCAGACATTGTATGCAGTTTCTGTAACGGAGGCACACACATCTCTAGCATGGAGGGACTCGTGCATGCGGTTCTGCTCGTGTAAGTGCATGTTCACACCAGACTGGTGCTGCCGTGCTTGCCCTTCCTACAGCAGCTTCTTTAATCTGTTTACATTTCTGCTGAAGTGTCTTTGTCTGGGACTGCTCTTGCTGAAGCATAGGTTTTCTTTCCCAAAAGTGAGGTAAACCAGATAAAAAAAATCATTTTAAATTCAGCTATGAATAAATTAATCAAAGTATTCTACGAGCTCGATAATGGATCATAGTGTAAGCTTAGAACAGTATGATAACATTTACTATTTATTTATAATACCGTCATCATACTTCGAATGTAGACTCTACCAAAACATGACAAACTCTTACTGTATCTCTTTGATGTTTTTGTTTCTGTAATTTGTATTTTATTCCATTTCTTTCCTACCCACAATGGGGATGGACAGGGGTATTCGAGTACGATAGTTGTTTTAAAATCTGCGCTCTTTTAATACTGGCAAATATATTGATTTGACATTATCACTATTGTAGTTAATTAGGAGATCTAGCTTTAATCCTACGTACAACAAAGTTATTGGAGCAACTGACTTCCTTGTTGTCCTAAGAATCACTGTTGTGTCTCAGACTAGGCTGACAAATTTGATTCAGTTACTTTAGAGAATGCAGAGTATTAAGTCAATAATTGTCAGGACCCAATGGACTAATTTTTTACAATACTGACTCTGCATGAAATTATGTTTTTTTAATGGTTACATGTATAAAGCTTACACAGCTTTACAGGCTGGAATAATTTTTCCATAAAACTTGCTAAAAGGCAGTGGTTGCCGTTTTGCTTTGGAAATGTGTTTTGACATAGTCTTTAAACTGGCAGGTTCAGGTTCTGATGTCAGTCGTGAGGCAGCATGGAACTGGCTGAAAACTTGCTGTCATCTACCGCCTGCAAATGCTGCCTTGCTACTAGTATCTGCTCTTGCTAGTCGGAAACGTTCTCAAGCATGTGTCCACTGACTCAGTTTCATCTGTCTTGCAATACCTTTTGTGAATAGGATTTTTCCAAAGTACAAATTGGTGCCCTAAGTCTATTGTTTCTGTATTTGTGAGACTATCCTGCTGATCTGAGTACCTCACACTTAGACTTCCACTGGATTAGAAATTCCACCCTAAATATTTTGCTTTGCATTACCTCTACCTCTATTTCTATTAAAAGCACCACATCTGCAGAGTATGCATCATTCCCAAGATTCACGGTATCGTCCTTCATGCTGGAAGTGGTTTGTTGAGTGATGCTTCTGTAATGAAGACTGATTATTTTGCTCTACTTCCACTGCTCTGCAACCATTCAACCTTATATTGTGTTTCCATGGGCTGCCTATAAAAAATAAAACAGCCTATAACAATGATTATTGATAATACCAACATTAAATCTGCACTGTGAAAACAGATACCTTGCTATGGTATCATGTAGAACATCTTCCAGGCAGCCCCTCTTTAAACTCTGTTTACCCTGAGGAGTTTCACAGTCAGAATCGGTAGTACCGCTTCTTCCTGATGTGTTTGATGGGTGTACAGCAGGCTTAGGAAAATTTGAGATGAATTTGCAATGATAATGTTGCCTCTTCAGGGATTTTTTTTTTCTTGGTTCTGTTTTTCTGTTTGGCTACTTGAAAGATTTGGTGTCAGGGATTCAGAAAAATCCATGTGCTGCTTTGAGAAAGAATTAGGAGAATTTTGGATTTTGGAGCTCATGGATTTGGTCGGATGTTACTAGCAAACAGAGGATGACCATGTTGCAAGGTTGATCTAATATTTTGCCAGTATAGTACCTTTTTTATTAATTTTAAGATTCTCTCCAGTAGTTATTACTGATTATCTGACAAGCTGTGCAGATCACTCCACTTCTGCCACAATTTTCCTTCAGCACGTGTCACCAGAAAGCTACCCAGAACTCATCAATGCGGAAATGAGATCAAAATGTGGATCAAAAATGCATAGCTGAAGTTGAACCAGATTAAAATATTAAGTATATAATTTCTAGAGGGAAACATTTGGAACAATAATGCTTGCCACTGCAATTCAATAATTCAGGGTGTAATTTAGCCTGCAGTGACACTAAATTGTCATATCGCAGGATTACAGAATTTATTTCTTCTGACTCCAGCTGGCTAGGACATCCCAATGCTGATGGACACTGACTTGCTCTTAGCTGTGCCTTACTGATGTTATGTCCTGGAGTGAAGTCTGAAATCCTTGCTCCAAAATCTGAAAACTGTTTAGAGTAAATAGTGAACATTATAACATGAGAAAATCTATTTTCTTATCTGCAGAAATAAAATGTAGTAGTTGATATATTTGACGTATTTTCTGTAGGCTTAGGGAAGTGTTAAGCTGCATGCTATATGGGTGGTTTATATTGCCTAATGCAAGTATTCTTTTATTTGAAGCCAGTTACCATAATTGAAGAGAGCTGATACGATCTAGAAATCTAGATAATCTTTCCAGAAGAATGCTAGTAAAATAAGGGCAAGAGGTGAATAAAGAGTAGAGAAAACTTGGTATCTTCCTTTGAATACTGGAGTACCAGTTTAAAGATCTCAGAGCTGGCGTTACTGAAATCAGATGGTCTTTCCAAAGTGCATTCCATGTGCTGCACTTTTCCCAGGGAACACCGCCCTCAAAAAGCTGTGGCCATGAAACTGAGTCTTTGCAAGACTTGCCAGGCTGCTTGCATTAGCGCGAGTGGATGTGGTCATGCAGTGAGTGCCGTTGCTGTTCTCTTTTGGCTAAAGGTTTAATGACTTGCTAGCATTGCTGGAGCTAGACTTCCACGTGGTGCCTTTCCTCAGGACTTCTGTCAAGTTTTGCTTTTGGCATATAAATTACACTATAATGGTAGCTGGGTTTCTAATGTAAACTGACCTGTCAGTGGTTCTTTTCTTCCTTTTCTACTTTTGTAACACAGCACCTGCAAGTCACTAATAAAGCTAGAGCAATAACCCTGCCTGAAAGAGCGAGTAACATTCTGGCTGTATTTAAGAATTAGCAGAACTGACATTGGCTTCAATGGGGACAAAGATTTTTGTTTTTCTTTGGTATTTTGTTTTTCTTTGTGCAGTCACGTTCAAAAAGGGCTGGTATTTCTTACTGTGGGTTAACAAACGCATCACGTCTGGGTAGACTTGAATTAAAATTATTTTACTTTACACTTTTCTAAAAATTATTTGGCATATATTAAAGCAATTAGCATTTCTGTGACACTGAGTGACACTTTGAGGAACTGGATTCTAAGTACTGCTTTTAGATGAGGGAAGGGTTGATAAATTTGAAAGACAAGTGTGAGACACATTGCACATGTAATACTTGCAAAAGTGGGACTATGTTTTCATGGCGGCTCTTAATAACAGTGTGAAAAAAAGACTTCAACACTCTTATTTTGCAGTTGCCCATCACAAGTGCTAAAATGTTCATCATGTGGTGGTCGCAACAGTGTGCAAGTCACCCAGGACAAGACAACCATTTCCATTCTTTAACAGACAGGGGAACTCCCTGCATTTATTGCAAAAGACCCTGGCATTTTAAAATAAAAACTATTAGTTCTGAAGATCTGCAACTATGTCTGAAATAATTTTGGGGGGTTTTTTTTGCCTATCTTAAACCCTTGGAAATGTTAATACTTGAATTTGGATATCGTCAAACATTGTTTGCTTTACTTTTGAATTAAATTCCTTTTGAACTCTGTGAAGCTGTGAAGTTCACACAAGACTAGCAATATCCTCTTTTTTTTAAACTAATTTGTAAGGAGCAGCACGATATTAGAATCGAGGCGCTTGCAAGTGCTAACCAGGAATTTTTCATATATAAAGCAATTATGGTAATATTTTAAAAGAATTATCTGAACAGAATAACCTTGTGAAAGACGGTTTTGCTGTGCTTACTGTCTGAAGTGCCTTGTTTATTCAAACACCTGCATGGACGTTTTGGACCGTCCTTTGTTATGCCAGCTCCGTGTTTAACATTTCATATAAGGATGGGGACGTTTATGGGGACAGATTCTCAGCTTTTGCAAATAGTAGCTGAGTATCTAGCCTCATGGACCTGTCAGTCTCTCAACTTGGATGGAATCGATGGGCATGGAAACCAAACTGTGTCAGTGTTGAGGCAACACAGGGGCTGTGCAGAGAAACTGTGATTAACGGTTCTCATTTTGTACCCGATCTATAGACAAATCAGAAAATTCAGGGCCTGATTCTTGAATCTCACTTACATTAATGTTATTTTTTTATTATTATTATTTATTATTATTATTATAATTATTAAATTAAGGCTGCTTTAGGCTACCAGAACAGTGAGACATACCTAAAAGAAATAGGCGTTGTAGCCCTTCTGCCCTCAGTACTCTCAGCCCACAGGCTTTGGCTTAAACCCTCCCCAACAGAACAAACCAACCAAACAAAAAAACAACCAAGCAAATCATCCAAACGGCAGAGGGCAGACCCCAGAATACCTTTACGATACACTGTTTTTCTTTTATTCTTGCTGTTCTACAGTAATTTCAGCACATCTTCCACCTCTCTTCTTTTTTCCTACTTTGTGGTATTTCTACTGTATAAACTAGCAACATTAACTTTACATTTTTCTTGTTCCTGAGGTTTTCCTTTCATGCTTGCTTTGCAGACATGGAAGTAGTGTTCTCCCGTAGAAAGTACTGAGAACTTTGGCTGTTCATAATTTCCTAACACCTTCGGACATGTGTTGTCCTCCCTCTATATTTCAGTTGAAGTTAAATGGTGATGACCAATCTGCAAATGAGTTTTGTCTGAAAAACCGTTAGCTACAATTGCTAACTATTCAGTAACAATCGGCTGTATGTACAGTAATTCACTGCGTAACAAATACAGTAATCCTCTTTTTATTAGTAGTAATTCCCACCGTCCTTTGTAGTAGCCTTGCTGCCATTCCCAGTGCTCCTTGCTGCCAGCTCACGCAGTGTTTGCAGGCACAATTACTTTCTGGCATCTTGCCTTGATAATTTGTAATGGAAGCGAAAGCACAGAGTGGTCAGTATGATCACAGTGTGATAGTTCCTATTTTCAGAAGAACATTGGTGCTAGTTCTTGGAACTAGTGAGCACGTTAACAAAACTTAAACTGATAAGCACTTCCAGAGTGTTAACGGAACACTTAAAATGGAAGGTCACAAAACCTAGCTCGGGTTTATTTCTTTACTAGGGGTAGCATGTGCTTTGTTACAAAACTCTACCTTGTATTCTGTAGTGCATTCTCAACAGTTTTGTTGAATCACTGAAAAGAAACAAGAAAAAAGCTACAAATACACTCTGGAATTCCCTGTGCTTTCTGCTGTTAGAGGAGGAGGACTGGTGAAGTGTCTGACTTCATCTGCTGTTCCTCAGATCTTCCCGGCTCTCTTTAGACCTGCGAAAAGTGGAGGCATTCTTGCAAAGGAACAGATCGCATTGTGTGTAATGCCGTGCTTAGCCAGCAGCCTAAAGCGATTTCTGTCTCCTAACAGCAAGCATGCCCACCAGCGAAACGGAATCGGTGAACACAGAGAACGTGAGCGGAGAAGGAGAGAGCCCAGCATGCTGCGGCAGTCTGTGGTGAGTACATGGGCGGCTTTCAAGCACCCACCCTCATCGTCTCAAGATTTGAAAGAAACATTTGGTCCCTGTTGTTTATTTAGCCCAAACTGCTTTCAGACAGCCCAGCTTTGTATGACACGTGGGGTTTTTTGCCTTTCAGTAGTTTAATATTAGATGAATTATTATAGCATTAAAGCATTCCTGAAATTCTCAAGTTAAGAAGGTTTAACAATTCAGTTAAACTTCCAGTGGAGTCATCTTTTCCTGAAAGCTTTTATAAAATATAATTACTGTCCAAAATAATAAGAAAAGAACAGAAGTCCCCTATGACATGAAAAAAGAAATGTTTTCAGTTAAATTGTGCATGGTCTGGAGAATATGTATTTTTTTAGGCAATAACTGAATGTATGGGAGTATTTCTGTGTCCCGTGGTGTTTGCTATTTATTTGCTCAGATTTTCATGACTTCCAAGCAGCTTCTACATAAGCAGTTTATTTACTTAGTTTTAAAAGAGATTTCCTTTCTTTCACTTAAAAAATTTGTAAAGCTTTAAGAATGGTATTTCAGAAAATAAATAACAGGCAATAGAATTTCAGCATTTGTGATGCATTTTGTTAAAAACTTGTTTTTCTGTATATGTAATTCAAATCTATTACTTTGCAAAATTCTAAAGAGAAGGAATTTATGTTAATTTCCTCCCCCCCCTCCCCCCCCCCCCATTCTTAAAAATGTGTTTGCCTTTTCTTCTAGTCAAACCATCTCAAAATCCAAGTTCAGGTCAGTATTTTCTTATTTCTTCATCATTTTTTTTCCTTGTGACTGTTTACATATCATGATGATCTCACATAATTATTCTTTATTTAGTATACTTTAAATTTTACTGTGTGAAAATTATTTCTAACAGTTACTGATGAGTACAAAAGTAAAATATCCATGAACGCTTTTGGAGATTGAAGTCTCTGATTTGCTTTGCTGATATTTGTGCCTCTCTTTTCACTTACTAGGAGCATTTGGGAGTATACGCTTCTGTTTTCAAGTATGATTGCAGAAGGAAAGTGTTGTAAGCAAAATTAAGAATTAATAGTCCTGATATTGTAAGCACTGGATGTGCCAGTACAAAACTAATAGGTTTCTTTATTTTGATTTTATGTTCCAGTCTTATGAGACATATGTTTAGTAATTAGAAAGGATAATTGCAAGAATTGCAAACACAGAAGAGATACCTCTTTCTCTTTAAAAAGGTTAGGTTGCTCCATGAAGGAACAACACCCACCCCCCCCACCCCCCCCTAAAACCTATGCAATTTAAGATAAATAATCAAGTGGTAGACTTAGTGAATCACAAAGGGCAAAGACACTTCTACACTTGCAGACAACCCTACAAACAAATTCTGTTGCAAACAACAGAATAAATATTTTTCACAGAAAATTTTTGGTGAAAAAGAGGGACAGTCAAGAAGATTTGGCAACATCTGGCATCAGCAGTTTTGGCAGCATCTGGAATCATTCCAGTTTTTTAACCCCAGTTAAACTGATTTCAGTGTTGGATGTATAGCGAGTAATTAGTTGGTAACAGCAGTGTATTCTCCTTGCAGCAATGAAGAGGAATAGCATACCCAGGTTTATTCTACTAGCCTTACTAGCTGTAATGAACTACCAGCACTGACCAGTTGCAAGCAGTTGGAGTGGACTTGTGTTCCTTCTGAATAGTCTTCTTTCTTTTTTGAAGAAGAGCAACAGTTTTTGAAGGCAACAGTTAACTGGTGCTTTTCTACACTGAGAGTTTTTTCGTGTGACGCTGTGATCAAGGTTTATTTTGTCATCCCTTTCAGACAGCAAAGTGGTGACAGCATATAAATGTGCCTCACTGCTGAAGACTGTGGCCAGTGGAGATCTGGCCATTTAGGATGGTAGTGAATACACAGCTAACTTTTCAAAGTTTCACCTTTAGTTATAAAAGCTGTATCATTTCTTGTATGCCTTCTGCTACAGAAACTGGCCTTAGCTACACCAAGTGGCCCAGTTATGTCCATGTGGACCTTTGAGCTTAATCCTTCATGAGAATTATGAGAGATGAGACTGGTTTTAGCTCAATAGAGAAGGGATTCCATGTGCTAATGGTCTGTAATTTCTCTTGCCATTCCTGCCAGTTACTGTGAAAATAGAACAAATGGAATGAGTTATTTAGTACTTTGTTAGCTGAGAATCCCAAACAAGCATGATTATTTTGAATCATGAGATTGTCTCACATCAACCTTTCAGCATGCTATTTATGGCTATGAAGCCTATTCTTGCTGGTTTTACAGGAGAAACTCAATTTTCTTATTTAAGTGGTCACATGAAACTTCAGACACCAGGCAGTGCAATAGATGGCCGTTATACTGCATTCTCCAAGTTTGGGCTGTTTGCACAGTGCACTCACAGAAGCATTACAGAGGAGGCAAAGTAACGACGATGTTCTGAACATGCCCATTATTCATACTTGCAGGGAAAAGAGAACTCTAGCTCTGTTAAATGCAAGCTGCTATGTCATCTTTGAGAAAGGAAAATTTCTACCCAAACCTGATGTTTTTAATAGTCCAAGCAGCGAATAAGAAGCAGTGTTATCCATCTCTACAATCAATGTTCATAACCAACACATCGATTTGAAAGAAAACTTATTTGCAAACCAGAAAGTCACCCAAATATTTCCACCTGTCTAGGTTCTGCCAGTGTCCTGAAAGTCTTTTGCGTGAGCTCTTTGATCAGAATCTATTCTTGTGACATTAAAAACTGCAGGTCACGCAGTTCATTCATACATGTATTGCTGCATCTGTTCACAGAAGTTGTGGAAATTGGTAACAGGATGCTGGTGTCTGTCATTTGGAAGTGTTGCAGGGGTCTGCAGCTGCTTGAGGTCTTCAATCGTACTTAAACTTTTTTAAGCTGAATTTGGTACCGGGAATTCTCCCTTCAACTTTCATGTCTTTATTTGGAGCATTGGAGAAAGATCTATCACTTTTAACTTAATGAATCTATGAGAGGAGTAGTTTTGAGCCAACATAGCTTGAAATTATAGTTGTGCCATTGTCTTCCAAACAGATGTGGTTTGCACCACATCCCAGATCCCTAAAACCAGCTGACAACATCTGTTATCAGAGAGAAAAAGCACTTTGCAGAGCTGCTGCCTTTGCGAGGCCACTAAGAGCTCTTCTATCTCTGCAGGGATCTGCAAACTCAGTTTTCATCCCACTGCTTTTGGATACCTAGCATCTTATAATTGCAAAATGCATTTTTCCTATATGTCTGAAGAATGTAATTTTGGTGGTTTTCATTGGAATCACTAATTTCTAAAAAGCTCTGTTTACCTAAAGTACAGAAACTCTCAGTTCTGCAGCGAAGCCTTAGATTACACGTTCAGCTGTCAGGGATGTCCTAGCACATACAAACCCAAGTGTTACATCTTGGTCTAATTCTCACTCTTCTGGCCTGATCGCAGAATCAGACTGGTCTGGGCTGGCAGGGACCTCTGGAGACCACCCAGCCCCAGGCCCTGCTAAAGCAGCTCCCCCAGGAGCCAGCCGCTCAGGGTCACGGCCAGGCGGGGTTTGAATGGCTCCAGAAGAGGAGACCCCGCAGCCTCCCTGGGCAGCCTGTGCCGGTGCTGTGACAACCTCAAAGTAAAGAAGTTCTTCCTTGTATTCAGATGGAACTGCCTGTGCTGCAGTTTGTGCCCACTGCCCTGTGTCCTGTCACTGGGCATCACTAAAAAGAGCCCGGCTCCGTCCTCCTGACACGCTGCTCTTGAATCTCGCTCCACCTTTTGGAATGTTGTTCTGCAGTGGCAGGACTCTGTTTCAGGGCAAAGTAAATCAGGACACAGCTCATCAAGAACATTGGTCTAACCATAAACGTCTTTGCCTTTGGATCAAAACAGAAAATGCTTTTTATTGCAAGCTAGCCTACCTGCTGTACCACAAGTGAAAACAGAAGTTAATCCTTGGAAATATGTTTCTATACAGTCAGACTGGTACTTGGTTAGGGGAATCGCATCCTAGCAAGATACCAGTTTATTAAGTGAGGGTGTATATTAACCACACATTATGCTAGGATACACATTATGCTAGAATATATATAAGAGTAAATGTGATCTGTGCTGTGTATCTGTAATCTTCTAGGTGGGATTTGAAATGTTCTGATACTAGAACAACTGTTTTTTCTACACACATGGAAGTGACAGTGCTATGATTAGAGGAAGATGGGGATCTGCTAGTTCAGGAGATTTGTGCATGTTATCCTCTGTGAAGATCCCTCTTTTTAAGAATTCACTTCCTCATCTGTCAGTATGATTATATAATCACATTAACCTTCAAGTCCCGCTACCAAGCTGGTACTATGTCCCAAATCATGTAACTACAAAAATGAGGAATGGAAGAATAATCTCCAAGGCTTCTAGTTTTTTCATAATGGGTGAGCGCTCTGGTGCAATTCTTCTTTCCCATATTTTATAAATAAGAGTAGTGAAGTCTAGAGTCTCTGCGCAGATGTTGGCACCTACAATTACAGAAGAATTAATCTTGGAAATTAATATTTACTTCTCTGTGAGCTTACTGGTGAAACACAAGGCATGCCAGTTTTGCAGATAGAGGGGTTATGCACGTGGTTCTAAACAGAAAGTCCAGTTTAGAAAATACCATGTTATAAGGAAAGGCTGCTGATACAAAAATAATCTGAAAATGACTGTTTCTATGTTTGCGTAGGTGTAGCAGCAATACACAAACACACGTGAATAGCAAGTAAACAAACTAAACTTCATAGATTCTGCGTGACTTAGGGACTGATGCTGAGTTCAGTCAGACTCACTGCAAGGCTGGATTTCTCATGTGTGGATTCAGATTTAAGTCTGGGGCATAAAGGACCACCTGAACATGAATACCTGCATGAATGAAAGTGAAATTTGGAACACGTTTATAAGAATAACGATTTGCTTATAAATAGCTATGAAGAGAAAATGATAAGTTATTTAATGAGAACAAAAGTGGTGAATAATTTTGTTAGTTTTAACAAACTGTCAACTGTAAGGTCCTCTGTGATTTTAAAATCTATTCAACCACTGTATTTTGTGAAAAATGGTCGATAATTTCTTGAAAGCAGTATTATATCATTGCAAATTTATGAAAGTGAAATTTCTCTTTAAAACAAAGGGGTATATTTTGTTCTTCCAGAAAAAAAAATATGCTATTTGGTTAAAACTAAGAGGAGTGGTTACTAAAACCCAGGAAACCGTCAAGTGAAAAGTAGTGTAATTTGTTTTCCTATTTTATACAGCCACGGGTTTTCCTGGCACAACAGACCACCTACTACAGTCTGCTACTTACTGTTTATTTCTTTACTTGTACCAATTTAATGAAGGTAGAAAATTGCTTCTATTCTCCTTTTTGAATTTTTGCTTCATTTCTGCAGGCTTTTTATGTATGCTTATATTATTCATACACTTCTACATGTGAGTGCCATTGTGTACCCTGTGGCAGCATTTTCATATATGCACCACTCGTCTGTCAAATCAGTGGCAAAGCAGTTATAGCTGTTTGGGGGATAAAAGAATAAGAGCCCCGCTGACTTCAGAGAGCTGTGAGTTATAAACTTTAAGACTGCTTTTGGCTCCTATGAGTGGAAATATCCAAACAATATTATTCTTGTCTCATTGGCTTTAATGATGGCCTGTTCTGGAAGTGTAAAGAAGGGCTGTTTTCCCTACCCAGGGAGTGAGCCCTCCTGGTGATGGCCATGGACGTAGCCCTGTGTAGCAGGGGACTGGCAAGATAAGGATGCTCTTGAATGCTGTGTTGGTGTAGGTCAGGACAGGGCATTTTGCTTTTATATGGTTAGAATACTGCAAAGGCTTGAGGCATCTTCGTACTGATATCTGAAACTACTACTAATTTCCATTACTACAAGTTCAAGGTGCATAAGGAAAACTCAGTTAATGCTTGAATGTGGTGCCAAACTCAGTTATTTTCATGGTGGTTTTATTGCATATTGGTTCTATTTTCTGAGGCAGATTTAAAAGCGTTTATGATTTTATGCATAGTAAACAGTACCTGCTAATTCAGACACTAGAAGTATTAAGAAATTCACCTAGTTATTTGTAATAATTTTCAAAAGCGATGGTTCCATGTTTTGGCTGCAGTGCTCTTTCCCGTCTCAGCCCCTCATTCCTCCTGCTCTTTCTGTGATGCGGCAGCACAACGCATTGGATCAGACACTGACCAGCTAAAATCAACCCAGAAAAAATAAGAAATTGGTTTCCACCGGTCAGTTCTCAGGTCTGGCTCACTTCTTTCGGGCTGGTTTTGGCCAAAGGGAAAGGAGAAGGAAGAAGGCGGCAAGCAGACCACCCCTTTCCATCACAGCAGATTCATGCCGGACTGGCTTGGTAGTGAACCTGTATGGGCAGAAGCTTATACATGCACACTCTTCTCAGGGCTTTGCTGTTTTCAGGCTAGGTCAAGCTTCTATTGGAGTCTGTGCCCGCTTAATCCCTTGAATATTGGATGAAGCAGTTGTTGTTTCCTAAAATGTTCCTAAAATCTTGAGTTCGCGGCTGTAGTTCTGGGTGTGTGAATTTGGCATGCGTCCCTTTTAGGTAATGTGAAGTGCTTCCTAATCCTTCTCTTCCTATGACCCAGCAATATATTTTCTTCCTGTTTCACCGATGGAAATGCAACCCAGGGAGACTAATTGGTTTACTAAAGTTCCCAGAAGTGAAGCAGAGAAATTAAATCTAGTTTTGTGAGTCTATAGCTAAGCTAATACCCTCACTTGTGAATCCAGCTCGTGTTAGATAGGGCCTGTCACTCTTGTTCACGTCACACACATTTGCCCCCTGACACAATTTCAAGGCACATCAGTACAAATCTTGAGGAGTTGCTGAGATTTCTAACATTATAGGATAGATTTCTAAAAGCCGACCCTGAGATTCCTGCCTTGTTTAATCCTGCCAGCACTGTGCCTGTGGTTTAACTAAAAGCCTACAATTTCGGACTAAATGTCATTTGAGTTCTAAGTTGCTTCACTGGCTTTTCTTTACTGCAATTACATGTATGGGGCCTGGGAAGACAGATGTATCTTGTTACTCAATGAAATGTTAAATGCAGCTTGATCTAATTATGTCACAGGCAATTAGAGTCTCCAAAAGTTGAGGTTTCCGTTTAAAATGTCTGATGAAAACTATAAAAGGAATAACAAATTAGTACGCCCTAACAATGCAACTGGTAATAACTTACACAACTATCTGAAGTGTTATGCATGTGCTTATGAAAATAACCTGCTCACACGTACGTACTTGCACTATGTTTTCTACACAGGAGAAGCGCTCCTTAAATTCATATGTTTTCTGTATCATAACAAATTTGTTTTTATTTGAACTTTCAGTCGACGCTGGCGTCGCTGGAATCGATTTAATCGAAGAAAATGCAGAGCTGCCGTAAAATCTGTCACGTTTTATTGGCTTGTTATTGTCTTGGTCTTTCTGAACACATTAACTATCTCATCGGAACATTATAATCAGCCTGACTGGCTGACCCAGATCCAAGGTACAATCAAAAATTATTTGTCCTGTTTTTGACTGTGGATACTTGGCATTCTATCAGTGGCTACTGCTGTACTTTGCCATTTTGTTGTTGTTTACTGTCCTGAAGGATTTTCAGCCCAGCCAAAGGGAGATACAAGAAATGACTGAATGTATTTGATTTCCACAACCGTAACACGGCTTAATGGTGTACCAGCAAAAACCTGTCAATGCCAAGTTGTAAATACCTGTACATTTATGGTTAAACTGTGCTTGAAAGATGTGGAAGCAAATGGTAACTGGCACAGCAGAGTGAGCTGTGGGCTGTGTTGCTTAAGTTACAGTGTGGACTTGAGCTTGGAGCTGAGCAGCCATGAGCTGCACGATGGATTGGAAAGATTCATAGTTTGTAGGTGGCAGGAAGCTTTACGTCCTTGTGTAACTTTTGCCACTTAGGTATCAAATACAGTCCAACATAAAAAAAACAATAGTTCCTTCTTAAGCAAAGGGCTGCGAACTAGTATAGAAAGTATAGTACTCATATGTTAAAATAAAAATGGAATCTATGAGACAATTCAGGAATGTCTTTTTTTTTTTTTTTTTAATATTTTGTTCCAGATATCGCAAATAAAGTTCTTCTGGCTTTATTCACCTGTGAAATGTTAGTAAAGATGTACAGCTTGGGCCTACAGGCTTATTTTGTTTCTCTTTTTAACCGCTTTGATTGCTTCGTTGTTTGTGGTGGCATTGTTGAAACCATTTTGGTGGAGTTGGAAATTATGTCACCGCTTGGAATTTCAGTGTTTCGCTGTGTTCGTCTCCTGCGTATTTTTAAAGTGACAAGGTAAGATTAACTAATACTGCTAACTCTAGGGATAGCTGAAGGGTGATCAGCAATTCTTTTGTAATACTTCATCATGCGCTGCTCTTTTACTGTTTTGTTTGGGGTTTTTTTTGGTGTGTGTTAACACACGCATTTTAATTTATAGGCACTGGGCATCCCTGAGCAACTTGGTAGCATCCTTGTTAAACTCAATGAAGTCCATTGCTTCACTGTTGCTTCTGCTTTTCCTCTTCATCATAATCTTCTCGTTGCTTGGAATGCAGCTGTTTGGAGGCAAATTTAATTTTGATGAAACTCAAACAAAACGGAGCACCTTCGATAATTTTCCACAAGCTCTTTTAACTGTATTCCAGGTAACTTTCTTTCATCCTGTATGAAACATTTAACTTTTGATGATCAACAAAACTGTTTAAGTGGTCATGTTGCCTGAAAATAAATTCACGAATACTCTTTATTCAGTTTACTTTTAAGTAGCATTCTGCTCATTAAACTCAGTACCCCGGTAACTCTGCACCATTTGTACCATTTGTTTCATGTCTTATTTGATCTATCTATGCAACATAGCTGTCATATTACTTCACAAAATTAAGTCTCCTTTGTCCATCAAATACATGACTAGAAAAAGAGGTGGAATGTTATTTTTATTTTAATCAGATTGTTTTCTTTAACTTCATTAGCTATATTAAAGTTTAGCTCTTCTCAAGCAGGAAAAAAAATGAGAAGCGTTATTAGACTATGTATTTGCATATGGGTCTTATTGCTTACTGTACTATAAAAATAAGTATGAATTTCTTTAAAGAGACACCGTTAGGTTTATTAAAACGTTAAAGCAACTTGTCTGTTACTTGTGGAAAGATAGGGCCATACTTACAGTTTATTTTTCACTATTTTATGATTTTTTTAATTATTATTTCCAATTTGCATACTGGAGTTGGGCTAATTGGTTTCATCTTTCTAGCCATTTTCATATTCAGTTTTGCACATTGCCACAATGTTTGGTTTCAGACATTGTAGGTGAGTGTTTAAAGCTGAGCCTGCAAGACTCAACTTTCTGCCAACTTCCTCTCTGGTAGAAGTTTCATCTGGTGGCTGCCCAGAGCAAGTGAAAAATCTTTCCATGTCATTTTAACATAAGGAAATCTTAACGAGAAATTCCCTTAAGAGGAAAAGTGTCCACATTTGACATGATATTGCCCCTTAAAAAAATTAATGCTGTACATTCAAACTCAGCGGAGCTGGATTTTACTCGGATTTTAGGCTGTTTCGTTTTCAAACGGATGCGTCTTCCTCCAGTTTCAGAATACACTCAGGAGCAGCCGACCTGCTGAGTGCTCACAGCTATGAAAGTCAGCTTGATCTCCAAAAATGAATTTCAGAAACTGGCATGCATATGGTTTTCTTGAACGACCACTTGATTACTTGGAAGGAGAGTCAGTATTACATGTTTTCTCAGGACAGAACTGATTAACTTTAAGAAGTTGCTTAGAAACGTATAAAGTGCCCCTATAACCTGCGTTGTAATACTCAGAATTCTTGTCATAGTACAGAAAAAGTGGAGTTGCCGCCTTATAAACGAACCTTTTAACTAATCAACAGATTTCTGTAAAATTCTTTTAGACTTCGGTGAAATTTCTTGAAACAATAGCCAATTAGAAAATCCTGTAATTCTCCCACAGCACTGAGCTCCATTCAGTTTAAAATAGCTGCCATTTCAAAAGCTGTATCAGTAGCCTATGTGGGTCGTATGTGTATCACATAATTGACGATAAGGTGGCCAGTCCCTGTTAAAACTGAAACCAGGTAGACCAATTTGCAGGACTAAGTAGATCCTATACGCTAGAAAAGATTTACGGCCTCTATTTCAAAAAAGGAGAACCTTAAAAGATATACTAATGTGATTTTTGAGAGTGTTGAACATTGGTGGGCATTATTATGTATGTGGTCTTACTGAAGATCAGGGTTCTTACTTTTGCATGCCAAAATCAATAAAATTCTAGGCTTCTCTTTTTATTTTTTTTTTCCATTGGAATTCAGCGTTGTAAATGCGTAGCATAAAATAAAAGCTAGTAGAGTTAAACCCAAGCTTTCCGGAGGTGCTTATTTAAATGGCAATTTTAGAGCAATGCATGAAAAGATTATGGTGTTGCTTGATGTATACAGGAGGTTAGCCTTATTGTCTGTTGTGGTCTCTATTGCTCTTTTTGATGCTGAGCTTACTAACAACGTATCTGCGTCTTAGATTCTAACAGGTGAAGACTGGAATGCTGTTATGTATGACGGCATAATGGCATATGGTGGCCCATCATCATCTGGCATGATAGTCTGTATATACTTCATTATCCTCTTCATCTGTGGTAACTGTATCCTTTGCAGTCACTGGAAATGTCTCCAAATGAGGCTGCGTGCCAGGGACGTACGCGAAATTTCTCTGGGAGTAAATTGCAGTGGACAGCAAGCGCTTTCTGCACATGCTGAGTCCTTTAAATAGACTTTTCTTCGTACGCCCATTCCCTAATGAAGGACACTCCAGTGCTCTCCGAGTCCATCTGCAGCCACCATGATAGCAGAAAGCAGAGAATTTTTTCTTTCTTCCTTTCTTCAGTGGGAAAACAGCCTTGTTCTGTCTGCTTGTCTCTATTTGACATCTCCCCCTCTGAAAATGCAAGGATGTACCCTGATCTCTATAGCAATAATTTCCGTTCATCCCTTTGAGCCCTGCTTGGGGAGACTGACATGGAGACAGTGATCCACTGTACAGTGCAGGGACCAGATGAGAGAAATCTGCTTGGAGAAATGGCGAGTCAGTTAGGATTAAGTCTGCTGCAGCATTCCCCTTCTCTGCCTTCAGTGTACTGGAAATACTTCCTTGGCCCCATGGAGCAACAGAAACTAGCGTCATTCCCAGAAGTTCTTAAAAGGTCAGGAGATGATAAAAGGGCAAAAACATTCTATGTTCTGTACTGTGTGGTGCTTTTACCAGTATTTGTACTTAACTGGTAAGGACTGAAGTACAGAATTTGATATAGATTGGTGTAGACACAGAAGATAGTGCATTATAAAAATGAATTTTTCAAAACACCTGAACAGTCTTCACTTTTAATAGACAGTGTTTCATATTTGAAACTTGCTCAGGCTAGCATAAAGTTGAATTCCGTTCATTTAAAAAAAATCAAGTATTCTGCTATTTTAAAATCAGTGACCCTAATGGATCTCTGCTCATTTACACCCAGTATTAATCTAGTCCATCAAATGAGTGTTACTTACACTACATCCAGCATCGCAAATCTCTACCCTGTAGGTCGGGAACATGCATTTTATATCTCTCACATTGTCAGTGTTTATGCTGATAATAAACCAAACAAGTATAGTGAGGCATTATGTCCTTAAAATCATTTGAAATAGATATCTTGCTAAATGTCTTCTTGGCCATTGCTGTGGATAACTTGGCAGATGCTGAAAGTCTAAATACAGCTCAGAAAGAAGAAGCTGAAGAAAAGGAAAGGAAAAAGAATGCGAGGTAAGATAGCATGGGCATGTTGAACAAGCAGGAGAGGGAAGAAGAAGGCTGCACTGAATTCTTTCGTAAGGATTTATCTTTATTTAAATGTCTTTACCTTCTTCAAAAGTTATTTAACTCGGGGAAAAGAATGAACGATTTTACCTAGACACATTAAAACAAAACCTTATTAGTGTGATTTTAGATAAAAGTTGGGTAGTAATTGGGAAAAAGGGGTGAATTAAGGACATAATGATAAGCCAGCTGATATTTAAACATTGCAATGGTAGGATTTATTGCACAATTAGATCAAGAATGTATCTGTTGTTGCCAGTACACAACTCCCTGTGGAATCAGTTCTCCAAGCCTTATATAGACAAGAAGGAAACCTTCCTTTGAAATCAGTGCAGGCCCACTGCAGTCAGTGCAAGTTGTTTGTATGAGTCCAAGGGCACAGTTTATCCCTCTAGAAAGGAGTAATGATCACGCATTGAATTTTTTAGGGATTAGCTTCTGGAATTATGTTCAAAATTGTAATCTCTTAAATGGATCATTGCATTCAAATGCAATAGATTTTATAGCTCTAACACCTGCAGCTGTGCAAATAATTTACAATATTTTACTACATGGTTTTAGGTATGTTTGCTTAACTTTTCATAGGATGGATATAGATAATTTAAAAACTAACTTAAAATATTCTGTCTTTACATGATGTGTTTTGTAATTGTTATTGTATTGTTTTGCAGAAAGGAGAGTCTGGAAAATAAAAAAAGTGAGAAGTCAGAAGGTGACCAAAAGAAGCCCAAGGATAGCAAGGTGTTTATTCTAAAAATTGTGTCTTTTCTAAGAAGCAGTTTTACTTATTTTGCTAGGGAGTCCTTTTCAAGACTACTGTGCATTGTACAATTTCTTCTGTGAACCCTATCGCTACATTTTTTTCTAGGCAAAAGAAACATAATTCTGACGCTCTGCATCCTCACAGAGTCTCTTTATTCAGAAAACCCTTTTGATTTCAGGATATTATGAGAAGGGAAACTCTTAGGGCATGAAATAATTGATGTTAGGAATATTTGACATTATTTTAGGATCCCTGTAGGTATTTTGCCCGTTAAATCCGATGGAAGAGATCAGTGAATGCTAAACTCTTAGTTGAATGTTCAGACATTCATGGTTATTTTTACCAAAGCCTGTTGGTTATATTCTCATTGTGATCTATACAGCCAGAAGAATATGGATACTATAGAAAAATCACATGTTAAATATATGTGTTAAACTGCCAGCTCTTCTCTGGTTTCAAAATTAACCTGTTTCAGAAAACTCATACTAACATAGGGATCACTTCCCTGACTTCAGAGTGTTATTTGGTTTGCTTTCTGTTGAACTTTATATTCCAGGCTATATTTAAATTTATTTATTTTTCTTGTGCATCCCTTTCATTGCTGTAGGTGACAATTACTGAATACGGAGAAGGAGAGGATGAGGATAAAGATCCTTATCCACCCTGTGATGTACCAGGTATGTAGCCAAACACATTTATCTTCTCCTGCAGCTTCCTAGACAGCACAAACAGCGTACGAGTGTTAATACTGCGAGCCTGAAGACTGCGATGGTAATGCTGTATGGATGTGAGAGCAAATTCTAAACTTTTCCAAAATGTTTGGCAAAAAAGGGCGTTCCAGGGCTGATGATGTTCAGTCGTTTTTTGTCTTGGCTTCTACCAGTCCAGTGAGCATACTTATCCAAAAATCAGGTCTGTCTGATTGTCTGGATGGCTTTCACAGAAACGTGCCCTACCCTTTGAGCACTGGGTGCTCAGCCAGCGTGCAGAGCTCAGCACCCCTACGTCGCAGCTCAGGCACGGACTGACAGCCAGGGGCTGAGCTCAAGGGGCTCCAGAGCCTGTGTCCTAAGATGAGCTTGGCCAGGCTGGTAAAGCCCATTAGTGCACTCAGGGCACTTGTGCACACACCCATATATGCACATAAACATGTATATAAGCTCCTGACAGCGATATGGATGTTCATATACTGATCCATAGATTTTTAAAGCCATGCTATGAACATGTGTTTCCTATAAGCCATATCTATTTTCATACAAGCCATGTTTTTATATTGTTATGAACAAAACATAATTCTATTTTATTGTATAATAAAAAAAGTGTTTTATTTAAAGTAGGTGAAGATGAAGAAGAGGAGGAGGATGAACCAGAGGTACCAGCAGGCCCACGTCCCCGCAGAATATCGGAACTAAATATGAAGGAGAAGATAACACCGATCCCTGAAGGGAGTGCCTTCTTCATTTTCAGCAGCACCAATCCGTAAATATGATTTTGAAAAATACTGGTTTAGTCTGTCAAGGGTTAGCAGTGAAGGAACGGGCCTCCTTCCAGTGGGGTTAGGAACAGAACTCCATTATCATCAACAGGAGAGAGATTGACTTCTCTCCTAAAATTTCCTGAATGGCTTGGTAGATTAGAAGAAGTTGAAAATATATTAATTTGCTTTCCACTGTTGAAGGTAATAGCGTTTTGTTCATATAGTCTGTCAAGTCTGCACATGTCCGAAAAGTACCCTTTAATGTATATTAACTATTTAGTACGTTAGTCACTGGATATAAAAACTATGATGCCAGACCTGAGCATCGTCTATATGAGACAGGATTCCTAGTGACCTTAGGGGCCAATACAGGTGAGGAGGAGGAAAAGAAAATCAGAGTGAGAAAAAGAAGAAGAAAGGATGTATATGTTCCTCATGGGGTAACAGCATTTTCCGAGATTCAAGCAAACACTGAAGATAAAGACAAATTATTTCAAAAATTAAGAAAAATAATAGTTAGATTTTAGGGGGAATTGGAATCTTTCACTGCTCAGTCTTAACTCCAGAGCATTTGAAGTTCTATACTAATGAAGAAAGCAAGCTTCAGTAGTCAGTAAAAGTTGTTACTGATTATTGGATGGAAGTGAACAAGTGAACTAAATTCAGTTCTTACGGACTGAACATATATAAGGCAATTTCATGAGCAGTCATAGAAGGGAGCTCAGGAGTCCTTTGGCACGGGAGAATGCTGTCTTCTCAGTGGTAGAGATCATCGCAGCTGAGTTTAAAAGATGGTGTGATCATCAAGGTACAATGTTTTGGGCTTGTGTCTTATTCATTGCATAGGTTGTCTAAAGCTCTTCAGTATTTTCAAACAAACTGGAAAGGGAGCTATTTGAACCAGCAGTTTTAAGAACACATATGCTGAGTGCAAAACCATTATATTTGTCGAACGTGTCAAGCTGCTTTTGGCCTCAACTAATGCTACGTATTCTCACACCAAAATGACCATCTTACTTAAGTACGATACACTATAGTCAAATCATCTCCTTAATAACAGGAGAACAGATTTTCCCCCAGGCACCTTCTGATTCTTCAGCAGAATTTAGACAACTCCAGTGTTAGCCAGTTAAGAACCTGATCCTGCCTTTTTGCCAATTCAGTCCTGGACATGCTTTCCCAAGGTGCTCCATAGCATTTGTACTAACCTTGGGTTCAGTGACTCTAAGCATAGGTACAGTTCCACTTCATGTTATGTGGCTGAAACTTAGCAGCTCTGTAACCTTCAACACCCACTGGTCCTGTAAAGCTGTAAGAAACTCTTCACGGGAGATTCTGATTTGGGTTGAGTCTCTAAGTAGCACGATGAGGTCTGCAGCCTAAGCCACATCTCCCCAGACGATTATTTTTGACAGCTTTAATAAGAATCAAATCAAACTGGGGATGTGCAATGACTTGCTATCGGGTGCTGGTCCTTTTGACGTTGGCCTTGGTATGCGCCCAGTGGTACGAGCACTGGAACTCGTCGTGGTGTTCATAACCCATTGAAAACCAATATGAGCTTGGAAATCTCTCAGATTCTTTCCATAAGTGCATTTTCACTACAGGTGGATTGGATTTTGAATTTATTTACATTTATAGAAGTCAGAGCAATAGCTTCAGCATTTGCATTGCTGTTAGCTGCTTATGGTTGCTGTGTTCTGTCACTATTGGCAGAGTAATAGAAAACATGTTGTATATTAGCCATCTGCTGAATTCTATTTGCACACATGGTATATTTTTGTATCTCTTCTTCAGAATTCGAGTGGGATGCCACAGACTCATCAATCACCACATCTTTACCAATCTCATCCTTGTCTTCATCATGCTGAGCAGTGTTTCCCTAGCAGCAGAAGATCCAATTCGCAGCCACTCTTTTCGAAATAATGTAAGCCCTTCATTTTTATGTCTGAAGATAAATATATCCTCACAGGATAACAATCCTTTGGGACTAGTGTCTGGTTTTTAATTTTAAAAATTAAGAAATTTTCCTTTTCCTTTTTCAAGTCATACTTTATTTTTTCTTTAAAAAACATAAATCTTTAAAGACAAGTAACTTTATTGATGGAACATCATAGGTATTAGAACCATATATTATGTACATAATGTTTTTCCTTTGTGGCTATAAATATATCAGAATGAAATATGCTCAAGCTGAGCATAATCTTGATAATTTTCATATTTTTTCGTAATTTTCAGCTGTGTAGCTGGTACTCATTTCCTGAATCACTCTTAGTGCCTCGCAGTGTTTGACAGTGATTTAAAAATGACAGTTAAAATCGTCACTGTTTATACCATGTTTGGAATAGACTCTGACCTGTCCTGTCTTCTCCTTCATTGACTGTACTATATGGTCTTGGGGAGCTCAGAGTGTCGTTCCGTTAGTGAGTGTATGGATTCATAAGGGTATTACCTCCTCTTTCAAGGAAGCTAGTGTGGCCACACTAAGGAGTTTGAGTACCACCAGTTCGGATGCAAAGATCCCTGGATTCTGACTGGACGTATCAGAAACTAAACAAGTTTTACTTTTTCCTAAACTCACGTGTAAGATGAGGATCAGAGCATGCCCAGGTCTTGCCTTGACTCAGAGTCAAATGCCATTTCAGCCTATATACAAACCTGAAAATGTGCAAGTGTTTCTGCATCCTTTTTTAGATATGCTTGTAGAAACAAAATATTTGTAAGAATATTAATTTCAGAAATGTCTCTGATATTCAATAGAATTGTAGTTTACCTGGTGAGTAAACATCTCTATTCTCCTAAAACAAGTTCCTGAATCCCCCATTTTAATTCTTACTATAGTAGGCTTGCCTGTTACTCAAATGCACAATTATTAGACAGAGGAACAAAAATAAATCCACTCTCATAACCATTAATGTTTGTCCTACATTTGTTGCGCTTGTATTAGCGGTGAAGCAAGCCTCTCATGTTACTGCAAGTTGTCCATGCTTTAGATTAGATCTGAAATAGCTGAGATATGCAACTGTGGGGACTTTTGGGATACTTTGACAAAACGTCCAGGCCTCGCCTGTCTGAGATATAAATAGATCTGTAGAGATTGCCATGGAGTTAACAAAAGTGTTCCACTTCTTACAGGAAAGGTGGGCCTACTAGGTCAGTAAAAGTTGCATCCCTCTAGTTCTTGCTAGTGTCTATGCAGCCTCTGAAAGTCCGCTTTTGGCTGCTGACATTCTCTGAACAATTTTTTAGTAACATTAGTGGAAACCACAAAGCTAGAACTTTCTTCAAAGGTAAAAAGAGGTCAAAGCACAAAGACACTCTTCATGTACTATTCAGTAGAGCTGTACCTATAGAACTGGACAAGTGCGATCTTATGAATAAATCACACTAATGGATAAGAAAAAGCCAGCTGGTGGGGAATACTGAAATTGTAATTGTAGAAATGGCTCAAAGGGCTGATAATTGCTTTTGTAGCTAGGGGAATGCTAGGAAGGTGTAACTGGAGAGTGGTGGTAACTGGAAGGACTATTCCTGTTTGGGACACAGGTACAATGTGTGAGTGATTTCAAGAAGATATTGCCCTCTTGTAAATATTCAAAAATGCACAAGACCTACATATTTTTCTTGTTACTGCCTTCAGCGATCATGTTGCTTCAACCAGCCAGCTCAGCAAGGGAATTAAAGTTTACAAACTGGAATGCCTTTAAATAGTTTCCTTTAATGCTGGAATTAATTCCTTACTGCTTAATCTCTGTTGAATGGCTTTAATATTTGCCTATTTTTTCAGCCACAGCAAGGGCCAGAAGGATGTGATCATCAACTGAACGTGGGGGAAAAAAATTATTTAATTTTATATGATCTAACAGGAATACTGTGTGTGTTGTCTCTATTTCTCCTTCCCGTTTTATTAGCTGCTGAACCAGAGGCAACATGTTTCTGTGCACAGCTGTTTGCTAGTTGAATTGCTGGATCTTTGATGCTAAACTAGTACCCTACCGCAGTGCATGTTGATCGCTAAATTTGGTGCAAGTGATAGGGCCACCCTGAAAGGGTGAAATCTGGGCTGTACTGACACACGTGGCAGTGTTCCTGCTGGCAGCAGCCAGGCCAGTACCATGTCCACGGGCTTTTTAAAAGTTTGCATATCATTATGCAGCTGTTGTGGGTTCTTTTAAATTTCCTACAAATAAATCGCTGCTGTGTCTTCCAAGTTCAAGAAAAAAGAGTTGTAGTGCTCATTTTAAGTAATTTAGTTATTGGTTCATTTTGCTTTGTGATGCTCTAGCCCGGTCTATGCAGGAACAATATAATGTGGCAGAATGCAGAATGATGTGCAATCCAGAAGCATCCACTGAAGTTTTATTTTTTCATGTAATACTTCGGTAAAAAAAAATAAAATTAAAAAAATAATACTTATTAATAAGTATTTATTCTTAGTGTAAGTTTCTGTATCTCTTCTAAAGGCTGAAGAAAGTACAAAAGTGTTGGGTTTTGCGTCCTGTTGACTCTTTAGGGCTGAAATCTAATACCTGGGCACAGTGGCATCTGATAAATCTTTAAATAAATAAAAATGGTTGCATAATAGCTGGAATTCTAAACTACTTTGTCTAAATTCCCCATCTACCTACTTAGATTAATTCAGGTGGTGTTGTGTATGTGGTCTAAACTGTAAAAATTTATTAATAGATTGATTTCTTACTGTGGCACGTATTATACCTTGCAGATACTTGGTTACTTTGACTATGCTTTCACAGCCATCTTTACTGTTGAAATCCTGTTAAAGGTAATGCATTGTTAATTGATCCTTGTTAGCTCAAAAGCAGCTTTAGCAATAATGTTTGTAACTTTTTGTTTACCTTCCAGATCCTAGGGTATGCAGATTATGTCTTCACTAGTATGTTTACATTTGAGATCATTTTGAAGGTAACAGGTTTTTAAAGGAAGTTTGTTTAAAAGGATTTTCCTTGTGTGTCACCTGCCAAGAAAAGGCACTTGAAGTGTTCTTCGCCTTTTCTCTAAGCGATCAAAGCTAAACTTTTTTAAACCAGAGGATTTTTTAATTTGACAGTTCCTCATAGTTTTGATTGGTTATTTTTTACCATTGGGTGCATGAAGAAGCTGTTTTTTTATCATTACATCAATTTAATGATTCGTTTTTTACCCTTTTTAATCTTACAGTTATCAGAAAAGGGAAAAAGAATTCGCTGCGCATGAGCTTTTCCTTCTCCTTGCTCTGGCATTTCCAAAAGACATAATCAGTCTTTTAAGGAGGGAGCATGTAATTTCTCATTTCTTTTTCTGAACTATATTCACAGAGCTAAAATAGTAGATAACTATTTTCTTGCAATAGGACTTGCAAGTTATCTTGCATTTGTCTATCTTTATATAAGATACTTTGCATTTATCTTGGGCATACATTTAAATACAAAGAAAGGCATAAATATGCTTGCTTAAATGTATTACCCATGCATGAGTCAAAAAATGGCATTTTAATGTATAGTTTGTGTACTGATTGTTAAGAACATCCATTGGGGTTACTCAGATTTTAAATGTGTGAGGCTTACTCTGGCAATGAAGCCCCATAAATGAGAATTAGGTTCACATGTAAGAAAATGCTGAATAAAGAAATCAAAATTTTTTGATGGAAATCTGTGAAATATTTTTTCAGATATTTACAAGCAACACCTAAAAGTTTCATGCTGTGCATATTCACCATGAGCTTTTGGTTGAGTAACCCTGATCTATACACTTAAAAATTTCTGGTACACTAAGAATCTGTACATAAACTTTGCATTTCCAGTTGAGGATTAAGCTTAACAAAATCTCTTCTCCCAGCTTTTGCTCATATTGCTGTGCATACTCTTCACAATGCGATGTAATACTAATTGGTGCAATATTTGGGCTGTTTACAAGATAAGCTGTACTGTAATTAGTAGACTATTTTTATGCTTGCAAATAAATATTCTCCCAGACTTATATTTATCCCCTTATTTCTCATTTTCAGCAGTGAGGAGCTTGCTATAGACTTGATTAATTGTATAACATTTGTGGCATTCTACAGTAACATCCTTTTTTTTTCACTGCAAGAGAAAGGCCAAGCTAAAGGAAAGAAAGAAAGAAGCCCTGAGAAGATTAGCATTAGATCAAGCTAGTTCCCAACGCTGAATTTGAGAAGCCATACAAAACACGTAACCACCATTTCTGTGGCAGAAGAGGGCTGGTGAACTTCCATGTGCTCTGAGCAGCAGGCGGTGCAGCTCGTGCAGTTCCAGTTGTGCTCCTCTGGCAGAGGAATTACAAAGCATAGCGTAAAGAGGCACAACTGGATGTGGTGGGAAAAGCGGTATTCCTACAAACTGCAAAAGATTCTGACGCTGAGCGACTCAAGACTTGCCCAAGGGAAGCAGGAAGCTCTAGAACTTGGGCTGCCAAAATCTGGCATTGTAAAATACTATAACGAGACGAGAAGCCCCATCATAGCCAAAAAGGTCGATGCTCCTGACTTCACTTTCTCTAGGAAGCTCTGTCCTGCAGTGCACTCACATGTATTTATACAGAAAAATAAATTGTACCATAAAAAATGCAATGGACAGCCAGAACGTGACAGATGTACGTATACAGCGCCTGCTTTACTAACACATCTCAGACGCTGGCTTTGCTTGCTTATGGCTGGAGTCCTCCATGTCTCCCGTGCTGGGTTTTGTGCTGTGCTTTCCACAGTGTCTTAAGTTGTACAGAAGCTGCGTGTTTTGCAAGAAGTAAAATCAAGACTAGACCTGCAGGAACAATAGCATTCCTTAATTTCCAGGCAAAAAGTGTATGAAACTGAAATTAAGATAACCAGAGGCAATATTATCAGCTGCAGTGAAGAAACTCGTAAATGTCCAAAACCCCAGGCATTAACACAGAATAACGCTCAGCGTGTGGAGAGTCTCCTTGTACTCTGTCTGATTGAGTGCTCTGCAGACAGGAGGATTTCCACATTATGTAGTGGTGAGGATATGAGTAACAGAAGAGGGGCAACATCAGTTTAAAGCATTTAAGAATTCTCTTACGTAATCCCTACATGGCGCTGAAATGCACTTTACAATTCCTATTTGCTGTACTTGGGATACATGAAAACATCACAGCAAAGGTCAGGTTAGGGCCTTGTGCTTTTAACGTTGCCCCAACTGTGCTAATCCCACACCATTTAAACCAGTCCCCACTGATGTGGAAGTACAGGCAGGAGGGAAGAAGCAGCACTGGTGGTGCCCCAGGTGCCTGGCTCAGCGTCCTGGAGCATCTGCTCTGCTGGGATTTGTAGTGACTGAAATACAAGCCTCCAGATAAAGATGGGAGATAGGTACTTCACCTGTATTTTTAGGGCAATATATCTTTACTTTTGTGGGAGTTTTTAGAGGAAACTTTGTGTGCTGCATATACTAATAATGTAGGATAATATACTGCAGTGTAAATGACTGTAGATATATGTAACTTTAATATGCAGGGTTATTTTAGTATTCAACTCCCACTGATTTTAATGAGTTTAGCCATACTCTGTACAGCTGCAGGAGAAAAGAGCTAGGAATTTATTGGAAATTTTATAAGTATATTATATATCTTACGTTACGGCATAGGTTAAACCTCCAGGGTTTTTATTCCTCTAGTTTTGAGGAACGCTTACAAGTTTAACAGGAGAAGGAGGGCTTCCAAGAAAAATGCATCTTTTGTAGTTTGCATTCCTTTGCAGATAGATGGCTTTACTGATGGGGTTTTGTGCTAAAGGCCTACGAGTTTGTGCACACGAGTAGTGACGCAGTAGGTGGAGATGCCCACTGGCGGTAGCGCGGTTCTACATTGTGGTAGACAAAAGTCTTGGAAGATGTAATAGTCTGCTGCAAGAGGAAGGGAAATAGAGTCTTTTTGCTTCATCTTGAGGAATAGAACGGAACAGAAAATAATGGGTTTAAAATGCACAGGTAATATTAGATGTTCTCCAGGTGGCATTGAGTTTTCTTACCTGTGGAAAACAGTGAGTAGCTGAGAGCACTCAGGTCTTTTTAAGAGAACCTTAAGGCTGAAGAATTAGAATCCATGTGACTGAACTGACTACAAGGTATTTTTCAAAGGTATCCTTATTTTAATTTCAAGTTTTTAGTTTCAGTGTTTTTCTTAATCCATAAACATTGAAAAACCCATGCAAAATTCTATTGAAGTGCAGATTCTGTGCTTCTGATGGCTTGACTGGATTTCTCTGTGCACTTATTTAACTGTACTTACTTGAAGTTGTGGGAAAGGTCTAATTAATAGATTTAAAAGCCAAATTCAGCCTTGCGATACCTGAGAACATCTGCCCAGAATCTGTCTGCAGCCATAATTAATAGAGTCTCTCTCACTGGCTCCTAATGAAACCTGAAATGACGCATGCAGGTTCCTTTACCAAGTACCCTTTATGTGCTTTTCATCTTAATCTAGGCACAGAAAGTGAAAAGAAAGTCCAATAGGGACAGCAATGTTTGATGTTCCCCACAGACCTGCATACCTTGGGGACCCTTTTCCGCATGTAATACAAAACAACCTGGTGGTTGTTTCAGGTTATTCCTAGATACCCACTTGTGATCTTAACGTGTCCCTGTGACCCAAAGGCAAACAGCACTGTGGTGCTGCCTTATGCAGCCTTGCGATGGCTCTGCACCAGATTTGACTCTCAGGTTTTTGCAATACGTTTTCGGCTCCTTCAGTTCTCAAGATAGTATGAATGATTAGGAGTCAGAATCTGGACCTGACCATTTAGTAAACAGAGAGATTTTATAGTTCGTGTAGTAATTTTTCTAACAAAGGCCAAATCATTTCAGTGTAATCACATCAGCCTAATCAGTTCTTACACAAAATGTAACATTTGTTAACATCAGAAGCAATTAACACACTTGCTGGTGTTGCTTGAGCGGAATTGTTATGATTTAAATGGAATAATTAATGTACATAGTGGGATTGTTTTATATCTCAGTTGCTTTGGGGAAGTCAGGTAATGCTCTATGCATTCATACTCTAGGCAAGTGTCTTGTAAACAGCCTAAATGTGAATTTGTATAAATTGAAATATAGACTAAACGTGTAACAATTCTATTTTTAGATGACAGCTTTTGGAGCGTTCCTTCATAAAGGGTCCTTCTGCAGGAATTATTTTAACTTGCTGGATTTGCTGGTTGTGGGTGTTTCTCTGGTATCGTTTGGTATTCAGTAAGTAATGTACTGATAGTGTGAATGATTTATTTTTGCGTTGGGGTTTTATACTGAAATCAGTGTTTCAGCTCCTTTTGTTCCCTGGTTGTGTGTGGGTGTGCAGTGTCGGTGTTCAGGGCTGGGACTGGCAAGAGGTAGCGCTTTGTATGGAGGGTGTTGTAACTCCTTGCTAATGCGGGTTGGAAACAAATTGCTGCTTCCCACTATCACCAAGAGAGCGGAGAAGAGCGTCATGACACTGTACCTTAGAGCAAGTAATTTCTGGAGCTTCAGGAGGTTTATATACCCTCTTTTGTGCTGTTGCCACATCTACAATCTAGTTTTACGAGCTTGCTCTTTCAGCATTGACCTGCTGGGGTATTTAATGGCAGTATTTGAAGGGGAGAGAAGTTGTACCTTAATCAGAACTGTAAGTGATAGTGAGGAGATTTTTTTTTTTTTTGCATTGTTTGAATCAGGCTAAACGTGATAAAAGGTCTGAAGTTGCTTACTGACCAGTTGTCCTCATTTAAAGTCATCTGTAAATCCCTTAGTGACTTAGAAAAGAGCAAGGGCTGGATGTCAATCAGCTGCTTCCCACTTGGTGTTCTGCTTGTACCAGATACCTATTGCACAAGCTTTCAGCTTCACAATGTGTTCTGTAAAGGGCTGCCTGATATTATTTCCTCAAAATGTAGCCCTAGCTACTTAAGCAGAGAGAATGTGAGTCATTTGAGATCTTTTCATCTCCAGCTGGCTGGAAATTAAGGCATTCATTGATTTACAGGTCTTGCACAGTGTCTTTGAAAGAGCTTATCAACACTGAAAAATACTTTGGGGACTGTTTTGCTCCTGACCAAACTTAATTGCGTTACAGTGTCAGACACTGAGCTGTTAATTCCCAAGCTGCTCCAGAAATCAAAATCATCCTTATAGTATTTATGAGATTGGTGCTATTTTCTAATATTAATAAAGGCTCAATAAAGAAATACTTTAAAAAATCTTGTTTATATATTTTGTAGCTTTTTTGAAATTTCACTTATAAGGAAGTTGCAAGAACACTGTTATTCTTTGTAATGAAATCAGCTACTATAAAAATAACAGAATAACTCTTTTTTCCCCCCTAGATCAAGTGCTATCTCAGTTGTGAAGATCCTCAGAGTTTTAAGAGTCTTGAGGCCTCTAAGGGCAATAAACAGAGCAAAAGGACTTAAGGTGTCTATTTTATTTTTTTAAGTTCTATTTCTGTTGGCCTGATTCTTCAGTCCTACCTCAGGTTAAAAATGCTTGCGCAAGAAAAATTGCCTAGAGAAGTTCACAGGGCAAGGACATAAATCCATTCCTGATTCTTAAACATACAAGGCCAGATTCTGCCCACACTCACAGCAGCTTGTATGTGGAGGAACACCAGTGCCACGGGAGCAGATTTTGACCATAACACTTGCTGTGAACCGACACGTCAGAGTGATATTTTAATTGTTTTTCTGTAGTACTTGTGTAATTTTCAGTCAGTTGTTGTTCAGGCCCATGTTGATGGGTCTGTGTCAACAGACTTACAGACAAATTTAGAAAACAAGTTTAATCATGGTAGTAGGTATAATACTGACAATATGAAAATAGTAATTTAAAAAAAATGATCTGAGGAGGGTGATAAAATAGACTTTTTTGGTATGTATTCTGTGATACTAAGTAACAAGTTGTATTAAAATATTTTTTTCCTTTCTTTCTTTCTTTCCAGCATGTTGTTCAATGTGTCTTTGTGGCTATTAGAACTATCGGTAATATCATGATTGTTACAACTCTGCTGCAGTTCATGTTTGCTTGTATCGGAGTGCAGCTCTTCAAGGTAAGTAGGTGCAAAATTTACACTGCAACAAGAAAAGTGAAGCTGAGTTGAATTCTCCGTGGGTTGCTGCTGGAACTGGGTTGGTCCCATTCTGAACCCATCATAGTATAAACTTGTTTTTCTTTTGCATATTCTACATTTTGTCATTGCTTTTTGTTTTATATGTAGGGAAAATTCTACAGGTGCACCGATGAGGCAAAACAGAATCCTGAGGAATGCCGGTGAGAACATCTTTGATCTAGAGAATGTGACGCATTATATGCTGACTAATTTAAACTGTAGCAGATATGGGCAGGGATGTGTCAGGCCATTTAGGTTTGTATCAATTGGAACTGTTGTCTTAAATCCACCAGAAAGCACAGGTTAGCAAGAAAATAAAGCAAGCTTAGGGAGGGAGTGAAATAAAACTGTTTTGAATAGAGCATTCAGTAACTCTGAGACTAGTTTAATATTTCACTAATGGCCGTTTGTTTCTTACCCACAGAGGGATATACATCGTTTATAAAGACGGAGATGTTGATAATCCAATGGTTAAAGAGAGGGTCTGGCAAAACAGTGATTTCAACTTTGATAATGTCCTGTCTGCTATGATGGCCCTTTTTACAGTATCCACTTTTGAAGGCTGGCCAGCGTGAGTGCATTCTCCGTGTTTTCCCAGCAATGTTAGGATGGTTACATTTTCCAGGACAGTTCCCTATCATTTACCGAGCATTTTTGGGCAACAAAGAAGTCTTAAATGGTGGTATAAAAACTGACTAATGGAGGAAGGAAAAAAAATCTACTGTCCTTCTGAATCTGTGCACTTTTCACGTATTTCTTGATTCACCTCTATTTCTAAAGGGAGAACTTTTAAATATTGTTTGATTTCTAGTCTTTCAGCTACTTTTGCTATAATGCAGTATTGCTTAGCTCTAATGGAAGTAATCTTTTCAAATGTTTATCAATCGATGCCCTTTAGATGATACTAACATGAAAATTTTAGGCCTTTGAGTAAAACTTCTACTAAAAAATCAGGCAATAGTACACTGCATAGAGAAACCCAGGCAGAGCAAACTGCCACTTGCTATTTCCCTAAATGAGAAAAGTCTAAGAGGATAGCTTAATGTGAGGAAGAAAATAAATAATACAACCATCTGGTCATTACCTTGTTTTTTTTGGAAAAAAGCACATAACGTTGTGCAGTGTGGTTCTTCTGGGTAAGCACTGTCTGTAGCTAGGAAAAGATACCAGTAAACAGCAGACTGTTTCTGGAACCTGTCCTCTGAGTCTGCATATTTTACTCTCTTTTGTAATTTTAATGCTAATAAAGATAAAATTTTGTTTGTTTTTCAGGCTGCTCTACAAAGCCATTGATTCAAATGGCGAGAACGTGGGCCCTGTGTACAACTACAGAGTGGAGATCTCCATTTTTTTCATCATCTATATCATCATTATTGCTTTCTTTATGATGAACATATTTGTTGGTTTTGTGATTGTTACATTCCAAGAACAGGGAGAGCAAGAGTATAAGAACTGTGAGCTGGACAAAAATCAGGTTAAAATAAATAATGAACTCTTTAACTTTTGAAAGTTTCCTTGTTATTTATGCTTGAAGAGCTTCCTTTCTGCTTTGGGTCAGAAGAGGGCACCAAACACATATTTTAGGAAAATAATGGACTTGGTAAATACTCTCAGCTGGTGTTCAGGTCACTGTATGTTCCTCTTCCCAAGCCCAACACATCAGTCTTTTTGTTGTGAAAGGTGTTACATTAAGCTTGTTAGCTTCTTAGTGTCTCACTTGTTGGTGTCACATTAAGAACAGTACAGCAGAGGTAGGTTTTACAATAGGAACAGGAAAATAAATTTTGTGTTCTGTGGTCTGAAAGTGTTCAAAGCCAAAGTGTTCAAAATGTTCTACTCCTTTTTTTTTTTTTCTTTTTCTTTTCTTTTTTTCCCCTCCTTTATTTAGAATTTCACAGGGGATATTTAGATTCAAATTAAAAAAAAAAAAATCTGTCCCCTTTTACTGTTTAATCCTTTGACTGAGAAACTCATCAGTCATGATTTTTCAGGTACTCTTGTCCAACTGTAACACACTTCATTTAAGTGAAGTTGAGCATGAAACTTCAGGCAGCATTCATTCTGCATTCTGTGCCGTCGGTTACAAACGTCATTTTGTAAGCATTTGTCAAATGAGAAGTAGAAGGCCCTGCCTACATGCAGATTTCAGGCACTAACAGAGTAGGAAATGAATCCATGATGTTCCTACATATGGGACATGATTTTGCTGGGCAATTTAACTGATCTATTAGGAATAACACTTCCTCAGTATTTAATTTGCTGACCCTAGGGGTTTATGCTATGCGGTTCCATTGGTGGTTGAAAACTTAGTAAGGGCAAAACATGACTTACAGATGAATTAATAGTCATGTTATTAATAGTCATACCATATACTATACATTTACATAGGTATAGTCCATGGTATACTACTGTATACTACTACATGTATAAAGGTGAAACACTGCAGAATTTCCATGACCGTTATTTGATTCTTTGTATGTGGCTGAGTAACGTACGTGATTAGGAACAGTTGTAAATAACCAAGTGAGGATTGGTAAGCTACTTGATTATTAACATTTAAGAACCCTACATCAAGTGTATAGACTGCCTGTTTTTAAGACTTATATTTAACAATTTTAACTTAATAATTATTTTACCAGTTGATTAACTGTTAGGTACAGGCTGACATTTTTTGATGTATTTGCTTTTACAGCGTCAGTGTGTAGAATATGCCTTGAAGGCACGTCCTCTTCGTAGATATATTCCAAAAAATCCTTACCAGTACAAGTTCTGGTATGTGGTGAATTCTACTGGATTTGAATACATCATGTTTGTCCTCATCATGCTGAACACACTTTGCTTGGCTATGCAGGTAGGAAAACCAGCTCTTTTGAAGCTGTTGGCATAAATTGCAAGGAAGGATATGGGGGATATAATGCCTTTAATTTATGACAACCTGTATTATTTTATGAAGTGAAACTTGAGAAAAGCACTTTTGGTAATAGTACTCTTCTGTGATGTGTTCCAGTGTGTTTGTCAGTTCTCTGAAGTAAAATTATTCAAAGCAGCTTGATGTTGATAAAGATCTTCCTAACCTAATCAAGCTCTGAGCTTTATTTTGTACCTCCAGTATAATTTAATTTATATTATATGTATGTATGCCCAAGATTATCCATGTACAAGAAAATCTGAAGTTGATTTTGTTTGCAAACATTTCTCTCAACCCCTTAGATTCTTTTATGTAATATATTCTTTTATGTAGTGCCTTTAAGCTTTACTTCACCTCTGTGTAGTTTTTGTACTTGTTCTGTGCCCATTTGTGTATGTACTACTCCACATTTGGTTGGATCAGACTAGCTAATCTTTAAGGGTCCCTTCCAGCCCAAACCATTCTATGATATTTCTATCATCTGGGTCTGTATCTTTTTCACAAGTTTAAAAATTTCATTATATGGAGCGACTCTAGTTTTGTGTTAATGCAAACCTTCATGCAAACATGATTTCATATATTAGCTGTATATCTATATATACCCGTGTGTATTTTTGCATGTTTTTATGTTTTCTACATTATGCATGCAGCTCTTCACCACCTAATTCTCTTATCTACTTTTCCAAGTTGTCTCTTTCTTTACTCTAGTATTTCAGATTTTCTTAAGAAAAAGAATGGTTCAAATTCAGTTTACAAAACTGTTCTACTTTTTTCAAGAAACTCTTTAAAAGTATCCTACGTGATATATGTTACTCTGTGACTAACATACTGCAGGCTTTCTAAGCAGGTGTGGCACAAGGTTAGGTATTTTTAAAACCTAGCATATAAAACTTGGGAGACTGCTGTTGTCTAATATTCCTTTTCTGAGGAACAGTCTTTCTCTCAAAGCCGTCTCTCTGAAGATTCCCTTAGGATGTAGAGGAATGACAACTTTGTTCCACTCAGTGCCTAAACAAAATAGAATTCTGTAAATAGAATTTAAATGACTCCATTCCTGACCCAAGATATCCAGTTAGTCTTTATGTATATAGATGACATCATAAATACTACTAGAAAATATTTTCCTGTGCTCAGTTTTGCCGGCTTTGTCTTAGACTGCCTTACTTTCACTGGATATTTTAAAGCCTCTACTTTTAAAAGTACTGTATTTTTCATTCACAGCACTATGGACAGTCTAAACTCTTTAATGACGCAATGGACATTATGAACATGGTTTTCACAGGAGTGTTCACTGTTGAAATGGTTTTGAAAGTGATTGCATTCAAACCCAAGGTAAGTTTTAGATATGCTTTAATTAGGTCATCACTACAAGAATTAAGTATAATATAAGTTTCACACTAGCTACGTATTATTCAAAGATCAAAAAGAACCTAGATTTCCCACTTCTATCTGTCAGTGAAGTCATAATAGGACTGTTAGTCTAATAATATGTATATATGTAACTCCAGAAAAAGAAATGCAGGTATCAGAAAAAATATTACAAGGTGCTTGATGAGATCTGGAGTAGTTTGAGGTAGTTAAAATGTCCCTTTATAAATCAGATAAATAATTTCCTGTTACAAGGATTACCATTTCTCCTATTCATGGTACTACATTCCTAACTTTACACTAAGTTAATCTTCAGTAAAGACCTGTATATTATATTTCCTAGTTAAAAATTCAAACTTGTTTCCCTACTTTATAAAATATAACCAAGTACTTCAAACATACACATAAATAATTTGCATATGCAATAGCCTTTTTAGATTTTTATGTTTTCAGCTATGCATACACAATATTTGGTAGAGGGCCCCACACCAAGTGGTTGATTCCTTGCCTTAAAGGGACACTGTCAAAATGAATAATGCAGACACACATTTTCAAAAGTAGATTTGCAAAAGAAAAACTGTTAGCTATAATTAATTGAAAATAAAGTTGAAAATCGGACTGTGGCAGTTAATGCACTCTTTTTGTTCAGTTCCCATACTGCATTTATGACAGTGCAAAAGTTAATAATGAAAAACTGGACCAAATTTTATTTTCACTACAATGAAATCAATGTTTGTTCTGGGCTTATATCTATGTAAATAAGTGGAGTGTGGTCACCTGCTGTGCATGGAATTTGAAAAAAGCCAGACACGCCGTTTGAGACACGCTGATCTCACCATCTAAGGCTGGTACTTTTCATTTTCCATTGCTGCTCTTTTAAAGTAATCAGGATATCTGCATCTGTAATCGGCTGTGAACTGCGCCCTTTCTTGCTGTTCAGTCACAAACTGGACGACTGTGGGCTCTGTGGGCAACCTGATTTTTGCTTTTGAACGAGCTAGCTCTCATAGCTGCCCAGAGCTCCGCGTGGAGCAGGTGTATAACTGCTTTCCAGCTTTTCAAAACTATTTATTCAGCTTGCATTTAGTCGTGAGCTTGGGAGCGGAGCCTGAGCTCCCTGATTTACAGCTAGCTTGTACTTGCCTGCAGACGTGAAGAAATTATACATCAGTTGAGGTCTGGTGTTGAGATGTGAAGTGTGGAGTTCGGGGTGAATGCTTACATATATACATTACATACAGAGTAGTCTCACTCTGCACTGTCCAGTCCATCATACATTCCTAATGAATTTATTTGTATTTTTGTGTCACCTATCTTACTTAAATGCTAAGGATTTACTGTTCAAAATAACACAGTATGAGGCCCCAGAGGAGCTAGTTCAGACACGTGGACCACGGTGTGATGAGTACACTGGTTGTCTTTCCTGATCTGTATTTGCTGTTCTATATCCTTGTTTCACACTGAAGTTTCGGAAGAGTTTGCTGCATTTTATCATCTGCGCTTTGAAAGAAGATCGTGAATCCTTGTATGGTTCTCCGTGCACTTGTGACTGTAGTCAGGAGTAGCAGCTAATGCAAAATATAGTGGTCTGATCATGACTGTGTAGATCACAGTGCTCCATTTGTATTATGGTCTTCCTACTCGTCATCAAATGCAATGGCTTAATACTGGTCTCTAAGACTTTGTACAAGTTGAGTTTTAGCTCTGTTGCAACATGCTTTCTGTCTGATTGGATGCTTTTACTGTGAGGCATCCCTGGATCAGAACCCTGAGAGTTTGAAGGGCAGGCGCTGTGAATGGTCCTCGTCTCCTGAGTTTCATTTCCCCATAGGTGAAGAAAGAACACCTTAAACTTGTTAATTAGCAGGACAAGGTTAAAAGGCCACAGTAATAATAAGAATTTTGGCAGAGGTTAATTAGCAGGAAGGGAAGGGACGTAGATATCTTTAAGGTTGTTCCTGTTATTCTTTGAAGATGGTAACTTTTTAAATTGTGGGATGCTCTTTAACAAAACACCTATCGGCAACATATGTTAAATAGTTCATTAATAATTGCAAATCAGCTAGCCGTCTTAAGCAGAATGCAAATGTCTTCCAGTAATCTAAATTTTAAACTAGATAAATGCTTAAAACAGCAATGAATTGCTTTAACTCATCTTAAGATTTAATAATAGTAGGAACAATCTGAAACCCAATGTAATGTTTTGCTCTAGGGTCCGTGAGGAAAGGCTGATTCATTCCCTCTACATTTGTGTCACTGGTGGGTTTCTTAGTCTAGTCTGGCAGAAAGGACAGTTTTATTTATGAATTTTGTGCATTAAAAAAATTATTTCAAAGATGCTCAAAGTATCAAATTAAAACTCCATTACTCACTCTGTAAAAATAAGGATAGATAAAAAAACATGTTAGTTTTTATCTCAACTGCTTGACAGTGTCCCCTTAATATGTTGACAAAAATCCCGTGAAAACTGTGTTCTTTTGGTTTTGCTGGTCATGCAAACTTAAGGCTACTATAAATTATTGATACTCTTTACTATGATATTGTGTTGTTTGAAACCAAGGTACTGCAGAATGCCTCCCAGCTCTGAGATATATAAAACTTGGATAAGTGATAGTTATTAAAGGTGATGCTGAGTAGCTGGCACACTTCTTGCCTGAGAGTAGTATTTTGCAGAATGAGGCCCTAAACTTTTCAGCAGAGTACTAAATGGGCTAAAATACTTATATGGCAGATGTTTAGAAACATATTCTGGTGTTAATTCTCTGTGCCTACACATTCCCCAGGATTTGTGATTTTATCCTTCAGCATTTCTCAATGAACAAATTTTTCACAACATGAGTTAAAAGAGCAGGCATTATTTCTTCACATTGTTCTTCATATTTTCTAAAACCTGTTACTTAGCATGGTTTAATACAGTACAAAACCAAATACAGCTATGAAATCTAAAATAATACATCAACACATACCATATGTACGGCTTCACGATAGCTAGCTGTTACTTAAACTTGTAATGATTTTCATGTCATTTTACATCAGATTTTTGTAAGAAAAAAGGAGAGATGGCTAGTAAGTGAATTGATCTTGGGTCATTGCAGTGGTGAAAACAACTTCTTTGCATGATGTTTATTTGCTGTGACTTGTCCATTCCTCCCTTTTCCAAAACCATCTTTATTTTCTCTTAGTTTTTTTGTTTATTTGTATGCTTTTGCTTTACATATTACTTTGAACAATATTTGTCTATACTGATGGAAAAGGTTTCATAAAAGAAATTAATGTGTAAAGTATTTCAGCGGTATTGAATCAAAATGTGAATTTGTTATTTCAGTCACTTGTGGCATGTCTAGTAAAGTAAGTTTTTCTGTAGCTGAAATTAACCTTTATTTAGAGGACCTTTTTTGGTTCCCGTTGTTGTAGAGGAAGATGGATAGCACACCTCAGGATGGTGCTGATTATCTGTTTGCTGTTCACCAACAGTCTCTTATCTTATGTATATATATATAAAAATACCTCTGTTTTAAAAGCAGGAAAGATACTACTTTTAAATAAGACAAATAAGGAATATGAATGATCAGGAAGAATATTATGAGAGTAGCTCTCCTTCTTTAGTTGGCAGCTGCTAATCTCTTTAGAATTTTAAATTTCAGTGTTGTTGAGGTGGTTCAGTGTGATGTTCAGTACAAACTTTGAGAATGGCTTATTCTCGTGAAGCAGGATGAGTAAGGAAGGAGTGACAGGGAATTATGCAGGAGCTCTCAGAAATGGACGTGGTTGTTCAGGAGGCCAAATTCATGAACACTGGCTTTTGCCCCAGTCAAAGGGCTGTAGTGATTATCATGCTCTGATCTGTTTTCCTCTGACAGCCCCTTCCTTAAATGAGGGAACGATTATAGCAATTTGTGTTTTAAAAGAGCTAAAAGAGAGTAGCATTAGCGACATAATGAGGCTTTCCTGACTCTGCACAGTACTTACTCTCTAGAACAGCTAGCTGTAGGGCTGTCTTCTATAGCAGCTCTCATAATCTCAAAGAGCAAATTTCCACATGAAATTAGCTTTTTTTTCAAAGGTTACACTCATGTGTGACCTTTAAACTATGAAGTTACTAGAAATTCTGTTTAAAATCTTGAGAAGAATACTGTCCAGTTCTAAAAAAATTGTGTAGGTGATTTTGCTTTTCTATGCTAACAACACAAGTAACAAACTACTCAGCTAAAACATTATCTTATACTAAACAGTGTAGTAAGTTTAACTAGACATAAGGTTAGACTGGCACACCTGTCATTTTAAACTTTTTGCTAAATTTATCTTTTAGAGCTTCAACAGTGGCTGACAAGTTAATATTTTAAAATTAATTACCAGGAAAGCAGAATGCACGTGTATAAAATGTACATACCTTAGTTATGGTTGGCTGATAAATTCAGAAATTTTTGCAGTTCTAAATTTCTGTAGTAACTAGGCAAAATCCAGATATTGCAGAAAACCTACATACTTTGTCTCCATAGAGTTGCCTTCAACAGAGTAATACATGTTGATTTGTTCCCAGTGACAGACTTGAGTCTGGAACCTACCTCAGGGTTTCTCCTGAAATCTTTTTTTTTGCTCAAATGTGCAGGTTTGATGCCAGTGGACATCTAATTGTATGACAGCACTTTATAACCCTTTGCAGCAGTGTGCCAATAACATGGACAAAGGGGATAAATTTAAAGCCATAAAATGTCAGAAGGATGACTAAGCAATTTATGAAAATGAATTTTTCAGGCATTGGACTGGCTGCATTAGAAACATTATGAAATTGTTCAAGTTGGTGTGGTTCCTAGCACTGGCTGCACTGGTTACAGAATCAGGCCCTGATTGCAAATGCAGTGTGAGTGCCTGTATTACACTGAGTCTGAGAATGAAAGATTAAGTCAGTTCTCTAATATTTATGCACAGTTCCATGTTAGTAGTTGTGCATGATTAACCAGTGATGAGCTTTGACCCTCTGAATATTTTTACCAGTCACTTAGGACTATCACAAAGTCATTCATGTTGAGGAGGTTTCCGTTGGCTTGGTCTTGTAGAAATATTATTCAAGGGATTTTGTCGTGCTTGTTAGGGTATGTATGTCAGAGTTTTTCAGCCTTGCTAGGAGTCCAAAACCAGTTTTGGATGATGGCTCGCTTGCCAACGTTGTGCTTATATGACGGTGTATTCTGCATGTGTACTGCGTGTGTGTGCGTGCGTGTGTCTCTCTGTGTGTCTGTACATGTATATATATAAAGTATATATATACACACACATGCACATATATGTTGCTTTTCCTTCAGTAGGCAATATTGTTTGTTTTGTTTTGTTTTCTCATTAGACCACAGGTTTTGTTTAACTAATTTCTGTTTATGCAAAACTAAACAGAAGTATGCAAATATTTGACATTTCATGTGTAATCACAAACGTTTGCACCCTGCCTGCTCTGTTCAGGGCTATTTTAGTGATGCCTGGAATACGTTTGACTCCCTCATCGTTATTGGCAGCATAGTAGACGTCGTTCTCAGTGAAGCTGATGTGAGTATACCCCAGCTTACTTTCCCCAGTCCCTACTTCTCTTTCTCTGTCTCCCCACTATTTCCATCATCTGGACAAGTCACAGATTTTGATCTGATGTTTCTAAAGTTTGAGTACAGACCAGTCATAGGTCAATTATGTTGATATGGGAAATAAATAGCCTTTTTTTTTCTACCAATTTTTTTTAGCTATGAAAGGGAAAGATTAGATTGTATAGTGGTACATCAGAGAAGCCTAGAGTGTTTCTGTGTTTAACACTGTCCTTTTCTTCTCTTTTTCTGTTTGTGTTTTTCTCTTGCTCTCTTTCTGCTGAATGCTTGTCCTAACAGCACTATTTCACTGATGCATGGAACACTTTTGATGCCTTAATTGTTGTTGGTAGCGTCGTTGATATTGCTATAACAGAAGTTAATGTAAGTAGCAACTGTTCATGCACTAAAAAAGTAATTGCTGTCACCAAGAAATACAGAAAATGTAAACTTTATCCCCCCAAATAATTTTTAAGAAAAGTATGTTTTATCCTGAAATCAAAGACCAAAACATTGATGTAGATGTTTATACAAGCTGTTGTTATAAACCTGTATACCCATATAGTTGCACATGCACAAAGCATAGTGAGACAATGAGAATTATGTTTTTCTATGTGTGTACAGAAAATAATTAAAACATTTTATGCATTAAAAAAGGAATTAAACCTCTTTTACTATTTTACTTGAAGCCCAGTGATTTTTGTAGGTAGCTTGACCAAGGTAATTAAAGATTCTGTAAATTGTTTCAGTGGCTCAGTTTAACAAATAATGTGGGTTTTTTTCCTGTGGGAGCTTCAGGTTTTAGAATGATGTTAGAATTCGTATCTCATGAGGTAGCAGAAGAAGGGTACATAGAGAAACTAAGACTTTCCACACTGTGGGAAATAGAATATTTTTTTTTTCCTATTCCTTTTGCTATTCCCATCCTGCAGTAAATATTTTGAAATTTGAATTACTCTTAAAGTACTTGGAAAACTCCCATCTTTTCACCAAAATTTTGACTGATCGTCTTTACACATATAGGTGTTTGGACAAGAGAAAGGTCCCTTTCCAAGAAAAAAAAAAAAAAAAAGGGAAATACTGATTTTAGCCTGTTTTCTGACTTGCTGGTTTTAGCAAGGAAAGCTGTATCACCAAAATGATAAGTGAGAGATAATGAAGTACATACCAGTTCTGTAGCAGGCATGCAAGTGCTTCCCATACTTAGATGTTTCTCTGTTTAACTAGTCAAAATAGAATTTGAGAGGAAAGTGCCTCTTCCCTCTAGTGCTTCTTGATACCTCAAAAAGGGAGACTTGGATCCAACCCGTCCACTGAAAATGCTCAGGGAGCTGACAGGCGCAGTAGGTGAGGTTAGCGTGTTCCACCTGCTGAAGATCTTACCCGCCTACCATTCGGAGAACTAGGTTATCCAGAAATACCCATGACACAGGAGATCCCACACATGCACACATTTTCCCTGTATCAAAGAACAGGTTAATCGGAGAAAGCTGTAGATGTAAATGGTTGCTTGGTGTTCCTTGAGGATATTCCGCTTGTGTGTTTCTCTACGGCAGTCACAGTTTTGGGACTGGCTGGTCTCATTGCTTTTCTCTTTAAATTTGTTTTAGTAAGCTATTTTCTAGATACCTTTTTTTTTTTTTTTTCCCCCAGTGGGCTTTATTACTTACCAAAATGCTTTCTTTTCAGTAGGGACATTTAATATGTGTAATCTTTCAAAATACTTCCAAATTTGAATAAATACTCTTCAGTGAGCGAATATTTAAGTTGCAATATCTCTGTCATATTTTGGGGAAGCAAATCCATCCTGTGGCTACCGTTGCCATTTAACTGAAACAGTTTTTCAGAGAAAACACATTTTAAAATTTATTTTCCAGAGTGGTTCATGCCAGGAACCCAATTTTGAGGATCACATTCCTTCAGTCAATAGCAGAAATGATACCCTTTATTCCATGTAGATAGTACCTTGATTTTGCAACTGTGAAGACCATGATAATAAAGTTGCCCAGGAACATGGAATAGAAATTGTATTTGAAAAAGCTGTGGTCTGTTCCAGGCATTCCAGGATGAGAAGGAAAGAAAGAAAATGCGTAACACTCAAGTAAGGTCTGTTTAGAAGATAGTCTCGGGTTTCAGTGCATTGTTCAGATCAGCAGACCACCTGCTAGGAGCTTGGATTTCTCCCGCTGGTCTGGGCTGAGGCCGTGGTTTGATGGGGATCTCTTCTGGCATCTTTGTGACCTTAGGCAGCCTTTGCCCGCAGCGTTCTTACCCCATAGCTGTGAGCTGCGCTTCTGCAAGAGTTTGAGGACCTGACAGTTGGCTGGATGAGGTGCTGAGCACAAAGTATCGGCAGAAGTGTGGGCCGTGGTAGGGCAGAAATGAGTGGATAAGGCGGCTGCCAAGGGAAATACCTCTTATACTGTGCCCATCCCGGTCTCCCTTCAGAGCACATTAGCTTTGGCACAGGCAGCATCAATTAGTGGCAATTGCTGCTGTTGAGCAACGGTGATGTACGTAGTTTTGAATCTTCTTTGGTTCTAGTATATTAGGTAAGCATAGTAATGACCTACTGTAAACTGATTTCAACCAAATATAGAAACCAAATGTATTCTTTTATCTTTTTTTTTTAAGATGGCAGAATGTCTTCAAGCATGCACTATCAACCCTCATTAAAGACTTCAGATTTTTTTATAAAGCTGCAATGTCTACACTGCCATCTCAAAGAGTAAACACAATCAAAATAATTTAAGGCTGACTCACCTTAAAATTCCTCCCTGATGTTATGTTAAAATATGAGACTGTCACAACTGCACACCTGGAAGGAGCAGCAGAGGAGTGATGTGATAATGTGGGAACAGGAGGATTAGCTAACCCCTAGATCTTAGACTTGTTTTGCTGGGTTCTTGGTGGGCAACGGGTCTTTCTACCTGTGAACTGAAGGAACCTGAGCGCACAGGGAGGGCCAGTCAGCACAGGACTGCGTTGTCCTGTTGAGAAGTTTTTCAAAGTGTAATCATGTTTCATAGAGCAGATCTTAAAAGCTGCTTGTAGTTTGGTTTTGGTTGGTTTTTTTGGATGTTTTGTTGGTTTTTTTTCCCTGAAAAGTTTGGATTTAGACTTGCAGCTCAAGTATTTACAATTTTGTACTGTTTCCATTCACGGTAGTACTGGTGTAGATGAGCATAGTATCAGAGGAGCATCAAAAGACCAGTCATTTAGAATAGCTTTCCCTAAAAACTGCATAATGTACTCGATTGTGAAGAAACTGAAAAATAGCTCAAGGTGTACTTCCATAACCATGGGAGATGTCCCTGTATTTAACCCTGTATGGGGAGTGTTAATGGGACAGCATTGCTTGTAACTGATCACCGCTGAGCTTTCAGCTCTGAAGAACGCTGTCACTTTAGTAATGCACACAGTTGTCTTGAAAATATCCTGGAGATCAAGTAGTGATCTTCAGAAAAAATTACACACCACAGTCAGTAACTACCACTGTCATTTCTCCGTTCTTCATGCTATACTCATGAGAGACAAAAAGGCTCAGCTCTGATGTCTTCTAGTACTGCACAGCAGACTGTTTGTCTACTAAGTATTGTCTGTTTCTGGTCTTTTCCACTTTTATGTGCTTTGTTTGTGCAAGTCAATAACGTATTACAGTTTCAGTATATTTCTGGGCTTGATTTCCCATTTTCAACATGAAACAGTGAAAACCACAGAGTGTCCGGGGAAATTTCTAGGTTGTTCTTTTTTTTTTTTTTTTTAATTGTTTTGAATCTACTGAACTATTCCTACTTCATTAGTTTTCTGTAAACTTCTATAATCCAAATTCAGTATTATAGAATGTTAATATTTTTGGGGCATCCTGAATTGTGCCATTCCACCTGTACTTTTTATCTAACATAGACAGTGATCCTGGGAAATCTACAGCTCTGCTGAGAGGCGAACAAGACTTTGCTTTTGATGGGATTCCAAGTGTGATTGAAATGGCACCTGTGAAAATTCCCATTGTAGAAACTTTTTAAACTGAGGCAGCTCAGCCTTGTTTGAAGGGTGATCTGAAACAGTGTAAACAGCTAGCACTGGTGTAAAATCGGATCTTGTGGCAGTTGTAACTGCATAAGTACAGCCGTCTTCATTAAGCAATGTAAAAGAAGACTTGAAAGAATGTGAATACCTAAAATAATGTACTCAAGACGAACTAAATGTTCTTATAGGTTTGCATATATAATTGCCTCATGCTGTGGAAAAAACTCAGCATCGTTCTGACGGTCTGGCTGTGCACGCTTAAATTAATTCCAAAGGCCAGCAAGTTCTATCAGATAACACGTTTGTATCTAACCCATGTTTTTCAAGAGAGTGGGTTGGACTTTCTAGTTACATACCACATTGATTTCAGTATTAAATTCTGGAAATTAAAGGTCATATTTTTATTTTGTTATTCCTTTTCTTGTTCTTTTTAAATGTTTTATTATAATTTATATGGTGCCCTGAGGCTGATTCTTCTGATCCAGTAACCTCCCGTTCATGTATAATTCAGGAAATTACTGTTTTGAATATTTTTGAGCCCTTGTAAATTGGTGTTTAATATGTTCAGCAATTTATAGGACTGCTTAGCATCCTCAAGGACTGATCAGTGACCAACTCCAGAAATGAACCACCTCAGAGCAACATATATTTTGGCAATACACTATTTTCTATGATTGTTTTGTTAGTTTACTCTGTCATTTAATATCCCTCCCTTTAACCAGTTCTTCTTTTATGAATCTAATTGATTTTCATGTTCATTTTATTTTTAGAAATTTTTAGAGGCAAGTATGTATAAGTAAATATATATATATGGTATAACGATAAAAAAAATAAAAATAAACCACTACTAAACCCTATATAATTACTTTTTAGTTTTGTGACCTTTTGTTTTCAAAAAGTTTCACATGACACACAAGATCTTGTGTGGTCATAAAAATGGTTCCTCTTCAATTAAAAGAGCAGCGAGACACAAGATGTGGTCAGTCCATTCTGGGAGATGGTCATATATAACTTAAACCAATGAGAGATAAATTGGAAGTAAATTCTGAATAAAAGAGTAATCACAGACGAGTTTCAATCTGGTCTGGCTCTATAGAAATTATCTTATTTGTCAGCTCAGAAACCATTTGGATGACCAGCACGGGATGACTTAGAGGCATGATCACATTGTTACGGTAGTAGTTAGAAAAGTTCTAATTCACATTTCTTATTTAAGTTTCTTTTACCATTCATGTGCTGCCAAAATGTCGAGAAAATAATGGAGCATTCACTTTTCTTTTTTGTGCAAATGTTTAGTGCAGTCCCTATGGGACTAATTTTATGCTTGAGGTTAAGTAAAATTCAAGTTTTTTGTTGAAATACAGCTTAGAGGAACAGCATTGGTATCTTCCCTCGGGAAAACCTATTTGTCTTGGATCACCACTGTAAATGCATGAGGCTTATTCAGTGCTTGTGCGACCGTAACAACTGACAGAGGTTAATAGCGATGCCATACATAAAAAAAAATAGATCTCAGAAAACCAGAATTGAATGTTCTGCCTTTTGGCAAGAAGGAGCACCGTTATTACCGTTTCAGCACTATGCAGTGCATAATGTTGACTTATAACCAGTGGGATACTCTTTTTGTTAGCTAGATTGCTACTGGAGGGTGTGCCCGGAGGGCTGGTGCTTATTTTTATATATTTGCCCACTCACCCAGTAAGTGGTGGGACAGCTGACCTGGCTTGGGTGGAGGAGTGGATTAAAAACCTCATGTCCAGCTCCTGTAGAGATTCTGGATTCCAGTTTTGAACAAAAGCACTACAATTCAGTTTGAATCCTACTTTACGCACCAGTATGGTATGTTAGAACTTAACTTGGCATATTTTGTTGCTAGTAATTGATATTTTTTAATACTGTTAATACATTTTGTAGACTTCTGCAAATGTCTCTCCTTAGGGCTTAAGGATAGGTCAGAAAGACACGCTGGTATGGTTTTGCTTTCATTAGTATGAAGTCATTGCAATACAAAATCTATACTGTGTTGCAATAACTAATTTGGAAATAGAAGTAAATTTCTGATCTGATTTTATGAAGGTGTTAATCCTAAAAATTTATTTTACTTCATTGCACAGCTGAACATTTATGAGTTATTATAATAGTACCCTGTACCACAAACATGTTAGTTATGAACTTAGAGTTTTAAATACATATTTTACAAGGGAAAAAAATATTATTTTTTTTAATCCACTGTGGGGTTCTTCACTTTGATTCGAAATTTTAACTAAATTATATATATGGGTATTTGGTTCATGTGGAACAGGAGATATAGAGAACACTGATAAGACTATGAAGAAAACTACTTGCTAGCGCATGTAAATTCCAGTAATTATTCTCCGAATGAGTCGTATATGTATATATGTACATGTATATAGACAGACATATACTGCACATTTCTGAAGATATTTTGGCAACCTGAATGCTTTCCTATGTATGTTATTGTCATCATATGTGTTTATCATGCAGATGTTTCCTTCTATATTTGTAATGATGATTACATCATCACTATGTGTTCATTTGTGTTGGCATACTTTCATAGCCTTTGGCACAGCCTGTACAAAAGAAGCATTTGATGAACACAGTATACTAATACCCACTGGTTTTCACCATGTTTATTTTTTCTTAAACACAGAGCTACAGTTTGCTTCCAATGCATGATGCAATCTGTTTCACACTGTTCACAGTTTTGACATTGCAGCCTTTTTCAGTTAGGAAGTTTATTTCAAACTTTTGTTGCAATATGCAGAGTGTAATGTGGAGTTACTGTTTAGGAAATGTGCTAAATTTTTCATAAGCAGCAATAAATACTTGACCAAAATTGGTAGCAAACATTTTAATCAGCGAGTCAGAAATTTAGGCTGATCATTGATTAATCTTTTTTGAGGACTGGGATTGTTTAGGGAAGAAAGCTGCTGTGCTCAACTTTGATTAAGAAAAAAGAAAAATCCTGTTACTGGCTATTTGAAGTATTTTAGAATTGGCTTGAGCTTACATAGGTATCAAGTGCTTCGCTGAACGAGGCTGTCAGTGTAGCTGGCACGTGGCTGACAGAAAAGGTGGAATAATTAACTCAGTCTGTGTTCTTGTTTACCTCGTTGCAGTGCATCTGTTAGCCAAGCAGTGAAAACAGAAGCCATTCATTTATTCTAGCTGTGCCCATTACCAGACTCCTAGCAGTGATCCCAGAAGCACTCCTGTTGTCCTAGGAATCACAGAGTCCCATGGGGGACAAAGAAATCATGATGCTGAGCAGCCGGTCCCAAGAAGTTTGGGACACAAGTAGTGTTGGAATGACTGGTGGGAGGTGAGGGGAAAGAGGAGGTTGTAGGTGAACTGCCTGACGCCAGGAAATACTTTTTTTTCCTTTCTGGTCAGCAGCCGCCATCCAAAGAGACACTCTCTGCTCAGCGTGCCCCCCCCAGGCTCAAGTCTCTTCTAATACTTCCCCCACACATACATAATGTGCCGCCTGCTGACGTGTGCGCATGTCAAGTGATATTACTGAAGCTGCAAGTAAGATGCTGTGTTTGGGTAGTACATGGCTTTCCCTTATCTGCAGGAAGCAGGCGTTCTGTTACCGTCTGTCTGTTACTGTCCGTGAAGATGGCGGTACCAGTTTTCTAGATCTTAATATTGCTTCATGCTGGATGGACACACATAAATGCTAACTAACTTCGTCTCTAGGATGAGCGTTTCCTTTATAAATAAGTATGAATAATGTTTTCTTTGTGGTGTATAACTATATTAGCTTCATTATAATTAGTATTAGTCATGTAAACCAAGCTGCTGTATGATCAGAGGGAAATGCCAGAGAGAGTGAAAAAATTAGAAACACTCACCTCAAAATGTCAGTACCCAAAACACTTGGCCAGTGATGGGCCGAAGCTGAATATATTTTCAGCTCCAGTTGAAAAAGATCCTCTGGATTCAGGAGTTGGTTTTCATTGTTTGTTTCTAGCACCTGTCTCCACCTCGGCGTTTTTGTACAATTTAATTTTTGTGAACAAAGTATTTTGCTTTTTCCTTCCTGGCCTGCTCTTTCCACTGTCCATGATTTATAATCTCTTGGATATGACATCCTAATGGTTCCCAGCAGTGGCAGCTCAGCCGTCAGGAGCAGGCAGTTAGGACGGCTGCGGCTGGAGGAGCTGAGGATGAGCGATGTACGGGAGGCGTGTGTGTTACGCAGTCCCACGCATGCACAAATGCGTTCAGTGCCCTTCGGACAAAATAAAAAGTGTGAGGGGTTTTGCACTCATCATTCCTGAGCACCTGCAGTAGAACTGTGCACATCGTTTTGGGAATCTGGTTTTCTGGCTGCGTTTTCAAAAGTGAGAATTAAGTAGTCATTAAGATAGTTAGATATAAATACGTTTTTTTACTGACTTTTCCTTCAGTGAGTTTTTTTTCATAACCAAATCATAATGCATACCTCTCATTATTTTTTTCTTTTGGGAAGGAATTAAGTAAAAGTCTGTAGGACTAAAGTATCCTTTTCCTGTTCTTATGCTGTCCTAATACTGTTCCTAGCTTATCTGGAGCCCAATCCTTCTCCGGTAAAAGCTAGCAGGAAAAACTCCCAAGCCCAGCATTTTTACTTCATTTTTTTTAGTGTTCATTTCTGATGATACTGTAATTTAAGCTGCTCTGTATCTGTCAAATACTTAATTTAATTTTTGATGATACAAAATATTGAATGCTAATTAAGTAATTTGCTCACTGTTTAAGACTGTATCAAGCTCAGCATAAGTCAGTCACTGGAGATTAACACGAAATTTCAGGCTTCATTTGAAGAAGGTGTAATGAAATCCTTTTTCTTTAGAAGTTTCAGGTAAAAAGGAATTTTTTTTGTGTACCAAAAAGTTAACAGCAGTGTGGGTCTGTGCACATAGTACAGGTTTGTGATTGATGTAGGTAGATAGCTTTGCAAGGTTGTTTCCATGTTTTGTGATATTTTGGTATTTACAATGTTTGTGATTATGAATTTCTCCTCAAGCTATATTTTGATGAGTTTATTTCAAATTGTTGACATATGCAGGGAGTTTCTAGTGCAGCAACTGTCTTTCATTGGCAGCATATTTTTGCCTATTTTATGTAAGTGCTTACGAAGTTTAGATGTTACAGCTGATTTACAAATACTCTGCCTACTGAAGTCTAGTGAGGAGATCTGGGGTTTTCCAATATTAATGCATCAATTTAGCAATAATCCCTTGAACAGCTTTAAAACTCTTATTTCAGAAAATACTGGTATCCTGGCAGGGCACTAATGCATAAATACATAGTTGAACAACAGTTATTTTTACCTCATTTTCCCCTTGTGATACCATTATGTTATGCATGTTTTGCAAAAAAGTAATAGGCAAAATGTATTTTAATAAATACCACTGATTATCTGACTGTAACAAGGTATTACGTACTCTTGGGTTTTTACCATAGTACTTTTTTTATAATATAATGCTAGTATTTTCAGCACTGAGCTCCTCTTTTCCCTTCCTTCTCCCCAAGTTTTATCTTGGGTAACAGCAATACTGGAGATGTTACTGGGTGAAGTACATGGGGAGCGAGTGATGCACACACAGTGCGCTGGAAGCAGCACTGAGGAAGCATCACAGTTGTTGCTGCTATACGTGATGATAATTTTTTGAAAGGTGCCCCTTTAAAAGGAGGACATTTTAGGCAAAGAGTAAGAGCCATCACTGGGATCTAACGTCGCGAATCCCATTTATTCTAGTGCTATAAATGTTTTTAAAGACTCTGCCATTCAGTTTTGGAAGAGGCTGCTGTGAATCTGGAAAGCATGGACAGTTGGTCCTTTAGCTTTGCTAGTGTCTGACCATTTAGGATATCGAGACAGTTTCTCCAAAGACAGACACAGAGATGTTACAAAGAGCAAAGTAAGTTTCTTCCGCACAGGGCACAGAGTTTGGCCCTGTGAACAAGAAGCTGGTGTGTGCCCCTCTCCTCCCTGTAGCTCCCGAGGGTTGTGCAGATCTGTGCCAAGAGGGTCGAGCAGATCCCGAAGCCTTTTCCCCGTGCCCGATCCCGTTACGCCAGCTCAGGTGTGTGAGCACTTCGTAGGTGCGGAGAGAGTGCAAGTATTTCCTTCTCATTTGCACCTCCATGGGAGGGTTAGCCTTTGTGTCACGGGCTAAAAAATGTTTATCCCTTTGGCAGAGTGAAAATCTGCCCTCGTTAAGCACTGCAAAGCCCAGAGTTCATCACTGACTTAACTCAAGCAAGTTACTTCCCTTTAAGGGGGCTCCTGATGTGATATAAAGCACAATTTCTTGAATGTGGTGAGATTCCAGTGATGAAGTAATTAATCTTCAAAAAGAGCACAGCGGAACAGGGACCTTGAAAGGCTAGTCTGACGCCCAGACTTTGTTCCTGAGTTTTACTTAGGCTTACCGCTACAGTTTCATACAACCTGTGGAAGTCGATGGCCAGTTTCGTTTGGCTTACAGAGGAGCAGATATTTTATTTTGTATTAACTTTCCATTGAGTCTTTTAAACATGTTTTATGCTAGCAGATTTTGGGATGAGTCAGCCAATGATGTTTTTGATGTGAGTCAGCCAACATGAAATGCTCAAGGGAAGGTTTTAATAAGGATATTAATGTTTTATTTCGGAAGTGTATTGAGTTGAAAGATGTTCATTTAGAAATAAAAAAATGTCCTTCCTTCTGTTTATGGTTAAGCTGATTTTTTTACCTTTTATTTGATTTTAATATTTAATGTTTTTAATTTCTTAAAGCCAAAGCCAACTGAAACAGTCACAACTGATGAGTCTGGGGTAAGATTAGTAAACTGACCCCAGTGGTTTTACCTTTACTTGAGTTTATTCTTTTTACCATGTCTTTTCCACCGATTTTTTCTGTATTTTTCATAACTGTCTTACTACAAAGGTGTTATGCAGTGGTTTGCATTCATTGTCAATGTATTATTGAAGTCTACTGCAAACAAACCCAATATGATCCTTATTAACAAACCAGAAAACTTGGAAATGCATGTGATGTGTGAAGCATTTCTACAGGTCCTGTGTTTTTAGCATGTATTTTTTCCTTTCATGTCATGCTTATCAAGATGAAAAGGCTCTCAAGATACATTTTCAAATCTTACCTCTTCCACCTTTGCATTTGATGTTGTTTTTCTGGAAGTGTTGCATGTTTGAGTTTGTATTTGGTTTGACTTCTCCATGATGCTCTTCAGAACTCTGAGGACAGCGCTAGAATCTCCATCACTTTTTTCCGTCTCTTCCGGGTGATGAGGTTGGTGAAGCTGCTTAGCAGAGGAGAAGGAATCAGAACTTTACTATGGACATTTATTAAGTCATTTCAGGTTAGCAAAATTTATTGAAATTTGCTTTATGATTACAACGATTCATACACCAAATTTTACGAAGCAATACCTGTAGAGCGCAAAAAACTTTTCTTTGGAAATTCATGCTATCAGTAATGAAATATTTAAATATATTTGCCTACTAATGCCAAGATAAACTTCACCAATTACTTCAGTGAGTCCCAAGGTCACTCTTTATTGTTTAATATTAGCTGTTACCATCAGATTTCTACGGTACTTCAAAAAAAAATAATATTTGGTATATCTAGAAGGGATAGGATAGGTTTGACACACACAGGTCTCATACTTCCATACATTTTATCAGATGACTACAAAAGAGGAATTTAATCTATTTTTGTATATAAAACTGATTTCATAAGTGTAGTAAATAGATATTTGAATCCTTGCTCCTGAAAACTCTGATGAACATGAAGTTAATGGAACTCTTTTAATTGTATAGAAGGAATATCTTTGTGTTGTGTTGTCAGAATCAGTAATGAAAATAAAATTAAAAACTTCTAAACATGATCCTTTCCCCTGGATTGCTGGCAGAAATAATTCAAAGTATAATGAAGCTTGTGTTCATTGTATGTGGCAGAATATTAAGAGCAACAGGTAATAACATTTTAAGCACTTGCATAGGAAGAAAAACCTTGGAAAAGCCTGTGTTGCACAAAGAAATTTATTTTTTTAAATGGAAATTGAAATAATTGTGTGAAATTATTAAAATACAATGCATCTGTCCCATTTCTAGGCTCTGCCTTACGTGGCTCTTCTGATAGCCATGCTGTTCTTCATCTATGCTGTCATTGGAATGCAGGTAAATACAGAATTTTTTTAGCATTAAACAGAAGTACAGTGTTGGCTACTCTCAGACTTGTTTCCTAAGGTGCTTATTGAAACATTCCTTTGATATCAGTGCTGTATCTAGGGGAGAGTTTTCAGAGTGCGTAAAAATATTTTTTGGTTATGAATCTGGTAGTTAGAAAATCCAAAAAGATACAAGAGAAGAGCTTGGTGTGAGCTTATAGTATCTTGGTTTGCTGAAAGGAGCCACTCCTCTTCCATGTACTGTGAAGTTTATTCCTATGCATGAATGTATAGAAAGAATGCATGGCTTTTTTTTTACTATAGACTTGCTTTGGGAATCAGGCATTAAAACTCCAGCTTTTTAATTATTTTTTTAAAAAATCTTTCCCATATGAGAAGAATAAAACTAGGAAGAGAATCCAGGTAAAGATTTAGGCAGAGCTGAACCTGTGGTTAACCAAGAGTAGGAGATGCGTACAAGATGTACAAGGAAAGGATTTTGGTAATGTAAATGTAAATTAAATGTAAATTATGTAAAAATGTAAATTAAAATGTAAAAATGTGCTGTTGGGATGAAGGTGCTACTGCTCACACCAGCAGCAGTGCAAACAGGGCAGACCAGGTTCTCCAGGCTTTATTACTGGAGACAGCTAGATAGGAGAAACCTGTGGGGAAACTGTTCCTAAAATTCATACTCCAGGGCCATTTCTAGTGGGAGTATGGGATAGCGGCTGGAGAGGGGCCTGCCCAGCCTGCAGGAAAGCAGCAGACGAAGGCAGCGAGCGTGGAGCTGTGGTTGGCAGTGTGGTTTGAGTTGTGTGGTAGTCTCCGTGTCACACGTGAGATGTGGTGTCTGAGGAGCATGGCTGGATGACTGGCAGCACTTGGGCAAAAGTCCCTGTTAGAAATCCTGAATGTGGGCTGCAGTTCTGGCTCTTTTTTTCTATTCTTTCTGTTGTCCCCCCTCCTGATAACAGCAGTTTTCCTGTCAGAAGGCCTTAGGATAGCTCTGTGTTCCATGAAACTTTAGAGTTGTTTCTGTTCTCAGAGTTGTAAAGGTTCTTCACATCAGCACCAAGGGAGGTCCTAACTGAGTGGGTTGAGAAGAAACATGCTACAGAGAGTGGTTTTTCCTCCTGATTCTTTCTCTTAATCATTTATCCAAAAGCAACTTAATGTCCTTACAGTCCAGCAGCACGTATACAGAGCATCATGGTGTTAATCTCTAAATGCAGTAACAGCCTTCACTGTATTGTAAGAGGATGTAAATGTATTATATTTGGGAAAAAGAACAGTCCCATGGCCAAGGAATCACCATTTAATTTTGAAGAACTGAACACATGTCCATCTCTGGCTGGGGCAGGATGCTCAGACTCTCTGTGCTTTGGTTTCCATCTTTGCATCTCTTTTTCATTATTTAGAGTCAAGGTTTTCAGGACAGCAAATATTTCTTACTACAAGTATGTACAATATTTACATAGTAGGGCTTTAATAGCAATAAAAGACTCTAGGTGCTAGTTTAAACCAGTATTTTCTCACTGAAAGACTGGAATATGTATTAGTATTATAATGTCTTATTGATGCCAAAATAAATTACTAAGAATTGTCTTGTACATGTGATAAATTTACTGCAATTACATCATTATTAGGAAAAATGTAAAAAGGGTAAAGCAAGCGCTTTTCATACATACTGAAGCAAGTTTAGACTTTAAGGCCTACAGCTTCTGACAGTACAGGTTGCTAGGGTGAAAGTCAAAATCCTGTTTTATTGTAGGTATTTGGAAAAGTGGCCATGAGGGACAACAACCAAATAAACAGAAACAACAATTTTCAGACTTTCCCCCAAGCTGTGCTGCTTCTCTTCAGGTGAGCAAACCTTAACTCTTACTTAATGCCTCCCATTTCACTGATCTATGAAAAATGTTAGTAGCTCTCGTACCATGCATTTGTTCAAAATGTGTTTGCAAGTGAGAAGCAATTTAGCGTAACAAGCACATACTCTCTGTGGCTGCGTGCTGGGTTCCATCCAGGTGATCCAGACCTAAACTCATTGCAGCTGTTGTGAAACACCTCAGTGTTGTGAAACATCACTCATGCAGAGTGATGTCTGCATGTAGACCCCAAATACAGTGAGCCCTGGTGTCCACTGTGGGGGTGTTGGGAAAGGTGAAAGAGACTGTGCCCTTACTGTAATCTTTAGAAGCACAGCTAGGATGACAGTTTGAGAAAATGAGAGGTTGTTGCAAAGATAAAGAAATAAACTCTTCTTTACATCTGCTGAAGAGATGACAAGAAGCAGCGGGTGTAATTTGCAGACCCGATAAGCAGTAGGCAGAACTTTCTGATGCAAGGGTAGCTAGATTTTGATGCAGGGGGATTATGGAATCTCTACTAGAGAGCTTAAGAAAAGGGTAAACATTTGCTAGGGGTGCTTCAAAATGTCCTGGAGCAAGGAGAGGGAATGATGTGGAACAGGGATGCCTCTAAAGGTGGCAATGTTGAGAGCTCTCTCCCTGTGATTCCGTAACTCCGCTTGGCTCCTATGCATTGCTACTAACCTGCTTGGCAAGACCGGCAGGTCGCTCCTTATCTGAGACCCAGGGAATCACCCACTGAGATCTAAGTCACTTTAAGTATGTAAGGACATTCATACCTTTCAAACTAGGTAATGAGCATAGCCAGAAATGTCGCAGGTGTGTAGTTGTCTTTTAAGTATTTAAAATCGTGGGTCTGTACACAGGCATTACCCAACTATGCAAAAAATGCAATAGCGGAAGTTAGAGGCAAGAATTTCTTCAACCATGCTGAGAAGGCAATTAATCTTTTACAAATAGATGCTTTGAGCTTTTATGACAGGTTTTTGTACACAGCAGCTGCACTGTAATAAGTATTTACCTTGTAAATCACAGGTTTGGGTTCAAATTTTTACATGTGAGCCTTTATGGGGCATTAGTCTACCTTATGAAACGTGTCTACAAAGTCAGGTCTGTGTTTGTAATTTCTGAAACATGCTCTGTATTTTTTTTAAGTAGTTCCTGCTCTGAAAAGTTCACAATCTGTATTCACATTTGTCTTTGTACAGCTCCAAGAATTTTGTCAGAACTTAACAAATTAATATATCTTTAATCTGTTTTGGTCAAATAATGCTTCATTTATCTTTGTGACCTTATAAAGGTGTGCAACTGGAGAAGCCTGGCAGGAAATCATGCTGGCATGTTTGCCGGGAAAACGCTGTGATCCAGAATCCGATTATAATCCCGGGGAAGAATACACTTGTGGAAGCAATTTTGCTATAATTTATTTCATCAGTTTTTACATGCTTTGTGCATTTTTGGTGAGTCCGGCTTGTGCTTATTAACAGAAATGAGCTTTGGCATTTTGACTTTTTTCTGAACTAAAAGAGTAGTGGGTTCAGAGAATAATTGAAGATCCCATATCCAAAATATTTTTGCAAGATTGTTTTCCCATACACAGGCCTAAATCCTGGATTTTATACTGATTTTTACAATGAGAGTGGTGACACAGTGGAACAGGTTGCCCAGAGAGGCTGTAGATTCCCCATCCCTGGAACATTCAAGGTCAGGTTGGACGGGGCTTTGAGCAACCAAAGCAAAAGTGGAAGATGTCCCTGCTCGCTGCAGGGGGGTTGGACTAGATGACCTTTAAAGGTCCCTTCCAGCCTAAACTGTGCTGTGGTTCTAAATTCCCACGTACAAGCTGTTCTCCTGACTATATGTATGCTGGAGTGGTTGGTTGCATATTTGAAAGCTAAGTTAACAGTCATTTCATCACCTATTATTTCATACATTTCTCAACAGTATCATTAAATATTCCTGAATAATAAGGCTGCAGTTCCGTTGACTTACTAGTAATGCTTTTTTGTATTGTTTAAACTTGGCAGAATTTGGATTCGTGTCTCTACAAGTGTGCTCAAACTGTGGCACATGAGATGTGAATGGTAACCTTTCTCCCTAATCCGTGGCATAATGGATTCTTCGCTCTAATATAATATTTGAAATACGTTTTTCCTCATTGCAGGTGTTTGGTCTAAGCCGGCTGATTTTTTTTAATTTTTTTTTCTATTCACAGTACTGTTCTTGCAAAAGGAGAGTGGTCAGACAGAATTCTGTGAACTAATGTGTAAACATACACGTTCTGCTGTTCTGTATCATCTTCGTTGTTAACAAGATGTATGCAGAAGTCTTCTTGTCATGACTTTGAATCCTATTAATACGAAAGCTGTTTCCTGAGATCTACACTATGTCAAATACATGTATTGGTTCCGTTCTTTAGCTCAATGCAGTGACACCTGGCAAACCAAGGAAGAGAAAAAAAGTGTTACAGGCTGTGTCAAAGACTGAGTGCTCTAAGATAGAATCACACTCTTGTCAGCACCATCACCTGATAGAGTTCCAGTTAGTCAGTTAAATGATTAGCATGTATTTTCTGTGACATTTGATTATATTTGCCAGAAATCATCATTTAAGAGATGAATTTGTTTGAATTCTTAACCTGCTACCTACCTGCTATTTTATTTATTGAATATATTTTTTTAATTTCAAAATAATTAAGGCAGATTGTTCTTAATTACTTTTTTAGATTATAAACTTATTTGTGGCAGTCATTATGGATAATTTTGATTATTTGACACGTGACTGGTCTATCCTGGGTCCCCATCATTTGGATGAGTTCAAAAGGATATGGTCAGAATATGACCCTGAAGCAAAGTAAGTTAGATCATTTCTCTGATAAGATTTAACGCAGAGCATAGTATATTGTGGGGCAATGGATGTGTGTTTGGTAACTGGTGTGTGTTCGTTCTAGGGGAAGGATAAAGCATCTTGATGTGGTTACATTACTGAGACGTATTCAGCCACCTCTTGGTTTTGGCAAGCTGTGCCCCCACCGCGTGGCCTGCAAGGTAGGTGTTGCCTGGTTTCTTTCTAGCTTTCTCTCCCGGTTTGTTCATTCACTTCTGCCTTGTTATGCATCACGCGTGCACCGTGATCCTGTCTGTTCGCCAGGTCTCTCTCACTCTCAAGTTTCCCTGTTTTTTTGCAGGCATAACTGAAAGCAGGAAAATTAGTGTAATTTCTTTCGGTACTCATTTGAGTAGTTAACAGCAATGTAAAATTCTTAACAGAGTATCAAAATGAAAGGTGTCAGTCTGGAAATGCATCACTAGCCTGTTACTGTCCCATATGTGAACTACCTCATCCCAGCATTTCTGGTGACCCAGTGTCACATATAAGAGTACTTCAACCCAGTGACATTTCTGATTTCTCTTCAGTTCCACAGAGAAGAGGGTGGTAGTTTAATGGAGAATTAATTTTGATACAGTGTTTTTACAGGCACGTTCGTGAGGAGTTTGCTGCATGTGCAATGTAGAAATGAGATTGAAAGGTGGGGACTGCAAGGTGATAAAACAAGCTGAAGTGAATAACGATACATAGCTGTGAGTGAGAAGACTGAAAATTAAAGGGAATTTAAAATGATGTAGAATTTGTCAGGCATGGTGTGTAATTTAATGAGGATTAATTGCATTTTAATATAGTTGGAAAGCAACACAAAGGAGATGAATAATTATTAGAGTATCTGAGGACTTCAGAACTATGGATATTGTAGTTTTAGCAGTTTCAGTAGGAATAAGATCAAGCCTTTTAATTGAAGGATTGTTACAACAGACCTGTCATTTGGATTTCTTTTGTATCTGTTTTATAAACAGGTAAGTTGACATACAAAACACTGGGTTCAAGTGGGATGCCACAAGGCGTACTTAAAGCAAACCTATATCTATACATTAAGATAAGTTATCCAATTGAGTAATGCTTTTAAACTAACAGAAAAAAAATCCAAGTTAGACATTAGGAAAGGATTTTGGTAGATTAAGTAGTGTTCTGACAGGGTCACAGCGATACTTCTCTAAAATACGAACACTAATGCAGAGATGAACTAATTGAAAGAGGGAAGCCCCGTTTGCACTAGTTCAGTGTAGACAGTGTAAGAGATGCACAGCATCACTGAAGAGTTACCTAAGAAATGAATCAGTTTATACAAACGGGCTTAGTGCTATGTTTCTTCATGGAGTGTGAGGCTGGAGGGAACCTGTGGGAAACCTGGAACGTGACTGCAACTGAAGTGCGTGCTCTTCCGTAACTGCATTTGTCCTTAATACTTGGTTAGTGTGACTTACAGTCAGAGCCCAGGGCTGGGCTTCAGGGTTTGCAAATTAACTCAGTAAATAGCGCATGAAAACTACTGAACAGTTTTAGCTTTTGTATAAGCATGCATGTGATAAATATCAAAAAGAAGCGATATTGGGTGGTTATTATAGGCAGCTAGGGTAGAAGACTCAACTGTTTTTGGAGATGTAATTTTTATGCCTCTTGTGGATATTACTTTTTTTTAATACATCAGTTTTTCAGAAATGAACATTGCAGGATTTTGTTGTCGGTTTGTTTTTTTTTTTTTTCAAACAAAACTCCATCAAAATTTGTTTTCCTTTTCTCATTTACAGAGGTTAGTAGCCATGAATATGCCACTAAACAGCGATGGAACCGTCATGTTTAATGCTACATTGTTTGCTTTGGTTAGGACTGCTCTAAAGATAAAAACAGAAGGTAAGGTTCTTGGCTGTAAAGCCTTTGCTGCATTTGTCAGAAGGCACGATAAGGAAAAGTTACAGTTTACTTTATTCATTTTGTTGGACATGAGTAGGGCTGCCTTAGTCTCACTGGACTGGGTTTGCTTTTGGATCATGGGTTGGAGTCACTGTTGCTAGGAGTGATTTGCTAGAAAATGAAACGAAAAGGATGGTGAGGCCAGAGCCCAGGAAATCTCAGAAATTATTAGGTGCCTTTATCTGGTCAGATAAACCCATGTAGCAGCAGCACAGTAGCAGAAGCTCTGCTGCAGGGCCTGAATGAGTTCCCCTTTCTGTCCAGCCAAGAGGCTCCTTCCTCACTGCTCCTTAACTTGGTGCCTTGGATCCCATGTTGGTGCAACTGCAGCTTTTGCACACTTGAAAGTAACATCCCCGTCTGGTCGAGGCCAGTTCTGGCAGTTGAATGCATTTCTGTCATTTGCGCCAGAGGGAAAGGTTTTAAAAAATAGTGGTATATTTCAAAGACTTTTCTTTCTATTTTCCTACATTTTTTCATTATTTTACCATCTTTTCCTACTTTCTGTTCCATGTCTATTGCTATTCTCAGCAGAATTTGAGTTCCAGTGCCAATAATAAAACAATTAGATTAAGCCCCCTCAGCCATTGTTGTGGTTCAGGTGAGCACTGCAAGAGATGAAAAATTGTTCAGTAGTCAGTTGCCTGAACTTTCAAGCCTGTTCAACTGAGTAATTACTATGATTAAAAAAATAGAGGCTCGGCTGTGGATCAAGAAAGTCGCTTGTAAAAAGCAAGTCATCACTTTCCGCAGAGTTTAAGCAGACAGTATTAAGCAGTGACAGAGTAGAGCTGGGATGTGTAAATTATGGTTGACCTCTGCAGTGCAGAGACTGATTTGAAAGCCCCAGGAACTCGCTGCCTTACACCCTTTCTTCTCTTTAGTTGTAGTATTTTCTCCTACCACACGTAGCTTAGGCTTGCTGCAAAGGATCCCTGTCGCAGTCTTAGTATTTGTCTACAGCTAATTAATATCTAAAGGATTGTTCACTGCAGCTGATTGAAATGTAATTGCCATCCTCCATTTTTGTATTTTATTGCCACAGGTAACCTAGAGCAAGCAAACGAAGAACTTAGAGCAGTTATAAAGAAAATATGGAAGAAAACGAGCATGAAATTACTTGACCAAGTCGTCCCTCCAGCTGGCGGTCAGTCCGATAAACTTTGCAATATGCCGTTCTCTGTGCATGTTGGTCTTTCTGGATTGTTAGGAACCAAAGAAATAGAATTACTAAATTTTGTAATCATAGTGTCATTAAAGGACAATAAACAATAATAACAAAATAAATATAGAAAAAACTACATCCTGTTCCACTAGATAATACGTACAGGACTGATAAGTACAACTTCCTTAGATCAAAAAGAAAGAGAGGACAATGTTATGCTTATTTTCTTTCTTGGAAAAAATACCTTATTAGACCAAAATCTAGCCTTAATTTCAAATCATTCAGCAAAATAAACTAAACTTAGTTTGATTTCAATGCATTGAGCAAAATAACATGTTTTGTACTAATGAAGCTTGGCAATGTACACTACATAATAGCTTGTATCCCTGTGTGTCTTGAATACTTCTGGGAGAAAACTAAACAAATTTAATTGCCAGCTTAATAATATTTTGTTTGCTAAATTAATGAAGCAAGAGGCTAAATTATCTCAGTTACACTAGTTTAAACCAGAGCAATTTCATAGTCAACAGATAATGGAAATGGTTTGGGTTTATGCCAGTATGACTGAGATGTGAATATGGCCCATGTGAAGAGATATTTAAATTCTAATGGCACCAATATGTTTGTGAGAACTACAAGGCGCGTATATTAAATGTTCCTACGTGCTGTAAAAATGCCATGTCAAATATTTGTTATATCTCTCTTTTTAAATATATATATTCTAATATATATATTTAGCCTTTTTAAATATATACATTTTTATTACTAAGCTGTAGTGCAGGTCTAGGAGACTGGTTTTTAATTGCTTTTTCAAGTTTTAAAGGTGCAGGATCTGTTGCACTGTCGCCCACGCCCAGGATATATTTACCTAGCCATCCAATACGCAGATCCATTGTAATCATCTGGTATTTCTTGTAGTTCATTGTACTTTCGTAGCGTTACGGCCACTTTCGAGACTGATCAGACTCAGGTTTGGAAGCAGACTCAAGATCCCAGGCACGGTGGTGGAGCTGGTCCCTTGCCGAAGGTGATGCTCTCGGTCCTGGGGGAGCAGGAGCATGCTGGCTGCACTGCTGTTCAGCATGACCCGAGGAGCAGCATCAGCTTTGTGGCTGGAGGGAGCCACGTGCTATTGGTGCAGTGGCTGCCGCCGGAGAAGCGTGGGGTTGAAGGCAAAAATTAGCAAATTTGACTACCCAAAGGGGAACTGATACTGCACATTTAAAACAACTTTTTGTGTTTTACTCTGTTGTTTTTAGCCTTACATCTAAGTGCTTGCATGGCATAGATGAATTGCTTTGTTATTGTTGTAACTATGTGCTTGAGCTTTTTCTGCAGCCTCTGTTCCTTTCAACTATGAGTCTTTCCGAATATTCTGAAGCAATTCTGTTTTAGGGTGGTGGCATGGAATTAGTGTTGCCTCTTGCCGACTTTATTCCCCTACATTTTTTTATTGAAATAGAGATGCATGCTTCAGAATAGTGAGCTGTGCCTGCCTAAATCAATCTGACAAAGAATCTGTAAAGATTACATTCCTAGAACTAATCTTACATAGTAACTCACTGTTCACTTCAGCTTCATTTCATTGCTGAATATAAGCTGTATATTTATTTTCAGCTATACTAAAATTCATTGCTAATATTTATTCTGCAAATGTAGCTCTTCAGCATAGCTAGAAGGCTGAAAGCCTGGATCGCTGCTCAATTGATAGGGAACAGTGTGGCTTCTAGAAGCCAGTTATGAATAAGAACATGTTGGGAAAGCCTGAAGATTTATGAATTTTTGGTTGCAGTTTGGTTTATTTCTCTGCAGACCTTGTTATGATTACTTGAACACCGAAAATATTGAAACTCAACTAGAAAAGAGAGGAATACAGCTATTTTGCATTCATATGCCGTAGGAGTGTAAAATAGCTTAATATATAGTAGAAATCAATTTCTGCCGATGCTTAATACTCAACAGAAAATTGTATATGAAATAACACCAGTGACAGCTGATAGTAACAGTCTGCTAGGAGACAGAAAATTCTCTTCAATATAAATCAACAAAGCATTCAGATTCAATAGGTTAAAATCACTTGCATTTAAAAGCATAGAGCAGTCTAGTTTATGATGTTTTTCTCCAGTGTTACTTTTGCTGGTATTAACTGAATGCCAGATCCTTCGTGTGCTCCTGAGCATGCCTCCAGAACATAAACAGAGCAGCTGTTTGCAGAGCAGAATGTAAAATAAACAACATAGCTTTCCCCTCCCCGAATTATAAATAGATGCACTAGAAATGGACAGTTAGTTAATTTGTGGTACCGGTTAAATAACTCATTACTATAACTTCATTAAACCGTTAGTAGTTAGCAACACCTTTTCAATACAATTGAAAAGCTGCTTTGCAAAAGCATAGAATGTCAGTTAAATGCCTGAATGTATGAATGAGTTAACATTCTTAGGAGACTAGAGAATAAGAAAAATACATATAAATCACCAAAGATTCACCTGTATTCTCTAAACTCCCCAGTCCCCACCTGCAAACCCATTTAATCCTGCCTCGTACTTTTTGCCCTCTTCCAAAAACCTCCTACTGAAGTGATTCCTTTTGCTCTCACTGATTGTAATTACAGATTTGTCTATTCTGTGGTCAGTTACGCTTAGCTGCCTCCCTATGCCTGTCCGTATCTGGCTATATGTGTGTTACTCGGGAAAAAAAAGTCAAGGATGGCCCCCCTTGGCCAGGCTTCAGTTCTTGTGTGCACATGTCTGTGCTACGACTGACTGTGCCCGTGATGTACACGCGCATCTTGTTTGTACGTACAGGCTTTGGCATGCACAATTCAGCAAACTGGTAATGCATTCATCTAATATGCTCATAAAAAGTGGGTGCATATCCAGAGCGATCAATAAGGGCCCGTACTGAGATTTCACAGGTTTTGTCATCTCAGGTACAGTCAGTAGTTGTGCAATGTCATAGCCTGACTTGAGACATGCTCTCAGTGCAACACGTAGCGGTATGTGTTATATCGAGTCTGTCACTTCAATGTGCTTGCTTTTTCTAGGAGCCGTTTGCTGTCTCACTTCCTTAAAAGTTCTGTTCAAATACTTGAGACAAAGTAGTATAAAGGATGGGGAAAGCCTTATCTGGGGAGTTTGACTAGGGCTACGTTGAAGATCAATGGATTCAGCAAAACTAAGGCAGGCAAGTTTAGATTAGGTGCTTGATAAGAGATCTCTTCCTAATATAGAACACCATTAGTCTGCTGAGGAGCTGTCAAGGGAGATTACAGATGAACATCAAAGCAAATGTGCACAAAAAATACAGGAATTGGATTTTTTGAGTCGATTAAAAAGCTTTTTACTGCTGAGACGGAATCTGAGAAGGGTGAGCTTTTCTTGTGAGCTGTGGAGTTCCTGCTGTTCCTTAGCAGGAACTGGGGGCACCTGGACCTTTGAAGAGATGTCAGTATTTGGCAGAGCAGGCTCTTAAATGTGCTGAGATACTTCCTACAACAGGCTAGTCTCCCAACCAAGGTGTTTTGAAGTGATTATTGTGATTATTTTTGCTTTCATATATTTAAGAACAAATAAAATGCTGGGAAAACACATCCCTGGTGCATTTTTACTGAAGGTAAAGCCTGTCGTACTTTCTCACTTGCATACAGCCCGCTTCAGACATAATGCGAGGAGCTTGTTTTGCATGGTAGAGGATTGATTTTGAGACTAATGTTGTCACAGAGGTAAAAATGAGTTTAAACACTATTGTACATGGATTGGATTTCCCCATCCTTTTTATTGATGTAAAAGCAAGTCACAAAAAGAAGGTTAATTCAATCTAAATTAGCAAAATCTGCCATAGCACAGGTAAAAGACACTATTAGAAGTGCTATCATTAGTGAGATACATCGGGGCATATTGTTGATAAAATGAAGACACGAGGAGACTCTGTGTTAATCCAATGTTCATGTATGGCATTACAGTATATGACAATTGATTAGAGAATTTGCTTGACAATCAATTAGAGAAAAAGCTTGCTTAACAGAATGTGTTCATACATAAAAAAAACCCACCACAAAACGATATGAAAAACCAAACTCAAGTCTATCCCAAAGCTCCATTAGGGACTTAAAATGTAGAGAAATGACATAAAACTAAAAAAATCCGTATTTTCTAACAAAGGTGTGTTTAAAATGTGTCTGGGCATGTTAGATTTTCAGTGTTTAGTCGAGTTGCAACTGCACAGAGTAACCCAGATCCTGCGATGTGATGTGCACCTGCCTGTTCCAGCCAGGGCAGCTGGAATGTCGGGATACTGCCCATCAGGGTGTGGGCTGTACCGCTGGAGAGAACTTTGATGCCTAAAACGCACCATCCCTCCTTTCTGTACGGCAGTAGCCAGCTAGCAGCCGTGTTGCAAACCTCAAGATACTGAAAAAAACGGAGATTTTAGGCAGCACAGCAGGGAGGGAAGTAGCTAACTTCATGCCAGATAACTCTGGAGGGAAAAAAAATATGTGTGAAAGCAAAAGCAATGTTTTTGAATAGAAAACTATTCCCAGTTTTCTGGCAAGCGTTACTCATCAAGAGAGCAAACCTGCACAGCTGAATCGTTCAGCGGGGCTCGTAAAACGGGCAGATACGTTCTTAGCAGGCTGTGAACCAGGCAGTGTTGATATCTCATAAGGTACCTGCCTCTGAACTCTGAAGACTTTGAAATTTCATTTGGTTCACAAAAGTGACTGTAAAAATGCTAGGTTGGATGGCCCTTGCTGCCCACCTATCTCTTGAGTTGTACTAAATTAACTGACAGAAGTTGTTTTCGTTTCTGTCGGCGTTGCAGAGCTGATGCAATACAGTAATGTGGGACAGCACTGTGTTCTTTCACATTTACTGTCATCATCATCGCCTAGCCAGAAGGTGGCTAAGGACCACATCTTCACTGAAATAATGAGAATATGTGAAATTGAAACCTCTGTGGGATTTTCTCGGTCTAGAATCTATCTTACTGGATGACGATAAGACAGCAGAAGATACAGTCCAGCATGAGCATCTGGGACACAAATAAAATTCCGACAGGAGGGTGCTTGGCAATGACAGTGAGGGCACGACACCAATAAAGAGCTATGCATAGTGAAGCAGGCTGTAAAGATGTCAAAGTCCTTATACAATCAGGACAATGCTACACTGGTACACTGACCAAGCAAATTTGGCTCAGCAATGAAAAAAAGAGAGATGTTGTAAGGAGGACTTTTTTTTACTAGAGTCACTCTTACAAACATAACTGTATGTAAGTCACAGTAGCTTTTATTTTAATCCATTTATTCCAAGTAACTAAAGCCTGTCTTTCAGCTTCTATGCATATACAGAAATGTTTATGCTTTTGTTAGAAACTTATACAAACTTACTTAGAAATACATGAAACTTGGCGAAGTGTGGTATTTTCTTCTTCATTAAGGATGAGTTCACTTAACTGATGGGACTTAAACTGCTTGCTAAAACATTGCTTTTAAACTAGTTACAGGGTCCATGGTTGTAAGCTGAAAGCATAGTATTGCACCCATCACGTTTCCCCCCCAAAATCAGATATGAGTGTACAGGCTATTGATAAATGTGCTGACTTGGGAGAGATCTGTCTGGTCTGTTCATTTAGATGATGAGGTAACCGTGGGGAAGTTCTATGCCACCTTCCTGATACAGGACTACTTTAGGAAATTCAAGAAACGCAAAGAACAAGGACTGGTGGGGAAATATCCTGCGAAGAATACCACGATTGCTCTGCAGGTGATTTTGTTTTTACATTTTTAACTAACCATTTTGTGAGCTTACTTGAAATAGCAGGTAGATGAATATTGATGATTGTGCAGTGCTGCCAGGATTTTATTTAACTGGGACACTTTTGGCCCTTATTCATCAGAAAAGTAAAGCATAAACCTGCTATTCTGTCTATACCAAGGTAAGTGCAAACAGTTATTCTCTGTGGATTACTCAAACAGTGGCAACAGTTATAAAATTTCTTAGCAAGTCTCGTTACATCACAATCTAAAGTTGTTGATGTAAAAGCAGATGAATGAAGTTCTTGGCTATCATTTCTGGTCTTTGTTTTGCTTTAATTGTTTATTTTGTGTTCCTACAACACTGTAAGCCAGTTCTTGGAAAACTTCCTAATATACATTACCCCATAGTAAAGGTGGTTTTATATGGTATAATTTTTCTTCTTTAATTCTCATTGTTGTTTATCTTTTCCACTTATGATTACTGTTGAAATACCTTCCTATTAGTATTTTTGAATATTTGCAAACTTTGAACTTCACATTCATCAGTTTCTTTCATAGGAAGTAATATCAGCATACTACGTTAATGTCATATACTTCTGTCTGTCTCTTAAAACAAGCTACCAAATGGAAACCAGGACAATCGATTTGGCTGTCTGTCTTTTAGCAGGCCTGCAGCAAGCAGTCCATAGTGTATATGTGATCTAAAGAGTATATTCTGAAAACTTCTGTTCAATGATACCCTTTGTATTATGAACTTTGAAACAGGCAAATGGAAAGCTGTTCTCAAATAATTCCAGACATCATACACTGCACCATTTTTATTGGATTGGGACTTTATGAATTTCAGTTAATGCTGAGTAGATTCCTATAAGCTATAAAGATCTTTAATGTTTCTGATAGCTTTGATCTAGCAGAACGATCTTTGCTGTCCTAAGTGGGTAATTTGTTTCATTGCTCTTTCTTAAGAATGTCTCTGCTGGCAGCTCTGACACACATTCTGCTCCAAGTCACCATAAGCAAAAGAGATGCAACAGGCAGAGGAGGTTTCATCACAATTCTTGCTATTGATGTGTGAGCACGGGGCATGCCAGGACTGTATGAACTATATTTGCATAGAAGAGAAAAATATGGGGAATGGAAGAGATAAAAAGACTGGAAACAGCTGAGAGGGAAATGAGAGACTCAGATTTTTAGGAAGGACTTTGCAGGCTTCTTCATTGCAGGAGCATTTGAGCATAAGGAGCTCCAGGTTAGATTTAAGCCACAGTATTAACGTTTTTCCACTTGTGTTGCACACACAACAATATAAAAACAAACACTGAGTTTCCAAAGATGAGTGTGCTCTGTTGTTTATTATCAGATCGTGCTTCCTGTTCAATAAGAGGCAGAGGGCAAGAGGAAAGTGGAAAGAATAAGCTCTTCCTCTGTCTTAAGACAAATATTTTTCAATTCAAAACAGCTAAAAAAATGACCATGAATCTCTGCTAGGAATTTAAAAGGGCTTATGGGATTTGAGGCATGGCATTAATTTTTTGCTCATTAAAGTAATTCTCCTGTGGTAATAAAATGAGCCAGACTGGTAGATGGGAAGGTTATTTCTTTCTTTCTCCCCATTCTTCTCTGTTTTACTTTTGTCTTTCCAACAAATCGGTAGTAACTCAACTTGCTTTACCAAATGAAAGTGGAAATGCCATTTCAACAAAACCTGAAACCGGTGTTGGGGAAAAGCCCAGTCTTACAGGTTTTCAGTCCAGCATATAATGGAGTAATATAATTCAAAACTGGGAGCTACAGCAAGTCAAACTCAAAGTCAAAAATGCCATGTTTGGTAAAATAATTAATTATATGAGGACACAGCTCTAAAACACACTTGGATATCTTTCTGAAAGAGATATTCTACCTCAACAAGGAATTTATTTCTTCTGATCAATGCTCCCAAGAACAGTCCTGTGGGATGTACTATAGGGAAGTTAGTATAAATGATCACAGAGGATCCTTTTGACCTTATAGTGTATAAAAATCTGATGTCTCTCCATTTTCAGCCTCTTCATTCCAGGCTTGCTTTGTCCAAAGCTTAAATGCATATAAACCTCTCATGTTTTCAAAAACCTGTGTTCTTAACAGCCATTTTTGGCAGCATAGTTGAAAGGCATACCATCAACTTGTGCCTCAATTAGAGAAATTTTGTTGAATGATCTGTGAAAGGCTTGTAACTATGAAGATGTTCCTTCTGTTCTTGTAGAGTTAATAGTGGGTATTTTTCCATTTATTCTTTCAAATCCTCTAAGTAAACTAATGTTTGCAGATCTCTGTGGTAAGCAGTATACTAAGAAAAGCAGAAACATGCAGTATCGCTGTATCTCCCATCCATTTTCTTAGGGAAATTGTGATGACTTATGTCAACATACACCACACTTTCGTTGTAAATGCTGAAGGAACTTCATATAGCAATCACAGTAGATTTATATCTTTATTACCCAGTTCATCCAGATGAATTTACTGTTTATATATCTATGCATAAATTGTACAAACGGCACATACGGTATTGCAGCAGCTGACTTTGCTTATGAAGATATGGGTGGAACGGGTTGTGAACAAGAGAAAGTACTAAATTAGCCAGCCTTCTCTCTTCTCTGGAGGGGAAAAATACCCTCAGCTGCATCAGAGTTCCTGACGCTGAAATCTGCCAGTAAATATGGGACCTTTCTTTGTGTTCTTGGCTGTATTTACCTTATCTTTTTGTTGTTTAAATAATTTTCCTTTTGAAATTAGAAACTTCCTATAACAAGGGTAGGCACATGACTTCAGCAGCAGCTTTTCTTTAGCCTCTCTAAACTAGTTAAGATTTCACAGTATCTAGTAGTCATGATAACGCTACTGTGCACAGCTTCTGCTTTCTGGACTGCTCGAAGAATGAGAGCAGCAGAAGCTGGGCTAGGTCTGTCTTGAATTTTTCAAGCTCTGTCATTCAGAACCTTCCTATACTAGGAATTGTTTGCTTAAAACTTTTACTAAGATCAGGAAAATACTTCTATTAGGGTACAATTAGAAAAGGCTTTCCAGCTATCTGATTCTTCTATTTGTAAAGAACAAGACCAACTATATTTTCATGTTCTTGTCTACATCTCACCCTATTGCAGACCAGTTGTCATGTTGTAAATTCCTTAAGGAAGCCAGCAGATAAAAAGCAATGTCACCTGTTCCACTTTGTGTCAAAGCTATATGAGCAGTGAATGCTCTTGTACTTTTGCTGATATGTGTAACTTTCTCTTGGGGTAGTTGGAGTTAGCAGCAGAACTAATTCATTAGTTAAGAACGTGCTTCCTGAGGATGTTTTAAACCCTGAAATTGCTGTGTTACCTAGCCTGGCCTTCCTTATTGCCTTTCTCCTGCAAGAAAGGGAGAAAACAACACGCAGTCAAGCTTTACCATCCATTCCTAATCGCTGAATGAAGCAAGAGGTGAGTTACAGTTTTATAATCCTGCTGACTCTTAGCAGTTGGCCATGTCACGCTTTTCCTGGCTTCAGGGAGCAAACACCCACTTTTGAGAGAAAAGCCATATCCTCCTTGTGACGAACCCCAATCTGTGTTTTAGTTGTCAGGACAATTGCTGAGGTAAGAAATTAATGGATGTTGTCGTTTTCCCTGTTTTATAAGAATGTAACAGAATTCTTTAAAATGTAGATCACTCCTTTTTGTCTGTCTTTATTTTTGATGTTCTCAGTGGTATTTTGGGGGTAGTGGTGGTGGTTTGTTTACAATTTTGTTCAGTACTTTTAAAGGTAAGGGAAAACCATGTAGCTGTCTGGTGGCCTAAGGCACTGCTTCTTCCAAGAAAGCTACACCAACTTTTTTTTTTTTTTTTCCTAGTCCTTTAATTGTATTCTATGATATTAAGTTGGAAGCCTTACTTTTAGCTAAAATTGTTTAAAACATTTACTACTTGTGTTTCTGGTGAATGATTAACATTAACGTAGGCAGAAAAATAATGCACCATAATTTAAGCAATTTGACATACGAGGTAAAAGGCTTTTTAGAACTGCAAAGCAAAATATTCACATTACAGCTAGAATTCAAGGTCATAAACCCTAACGTTTTTGGCATGAAAAGCACTTCCAAATAATCTGTTATAGAGAGAGTCATCTACACCATCTTTAGTTAGTTGAAGGGAATTGCATAACACAGGGCAAAATTCTGTGAGGTCGGGAAAGTCCAACAAGGCTTTCTGGTGGCCTCTGTTCGACATGTTAATACGTCCTGTTTCAACAAGTGGGGGAATAAATCTTCCCTTGGAAACCACATTATTAAGCTAAAGATTCAATCTGCAGACCCAGGAAGGCAGATGGACTAAGGAGTGTGTGTAAAAATACTGTTCTTAGAAGATGTTATCTTTAGGGAGACACAAAAAGGATTTAATTTCAAGGCTAAGTAAAAAGATACAGAATTTTTTGGTAGATCAAGAAGTTTTGGCAGTAGATGTAATAACTACAGTCACTAGGACCTTAATTTTACCCTCGTCCCAAATGTATTTTCTATCATTTGCAATTCACTAGATTAAAACATTCTATGTGTGCAATTATATTGGCATCAAAATATTTTTCCAGCACCTTACAGCCAAATACTACAGCAAAATTTACTTTTATCAAGCCTCTTATCCCTGCTGAACCAGTTATTAGTGTATATTTGGCTATAAAATAGTCCTAAATTTCAAGAAACTTTTATAATCCTTCAACATTTGAAGGATGTGAAGGATGTACCTTTTCTTGTAAAGAATTTTTTTTTCATGTATAGTCACAGGGGAGGTTCAGTAGATGGAGAAAATGATTAATAGGGTTCTTAGGCTTTCTGAATTAACTGTTTTACTTAACCCTGTTTTCTTACATACACATCTCTTCCATCCATAATTACTTCTAGTTAAAGTTACAATGCTAACACTCTCAAATTTAATTTCAGATAATGTTTCAAAAATTAGAAGTAGTGATAAAAGTTTTCTATTGCTTTAGGTTCTTCTTTACTGTATTGCTCTATAAAACAAAACAAAAATAATCGTAACTTGCAGTATACATCAACTACCTCGCTCTGATGATACTTACGTATGTGACATCAGAGATAAAGATGTACACAGAGAATTACACTAAGGTAGTCCTCTTACATGCTGCTTCTCTGATGTCCAAGATGTCAAGAGATGCAAAACATCAAGAAAAAACTAGGAAAATAAGATGTGGTTCATCCCCTCCAAGGTTCTGAGAGTTTTGTAGGTAACGGGGAGTTAGCCTGCCTTTCTGCCAACAAAGTCAAAGCAGTTCTTTTAAGGTGCTGCACTTGATTCTGTTTTCACTTTGAAATGAGCGGCTCGTTTTGTGTGGTTCTGTTAAAGCTGCTGCCTCTGCCCTTTTGAAACTGTTCTGTGAGAGGATGTTATAGGTGACCTTGATCAGTGACGAGTATTTAACAAGACTGGATACATTTGGAATTGATACTGAATTCTCACAGGAAAACGAACAGAGCTTAAAAACACCTGTAGCAAAAATTATTTTTTTTCTTCCCCTTCCATTTCTCTTTAGCCTACTTGAAGTTCTCTCTCTGCCAGGTAGCGATACTTGGTCCTTAATTTGTGAAAATGTTTCTTAGCGATGCCTCTTTAACTATGCAGGTGGCTCCTTCACAGGGTAATGGTAGTGTAACCAGCTAAAATAGACAAAACCCTATAGTTTTATAGGATAGTGGTGGGTGGGCCAACATTTACTTCCGTAGGGGATTTTATTCAGCCGTGCCCACCATTTGCTCAGGCGCTTCCAGGCACTGCAGCGTGAGGGGTGGCGGTGTCCTCCTCCTAGGGGACAGCGAGGAAGCTGTAAAATCAGCAGCCTCTGAATTAACACTAGAATAAGTACAGAATACTTTTTTTTTTTTTTTGTCATTAAGACTTCATTAGACATTTTAGCATATGAAACTGTGAAACTCATGTCCTTTGATTTTTATTTGATTGCATGAGACCAACGCCTGCCTGCTGTGTTAAGATAATGTCGCTGGCAGCCCCCTCATCGTTTTGGAGCCAGAACCTCAACCCAGCTGGAATAAAGAAGACAGTTTATTCTGATGCTGGGTTTGAGAAATGTTTGGTGGGTAGAAGAAACAAAAGTTTGGGCTGAGTCAGGAAATTAAAACAGAGCTCCCTGCAAAACTAGATTTGCTTTGTGGATACCGGAGCATGCAGCAGTCAGGAATTCCCCTTCTTACTCTACAATAATTGCATTCAGGATGATTTTTATTCTGTAGAGCTGAGGTTTTCCTTAAGGATGCAGCATTTGCTGTTAGCCTAACAAGGGCTGCTGTTTGGGTACATGCAGTCGGAGAAGAAGAAGCAGCCTAGGAAGTGAAGTGCGTCTTGGGACCATCTGCTCAGGCTATTGAGTAAGTCTTTTTGCTGTGAAGTTTCAAATTCCCCCTCACTCAGAAAAGGACACATCAAATTATTGTCAACAGCAGTTTGTCTGAACTTGCATATTGTCACCAAAAAATCTTCAGAAATGAAATAACAATATTCCTTGGAACTACAACAGTCTGTCTTCTGCAGACCCAGGGGTTTCACTCCTTGTGAAGGGAAGAAGAGTGAGTGGTTCTGAAATGACAGGTACCCAGTTCAGGTTAGCTACATACTGTCGTTTTTGTGTGTTATACATGCACCTAGGACATGAGGAAAAGTATTCCTTCGGGCTCCTGGTGCCTTTCTTATGCTATCGACTGATACTTATGCAGTGAGAACAAATATATTTTCCGGATGAAATCATAACAAAGTTACATTTGTAGCCCTAGTTTGGGAGATGTCTTTTTGTAGTGATGGAAATTTGTATTGAGCCAAACAGTAGTTACATTGCTAGTAAAACAAATGTTAAGTGAAGCATGAACAAGTCTAATTACATTCATCTAGTGCTTGAGGTGACTGATTTAATTCTACACTGGTTTTCCTATGGAAAATATTTACTGTAAACTATGTAATATTTGCACTATATTTCACATTTATTCACATGTGAATAAATGAATAATGAATAACCCTCTTTGCTAATACATACAAATAAAAGTTGGATATTTCCCTCCACATCACAAGTAGACAAAAGCACTGATTTATTGAGCTGAACCTGATTTTGGGAATGTATTTCAGATTAAACTAATTATGCTGTTTTCTCTCTGCAAATTTTGTAAGTAACATCAACGCTGCAGTAAACAGTGAAAAAAACCCAAACAAACCCTCTAGCAGGTATCAGCTGAGGGGTTAATATGTTGCTCAAGGTTGATTTAATTGTGCTCCCATGTTCATGTTGTGTTCGCAGAAAGGCTTGGCGTGAGGGGAGCCTGGCTTTGACCGAAAGCACGGAGCTTTCGTGTAGTTGTAGAGCAGTGCGCTCGGCTCCGGCGTTAGAAGATGGGCTCTAGGAAGATGAGTGACACTGGGGAACCAGGACTTGACTACTATGTCTCTTATGTTCACTGCTATAGCGTAGGTCTATTCAGCTGGTTTTCTGCATGCTTGTTTTCTTATTTTAGTGGTTCTTGCATTGTATTCTGTTCATACTAACCTCTGTTTATTTTTATGTTGAAGTGTCTGTGTAGCTTTGGGGGTTTTCATTCTTTTTTGTTCTCTTTGCTATAAAATAACCAAGTAGTGAAAACAAGTTAATTATCTACAAATGTAGTGGTTTATATGAACATTTTTAGTCATGGGTTTTCAGTATTCTGAAGCTCTGAAGACCTAAGCATTTAGAATTCATATTTATGCTTTATTTCAGATATAATGAAGTTTTATAGCAAGATACATAAATATAAAACATTCTTCTAAAAATCTGTGAAGCAGATTACAAGTGTCTCTTCCATTTCCTGGTATCACTATAAGATGCCTTAAAAGAGGGATCACTGTGTATTTGCCTTGTCTAGAAATAGTGGAGGTGATAGTGGGTTTTACTATTTAAATAAGGGTATTGTGCTTGCACTTCTTAAACTAAGCCTAAAGTGCACCTAGATGTAGGTTGCACCATACCTCAGAATGGATGTGGGCTGAGTTTAGATACAGGGAAAATTATCTTTTCGTAATTTGAGTATTGTGTAAGCATTTAGATGTTTTTTATAAAAGTCATGACTCTGGATTCTTGCTTTATACACAAATTTATTAATATAGGGCATATCTAAAATGGTGTACTGTTTTGTGCATACTGTAGATGTGGAAAGTTGATTTAAAATCTAGTTGGCATTTGTTAAGTCTTTTCAAATGTTTAACTGTTCAATGTTTTAATGTTTAACCTAACTTTTAAATGTTTTGATGTTTCCACATAAGGTGCTTTTCAAGCATCTCTCAGCTTAGTTCTAACTGACCAAATCAGAAATAAAGTTATTAGGCATACGAGATTTTTTTTTCTCACCGAGGGACTCCTACATTTCTATTATTTCAGCATTTGAAAGCACATGTGTGTCATCTCGGTGCTGTGTCAGAGACAAGGGGCATCATTAATTGTCTCTCGAGATGCTATTTAGGACCCAGCACTGGTGTATTAGTGCCTGGTGCCATCTTGGAAACATTGCAGGTGCTGCTGTGCCTCACAAAGCACAGCTGCACAGAATTATCATGTTAATTTGAAGTCATCTTGTGTATTTATGGGAAAGCCTATTTAAAGACATGCTTGGGTTTGTTGTGTAATTATGTTGTTCAGTGCACTGTGTATCACTGGTTTGCTAACTTAGCCATTGGACTGACATGTCTCATCTTTATGAGAAAGAATGCCTACAAAGAAAAAATTAAGCAAGGAATATATCAAAAGTTAAATTTTGGAGAGTAAGTATCTGAATAAAAATAACTTATTTTGCAAATTTCTAATGAAAGCTCTAGAATAGAATTGGAGGCAATCAAACACAGTAGCATTAATCTCTTTCTTCTGCTGCTTCAAAGAAACAACAGAAAAATAGAAAAACCTGAGTGGAAACAACAGATGTCCGTTTGCAGAACAGCATGAAAAATTCAATGATGCAGTTTTGATCAATGTTATCCCTGTAGAACTGGTGCCTAAACACATCTCTTGCATGTTTTATCTGTTCTGTTATAGACCTTTTCACCTTCAAATGCTGAAAACAAAGTGTGCTGAAAGGTATAGGGTGAATGCACATAAAGTTTAACACCCATGTGAGAAAACTCCATTTTTTCCAGTTACAGGTACATTAAGCAAACACGTTTCTGTATAGCAAATAGTAATACTCTGTATTGGAAAGTTGGAGATGAACAGAATTGGAAAATTTTGCGTTTTGCAATATACTGAGATTATTAAACACATTTTGTCAGAAATGTGATCCACCTGACTGATTCAACAGCCTTGTCAACCAGGCAGGATTTCAGCCTGGTGAGCTGAGATGGGTATTAGATGTATATATATATGACAGAAGAAGGTGGCCCCTTGCTTCTTGAAATGATGTGCATTGTATTTTGGTCTTCAATAAATAGGAAATAAATCAATATTTATTTATTCACATTTCCACTTATTTAGGGAAAAATTTTAAAGGTGGTTTATACTGCTGAAATGGCATAAAATAATCTTGAAGCTTCCTTTAAGGTAAGGTGGGAATTCTCTAGACACGAGACAATCTTCAGGAATTAAGACTCTGCCATAAAAACTTACAGATATAGGGGAGACTAGAGAGAGTGTGACCCTTCCAGTAGTCTTTACCAACCAAAGGAAATATTATGAAAGTTTTTGTATCAGTCTTTAGCATCTACTCATCCTGTTTGGGGAAAGGACAGTGGATTTAGCTGCAGTTTCCTTTCCTCTGCAGCTCTGATAAGCCATGCTCAAGGACTGTGAGGAAGTAATTTCTGTATAACACTCAGATTTGACTCTTTTTCTTGAAAGTCGTTATAGCATGATGCTTCAGGAACGTGGCTAGTCTCAAATAGTTATATGTGATAGCAACAAAAGGTCTTATAAGTTTCTCCTTAGAGAAATAGTTGCATCTGAAGAACTTAAGCAATCATAGTGAAAAGGAAACAAGCATGCCTCTGGCAAATGGAGACAAATCACTATCCAGGCTCTCTTTTTGAAAAGTCCCATCTACTCAGTTTTTTTTCTGAGAAAAAAAACGATCTCAAGTTTAAATCTAGCAGTTTTTAGAACCTCACAAATGGAGGCCAATGTATACTCCTATTGCCCTCTTGTGTGTTACGATGCCTCTAGGGTTCTTGCTGGGTAGACTGAAATGGGCAACGTTATGTAAGGAAATGCATCAGAAGGACCCTTCTTCCCTGCAAACTAATGATGAGATGTGGGGGAGGTTGGTTTGATTTTTGTGTATGTTCTTTTATTTAAGAGATCTTTGATTTGCTTCTGAAGTGCTTGAAGGTAAAGTCCAATGTTTTATCAGTCCACGCTACCTCTATGATCTTCACAGAAGACATTAGATGTGGTTCAGAGGAAGAATTTTCCTACTGAGAAGTAAAAACCAGTTCCTGCATTTTCACATCAGCCCCACGTCAGCGGTAGCTGGCTGAACTAGCAAAGGATTGACTTAATCAGCAAGAGCTCCGTGTGAGAATTTGTCTTTCTATGCAGCACTCTCCTGTAATAAAAATTGTTCTTGGGTTACTCAGAATACTGTAAGATCACAGCAGGTAAAATGAGACAGTACGTGAGACGAGTCATTTTAATGATAGAGTTCACAAGACTGTTGTAGGTAGTTCTACTACAGCAAATCAGCTGAGGAATGTTCTAATTCTGCAGGCAGGTGTTGCTTGGAGAACCTGTGGCTTCAAAACTGGCTGTGAGTGAATACAGCTGATTGGTTTGGTTCAACATATACTTTTACGTCCAGCGATCCAGGTTTTAGTCTTCCACTGCTGCCTGTGTCGTTGCAAGAGGTCTGTTAGATGAAAATGAGTATTACTGAGGAGAGATGAGATGATAAGAGCTGCCTGCTTTTTCTTTAGTAAAGAACGATTAATTCACCAAGAAGCAAACCAGAAGGCAATTGGAAATGTAATCAAAGTTAAATTACTATTCAGTACATTGCTGCCAAACACATGGCTTTTCTCAGCTTTTAGGCATATATTTGTGGGACTTGGTCACAATTTGGCAGACAGGAATGTAAGCTAGTTTTTGTCAGGATTAAAATTTATAATACTGCTGTCTGAGAGTGCTGTGTTCGCAGAAAGGCTTGGCGTGAGGGGAGCCTGGCTTTGACCGAAAGCACGGAGCTTTCGTGTAGTTGTAGAGCAGTGCGCTCGGCTCCGGCGTTAGAAGATGGGCTCTAGGAAGATGAGTGACACTGGGGAACCAGGACTTGACTACTATGTCTCTTATGTTCACTGCTATAGCGTAGGTCTATTCAGCTGGTTTTCTGCATGCTTGTTTTCTTATTTTAGTGGTTCTTGCATTGTATTCTGTTCATACTAACCTCTGTTTATTTTTATGTTGAAGTGTCTGTGTAGCTTTGGGGGTTTTCATTCTTTTTTGTTTTTCTTTGCTATAAAATAAGCAGGTAATGAGTGTGAAATGGAAGTGGCTATTCTTGCTGATGACTGAACAACTGAAATATAATAATAATCCTCTGCTAAAGAAATACTGCCTTTGCCTCTGCTAAGTAAATTGAAGCCTTTGGTCTTCTACTTTGAAATCTGTACCATAAAGTGTTAATTTTACTTCCCTTTAACACCTTATAAAATGATGATGTTAGCAACCTTGCTAAGGTCTCAACTATGCAATTAGCATAAGAGGTGGGAGAAAGCACAGTGTATTCATGAAATGTCTGTTGTATTTTGATTCACTAGTAAATGATCTTTAGAGCCTGATTCCATAGCATAACTCTCCAAGTTCATCCCTGAGGAAGAAAATATAATTGTGAAATACATGTAGCTAATATGATTAGTCAAGTGCTGTTTTCAGGAAGTGAAATACTGCTGGGAGTGAAGCCTGAGGAGGAGCCTGTAGCAAATGGACACTGTTAGATACAGAGCTGCTGGATTCATCCCTTTCCAGGTTCTGGTTGCCCACGCTGCATAAATGCCATTTTGCTCCCCATCAAACCAGCTCTTTCTGTTTTGAGCTGGAACCTGACCGCAATGCTGTGGTGTACTCCAGGGAATGTGTGTCATGGGCAGTGTGACTGGAACCAGGCCATGCCTGGTGCCCTTCAAGGTCCTTCAGCTCCGTCTGGAGCTCTGAAACAACACAAAATTCTCTACACATCTTCATGTCACCCCATGGCAAGTAACATGTAATGTCACTGTTGTGCCGTAGAAGTACAGCTCGGATGGGCTGGGACAGCCCTCACATCTGTATCAAAAAATATGAAAAAAAACCCCAATTTTAACAAATCAGGTTTTTAAATGATAATTAAGAATTAAGCCAAGTGCTGTGCATGATTTTTAGTATAAGTGTGGTGTTACTAAAGGGCTAAACAAACAAATTTGTGATTTCTTCTGAACCTGAGGAGATAAAAATAAGATGGGAAGAACAAGATTGCTTTTTTTGCTTCAGACCATGACAGCCAGACTTAAAACAGGAAAAATACCTCCTTTTTGAAGTAAGGCCTATACAAAAGCACTGAATTCTTGGCCCTGAGTGTGATGTCTGTTTTCTGTATAACGTGCAGGTCTGTCCTTGGCAGTTTCGGCCTTAGTCCTTTCCCTAAAGTTTGCCTGTGGTAGCAGGGTTGAGAGGAATATGAACTGATGCACGCTGAGGTGCATTCTGCTGTAGCTAGATGGGGTTTCTGTCCTAAAGTAAAGCTTTAAGTCAAATCTCTGCATATCACAGTGCAGTGCAGATGAGCTGGAATTATTTCACTGCTTTCTTTTCCATCTGAGCTCTGCTAAAACTGCTGTTGCTATAGCAAAGAACTCCTTGCATTTACTTTGTGGACACAGGCTGCAAACACGTTCTTAACATTAAATATACATCTCATTGAAATGCATTTTATTATAGTTCTTGCTGATTACTTATACTTTATTATAAGATGAATTTTATTTTCGTAGAGTTCCATACACAACAGTGGTCCTTTAGTCAGGATCTGAGTGGTGATAATAAAGACATGATCACCTCAAGAGGGTTGTACTGGAACATAAGCCTTTTATTAATAACAGTCAAGAGACATATAGTAGGATGTGTCCTCTGTGGATGTCAGGATATGAAAACTTGTTAACTGTCCTTTGAAATAAATTTACACACCTGTAATTAAAGAACGAAAAAGAACTTGCATTCCTAATGTATTATGATATTGTCATTGATTTAGGCAGGACTAAGGACACTTCATGATATCGGCCCTGAAATACGCCGAGCTATATCCTGTGACTTGCAAGATGATGAACCAGAGGAAAACAATCCAGAGGAGGAGGAAGATGTTTATAAAGTAATGTCAGAACACAGCTATGTGAATTGTTTTGTCATATAATACGAGATTAAAGAATGAGCTTATCCCTGAATATGGAATAATAATAATATAAAACCCCTCAAATCAGCACAATATAAATACATTCTAAATAAGTCTTTTATATATATATAAAAAAATGGTATTACCAGGACAATTGCATCTCACTGTAAATTTAAGAAACACTTCCTGCCCCTAATTCTTTCTCATTAATTCTTCTTTTTTTCTTAAGCAAATGCTAAGAAAAGGTATGAACCTTGCCATCTTAAATTTTGATAGTGGCAAGGTTTAAACTGGAAGTGTCTTAACTTCTGCAGTGGTAGATAGAAAGAAGAGAAGGAAATCCTGTGCAGCCAAACCACAACAGACACAGAGCTGGGTATTTGAAAATGAATGCCTGGAATTACATAGAAGTCAACAAAATATAAATGCCATTTCCAGTTTCCTGTGGGGGATATCAATAAGAATCAATCAGAAAGAAAGATTAGTTTTCCTCTTTTACACTATAGATATTCAGTCTAATGGTGAGCACGTAAAGTTGGTGTTATAATCAGGAGTGATCTGCAAACCATTTTTCAGACAGCAAGAAAACTTATTTTTTCACAAGCATTTCAGAAGAAGCAGATGTAAAAGCATGCTTCTGCAGTACTTATGTCAGAAGCCACATAGCTTGCTGTTCTTTGCCAAAAAGGAGGATGTGGCACTGAAGACAGTGCCGCAGCTACCATCAATAGATGCATTTCTCTGCCAACCATCATTACCTCCTGTCTTCCCTAGATTGAGCTTCAAGATAAACTGCTGTCATCCAAGACCCACACCTGGCTAGACAGGGAGGCTACATAATCTGGGTCAGATGTAAAAGAGAGCTGCATGTCAAGAGTCATAATTTAGCACTTCATCCTCTTTTTCACCATCCATTACACTCTCAGGGCTGACAAAGAGTTACTACTCTTTCTCATACCTCTGCAAGAAGAAAGTATGGAAGCACTGAAATGTAATGTTACCTACTTGCGATACGCTTGCAAGCTGTTGCATGGCACTCCATCCTGTCTGAGCGACTGATGCCTGTTGCAAACTGATGCTCTGGGAGAATAGGAGAGAATTCCACTAAAGTGTTCTCAAAAATGAAGCAGACACGTGCCTTTCTGAGGAAGGTGGTGCATGTTCATGTATGGGAAACTAGTTTTCTCCTGCATAATAAGATGTGGAGAAAGCTGGATGTCACATTTAGCTTTATGGAAAAAGAATAATGATCACAGCATAACAATGTTGATTTGACTCATATACAAATGTTTCATTATCACTTTCACATCACTTCAGGAAATAAAATTAGAAAGAAAAGTCACAGTTTATTTGAATTGATACTTTTGTATGCATGTAGGCGAGAAAAAAGTTGTCACTGTCAAAAATATGTTCTGTTAAGGTATGTGATCTAACTTTTTCTTTCTCTTCCCCTAAAACAGAGGAATGGTGCCCTCTTTGGCAACCACATAAACCATATTAGCAGTGACAGACGAGATTCGTTTCAACAGATCAACACCACACACCGTCCCTTACATGTTCAGCGGCCTTCAATTCCATCCGCAAGCGATACCGAGAAAAATATATATACTCAGGCAGGAAATTCTGTATACCACAATCATCATAATCACAATTCAGTAGGCAAGCAAGTTCCAAACTCAACGAATGCCAATCTCAATAATGCCAACATCTCCAAAGTGTTTCATGGAAAACACACAAATTTTGGAAATCACGAGCATAGATCCGAAAACGGTTACCATTCATACTCCAGAACTGATCATGAGAAGCGTAGAAGGCCAAGCAGTAGGAGGTAAACTTAGAAATATGTTTTTGCTTCTAAATAAATTTATCTATTTTAAAAACTCTATAAGAAAACTTATGCTATGTGATACTAATTTATGTATTCAAGCTTCATTTCTGTTGCCTACTTCTGTATGAAATGTATTTAAAATATAGGTCTGATGTATGGGAAATGTACTTAACTTTAATAAGGTTTGAAAGTAGTGGTTTTCTTTAAAGTGAAATTGTTAGTTACAACACAGACATTATAATCACCAATTAATTTCTTTAAACTACCTGATTTTAAGATATCTTTCTCCTTATTTTCATGGTTTACCTGGATAGAACCCGCTACTATGAAACATATATTAGGTGAGTTGATATTGCTCTGACATAATTGAAGAGGACAGAGTAGTTTCTCTTTTTTCTCTTTTCTTTTTCTCTTTAGAACAATTTTCAAAATGAACTGTATGACAATGTATATGCTCAGTAACTTGAGTGATAATTTCTGAATCTAAAAATCTAAATTCTAAATTTTCTAAATTGCCCTTCTGTTCTGAAACAATAAACTTCTGGTAAAGTTCAAAATTATTCAAGCCCTTTTAAAAGTTCAGGCAGGTTTATGCAGTTTTCAACAGGCAAAAGATGCTAGCCCTTGTTTAAAATTTGCTTGCAAAAACTGGAAAAAACACTGGCTTTAGCTTTGTTAAATATTAATATATAGAGCTCCATTTATAGGGGACCCAAAATCTTTCCTAGTCTTATGTCTCTGAATATATTCCAAGACAAATTTTAAAAATAGGATACACTGTGTTATTTCAAGTGCATTACTAAATTCAGTGTTAGTTTTTCATGTCTAGATTTGCATACCCGTTTCAGATTTTTCTTGGAATACTTCAGTGAGTGCTCCTTAATATTTTACCCATTCCAAAAAATTCAGGCATTTGATAGAGGCTGTGTTTCTTCAAAGTACTCTGAATTTATGTTTTGTAAAAACATCTTAAATGTATTTGACTTCACCGAGCATCCCTGTATTAATTAGTTTCCTATTTGTACCATAAGGAAATAAAGGGAGATCATCTTTAAGAGAGAGGTAGTATATTCATGTTGTGAACTGCAGTTCTGTGCAATCATGTGTATAAAACATACAATATATAATTTATATAAATAAAATATTTAAAAAAATAATTGTTTGCTACTTACAGATCCGACTCTGGTGATGGGCGTCGACCTACTATTTGCTGTGAAGAATGTGAAGTTCAAGACCATTGCAATGATGATCATTATTTGGGAGAGCAGGAATATTTCAGCGGAGAAGAATATTATGAGGAAGACAGTATGTTGTCAGGAAGCAGGTGAGGATGTTAAACGGGAAAAAATATTTCAGTTAATTAGGTACGTATCTGTAAAGGCTTCACTAAGCACGCTTATACTGAAAATTCTGTAATGACATTAATATTCCATAACTGCTGGCAAGTGAAATGGTGAACAGGAATAGTGTGTGGACCAAAGATCTTTAGTATTTGGCATCGTGCGCTGACTTCAGCAAAACTTCTGTACCAGATTCAAAGGAAAGCACAAAGTTCCTTTGAACTGAGTATAAACTAGGTAGTACATAACCAAAGAAGTATTTAATTTATAAATAAAATTTCACATACAATGGAAGACAGACCAAACTCAGGTAGAAGAACTTTTAGAAGTGATTTTCTTCTTTTAATTTAACTTAACTAGAAAGGTGAAACTAATGGACTGACATCATAAGGTAGTACTAGCTGGACCAATAAAGAATTGGATTACTTCCTTTTGAAAATTCTCATTATACCTCTTTATTAATAATTCTTCTCTTGGCACCATTTTTTTTTTCTCCTTAATACAAACACTGTCATAGTTGTCCTGGACTTTACGTGTTTGGAATAGATTTTTTTTTTTAAAGTTTTATTCATAGGTTTTATGGAAACACCATCAATGGAATTTTAGTCAACAACTAGCATTTCTTAGAAATTTGTATCACTGCATAATATCCAAATTTGTATTAATCTGAGGCTCCTTGCTGTAATTGCAGAGTTCTAGTTTTGCAACCTGGTTTCTCTCAGTTTTCTATCTCATTTCTGTTTTCTCTGCCCAAAACTTGGAATAGTATCAAGTTAATTACATTATTTCTGTCCAGTGGGGTTTTTCCAAGGGCTGGTACTGGTTTTTAACAACTTTTGCCTGATCCTGGGTATTTAACTTGCATGATCTTTGCATTCAATATCTTAATTTCAGGTTGATGAAGAAAAGGCCTTGATTTAATTCTGGTAAATTTAAGCTTTTCTCTGAAATTTTACTTCACACAGTTTCTTCAGAAACGAACTAGAGTGGATTTTTCTTACTTTAGAACAGTAGCTCTCAAGGTCGTTTGACTTTGAGCATTACCAGGTTGGTCTGACGTGAGCACCGCACCGTGCTGTTGGCTTCAGGCAGCAATGGCTTCAGCGACAGGGCAGGTCCGAACTTTGCACTGGGACAACTCCTGTTCATAAACAGTATGTTTCCAGTTGTTCAGGCAATGTTTGGGTGCAGCTTTGGGAAGAAGTCCTGATATTCCTGACTTAGTCTTCAAAATGTGAGATTGTTCTGGTGTTTTCTGAGTATCACCCTGTCATGGAACATAAGCTATATTTAGTTATACTGAAAAGCTTCCTATTTAAAAAAAAAAATTAAATGCACCTTTTTCCCAAATATATTGTGATCTATTTAACTTCCATAATATTCACCTTCTCATTATGATGTGGAAAGACATATGCATTTTTTAAGATCTCAAGTGCATTGTGTTCATCTTCCTTACAATAGCTATGTTTCTCTTCTGCTGAGTGAATTCAATACCTTCTCAAAAATATCCTCCAATTCTGTCAAAAAATTTTATTTTCAAGTCCAGCCCTGAAGCAGAGGAATTTATTGTCATTTTATCTCTAGACCCATAAGTGCATATGCACAAGTGCCAGACATGTTTAATTCTCCTCCTCCTCCTCTACTGTCTTGCTTCACCATCTGAATTCTGGAAAGATTGGCACCCTAATCTCTATCTTGTTCGTTTGCATAAAAGTTAAGATTTGCATGACAGCTAAATTTTACAGAATGCTTAGGCTGCTAATTTTTTTGATATGATAATTACAGTCAAATAACACCCTTCCAAGATTTAATTTTCAGCAAGGAAGTATCCAGAATTTAAAAGGCTTAAATACATTCTCTGAGTTTCTGTGCTCCCACGCATCACCCAGGGTTCACAAGAGAGCATGGCAGGAGTAGAACACAGTATTTTTTTGATTTTTTATTTTTAAGCAGTGTACAACTGAGATCCTGCATTTTAGTCTGTACTGATAAGAATAACTTCATTGAAAATGTAATTTGATTTTACCTGAGAACTTACATTGTAACTATACTAGTAAAAAAGGGTATGCTTGCTGTCTCAAAATCAGTTTGCATACAGAAACTGGATTTTAAAATTGAGTCATGTAATTATATAATATAATGCTTGGTTATTGTGCTGGAGAAAGATTTGAAAATCTAGAAGAAATCTAATTGATCAATTTATAAAAACTCACTGAAATAACATTTTCTTTATTGTATTTTAAATACAGGCATATATACGATCACCACTGTAGATATCACTGCCATGACTCAGATTTTGAGAGACCGAAAGGTTACCATCACCCACATGGTTTTTTTGAGGAAGATGATTCACAGATCTGTTATGATGCAAAAAGATCTCCTAGGAGACGGCTGCTACCTCCAACACCAACACGTAAGTATACTAAGAACAATTTGTTTGCAAATCTAGAATGACTTCAATGCATTCAGGCACATTACAATTTAAAAAGGTTTCTTTTGAACTTGGATTTCAAAGATGGTGTTTCTTGATTACTGATGCTAGTGGATAATTGTGTGTAGCAGAAATATCTATCCACCCTGAGGTGAATGGTCAGAGAATCTATGGGCCCTGGCTTACAAGTCAGTCTTTCTCATATCCCTTGCCTCACTCATCCAGTAATATACAAATTTAATTGCCAGTTTTGATTTGATGTGACACATGAAGAAAGAGCAAGCTAGAACGCAGCCGTGGTTTGCTTTGAAGGTTTGCTCAGTGGGTTGCAATCCGTGTGCCCTGTGTTCACACCCGCAGGGGTGCAGTGCTGCCCTGAGTCAGGGCATTGCCTCTCCAGTGATGCACCTGGGGGCGCCTCCCCTGTCCCTTACCAGTCGTGCTGCTTAATGACATTTTAATGAGTGCCATTTACAGCTTTGCCTCGTCCTGTTCTAGTAAATATTACAGACTGAAGTAGGATAATTTTCAGGAAAAAGAGAACCAAGAGTGAGCTTAATGGTGCTCTGGTTTTGGGTTTTTTCCCCTTACTTTTGAAGTGCCTTTAGCTTTTTAATGTGAGTTTCTCAAGTCCCTGTGAAAAATAAGTGTTATCCTGAGCTAAGCAACTTACTTCAGATTCTCATTGGTACTTTATTCTGCCACTCAGGACCAACGCTTAATATTCTGTTTTTCTTCTGAGGGAGAAAATGTTCCCATGTATAGAATTAGTATTTCCATGTATAGAATTAGATTGAATTAGTGTTGTCAACTAATTTTTTTCTACCCATTTCTTTAATTCCCATTTATTCTTCTTTTTAGATCTTTCTCTTTATTTGTCCTTAACTCAAGCACAATATTGCTTTATCTGCATTTCTCAAAGCTCTCATGCTTCTTATCTTCTGCTTTTAGGTTTGTATGTTCTAGGCCATACTGCAGATATCAGCAGGGCTAATTCTGTGGTGAAACTGGGCACAGACTCAAAGCTCTTGGATCTTTGGTCTTTGACCTCTGACACTTCACAGAGTGGAAACACATGAGATTGTGAAGTGCAAAATAAACCTCTTTCAAAGGCTCTTTCTTGTTGGTGCACAAGAAACAACACTCAGCTCCATGCAGCCGCGGAGTGTCCCTAAGGGTACTGGCATAGTGTAGCCAGCCCAGCCGGGTCTGTTACATGCACCTCTGGCTGATGCCGTCTAACCCGTGCCATCCAGACAAGACAATACAGCATCATTTCTAGAAGGGTCTCCACGTTTTGGCTGCTATAAGGTGGATTGGCTTTCTAGCAAAACCAGAGTTCTTTTGCTAGCAGCCAGAGCCACAGCCTATGTATCTCTGGAAGCATGACTGTAAGGACCCTGTGGGTAGGAAAATGAGTTTCAGTCCTTTTCTGTCTCAGACACCCTAGAGAAAATGCAGGTATAGATTTAAAAAATAAAAGTGTTTCAGAGACAAGTGTAGTGGGATCATATACAGTGTCTGAGGTACAGTCTCAGACTTGTTTAAACCTGCAGAAAGCTGTATAAAGGGCAGCAGCAAAATACGTTAGCATTTGATAAAGGAAGCATTCTTCAGTGATACCATCAGTGCTGGTTCCTCGCTCTCGGCACTCGGCTCCTTACAACAAGACTAGTAATGGTCTCTGCTGTTTGGCTTTCTGACCTTATGGGGCCCAGATGGAAAAAGCAGAAATAGGAGTCTTGCACTATCGAGAGTAAATAACTCAGATGAATGATGGTGACATGTACAGAAAGCTGCTAGCCCTCTTCCAGTAGCAGAAGGAAAAGACATCAAAGGGGAGAGTGTGAAAGGAGACTCCTGTACATCTTCCTACAAGCTTTTCTGATAGCAGAGGAATTTTAAGGCAAAGAAACAGATGGATGTTTTGTATATCCGTTCCATACATTGCAGGAGAACAACCTTCTTATAAAAAACTTTCTGGGGTTTTCCCATGGAAGCGTTGCAAGGGGACGGTTGAAGTCTTCCTGTGACTCAGCCTTTGGGATTCATTTAACCTTTCTGATAAAGTTTTGATGACAGTATTTCTTCAGAGGAAGCTTACACTTTTTATCTCATGTACAAGAGACTAGATAAATGTACTAAATAAGAAATTATTTGATATCCTAGGATATCCCAAGATAAGAGGACCTAGTTCTGATCTAAGTTGCCTGAGGGTAATGCAGGAAGTCCTTGGACGACAGTATAATGTCACGAGAGCACAGTCAGACCACCTGTCATAACCATTTACTTAATGTTCAGGGACACAGTTGAGAAATTTTAAAGGCTCAGTATCTCAGCAGATTCTAAAAGCAGCTCAAGCCTTTTATTTGTAACTAGTGTATGGGCTGTTTGGCCTGGGGAGGAAGCCTTGATGTTCTCATGTAAAGAAAGAAAAAAGAAGAAGAAAAAAAGTAAAACCTGCGACACTGCACTGAAGTTTCTGCTAGCATCTGGATTCAGCCCAAGTTAATGTAACACACGGTGCCTTGGCTAAGTACTGGAGTTAGTAAATTGAGCTCTGTGTCACACATTCTAGAGGTTTTTATACCGAACTCATCACCACAGTATTTTAGCAATTTCCAGAAGTGTACTGAGAAATGATTAAGATGTTCTTTCAGACTCTTTCCTGGGCAGAAGCATGTGCAAAGAAGTGTCTTGTTTTGGATGAGGGGACTTTTTGGTTTGCTTTTTATTCATTTTGGTATTGGGACATTTAGCATTTGTTAGGGTCAGGAGCTAAGGCTTACATTCCTGTATTTGGATTTACCATAGAGACAATGGAAAGAGACGCAAAGGCTGTATTAAGTGAACTGAATCACCTCCTGGAAGTGCTTATTTTAGTCTACTGGCTCTTTAAGGAACATCTTGAGGAACGGCATTAAGTGTCTGGTGATAGCTATGAAGAATCCTCAGTTTGTGGCACTTCATGCTTCAATTCTGTTCACAAAATTCTTGGTATTGCGGAAAAAAGATACCAAGAATAGTTGCAATCAGTTCCAAGAGAGCACAGTTTGGTATCATTGCTTTGTACAGTCAGGCTCTTTCCAGATTTCCACGATGATGCTCGCAGCTGTGAGGACATATCTGGATTCCAGCTGCTGTTCAGCGCCCAGGCTTGCTTCACACTGAAGCTAACACAGAGGAATGATACCCATGCACTGCTTCCCCTTGTGCTGCAGGCTTTCAACAAGACCCGCTGGAACACTTCCACATCAGCCAAACGTCTTGATCCAGTTTAGATTTCTACTTTTTCCTTTCCAGTATTTACATGAGTAACAACAGCATAGAAAACAGCAGAGACCATGGCTTATCATTGTCATAAGTAACAAAAAAAACCATCAGGAATTGACACAAGTCAACTTTGACATGGATATGTTTTTTTGTATTGCACATTTCTTCCAAGGAACTGGAGATTTGGTATTTCCTTTGGGAAGTCTGGTTCATTAGAGTTTAAACCCACGGGGAAGAAAGAAAAACTTCTTTGTAACTGCTCATAGCAGTTTACAGTAAAACTCTGAAGTGTCTGAACCAGTCTGCTGCACAACACAAGCCTGTGCCGTGAAACAGCTGCTTCAAGCTCTGTCACGTTAGGCTGCTCATATGGTTTCTACCTAGGACTGCGTTTGCTCATATGATGAATCTATCTTTATCCTATAACCAGCTGCTTGCTTCTGTTAGCACAACTTTCTTACTGGGGGATGTGTTTTTATTTGTGTGATAGTTGAATCACACTGGAATTCTGGAAATTATAGACTTTGAGGGCAAGTATTTTCCTAATGAATTATGCTTTCCCTGTAGCAAATAGACGATCTTCCTTTAACTTTGAATGCCTCCGACGACAAAGTAGTCAAGATGACATACCACTGTCTCCTAATTTCCACCATCGCACTGCTTTACCACTTCACTTAATGCAACAGCAGGTAAACACAAAATCTTAAATTTAACTAACAAAGAATTAAATCTTTCCAGCTTCTATATTGTACTTCTGACTTTCATTGTTGTTTGAAATAGTACTGGTGTATTATGTAGTTTGCCTGTGCACAACTTCTAGGCCAAGTGTAGGCTTCTCAAACATTGACCTTCTACACAACATTGAAAATAAGTAGTTTGCCCCTGTGACATTTTAAGCATCCACAAAGGGCTGGGGTGCCCTAAGGAATTTTGACCAGAACTGCATAATCTTTGCCAGTGCAGTTACTCAGCTCCGTTTGTGAGAATGTGCAAGTAGAACATACACATCTTCTGAGGCCCGATACCCAGCTCTGTGTAGCTCTGAGAAGGTGGCAGTTTCCATAATCTAGAGACACCATCCGGAATGCTTGGAAAATGCCAACAGCTTCCTATCCTGTCCCTACAGGACAGAAGCATTGTTTCTGTACTTCCCTTTCTCTGTTTAATATATTGTATAAGCAATTATTTTTCTTTATTAATGCTAGTCCCAAGATTTTGTGATCTGAGTAATAATAGGAAAAAACATATTTTATCCTCTTGATTTACCAGTTTCAGTCCTGTTCCTCCTCTACATGACTATTAAACATCAGAAAATGTTAACTTTTCATAGCTGCTGCCTGAACAATTGCTTTGAACTAACTGCTGAAATTAGAAAAGAGTGTGACTGAGCATTTGAAATCACTGATTTTGAAAATTCTTCCCCTTACTAGGTCATGGCTGTTGCGGGTCTGGATTCCAGCAAAGCTCATAAACATTCACCGAGTCGTTCAACGCGTTCCTGGGCTACTCCACCTGCAACCCCTCCCAACCGGGACCGTACTCCATATTACACACCTCTAATCCAGGTTGATAGGGCTGAATCTACAGAGCATATGAATGGTAGCCTGCCTTCCTTGCACAGGAGCTCTTGGTACACAGATGACCCTGATATTTCCTACCGAACATTTACACCAGCCAATTTAACTGTTCCTAATGACTTTAGGCATAAACACAGTGACAAACAGAGGAGCGCAGACAGTTTGGTAGAAGCGGTAAGTATTACAGAAACCTCTGATGTAGCCAAGAGCATGTATCTGTTCAGGTTTTGTGTGAACTTTAAAAAGCATATGATTGAATTCACATTATCTCCCTGAAAATGTATTTTCAGTTTTAAAACCCAAAATTATTTTTAGGGAAAGACAGGGCAACTTATTTGTAGTTGTCCTGTAGTAAATGGTTTCTGCTAAATCCCAATCTAGCATGTCAGAGAACTAAACAGATTTCTAAGGGGTTTGAAATTTAAGTTTTCTAGGTAAGGATTAGTTATAAAGTGTCCTTCCACAACAGCTGATAGGGAAGAGATGATGCCATATGCCTGTTCTCTCTGTTGTTTCTATAGAAATACATCACCATTTTTGCAGTAATCTGAATAAAAGATCAAGAACTCTAAATGCCAATAACAGCTACAAGGATTGATTTGCAGGTGTACTAACGAATGTTAAGAATTCCCGTTTATATTAAAAAAATAGAAGAGATATAGCATTTCTGAATCATAGTTACTGTTCTTGCTTCCACCTATTGCTTCCTTTCCATTGCTACGAGCAAAAAAATACACTTTGTTATGTTTTATTTGCAAGTGGGACTTTAGCATCTTTCCTCCATGTACTCTAAGGTATAGAGGAGAACGTGTTTAAAATTGTGTGTTTCAGACAATTGTTCTAATTGCACCCTCTGAGATATATTAACTGTTGTCTTTAGTATATCAGCCGGATGATTGATGTTTATCAAAAACTACTCCCAAATTTCTGAAAAGTCAGATGTATTGGATTATCAGTTACATTATCACATGACACAGTGTGGTTTGGAGCCATGTGATTGTTGATTTGGTTGTTCTTTACACATACGGTTTTGCTGTGTGTTGCTGTAATGATTCAGCATGGGGTTTCTACTATTTTCCAGAAGTGAGGAATGTGGTTACAATCTGTCTGTTCTTCTGTAATTCCACTTTTTATCTCATTCTCTCTCCTCCATCTGCCAGGTACTTATATCTGAAGGCCTAGGAAGGTATGCAAAGGACCCTAAATTTGTTTCAGCTACAAAGCATGAGATTGCTGATGCATGTGACATGACTATTGATGAGATGGAAAGTGCAGCAAGTAATCTTCTCAATGGAAATATTAGCAATGGGACCAATGGGGATATGTTTCCCATTTTAAGCAGACAAGATTATGAACTTCAAGATTTTGGTCCTGGCTACAGTGATGAAGAACCAGAAACGGGACGATATGAAGAAGACTTAGCTGATGAAATGATATGCATCACAAGCTTATAGTATTTAGCAAGGAAAATGATTCTAATAACAGAAAAAGTGCCTCATAATGTAAAGATGCTAGGCACTAGCTGGAGTGAATAACGAATCAAGTGATGTCACACCTCAAGGAAGCCATAACTAATAAATGTATTATCTCCAGGTTGCCGAAATGTGATCAGAGCTGCAGTACGTCAAGTCTCCTCCCACAGATTCTTCAGTTCCTCTGTAGGAATAAGGTTATTTTGAAACCAAGCAGATTGTGACAATCAGTTTTTTGAGGGCTAGAGCAGGATTCTGAGGTGTAATATCTTGCCTGTCTTTCAACCTTGTGCTGCTGTCCTTTATAGTAGAGCAGGATTTTGTCAATGAAAATGTCTTGTATAATTCCGGCACAAAATTGTGTGGGAAATAGCAACATGAGATGAGTGATGACAACCAGTAATGTCATTACCTCAGTACTCGATAATGCATATCAGCTACCCGTTGCATATCCATTCTAACATTGTTTTCAAACTTGCCTCCTGATTTCTTTTCTTAATGCTCTTCTAAAATACAGTTTGTCATGCTCTACGTGTTAGAGATTGTTGGAAAAAGAAGTTATATAAAGAATAATCTCTCATATGTAACACCAGTTTACATAGGAAAATATCATTCAGATAGTCTGTTTTATGACTATCATGTTAAGGGCAAAACATACTGGAATAATTGCATTCTTACTAATGCACTTGCAACCAGGTTATAGTAAAATTAGATAAGATAGTTTGCTAAAAATTATATAGTAGAAATTATTGTAAATGAATTGTAATATACAATGATTTGTATTTGTAAAGAGATGTTCTATATTTTGTAATTATTGTACCGTAATTGAACTGCAGCAATATTTATGGACCCTAATTATTGTAACTCTCCACAGAATTCTAGATAGAAGTATTTTTACTTGGAATATATAGATCTATAGCATAAATATTTAAATAGACCCACCTCTCAGTGTAAATCTCTTTTTGGGATAAAGTGTCAAGTCTGAACTTGGCAACAGAAGAGATGATTTTTTTTTTTTTTTAATAATGGAGTCAAATTAATCTCTCTGCATAAGGGATGCACAGCTGACTATTTACAGTCTTATACTTGGAAAGGTAAAAGGTTTAAAGTTATTTTAACTTTTTTGATTGAAAAAGAAGCTCTAATTTTATTTTTGTATTAATCCCATGCTAAAAATAAGTGTTAAAGTAATTTAAAAATTGGCAAGTTCATGCCAGGGTGTTACTAATTGTCATGAGATAATTAGTTTCAATAAAGTATATTACCTACTACATCCTACTTTGACAGGAAACATCTTGGGCAGAAAATACTTCACAGGTAAATGAAAATGCTTTATATCAGTACCACTTACTCTGCTTGGAAGGAAAAGAAATATGATAAAATGATTCTTCACAGAACCAAAAACCTGGATATAAGTAGTATACTATTTTATTGCCTCTACCTTTCTGTTGTTCTATGTGTACTATTTCAAAGATTTATTTTTATGCAATCAAGAGAGGGCTTAGATATTGTTCACAATGCAGTAAAACCCTGAAATGACTTTGAGGCTGAAATTACCTTAGAGGAAAATCAAAAAACACTGAAAGCTACTGTCTATTTCGTTAGCACTGGATAACAATGACTTGTTCTAACAAGTTATCTTATCAGGTTTTACCTGTAGTTCATATGCTAGATAGCAATCCAGTTCACATTTTTACAAATGTGATGTTTAAAACATGTCAATAAACATTTTGTACATAATGACAGTTTCCTATGAATAGCTTACAGACTTCCTCTGAAATCATTCTTATTTCAAATGCCAGGATAAGAACTTAAAGGTTTGTAAATTATTTCTTGACCTACATCATTTTGTATTAAAACAAATGCAAAATGTTCTTCAAAATAAAACTGTGTAATAATTTTATTATACTTGGGACTCCTTTTACTAACAGTTTTTCACCTAGAAACTCCAGAAGTTAAATTCTGTTTGCACTGTTTGATGAATGGGAGGGAACATAGGAGTATAATCATCAGTCTACATCATTTTAGTTTGCAAGTCTTTTATGAATGATTGCTATTAACCAGAAGGAAATAGTTATTAGAGTATTCATATGGAAAGGGGTACTATTGCTCCACTATTATCTAGGGGATTATTACTTCCCTAGATACAGTCTATGGAAACAATCAGAAAAAACCTGACTAAAATGCCATGAAACGACATAACAAATCTTTCATTCTGTCTGCCAGAACACACTTGGGTAGGTTACCCGGCAAGTAGGCACTTTGTTCCACTTTGCTAGCTTACAGAAACAAACTTTAGGAGACCAAAATAGAGCTTTCTGAATCACTGTGAAATAACGAGTAGTTTTTTAAGTTCCACCTACTATGCTATACATACTTCTGAAGACTGCCCTTAAGGCAACTGAAGTTGAACATTAAAAAAGAGGACGAAAAAATTCCAGACCAGGTTCCTTAACTTCATGGACTTCTGATAGCACACCAAATTTGGCAGACTGAGCTGAATGACAGTTTTTTAAATTAATCGTTTGTCTAAGGAGACAGAAAAAATATGCTGACTTCACTGATTTTCTTGCTAGTATGGTTAGGCCTTAGCTTTCCATAATCTGATGAGAGACTCTTTAGGGCAGATACGCTATTTTATGAAAAAGTAGTTCTTACAAAAAGAAATACTGACAGAAATTTAGTTACACACCATGTTTTATATATAGTTAATGGTTTAAGGGAGAACAAATATATGGATACATAGAATACCTGTTCAATTTTATTACAGAAGTACATGGAAAAATGTAATCAATGTATGCACAATTACATGGTAATTGGCACCCTTAAAATATGCTAATCATGGTAATTACTCAATACAGAAAAATTAGAGGTTATCTCAATAACTAAAGTATATTTCCTGAGTTTCCAGGTTTGTTTATATATGTATACAATGACAGAAAATATTAGTAAAGGATTAAACATTGCAAGGTCTTTTACAGTAAATTCACTGAAAAAGTGAATATATAGAATATATTCATATTTGAATAGTGTCTTACTTTTGGAGCTTGGATGACAGAAGAACAGAGACTAAAAATTAAAATACTGCAATAAGATATGTTTATGTTCTCTACAATAACTCATCTTTTTAACTATAATTTCTCTAAAAATGCATAAATGATTTTTTTATTCCTCAAAATATATTGCTGTGTTTATTTTATAGAAAAATAGTTGTTCCAAGCCCACTTGCCGGTTTTCCAGTGTTTATAGAGCTTCCTTATTTAGTTGCAGACTAATTGAAATCAGACACTTGGAAGGGATTTTAAGCCGAAGAAACATCAAAAGTTCTTATATTCAAAACCTTGAGTGGCCTTACATGAATTAAATATAATGCAGTTTCACAAGTACTGCTATTTTCTGCCGCTTTTAAAAACACTTCTCACGCTAAAGCAACCTGTGTATGTGTACAAAAGAAATATTTTTGGTCACTTTTCTTTCTCAATCTCATTGTCCCCAGCCAGAGACTTCCAACTGTGTTTGAAGCATCTGCAGCAAGCTATTACTGTGGAAATGCTGGTGTTTTTACTTGCAGTACCATTCCTGGTTCAAGCCGTGTTGGCAGGTCTAGTAACTGCCTAATTCTTACATCAAACAGCTTTTATAGTTAACTGGTTTTTAATACATAATGTAGTATCATCTGCACATTTATAGAAAAATTTGTATCTGGGTAGAACTTGGAATAATATTCAGTTATACACTGCATTATTTTCTTAAATAAGTAAACCCCTGTAATTAATAGCCTGTGTTCTGCAATGCAGTAAGGTGTAAAAGATGGTTAATTTTAGCTAGCAGCCTGCCAGTGCCCCACAGAGCATGTTAGAATCCCTTGTAGCTGTTCCAAGTATCCCTTAGCAGACCTGACCCTGCTAGAAGTAAGAACAATTTTAGCAGGACTTCAATATCAGCAACCACATATACTGCAGGGGAAGCTACTGGGAGCTTGATGCTACCTGAAGATTTCCCCAGGGCAGCAAAACTTTCAAATACCTGAGCCATTTCTTTGGCACTGCATCAAAGGAATGTCATGAAGGAGCCTCAACATTCTGTAGCAGTGAGGCCTAAATTAATAAAGCAATAAGGAAATTGCAGTTCGCAGCAATGAAAATATTTAAGTGTTTAGAAGGGGAGGAGTCTGCAAGGTGTCTGTGTATGTTTAGAACAACAAGAAAAGATGATGATGTTTCAGAAGAAATGCCTGACTATCTGATTGCACAATGCAGCAATGTGTGCCTGAACATAAGACACACATGCAGTTCGGCATGTGTATCTAACCTTGCTGTTTTCTCTTTAGAGCTTGATATAACGGCAGAGGATAGCTCTGTGTGTGGGCAGTGGTAAGTTATGTAAGACGGTGGCTAGTTAATCCTCTGCAGTTGCATAATAACAATTCCCATCTTGCATGCCTAGAGTGGAAATCCATGTTGTAAATCTGCAAATGCAGGAACTTCAGTATTTTGTCTTTCTAAATTGCTTCCCCTCTCAACTGCACAGGACTGTGGTAAGTCTCACTAGTATATATTACTCTGAGTATCTTAATATTTTGTATTCCAAATGACACTAAGATACCTACTGAATATCTTTAAATGAAAATCTTAAAAGCACAGGTGCTGAATAAAAATTATTTGCCATAAAAAGGTACACCATACACAGTTCATACTTTCCTCAAATGCACATTTGCATCACATGACTTGTTGTATTAACACAGCTAATCAATCACCTCTGACTAAAATATTCTTGCCCTTAGCCTCATTTTAAGAGAATGCATCACATACATAGAAAGGGTTTACCTGTCTCCTTTTGGAGCAGAGTGTACTGCTATCGTCTTCTTTCTTCAGTATTTTTGTTTGTCTTTATGCAGGTACTCTAATGAATTAAGTCCTTTCCCTCAGTTAGCAGCAGGGCTTCCAACTACTGCCTTACAGCAAGCAGCACCAGGTAGAAGTATCTGCCTTAAACATCTGCAGTTGTCTCTCTAGCCAGCATCTGAGTCAGCAAGTTTTTTTACACAGCTCAAATAGTGTAAAATTCCATTTTTCTGCTAAAAAAGTTTATTCTGTTTACCACAAGTCCTGAGCAATCTTAGGCTACAGGAAGCTTTTACTTTATAATTTGACAGCTGCTTAGTCAGCAAGTTATTTTGGAATACTTAATAAATCCAAACAATTCAATGGATTCAACTTCATTCAATGAGTTCAGTTTCTTTAGATTTATTTTCTTTAAATCATTATCTGAAAATTAGATTGACAGAAAAGAGCCATGAAAGATCATGTATTTTGTTTTACACATCTGAAGATAATAAAACAAAGACTTAAGTTCTAACTAAAATATAGCATTGGTTCACTGATTAAGTTACTTGCCTTCTAATTTAAAAACACCTGTTCCTGTATCATCAATATCTGGCCTTACGCAGTTGAGTAACTTTTCATTTTAAATCTAGCTTGGCTGTAATTTTTTTTAGTAAAATTTGAGTGATAGCAAGGCACTATTCAGAATGTTTGCTGAGAAATATCTTTTGCAAACATTTATCTTAGAACAAAGACCAGTAACTTTAAGGATGTTATAGAAAGTGCAGAACTCTTACTGGGCTAAATGATGAAGTGGTACAATTAATGAGCTTAATTTGTGAACTGAATTCTGCTAAGCTCCTTGCAAAAAAAACCCAAGGAGGAGTTCCAGTTTTCCAATATATTTTTACAAATATCAGCTCCTGTTCTGCATTTTTTAGAAAAGTAATTTTCTGATAAATACATTTGTCTTATTTTTGAATACTATAGAGTTAAGACTGCTAAGCATGCTGAAGTCTAACTTTCAAGTGAGGATCTCTAAACTGTGCATTCCTCTCATAAAAAAATCACATTTGAGAAATACTGAACATGTGCAGGTTCTGCTCCCTCCTGTGAATTCTGATATGAACTAATTTGGCCTGCAAATAAGAAATTACATAAATGCTTAAGTTTGCTTAACCATTCTTTGCAGGATGTGAGGATTACTGCTAGCTGCTATCCTGGGTAACACTCTCGCAGCAGTTAAAATCTTTCCTTTAAATAACAAGGTATACCATAATGATTTTCAAAATAGCACATATAATCTCTTCCTTTCTTCATAAAACTGCACTGTATTTCTGGCTTATGTGCACAACGGTCTTGTCATTTAGAAATAGCTTCTCTTCAACAAAAAAATCTGAGTTGTGCCACAAAAGGTTATATTTAACTAAAATAAGCAGCTTAAGCTAACTGATTAAAAAAAAGTGAATAGGTAGTCTAATATAAGAGAATGGTTCAAATTAATAGTTATTTTAATAGGATATGTTGTTTTGCATGTTTGGGGGTTTTTTTGGCATGTTCAGTAAGAGATAGCAACATGCTCTTGAAAGCCTAAGTAGCTAAAGATGTGAAAGGATGAGAACATTTGTTTATCTCTGTGTTTTCAAGGTCTTGGGCTTATATACAGGAACATTTTTCTCCTGAAGTGATGGGAGGCCCTTAATTATATCTGCAGCTTTCTCTGCTATCATAATAGTTGGGGCATTCAAATTTCCACTGACAACACTGGGCATTATTGAAGCATCTACTACTCGCAAGTTTTCAACACCAATTACTTTTGTTTGGGGATCAACTACAGCAGTGCTATCTGAAAGCTGACCCATTTTACAGGTGCAGGAAGGATGATAAGCGCTGTCAGCTCTCTGTCTTATGAAAGCATCTATTTCTTTGTCAGACTGAACATTGTTTCCTGGTTGAATTTCAGGCCCACGAAATTTTTCAAAAGCTTTCTGAGCAAAGATCTCTCTGGTCAACTTGACGCACTGGCGGAATTCCCCAATATCTCTTTCTGTATGGAGAGAAAATAAGAAAACTGTAAGTACATCCTTAATTTAGTAATACATACGGAATGCATAACAGAAAAAAACAGCATCAAAGAAAAAGGGTTGGAGGCAAACTCTCTCAAAGCCATAGTAAAATAGGATGTTTTTCAAAGTCACAGATATTTACATTCACTGTGAACAAAACTGTCATTTATATTGCCAATTCCCAAAAAGGAACAAGTGAGATATGAAGAATTGCTCTGTATTTCTCTATACCCACTATCTAGCCAAGGACACTAGTGTCAGCACAAAGAAGCAAACAAGATCCATTCTTTCATGAGAGAGGGGAGGGGGTGAAATGAACAGCGTGATGCAGCAAACACCAAGAACCCTGACTGCATTACCAGCAGGGAATTCTGTTTGGTTTACACAGTGCTTTGCACAACGGCCTCTTTTGATACTGACTTTTATAGATGAGAAATAAGTAGCAATGCACCAACCAGCACTTCTGAATAGGTGTTGAGTAGATATGAAAATCTGCTACTGAAACAGGCAGGAAACAGGCTGACACCAGAGCAAGGAGAGGTTGCATTTACCTGTTGACAAGTAGTTTGGCTCAATGATAGGATGGTCGTTTGGGTCTGTGCTCTTCAGCTTTAGCCAGCCCACACTTGTGCTCCTCATGGGTCCCACGTGGACCTGCAACACGCATGCTATACTCGTGACACAATCCCACCAGATATTTTCCCAAATTTGGTATGATTTTTTTTTTTTTTTTCAATTTGGACAGTCTTTACAAATTCAGCAAATGTAAGTGTTAAAGGGAGATAATGGAAAATGCCATTGAACATTTTTGCATTTTACATAAGTTTGTTGTAATTTATGATATTCCGTAAGGGGAAGGGAATATACCTGTCTTAGCAACTTACAGCTGTTCTTTTAATTTAAAATACAACCATTCCAATTTAGCAGTAGCAGAGCATTCTAATACAATCAGCAATCAAAACAAATTACTATCATCGCTGAAGAAAAGAGATTAGCAAGAAGAAACAGGTATATTCAGTAACAGTTCCCCAGCATTAGCATAGACTTTTGGATCAAGATCATAGTCTAAAATGGGGTTTGGATTTATGCCAATGAATAGATGAGTGGCCTCAGACATTCACACTTAAATCTCTGTCTAAACTGCAGTGGAACAGACAACACCTTGTTTTAGTTCTGTACAGCATCTAGCACAATGGTGTCCTAATCAGTAACACTATGGTACTTCAGTAGTGCAAATTCTTAAACAGCAGTTCAATACTCGCCTGCTTTCCCAGAGATGAAAAGTAACATAATTTTGGTAGCAATAGCAAATAAAAAGCTGCTGGTTTTCCCCCAATGTAGGAAGTCAAGCTGGCAATTTTGTATTATACTGAAATAAGTCTTTTTCAGTATATAGCCAAATTACCAATCTTTAAAATAAAGTGCAAGCCTCCTTGCTTATTGCTACAGAACATTACTGGAATATGTTCTTCAACAATTCACCTGGTAAGCTTCCATTGTAGAAGCAACACGACCATGATCAATAACCTGGGAAGGGAGAAAGTGGAACTGAATGTCGGGGTGAGGAACCCCTGGTTCACTTCGGATAAAACCACCAGATTCCAAGTGGGCAGTGGCTCCCTCACCTAGAGAGTGTAAATGAGAGAGAAAATGCCATTAAAAGACCTCAAAAAAGCAAGAATTTCCTTCTTAACCCTTGGTTTCACTACTATGAATAATTTATATATATACGGTGGCAATGGCAAGGAATGCAAATCCATTATGAGCAGCTTGTAATTTAAGCAATATGCATCACTTTCATCTGCTTTTTAATCACTAGATAAATATAAATATGCATAGCTTTGGAAATCCCACTTATTTGAAAGTGGGATGTTACAGTTATCTCACTGTAACTGGCAGGCCTAGGGTCTAACTCCATAGGCAGATTTGGTCCCAGGATCCTAACAGGTGTGGAGGGAATTGACTGCAGCATCCTGATATTACTGCACTGCACACTCAATGGCATGCGGTACAGTTATCCCATCAGTCACATGTAACAGGCAGATCCATCCACAGTACCTAGCCTGAAGGGGAAAGATGAAGAGCCTGCAATGCACCTCATTATGTTATTTTCACATCCATTTAAAACCATAAATTAGCCCTCAATGTTTACTTGCACAGTAATAAGCCACATATACCCAGTAAGAGTTGTCAAATACTAACACAGTAATTCAGCAAGTGATGAAGATCTCAACTTTGTCCAAACTATTTTACTGATTTCAAGGATTACTTTTACAGATTCTTTTTAAGGTACAATTTACAGCTGGGTTACTGAAAATAAGTGTTTCATTTTAACAAAAGTCACTTCTGATTTACTTACAAGGGTTCTGAATGGAGAAACAAACTAATTTTGGGGAGGCAATTACACAGAAAACTTAATTCAGTTCAACAATATGTTTTTATTGACATGGTATTTATTTTAAATACAATTTTTCCTTTATTTTTTTACAACAGGTTTTCTCAATAGCACTGATTTTTAAATCTAGAATTTTTCTTAAATAAGAAAGACATAAAAAAGTTTTTAAAGTGTACAAAGCTCTGTCTTATTACCTAAGGTATAATAACTGTTTTAAAATATTCTGATTTAGAAGAAAATAAATAGCTCAAGTCCATTTGTGAGCTCCGGTTATTTCCCAGAACATGAAAAAAAATCATCTATGAAGGCTCCCAGACTTTGAAATTCATGGATAAAAAGGCTGTACTAATTCTAAAATAATCAATGGTAGAATGATAGCATACTTTGATTCATACCTGTAAACTTCCAAAGCCATTCTAGACCAATCCTCACCATGTTAACTGGCTTCTGTGCGTTATATAGAGTAATAGGTTTGGTGCACTTTTGCTGGACGTACACTTCTAAATGATCCTGAAGGTTCTGGCCTACCCCTGAAGGGGAGGAGAAAGGGTGAGGAAGGAGTAGAAGGGGGGGAAAAAAAAAAAAGTTATTTCACACAGAACAATTATACACAACATTTGCAACTAGAAAACAGCATAAATGGGAACTAAACTAACCTCTTACAATGGCAGTGATGACTAAGACCAAGACCATGAGTCATATCAGCCTTTTGCTCATGTCAGAATAAGGTTTTACATAAACATAGCATAACTAGAATGAAAATAGAAAGTTAAATGGCAGACATGTCACTTGTTCTAAAATTGCCAGATATGACTTCTAAATACAGTACTAGCTTTTCTAGTTTTAAGGAAAAGTTCATGTTATTCCTTCTGCCTTTGATAATATAGGACAGTGGGAATGTATATAATCTGTTGTGGATCAAAACTCATTCAAAATTCTAAATAATAAGTAGGCTGCTTTAATTTAGAAGTACTCAGTGGCATTTTTCAGAAAGATGGATTTCACTATCAAATGTAGTGAAGAAAGTGTAGGAGGTTATTGCTCAGTTCTAAAAATCAATGCATGTTTCCACTGATTTGTAACACTTAAGTTTCTGTCCACACAACCTGACACAAAGACAACTGATTTTCATGGATTCTTTTCATTTAATGGTCTTTGAATTTTATCCATAGGAAGATGTAAGGTTAAAATAAATAATAAAATTACCAGGAAGATGGCAAACAACAGGAATCCCCAGTTTTTTTAGATCATCTGCATTGCCAATCCCAGACAACATAAGCAGCTGTGGAGAATTTATGGCACCTCCACTTAAAATAACTTCTTTACTGGCAAAAGCCTAAAAGGAAATGAGCACAAAAGTCCTAACATTATTAAGTCTGATCTCAATGCAAGCAACACGTCAAGAGCTTCTGTTCAAATGTGCTATTCTGATCCACATTAGACACCCTTCCCTCACACATTTCTCATTCTACATGTATTGCTATCTTGCCAGAAGTTTCTGCAGAGAAATGATCAAGCTTTCACTTTGATCATTTCTGTATTTATTCCCATGTTTACAATCTGTTCAAGCTGAATGGCACACAACATTCAGCTCAGCCAGTACCATGGCTGCAAATAAACGCCTGTGCTACTTACCAGGAAAAAAAAGTACCTATGACACTTGGATCAGTCAGCTAAGCATGTCTTTTGTTTTCAGTAACGGTTTGTAAATTAAAACTGAAACTCCTAAGGAAGACTTTGAATTCAGAGACATGCTAGCTTAAAATTTCTCAAGAGCTTATCTTCTTAGTTCAGCCAAGACTAATGTTTGGTTTCTTAGCTCATTGTAGTCCTCAGAAGCCCGTCAACCACTAAAGTACTACTGAGAAAACTCTGACTGCAGGCATAGATACAATACTGTTTTGCTGACAGAGTTTTCATCAAACAGTTTGAGTCTGAGCCCTAAGCTGGTCATGATATAGGCTGCTGAACCAGTCCTCTGCCTTTGACTGTTTTCTGTGCTAGACAGTTCTTTTTCTAGAACCTTCTCTGCAAGTGGTTTTGGCACACCTTTCCAAGGATTTCTGCCCCAAAATATTCTTATTTAGCAGTACCAAAATCCTTCTGTGTCATTTGTGTCTGGGTCCTACCTCTTCCCTGTTGCCACATCTCTTAAATGTAGGATCAGAACTACTCCTCTCAGTGCTTTTCACTATTAAAAGAGAAAACTGTGTGGAGTGAGAAGTATCGATACCCTCCTCCTTTTCCTTTTACTCTTTGAAAGACAATGATGTGGGTTAATCCAACCTTGTTCAGACTATTCCCTAGTATTCCAGTGCGATGGCTCATGAACTCACACACAAAGGATGCGCTCCGTCCTCCTAGGTGCACAGATACTGCCTGTTGAAATACGGGTATCCTTTGTATACACTGAGTTAAAGAGTTGATTACAAACTGAAGAGTAACTCTTGCATGTTAGAAAAAGATTCAAGATTCACCTGTCCTTAGGAAAGAACAACGGCACCACAGAAGAAACACAAAGTAAGCAATAATTTATATTGAATGCAAATTATAATGCTATCTAAGCTGGTTCAATGTTTTAAAGTGATACGCATTTGCAAAAGTAATACCATAACATTTATCTGAATTCTAATATATCAGTGTGGCCACAGTGAGGAGAAAATAGACGAGGTGTGCAATTATGCCCCTGAATTTCCTCTCATTAGCAAGCAAAATTCACAAAAGTTCAAGGAAACCTATCCTGTATTGCTCATCTGCATTCTCCACTTTTGTAGAATGTAAGGTGCTATCGTGAGTAGCTGCTTGTTTTTATTTCAGAAGAGACATTTACCTTCTAAAGGAACATTAAAAAGTGCTAATTTTTCCCTGCAGTATGGTGAAGGATTAACAAATTAGCATTGAGTGTGTATTAACTTGTAGTAATCCTGTCCTTTTTGAATGACATCTCAGCTATAAAGAATAATGGCGAATGAGACTGGTGCTAGTCATAAAATAAAAATGTAGCACGGAGATAACTTCTGATAAATTGTTTCCACACTATTTAGCTGATATTGTCAATAGATAGCCATTGCTGATACTTTGTGTTCATTTTTTTTGTTCATGTTTTGCTCCAGGCAATCATTAGTATGTTAAGACTAATACACAGAGTATCTGTGACTGCTGAATCAATACTAGATCTGTATTTTGCATGTTATACAAATGTAACTTATATTTTCTGTGGTACACAGAGAACTGGTGCCAATTTGTTCCAGGTATATTCAAATGATGCTCATTTGGTCTACGCTCATTGCAAAGTCACCACTGTAGTTATTCCTAGCCAATATACAGTCTTTCATTGTGCTTAAAGCTAACATGCAGAGAGGAAAAACTGACCTTGAAATATTTTTGCATGGGTTATTTTGTCTACGATACATTAAAAATATTTTTCCCCTCTAAATACACTTTTCTGCTTGACTCTGAACTCAGAAACTCCAGCAATGTTCAGTCTACTTTCCCTGCTTTTGTCAGAGGGCTTACTGGGAGCAGTCTGGGACCCCAGTGTCCACTGAAATAACATTTAAGTCACAGCCTTGATGAACAGGTTTTGAATCATGCTTGAATCAGGTTTTGATCATCTTTTAACTTTACTGATGACTGATGTAAAGGAGATCCTACCTAAAACAGACTGTAAAAACAAAAATGCCTTAATGTAATCATTTCATCTTGACATTAGTAATGTAAAAAAATTATTAGCTCTTCCATTCTTTCAGATATAAAATTTTCCAGAAAGTACAAGCAGACAAGTCCTACAATTTTGATGTTGGGAGAAAAAAAAACAGGAAGGGAAATACTTTGAAGGTGTACATTTTATGATACGTGCTATAAATATATATCATACAATCATAGAATGGTCTGGGTTGGAAGGGACCTTAAAGATCATCTAGTTCCAAGACCCCTGCCATGGTTGCTCCAGGCCCCATCCAGCCTGGCCTTGAGCACTGCCAGGGATGGGGCATCCACGGCTGCCCTGGGCAAACTGTGCCAGTGTCTCACCACCCCCACAGTAAAGAATTCCTTCCTAATATCTAATCTAAATCCACCCTCTTTCAGTTTAAAGCCATTACCCCATGTCATACCACTACGTGCCCTTGTAAAAAAGTCCCCCAGCTTTCTTGTAGGCCCCCTTTAGGTATTGGGAGGCTGCTGTAAGGTCCCCCCGGAGCCTTTTCTTTGCCAGGTTGAACAACCCCAATATATCATTCATTATGTATAATTCATACATGTATTAATATGTATGAAAATTCATAGCACTTAAAGAATTTTGCAGTTAAAGCAGTCCAGTATTCAGAAAGTCTTTGATCATATGTAATTAGCTTTCCAAGACTTTCTTCAACAAAATTAATCTTGATAATAGCACAGGAACAGCAAGTATAGACACTGGTTTTGTAGCCATTTAATAGCTCATGAAATCAATTAAATTTTCTGCAACTTTTGTTCTACATTGTTAAAATGATTATCATTACCAATTCACTTAGAAAACAACAGATTTGGTTTGTGCATTAGAAAATATGCATAAGCTTATTTATACTGCATTTTAACTTTTAGCAGGTGTTCAGTCACAGAACACTTGTCTGTTGAGTCCTGTAAGCCTTACTGAACTCAAAATGTTAAAATGTATACTCCCCTCTCTTTAGGATATTACTATTTCACTTTTAAATTGGTTTATAATTGTTTGTGACTGAAGTTATTAACATACAAATCCCTTTTAGGCAATTTTGTAATGACATACTCCATAATCAGCTGTAATTTTAAAGAGTTAAGGGAAATTAGAATGTTTTAGGTTTTATAGAAGTCCATGGATTGAAAGCTGCACAAAATTAACTGTTTATCCTGAGTTAAGTTATAATGGCAATTCAAGCTTCCTTCCACATGATCACATGTTCAATGAAAGGTTGACTGAGACTGAAAAATACTCATTCCACAAACCATAAGGCCCATTTCATCATTATGTTTAATCATTACTATCCCAAAACACAATACATGATGGCAAAGTAGGAGTGAACGACTCATTTTTTATCCCTTGAGCCATTCAGATTTCAGTATCTAGCTTTTACAGATTTTCCTATTCCAGAACAAAATTTTCAGAAACATCAGCGTTTCAGCACACTAGTCAATATGCTGAGACAGTGCATGATTGCACCATAGGTTCCAGCCAGAAACCTTACACAACACTTGCATAACATCAAGTTATGGCTTGCCCCCTCCGTACTGAGAGACTGAAATATAATGGAGATGTTAATCTCTAAATCAATACAGCTGAAATATCACCTACTGTAAAATAAGGACATGTAAAAAAGTAAAGACAAGGAATCATGTACTGGAAGAGACAACATAGCCTCTGAAAGCAGACTTTTGCGTAGCAAAGTGCCACTTACAATAAGAGTTCTTTTAAAAAAATATTTAATTTTGCTTTGACTCATACCTTTCATACTGCAAAATAAAAATCTCTTACCTTTTTCCTTTGTCCTTTTCTCACATACTCAACACCAATAGATTTTGTTCCTTCAAACAAGATTTTTGTTACAAGTGTCTTCTCTTCAACTGACAAATTTGGGCGTGACATGGCTGGGCGAAGGTAAGCACTAGCTGTGCTCCATCTTTGACCTACAATATGTATTTACATTAAACATCAAAGTAGTCATGCTCAGTATTCCTCAAGATTTTGGCCAATAACCATCAAGTTGTTTACAGAGGGAAAACCTTCATAGAGTTTATAGACTTCAAAGCAAATATGATTTGATACAAACAACTAAATGTTTTATTATAACATAACAAATTTCACAATCACATTCTGAAAATCTACTCTGCATCACAAATTGAACTATGAATCAAGACTTGGCATGCCAATGCAGTTTTCAGTGAAATACACTAGACTGAGAGCAAGCTACCGTGAAATGAACAGAGTGTTAACATAGTGTTCTAGAGTAATCTAAACAACCATAGAATCGTAGAATCACTTAGGTTGGAAAAGATCTTTGAGATCATCAAGTCCAACTGTTTACCCAGGACTGCCAAGTCCGCCACTAAACCATGTCTCTAAGCACCGCATCTATGTGTTTTTTGAACACTTCCAGATACAGTGATTCCACCACCTCCCTGGGCAGCCTGTGCCTTCAGGTGCCTTCACCACCCTCTCACTGAAGTATTTTTTCATAATATCCAATCTAAAACCTCCCCTGACACAGCTTAAGGGCATTTCCTCTTGTTCTGTCCCTTGTTATCAGGAAGAAAAGACTTATACCCCACCTGCCTACAGCCTTTCAGGTAGTTGTAAAGAGCAATAAGGTCCCCCCCCAAGCCTCCTTTTCTCCAGACTAAACAACCCCAGTTCCCTCAGCTGCTCCTCACAAGCCTTGTGCTCCAGACCCTTCCCCAGCTCCGTTGCCCGTCTCTGGACACGCTCCAGCACCTCAATGTCCCTCTTGTAGTGAGGGGCCCAAAACTGAACACAGGATTTGAGGTGCAGCCTCACCAGTGCTGAGTGCAGGGGGACAGTCACTGCCCTGGTCCTGCTGGCCGCACTGTTTTGGATACAGGCCAGGATGCTGCTGGCCATCTTGGCCACCTGGGCATGCTGCCAGCTCATGTTCAGCTGTCCCATTCACCATCCCTCCTTAGGCTCAGCCACCCAGCCAGCTTTTTACCCAGCAAACACTATACCCATCCAAGCCATGAGCAGCCAGTTTCTCCAGGAGAATGCTGTGGAAGGCAGTGTCAAAAGCTTTACTAAAGTCTAGGTAGGCATCATCCACAGCCTTTCCCTCATCCACTAGGTGGGTCATCTTGCTGTAGAAGGAGATCAGGTTTCTCAAGCAGGATCTGCCTTTCATAAATCCACATTGGCTGGGCCTGATTCCCTGGTTGTCCTGCATGTGCCATATGATGGCATTCAGGATGATCTGCTCCATAACCTTCCCTGGCACCAAGGTCAGGCTGACAGGCTTTTAGTTCCCCAGATCCTCCTTTCAGCCCTTCTTGTAGATGGGCATCACACTGGCTGACCTCCAGTCTTTTGGGACCTCCCCAGTTAGCCAGGACTGTTGATAAATGATGGAGAGTGGCTTGGTGAGTTCTTTTGCCAGCTCCCTTGGTACCCTTGGGTAGATCTCATCTGGCCCCATAGATTTATGCATGTCCAAGTGCAGTGGCAGGTCACTAACTATTTCCTCCTGGATATGGAACTTCATTCTGCTCATCCTTGTCCCTGTCTTCCAGTTCAGGAGGCTGAGTACCCAGAGGGTAACTAGTCTTGCTATTAGAGACCAAGGCAAAGAAAGCATTGAGTACCTCAGCCTTTTCCTCGTCCCTTGTGGCAATGTTCCCTGCTGCATCCAGTAAAGGATGGAGATTACCCTTGGCCCTCCTTTTGTTTCTAATGTATTTGTAAAAACATTTTTTATTATCTTTTATGGCAGTGGCCAGCTTGAGTTCTAGCTGGGCTTTTGCCTTTGTAATCTTCTCCCTGCATAACCTTGCAACATCCTTATAGTCCTCCAGAGTTGCCTGCCCCTTCTCCCAAAGGATGTAAATTCTTTTTTCCCTGAGTTCCAGCCAAAGCTCTCTGTTCAGCCAGGTCAGTCTTCTTCCCCACTGGCTCATGGGGATGGCCTGTTCCTGCACCTTTAGGACTTCCTTCCTGAAGAGTGCCCAGCCTTCCTGGACCTCTTGGCCCTTCAGGACTGTCTCCCAAGGGACTCTGCTGACCAGACTCCTAAACAGGCCAAAGTCTTCCCCCCAGAAGTCCAAGGTAGCAGTTCTGCTGACCTCCCTCCTTACTTCTCTAAGAATCAAAAACTCTATCACCTCATGATCACTATGCCCAAGATGTCCTCCAGTCACCACATCACCTACCAGTCCTTCTCTGTTTGTAAACAGCAGGTCCAGCAGGGCATCTCTCCTGGTTGGCTCACTCACCAGCTGTGTCAGGAAGTTATTTTCCACACACTCCAGGAACCTCCTAGACTGTTTCCCCTCTGCTGTGTTGTATTTCCAGTGGACATCCAGTAAGTTGAATTCCCCCATGAGAACAAGGGCTAGCGATCATGACACTTCTCCCAGCTGTCTGTAGAATATTTAATCTGCCTCTTCATCCTGGTTGGGTGGTCTATAATGTAGTTCCACCAGGATATCCACCTTGTTGGCCTTCCCCTCATTCTTGCCCATAAACATTCAACCTTGTTATTACCATCATTAAGCTCTGGGCAATCAAAACACTCCCTGACACACCTCTCCTTCCTTGCTTATCCCTTCTGAAAAGTTTGTAGTTTTTCCATTGCAGCACTGCAGGCACGCAAGTCAACCCACCATGTTTCCATGATGGTGACTATATCATAGTCTTCCTGCTGCATGACGGCTCCCAGCTCCTCCTGTTTGTTGCACACGCTTCAGGCATTAGCAGAGATGCACTTTACTTGTGGTATTGATCTCGCTTTCAACACTGGCATGCCACCTCTGCGCTCATCTCTAGCGAGCCTGGTTTTATTCCCTTCCCCCTTCAAATCTGGTTTAAAGCTCTCCCAATGAGTCCTACTAACTCCAGACCTAGAATCCTTTTCCCCCTTTGAGACAGGTGAACCCTGTCTGTTGCCAGCAGGCCTGGTGACGTGTAAACTGACCCATGATCAAAAAACCCAAAATTCAGCCAGGCCTGGCTCCAGGTATTGATCTGTGTGATCTCCCAATTACATGTACTATCACTCCCCATGACTGGCAGGACTTGTGCTCGTGATCCCTCAACCAGTCACCCCAAGGCCCTGAGTCCTCTCTTGATTGCCCTCGGACTTCTTGCTGTTTGGACTGCACCATTGCCCACTTGGAAAACCAGTAATGGATAATAATCAGAAGGCTGTACCAGACAAGGGAATTTTCTAATAACATCCCTTACCCGGGACCCCAGGGAGGCAACAGACTTCCCTGTGGGTTGGGTCCAGTCAATGTATCAGGCACTCTGTTCCTCTCAGAGTGGAGTCACCCATGGCAACCACCTTTTTTTGTGTTAGCAGAGCTGGTCATGATGTGTGGGGTTGACTGACTCTCCCTAGACAACTCCTCCAACCTGGACAAAACCTCCTCCAACCAAATGGCATTCAGTGCAGATTAGATGTCCATATTCCAAAATGCTTTCAGAAGTACCACTGGTGAGTCAGAAATACAAATTACTTAAGGACCCCTCTGTGATTTACCTTGGTATATAGTCATGTCCATCCAGCCAAATCCTTCTTGCTGATAGCCATTCATATCATCTGTGAAGGGATACCCAGCTTGTTGGGTTGCCTCCAGGAATGCATGATGAAGAGGATGGTTTGTTTTCCCTCTTGACACATACAGGGGTCCATTTCCACCTCTGTACTGATCTGGCCCCAGTTCATGTGTCTGTGCCTTCTTAAAATAGGGCAAGCAATGTTCATAGTCCCATCCTATAGCCCCTTCCCTGCTCCATCGGTTATAATCTTCTGCATGCCCACGAATGTATACCATAGCATTGAGAGAAGAGGAACCACCCCACACTCTTCCACGGGGCCAGTACATAACTCGGTTATCCATATGCTTTTGTGATGTTGTGTGGTAATACCAGTTATATTTCTCATCACAGAGGTTGTATGTTAATGCAGCAGGCATATGAATCTTCCACATCAGTCTTTTACTACCTAGAAGGGTATCTTTAGGGCCTGCTTCCAAAAGTAGTACTGTACTGAGAGGGTCTTCAGTCAGCCTGTTGGCTAATACACACCCTGCTGATCCAGCTCCAACAATGACATAATTATAAGAGTTTGCCTTTTCAGAACTAAGTTGAGATAATGCACGTGAAATTTTGAATTGTTGTTCATTGATGCCCAATATGTTCTTTAATATGTGTGCTTTAAACAGATTTCCTGTTATTTTGTGCATCTGATTCACAGGACTGCAACATTTAACTCCTTTAATTAAGTATGACATCTTCACTGATAGTATCACTCTTGTAGAATTTCTAATAAAAATCCAGTTTTACCCTAGAAAAACAAACAAACAAAAATCCTAATTAAGATGTAAGCATTAACACAGTGCGCAAACTCTAAAATGTCAGTCATTTTCAGGTAAACCTGGTACACTTTACCCATTCTCACTGTCCAAAAGGTTAACAAGAATGCCAATAAACAAATAAACATCTGCTTTCAAACTTGCTCTCTTATTATTCTTTTAATGCAGTCTATGCACCAGTCAAGTGGCATACTGTTTTGTATTACATGCAATCTGATTTTGATTTGCTTCTAGTTCCTGATACATGAAGCTCATTTTCAAGTATTTGCCCAAACCATGAATCTTACTTACCTTGTAGTCTCTCTTCAACTGCCTCTAGTAGGTAAGAATTTAAGAAAAACAACAAATGCACAAACTTCTAAGCCAATTCACAGCAATGGAAATGAGGAGTATGCACACTGTACCTTCTGCCAGACCAAATCTAGGACAATGTCTCTCCAAAACAAACGTGTAACATTGAAATTAATTTTCAGCTATCCCAAAGGTGAAAAACTGCTAGGTTTTGAGGCCTGTCTCTTAAAATAGGCAAAGGCAAAATCTGTTTATTTGTGACTTCGTACCTTATTACTAGACCCAGATCCTCCAGGAGTGCTCTGACTACAGTTGCGGTCTAACACCACCAGATCCTTAGGCTGAGTAGGAATGGCAATTTTTTTACCTTCAGAAAAGCCAGTGAGCCTTGCAAGCAGCATAGTTTTAGCTGTGTTGCACAGGTTCAGGTGCTAAATGCAGGACCTCAGTTTGAAATGCGTTTCTCTTGCTCTTTCCTCTTGAAACCATTCCTCTTGGTATAAACAATTAGTGAAAACAGATATCCTTGGGCTGTAAATAGTATTTCTCCCTGGTCCATGGCTTCTGTCTAAGCTGTTGCCCTGGGTTCTAGAGATGGCAACCTATCCAGAGGCTGTTACACTGTAACGCACTGCCCATCTGAAAGACATTAAGAAAGCTTTTTCCTGGAAATATATTGAATACTGTATTGTGTTTGTGAAATCTAATTTTTCAGAAATTAATTACATTGTTAAAGTTGATTTTCACACATTCAAGTTTCATATGCCTGTTTTTTTCACTAAAATAAAACATGCCTTAATGAGTCACTGAAATAACCAGCTTTTTTCTTACTACAAGGTGGAACAGAACTGTACTGATTGTCTTGGGTGAAACTCTGCAATGTAAAGTTTGTGAGAGCATACACAAACCCTTAAGGCCCAACTCTGTAACAAAATTAGGTGCAGGATGCTGATAAACATTAAAATTCTTCCACATACAACTATATTTATTTACAATTTGATGTACAATCTCATATGCAAAAGTGTTTTGGGGTTTTTTTCCTCTCTGGAAAAGCACGGGAAGAAGGATACATTTCTTTCTCTTTTTAGGAAAACTTGTAATAGGCTGTATAAACCCTCAAACTTCTGGAAAACAAACAACAAACCATGGAGAACAGTTTGTTAAAAAAATAATAAAAAAAAGATGCCAGGGATGGGTCTGACCCCAGAGTTCACACAGCTGATTCTCACACGGCTAATTCAAAACTGATCCCAGGTGAAAGTTGGAGGGTTGTCTTTTACAGGTGGAGACTATTAAAGGATTCTTTCCTGGAAGAGAAGGTTTGGCAATTTCATGCAACACGGCAGAGAAAGATGCAAAGGTAGAGATATTTTTGTCTGTTTTCTGTTTTGTTTGGGATGAAGAGGGCTACCATTCCGAAGCACTTATGTTTATTCTGCAGGACTGGTGGGTAACAGGACTTTTATTGTTTCAGGAACAACAGATTGCTGATGGGGTTAATAGAATATGGGCCTGGGCCTTAATAATCTGGGAAAGATACTTTGTCCCTATGTGTGTTGTTTCTGTTTTTCTGGTAGAGATGCACCATAATGAGGTGAAGTGATTAGCTTTACACCTGAGGTAGTAAACCCTCAGACTTGGTTCTGACAGATGGTCAACATTAATTATTTAAATAGGTAGGGGTCACACACTCTGGAACGAGTATTGGCTGGCTTATTTTGGCATGGGATCTGCAATGCCATCAAGTATCACTGTACCTCCTCACCAGGGTGCTGGTTGTTAAGCTTACAACCTACCTAGCTCTTGGTGTAGAGGGTAGGTTCTGCAGAATCCCTGGAATCATGTTCAGTCAGGGACTGACTGACTCTGATAACGCTGGAGGCTGTAGTTCTACAGTTTGCTACAGCATAAGTAGTGGCTACTGGGCTCCTGAAAATACTATCGCAAGTGACACTCCAAAGGCAGTATTGATATTATAGTACTAAGTGTTTTTGTCTTGCTCTGTGATAGAATCCTAACACTGCAGTCTAAACCCTTTAAAAAGCTGATTTGTTAAGAGCCTCTCACATGTGCAGGCTTTGAGACTCGCAGAACACAGTTCAACCTTGTATCAAGAACTGAGATCATGAAGTCCTGAAATTAGAACATGATGATACTTCTCTCTAAAATAATCTGCGTAGTTCTATGAGCATGTATGGGTTTATCACAGTTCAAGTTCTCCTACAGAAGTCTTGTGGAATTTTGCAGGAATCCCTCTTTGAACAAGAGAGCATCAATCTAATGCATCTTTTGTGTTCAGCTTATCCCTTAGTTTTATCTGGGTTTTTTGCGAGAGAGTATTTAGAACTTGTGCAGTGTTCCTAAGAACTGAAAACGACAAGAATGTACTTTTTCCAGTAAATGGAAAAAATAAAATTGTTATCCTCATAGGTAGTTATCTGAGGCTCTGAGATGTGCTGGGGAAACTGACCCAGTTTACCTAGTAGGGAATTATAGTTTTATGATCAGCTCTATTAAATATTGTAGTGGCTATGTTAAAACAAAGTATGTAGAAATAGGGAGGTTTCCACAACACGGTTCTATTGGAATGCTCTTTACTTACCAACAAGAAAAAATTGTCTTTAGGGCCTTACTGGATATTACTGCATGTCTTTATTTGCATTCTCACATACCATGACTTCTATATGAACATGTAGTAAGATGCTCTTCAGGAATCAGTGAACCAACTTGCAGAAATGAATATAGCAACATAAACCACATTCATTGTATTGCACTAAAGCTTCAAAATTGGGTGCTCATTTTAAAGATGTATGTGTTTACAGATACTATTACTAGTAACCAGGGCCTATAGACAGGGGTCTTACAAGAGCGAGGAGAGCAGGAGCATCTCGGCAGGAAAATTCTGTTCCTACAATATAATAATACATCTAATGGTACACCAGGTAGCTAGAAGTGTGCAGTGGAGTTCTGAAGTTAGGTGTTTGGGACTCTGCATCATTGTAACACATTTCTGAATGCAGTATCAGGCTTGTATGAAAAATAAACCCTGACATAACCCATGGGTACTTAACATTGCAACTCTGCAGAGGTTGATTTGGATTCACAAGTGAAAGCAGATTTCTGTAAAGGACAGTGAAGCTGTGAAAGGTGGAAAATGTGTTACTTGACTACTTTTTTTTTTTTTTTTAAGGAAGGGGGAGGCAAAAAGGAGAGAAAGATATGCAAGAGGCTGTGTAGGGCATCTAAGGAATAAATTGTCTTGCACTCTCTGTAAGAAAGCTAAGCAAAAGTGCTAGGATTCAGCCCAGGGACCTTACTTCTAGACTTCTGGAACTAAAGGGCTCACAGTCCACAACAAACAGAGGAATGCAGGTATCCTGCATGTGTAGCAGGGGACATATTGAAAAATGGACGGTAATGAAATGGTTCTGTATGTAGATGAGGTGGCTAATCTATAAAAGTTACAGGGCATTGTGCATCATTTCTGTTAACCTGTCAGAGTTGTCCTGTTCTTTGATAAAACTGGAAATAAGTCATCAAAAATCAAAAAGCCTAGAAGGCTGAATTACCAGCCAAGAGAGCTAAATCTAATGCTCCTTTTAAGTAACTGTAGTAATATTTTGAATCTACTCCACCAGATTTCTCAGATTTGTGATTAGATGTGAACTCATGTTTTTCTTTGCGCTTTTTTTTTTGTTTGTTTACATCAAATGGAACATGACTGGTTAACTTTTGAGACAATTTTTATCTTGCAATGAGAGAGTTGGGAGCAAAGTCAGTCAACAGTGTCTGGTCATAATATCCAGGTGACTTTTGAGAATCAGTGTGCAGGTGATTCACAAATTTCTGTGCTTTTAACCTTTTGACCTCTGAAGTGCAGAGGTCAAAACCCAAGCCAGTCCGATTTAATTTAAATCCCACATAAACAGTTGGATTGGATGGATTAAAACACTAGTTTCAAAGCACCATTCCTTTTGTCGTATTGGTCCACACCCACTCCCATACGGTCCTCCTGCACAAGCGCTATCCTACTCCTCTAACCGATCCTGAAACAAAGAGGAGAGGGTCACTGTGGCTGAAGCTTTACTCCCGGTCCTATTTTGCCAGGGGCAAAACAAGATGCTCTCTGGCAGTTGTCAATAGCCCCTCTCCCCGGGGTGTCCGGCAGCAGGGACAGTGCACGGCGCAGCGGGGCGCGGGGGCCTTGGCCGCACACCTGCCCGCGCCGGCAGATCCTGTCAGGCCCAGGTATGAGGCAGAAGGAACGGCTCAGGTAAAACCTGCTCTTGTCGCCCCTGCAGACTGTACACAAGTTTATTTGGACTCATTTTCTCCTCGGCCTTGCTAGTAAGGAAGTTCATTCCCTCACAGCAGCTTTGTGGTAAGTTAATTTCCACGGCTGAAGTTGTCCGAGCCTACTTACCTCAGCGTTCCTCCCTTCCAGAACGAACAGCTGTGCCGGCCTAGAGCATCAGGCACCCCCGCTCTGGCGTTGCCCGCAGCGGCTCTAGCACCGCACAACGGCCGGGAGCGGGGCCGGTTCCCGCCCAGCCGCCCCGGACCGGCCCCTCCGCAGCACGGGGCGCCCGCCTCCCGCGCCTCTTCCCTCCCGGCCGCGGGCCCGCTGCCCCTGAGCGGGAAGGGCCGGCCCCGGCGGGGGGAGAGGTCCGCGGGGGAGGCAGGGAGGGGGGCGGGTGGAACTTCCTGCAGGAACGCAGCCTTTGGCCTCTCTGACGGGTGTCTCGGGGCGACTTCGTGCCGTTTCGAAACGGGCCGGGGTGGCGGCGGGCCGAAGTCCGCTGCCCGCCCGCTCCCGCACGGCGGCCGGGACGGGGCCCGCGGGCTGCCAGAGCGGGGCAAGCGGCGCCGCAGGCCCAGCCCCGGCGCTGAGCCGCCCCTTCCTGGGGGCGCCCTAACTTTTCCACCCAGCCTTCGAGTGGGGTAGGCAAAAGACTTTTTTTTTTTTTTTTTTTTTTTTTCTCCTTAAAGCAAACGCGTTCCACAGCGCTGCCGCCCCGGCTGAGCCAGCGGCAGAAGCGCGGGGCTCTGACGCGGCCCCAGGCCGTGAGGGGGCGCCGGGGCCCGCCGCTGCCCCCCGGTCACCGTATGGCGCCGTGCCCGAGCGCTGCCTTCCGAAGCCGAGCTGGAATTCGCAGTTCAAGGCGTTCGTTGCGGTCCTTACCTGCGTGTTTCCAGGGGCACGCGTTGGTCTGGAAGTGAGCAAACAGCGAAGTGATTTGTCCCACCGCGTCAGTCTGCCTGAACTCGCTCATTGCCTCAGCAATGGGGACTAGTCGCTTTTAGTAGTCATGAATAAGTCTGCATCCAACAGTAATTCTAAACAGCATCCCACCGGCTAGCTAAAAGTGCTAAAAATAATACAGGTCCTTTGTCACGTAACTTACTTTTTGTATTGGCTTTGTTCTCTAAGCATCCTCTGTATATCCTATTTCACTGCACGTTCGTTATAGGCTAAACTGTATTAAAGAGCGGTGGTGGGAGGAGATCCCTTAAAATTCCTTGGGAAATGGCCAAGGATCAGTGTTGTGTGAGGAGTCGGTGCTGCTGCTCTTATGGGCTGCTGGGGGATGGACCCAAGAGCCTTGTTTTCCCTTTCAGAATGCCCAAGGTAGGATAACGATGATATAATGAAGCCTCATCTATTGTTGTGAGAGCTTACGCTTTCTCCATGCATCTTGTAATGACAATAGCCTCTGCTACAATGTCTTTGATATTGCTTGTAGATGCTGATTATTTTCTCCAGTCCTTCCCTTTCACTCTGCTTGGACTGTGTTTGATGATTAATAATTTGCTGGGATAATTACTTGTTGCTGTTTTTGTTCTTAGTTAGATAAGCAGAAAATAATTGACAGTCTCTGGATGGTTGGTTATTCATACTTGGGCACCAAACTGAACTTGTGAATAATTATTCACTAATGGAAAAGGGTAATTGTCCTCTGTGGAACTATGAGTAAATGTGTAGTGGATATAAGTGGTCTTTAATCTTCATGGTGATTAGGAATGCTTGAAACCAAGCTGATGGGTCTTTGCAGTGTTTCAATAATTTTGTCCAACTTTGATGCTTTTATTCAGTAAGCAAATAAGAAGTCTAAAGAAAACATGCATTCAGTGTGTATAAAAATATACAAAATACTTAAATGTATATATTGCATGCCTATTAATATAAGATCTATTTCTTCTCAGTGAATAGTGGGGTTTTGATCTCTTGATTGTATAGCACCAGCTGCTGTGGAGTCCTAGTCCTGGTCCCTGGCAAGGCCTCTTAAGCACTCTGACAATGCTAATAAGAATCAATAATTATGTTTTGTTTCCTACAGAAAAAAAGTATGTTAATCTATTGATTCCTTCAATCTCAGTGATTTCTGTTCATAAAATGTAGCTGAAGCGAGACCTAAATATGTAGGCTGAATTACTTGTGTGCAAGAAAGAAAAACCTGAGGTGAACTTCTGTGTAGTCTAGTACAGTAATCATAATTACAAGTATTAAATATCAGTTATAATATTCAAAACACTTTAGTTTCACTAATTATAACTATAGTTTCACTATACACCAGCCATATAATTAAAAGTATCCAGCAGTTACAGTAAGGGTGGTTAGAAATAGTTGTTAGTATCACCTGCTTAAATAGCCATTCTCTCATGGAGGAATTATCTGCTGGGACTGTAGGATTTTGCCCCCCACCCCATCCCAGCTCTTCAGTGTTCCTTCTTCCTGGTGCCCAATGACTTCTCTTTTGATGATGTTAGCTTAAAAAAAAAAAAAAAAAAAAGTTTTACAAAGCAGCAGAGTAATTTCCACGCTTAAGCAGGGGCAGACCTGTAGCACAAAATTCTGCCTATGTTCTCTGTTTTGAACATGAAAAAAGGGAGGAGTTTCCCACTTCCTTGCAAGGGCTTCTCCTGCAGGTGTCCAGTATTTCATGGGTTTGTTGTCAATTTCTACAAATATGTGATGCTACCTTGTCCTTAGCTACTCAGAGGATTGCCCCTGCTGTCCTTGGCTCAGGGAACTAACTTCTGAACTTTTCTAGCACTTTGTCCCATCATTATGATCTGAATCTTTTTAGTTGTCTTCTGTTGCTTTTCTCCAGTACTGTCATCACCCATTTCCTGTCATGCAGTGCTCTGTGGCACGCTGACTCTTTTTTATTATTTATTTTTTAACAGGGTCTTCATCATTCCTTTCAGTTTCATTTTTCTAGAACTGCCCTGTTTGGATCTTCCAAACTAGCATGGAGACAGGGCTTCTGTCTTGTTGAGTCAATCAAAATTGTAAGCATACCTCAGAAGATATATACCATCCTCCTTCAGCCATATTTACAGTAGAAGAAAAATATATCCATTTTTAGTCAGGTTATTTGGTAAGAAATTTCCATGAGACATGCTAAAAAAATGCCCCTGTATGACCAGAGTAAGTATAAGGAAGGCTACAAATAGATGCATGTGTCCGCATGCAAGGCCTATATGTGGTTGATGTGGTCTTGACCCGATTGTACAAAATTTAAGGCTCTGTGCCTAATTGTTTGAATCATGTCACTTGGCACGCTGACCACATATGGCATGGACCTATATGTTACTGGTCACTCATAGGTATATCCTACTACTCAATGGCACAAGTAGGGACACAGCGCAAGACTTGAGCTTTAGGGTTTGTGTCTACTTGCATTTGAACAGTTTGACTTGAGCAAGTCTCTGAGAAAGTTGCTCAATGTCTCTCCCTCAATTCTTCATTTGTACTTGGGGCTTAAATATTAACAAATATGTTCCCTAAGCTGTTCTTGGTGAACTGCTCAAATACGGTTGCAGCGATAATGTAAACTTAAAAATAAATAGGATCCTTCTATAGCAGTTAATACTGTTTTTCTCCATTGTTCTCACAAAATAGGTAATAATCGCTTTCACAAAGTACAGTTAATAGTGGCGTTTTTGTCATCTGTTAAACCTCGAAAAGTGACTGTAGTACCTAAATATTTCTATAAAGCACTTTAACATCCCTTACAATGAAAAGTACATATAAACATAAAATACAATAGTATTCTTACATTGATTTTTGTAATGTAGTCTTTTAAAGAGACACTTAAAATTTCATTTCATTAAATGCATTATGTATAACTACTGTTAGGAGTACAGCTGCATCCTTGAATTTGCATTTCAGTTGAGAGCAGGAGTTGATGTTTAACACTTTTTGCTAAATATTTGTAGGAATAGCTATGTAAAACCAAGTGTCACTGGCAGTCACTGTGCAATTCAAGATATGCATTACAATAGAGGGAAGTGATTTTTGTAAGCAGTAATAGCTGCTGCCTTTCTAACATTAGTCCTAACTACTTTTAAAGAGTCGGACTGCTATGTTTAGACAGTATTAATAAACTTACATTTATATCCTGAAAAAGCTGCACTGTTTGTTATCTAGGAAGCCATTAATATTCCTGCTTTAATGGTTGGATTACAGAATTCTGAAGGATACTTTATTACACTGTTGTAGCAGAAGGTAGAGGTTTATAGCACATATTTGGCTGTAAAACTGAAAACAGTATCGAAGGAAATTAAACTGTAAGTTGTCTTTCTCTGCCTTATTCAACAAACTGGCTGTCGTGTGAACTATATGAATTCTTATTTCTCAGTTCTGATAACAGGGCATGGATTTTTCTCTTACATCTTTTCTTACACTGGATTAATTTAGTTTACTTCAGTGGAATCAATACCTCATTTCATCAACATGAGAATCAAAATACTGCTGGAGATAATAGAAAGCCTTAATGGAAAGCTTTATTTACAGAGATAAAAAAAAGCAATCTAAAATGTGCTTAGTTCCTGTAACTGTATTAATAGGAACATAGGTGATTACTGTGAAGTGAACAATCCTTAAAAGAAAAATGTTTAAAATAACACATGCAAACTGAGTAAAGCTAACCACGTACGATAAGAGATGCTAATAAGCATCTGATATGGTGGTCTTTCTGTTCAGTTTTAGTCAAAAAGATGCATGGCCTGGTTTTGCTTTAGAAGGTCATTGATAAACACTGTTGCAGAAGCCAAGCATATAAGTAGTGGTGAGGTGAAAGAAGCGTTTGTTGTGTTGTATATTGTCTTCTGCTCAAAAACCTGGAGAGCAAACCTAAAATGCTGAAGTAAAAGCTGTGATAAATATTTAGGAAGTGATAAAGATTCAAGAAGTGATAAAGATTCCAGCCTCCAGCTGAGGACTGGAAATACTTTCTTTACAGCTTCCTAATTCACTAAGGGATTCATTGAGGATCGGGGCAAGAGTTTAGACTTGTTAATCTGATAAAAATATGAACAGGGAGAGAACAATCTGTAAGGGGTTTTAATACCTCATAAAAAAACAGATCTCGCCATTTTCTTTCCCAAGTCTCCTTCAACAGTAGGTTTTGGTGTGTAATAAAATCAGATCAAGCAGTCTCACTGCAGAGAAGGCTCCTGTGTGGATTTATAGAAGTAGTGGATATTCCTTGAGATTTAGGAAGGACTGCTGTTTTACTTGCACATAATTTTGCTCACAGCAAAAGTTCTTTCATTTTAATTTGAATACACAGTCAGGTTGAGCAATTATTTTGCAAGCCTTTAATGTTCACATAATTCAGCAAGGAAGTCCTTGAAGACCTAACAAAGGTGGCCTCAGGCTAGTTTTTCTAATCCCCAAAAGCCACAGAACAGCAGTTGTCCCCTGGACAAGGTTTCAGTTTTCTTCAAGCTTTTTATTTTCCGGTAACTTGTGGGTACTTGTTCTTGGTCCAAATGCCTTATAATCATGCAGCAGTTTTTTTAGTTCTGTTCAGACAGCCAGTGTCTGGAGAACTGAGATTCATGTGCAGATAAAATACAGTATTCAACTTTTATAGTCCATGGAGCTGAGTAATTTTTGTTTGTCCTTCAATGAAAAGAGCAGATTCAAACCTCAAAAATCTAACAATTGAAGTTAGCTTTACTAAATTGTAAGCAATGTAAAACTTTTAAAAAATATTTGGTTTACATTTATCAAATGGGTTTACAATTTTTTACTTACCATAATAATACCAATATAAATAACTAAGCACAATATTTAAATTAATTCTCTAATTGAATAAAATTTCTTGTTTGAAATGAAAAAATATTTTTGCTTTTTTTGGAACTACCAGTAAGTTAAAATACTGTTCCATAGGTCTACAGCTTATGCAAATATCTAAACTTACAGTTTTTTTGCAGTAATTTCTGAAATGGTGCTCATCAGCTTGACCTTGTCTATTGTTTCAGTTTAACATGAAAGCTTGTTCTGTTGGTGATGGAATTTTCTCCAGTTTCATTTTATTTTCTTTTCTTCTGTATTCCTTTATGTAAGAAATGTAAGGAATATCAAGTCATATCTTTTGCAAGTCTTCTAAATGGCAAAATGCAAGATCTACATGCTTAAAAAGAAATAGTGAAAAAGAGGGCTTAAACTGTAGCAATATTAACTCCAAAACATTAATTTGTTGTCATTGTTAAAGAGAGTGGGAAATACAGAGGTTTTAACCATTAGGCTAAGATGACTCTCAACCCCTTGACGTAACGTTTTTTTCTGTTAATGTTCTGTAATTGCACCATTTGCCTGGTATACAGACACGATATTTTAACGTAGAGATCAGAGTTAAAAACGAACAATCCACATCTGTATTCGTTCAAGAAAGGAAATATATGTAAAGATCAGACTTTCCAGGAAGCAGGCTGATTATCAGCCCATTATTTTCATGATTAATGTTGAAAAAAAATGTTGGGATTAAAAATGGATACCTGTAATTGCCAGTTGTACTCCACTGCTTTCTGCATCAGCACTATTAGCTTTCAGAGAAGGCGACAAAATGGTAAAAATTTTAAATTATTCCATTTTTTCTATCCAATCCCCTGTTCACCAAGGCTTAAGCAGTTATAGCAGCATTAAGCATATCAGGGAGTTCTGTATTTTGCTGTCACCTGTGTGTTTCGCTCCACATTGGAAGTTACTTCCGTATTTACTTTCAGCCCAGATGCATTAGGTTTTTCTTGTGGTGCTTTGAAAATTTGCTGATGGGGAGAAGCACTGAGATATAAATTGCCTGGGAAGAAAAAAAAGGATAATCAAAAAGTCTTGGCAAACAGCTTAGGCTAGGAGTGATTCGTAGTGGAGTTGGGTTTGGGAAGTAAAAGTAATTCTACTTAGACTGTAGAGATTGTATTCTTTCTGTCAGTAGAGATGAGTCTGCTGGATTTGGTACTGAGCAGCTGTCATGGTGAGTGACAAGCTAAACTGGCAAGTTATAAGAAGGGGAAATCATCTTCCTCTTCTTCCTGTCTGTTCTTCATCAAAAGCAAATGAACAGTTTCTTATGCTGACTTGAAGACATCAAAGAAACTGATTCTTCATGCACTAGAAGAAAAACGGGTGCTGCTCTAGCTACAGTTGGGTGACTTCTATTCCTGTAATGGGCTTGGATCCATAGCTGCTATGCTCAGCTTTACTAATCAGATTTCTTTCCTTTAAAATTGTAGGAGAAGCCACTCACCTTAGCAAGAGTGCATTTGTCCTAAAGGATTTATTGTGAAGAAGGAAACTTGCTGAGTTCAAAGTCAGTACTTGGTATTATCGGGTTAGCCTCTCGCTCAATGGTGTTTGACTCCAAGACAAACAAGTCTCAAATGTTGGTAGCAATCCATGTTTTAAACATGATAATCCATCTTTTTATATGAAGGGTGTCAGCTTTTTTTCTGAAGAATAGGATGATAGTGTAGAGCCAAAGCAATAACTCCTACATGTTACAGGAGAAGATCCCTTAGCACATAAAATGTCCAGTTTTGATACAGTCTTCCTCTCTTTTATGATCTGTCCTTGTGGTCCAGATACATTTTTTTTTATAAGTACTACACAAATATAAAATAATAGTCTGTTTTCAAAGATGTGCACCTTATTTGCAGTCTCAAGGGTTTGAAGAAGCACCTAGATCTACCTTTATTCTTTTAAGTTCTGTGCTGGAGCCTAAGCCCCATTAAAAAAAAAACAAAAACCCCAAACTAAAAAACAAGCTATCCAGAAGCTATGGTGTAACTGCTGAGCGGTGACTGTGGCTTGTCATGCTATTTACCGTGATCTTGTTATTTTGTTCTCCCTTTGTCCATTTGTTACCTGTGAGCACACTCACATAATTCTGGCTCAGGAATTTGCTATAAATTAATTTAATAACTTAATGTCACTTTCTGAGAGAAAACTAAGTTATTGTGCCTTTAGCTAGAAAACCCCCATCATAAACAACTCCCTCTCCCCACAACAAAACAACCCAAACATCAAACAATATGGATTTTTCTTTTTTGTTGGTATGTGTATGTTTGCTGCAAGAAGAAATTGGCCATATAAGAAGATAGAAAATCTAATTAGACACATGTGCAAAACACATGAAAAAATAAATTCTCCTTTTATGTTTTAATAGCTTAAGGGGATACCTGTAACTAGAGGAAATGGAAAATGTGATTTCTGTCTTCAAATTAATGTTATTTCTCTAAAGCTGGGATTTTGACTATACTAAAAATCACAGAGAATACTGTCTTTATGCAGGTATGACTGCTCAGCCTGTGCATTTAAAAAAATAACATTATTTCTGTGTGTGGCTTAGAAACAGGTATGTACAAATAGAAAGTTTTTTTTTTTAAATCCAATTTCCAGTCTGATTGCTAAAATAATCTAAAAGTAGTGTACTTTGTTTACATACATAGAACTTGTGTTGCACTGTCCTTTAAATTTTCTCTCTCTTTCTTGCTGTTTCCCTGATAAAATGGATTCCAGTTAAATTTGTCTTTCGTATCTCAGTGCTCCCAGGAACCTACCTCCCTTCTCAGATGGATTTCTAGTTGCCTCCCAACTTCTTCCTGACAAACTCCCAGGATAAAGGGCATTGCTCAGTTCTGCAGGAGAAGAGTTCCATGTTTGTTGCTATCTTCTGGTCCATCCAAAGGAATGGTGGAATTCTGACAGTTTCAGCTCATTGCCTTGCCAGAAACCCAGGATTAGTTTGTGAGTCCCAGGAACTGCAAAATTCCATTTTGCAAAGTATGCATTTTGCATACTTTTTGAAAGTATGGCTTAGTTTCTTTGACAAGAAAAGTGTTCAGCTTATGATAATGAAAGAGGTATGTGTATACTGGTACGGAAAATGTCACGCAAACATGTGATCTACAAACTTATGCTAGTATTATTTATCTGTTTATATCTTTCAATTTTTATCAGTCACTACAACTTGAAACAATTTTAATCTAGCTAATCAAGAAATGGAATAAACATCAGGTAGTTTATTCTGTGATTTCCAGAGAGATTTTTCTGGGTGCAGGGGAGAATGGCTTTGTTCATAAATTAATATTGAAATTCAAAATTCAAAGTGTGATCCTGCCCCAGCACCAGGTAAACATGCAATGCAGAGACTGATGGACAGATGGGGATGTTAGCTATGATCAACCTATTTTAATTCCAGGCTGTATTTCTTCACACAGTTCTGCTCCTGAGTTGAGAAAGTGGTTGCAGTCATAAATGCACGAGATACTGCCATTGGGAGTAGGGCTTGTAGGCAAAAAGACTATGTTGAGAAAAAATAGCCAAGCTTTTGGGCATCAAATCTTTGTTAGAAACAAAAGCAGTGGATGTCAAAGCTAAGTACAAGTTGGGTAAAGTTTAGAGCCTAGGGAGGAGAGTGTCTTACTGGTACACTCACAAAAGATAAGGTAGGTGTTACTTGTGGAGTGCAGGGGACATAAAGGTAGCTTTATAGCCTGTGGACATGTAAGGAGCGAGAAATTATAATATTCTATAAAATTTTAGAGTCCCCTCTTCCCCAGCAGAATTATGAATTCTGGTTCCCAGATCTGGAACCACACTTGTTAGAATGTGAGATATACGGGATTTTCTGCCTTCGGTGGGCTTTTTTAAGGTCGGCAATGAAAAGATTAAAAATCACTTTTAGAGCTGCAAGGACAGACACGGTTTCAAAGACACAATGTAAGTGTACCTCTGAGTGGAGGGCAGAAAAGCAGAGAGTATTACTTGGATGTTTTGAGCTTTAATAACATGGAAGTTTTTTGCTTTAGAGTGACGAGCATGGCACAAACTGGATTAAAGAAACTGAGAAAGGTATTACAGTCCCTGGTGTTCTGTAAACAGGCCAAAGGATCAAGTACATGGCAAATTTAAAAATAGCTAAATTTTATTCAGAGAAATTGTCACAGAAACTTTCAGTGTTTAATACTCTATGAGGTGAAACAACTTTTATTTTCTATTGATCAGCAAATGTCATCTTTCCTTCTAGCCAGCATCAAAGACCTGACAGCCACAAAGATTTGTGTAACCTGCAAAGGAATTGTTGAATGTTTTCTGTATAATTGCATCAAATACACTGAAAAGTTTCAAAGACAAACTGCACTCAGTAATCAAAGAGTAAGAATATTTTTAAGTAGTTGTTTTCTTCACTTCTTTTAGTTTGGGAAGAAAAAGGTGGAGAATACAGAAGTGACATTTAAAAGTATGGAGTAAAAATTTCCCCTCTGCTGAAGTTAGTAAAGAGGGACCTAAGAAAGAAAAAAATAGTAATTTTATACTTCCTTCAGATCTTTAATGAAAGAGGGATTTGAGCCCTGTGTTTTGGGAGGCTGAGAACAAATCTATCTGAGAATTAGCTTGTTTCTTTTCCATAACTTCATCTCTCCTGTTCTCAAATGTTCTTAGAGCCAGGGTAACACAAGCCAGAAATACATGATCTGTTACTGGATTAACTGGGACAGAGGATGGTGTGATGGCAGACAACCGTCCTTCACTGTGGGCTAAAATGTTAATTATTTCATACAGGCTGCAAGCTATAGATGTGCATACACATAATAAGGAAACTGGCATTTGGTATCTTGTTCCTGTCTCTGAGTATGGATTTCTCTTTTCCTAAAAATCTATTTTTGTCCTTTCTAAGTGCACTTTCAAAGTAACTGTTAGCAGTTACTAATCTATATAAATTCTCCTCTGTTAAATCTGGTCCCATCAGGATTGTATATATATCTCTCTTTGTATTAAAAGCTTGAATTGAACTTTTCTTCATTTTTAGTTTAGTGGCAGATCCATTATATTGGATTCCCTGTAGAACTGAAAGAAAATATCTCATTCATGCTTATAAATCTACCCCCAACAAATATAAAGGAGGATTTTCTATCAAAATTATTTTTGCTAACTGCACCAGGTAATTTATCAAGCACTCTCTGCTAAATGATACTATTTTTTTTTTTAATCCAGGTTATTGCACAGATTTTCAGAAATGGGGTTTTCAATATCTTTTCAAATCTGTCTAGCACCCTATAGACACACAGTCATCAAAGCTGAGATAATAAGCAGAGCAGCCTGATAAACAGGACTTTTTGTTTCTTTTAATCTGCAGTAAGGTAATCACTGGTAAAGAAGCATTTGTTGCCATGTGAAAAACGACTAGGATTTTTTTACTTAATGCCTACTAATCACGAACACATTTTAAGCAGCTAGTGGAGTGTGTTTTGTGTTTTGAGGAGGTGGTGGTGAAAGTAAGGATGGTGTTAGAAAATAAGACAAAAACACTCTTCATAGAGCAGGAGCTAAACAAGCTAGTGCCTAATTTGAATTGTTCTTTCTAAAATATATTGTACTTGGGGATTAATTTATGCCTATTTTAATTTACTTTAGTGAAAATGCACACAGATCATACATTTGCTAAAATGTTAAATATCCATGTAAATTCACAGGCTGTAAAGATAATGAAATACAGCAAAAGCTGTATTGAAATGGGTAAGTTCTATCTACATATACAGACATCATACTGAAGGGGAAAAAATGACTTTCATTTTCATTTGTGAAAAGCATTTTGCAATGTAGTCTTTGCCCGAATATTGAATAGGGTCTAGGACCTACTTCTGAATCTTTCCCTATATCACACTTGTAGCCTTAAAATGGGAATTTAGAGAATTCTGTATCGGTTAATTTAGATAATACCACAGTTTAATCCGTGAATATGGCATTGAAAAATTTTCTTGGCTTCTCTGAGATGATGAATTTAGTCTAGGTACTGGTTGGTGCAGTATGACATGAACCCTCAGTGGATGAAACAAATTCCTTGCAGATTTGAGCATGCAGATGTGTCATTAATACAAAGTACTACTGTTGAAGTTTTAATGGGCTAGATGCTTTTACCATATACATGTATCATGTATATTCAGCAAATTTTCCCCTGTATGTTTGCAGAAGTCCTGGAAAATAAATGTTATACAGATATTTGAGTGTCAAAATGCTGTTAAGAAGCAGATGACTTTGGTCTTAATGACTTTATGTACACTGGCCTTGGCAAATTTTCCCTTTCATCTTCCTCCTCTTAAAAGTTGAATTTTTTTATGCTTAGTATACAGTAATGCTGCAGTTCAGGAGTTAAGTTATTTTGTAACTATTGCTCATGGTAAAACTCTAAACAAAAGGGAAGAGAGAACTGATGAGATGTCAGGCTGCAGGAGGAGGTGCATTCCAGAAACATGGGAGGAACTTGGAAGGAGCAGGTTCAGACTGATGTATCTGGTTTCTTTCAGAGTAGGGAAGACAAGTAAATTAGTCAACAGCTCTGTAGTTCTCAATGTGGTTATTATCCATTTTGCATTACGTTTTAGCCCAATTTCTCTTCCACATACAGACATTGGAAATGCTCATTTCAATAATTCATTAACTGAAGACAGCTTTTTCAGTTGTGCAAGACTTGTTGTAAAGTGATTGCTCTTTTTCTTTTAGAGATCCTCACAATCAATTCAGTTGGAAGATTTGTGTTTTCTTCTTGCTGCTCTACTTGTGATATTATGTATTAATTGCTGCGGTACCTTGCATCCTCACAGACTGAGGTAAGAGTTCTCACCTTTTTGAACTTTAGTTCTTGCTCTTTGTATTTTGCTGCAAGCATCCTTTTAGGTAAGATCACGTGAAAGAGACTACTTTTTAGGTATTATTGTAGTAGGACCCCTCTCAATTTTGTTTAGGAAACTCCAGATGTGGCTACATTAATGTTTTAGTTTAAATCAGTACCGCACCTTTGAAAGGAATTGCTCACTGGCCTCACTGTGGTTTGGTTCATATTGCAGGGTGGTTGAGGAGTGCAGCCTTGACTCTCTCAGATGAAATTAAACTGAAGATGTGCTCTAATGAATCTAACATAGGGGAGGAGAATTGGAAAAAGGTATAACTCGTGGTTTGAGATAAGAACAGTTTAATAATTGAAATTAAGTAAAATAGAATACCAGTAATAATAACAATTGTAATGGAAAGGGGAGGAAGGGAGAGAGGGAGGAATAAAACCCAAGGCAGACAAGTGATGCACGATACAATTGCTCACCACCCGCTGACCAATGCCCAGCCACTCCTTGAGCAGTGATCAGTGGTCCCCAGCCAACTCCCCCAGTTTATATGCCCAGCATGATGTTCTATGGTATGGAATATCACTTTGGCTTGTTCAGGTCAGCTGTCCTGGCTCTGCTCCCTGCCGGCTTCTTGCACACTTGCTCACTGGCAGAGCACGGGAAACTGAGAAATCCTTGACTTATCGAGTAAGCACTACTTAGCAACAACTAAAACATCAGTGTATTACCAAATTCTCATACTAAATCCAAACCAGCACTGTACCAGCTGCTAAGAACAAAATTAACTCCATCCCAGCTGAAACCAGGACACATGGAAAATATGTTCACTCTTGCAGTTAACTACTTCTGCAGTGACATGACAGATCAGTCCTCTGTACACAAATATATCATTTTTCATTCAATGAATTGGGTTCAGAAGACACTTTACCAAGCACTCTGAACTTCTACCCAGAATACCTGTCTTACGAAGGACATTGAGAACTTCTGCAGAGGCCTTTCTGTTCCATGCAATGAGATGCATGGAATTATGGCAAGGAATAGGAAATCAACAGGTGTCTGGATATTGAAACTGGTCTTACAAAACTGAGTACAATAGTATCAATAGCTGAACACAAGTAGGGCATTATAGCTACTGGGCCATATTTAATACAAGCTTACTTATTTCGAAAGAAATCCTGAACAAAACCTTTCTAAGTTGTGGTAAACTAAGAAGTGACTTTCATAAAGAAATTTGTGCTCAAATAAAACTATCAGTGAGAAGTAACTGGTTGTGTAAATACTAGAACACAGTTCACCAAGTAACTTAGAAGTACTGCCCTCCTCTGTGTGGAGTTTGTGAAGTTAACTGATGGGAGCCTCATATGCAGTTAAGCAGCACAGGTTTTGCAATATGACTTAAAGGCTGGTTTTGTGATGCTGTTACGTTGCTGAGTTACAGTGTGCTTGATATGGTGTTGTAAGAACAATGTAGCTTTTAAAATGGAGTAGTTTATCTCACCCTTCAGTGTGTCCAAGTGTCAGCACCCACTGACGTGAAGCTGTGAAATATTTGCTGTGGAGAACCATTTGTAGATCAACAAATCCAAACAAGATCTTTGTACATATGTACTTTTTTTCCTGTATCACAATCATGTGACTTTTAAAAGAATACATTTATTCTAGAACAGGAATTCTGGACCCTTTTATTGAAGAGATATGCCCCCTTCTCCCCGCAAAAAAACAAATCCAGCAATGATATCTAAACTTGTTGGACTACAATTTGAAGTATTGTATGCAGTCTTCAATAAATGAGCCCAAAGCTCCTAGTCTTAAATAAAATACAAGAATGTAACCACAGCCTGCAGTAAAATACTTTCAGCTAAGATTACAGCCTAATTTAGATGGAAATATCCTTTCTCTTTAGAACTTCTAATGAGAGCAGATTAAAAGGAAGTCAGTTCTTCCCTGTGTGCCTTGTAGAAACTACATTCATTATCTTTGCTATTTTTTATACTGTTAGATGTGGTTGAATAGTTTTATTCTAGATTGTAATTGCAGATATGGATTTGAGGGTGACAGGAGTCTTCATTACAGAATAAAAACCCCAACAAATAACACTTCTGTAACCAAGGATGATTTGTTGGGAGCAGAAGCCCATGTACCTGTACCACATGATTTAGGTTGGTACTGGCTATATAGAAATGCATCTAGTCCTTTGAGGTAATTACATTGGATAACTACAATGGATAATGAGAAGCGAGGAAGAGCCTCTGATGATGAAAACAGCCAAGAAAAAATACTTCACTTCTGAATTCTTAAGTCTTTCCACTGAATAATTTATTATATAAGCAAAATACCACCAACGACTCTAGTTTTGTTCTCCATTTCACTTTTTCCATAACGATCACTTATAAAATAATTTCATCTCCTGGTAACATTATAGTAGGAATCAGAATAAGGCATTAAACCCACAGCCTGCACTCTTCAGCTATTGCTTCTGTGCGCATGTATCTGGAATGAATCTTGGCTTAACATCTGCCATATCAATATTTTATATCTCAAAAGCTCACATTGTGAATTTTAATATTCATAACCTGTATAATACATATGTAGTTAATTTGGAGATGACTGTGATCCTTTGTACACAGAATTCAATGCATACCATTCAAAAGATGAAGTACAGCAATGCTGAGGTGATGTGCATTCACCAAGATTTGTTTTGCAACACTTGGCAATATCTCAGTTGAAGTTAATTTTAATAAAATACAAAAATATCTATCAGCAGAAGATCAATATATCTGCACTGGGAAAAAAGGGGCATTTGGGGAAAGGAATCCTCAGTTAAGCAGGTTCCACTGTAAACTTAACTGTTACCATACAAATGCAGCTCGCTCTCGTAACATTCTGACACCAAACCGCTGCCATTCTCGCTGATATATCCATAGCTCCTGAGTTGTATCAAGACAGGCTAAAACTGCACCTCCTTTCCATGCAATTAAGCGGGGATCCATATCCTAAATTCAAAACACATAACAATCACTGGTCTCATTTTGCATAGTTCTCAGAAGCTGTATCCTAATTTTTCTAATAGTATTCACCACTTAGAATCTTGAGGTGGAGGGGAGGAGAAAAAAAGTTTTTCAAAATTATTCAGGAAAAAACAGTGAGACAAAAATATGGAAAGAATATGTAAGATGTTTTGAGAAGTCACTTTTTTTTTTTTAAGATGGCCCCTAGACATGTCATGAAAATTCTGCCTTCAGCAACGGAGGCTCTAAAACTTACTCACGTTTTGTTTTTACAAGTTTTTCTTGATTAATGCCAAATGACAATTTCTCTTTTAATGCTATACTTTCTTTCATCTTAATAATAATAAAAAGCCCTAACAATTTCTTGCTAAGCAGACAGGTTAACTTCGTGCTTTTCAAGAATATGGCCTCTAGCTCTTAAAATTTCAGTGATCAATACTGGTAACACTCTTACTATACCTCTAACTTCCTGCCTGTAATTGGAGAGTGCTATGTAAGCTCTCCTAAATCTCCTCAGATACTCAACTAATCTGTGGTTTTGAAAGAATGTTTTTAATCTGTCAGATTTCAACCAATCATAGTTTATTAACTATTTAGCTATTAGTTAACAGTATACCTTAGGTCTTGTGATGACTTCAACATTTTCAACAACTCTTCTGAAAGAAGGTGGCATTTTGTTGAGAATACGGTGTTGAAGAAACTCTTGAGCTTTATGAAACATAAGGCCTCCTCCCACCACTAAGATGGAGCTGTACATCTTCTTTTTTGTATCGTCAGATGCTGGAATGAAAGGATATATAGAAATATATGTGTTTTAAAGTTAATATGGCCTGTGTTTGTATTACAAAGAATTTAGTGCAAGTCAAACCAGACAGAAAGCAGTTAAGTGTTTGCTTTTAAAATTCTTTCTATTCCTTGGAGATTCAAAATGTCTACTTCAACAAAGATGCAAGTATAAAGAACGGTATTGCTACTTGAAAGATGATAAAACTTGGGGACATACATCTTTCTTTGGTAAAATACAGGAGTTGCCATAAATCCACGCTGACATGCATATTTTACAGAATTGTACAAATGTAACTCTTACCACAGCAGTCAATACTATGAAGAATGGCTTTGTCAAGGCCCAAGGCTTTGCCTTCAAACTGAGAAATAGCTGTTTTCCTGGACATGTGTGCAGTTAGAGGTTCCTCTGAATCATTTCCAGATATCACACAATCACTCTGGGAAGATCCCAGTTCCACTTCTTGTGGGTAGATCCTCTCTGAAATGTCTGAGGCTTGGCCTCTCAAGTCTCCCTCAAATGCACCAGGCTTAGACATAGATTTTTTATCAGCTGTAGCTTTTGCAGACTTGAAATTGAGAAAACAAGTTGAATTATGAAAAATGCAAGAAGGTCTTCGGTAGGTTAGAGAACAATACAAAGACTTAACTAAGCACCATTGTACTTCACCTTTTTGCACAGAAAGGTTAATTAAGCATGCATTATTATCTCATATAATTTTCATTTTAATCCCCACTTTCAAAGCAAGAGGTTTACTTTGAAGCCCTCTTAGACTCTGAAAATACACAGTTCTAATTAAAGACTTGTCTAGACATCCATAATTCCCTACTGTATTCCTTAATGCTTCTGACTCGGGTAACAAACTTTGGTTTCTGAGATGAGATAATGAGTCCCGATTTTATTCCCAAATTAAATAATCTCAATGAAAAATGAGAATTCACACACCTGCTCCTGCTTACTTTGTGTGGCTAGCAGATAATGTTCATCATGAGGATCCTCAGGGTCACCTTGTGACCTGTGTTGCAAAGTTGTCATTTTTTGTCCAACAATTCCAAAAGTTGCTGGATAAAACAGAGCCATTGGAGCCTGAAGAATGAGAGATTTGGCATGGCTTTCCTACATAGTTTTTCTTTTTTTGGCATTTACTATAAAAAAAGAAAAACCTTGTTCTATTTTTCTCACAATTCAATATTAAATATACAGTTTTTTCCAAACAGTTTTGTAAAAAGCTAACGTGTCTTCAGTTTTGTGTAATAACCCCCCAAATACAATTGTATACATAAGTTTCTTTACAGATTCTAGCATAAATAAATAAAATATAAATAAATACTCAAATGCAGTTTGTTACAAATTTAGAAAATTCAATGGTGAGCTGAAAAACTTACAAAATTAGCATTCATTCTTTGCACTTGAAGGATATATATCATAGTTAGTGGAAACTACAACCATTCTGGCTAAAGCTAGTTAGGAAGTCTTGTGCATCCACTAGTGCTGCATTAAGCCCACTCATACCTACAGTAATTAATTTTAAAACTATAAACAATTTGTTAACTGTTAACAATATGTTAAGAACAATCAATAAATCATGTGGGCTTAGTAGCACTGGGCCAGTACAATGTGAGGTGCTGAGCCTGAATGCTGAATATAATTCTTGTAATTTTAAAACAAATCACCTGTAATTTTTCATCCCCTAATCGGAACTGGTATAACAGAGCTGGAGAATCCGGATGCCGAATTTGGAACTCATGATCTTGCAATCCAGAAATATCCTAAAGTAAAAAAACAAACAAAAACAACCGCCCCAAAACTATCTTTTATATCTATCAAGCTGTGTAATGTATTTGAACTGTAGGAAACAAAAAGTAACAAAACTCTTCAGACTATGAATTTCATTTAGCTATTCTTTAATTTTTTATTTTTTTTTGTCTTTTCCCTGTAGTATGACAGCTCTCTACATGCCTAAGCCTCTAAAATGAGAGTTTGTGCAGAAAGGAGAGACCTGGTGGCAGATCTTACAAAACTGAAGTTGAAAACCAGCAAATATGCAGCTATGTGCTTCTTTCAGTAATAAGAGTAAAGAAACTGCCTTTCTAAGAGTTGGGATTCCTTTCGACTAGAAGAAAAACAAAACAAGTTACAAATACTTCAAGTCTAAAGCTTTTCAAACTTTTGCCAGTATTCTATTGAGTAAAATATTACATTTTATTCCATTTACAAGCAATTGTAGACTCTCAAAAAGGTTACCCAGAGTAGCATTCTGTAAAGAGAAAAGAAAATTACTTGGAGAATACACTATTTTCCCATTCTCACCTGGTCTAGATGACAAAATGTTTCCTTTAGGTGCTGAAGCAGCAGGCAATCCAGCTTATTAGTTAACTGACAGTCTCTATATGGGAATCCTGCTCGTTGCATAAGCCAATAAAAACACCTTGACACATCAGATCCTCCATATGCAAGGCACAGCCTAACACACAGAGAAGAAAAAGATTATTTTATTTATTTGCTGACATACTGGCCTTCTACAGTAGCATGCACAGGAGTACAAGGAACATTTTAGATGTGCTGCAATCATGACTTCCATGTAGTTTCCAGAGCACAGTATCAGTTCTGCCTGTTTTCTTCTTTTGAAGACAGAGAGAATTCTTTAAGGTTCATATTGTAACATGATGACCCTGTTAGATGGCTCACAGAAAGAAAACCCTGTATTTATAGAACATTTGTCTCATTTTTAAAGCTAAGTCTTTGGTAAGTAACTAAGTACGTGCTTATAATAATTCTGCGTACTAAAAGATACCTGGTGTTGCGATGGGAAACACCATCTTCTACACAGCAAACACTTGTCTTCTGATCTCCCACATCTACTATACATGCACTGCTTAACCCGCTTCCAAAGGTAGCGCAGACAGACTCTTGGTGTACAACAATTCCTAGCAATATGAGAAAAAATTATATCCAATTTATGCCAAGCTCCAGAGCTGTGTTGGTGACATTTAAAGGCCATCTTAATGTCTTGTAAAATCTACTAATAGCTGAATCTGCACTGAAAATCTGTATATTTAGCAAAGATGGGGTGGGGATACTTCCAGATTTTTTGTTAGGTAAGCCCTTAAAAGTCCTGAGAAAAGCTAAGAGTACAGTGGATGCCTGTATTCAAATGTTCTTATTTTTTGCAAGATTAAAGATACTGCTTCAAGACTTTATTATTTTAACCGGTATTGCAGGTTCTTCATTATCAGATGCACATGAAGTGTCTTCCTAATTTTTTCCTAGTTTTAATCAAGTATTACTACCACTAGCATTTTAGATATGCTTTTTAAGTAGTTATAAAACAAGGTCCACTTTCACCCTCTGCTTTCCTTTCAGTCCAACTTTAACTCTGTAAAAGAGTGCCTTTGTATTTGTATCGCAAACCTGTACTTAAACCTGCATAGTACTGGAGCACCACTACTCTGATGTATTTCACATGAAGTATGGTTGGGTTACTGTGCCTTCCTTAATGACTTTCCGTGTTTTCTCTAAATGTGAAATCAGAGAAAGATGGTTAAAGACTACAGCAGTTCAGTCCAGAAGAGCAGCTAGAAACTTCCAGCAGTTTAACTGAAAAGAAACTGTGTTGCTTTTTTCATCAGAGGGCTTTGCAGTCTAAAACAAATATGCAGAAGCAGCTAACAATTACTTGGGGTTTTTTTTTAATTCACTTTATTACTCTTCTATCTTTAGCGCATGCACTTAAACCAACTCTGAAAACTTGTATTATGTCATTCTGTAAAGACAGTAGCAGCATCTGACATCACATACTTTCGTTTTGAAGTCTAAGAATCTTAATACTCTGTAACAGAGTTAACGTTGTCCACTTCAGAAATACTTGAAAAGTCACTGATACTACTTTTATCTCAGCTGAAGGGAGAAGCTCATGGTTGGAATACATAATAGCAAACCAAGAAACTTGTTTCAGTGCTAGCCCACCCTTCTGCCCCATTAAAAGAGGCAACAGTCACCGGACAGCACAAGATTGAAAGGTGCTAGTTCCAGCCAAACTGGGATTTTATACAAATCTTTACACTATTGATCATTAAGTGCTTACTTATGTATGGTTTTACCTGAGAAGCCCATCTTCATTAGGATCATATTTACCAGTTCCTTCACGTGTTGTTTATTATAGATGTCTGGAATTAGTAAAATGCATCTGTAGTACTGAAGATAACAGTAAATTAAAGTCAGCTCTCAAACTAAGTTTCTCTACATTCTTGAATACCTGATGCTAAGGAAGAAAGCACAATATACAAGTTATTAAAAGAAGCAAAATTATCAAAAGGGGGAAGGTTTCTAATCCTTTAAAAATGATTACAAAAAAAAAGTTAACAAAAAAAAAACAAGTTAAGAATTTATAGGCTACCAAAGTGTTTAAAAGTACATCAGACATGAGAAAAACACCTACTCAACAAGGACAAGAAATTATGCAAGTATTAGGGAACCTTTCCTCGTTGCCTCCTTTAGTCAACAACCCCCCCGACCAAACAGACTAAAACTGTAGAATTTCTATAATGGGATTTCCAAACCGCCTTGTTAAAAGTTCTATTAACAATGTTTGTCTTAAAGACACAGAAAAAAATCCAAATGAGGTCAGGAATGATGCTCACCAGCAGAAAGAATTTATTTGTTAAGAAAGCCACTAGTAAGAGGCTACCAATAACAGCAGGTTGCTTTGCTTTCAGAGTAACATTTACAGAAGTGGATGCAGGCCACATTAATGTGTTCACAGCTCACCTTTAGGTCTTTCAACGGTATTTCCAGATATTTTTGTATTGCATGTGACCATATAACTTCAAGGTCTGCTAATACTGCAGTGAGGGAGCCACCAGGTCCCGTGTGGAGATTCAACTGCCCTCTTCTAATAGGCCAATGTATATTATAAGAATCTAGTGGATTAACATACAGTGCCTGAAAACAAGAGACAATGTTCTATGCAGTTTTTCCCAAAAGATTAGCAAAAAATACCAGAAAAAGATTTCAGAAGCAGATCCTAGACATACAGCAGCACCCAGACTGATGTGTCAGCAATATGGGGAATTTCTTTTTAACAGGGCTTGATTATACATGTTAAAATAAAGAAGACATTAAATAAGTGGATTAAATTCTTTGAATTTTCATATCCACAGATGGACATCTACTGAACAGAACGGTATATTTTTCCATTATCTCAAATTAGTAACTAAAATAATTTAAAGACTCTTTGAAACTCATGAATACCTAATTACCCAGCAGTAATTCCACATGCTGATCCTTTTATCAGTTTTTTGCCTTTTTTTTTTTATGAATTATGGGCAAAGTTCTCACCTAGTCCCTTCAGAAACACTGATTTATAGCAGCAAAGGATCCAGGACACTTGTTAGGCAGATGAGGGAAACTGTCTGGTCTTGCTGAATGATAATAAATATTCAGTTAGTCCACAGTAAAGCTTCTTACATATTGCTTGACTAAATTCACATGTCTTTCAATACATCCTAATATATAGCAAACTGCTATATATAACATAGCCTCATTAAAATGTAATACAAAGCCTCATTTCAGTAGGAAAATGAATCTTACCTCTTCTCCTACCAAAAATTCAGGATGATTTGAAGTGTTTGTCCACTTGGTCCCAGAGCTGTGATCCAAAATAGCTGGCCGCATCTGTCTGTTGTATGACCTGGCCTGAAATGCAATTGAAATAAATACCATTGATAAATATTTTACCAGTCACTTTTCATACATGAAAGAAAAAACAAACACACCCCCAACTGACCCCAGCCCTCAAAGAACCATTTTAAATCTTCATTTTCTCAGATCTTCAGTTAGGTCACACAATAGCACTACCTGTATTTTCCATAAAGAGAATATCTGTTCTTCTCCACTACAACACAGCATCACACCAAATGACTATATGAATGAAAAATTTAATAAAAATCTTAAGAATGAGTTACCTGATCAGGTGACACTGGTATTCGCCTTGCACCATTTGACATCTTTTTGGACCATATCGCTTGGTCCACCATTTTAAGGCCATTTTGTCTCTGCTCAGTACTTTCAGGTTTCTAAATAAAACCCACAAATACGCAAAGTAAATACTTTCTAGCTACATGCCTGTCTATTTGTAATACTGAAACTATTATTAACAATGAAATAATTACTATAGTTGATAGACTGTGGAAAGGACAGAGGTTTGTACAACGTAAAACCAACACACGCTTATTTTAAAAGAAACTCTTTTATATTAGCATTCCGAATACCTATTTGTCTAAGTCAACTTGAGTCTTTTAACTGATTTCAGTGGCTGCTGGACTTCATCTCCAGAGTGATGAGCTCTGAACATTACCTCTTTACCTTCAGAAATACTAAGTAGGAGCAAAATTGTTGAAAAAGATATCACTTATTTAAAGGTGAGGTTTAATATCGGAGGCATTAATTTGATCAACAATTTTTTGTACAGATACAAATTATGAATCAGATCACTATGTATATTTATCGAGCATGCTGGACTAGAATTACTTGCTATGTTACCCAGGTTACAAACCAACTTGTACCCAATGCATTTACGAACAAAGCAGTCCAATTCTAGTGCCACAGTGGCATTCTATAATCAGAAATACTGTGCGTGATACCAGACCACAGAGCAGAGGAGGCAGGATGGACAAACCCTCCACCTATCAATTCATTAAATTTAGTTTACTTCGAACAAATCGGACAAAATGCAAGGGTAGCCTGGGGCAAATTACTGACTTGAGTAAGGCGGCACCTCCAGCACATCGAAAAGGAAAATGTTTTGCCGCGAGATGTATTCTTCTCTGGGAAATACAGACGTTACACGAGCAAGAACGCAGCAGAAACAGGTAATTAAAACCCGCTGCGGCACGGTGCGCGGCGCGGCTTACGTTGAGGCCGTCGCGCAGGAGCCAGCTGTCCCAGTAGGCCGCCTGTCCCGGCTGCTTGTGCCGCCGCGCGATGACGTGCGGGATGCCCACGGGCAGCGTGTCCGTGGCCCTGCCGAGCCGCAGGGTCGTCGAGCCGGGGTGTATCACCACGATGAAGTTGCTCTGTATTTGCTGAAAGCACCGCAAGGCGCGGGGCCGTGAGTAGCGGCCCCGCGGCCACACCCCGCGCCCAGGCCTTTAAAAGGGCCGGCCCGGCCCGGCCCGCCCCAGCGCGGCCGGAGGGAGCGGCTCCTTGAGGAGCCGCGGCCCCACCCCCCCGCCGGCTGGGCCTCACCTCCTGCAGGGACTCGGGCACGGCGGCGGGGACGATGGGCCGCTTGACGCCGCGCTGCTCGCGCTCCCGGTCGCGCTCCTTGTCCTTCCCGTTCTCCGCCTCGCCCTTCTCCGCCTGGGTCATGCTCCCCGCCGGGCCGGCGCCGCCCGGAAGCTGCTGCTGAACGGACCGGAAGTGGCGGACAGGAAGTGGGTGGCCCGCGCCCAGCCCCGCCCCTCGGGCAGGTATGGCGAGGGCTTGGCCGGGGGCTGCGGGGGGGGCAGCGGCTGCCCCGGGGAGCTGCCCCGGCCGCGGCGCGGAGCGGGGGAGCGGCGCTGCGCGGAGGGCCGGGTGGCACCGCCGCCGCGGCAGGTCGGCTGGGCCGTTGGTGGGGCGGGAGAAGGGGCCGCACCGGCCTCCCGGCGGCCTCAGAACCACTGCACAGATGGCCTCCTCCGCACGGCTCCTGCGCGGGGCTGGCCTGCGGCTGGGCCTGCCTCGATACAGACGTGGTGCCTGAGGGAGCTGAGGAGGGTGTTTGCTAGAGCAAAGGCCCAGGTTAACGGGAAGTAATGTGCTGGGTACGTGGCGCGGGCCCGGCCGAGGGGGCGGTGTCACCGTGAGGAGCCGGCTTTTGCCGGCAGATGCTTGGGTTAACCGAGGGGCGTTGCTGAATGCTGCAACTTCCTGATAAAGAGATGGTTAGAGAGGTTTAAGGAAACAACTTGCAGTGGTACCTTGTAGAAGGTAATGTAATCTGGATTCTTGGCAGCTAATCTTATCTCAGATAGATGCAGCCCTCTCCAACTGATTAAAAAACCCCAAACAATCCAGAAACAATGAAGAAGAAACTCCCATCCTCAAATGGCATGATTAGTTAACTTTAAGGTTAAAGTTAGTTACTAAGTTAAATGGTAGTTAACTGTTTGAAAGTAACTCTTCTGTGTTAGCACTCAGTACTTGAGTTCAATACCTTTTTCTTCATGTAATAAAACCAAAGCCTAATTTAAGGAAGGGCTTACCCAAATCTGTACAGCAGATAGGCTTTATACATTTGAGTACATTTATAACGGAAAAAAAAGCGGTTTCAAGAGATGCTTATAAAACAGGCATGTTAAATAACCTGTTATGGGCCTTAAGGAAGAGATTTTGTAAAAGGCAATGATGTAAAAAAAAAATAAAATTTGTAAACTGCATTTTAAAAGTGTGTTAAGAGTATCATTAATACCATGTAAATATAGCAAAGTACAGAATGTTAGTACTGACAAAAACAGAGTAAGTACAAAACCTATTAGGAAGCACTACTTTAAGTGTGATTCTTGAGGGATCTTCTGTGTCAAATATAAGTATGTATTCTTCCTTATTTGCATAGAAAAGGGCTTACTGTACTTCACACGACTTTTTTTTCTAAAAATGATGAGAAAGTCAGCCTTGTGACAAGCCAAATATAATTTACTTATTACTTTGCAACTACAGTAAAATGTTCAGAAACTATACAAAGACTTTAGACAGTAAACATGTATTTAATAAAACTGTAGTTCAGTTACACTGGATCCTTGAAGGAGTTCCCAGTACAACTTCATTAATCTGCTTATATCACAGAACAGTTTCCAGTTAGACATACACATTCACAACATTCAAACTCATTTGGTCCACCTCTAAACATTCCTTCCCTTTCATCTTGCAGATGTGTATGCTTTTGCCTGCCTCTTCAGCAGGCATTTACCTAAAAAATAAAGTAGTAATTACAGTACATCGAAAGACAACAAGGCCTTTCTCTACAAGATAAAAATTATGCAAGTAACAATTTTATAACAAAACAGTTTTTAATTTAACTAAATGAGACATGTGAAAGGCAACTTCTATTCCTAAAGCAGGTTACACATTACCATTATTGGCCAAAAGCCCTCCCCACTGCCTTTGCTGGCCTGATGTCTAGTCAAAAGAAAAAAAAAAATCCAAATGAAAACAAAAAAAATAATGGGGAGAAGCTTATCCTTTTTCTAGGGAACTGAAATACCGATGTATGTGGGGTTTGGAATATAAACTATTTCCTATAAGATTTACAGTTATTAACCACCTGCATGTTTTTTTTTTTTTCTTGTAACTTGTTACGGTAGCAATAGGGAATGATTCATGAAGAAGAAGGAATATTTACTTAAGTCTTAAAAGTAAATCAAGTCATACTATGCATATATTCAATGTTAGAAGAAACTCCCACCAGCCAAGCTAATTAATAAAACAATTAAAGTTCAGGCAACTGTAAGAAATTTAAAGAACAAGGCTTTTAAAATGGCTTTTGCCCCCCTTTTTAAGCATTTCTGATTTTTATGCTATACTAGAATTCAAGATTTGGATAGCTATTTCACTGTAACAGGAAAAAAAGATTTTTACAAGTCTTTTAAAAACTTAATTAGTTTTCCTACTTTTCTATTGAGAAGTATCTACTTTAAACAAAAAACCCTTCACGTGTCATAACTATTAGAAACGCAAAGTGTTTCACAACTGATCTGGACAGGACTTCAAATTAGCAGCCAAAAAAGAACAGAAGTTATAAAAAAGTACATATCAGCTGTGTTCAAAAATCGTTGCTACACTTTCTATATCCACTCCTATGCAATTAAAAATAGAGGCTCACCACTTCCGAGCCAAAACCTTTTAACCCCTGCATCCTCCTTTTTTTTCTCCTTTACTGAAAGTATCTAGTCACTTTGATTCTCTTCCTGTTTTGGTAACTCTCACTAAAGGAGGACAAAACATTCTGTTCTACCTTAACTTTCAATTATTATTGTTATTTAAAAAAACCCCAACACCTCAAAGCAGGATACAGCAGACTTGGAATTACCTTCCTCATCCACCTCCAGCCATTGGTGGTGGACTGGGGCCTCCACCCCAGTGATTTATTCGACCCATCCTCCGGCGAGGATGTGCTGGAGGCCTGAAAAGAAAGCAAGGGAAACAACATCTTCTCAACTGGCATTAAATTGTTACACTAAAAATATAGTAACATTGTCTCTAAATTATAGTAACTACAAAGTTAGAACCTCTGGAAAAAGTTGTTTGGGTTTCATGTGAAAAGCTGTAAAAAAAACCCCAACCCCATTTTCACCTAAAGTTCTCTTTGAGGCTTTTACAGAGTCCTACAAAAAATTTAGGCAAACCCTTAAAAACAAATAAACAAGTAACTAGCATTTACAGAAATGATACCTCTATAACAAAGTATAAATCAAATGCTGAGCATAAGCAAGTCTAACAAAAGAAGACATTCAACAGATGTCTAACTGTTGAATACTAATATTTTATTAGTTGAAACTAATATTTTCTATTAGTCCGGTTTGAAAAATCGTTTCAGTGAGAGTTAGCCTGTACTGTTATTACAGGTAGCCAAAGCCATGTGTTATCAACGATTTCAGACCAAGTACTGCAGATTAAGATCTTGTTTATCTTTTTACGTGACCTGATTCAATACAAATCAGAGCTGAAATCTGAATACATTATGTCATTTTGCTAAGATAGGAAAAAAGAAATTAGTGTGAATATGAAAAATACCCTCTTCCATCATTGTATCCGGAATAGGAGGAAGACGTATAGCCTCTTCTTCTCAAATCTGGTTGAATAATACTCTGGAAACTGAAAAATAAAACAGGAGTTAGGTAAACTGATTTCTAGATACAGTTTCTGAATATATGGATTGCAAGATAAGAAATGGCCTAAAAACCAGCAAGCAGTGTTCAGGAATAACAGTGTATCTTCTCAAGATCACTGTTGTTTAATAAATCTTGGCAATTTTTCTCCTATATATGAAGACAAAATCTGAAGTTATTCCAAAATTACAGTGAGGCTGAAACTAAAATCTCATTTTCTGGTAAACATCCAAGAAATGCATAAAGTCTAAACCTATAACTAAAATAATGAAGGACTGTTGAATACATCGTTTGTTTCTTAACTGGCTTTGATCTGGGGCCATACATCTGTGATTACTGCTGTGTGGTTATTTTTACACAGCCAGAATCTACTGTCACCAGTAGAAATTCTCCTCAGGTATTAGAAATTAGCTGTTTGACAAAAGTATATGCTTTTTCTTTTTGCAGTATTTAAATGGAAGAAATGTAAGAAAATGCATTTGAACTGCCAGTAAGTTAGCATCAATTTTCATATGCTTTTTGTTAAATAGATACTATAGCGCTTAATAACCAAGGCCACGTAGTCCTAGTAAAGCATTCATGTATGTTTTGGGGACAGCAGATAGGGAATGCTAAAAAGCAAATTAACATTTTTATTGCTGGATAGCACGGCATACCTTCTGCCTATGGTAAATCTAAAATAAAGCTCACCTAAAGATTTAATTCTACTTACAATAGGACCACAAAATCTGCTATGGACCAGAAGAAATCTGTTATCGTTGACAAGCGCCAAGGAGCCCGGCTCTGGTTATCCAAAACTTGTCCTGTAACACATCACGATACAAAACACCCCGCGATGATGGCACGTGGCGCCGGCCCGTGTGTGACACACAAACACACCCGCCGGGCGGGGGGAAGGGGGGGGGGGGAGGGGAGGGGAGCGAGTTTCATCCCATAGGGGCAACGAGAACACTTGTAGCAACCGGGTCACCCCCCGCGCACAGGGACCGTGTCCCACGCAGCCCCCGCTGCCCTGCGCGGTGCCAGCGCCTCTGGTGACGCTCCCGGAGGCGCAGGACGCGCCCGGGCCGGTCACAGTCCTTCCGAGCTGCGGAGGGGCGCGCCAGGCTCCGCCACAGGCCGCAGGAGCGCGCCGCACCCGGGGCTGCTCTGGCAGCGCTCTGCCCGCGCCCCCCGCCGGCCGCCCCCCGGCCGCCCCCCGCGGCCCCTCACCGTTGGAGATGTACACCATGGCGGCGGCCGCGGGCGCGCCCCGGGACTGCCCCTCCCCGCTGCGCATGCCCGGGGGGGCGTGCGCGCGCTGGGGGCGGTGCCTCGCCGCGGGCCGGCCCCTCACTTCCGGCTGGCGGGGCTGAGGGGAGCGGGCGGCCGTAGAGCCGTCGGGCCCTCCAGCCCTTCGTGCTCGGGGGGGTCCTCAGCCCTTTCGCAGCGGCCGGGCCCGGTTTCTCCTGCAGCCCGGTGGTGCCGCTGGTTCCGCCGCTGGTGGTGCCGCTGGTTCCGCCGCTGGTTCCGCCGCTGTGCCGTGCACCAAGCCTGGGGCCCTGCTGGCAGTGGCAGGGAACGCCGGCCGCAGTTTGCAGCGTGCCAGTGCAGCTTCCATAAAAATTAAACGTTCTTAGCAGTCTTCCGTAGTTAACACTTGATGGGTCTCGCCAAAGCTAGGGCTTTTGTCCTTTGTCACTGACCCAGTTTTCTGTAGTAGCTGTTGAGGGGGTCCTTGTCCGTTCCTGTGATTTTCTCTACTAAAAGTGCTAAGTCACTGTAGTAACGTTAGAAATATAACCAAATGCAGATAACTTATTTAAAACTTCTCCCCAGAGGGAACTTCTGTTCCTCTATGTAATGACAGGTATGTGGCTGTGTATATTCCCATTATATTGGTGGGAATGTTCAGCCTGCAGGCAGACATTTGTTTTAATTTATTTTTATAAAAACTTTGCCCTGCCAATAGTGGCTAGCATTTCTTCTCATGGAGAATCCATGCGTGTAAAATTGAAGGTAACTATATAGCTATATGAGTGCATTTAATATAACGCCTTCTGTCTTTTTAAAACTAAACTAGTACGGGAATGATGTGTGATTCTTCTGGGAAACAGCAGTAAGAAAAAATAATTTGAAAGCATTTATTATTGCCTTTGCGAGACCTGTCTTTTCCTGATAATGATCAAGTAAAGTCTTGTCTGAAGTCGAAATTGTAATGTATCTGACAAAGTGGTTGTCTCCTAGTAAAGTAATTGTTTACAACCGGCAGCTGTTTATAAATGTTTGATATTCCAGAAATGAACTCTTACAAACAACTGAAAACAACAGTGAAAGAAAAGTATCTGTAACAACATACATAAATATTTATCATTAACGTAGGGGCTAGGTAATCTACCACTCAATAAACGGGGAAGTACAAAAGAGTTTAGAAAATAGTGGGTGCTACATAGTGAATAATGGGCATAAATGCAGGCAATGTGTTAAAATTGTTCAGGGACACCACAGATCCTTTTTGCTAGTTAGCTATGTTTATGGTGATTTTTTTTCAAACAACAGTAGGGTGTAGTCAGATCAGTTTCAGTTTGCAAAACTGCAAAACACAGGCTGCGGAAGTATAGAAGAAAACCTAGAGATTCAGTCAGTAAGTCATTTGAACATTGTTTTTAGGTTCTCAGTGAAATCGGAGAAATGGAACAATAAACTGGAAGAAAGATGCATTGGTGTACTTTTAATTTATGGGATGCATAGTAGACCTGGAATCATGTGTTAAGTGATACTGTTACATAAATACTCTTTATACGGAAGTGAGAACGCTACTGTGAAAATGTATTGTCAAATAATAGGAAAATAACAGTACTCAAGGAAAGTAAATGACAAAATCACACCTTTGTATTGGTATGCTAACTTGTGAAAATAATATAGTCTTGTTTTTAAATGATTTTCATAAATACACTTTGTTTTCTTTTCATTAGGCTTTGAGACAAAACGAGAAATTACCTTATGTTTAAAGAGCTATTGCGCAAGCTGTAGATAAAACATTTACCAAGAAGAAAACAAAAGGAGGGAGGATGGCAATGGGAAGATAATGTTGGTAAGCAGAGATAAAGGAGGTATTGTAAATTTTGTGTTATATTGAAAATGCACACTGACTGATGCTCGCTAGTATAAAAACAAATGTTATGGTCCAAACATTTCATTGTACTTTAGACAGAAACATAATAGTGAACCTGAACACGAACAGGTAATTATTCCACCTGATCTCATGCTCTGTATGTAGTTGATGTTGTCCTGCATGAATCAATGTAGTAAGAATTTGAACAATTCATTCCTTTTTTTAATGTATTATATTTCAGAGGAAATCTGTTAATCGTGCAGAAAGGAAGATGTATTTTTTGGTTTCCAAATGAAAAAAAAAAACCAAAATCCAAACAACGATGATGATGATTAGTGGGTTTTTCAGTTATTGGTGTGGTGTTGTTCTTTTTTTAAAAAAGTAAAATCTTATGTGAGATAGTCTTGGTTTATTTAATAATAGAGTAATAATAAGTATTGTCTCAGTGTCCTAAAATTATGTAATTACAATGCAGATTTTCTCTGTGAAATGTGATTTTGATGAATGAAATTAAAGAAATATACTTTTTAAATTGAGAGTACCAGAGTGTGTGTGTATATTCCTAACACAGTTTTATTTTTCCAAGAAAGCATGTCCAGATACTTAACAGTGGCAAAATACCCAACCATTGCATGAAATGATACATGAAAATTTTAGGATTTATAACTATTTTTAAAGAACTTACATATGCATTATTTTTTCATTTCATATTTAAGTTTTAGACACAAAAATGTGAGATTTAAAAGGTGTGGTTAAAAATCAGTGGCAGCATTGCGTTATCAAGCTTGACATATATCATATCATAGAATCATAGAATTACTTAGATTGGAAAAGGCCTCTGAGATCATGAAGTCCAACTGTTAACCTGGGACTGTCAAAGTACATCACTAAACCGTGTCCCTAAGCACAGCATCAACACGTTTTTTTAAATATCTCCACGGATGGTGATTCCACTACCTTCCTGAGCAGCCTGTTCCAATGCTTCACCACCCTTTCAGTGAAAAAAATTGTCCTAATATCCAGTCTAAACCTCTCCTGTGCCCTTGGGTCAGGAATAGAGTAGAGAAGAGCGATAGGAAAATGGTTATTCATTTGCATTTGTAGATTATGGTACAGTTGGGACAGCAGGTGTGGACACAGGCTCTGGTGGGAGTTCACTTCAGGTAGCACCACAGCCCTGGCATCCCACTCTGAGCAGCTACTCCTTCACAAAGGGCAAGGCACGTGTCTCTCTAGCTGTGTTGCTAGCTAGAGTCCTTCAGTGACCTGCACCTTTGCTTTCGGTCTGTGTGCCTGATGCTGGGAAGTTCAGAGGACCACAGCAGCAGTCCACTTGCATTTAATGAAAACCAGTAGACAAAGGCATGTTGAAAATCAGCAACAGAAATACAGAACAGCTGGATTGCCCTTCTGAAGGTGGTGGGTACCATGAGGAATAGAGCCGGGCAGTCATTAGTGCATGAGAGCTAAAATTTAACATAGATGCAATTTGGAAACTGGGGACGTGATCGTTTGATGGTAGGCAAAGTAAATATCTACAATGCCGTGAGGAGTAGTATAGACTGTATATTAAGGTTAAGTATATAAGTAATTGAAAAAGACCAATGCTAAATGAGCTTTTCATTTTTTTTAATGCAATCTGAACTCTCAGTGGGATATCTTCTGATTTGAGGTGGTTTGTTTTTTTAGGCTCTATTCCAGATATAGATTTGTATAGTTTGATTCCTTGTGAATTGTGTTTTTGCATACTGATACCTAAGTACTGATGTCTAGGCCACATACAACTATGCTTTAGTAACTTTTCCTATTTTTTCATCAAAAGTGGAAAATTGCAGGTCAGCTATTTTTATAGCATTTTGTATACTAAGGGGTGACCTTTTAGTTGTGATGTGAGAGAATTAAAAAAATACTGTGTGCATAGAGAAGTGGTGATACAGCATGAACAGGTCTTGTACTCTCTAAAATTTACGCTACATTTTTAATATGAATATAAACTTTTTAAAAGAAAATAATTTTGAACTAAAAGCTCACCATGGGAAATGTGACCCTGCCCTGAAGAGGATTTGCAAACTATTGACCACATTTGAATAGCAGAAATAGAAAAAGCATCTTTTTTTTTTTTTTTTTTTTTTTTTGCTGGCCTGCGGGTTTTTTTGGCATAGCGATTATTGTGTTACACCATCACGTAACTTAAATGGAAACATTCAAAATTTAATTTGGACTTGAACTATTCATAGAAGAGCTGATTGTCATGTAGTATTTAACTTATACACCCACAATTAATACTGTATTAGACTGAGAAGGTGTTCTAAACTCCAAATTATAAATATAGAATGTTCATTGCAATATAAACAAAATTCAGAGGGTATTTCATAGGATTCTGTTTTTAAACACCTTTTATAAGAAAAAAAAATCTGTGTGTGGAAGAGTTGAAACTCAGTTTTTGGAACTAAATTATGTTGATTTAATGTCAGAATTTTAAACAGAACTTTCCTGTTTAAGTTCTGACATTCTGAATAATTGATCGAAGACCTAACTTTTTTTTATTCTTTGGTGCCCCAGACAAGGTTATACTCATGTACTGTGGGGTTTAAGTTAAAGATAATTTTGTGCAGATTTCAACTGGAAGATAGATTTTGCAGAATCGGTAGCTCTGATCTCAGCATAAAATCAGGTCAAGAAAATAAGCACATAAACTGTGAACTATTTTTTCACCCTAGGTGGGACAGAGACCAGATACTCTATTAACAGAATTTGTCTGCAAATTGTTTTTCTTTATGCCATTTGTTCATATCTGAATAGCAAAGATGGAGAGGCTTTAGTGCAGTATGACTGCAGTTAACAGTTTGAAAGCAAATATGTGCTGGAGGAATGCCAAAGGTGGGTCTCGTGCTTTTATATTTCCTTAGTTAACAGCGTATCCTTATATACAGAGAGCCCTATCTGTAAATGTTACGTATCTTCTTATTAACAAAGACTTCAGCCCTCAGTAGAATGAAGTCGTTCCTCAATGTAAAGTTGTATGAGAATCTAGAAAGAAACTTCCACACTCTGTGAAAAGTGTGAATACTGTGCTGAGTTTTCTGTCCAGCCAGAAAAATACCAGGGTCAGTAGTTGGTGAAGTGCCCGACCCCAGTGCACGCCCGTTCCGCGCGTGGTTACTGAGTCGTGCTGATACTTTGAACAGCCACCAGGTGGCAGCATAAGTGTGAAATAACGCTCGTTTAATCACATTGCAAACTTTCTAGCAAGTTAGTCCGAACATGTCTGGATTCTCCTTTATACAAAAATCCTTAGTTCACTGCCACTAGACACTCAGGTAACGCGTAAATGGCAAATTCTTACTGGATTAAGGACCAGGGTTGAATACACAGATATATACTGTTTGGGGAATCTGTCGGAAGTCTCGTATTGTTGGGTGAAGCTGGGGAAATGTATGTTGACATGTGATTATTATGTAATGGTAAAGATTGCAGGGTTTGTTAGTTGGTTGGGTTTTTTTGGCTTCCTCCCTGCGGTTAGTTTGGGGAGGAGCTGAGAACGCTGCTGTGGAATAGCAGACTTCCAGTTTTGTTAGTGGTGCCATTGGCAGATTTTTGAAATAAGTGAAAAAAGGTGACATAAATAAGCGTAGTAATGACCTTTTGAAGTACAGTAGGTAGGAAAAATAATGATCATCAGATGAGTCAACTGGAAATAAAAATCACATCTTTAAACCTATGCAGCAAGTTAATGGCAAAGCCTGAAACAGAACTGACTAGCTTATTCTCATACCTGTGTCAATTTCTTGAGGATATGCTTGCATCTGTTGGGTAGAAGAGACAAAAGCAGTCTTAGACTCTGTTAATATTTTGATTTAAGGCAAATATCCTTTGTCTTGTGCTTTCTATTAATGAATGAGAATTTGATTTGTCATGTATCTGATGAAACTGGATTGTGAATATATGTTGTGGTGGCACTTCTCCCCCTTTTCTGGGCTGTTCTACGACCTCAGGAGCTGCCAGCCAGGCCTTGGCACCTTGAGTAACAAGCTGGTTGGTCACACATCCCTTGACTGTATAAGTAACTCCTACTCAGCTAAGGCAGAAAATGGCACGTACTGGAACTCCTGTGGACTGGTCAAAGCGGGGAAGAGGAATGGAAACTATCAGTTACTCCCTGACAACCCTGCAATGCGCCTGCCAGATCACAGCCTGAGCGGTAACTGGGTGAAATAATATATTGTTCCTAGGATTGTAGAGAAAAATACCAATTTAGGTTGTGGTTGTGATGGAAATTTGCTGATGATTGAAGCCAGTTGTCTCACAGCCTTATAAACGGTGGTCCTAGACCCTTTTAAGCTCTCCTGGGCTGCAGCAGCCTGTGACCAGCAACCCCCTCTGAGTGGGATGCCGCTCAGAGCTCACAAACCACTAAGTTTGCAATGCTACAGGGACTGTTGTGGAAAATTGGTGATGGGGCCTGGGCTGATACCCCTGCTTCTCGGGGCTTAACCCTTTGCCTGTTGAGGAATGCAGAAGCATAAGACATGAGTATTTTACTGAACTCAAGGCCAAAGTTCGAAGTTTTAGTGGGTATACCTTTGTTGTAACATATATTGAAGGCTTGAGGTAGTTAGGTTAATTATGTAATTTTTGTGACTTCAAACAAATTTTATTGATTTGCTGCTAAAATCTTATGAATAATCTTGAATTGTGAACAAACTTTCTTTCTCTCTCTCCCCTTTAGATCTAATCCGTTGTCCAAGTCTAAGACTAGGAATAGGTCCAGCCGCACCTAAACTCCGTGAAAGTTTAGAAAACAAGGGGGTCTACTCTAAACCTTGTGACTCAATGGGAAGATCTTCTTTACCCTTTTATACCTTTGATCTCTGTAAACGGTTTCCAACTCTGTTCTGACTTATTTCGGCTTGATTTATCTCTGTGCTTTTACTCTGTGTAATAAGTAATAGTGTGAACCTTGCCATTGGATCTTGTGCAGTTGCATTTCCACAAATTTATATTAAACCTATTTCACTCAAACTCCTTGGGTGGTAATTCTTTAAGGGACTTGACCTAAGCACTCCTTTCACTACATATGCACATACACAATGCCCGCTTTTGCATGGTTTTCTTCCTACTCTTCCTCTGAACTCTTTTAAAAATAATGGGCTCTCTGTTTAGTGAAAAGTGAAGTTTAATGCAATGAAATATGAAGAATAAATTCAAGTTAGGGATTATCCTTTTTCATTACTGTTCTTACATTTTTTAATCCTATTTGTAAGGTTAGCTTGTAAGCACACCTACAGATTTCACACGGCTATTTCCACTTCCCAGATTTTAATCTGATACTGAAAATGACATTGTTATACCGTTGTGGTATTTTTAGAAATTAAAAGGAGTCATTAACCAGAGGAATGGATTTGTTAAGACAGGTGGTGTGATGTAGATGTTGGCTTTTCTGCCAGACTATTTCAGCCCACAGACCAAGGCACTATTATCAGCTGCAGGTGACAATGTGGTTGAGCTGACCTTGTAGTCTTCTACTGTGATTTTGGTCTTATCTGCATGCAAAAATTTGCTTGTTCCGATTTGTTTAGCATTGTGGTACTAGCAAAGCAGGGAGGGGTTTTTTAAAGGCTGGGAAAATATAAACATGTTGAAGAAAAAAAAATGGCATCTGAGTGCTGAAGAATGGTTTAAATGCCAGACATTATCATATCTAAGGAAACCTGGTTCCATTCAAAAGGTTTTACAATCAATGTGTTCTCTGGGGCCTGTTGAGGCATATAGCTCATTTCTGTTATCTGTAAAAGCTCTATTAAAAGTTTGGCATACATTAGACTGTCTGTTTTAAGTGATAGCTTGGTTATGAATACACTCCAAGGAGGAAAAAAGGCTTTAGCCCACTGACGCTGTGGAGCTGCTCGTAGATTGCTGGAACTTTCTTATCAGCCACCTGGTGAGCAAAGTATATGCTAGATGACTGAGAAAACTCGTATGTGAAAAGTGGGAAAGGAAGCTGGAAAGACATGCATTCAAACAAGGTGCTACTGCTCGTCATTTATCTTTATTTTTGTGTCTGTGATGACTACAACACAAAATATGTAATCACCTCACTGAAGTTCAGGTAAGCCTTGTGTGGGCAGTGCCTCATGGGATCGCTGGTGTGTGAAGCCGTAGTTGGAAAGGTATTAGATTTTACTGGGAGTGCATTTTGGGAACGTCTGTGCTGAAGGATACACGTTTTGGAAAAAAAGAAACAATGAATCGCTCCGAATATTTTTCAAGTTCTTATTTTCTCATTTGTATACGTGTTAGCTTTAGAGAGATGGCTGCTGTCACTGGGCTCCTACAGTTGGTTTGGTGTGGTTGGTTTTATCAGAAAGTGTCTGTCCCACAGCCTGATCCAGTTCTACTGAACAGTAGTACTATCTCCAGCTGTAGCTCTTGGGAGACTTGCTGAGTATTTACAGACTGAAATGTTTATATGTGAATTATATTTCTTGGTTATGCTATTCCTTTTAATATAATCACCACTCATTGATAAATTAAGATATTTTTAAAGAACAAACTCAACCAAATTGTTTCTTACTTCTCATATACTCAACTGAAATGGCACTTGTCCCTGAAAATACGTGCAGCTGGGATACAGACAGTGCTGTTTTCTGCTGGATATGCATGGGTTGCACCTACACTGATGCTTGAGTGAGCAGGCATTTTTCTTCTTGATACATATTTGATTCACTGCATATTTGGAGTTTTGCGTCTGCATTTGGAGTCTGGCGGTAGGCACTTGAACATACTACGGCTGTGCTAAGAGTGGATTCCCTCCCGATGAAGCAAGGCTTAGATGGTACAGCAGCTGGAGCACGCTTGCAGTGGGGCACAGGGTTGTTGGCTCTCTGTTCAGACGCTGCTGGCATGAACTTTGCTGCTGGTAAAGATGTAGTGTGGGTATGCAGTCCTGGAATCCTACCAGATTTCAGTGAATAAAACCTTGTTTTTTCCCCTCTTTGCAGCATAACAGCCAGAAATGTAGACTCGTGAATGGAAATTTTATATGAAAAGATTAACATAAATTTTGAGAATGACCATTACTGCGTAAGAAAGGGCAATGCAAGTGAGGTGACAGACAGGGCGCTGACTTGCTAGAGGCATCTCTGATACTTGATCTACAGCTTTAGCTGTTGAACTTTCTTTAACTGTTTCAAACTTAACACACAAGATAAAAATGGCAGTTAAGGTACTTGTCAGAAGTAGGTGGATGAAGTGAATTCCATAATCTATTTGGTGACTAAAGCAGTGATGTGATAATTGACACTGTTCTGCAGAGCTCTTATGGTTGTGTTGGAGTATTAATATCAATTTTTGTCTTCTGAAAAGTTATTTAATGGAATATGTTAATGCAATTGAAAAACCTTTAACTGGGTACAAGCAGGTAGGTCTTGAAAAAGCACTTAGCTATGATTTATTAGGGGGTGTTTGCGAAGATGTGGATGCTGTGAAGCCTGGAATGGGTGCTGACATGATGATTCTGTAGAGATTTTAAAAGCACATTGCACTGAAGTTGCATCATTCTTACTTAATTCTTACTGCTCCTGGTTGTGCTGTGTTTTCTGTATGCAGCATTGTCATGCTTGGTTTTACTGAACATAAAAGGGAAGGTACAGCCACAGCAAAACATTCATTGCAAAAACAGACCACCTACTTGGAAAGAAGTATTTAAAACAATGGTCTTCTGGTAGGGAAAATCCCCTATAAGCAATAGAAGTAATCTGGGAAGACATACCCCCCCGAAAAAAATCCACATTTTGCAGGAAGTTGGTATGCCATGCTGTACAGTGTCTTACAGGTTGCAAAAATGGTTTTAGTTACCATATGAGTTTATGCATATTTATGCCAATTTAGGCACATGTGAGACTTTCTATGGTAGAGTTAATCAAGGAAGTATTATCTAATATCTAATTGGGGAATATATACCTCATCCCCAGTTTAGCTTTATGTGAATATCATGTTTGCTTCTGTCATTATCACAAGATAGAGCACCTCAAAGAATCCGATTTTAAAATACAGCTGAAATTCTTTATTATCCTATTCAATGCATTTTCTATTTTTTCTCATTTAAGATAGTCCACAGTGTTATACCTCATAATCTAGAACATAACATACACTGGCTCAGCGCTATCAGAAGCAGAGCTAGCCCCCAGTAAGAAATAATTGCATATAAACTTATTTAATATTTTTGTCCATCTCTGTCAGACTTTGTGAATAAACCATGCTTTCAGTTCTCTACATTCATATTGTCATGACTTCTAAAAGTTCTCCCTTTTCTGCCTGGCTTAAATAAGTAGTTTTTAAATGCAGAAGCAACAAATTCAGGACATTGAGAAGAATCCCCAGTAGCTTCTTTATGTTGACAATTAATTGCAGTTGAACTGTCATGTGTTTTATTCTTAAGGAAGGAAAAAAGAATATGTAAAGAATTCATAAGTGCTAATTTAATTCACCAATAACTATGGTAAAAATGAAGGTTCTCCAGCAACCCAGTCAGCGTGAAGCTAAGCTTCAATGGTAGAGAAAATCGTGCAAGTCAGACTAAGTAATGAGACAATAAAGTTTCATGTTGAATTCTTCCATAGAGTAGTATGTTGAGTTCTAATTAATGCATCATAAAAAAAAAAAGACATTCTAGCAGTACAGAGGGTGGTAGTAAAAGTTGATTTCTTTTAGAAGCAAAGTCAGGCGTAAAACCGGATATGTAGTAATACCTAAGTATCTGAGAGGATAAATAATGAGAGAGTTGAAATATATAAAAATATAAATGGATTAACCAGTGCAAAAATTTGCATTTTCCTTGGTAAAAAAAAGTTTGATTACAATGAAAATTAGTGGGTGATAACAGGGATCGGGAAGCCCTTTATGCTGTCCTGACAGAGAGACACTTCCATGCGGAAGGATGTTGTACTTCTTCAAACAAAAAACCACCAAAACCTGCACTGTAAGGCTATTTTTCTTTAAAAAGGCTTAGGAAATCAAGTATTTTAGAATTTACGCTTTTGTAGTAGGATTCTAACATTCTAGGCTAATGTCAAAGTTTAAATTTCTTTTTGGAAGAAGCAGAGGTGAGTTTAAAAGACTTTTTTTTCCTAGGCCTGGGAGGGGGTGGCACGGAATATCAGTGAGAATCAAAAGGAATTGGATGCTTTTGACTAAGAAAAGGGCTTTGATTTATGCTTTCAAAAAAAGTCGGGGATATAAATGATCATGTCTGAGTCTCCAAGCAGTAGGAATTAAGGTAAGACTTTTGACTGAAGTAGCTTATTCCCATATTTATCTCATATGGTATCTCTTGTACTTTTCTGTGAAGTATTTGACATCAGGTATGGAAAGAGCTCTAGCAAAGCGTTTGATGCCTGGAACTCCTTTCAGAGACTTTCCAGTCTTCTTTGCTGCCTCCTGCTTACCTTGCTGCCTCAGATCTGCAGCCTTTCTCATGGATACCAGAAGCAGTCATTAGGCTTCTGGAGTATTTGCTTCTCTCATTCTGTCTGTGTTACAGCTTCAGGTTTTTTCATCACTAACAGAAGCTTCCACATGCTGTCTTGGCAGTGTTTGTGTAACTTGTTTCTAAGGCGAGGTAATAATGTGTTGCATGGTCCCGTTGTGTGACATGGTCTTGCTGAGAACCAGGAAGCGTCAGTTCAAATTAATTGTGTGAGTGAAGTCAGGCACCAGCGTGAAAATGCAAGCATTTTAAACAAAGATCCCACGGCTAGCTTTCTTGTAAAGCATATACCTCAACCAAACTAAAAGCTGCCAGAGCAGCAAGGCTACGTTATCTATTGGAGTTCTCTAAATTATGTTGGGTGTCATTTCTAGAACGCTTTAGGTGGGCGTGACTCATGGAGAAGGTGCTTCTGAACGTTCCCCACCTACGACATGACCCTGTAGACCAGCCTTTACTATTGACCCAACACACCACACACATTCCCTGATACGATACGCAACAAAGGAGCAGGGATCAGTGTCTGGCTGTTCACGCGGCCACCAGAGCACAAGGATAAGGATGCCAGACTTGAGACAGCTGCTTTTGTTCACTGTGCAGAAAGTCTCCAGCTGTGTGGCAGCAAAGTAAGTGAGAAGATGCTTCATTGGGTATTTCCTTAACTTTAAGATCCTTACTCTGCACCCTTTAAACTTTTCATATTTTTAAGTCATTAAGTAGGAGAGAGAAAGGTTAAAGAGAATTGGTTCCTCGGGGCTTATACTTCCACCCTGGATGTTTTGGCTGTCTGTTCTGCCTATTTCTCGATTTCAAAAAAGGCTCATTCACAGAGTCTTCTCCATCCTTTACATTACAAGATTGCTTCTAGGCTGTTAGCCAGGTACATGAATCACTGTAGTCCTAGTCAGAGAAATGAAAACTAAAATGGTGTGGGGAAGCTTCCAAATAATTGAACTCACAATAGATTGCAATGCTTTATTAGGCTAATAGACTTCAGAAAGTGCTTGTTTACAGATTTTCCTCTCGAAGCTGTTCGAAACATGTTCCTTAGAGCAAGTTAAAATAAATAAATAAATAAAAAAAAATCAATAGAGTAGTTTTGGCCATCACTTGCTCTTCTGCAGCAATGTGACTGGTCCTGTCAGACTTGACTTGTTTAATGCTGAGAGGCAGAATCTGAGTTCTGGAACCAGTGAGCTGTGTTTGGTCAGGTTGCTTTCTTTTGTCAATTCCAGCTGTTTTGAGGAGAGAGAAATTTCTCTAATAGCTTGTTAAACTCCCTTCTGTTGCTTTGGGTTAGTAGCTTTCCATGCATAGAAAAGTTACATTGTTGCCTTCAAATGTCAGATGTTTCATTGCTTGACAACATCAGGTGTTGATTTTGTGGGTTTTTTTTTCTCCAAGTCTTACTTTCTAAAGCTGTTTTTCAGATGACACTGGACTACACTAATAGATTTTAAAAAATAAAAATTTAGTAGTAGCTTATGCAATCTGCTTTTTTGTATAGAAATTGCATAATTTGATAATAATTTACCTAATTTGCATAGCCAAGAGTAGATTACTGATATACTAATGAAAAGCATGTGTGCTTTGGGCATGCAAATGTAGAGGTCTCTTCTGAGTGTTTTCTTACCACCAATATAAAAGCTGAGGGTCTTTTTCATTGGGTAAATTGCTTGTAGGGTTCCATATCTTTTTTGAACCGTAGCATCAGCAGACCCTGATACGTTTACGAAGACTAAAATGATAACTATCTGGTGTCTGAATATATTTGGGTACCCACAAAGGAATGTTTCTGGAAAGAGTGATTAAGCACAGAAGAGTAATTTATTGTTAGACTGATATAAAAGAAAAACTGGAAGATAGCATGTTCCCTTCACTTTCTGAAGTCATTATATATTAGGAAGAAATTCTTTCCTGTGAGGGTGGTGAGACACTGGCCCAGGCTGCCCAGGGCAGCTGTGGGTGTTGGATGATCTTTAAGGTCCCTTCTAAGCCAAACCGTTCTATGTTTCTATGATTATATGAATCACTTGAAGTTGAATATACCTGTCTTTTCATAGCCATTCCTTTTTGATGGTCTTGAAGTGATTCAACATTTTTACAGATAGAAGCAGTGACAGTGTATGGATTACTAGTATTTAAAAATCTGAGATTTTGATCACAGCATCCTTCCCTCTCTTTCCACTATTTTTTTAATTAAGTTAATATTGCATTTTTCATTATTGCTATCATTGAAATTCTTACAGTCAGCTCAAGCTACGTATAAAATAAAGATAGACTATTTAACTGTACTGCATGTTTCATTTTAAGGATGAAACTGAATAAACTTGATACTTCTGGCAAAACCAGTTTCCTTAATAAGAATAATCAATTACATTTTCCTCTCTGCCACACGGCCAGACATGCAGAGTGTATCTTTCCACCTGGGTTCCTCATGTCATTTGAAAAACCAGAATTAAAAGGGACAGAACAGGGATTGCAGTCCTCTCCATTTCATCACGTCAACTTTCCCTCTGTGCAGCTGGTACACCAGAAACTTAACTGCTTCAGAATAGGCTCAGTAGATATCACCTGTGAGAACAAAAGAAGTTTAGTTCTATAGTGTGATTTTTGTCCTAGAGAATTTGTATCAATGATATTGTAGGAATCCACGGTCATCTCAGTACTTCAACTTACAATGAGCTTCCCTATGTCTTTCTGTAAGTTTTTCTTGTGGTATTTTGTACCCTACCCCCCTCTCCTCTTGCTGGCCTTCCTAAAACTTCTGTCCTCTGACTGTGAAGTGTAGATCTCCGTTGCAATGTGTCATCTGTAGTAATAGATGCCCTGCAAATTATGCACTTATCACCTCACCAGTTAATTCCTCCAGTATTTTATGGCATCTGTATATAGCCACTGGTGAGTACAAAGTACTTGGGATAAGCAGAAACTAGAGGAAGCATATACATGAGGAATAAAATATAGAGACAAGGGAGAAGAAAAGTGTTTTCTGTGCAAGTGGATGTTTATGTATGTGCTACAGCTACTTCTGTTTCCTTGCTGGTGTGATTGGTGCTGAAAACTCGGGTCATCTTCATAGTTACTCCTCTGAAGTCTGCAGACTCTCACTTTGAAGTAAATGTCTTTGTGGTGTTTTGAGCCTCCATCAGTAACTGAATTTGTTTCTATTAGACTGTGGTGTGGCTCCTGCTAGTGCAAGGCAGAAGTATCTCTCCCTTGGCTGGAGAGGTTACATGTGTTTATACAGAGGCAGCTTTTACAACCTGTATTGTGAAGTCAGTTTAATTTTTCTAATTCATAATTCTTCAGACAGGGTCTTCACAAGAGTTTTTAAGCCTGATCATTACTTCATCAGAACGTATTACTATTTTAAATCATAAGGATCTTTTTGCTCCTAGGCCTGCTGTGTCTCTGCGGAACTCCTGTAGATCGTTGCTAATAGTTTTGCAGGAGCTTTCCTACTCTTTGCATATTGATATATTGTGCTCATCTCCCATATAACTAGTGCAGCATTTTGTTGTAAAATGTTGTTGCAAATCACTTTTATGTTTTCAAATGTCTTTGCAAGGTGGTGGGATGACTTAGCAGAAAATACTGCAGTTGCTGACAGCAGATTCTTTCCCTTAAGAGATAATGCTTGCAAAAAGAAAACATAATATGATAGTGTAAGCAGAAAAAAAGATCTGGAAGACTTGTTGCCCATTTCAGTTCCATGACCTTGGATGTGATTAAGAGGCTTCCTATCTTTGTTGCTCAAACAATGTGTAGACAGTCCTATACACAAACTTGACTGGTTTTATGAAGAAGGAGGAAAAATGAGTCTAGGAGCTAAAGAAAAAAGAAAATAAAATTAGGTTTTTGGGTTTACTTTTGTTTTCTATGCAAACCTTTATCTAATTAAAAAGGCATGAGTATTGCCTTTATTCTACAAAGTTATGTGATGAATTCTATTGTCTATTTCATTAATGAGTATGTGTCCTTAGACCCTTTTAAATGAAATGAGGACATTTTAAACTGACCATGTTCATTGTATTGTGGGAAATCCTATTCCAATTATTTCCTCTTTCTCTTTTGTCAAGGATCCTATTTTAAACACGATGGCTATGATAACAGTCAGATTATGTGAAGTTTGATTCATACTCTTCTAGCACATATCCTGTTTTACATATCTTTATTATTAACTAAATCATATCTAAGTGCCATCAGCCATGATGATGTTTTTGTTTTATAGCTTTCTTAGTTCAGTGCTACCATGTTTTTCTTTCCTGTCATTGCACAGAGGTTAGCAAGACAACCTCTTGAGCTCCCACCGGGAAAGCTAGATAGTCTTGGGGGAGCCGTGTCTGATAGTCAATGAATTTATTGATATGTTTAGCCTGAGACTGGGGTGGGTGGAAGAAAAAGCTCCCAAACGAAACCATCACGGGCTTTTCATGTGGTTATGTGTAGCATGAGACTGCAGTGGTACTCAGTGATAGGTTGCTCTAGGAGCACAGTGCAGCCACTCAAAATAATCTTGAAACTTTGCATTAAAAAGGATTCTGTAAACTTCTCAGGCTGCCTTGACCATGGTGGAACTGAGGTATGTGTAGTTACTTTTGGGGGAATGGCTGCTCATGCCTTCTGACAAAGCCAGTTCCTTCATGATTTAAGTTTTTTAAAAAAGGGTACCTACAGCTGGGTGCAAGTCATCTTAGGGCAGTAGCACTAGATGACATCTCTCTCTCTCCCTTTCTCAGTAGCTTATTCTAAAATTAGTAACAGTCTTTGACCAGTATTGCTGTGATTAATGAAAGAGACAGATTGCCTTGTTAAAGGTACTTCACAGAGTATGAAAAAAATAATTTGAGGACTGCTTAGATTAATGATTCATAGTTAGCTGGTGCAGCAGGACAAACAAAGTGCACTCGAAGTTCCACTTACCTGAAGATCATGAATGTCACTGCATCCTTAAGATAATGGACAAGATGCTGCTTCAGGACTTTCAGGGACAATGTATTCATTGTTCTTCAGTTTGTCCAATGTAGCAATTAATGTGATTAAGCTAGCGCCAAATCTGTTTTAAATACTATTGCACTGGGTCATTAATTTTAATACTGTCATCATGTTCTCCCTACTGCATTTACTTTATTTAGCGAAGATACTAATGCTTTTCTATGAATGCTTTTCTAGTTCTCAAGATATTGCTCAAACTGTTCATGTATTAGGAGTCATACTGGACGAATAAGGGGAAAAAAATCAGGCGTATGTCCCTTAGCCACTTGAAACTCCTACTGAAACAATAGCAAGCATCTCTAGAGCTGTAATTTGCAAACCTATTAGTGTTTAGCCAGTTGTATGTGTGGTTTTTATCTTGATGGATGCTCTGTTAAGTTACCTTCAAGGTTGCCTAGAATAAAAATACAGATGGAGCTGTTTGTAGGTTCTGTAAAGGATATGATGCAAGGTAGTTCAGAAAAAATCATCAGATAATTCTAAAGCAGTTCTTTTTATTCAAAAAATATGTCAAGGCATGCTGGATTTTCTAGCGAGAACTATTGGGACTGGCTGGAGGTGGCTACAAGGGGTACTTCAAGGTGAGTCAGTCAGTGAGTAGTAGGTCTAGATATGGCTGGAATGTTTTTTAGAAATAACTTAAACAGTGGCAAAACCTGCATGGATAATTGGTTTGTTTTTGAAAATATACTCTTTTTTGGAAGTGTTCAAATGATCCAAGTAACTGAAGTTCATTTCACAAAGACCTGGGGTGAGGTTCTGATGTGAGTTACAGAGCGATGAACCTACAGAAACAGTTGTCCAGGTAACAGCTGATGCAGGTGCCTTTTAGTCCTTATCATATATACCACATATACTTGAAACAAGGAAGTGAATTAATATCACATATAATAATACTTCTGTGCCAGAAACTCACTGTAAGAAAAGAAGAAAAAAGAATGCATTGATTTTAATTATTACAGACATCAGTCAGGCACCACTCTCATTTTTTGCATGTGGGAGCAAGAGTAAGAAAAATGTCTGAAATAAATTCGTAGTTTTATAATTTGCATGTATTTTATCTTAGGGGAACAAGTTCTTGAACTTAAGATGAAGAGGAAATATACTCATGTGGCTCCATATTTGAAGAAATTCCTAGAAAAACATTAAGTCAGCACGTATATCTGCTAGTGGATTTTCAGACATGATCTTCAAATGTTCATATTGCTTTACTTTTAAAACACTCCCAAGGAGAACCAGACACTAATATCTCAAGGATATTGGGTCCACCCACCATGACACGTGAAAAGTCGGTTAGGAACTAGTGTGGAAATTAATCTGTGAACTCATTTCCTCTAAGATTAGAATACATTCACAACTCTGAGATGGGAGGTGGGAGTTCTTGACCAAATGATGCAAGAGTGCAAGCTCAAAAAAAAAAAAAAAGTATCGGTCTCATCTGAAAGAAGTAGAGAAATCAAGAATAGTGTCTTGTAGATAGACAGAAGGTTGTCATGCCAGTTGTAGGGTGCCCTCGCAATGTGAAAGGGAGAGGAAAAGAGAGTAGTAGAAGACAACAGGAATATGGGAAAGGACACACAACGCTTCTTGCATATGGGGGCACAGCCAACCTAGGCAGGCTGTGCATAGGGACTTTGAGAGGGTAAAAGGAAATATGTAAGTAGGCCACCATGATGCAAGATGCAACCTGCCATGCCTGTGGAACTACAACATGGATAAACTGAGTCATTAGGGGATTGGCCAGATGTGCCTGGAATGAAAAAAGTTTTGGTTGTGAAGTTAGTCTCCTGACTTGCCTTTAAATCCTTATAAATACTTTTGCAGAAATAGGTATAGACTGTTTTGTGCATAGTGAATGGTAAAAGAGTGCCCCAAAAGAGAGTTAGGATGGACTGGTGAGTGCACTGTAAAGTTCTCCCTAGCTTACAGCGTACTGTTCCATGTGTAGAAAAGCATGTAGATGTCTCAGGGCTTGTATACACAGGAGCAGTCATCATAGTTAGGGTACCTTCACTAAAGAAAGTTAAGACCCCAGTAAGTGAGATTTTTACATTAAAGACAATGAAAGGGGCTCTCAACTAGGTGTAAAGTGATTGTGAAAACATTTATCCTTACTTCTGATCTTTTTTAAAATGTGTAAACTTCTATGAAGAGCATAAACCAATTGAATCTCTTTCTGGAACAGGCAGTGTTATATTTTTGTGTGCTAGTCTATGTGAAAATCTACATGTCAATAATCATGTTTAATTTCAGTTTCTTCCTTTTTTTTTTGTTTGTTTGTTTATTTGGTTTTTTCCCCAAGTTCTTGTAGTTTTCATATAAATTCCCTATGTTTTGCAATTTGACCTGGAGGGTCAGATTGAAATGTATACAAAACTTTTCCTGTAGAGCTGGTGAAGAATATAGTGGGTTCTATCTCCCTGGCGTAAAGCAGGAGTCATATTGCGTTAAGTAACTTTTTTCATAGCTGCATCATTCCTTAAAATATATTCTAGAGAAACAGTTGTAGTTCTAGATAGAGGTTAGCTTTTTCACTTCCAGCCCTGGTGCATACCATAAACTGAATTACCTCTAATAGTTCTTCTGTTCTGAAATTGTTGAGGTTTTTGTCTAAGGCAGCCTTTGAAAGCATATGTCTGCAGTACTTTGTATCTTGAAATAAACTGAGAGAACTTTCACAGTTCTGTAGAATCATCTGACTTGATAAGTACCAAAGAAGATGGAGTTTTTCCTGTGCACTAGCCAGATGGATTCTACATATTCCGTATTGCACAGTCTGATCTATAGTCTTGGCAATAGTTTCTATATGTACAGCTTAGCTTCAGCTTTTGATTTGTGATGACCTTCACTTCTTTAGTTTGTGATTTCAAAGTGTACAAAATCCATCAGCTGTTTGTTTGATCCAGTAGCCATATAGTTCTAGAAATTGCTTCCTAATAGATTCTCTTAGTGTTTTGTGGTTTTGGAGGGAGGGTGGGAAGATAGAGAATTTCTTACTTCTTGAACATTTCCTAACTTTACAAAATTGAGATCAAGACTATATAATGCTTAAGAAAATTTCCTTTTAATAACCTAGTTTGCTTCCTTGTGAGAAAATTTGACCTCTTCTTGGCAAAATCCTCCAGAAAATACAGTTTTGGGCAGAGAAGGTATATCTTCTCTTCTATCCTTTGCATCTTCCTCAAGTACTAACAAACTTTTCTATATTTAAAAAGATAAAACCTAGTGAATGTTCTTTGGAGATTTCCTTTTCCAGGTACTTGGGAAAATATGCATGCATTTGTTTATCAGAAATGCTAGGTGTCTATGGCTCCTGCACAATTTAATGAGAGCTGCAGATGTTTGGCCTCTTTCCCTGTAGCATTCACCATTTAATGGGCTGGGCAATCAACATTGCTGACTGTCAAAATCACAGCTTGTGTTTTAGAACTGACCCAGGTGCGTAGCAAACGGGTTGATTCAGACAATCAGTATTTTAATCTTTCTGAAGCAGTATGATGTCTTCGGAGGAAACAAAGGCTTGCCCATGCAGCAATCAACTGAAAAGACTTAGACATGCCTCACAGTTCCCCAGAGGACTTGTTTTTACTGTGAAAACTAACTGGACCCTGATTTTTTTTTTTTTTTTATGGCATGTGCCTGTCATGAGTAGTGTAGAGGGCAGGTGGGAAGTGAGAAGATACTTGTCTAAATAAAGGACCCTATGAAATCCTCACCTGAGACAAGAACAGAAAGACAGACTCGTGTGAAGGTACCATGGGCTTCGTTGAATAGATGAAAAAAGGGGAATGATTTCGTGGTGTATCCCTCCAAGACAAAGTGGTAGCAGCCTGCTTTGATTTAATTCCAAAGGATCTGTGGCACATTAAAAAAAAATCAGGGAAGTAAGAAACATTGTGCAGTGATCCCAAGACCTTTAGATGTTACTTTCTGTAGGTTTAGCTACAAAATATCCAAATGTTGTGTATATATTTTTTTCATAGGTGTTGAACTCATCAGTTCCTCAGAAAACACAGAGCTATCTGAGGATAAGAAACTTTAGGTCCCAGACTGGTGAAAAAGTATTCCCAGGATCAATTTTTCAAATCTTTCAGATTGAAATAATGCAAACTGAAAAAAAATGTGCATTTCAAGGCTAAAAGATACTACTGTAATGAGATGAGTATGCAAAAAAAGTATAAATTATGTTTTCTACACACAGCCTTTTAAATTATTGTTCTTACTAGTGTTGCATTCAGTATTTACAATACAGAATCTAGGGATTCTGTCAACCTAGACATTGGAAGAACAGTTAGTGTTATTTGCAGACAAGCACTGTTATTTAATGATATTAGGGTCAGTGTGGCATAGCAAAGAGATTGTGGGCATCTCTTGGCTGATATCCTGATGCTAATTCATTACTGGTGCACTAGTTTCATTCACTGCACCAACTTTAAGAACCTCTATAATCAGCATCATAGGTCAAAGAGACTGTTCTCATTGATCAATGTATTCATCACTAATATGTAGCCATTTTATGATATATTTTCTCTAATGAATTACAGACATATCCAATTAAATTGTGACACTAAAGAAAAACGTAAGTTTTGTAAATTAAGTGACAGTGCTTTGCTTTGGTTCTTGTTTCTATAAATTGTTTTTATTGGCTTCTTGGAAAGAATGATCTGAAGCAGCTGTATTTAAATTAAGGTGGAGCAGTTTATAAGCAGAATAAAATGGTCATAATGTTTCAAATTAACAACAAGTAAAATAAAATAATTGTACCATAAAAGTGAATGAACGAGAGATAAAATCTACATTGTGTGCGTTGCCCCTTCTTTGTGAAGACCATCTCTCGGGGAATTTGCTTAGTTCACAGCTATTGCTAGCATGTTAAACTGCATTTTGACTTTGGTTCTAAATATATGGGAATGTTTGGAGCTTAGTGGCCATGTCGTGTAAAACTTGCATTCAATAAATAGCATGACAGAACAGTTTAAGTATCAGCGTATATGTACAGATAAGTAACAGATAATTACCAGTAGCTGTCCTCATGCATACAAAATTATGGTGATTCTGGGTACAGAAAATAGCCACTTTTCTGCCTCTCTTTTTAATGCTAGTACTTGTTCTCATGGGAAAACTGCAAGTTCTTTTCCAGCTCACTTCTGCATATGCTATTCCTTCCTGTGAAGAACTTGGGAAAAAGAAACCTGAAAAATGGAGACTTTTCAGACCCTCATAGACAATCCATATTTAACCTTTCCCAGCAAGTTACTCTCCTTTGCAAAGCAAATTCATTATAGATCAGATAGTTTTAGGCATAAAACCCAATAAAGCAAATGCAGCATCTGCAATAGGTTTCCAGCAAATTAGCAAGAGTGGGGTAGCATGAAATAAATCAAGTATACCTTGTGATAGTTTGTTGCCTTTCCAATTAAGAAAGAGATCTTTTTCATGTAGTAATGGAAACTTCTCCCACGGCATGGCTTGTCTAGCATGCGTTTCCAGTGGGTATCATTACACATGATGGATTTTGGTTTGCATCTTGGGATTTCGGAATTTTGCAGAGCAACAGAAATTGATTGTCATGTTCTCGCTGCATCATTGCAATGTCAGTGGCAGAAGCAATATCAAAACTGTCAAAAGACACAAGCAAACCAAACCCAGCAACAACTGTTAAAAGCATATATTCTATAAGTAATACTGAACTTTAAGAGTACGTAGATGAAAGACCCTGCTACTTGTGGGCTGCGTTGTAATATAACAATTATGGAAGAAGTGACAGAATGAATAGTCAGTAAGGGAAGGTAAAAATGTCAGCCTTCAGTGTTATTTGAAGAATCCCATTGTAATGATGCTTTTGCATGAAAGCATTTTAGATGTAATGTGAGGCACTTATAAGATGTTAGGTATACATTTCAAACATGAATATCCTCTTTCTTATCTTCACTAAAATGACCTTTCACACTGTCCTCCTCTCATCAGTCTCTTTGCTAAAAAATTTTGCAGCTTGCACATCTCTTTATTTCAGTTAATGCATATGCATTCACTGATTTGGCAGGTGCAGATGCAGTTCATTTCATAATCTCAAGGGTAGTGATCCAGTTATTCACTAAATGTGCAGATTGTCTGTGGCATCATTTATCTAACTGTATCCTGGCACATTCTGTACAACAGGTTTTCATTGCAGGGATTATCTCTAAATTACTGATCGATAATTGTGTGTAGTACATGCTGTAATAGTTCTATTCTAGCATGCACTGCAGAAGTAACTTCACTCAGTTTCATCCATTTTGGCACAGAAGAGCTGCAAGTGGCAAGTTTACGAAGAACTGTACGTGGTTCTCACTATACAATTAGGCTGTGGCACCCTTCTATCATGTTGTAGGTTTCGTGTGAATTCAAGAAGTGGCTATGCAAATTTGTGAAAGAAAAACTCTTGAAGGATGGAGAAGCACAAAGATATCAAGAAGTCTGAGCTGCAAACTGGTGGAGGTTGGGAGAGTATACTTTGGAATTACCATTCCAAGTTACTTTTCAATTTTTTCCCTTTACATCCACTCCTGGTGTCTGTTGGAGACAGGGTACTGAGCTGGCTGGCTGGCTTAATGCAGATTCTCATGCTAAATTCTTACATTGCTTTTAAGGATTTTTGCTAGAATATTTAAAAGTGTTTAGTAACAGAGTCTTTTTCAAATGTCTTATGGGTGCTTCAGCACTTAGCAGATAAGGCAGGGTTGGTGATAGCCTCCAGGTAAACATGTTCATGTCTTCTTGAATCTAAATGTCTTTGTTGCTGTCTCCTTGATTGCTGGACCTGCTGGGGTTCTACCAGCAAGCTCAGGCTACCTGATTAGAGCTGGAGTTGCCCTGTTTTTAAGATGGTGAGTGGTGGCTGAGTTGCTAACCTGGTATGGAGTGGGAAGGAATTCGAATAATTTCGTTTATCATGTGAAAAAGCCAAATAATTGTAGCACAGATGGAATTCAACTGTATCTTTCCATCTCCTTCCCTATAGGTGCTTGGACTTGTCTCAGCATATTGCCTGGTTTCATCAGTGTAAAAAATCCAAAAAACTGTCAGGTTTCCATTATCACCATCTCTTTGGCACATGAGGTAGATTTTAAGTAGATGATTCATGAGAATGCGTTGTTGGAAAAGGCTGTGCTGAAGTGTGTGTGACAGATGTCAAAGAAATATTGCTGATATATTTTAAGTGCTGCTTCCAGTCAAGGCATCCTTGAAAGTGTAAATATCCTGTAGCAACAAGGAAAAAATTCCTTCTGTGATCATCAAGAAGTGCTTTGTGTATAGTTTTCTGGAGCCAGGCTGAGCATTTGTGATACTGACAATAGACATTTTCTGATGATGGACAGACATAGAATAACATTATTAAAGTCACCCTTCTGGATAGCATTCTAAAATACATTGCGGTGCTTCTGTGCTACTTTGCAGCTTTTGTGTAAAGGTTCTAGCTTCTTCACTGCCTTTTGTTGTAACTTAGCACAATAAATGGGACACTTATTTTTCAGCTTGCAAAAAAGTTTGTGTAAAATGCACAAAAATTCACAAGTGCCTTGTAAATGACCATTAGAGTGGCAGATACGCAGGTGGAACTCCTGTTAGATCAGCTGAATATCCTTGTATATACTTGTGTGAGTGGGACCAGCTTGGAAAAGTTAGTCAGATGGAAATGCCACAGATACAAGACTCGGTTAAACCATATGAACAATTGGTTGTGTGTCTTTGCACTAAGGTGTCGCTATGGTGGAGGTTCTTAAAAACTAAAGGCAAAACAAAAACTAAAGCTCAAACCCCAAAAATATTTTAGAAATTCCAGATAGAATAATAGGACAAGGAGTAAACCCAGTTTACATAGACAGGAGTGAAGGGATATACATGCCAAGCCCAGGACGAGGACCTTTTTGTTCTTGTGGCTGTTCTGTAAGAACCATGAAAGGAAAAAGCTGAAACAAATGAGCTTAACCAGAAGGAGAAACTTGTGAATGGCTGTGAGACCACTGTGTGTTGGCAAGGATGTTGCCAGGAAGTCTAACGGTACCTGAGGATGGTGGCAATAGAAGGGAGAAAGCTACTGAAACTCTGCCAAAGCTGTGATTTAGTAGGTGACTCCATGAACTGAGTATGCTCAGTTTCTGTTCTTATTGGAAGAAATCCTTGCAAGATAGCAGATCTAAAATATCTTTATACTTAACAATGTTGAACAATTAATATGGCTGTAAATGGCACTGAAATGAAATTTTTTGTTGTTTTCTGAGCCCAATAAAATTGTTTTTTTTCACTGCAAAAGAATGAGAGAGTTTAGTGGACGAAAATGGAATACAGTGCTTACAACTGCAGTGATAGTGAAGAGAAGTATGAATAAAGATACATATTGAAGTGAAAGCAAACAAAATATCCAGATATTGAAAAAATGACTAAATATACAAATAATGCACACTTTACATTTTAAAAAATATTTTTCCTGATTAAAATCGTATTAACAGCTTGATAGCTTTAGTCCTTGCTACAGGATCAAGTTTATTCCAGGACAATGAGCAAAAGCAAAGGCTCTGTACATGAGGTGTGTAAGTCTCCTTCCTAAAGTAAGAAGCAAATCTTTAGGATTTTTCTCTTGTGGAGGCCAGAAAGATACTAATGGTATTTTTTTCCAAACATTGACATACGGATTTTCTGCTAGTATAAAATTTGCCAGTACAAATGTGACAGAAGATTATTTGCATAAGCTGCTCAGCTTGTTTCAAATCTCTGGGTTTCAATGGGGAAAAATCACTTTGTATGATCAGTCCATAAAAATTTAAACACCATTTACATTGGTATGGAGTGTGGTCATGTGCAGACTGTATGTGGCAGAGTTGGAGACACGACTAGTCAAGGCTAGTTCTAGCAGCAGGAGAGATACCAAGTAGACCAAGCATCTAATTACTTTGGATCCGACTGATCCCTGCTGAAGGCAGTGGCAAAGCTTCCAATCAAGTCTCTTACTTCTGGCTTTAACCAGGGAAATACAATTAAAATTGTTTAGAAAATGTAAGGATTTGTATCTGTAGCTGAGCTGTACTTGTTGCCAGCTTTGCTCCGTTTTCTAGGTTGGTTACATACATCACTGTACAGGGTTTCAGTGGAAATGCCCACAGTCCTTAGCTGTAGGAAAAGAATGCACTGCTTATTTTTTGCTTTACTCTAAACTACAATCTTTCTTACTGGTCTTTGGCATGGAACACACACTTGTTGCTGCAATAGCACAATTTTCTCCTTGCAATAAACTACACATACATTAAAAAGTGAAATCTTTTAGTTTTTCTGTAAATAGCAATCAACTTTTGTAAGAATTCAGGTAAACACTGTTTCAGATTCCTCTCATTCGTCAGAATGGTCCTTAGTGCTGAACAAAATAAACCCTGATGCTTTCAAGTTTGGTGGAATATTCACTGGCAATTTTACTGAGTCAAGGGATTAATTTTTAAATGTATTTCCCCCCCCCCCCCCCCCCCAGAGTCTTGTCCTATGAGCTGAAGAAATGTGTTCTGAGTAGTATACATCCCGTGATACTTTCTTTATTGTGTTTTCTTCAGGAACAGAGTTTTCAAAAATTACTTCTAATTACAGATAAGATTATCTGGTCCATCTCTGTACATAAGTAAGACAAATCTACCGGGTCCAAATGTGCTTAGGGAATTCAGAAAGGTAGCTTTTTCATCTAAACTTTCCATCTTCTGAACAGAATTAGAAATGATATAAAGAAATATATGCTAGGAATTTAAGCACGGAAGTCAGAATCAATTATTTCTGCCTAGAGAAGTGACCTTTTATATAGCAGCCAATGTTTTGTTTTATAAATGTTTGATGAAACACTTAGACGGAGCTGGTTGTTAACAAACTAGATAAATAAATACACTGTGTTTGCCTTAGGCTTGCCGAGTTGTTGTCCATACCAGCTGCTGCACCTTTTAGGAGGCTGCGAGGAGAGTTGCCATTGTGCATTTTGTGTATGCACCTTGCTGTCTGCAATAAAATGAAATTTTAGAGAAGTCAGTGTCACCATTTATGATACTATACATATATGTGTGTCTATATGTATGTTTCTATTTGAAAAGCCTAATTCTTGCTTTGTGTCTGATAATATAATGATGGAGTTAAAAATCTGTTTCTGTGTTTTTATACTGTACAGGCCATGCTCCAAGCAACGGCCACAAAAATCATCTTTCCTCTTGGTTTCTGTCTGCAAGGTAAAGTGAATTCCATGATGTGATACTGTCAGCTAGTTCTGCACTTTCATGTATTTGCTCAAAAAGAAACGCACTTTTGATGTTGTTCTACTTATGTCTCATCAAAGGTTTTGTAGCAGCTGCATTTCATGGTTCTCTGCAAAACCACCTGGAAAACATCCATCGTCTGAAAGTGATATTCTTAAGAGTGCCTTGCAGACTCAGATTTGCAGGTTGCTGAATGCTGCTAAATTGAAAACGACCTTATTTGAAAGGAAATGGATGCCGTCAATCCTTTAAGAATATCAAAAGCTACAGTACAAACAGCTCACAAAATGTAATGGGTATCTAGAGATCCAGCTGTAAAGCTGCAGTGCTAGTGTAATCTGTTGAATTCTAGTCATATGGAGTGAGATTTTGCATATCTCTCTTAAAATGATTTTATATTGAATGGTTGTTTTAAAAGTTTACTGAATATGTGATTATCTGTGCTTATTGAAAGAGACAAGGCCTATATTTAAAGGAATTGTAGTTAAATCCTCCTGTTACCTTCATGTTTTTCCCTGTCAAGTTGTCAAAGCGAAAACCATATGCATTAAGATTAAGATCTGCTTTTCCAAGTGTACATACATTTAAAGGATCATTGAAAAGGGATCATTGCTGCTGTTCAACAGTGGTTAGAAGAGTATTCAAAATACTATTTCTCTAAAGAGAGATAAGGAATAAATTTTGCATGTTCATGAGGAATTACTCATGAAGTCCCGCGATGATCTATCCATAGACCTGTGCTGTTTTATATAATTCCATACACACATACATTCTTAATAAAAAGGGTAAATAGTATGTATCAACAACAGGTTTTTTTCCTTAATTATTTTAAACAGTGAAAACCTAATTTGACTGCAGAGTTTGAGAAGGATCTTTTAGTACTGTATGATGCAGTAATATAATAACAAATTTCCCAAAAGTGCCAGGTCATATGAAGAGGAAAACCAAATATGATTCCACACAGTGATCTCTAAACTGGCTATGGTTACTCAGAGGAAAAAAAAACCCAAAAGATCTCTGAAGTATTCTGGATGGTTCTCCAAAAATATCAGCTGAAGGTTTACACTGGATTATTCCAAGCAGCTTTAGAAAATACTCATTGTGATGAAACATGCGTGCTTTTTTAACAAACTCATTTTGGAAAAAAAGCCTTTATTTAAAGAATTCCCATGTCCATCTTGAAACTTTTAAAGTAAATGCATCAAAGAAAAGTTAAATAATCCTGAATTAACAGAAAATATCAAGTAAAATGAGAAGCTCTGTTGTCTTTTTCATTTTATATTAATCTGCTATTCCTTTCCATCAATCATTTCTAGTGGCACTTAATGCTGTGATTCATGCCATTAATTTATTCAAAGAATTACATAGATAGTATGTAATAATTAACTACTACATCCTGTAGTATTGGTTTCACTAACTGCTACATGAAAGAACAGATATCTCCACAGTGATCTGACATCTTTTAGCGTTCAGGTGATATAAAGGAGCCAGATGCTGGCTGTAATTAATCAGTAGAGAATTGTTCTGTTGATGGAAAGCTCTCAGCTGGAATAAAGCACACAGAGCTGGCTTCTGCTCCAAACACTTCTGCTTCTCTGACATCAGAAGAGGGACAAAATTTTGATCCATTAATCCAGCTGATGTGTAATGTCTTATGAAAAACATGTGTTGCTAGGACATTAGGTTGGTGATGGCTTGGCCACAGAATCACAGAGCTGTAATTATTTCCTTGTTTTTCATCTGCTGCACTGGTCAGATGAAGAATGTAGGAGATAACATAATGCAAGAAGAATTTGGGCTCTACCAGTTTTGTGAGTAATGGTTGTCCAAATAAAAAAAAAAATTCTGAAAATTGTTAGTGAGATATGAACTAAGTCTTTTAAACTATTTCTCCTTCTACATGTACAGAGATTTGTGAGGATCTCATTAGCCACAAGATGTGCAATGGATTACATGCAAAATTTCTTTATAAAAGGAAATTTATTGTTTTGATTTCTACACAGAAGAGCAGCTAGTAAGTTGCCCTTCGCTCTGTGTCACCCAAATAGCATGCAGATGTTTTCTGTTAAACTGTTTCCCCTGTTTCTGCATTACAGTATGTTTTAAGGAAAGGGATATAAAATCAGATCAGAAAATAGAATGAAAAATGAAATCTTTATTCAAAATATAAAACTAAAACATTTTGTGGAGATTGTTATAGTTGTTAAAAAAGAAAAAGCATGAGGTTTAGTTCTTCTGTAGTTTTACATCACCTTCTATTCCTTCCAAATCACAGAAAAAAAGAAATCTCAAAAATTTGCTATTGGGAAAATTAAAATGTATCGTTCATTTCTGCTCTTGATTGTTAAGATTTTGAAATATGAACTTCTCACAATTGATAGCCAAGAGGCAACAGTCAAGTTGTTGGAAATCGCAGCATAAATAAGATCTACAGACAGTTTTTCTGAACAGCAGCTCGAGTTGTGTCCTTTGATTCTGTGCTGCTGCGTGTTTCCCACTGGGTGTCTCCACACTACGTTGGAAGGATGTGCCCGATTCCCTTCCACAGCAAGTGGGAATGTGTGGATACTGAAAAGCATCTTTTGAGATACAGTTCAAGAGTAAATTAGAAATGGGCGTACCTAAATGAACCCTGTCTTCCAAATCTGAAGCCTTGAGTGGCAGCTGAATTTTTTTCCCATTCACCAAAGATTTTAGAAACGCAGGCTGATAAAATTATTCTTTTTATTTTATTAAATTTGAGGCATTCCTGTCTCAGTGTAGTATCAAAGTAGAAATGGGTGTCCAATGGAAAAAGAAATTCTAAAATCCTTCTGTATTCTATTTGTGAGGCTTTTTGTTTGTTTGTTTGTTTTGTTGGGGTTTTTTTGTTTGTTTTTTTGTTTTATTTGTTTTTGGTTTTTTGGTTTTCTTTTTGTTTGGTTTTTGTTTTTGTTGTTTTTTTGTTGTTTTTTTCCTCTGTACATTAATTACAGAACTCTGATCCAGACCCTTCTTTTGAATTAGACATTTACTAGCACTTTCTAAATTTGTTTCACCTTTGGCTACAGACTGTCATTCCTGTTTCACACTGTAATGACAATGACTGATAGCTTGGAAATTAACTAACTGCCAGATAATCCCTGGAGCCCGTTTGTCCGAGGTGTGGGTTCTCAGCCACACGTAACTGCAGTCCTACCCGCATTGCTCTTTAGTATTCTCCAGAGCACCATGACAGACTCCGCTGTGCTGGTTCCTTTCTCACAGCATCCACACCATCAGGGACTGCAGCACCCTTATGCTGGCTATGCAGATGAGCAAAAGCAACTACCAGGTTGTGCATCCACTCTTGCGTTTTGTTTAGAACTGCAAAAAGTTGGCATTGCCACTTGTTGGAAGTGTGATGAAACCAAAATGCGTCTGCGTGGTAGACAGGAGACATGTTGTAATCCAGTTTCTTTTTGGGGTGATCAATAATTCTGACAATCAGAAGAGGTACCATATCATCATAATTGCTAAACACAGTGCGATTCTTACAGACCTTGGAGGTAGATTTGATTCCAGCATCAGCTGTACCATTTGGATTACTGTTGATATAATGCATTTCATGGTGAGTGAAACGCTTCACACCTGGGAGACCCTCTGACCGTGTGACTAAGGGGGGAGGCTGTATCCTGGGGGGCTGCTTAATGCATTGTCAATCCTAAGCACACCTGCAGGACCTCACCTGTGTAGGATTTCTGGGCAAAAGAGCCCATGCGATACCCCAGCATGGCTAAGAAGGTTGCAACTAACATCTCCAAGGGAAGTAAAGCTTTCTGTGTCTTGATGTCTTCATGTTAATACTGGATGGTTTTTGGGGATTTGTTTTTAGCCTCAGCTGTACTTGACTTGGAGCTCGCTAAAGAGCTAAGTGGATTAAAATCTATGGGATGTGATACAGTAAAAGACCATTTTTGTGGTAGTCTAAGAATCCATATTCAGTCCTTGACACTCTAGATTCCTGACAGTTTTTGTGCTTTTGCTCCCACTAGCTAGAAATATGCAATGGAAAAATCTAAGCCTTAAAAATTTCCTAGCCTGCTGCTGCGATGAACTGAATGTGGCAAAGCGGGTCATAGGTGAGAGTGTAAAATGGGATCTACTGTTCCATAATCTTATTATCTTGTAGTAATACTAATGGTAAATTGCTGTAATGGTGATATTGTACATGCTGACAGCTCAACCAAGTGAGACCATTGTAAAGAAATAAAACCCTCGTAAGATCATTGAGATTAAAAAAATTATTAAATCTAGGGTTTTTTTTTCTTAAAGTGAAACATTTTTGAACTGCCTGTGTAGATCTTTTGGGTTTGTTTATATGTTTAGCTACCTCCTAAGGAGCTCATAGATGTAGGGGCACAGCTGGGTAACACTTGGTTTTATATCTGAGAGGAGTCTGTCTTAGAGCTGGTAAAGTAGTAAACCCTCGAATGGATACTGGATGTTTTGAACTTCTAACGCTGAGCAAAGGAATCTCTAAGTGGAGCAGGAACCATTAGCTTCTTCATTCATAGTTTTCCTCTGGAATTTCCTGTTTTAAAAAAATTACAATGAAATGGATGTTATTTCTAAATTCTAACATGAACTCACATAGGAAGAACACCAGATTGTTGACGTAGGTATTTTCCTCATCCCTCATTGACTGGCTTTCATCAGTTTCTTTTCCGATGAAAAGACAGTCTTGCCTATTAACTTCCCTTCAGGATCTGCCATCTCTTTCTGTGTCTATTGCAAGTGCAAACCTGATGTATAGAGATGCTGCCACAGTTCAGTGGAAGTTGCAACAGGGTTAGTGTTAAGAATGTGGAATTCTCTCTTTTACAAGTGTATATTGTGTTTTTAAATATATATTTTTGCAAGGATAGTAAAGTACAGCTTCTAAATCACTTGCTTTGCTCAAAGTCACTTCCCTATTGATTTGGTTACCTTCTTGCTGCTTTTGCCATGCAGGCCAGCAAGCGGTTGCATTTCCTTTCGTAAAATTTATTGATTAGGAGAGAGAGAGAGAACGTGGAAGAAAATATGTTTGTTTATATCAAAACATTCCTCCATGTGTTTCAGCAATGTTCGTACGAAAACAATTTCTCTTGTGTTTCATGAATATTCCTGCAAGAAAAAGTGTGGTTATTCATTTTCCCCAGGAGATCATGGAATACATTCATTAAAAATTATAGACACAGATGCAAGTGCTGGTACTGTTGTGTACCATTGGGAAGCCTTTAATGGTTGGTTCCTGAGACATGCTTTTCTCTCCGTGCTATGAATTGACATGTGTGAGAATAATTATGAGTTTCAGTACAATCTGTACCAGCGCCCTTTTTAACAGAAAGTTCAGGCTGCAGTGTCTAATTGCTAGATAGATGGATTTATAGTGAGTTGTGGTCTACAGGGCATGACATTTTGTGGATACACCATGCCTCCTTCTACACAGTTCTGCAGCTGTGTGCTTCCAGCTTTATTTTTACAGATGACGGATGCTGTCGTTTGTGGTCTCTCCAAATGAATCAATAAGGAAACAAACTCTTGCCATTAGTACCATCATTTACTTCTAGCTTCTGACCCTTGTATTCAACTATACCCGAATTAATTGAAGCATATTTTTTTGCAAATGCTTTTCTTCCCATATTCAGTTGGGTATCCCACGAGACACATTGAATGCATAAACTGTCAGTTGTAACCTACCTTCTTATATTATTTACACTTAAGAGTTTTAATATGGCTGTATTTATTAAACTTGGTGTATAATTTTGTTATCTCACCAACAGTGTGTTGTAGGATTTCATATGCCTGGTATTTCCTAAAAAAGTGGAAATATATCTAAAGAACATTTTTTATTCCCATTTTGCAGATAGGAAAGCTGAAGCATGAAACAGAAAGGATCAGTCAGAGTCCACAAAAAGGCTGTCATATAGCTAGAAATAACCTGAAGTCTAGAGTCTCATACTCCTGCTTTAGTATTCATTGCTGATCTGTATCATCTCCTGTTTGAAATATAAAGGAATCAAGATTTTATTTTCCCCTACATGTGTTTAAACAGGAAGTTTTTCTGCTAATAGAGGACCCTGTGCTAAATACGAATGAGTGTAGGTTGCTGAATCCATGATATGAAGATTGAGTTATCTCCTTGTTTGGATTAAATTGCTCATTCTTTTGTGCCATGAAGTTACGATGAGAAAAATGTATTGTTTTTACTCACTGCTGATTTTTCTCTTGACATCACATCGTGCAAAATCTCATATTCCCATTCCCTCTGCTGAGAAACTCAGAGCACGGAGAAGAGAGAGACTGTAAGAAACTTTGTGATTTGATGGTGATTCATCACAGTATGACTACAAGTGTTTTTCTTTGTTTCCCACATATTATTAAATACATATCACTGTCCCTTTTTTATTTTTTATTTTTTTTTTTATTGGATGGAAGGCATTTTCCTGATACTTAGCACGTGGAACTGTGTCAATGAAACTAATTCAGCTACAGAAAACAATACCTGAATTCAGACCAAAAAATGCTCTTTTTTTCTTTATTTTCTTTATGTCCTTGTTACCTTATTCTGAGTACTATTTAGAGTACTAGGAAAGATGAAGAAAATGTTCCTTTTAATGTGCCCATCTCTAAATGGTGTACTTTGGGAAATGATCAAAAGGATGTAATGTATATAAGGTAAGAACCCATGGCATTGGAAGGCAGCCTCTCGGGAGCTGCTCTCTGTTACTGAAGCACATTGTTTTCAAAGGAATACATACTGCTTTACTCTGCAAGGTATCTTAGCTCATTAACATTTATTTCTGTGACTGCATCAAGGCAATCATAAATCATTCTGTCAATATACCCCTTGCCTGAGTTATTAAGATTTGAGACATTTATCCTAGGAGTCCACTTGTATAGGGAAATACCGTCCATTTCCATTCAAGAAAGGATGCTATCAAAAGTAAGTGTGGATGCACACAGACTTGTCTGCCTTTCTGCGTTTGCTCTCTTCTCAAGCCAAATAGATGATGTGGGTTTGAATTCTACAGTGCTGATGCTATTAAGCTTCTTGAATTAGTCCACTTCTGATATTCTCTGCTTTTAACTTTGTCTCTTTTTACCATAAGTACGTGACCAAAAATGAATGTATATTATGCATAGAAAAATGTCACTGTGTAGTGTGTTAAAGAAATTCATTTTAGTTTTAATTAATGTACTCAATCATTTTTACTATAAACCAGGCTATGATTTGATGCAAAGAAAGTTAAAATAAGAGGCAAGGAAAGATCCTTCGGTTGTGAAATTGGTACAGGACTAATGAGTATGCCTGGTATAGTTTTAGCATTTCAAAGGACTGCTGGTACACAGGAATGTGTTGGTATTAAGATGTGTACCTCAACACGAAATATTGCTGTGCAACGTGTGATAAAAATATGCTTCAAGGAAAATACCTGCAATTTCATTTAATCAAATTCATAATAGACATTCACACAGCTTCCTGATTGTAACTAATTAGCCGACACAGAGCTCGAGCACATTCTTACTGAAGCCAAGGATGGTTGTATCATATATATGCACACGCATAGGAAATATGTAATACAGCCATCTATACTCTGCGGTGCAGATAGCTTTGATTCAACTAAAAAAATGACCTTTCTAAAAAGGTTTTGCATTTAAATACATATATACGTTCATATACCTAGGTGGATATATACATATATATTCATAAAAAAGAATTCTGCCTAAAATAATTCCTGCTTGTATTTCAGTTTTAATTAATGTGAAATGCTTGTGTTACTACTTAAACAGATTCTTCCTCAAGACTTTTTAGTGTGCTTCCATATTTTTATGATGTTCTCATAAGGGTCGTGATGTTACAGGTGACTGTGGCATTAGATGTTGAATCTTCCATTTCTGAAAGCACTGTGAAGTCAGCTGCCACTTTCCATTCATTGCTTCCATTTACTCTTTCCTTAACGTTTCAGCTTTCTCAGCTTGTAGTTGAAACTTCTGAGAAAGGTTGCTTTGCAACTCCAGCAAGTTCTGCAACAGCTGCTGCTGGTTAGTCAGCATTATATAGATGATTGTCATTGTACAGTATGGCAGTAAAAATGCTGTACTGAATAACATCATATATATTTAATAAAAAGAGAACTTTTGCAAGCAACATAAACCTTAAAACGCTTCCTAAAATAAAGAGCTTTCTAAACAGCTTTTCATCTGTTATACCTACAAAAGTTGCACGTAATATTTTCTGAGGCTTCCTTGAGATATTTCTGCAGTCAACAGCTGTAAGCGTGTTTCCCAGTCCCGCTTTTCTGGGTATGGGAGCTGCTCTGTGTTGAGGTGAGAACGCTTTCATTTCAGCTTTTATCCCGGGAAAGGGCTTTATTTTATGAGAAGGTTATGTGTGTGGCGCTTTTGCAATGAGCTGTGAAAGTAACTCTGAAATTTCTCTATTCGAGCTTTCTCCAGCCTCAGGATCAGAACTGACACCACCTTGGCCCCAGTCCTCAGCTGCACTGCGGGCTCTTTGCGCCGTGCCAACCGAGCAAGGTGACTCTGCAGCCAGTTTAATTGGCCATGGAGGGATGTGCTCAACATAAGGATTCTCCCTGGAGGCTGTGCAGGGCGAGGTTGGGCCTTCCTTATACAACTGCCAAGCTGGCTGGCACGGGGAGCCTCTGGGAACGCTGGCAGCCAGTGTAAATCCGATTAGACTGTGGAGAGCTATGATTTATGTGAGAAGACGAGACCGATGGGTGCACAGCCAGCCCACCCCTCTTTGCGGGGAAGTGTTTACAGTGTGCTCATGTGGTACACAGATTGGTCTGCGTTTTTGTCCTATGTGCAGCCTATACTATGGTAAAGGCATGACAGTTTCAGTTAGAATCCTAGGAAAAATAATGTAATCAGTGTATTTCTGTTTTGTTGCTGCGTAATTATCATTGTGCTAGAAATGTCACAGTCTGTGAATTTAACTTCAAGGCTGTTCGTGGCTAGGGTTGTATACAACCCAGGGTAGAGAGCTCCTCATTCCACTGGAAAGGGTTAAGGAGATGAGGAACAAGGGATGTGCGGTTAAGATATTTGCATGAAATTGTTAGGGGATTTGTGGGAAGCATTTTAATTTCATAATTTTTCATAAATTATTCATTTTTTAAATAACATCAAAAATTTGAACACAGCTAAAAGGTACCAGGCTTTACAGTAGATCACAGCTTTTGCAAACACAGTGTGTATGTGCCCTTTCAGAGTCTTATGTTTTCTTCAGCCATTTCTTCAGTGAGAAAGAGAGTAAAGGGAAAAGATGTTCAAGCTTTTCTCTTTTCTTTCTCCTCCTCCTACCTAGAAAATTATGGTACTGACTCAGGTGGGTAATTCAGAATAAAAAGAATAGCATTTGTTTTTGTTCTTGTATCTAGTTTTTGGAGCTCTTTTTATATGTCAAAATTATTTTCTCTGATAGTTCTGAGTCTATATTTTACAGACTGCTCACACTGCATTTAATGATGATTCAATACCATTTGCTCCTCTCTGAGAAGGTAGTAATGATTTTTTTATGCTTTTCTTTCTCTCCTCTTTTTTTTTTTTTTTTTTTTTTCTTTAAGGCTTAGATCCTGGCAATAATTAACTCATTCCTCCACTAAATTTTGAAAAGCATTAACATAAGGGAACTCCAGTATAGAGTCCCTTTGTGAGTCTTTGTATTAGAAGTGCACAGAACCAGTAGGACTATATACACCTGGAAAAAGCTATGTACATGCTTTACGTGCCCTAAAATTTGAATAGATGGAGTATCAGAACTGAATGGATTGTTAGCTTCCCCACTGCTGTGTCAGAATGGTGACAATGGACTCGGAGTGGCAATAGTACGCAGAGCTCGCCACTATTTCGACTGCTTTTGCTTTGGCCTGGGTGGGTCGTGGGTTCACTAGAGTGTCGCATAATCACTGGGTTGGTGGTATTGATCCACATTGGCAAACAGATCAAATCCTTTGGATTAGCAAACCCTCTTCAAATTACATATTTGTTTTAGCAGAAAGAACAAGGACTAAGTAGGCATAGAGACAGAGCGACCCTAGGGTTGGTACGTCCAGGCAGACTGAGGTATATTGGCAGGTCGGTGTTAAAGCCTCTGTAGTTATTTCCTTATGTTGGACCTGTCCTCTCAAACATAACTTTAAATTTCTGTTGCTACCCAAAGAGTACTTCTAGTAGCATTTGAATTAAGTTTATATTTTTAAAAACATATTTATGATTGAGAAAAAGAGAACTGTTATATATTGCATATTTTTTAAAAGACAAAGCCATAGTCTAGCTGAAACGTTTGTTAATCATCAAGTGGTGTCAGCATTTTACATTCCTTCTCAAATAAAGATATGAAATACTTCCAACAAGAGGTGCAAAGGCAGAGATGGGGTGGAGATGCAGGTCATATTTAAAGAAGCAATTTCATAAAGAAGAGACCAAGAATAGCCTATTTTATTTGCATAACAGGATATCTAAAGTTTCAGAGGAAAGTGGTATAGATCTTTGCTTTGTCTTTTTATGAAGTGCCCTATCAAAACATTTGGTTTGGAAATCTGTGTTTCAACTATGTTTTGTGACTGTATTTTGAAATTTTACAATTTGAAGGACAGGGCATGAAAGATTATTGCTGTAATAGCATTCCTGGTTTTACATCCCTTTGGTATTTCTGCTGTTGCTGTAGCTTTTTAAAGCAGTCTTGTTCTGTATGTTTCGTCATTTGTGTATGAAAACCTAACGTATTACTGGAAGTTTTGATAATAAGTGTTAAACCATGTATTTTGTTGATTTCTGTTTATTGAATATATAGCACATTTTGCCATTGATTTTTTTTTTTTTTGCCTTCTGCCAAGAATAGTTATGTAGAAGTTTCTACTTGTATTTACCATGCACATTCTTTGATAGTCCAATTCAGAAAAAAACATTTATCTCCTGGACTTAAAATAAATGATGGTAGCAGTGGTGCTTAGCATTATGAGAGGATAAAAAACAGTCTCCAGTTAAAGTGTACCATTAGCTTGGCTAACGTTATTTCTCCATTCTCCAATGCTAATTGTGACTTTGAATTGGAGCAAATAGTCCAGCAAAACAATGTAATGTCACCTGAAAAATATGCCCCTGCAACATTTCACAGTGGGGAACGCATCTATGCATGGCATGTGGAATTAAAGGTATGTCACATACTGGCATATCAGCTGTGTCATTTCACCCACGCTGTAGCATTGTAGACTTTAGGTGACATGCCACAGTTGAAAAGCCAGCATATGACAAGCTCTTCATTTAACTGAGTGTGCCAGATGCTAGGAAATTCTGCAGTCTCCACTCATGTTTTGTATAATCAGTTTCCCTGCCGTTGTGCTCTCTCAAACACGGTGCTTTGAAAACACCATTTAGGCAGAACAATGATTATCTGTATTTTAGGTATGCATCTGGAATAAAAAATGAAAATAACCCTCTCCCCCACTATCCTACCCCTACATCTGTAAATCATTTAAATCTAGCCATTTATTTGAGAACCCTACATTTGCCAAGGAATATCAGAAATCCACATGATGTCCCAAGTGCCAGATTTTGTATTTGGATCTCCGATTTAGATGAATAATGTGTAAAAGTTCATGAGGTGTGAAACTGCATATAGATAGCTCCTCACTGGTTTATGCACATGAGGACATTAAGGTTTCTTCCAAGGTCAGTTCAATTTATGCTCACCAAATACTATCAGAAATGTCACTTGCCTTCAGACATAGCAAATGACTAAGCATTTTGTTAATATTAATTTAGTGTCCCACCATGCTCCCTTTTGAAATCCCCATATTAAAATACAAAGGATGAGAAGTCTCGTACATTCTTAAAGATGTCATGATATGTTGTTACTGTAATTTAAAAATAAGGACTGCTAGCTATGCTGACAGTCTTAATCTTCCATATGCTTGAAAGCTACGAACTAGTTTTAGTATTACATTTCATTCTAAGACTGGTATAAAAAATAATCACAATGGCTGAAGACATACCTATGCTGTTTTTTACAGTTGTTTCAAATGTACTCATCCATTCTTTATTTGGACACATCCATCCAATTACTGTAAATCATGTTTATAAAAAAAAATATTTTATTTTCCTGTTCAAAACAATTAGTTGACCACAAAAATTGGCAAGTGAAATTTTTCGCTAAAAAAATGTATTGCAATTAATGGAGCTGTCAGTCTTTGTTAACTGTGAATAGTTGATAACTGCAGGCTATTGCAAATGCCAGAACAAAGAACTGTTTTTAAAGCATGCAGCTATATGCTAAAGAACTCACTGAATGGATTCAATGGAATTGGTTTGAATGAAAGTGTTGGCTCACCAAAGTGAAAGTTGACCAAAGGATGCAAAGAAAATGAAGGGTCATGAATAACACAAGGTAAAGGAAACTATCTGTTGGAGTAGTCCGAGGAGAAGAACTCATACCCTTTATTTAATTTTAATTTATTGTACTCAATTTTATAGTTCACTGTTTGAAATATATCCCAGAAACAAAGACTTATTGACATTTGAAAAAAACTTTGAGCTATTCAGTGCAAAATGATGTCTGTGTTCACGTGCTTTGTGTCATAATAGCTTCTGCATTTAAGTTTTAGATCCCTTGCTGGTGACTCATCAAAAAGGGTAAGGATTAGCAGAAGTAATAAAGATTTATGTCTGCCTTGATCCAGGAATGTTCTTTTCTGGAAAAGGATAAGACATGTCATGTCTTCCTTCCCAGCAAAGCTGGGTAGGGAAACTTTTCTCTGTAACCAATCAGGTGTGTGTGTCGCTGAATCTGAATACTACCAGAATTCTAAAACCATACTCTTAGTCTTTAGTCAGCATTCCTTGTGCCTGCTAATAGGTTGTGAAGGTAAATGTTGGCCTTTGCTGGTTTTCTGTTTTGTTGTCATAGTTCCGAGAAGCTGTTGATGAGAACAAACGCTTCTGAAACTGTTTACAAATTTCTGGCTACATCATATTTTGGAGAATAGGATTTGAGGATTAAATCAGGAGCTAGTATTACATAAGGAATGACCAAATGAGACATTAGTTATGTCTCATGTTATCTAGAAGATAAGCTGCTGCATACTGTACTACTTCTGCACTGGAATGCCTACAAGAATTTGCTTTCAAACCTACACTAAAATGAGTAGCCATAGAGACAGTTCTGGAGAATGTCTACTTTCAAGTTCAAACACTCTCCATGACCCTGAAACGATAACCAGGTTGAGTAGACAAATAATTTTAATTCTAGTGCTATTTGGATAGCCAGAGAGTACTAAGTTGCATAAGTTCCTAATAGTCATAAAGCAAAACTGTTTTGAAAGAACTTTCCTCCAGGTTTGGCATTTTGATGCTATACTCATTGCTGTGGCCCGTCACTTCTGGTGGTACTTTTGAGTAAGGCACGTCAGGCACACTTAAGGAAAACCAGGAGTTCTTCCATTATCAATGAGCCTGATTTTTCAGATTTACCTATCTATTTGTGTGTATATATATATATATATATTATATTTCCTTTCACTGCACTTATTTGGTTTAGAACATTTATCTTCAGTTGCTTTGTCTTTTGCTGTAGGTATGCTCCTACCAGTGGGGACACTGACACTTACCTTTCCTTAGGCACAATGAGGCTAAATTTATAAATGCCGGGGAGCTCTGTTAAGCTCTCCATATTTTAGATGATACATTTCTGTGGTAGCTAAACCCAAAGGGAAACAGGGGGAGCGAGGTACAGCAACATAAGTACATCTCTGCAGAACTGTGTGCGGCAAAAGCAAAAAAAACCCTCTAGGTATGTAGAGCCTGAGCCAGGTGAAGGTAAAAGACCAAGTCACTGAGCTAAGCATTACGTACTCTTAAAAGAATTTTATAGTCAGGCATTGATCCTATATTATACAATCTCTGGTTTGTTTACTTACTAGTAAAATGTATGTTTTGAGAATTACATAATTTCTGAACCATTAGTGCTTGAAAATGTATGTAAGGTGTAAGAAAATTAGGGATAGTAACATGACTGTTGTTTATAACAAACAGCTTTATGTTCACTTTGGTGCTCACTATTCCATGCTCATTCACTTTCTTCTTACCATCTGTATGGTATGGATGGTTTAAGCAGAAGTACTGAAGAACTTTCCTTTTTACTGGAACGATAGAAGATCCAACATTTTTGCCCAACAACATTGTTCAGTCCAGCCTAAGTAAGGGATCAGATCTTGAAAAACAGTTTACATCCGTGATTGCGGCGGCTGCAGCGCCTTCTCAGGACACAGCTGCCTTCGTGACCTGCGGCCGTTCTTCAGCATCTTCTCCCGGTATCTTTTAGAAGGCAATCTTAATCTATATATGATTCTTGAGAAAGGTACTTATGTAATTATCATGAAATACCATGTTTATACCGTTTAAAGGCCCAGCCTATTGAAAATTTGGTCTAGATCATTTTGGTCATAAAGCTGCAATATATGTTGCATAATTTTAATAACTAGACATACGGAACTCATCTCTATCACTTAGTTTTGTTAGTTATTCAGTGTGATGTTAATGTCTTTTTTTACAGATGATGGATGATGTAATACACATATACATACTTTTCTCAGTTTTTGAAAAAGTAAAGTAATGGATCTATCTTACACTCCCAAGACACTGATTAATTTAAAATAAATGCTAATATATACTGAAATGCTTTCATGCATGGAGAATTTCACAGGAATTTCAAATTTAAGCAATCAAGATAGCTAATTCCTTCCATGCAAACACAGTAATTGGAAAACATTTATAGTCTTGTAACTACTAACGCATTTACAGTAATTTTAATATAAATACTGGTTTTGAATTAAAAATAGTAGGTGATTTGCATTGATTTGCACACCATTACTACTTTTCTGTTTGGTTTTTTTTCCTTAAAAACTCTTCACTATGATATTGATCAGGTTAAAGTATGACCCATGTTCAGCTTTTGATGGTCTCACTGATTGTAGTGAGGGTGCCGTACCACTGACCATGAGCAGAAGATGGATTCTTTCCAGGATTTCCCCCCCCTCCCCCCAAAAAAAGTGTATTTGTATTTGCTAAGCACAAAGATGCTGTATTTCTAGTCAGGGGATTAGGAATGTAAATATGTTGTTCTCTGAAATTTTCACATCCTTTTGTAGGTTTACTGGAGGGGAGAAAAGTTGGCTAGCATTTTAAGAAAAATTTAGGTATGTAAGTTGGTATGTTGCTAACTGCACAAGGAAAGACTCTGCCTCCAGCTTACAAGAGGTATTTTTAATGCCAGCTTTAATTAAGGTTTGCAAATTATGCTACAAGACTAAGGACCATGAGGTTCCAATAGGAAGGAAGATTTTTGTAATACTGGAATTATTCTTTAAACTCTTTGTTACAACATGAGTATCAGTGTTGTTCCTTTAAAAATCACAACCCAAAATGTCTTCAAGTTCCTGCAGAAGTAAAACACATTTCTCTGGATGACAAAATACATATATGGTGACTTTGTTTAAGAATTACTACCTGAAGTCATGTTACAGAGTTGCTGTTGCTGGTGGTTTATTCATTATGTGCTAACCACAATGCATTTAAAACTATCAGAATTTTTTGCAAAAAAGAATAAATTTTCTTCACTTGCCCAGCCATCTGAATAGAATTTCAGTTACATACTGCCTGTTATAGTTGTATAGGGAGTAAACTTACTCTGTTTTGCCTTTTTAACTCAGCCAAATTATACAAGAGTGAGCTTTGCATGTCAGATGAAGAGCAGCTCAGAAGCTGAGGAACAAAGCATTTTTGTAGAACTAACATGCACTTCAGATATGTGCATGCAGAAACTGTTGCTTAGCCACAAATGGTGTCTGTCAGATTCAGCTTTTATCTTACATGCTCCTGAAGGAATCTGGATTAACGTAATGAGAATGTTCATGAACCATCTCATTATAATTTTAGAAATTTCAGTGCTGAATAATACACTGGGCTTTATTATAAAGCTTCATGACTTAGCCTTTGTAATTAATAATATATATTTGCCACATATAGTTTTGTTTGCATTCACTTTCCTGTATGTCAGCTGTTTTTTTAGTCTAGAATTTGAAAAAAAAGAGATAAAATATCAGTAACAATCTGAGCATCGTTATATCATCCAAAATATCAGACAGTTACAGGTTCTCTATATTTTCTGGTGCCCTTTGTACTGGACATGTCTAAGGGGGGATGTTCATTATATATTGCTGTGAATTCCAAGTAATCACAATTAATTCCAACTTAACCCAGACTTGGAAATATATATAATCCTTCATCTGGATTTTATGGTTGAATAAGGCATTGCATGTCACTTCTAAAACAAATCTGACATTCAAGAGAAATGAATCATAAAGAAGTAAGTATGTATAATATGCTTTATATGCTGCATTAGTCTTAGATGAAACTATCTAGATGGAAATTTTTTTGAAATATTAAGTATTTGCAGTAATATCAAAGAATTTACAAAGAGTTTTCTTAAACAGAGTTTTCTTCTTTCCCACATCATAAACATAGAGCAAATGTGATACAGTGGAAGAACTGATGAAGGGTGTTTTCTGTTTCACTCAAGTTATTGACAGCTTTTATTACAGCTTTATATCACTACATGAGCGTGTAGCATTTTTTTTCTTGCTCCTGTTTGAGCTTTTAAGCTATTTTCCTTCATCTAGTGAATTATTCCAATATTCTTCTACTAAAGAGGGCAGCTCTGAAGCTGGGTTGCCAGCAGACATGACACCACAGTTTCTTTAAATGCTTCTGCCCATAATATAAAAAAAAAATATTTGATGTAAAAGAGTTTATTTTGGAAAAAAAGCTCCCTTGGAAGTTCAGCTGCTCTCCAATACAAATATATTACCTCCTTTTCTTATTTGTAGATGAATGATAACAAGCCTTTCTCTAGACATAACGCGAGGTGAACAAAAGTAGCATTACTTTTTGTTGCTGATGGTGTTTATTAAAAAAAAAAAGTCTGTCTGAAATCTTTATATATATATATATATACATATATATATATAAAATGGAGAATTTTTAACTCTTACCTTGACTTGTGTATCTCAGGCCCAATAATAGATTTAATGAAGACTTGTGCCTGCTTTGCACATATGACTGAAGCGAACAAAGATTTTTCCCATTGAGAAATTGATGGCAAGTCTGTCCTCCTTGATGTACCCTGCAAATTATTGCCCATGCCTAAGCCCTTGCTTCAAGAAGTCCTCCCTGCTGTGAGCAATTTATCAGGTTAGTTACTTAATACTTCTTATTTAGTGAAATGGATAAAAGCATCCATGGAATTCGGGAGGAGATGCAGGTGAGTTGTGTCACAGACACAGCAGGGAGAGCTGGGAGCCTCTGGAAAGCAGAGCGTGCTGTAAGGCAGGTGTCTGTTGGCAGGCACGGCCTAGAATTGTCTAAAAAACATGCAAAAACCATGAGCCATGACTAGACCTATGGGAAGTTAAGTTAACTCTCAGCAATTGTACATTCCATGATGTTCTCAGTCTCTACCAGGGAGCTGCGACTCCTTTCTCTGCAGATACTCATAGATTGTGGTGGTTTCATTTTGGAGAACTGGTTAATACAGAGAATGGTATTAACTCCTCATAACATCCTTCTTGCATGATGGCAACAATATGCCATATATACATTGCCCGACAATAGCATTGCTAGCACAGCAGCACTAGCTTTTAATTTGATTCGTCCCAACTGTAGTAAAATATATTTAAACATTAATATATGAGTAGTACATCTTATACTAAGCCTACTGTGTTCATAATAGTGCATTTGTGGAAAACAATTGTTTGCTTTCTGTGCAACTTAATTTTTGGATCTATTGCGGGATCCAAAGGAAGTTGTGTCATGTTAATATTCTTATAATTCTGTATTTTGAAAAGATTACATTTGAGCTACAGTGACATGAAGGTGATTTCATGGTTTGGTGAGGTAGAGATGCATGTTTCTCTGAAGCCAGAACAAATTCTTTATTGCTTGGTTTTCTTTTGCTTTTGTTGTACACTTTTTTTATCTCTTACCATAATTTTTATTATCAAAATTACTAAATCTATATATTTCAAAACATGTGGAAAAATGAATAAAATATCTATATGGTCAGTGCTAGAGGAGAAGCCAGATCCTATTGCCTGCCTTACGTGTTTGTTATACTTTTGGCTGAAAATATGTCCTTAGGATACTGAAAGTGTATGTAGAGTGAAATTTCAAATTTCTCTAGTCATTTAATTAGTTGAAAAGAATATTGAGTGCATTTCTGTGAATACTGAGGTAAATTTTCAGTTCAAAAGTCTGAAATTGGATTCCAAGTCCATAGATTGGTGCCTAAATGTAACTGGCCTGACTTTCAGAAGGCTGAGTATCAGCGTGTCATGCTGAAGCAGTAGAAACTCTTCCCGTGGTACAGACACCAGAGGCTGGTTTTAGGTGTTAGAGTTTGGAAAACTTGGACTTTTTGCTTTAATTCTATAATATAGACAGTAACTTTTTTTTCTTTTTGGCACATCTACAGTTTACTGTTGAGCTTTGTTAAATGTTGTGAATAAAAAGATGTTAATGAACTTCTTACGCAGTTTTGAATTTTGTGACTGAAATTCATGGAGTCAGATGACCAGATGTTTAAATCCAGATGCTCCGTCAGTGCCCCTTTACTGAATATTTATGAACTTCTCAGATGTAAACTGCATGAACTGTCAGTTTGAGTTAACACAGAAGTAGACCTGGATGGGAATTATCTCATAAAATGCCGTTCTGTTGGAAACCGCTACATTGTTAAGTCTGAATGTTTAATGAAAACTTTTGCTGTGGTCAGTTCTCCTCGGATCGGTCAGATTTGTCACAGAGGTGGAGACTGAGCAGATCCAAGACTCGTCCTCATCTGTATGTTCCAGCTGTTTCCCTGCATCAGCGCTGAGGGTCCTGAGGCCGCAGGGACATGTACCATTTGTGACAATGGCACGTTGAGCTGACGTCACAGGGTTAGATAGTGTCTGATGCCTACACCAGGTAAGGAGATAGAACCATGTGGCACTGAAGAGCAGTGAGGACTGGACTTGCCCTGTGTGCTGCAATATGCTTAACCTAATAGTGAAATGATAGTTTAGACCCCATAATTTACTGCTTTATTATTTGTATTGTTACTGTGCAAACAGTTAAAATGTTAAATGATTGTTGCGGTTCCATATTTTAGTAACAGAACATTAAACACAGAGATGCTACACTAGTGTGTATCTATCGATTTGCATCTAGACTCCTCTAGATTTTTTTGCCAAGATCTGGAATCAGAGAAAAGGTGATACACAGAAAATCCTTTCTGAATTTTAAGTTAGTTCAATGGCTCTTGCAAGAAAGCTTGGAGAGGTTAGTGAGGGTTCTGTGGGTGTTCACAGAGTGATGGCTGTAGAAAGATGATGACTGATGTGGTAATTATATCTTTTTATGGAAAACATCTCTCTGCTTATCTGCTCATTACAGAACTCGTAGCGAGTTTCTGAGCTACAACTCAAAGAGGTTTTAGAAACTGAGGACCCATTACTTAGGAACAGATTGTGAATGCCTTACTCCTGGTGTTGACTGTGTAGTCCTATTGTCTCCAATGCTTACATTTTTCAATGAGTAACTGCAAAGCAATGGGAAAAGATATTATTGGTTTAGTCTTTAATAGTTATTTCTTCAGCAATTTGTGTGAGCTGGAAGGATACTAATTTGCTGTATCTTTTGGACATAAGCAGGCAGCTCTGTGTAAGTTTAGGAGGATATGGGAAAACAAATAATGAAAAAAAGATGGATTTGTAAAAATATTGTGAGCACAACACATGGAGCTTTCTACCCCCTTCCTCACCCCTCCCCCTTCAAAAGAAAAAAAATATGTTTTGCTGGACAGGTTTGAAAATACTTAAACGCATATTCTGTTAATCATCTCTTCAGTATTTGGCTGCATTTTTCTCCTTGCAGTTGTGAAACAGCCACATATACTGAAACCTTGCCAAACAGCATAGGGAAGTTGTTAGAAAATGGAGGTTCTTTACATAAGTAACATATGTAGATGAATGTATAATTAATTATAATTTATGAGAGGCAATTTCGTTTTGGTGGGAACGCCCTCTGTAGCTTTATTCATGTTTCTTTGCCTTTTCAGTTTTTAACCTATTATTGTAATTATCACTCATCTTTTGTTTCAAGCTTTTTTGATCAGAAATAATTGGTCTTAAAATAATGCACTCCCCTAAAATATTCAGATCATCTAAGATGAATTCTTTTGTGGTAATGCAACCTGATATACCTTGGTGAAAATTTGTAGATGCAGCATTTTATACATTAGGGAAAAACAGGCTGACTGCATGAGAAAAGGAGTGGTGACTCAGGAGAGGCAGAGATGAGTGACCTTTTCCTTTTTTTTTTTATTATGTTCATCTTGTAATACATAGTCATCGTTTTCAGAGCAGATAAATTCTCAGCTTATTAATTCAGTATAATGTATAAATGCTTTCTGAAGTGAATAAACAGTGTTAGATTATTTGTAAAATAATTGGGATGTAAGACCAATGATAATTGTATGCACATTATCAAAAAATAAAATCCATAAGTCACATAAACATTATTCTTAAGGTCTGTCAATCAGTCATCCCAGAGTTTTCAGCCAAAAAGTTGTCTGATGTTCTTCAACGTGAGAATTTATGTATTATCTGAACGTTAAGAACAAAACCTAAGTGAATGCAAAGTATGATCAGCATTTTCTTCTCATTTTTTTTTGTAATTATATAATTTTGTGCCCTCAACCACAAGTTAGAGTAATTATGGCATTGCAAAATGGATTTAGAACTGTAAAAGCAAATCCAGTCAAACTAATTATAACAAGGGACAGAAGACTGTATATCACTTTCTTTTGTGTTAACGGCTTCAGAAACTGGCATGTGTGAATCTGAGCCCTAGCTTGAGAGGTCAGCTTTGCAATATTCCCACCGTAATTTGTAAACAGCTGGAGTACTTGTCACAACAGAAATAGTTTACATGGAAAAATATTAGAAGGAAATTATTTTGAACCATACAGAGTGATATCTTTATGCGCGATGAATAATCCTGGTGAGCAGGGTGTCATCCAAACATCCTCTTCCATCGCTGAAGCTTCAGACAAAGGAAGGGCTGTGGCAGGGCTCACCTTAGGTGTAGCCTCCAGAAATACTCTTTAAGATTGGTTTTTAACCATGTACCCTGTGGGAGGGGATGTTGTCTAAGTCCCTCATTTACTAATTAAATGTTATGTGAGACTGTGTCAAAAAATTAAATGAATGAAGATCTATTGCATTTACAACTTTTCCTACCCAGGTCACAGTTTCCCTGCAGAGGAAGAAGCTTAGATAACCTCTGGTCTTGTTGCATCAAAGGTGCCATGAACAAGCTGATTGTCTAATTATGAGATTAATACTTTCATTATGTGTGATTGTGCTAGCTTTTATGTTCAGCCAAAAAGAAGACACTTGTCCCTTTTCAAGTTTTTCTGAAAAGATCAGCTGATAACTACTTCTGATTGCAGCTGCTGTTTAAGAATTTTAAGAATATTTTTAAGAATAGGGCAGGACGCTTCCCAAATGTCTTGCCACAGCAGCTTGCAGTCGGTTGGCCTGTGCAGACACAAATGCTGTATAAAAAGTGTAAGTAATGAATGCAAACAATGAAAATGCCTCTCTGATTTGCTTTTGTACCAGTCATTCAAAAATCAAACAACTCAATAAAAATTGTGAAGTGGCATATATTTTAAATTCCTCTGTGTGATGAATAAAATGTTAGATCAATTTCTTCAGTAGCTTCAGCGGTACTTGTCTTGGTAAATCTTGCATATTCAACATCAGGAATAACTTAGAGAAGGTATTTGGTATGAGCAAGTCATGTGGAGAAAAAAATGCAAGATATTTGAGGTATCAGACAGCTCAAGGTAAATTCATGAAGCCTTTCTTTCATCTGTCTGTGTTTCAGCAGGAATCCAGGGGGGTAGATTTTCAGTAGCGTGCATTAAACGAATTATTTGCCTTAGTGTAATTCAGGATTGTTATTCAAATCATTGTTAAAACATTTGTCCCTGCATAGCTGTAAATATTTCAGTCATGGAATCTTTTGCAATATCATCTGCTGCTTGCAATATCATCATGCTGCGTGGTTTGATGATCATGACAGAACTCCTACCTTCACTTATGCTTCTGGTCTCTGTGGCACTAGTTTGTACCCAATGTCATCATCAAATTATGGCTGTCCTGTGTCTCTCATTGACCTAATCGATCTGACTGATTTTGACCATGGAAGGCAGGTCATTTCTTCCTAATATTTGTGAGCATCTCTTTTCATGGAAGAGCTAGTAGCTCTTGGTAGTAGCGAGTAGCTACTCAGTACTAGTTTTGCTTTAAACAGATATGTGGAAAGCATAGTTCAGATGTATAGCCCCTGGACACTTTGACTTATTTTAAAATCAGATGGACTTCCAAAATGGGATTTCTTCTCATTCAGATACATCTTCCAGCATGGCAGATGGAATAAAAAACAAGGTGAGAAAGAACAAATGTTGATAGAGGGTTTGATGTACTTTGTCCTTTGCTTAGGGACAAAAAGGAAGGAAATCGTTGTCCATTCATGATGTCTCAGGAGAAGGAAGGATTTCATGTTCACCCATTGACAGACTCTTCTGCAATACTTTTTTTCAGTGTGTGAAAGGTGCTTGGAGGCCTGTTCCTATGAAGTGCACTTGCTTTTGCTACATGCTAGTGAAGAGGCAGGTAATGAGAAGAGAAGAAAGTTTGGAACAATTAAATGAACTGCATCCCCTTGTTCCCTTATCCATTAAGGAAAGAGCATTACAGGAAGCAGCAATGGTGAATAATAACTCTGGAAAACTAAAAACGGAGCTGACATTAGTGAGGGCACTTTCTGCCTCTGGAAGCTAATATGTCTGCAAAGCAAACAATTTGAAATACACTCAAAAGCGGGGAATAAATACTGAGTGAAAACGCTGGATAGCAGACTGAAGCAAAATGCAAGTTTGAAATGCAGTGATTGACAGCAGGGGCAGACATTAATTGGTGTATAAGTGCTACTGTGATTTATATATAACACTAAAAAGTTTGGGAAAATCAAATCAACGTAGCTCGTATGTCAAAATCGTTGGAAGCAATTTACAGAAGAAATCAACATAGCTATTGATTCCCCAAAATGCCTCACAGAAGTTGAGTATTGGCAATTGAATTGTAACATGATTGTGCATGCTGGCTCTTGGCTTACATTCACTTACTTGGGGTGTGTGGTCACTCCTAAGCTTACACACAGGCTAGGTTAAATCTTGTTACAGTTCTGGCATCTGCTTATGTAAAATTAGAGTTACAGGTGGGGAATGGCAGGATGACTGCATGCAAACGACCCAAATGTCACACCTGAATGGTCTACTGAAGGAAAGCGGGTTCTGCTGAATATATCTACGTTCTGATCACGAAGATTAGATGATTTTCGTCCTAACATGTTTTTTGAAGGATGCACCTTTTAGATTTTTTAGTGATTTAATACACCAGGGATACCAAGATGACTAAAACAAACCTTAGAAAATAAAACCTAGCTACTTCAAAGAAGTATTTTGCTTAATGTTGCATCCTCTAATTAATTGTAAATCTAGCTTAAAAAAAATTCACGTTGATACTCTCTGCATGGTAATGTATTCATATTGATATAGTTTTTCAAAAGACTCCAAATGGAGAAAGGGAACTGCTATCACAATGTTGCCTATATTCGGTTAGTACTATTTCTCAAGTTACCATCAAGATTATATTTTTTAACAAACTTGTGGAATTCAGAATTCCTGGAGATGCTGTTGATATGTATGAGTGTGTGTGTGTTTATGTATATACCTGCAGCCAGTACACACTGAGACATCCAAAGTGGCATCTCCAATACGTCTGAATAAGTTATCAGGCCTTTCAAATAGTATAGCCACTTTATTCTGATTTAGAAAGAAGTGATGGATTTGTCATATTGATAAAGGCATTTTCCTGTTAAGTGAGTGTTTTGTGTCCATAGGGAAATACATGAAGTTGCCAGGGTAACCATGAATTTTCTTGAAGTCCTAGGATGATTAAATGCCTGCAGTTCAATACATATATGGCTCTGTATGGAGTGAAAAGGATTGTGTTTATGAGTGTTCTCATGAAGTTTGGGATAAATGGCAACCAGTATCCCATGGAAGCCTGTAACTAGATATACACTGACTATCTCATAGGATCTATTGCTGGACAGGTGAAGGCGTTACTGGGAGAGTGCTGTAACGTAGTCGTTTGATGGGATCTGCCTGGATTTGCTTTCCCTCAACTAATCTCATTTGCTCCTACTTCATTCTACCGCAGCCAGGCCAAACTGTCATCTTGGCAAGGCAGGGCAGCCCCAAGAGCTGCTGTAGTGCTTCGCCAGGGTGCAGGCTTGCTGTGACGAGCACCTTGTCGTTTCTTTTGCAAGCTTGTGTTACCCACATAGAAACCACTTTCCTGCGTTGTAGTACTCTGTTGCTTCTAGGGAAAAAGTAAAGACAACACTAAAGGTGCCTAGGTGGTGAAGATTGAAAGCCCAAACTTGTGAACCTTAAATGTGTCTTGTCATGGGAGTAGTAAGTCAGTCTCACAACTCTTCTGGACTGGGAGTTAATGGGAAGGCTGTCACTATGCAAATGTGTTTGTGAATGCAGGGACTACCTGTTACCCATAAATATAAGCTCAACAAATGCAGTAGATCTTACTAAGATACTTGATTCCACAGAGATGATGAGACTTTCCAGATTACCCAAAACCATATAAAGATTAGCCTTGCAACATTTACATATACACATATGAAGCAAGACAGTGGGCATAACTGCACTCACACTTTCAGTCTAAAAAGCGTAGACTCAGCAACTTTAAAGTTAAATGTTATGACATATCACAAAATGATCACACTATGTTCCATGGCAATGAAAATTTAGGTTAAGAATTTCAAGAATTTTGAGAAATTATCAGTAAGGAAGGTGGGCAATCTTTCTGAGACATCTAGCAAAACTATAATAAAATGATTTGTCAAGGCCAGATGCCTTTATTTAATGCTACTTGAAATATCTCTAAAACACTTTAGTGAAGCTGTGTGCAAATCTGAAAGCACTTCAACCTATAGTGAAGGTTTTACAGTGAATTGGAAGACGATAAATCAGTGGAAGAAAGCGCATCACCAAGAATATCTATAGATCCTAGCAATGGCTTTTTAAGGCTGGAACATCTAGTAAGTACTAGAAGGACTTGATAAAAAGGAACCTTGTCAGTAAACGTTCTCCATTTCCAAGCTGGTTTTGCGTGGTTAGCTCCAATGGCTAATTACCTTCAAATGATTTCAAATGTTTTGGAGAACCTGAAATACACTGATGCAGCACTTAACTGAGTTCTGTCACAGGTGTTCATGCATTGAAATGCAGACGTTTACCAAATAGCTTCCACCTGTATTCACTCCTGGGTCAGACATTCTCTTGCTGTCTTTGTTCTTGTACAAAAGCTTAATGCTGTTTATTGCATGTGTGTTTTATTCTAATATAAACATGAAATAGCAAGAATTTTGCCCTGTTGCAGGATTTTCTGCCCAAGAAACTTCATAATATATTAGTATCAGCATAAAGGTATGCCTACACCGAGCAGTGGAGTGTAACTCAGGGAACCCCAAACAAGCTGATAACTCTTCATAGAACAGGGAAGAATCAAGGTTTAGCTTCATAATAAGGTAATGATCTGAACTCTTTGTCAAGACCAATTAACCTGCAGGATGTCAACATAGCTGTGCTGCTTGAAAGACCTAGGAGAGAAGATCTTAGATGGTACTTTTGACTATGAGTTGTTTCCCTGTCTGGCACTGAGGATTAGTCCCATAGGCTCTACTCCAGGTGTGCTCTGCATATGTGTGTCTCTTGAATAGTCCAGTGATTAAAGCACAGTTGTGGTGTGAGTAGACACAAGTTTCTATTTTGCCTAATTTAATGACAAGAAATTGAAATGAGGTCTTGACACCACAGTGCAGACATGGTAAACTGCAGTGTATGCATTTTTTTGCAGCATTTCTTTGCAAACAGAGGTAAGCTGTGTAACTGGAAGAGAGGTTTTGTGGCTTTGTAATCTATGTAGAGGAAGGTGTTTGTCTTTGGATACCTCCCTGTGTAAACCTCAAATGGATTCCTGTAGTTTAGGGAGCTCGCAACAATGATGGTTGTGGTCATCAGGAGCCAAGAGAAATTTCTCTGTCACTTGTTCCTGGCCAGAGAGATGCTGGATTGCTCACAGTACAAAAAACTTCCTTCCCCCAGCTGGCGCCTATTACTAATACCATGTTTGCAAACCAATTGAAGACATGTGTGCTAAATGCAGCATAGGTGCCAGGTCCTTTAAGACCATCTAAGCAATTTTATTTTGACTCATTATTTCGATGAAGACAATGCCCTATAACTTTGCTAACGTAATCTTGGTTTGCAGCAGCCTGGAAGATTAGTATGTTTTACTACTAATGTCTATTTAGCTGTGTTTTAGTACAGAGTTTGAGTGTGTACACAAGTGTGAAAAAAGACAAGTGAAATGAGTATAAAACACTTTTATTATATATCTAACAAACATTACCATTTGTTCTGTGCCACTCATCTGGAGTACCTTTGGCATATCTTAGCTTCAGAGTCTAGAGTTTGTAGAAATTATGAAATGAAAGCTGAAGTGACTCTTTAAGGTCTCGTTTACTCCATTCCCATTTATGTTATTATTTATTGCTCAAGGAGTTAGATCTTGGATCCAAATACAAATGCCCTTGCTGCTGTGTCTGCCCAGATGCAGAAGGCAAACTAAAATTAAAACTCATTTTAAAAGAATGAAGGATTTCCAGGCTCTTGCCCCCAAAAAAGATTTACTGGAGAGAAGGAGGAGAAGAAACATGGGACATTTACTTCTTTGTTAACTTCTGTCTCTGCCTTCTCTCCTATGACATTTGGTAGGTATAGGCTTCTAACACTACACACAGTCTGTGTTATCTCCTGAGGAACATAGCTTCTGTAAGAAATGGAGAATGACCTAGCGTAGTGTGTGCACCCCTTTCATCTGGCTTGGATCAATCCCTCCTCACTCATCTCAGAATGTATCGAGCTCTGCCTTGGCCAAATCTTTTACCAGTGTTGCTATCAAAGTACCTGAATATCATTATCTTTTTACAAATATTTTCTAAAGATAGGTTTAATTTACAGCCACTGATATTATAAATTGCTTGTGTTTCATGAAGTGGGTGAGGCTAGCTGTGATTTAATCAGATCTTCCTTTCCTAATGCATCAGTTTGCACAGAGATTGGTCCCATCTGTGCATCTTTTCTTTTTGCCTTGAGGAATTTAGCAGGAGACCTAGTACACATTCAAACAGCACTAGAGCTGAATAGTTTAGTGATTTCTATTCTGGTCACGTCATAAATAATCCTCTGAATGCTTGTTCCAATATATAATAAAGGCATTTGGGAAAAATACGCACGACTATGTTGAGCGGAGTTGATTTGGGATCACTAAAGTACTATTAAATCAGCATGTTTGTAGTTCCTTCTTATTCTTAAAATTTTGCCATTAGCTATAACCATGTGGCAGAGGGAGATTTCTAAAGCTGTCTGATGTATAATAATGAACACTAATATTTCTTTGCATTGAATAGACATTTCCTTTTCTAGATCTTATAGATGTAAATTAATTTTTTCTCTTACCTCTGTGCCTTGCAAGCACATGCAGGAACCATAAACAGAAACACCAAAGCAGAATTAAATGCTTGAACACTTTTAGAAAAGACAAACACCTTGTTCATAAAAAGAGCCAGAACCAAGGAGCATAACAATGAAAGTCTGGGTACCTTTCAAAAGTGAGGGAATCAACAATGAATTTAAAATGGGTTTATTTACAGGAAGGTTTTGTTGTTTTGGTTTTTTTTTTTACATCAGACACATTAGCTGTTGTTCCACGAGTTCAGCAAAGTGAGAAAAGTGAGTCAAAGACGGTAAAGTTCATAGCAAAGATTCCATACGCTGTCATAGACCCAGCCAACTAAAAGTGTCCATATCTGAATACCTCAAGAGAGACTGTAACCTCAAATTTTTTTGTGTTTTTTACATCATGCTCCAGATATAAAACTCATTCCTGTATTTCCAATACTATGTACCCATACAATGGGTCTTCCAATCTACTCACTTGTACTGGACACTGTTTTACAATTTTTTGTCTGAATATCTCAGCTGGTGAGGAACTTGCAAGGGTATGAAATCCCTGAAACGCCAAAGGTGTTTTCAATTGCTGAAGGCTGATTAGACTCTTAGAAAGTAACGTCTTACTTTATATTTAAAAAAGATGAGATACTGTCCATTAACTCAAATATACATTACAATTATTTGTGTCATATATATAATAAGTATTTTAATGCTTAATAAAAAGTACAAGATACAAGTTAATGTGTGAATAAGACTAGACAGCATTGGGCAGACAGCAAGGCAGCTGCTGGAACAAGTAGTCCTGAATTCAAATAGAGACTGCACTGTATACACAAAGCCCATTTTTTGAGTCAGAACCTTACAAAAAGTCTCATCTATAGATCTGTTCAATAAATGAACAGTATTTTTGCAAAGTCATTTTTAATATTTAAACTGCATTGGAAGTACTTCAGTGCAGATTTAAGTCTGTTGTAAAGGCCACTGCAAATTTGTTGAAAAAACCCCAAAGGATCTTTAGAGCAAATATATATTGTTCTAAACCCAGACACCCAGAGATATGTTCCATTTCTGGTTAGCTGACTTTTCATTGATGAAAATTCCTTTAGCCTCTTTGACTTTTTTTTTTTAATGTGTTTAATTATTTGTTTGCAGAATTGTTTCATTTCTTAATTATGCTACTTTAGCTTTGGTGAAAAGTTCTGAACAGACTGTCACCTATGGATTCAGAAGTCCTTTATTTTTATCCCCCTGGCAGATAATACACAACCAATACTCATGCAAGTTTCCTATAAATCGTTCCTTGAAATGTTGCAGCCTGGAGAGACACTGAGTTGGTATTGGAGTTCAGATTAGGTTTCTACTGAGAATGTAAAGATAGGAATAGTGATTTTGATGTGAAAACCTGTTTGGTAGGACTTGGATTGGGATAAACAGTCACATTACACAGAGCAATGAACAATAGCCAGGGATAACAACTGCACCGAGTCTGTGCTTGCTTAGCTGCATTTGAACTGCAAATGTCAGCCTTTTTCCAAGCAGCCCCACAGCTTCAGTTAAGGCTTTTCTGGATAGAATTGTCTGCTGATGTGGAGCAGAGTCCAAGGATGATGTTTCAGACTACATGTCCACGTAGCCTCACTAACTGACCTTATTTGCTCAGTTTGCCCCATGGTATTTTTTTTCTGGACATACTTTAAGTATGGCCAAATTAAAAAATTACTAAAGAGCTATTTCTTCTGGCATTGTTTTGAGTACATATATGATTTCTTTTTCCTCTGGGTCTTACCAAGGAGTAAGCTGCAAACAGTAATATATATTTGTTTGAAGATGGCCATTACTCCTATGAAAATTTACCTAATTTTGAATTTTATTTGGTTGGTTGGGGGAATGAAGGAAGAGCAAGAAAGAAGCAGCAAAGAATCTCAGGCCTGAATAATGCTAAATACCTCTTGGGGATGCCAGTTCAAGTATATAATAGAATCATAGAATGCTTTTGGTTGGGAGAGACCTTTAAAGATCATCTAGTCCAATGCCCCTGCCATGGGCAGGGAGGTCTTTCAGTAAATGAGGCTGATGGATGCAAGCACTTTTTGATGTTTAAGGTCTTGGTTTTAATGATTCTGGCAGTTGCATTTGAGAGACTGAGCCCTGTGTTATTAAGGGCCATAGCAGGGGCTTTGGTTAGGTGCTTGCTTGTTGACTTCTTCCTCATAGGCATGAATCTTGCTACATCTAAATAAACTGTTGAACTCCTGCATTTCTTTTACAGTAAGCCTCAGATCAAAGTAAAACATTTGTGCTGTAAGTGTATTCACTAATACAATAAGGAAAGCTTGTTTTAATGCAGTAATACTAAGGATGGAATTATGGATGATTTAGGGTAACGTACCCACGTAACCTTGTACTTAGGCAACTTGTAAAGTTGCTTGATTTCCACATGTTGCACACCAAGGTTTTTTATGCAAGTCAGGAGAGCTGAACACTGCTGAAATAGTAGGATAAGTGTACTGGGTGTCTAGACGTGATGTTCAGTCGTGTACCTGGCATACAGGAATAATGACTTCAGCTATTTTAATTAGAACACCTGCAACTGAGAAATACTTTAATTTATTCAGTTTATTTGGACTCAAATTATATCCGTTATGCATTTTTAGCACATTCTATTATCAGCAGCATGTGCTGACATAATCCACGTTCTTGTGCTCAGGTTACTCATATTCATTAAAATAGTGCCTAGGGACCAGCACAAATCAGTGATAATGGTGGAGATAATGTATTTTGGTATTTTATCACACATAACAGTTGTCTGTTTCTGCCCCTAAAGAACCTCAGCCAGCTCTTGTGTTAGAGGTAAAGATTTTTTCTGCCTGTAAAGAAATAGATATCCTCTAATTCTTCAAGGCAGTTAAACTGCACTTCACTAGAACAGTAGAATAAATTACTATTACAAAGAAAATCTTCACCTAAAGAAAACATAATTTATTTTTTTTTTCAAGAATAAAAATTCTTCATTGTTGTAGATCATGGATCCAGTAATTTCTGTATGTTAATGAGTTATTTCTAAAACATTCACAATGGCATGATCACTTAACAAAGAGAAAGTTAGATTAAATTCAAGTTCACTTTACAGGATGAACTGCAGAGATTAAATTTGTAGTAAATAACTCTAGAAAGGTACAAGCTAGTAAAGATCTTTTAACAAATTCTACATGGTTGCTTTAAAAAGAAAACAACCACCACACACATGTGGACCTCATTGAGTGCCTCATTATTTTCCCCAGCTGGGACCAATCATGTATCAGATTCAAGTGCTTTACAAACAACAGCCCAGGTAGTAAGCAGTTAGGTTGGTTGTGGAGAAAGAGGTGTAGTGGAAGGAAAAGCTGGACAGTAGACAATGTAGAGTGTAATACTAAGGCGTAGTTGAAGTTCATCCTGTTCAGTTATCTAACTGTAAGAAGACTGTATTCTTGTGATGGGTGAGAGGATGTATGTGGGGTTTGCGTCCTGGGTGAGTACAGGTTCCTATCCCTGCTGGGGTGGTGTACAGTCCACCTTACTTCTGTTCATCCTGGTTTTGGTGGGTCTAACTATGTTTGTGAAGTTAAGTATGCACAGTTTGCTGCCTTCTGGTAATCTGTAGTATGTGTGCGTAGTTAGCAGTTGTTCTAGAGTTAGACCTGTTTGTTGAAATATTTCTTTTTACTTAAAAAATAAAATGCAGTAAGATGATGTAGAACTAGTTTTGTAACAAAACAATAAGTGGTTGTGACTTTTCTGTTTTGGGGGGAGGGAATGACTGTGTGATGATATGTGGAGAGAGCTCTCTGGCAAGCTGTAAGCATTCTCAGTAAGTTCTCTATTCTGACTCTGAATTATCTAACTTCTCTTGTTTTCTTTTGCTAATACTTAAAGGACCTTGAAAGCTCCTGTTACAGGCTTTTATACCTATCATCCAACTGCATCCACGCCCCCTCCTCCCCCTTTTATGTTTTAAACTTCTAAATCTTTTGGGCTTATAATTTTAAACTCAAAATGGATAGATCCATTGGTCATTCTTCAAGGGATCTATATCCTGCTTCATTAAATGTCAATAATAAGTGAATAACTTTGCTGTAGAAGTAAGACTTTTTCACATAATAACTAGTGAAAAGCACAACAGCATGTCCTTTCTTCATATTTGCATTAAAGTCTCCAGTTGCCACTACATGCGAACTCGCTATATCAAACTATAGCTTTAACTTACTGTTGGGCAAAGTGTGCTTATTAAACTGAATGTTAAAGATTGTATATAGCTCACTTCCAAACCTTTTCACTTGAATGCTCTGGGTGTTACAGCTGTTGCATCGTCTGTCCACAGTCAGGAGGCAAGTTTTTAGTATGTCATACCTCAGCCATCAGTATAAGCATAGCTGGATAGCCAGCTTATGGTTTCATGTTTGGACATACTACCAAGAATGAAAAGCTACTTGAATTATTAGCGTAGTTCTTTGAAATAATACTTTTCTGAAGTGGCTACTGCTGTATCAAGTTTTCTGGTAAAGCAACTTTTTTAAAGCTTTGTCTTTCTCATATGTGCTCTGATGTTTTTTATGTTCTTCGATATGTTTTGGAACACCATAGTTATGTGTTGCACCCGTCGCTTCCCCACAGTGTTGTAAAAAAAATTGTGTTTCTTATTTATACCATTTTTATTCATAACAGAAATGTCCGAGGTCCATTTGCCTCCTAAAACTTGTCTGAGTTATCATGTAGCCCTCAGTAGTTTCTGCTTGCAATGGTGCATGTGGTAGTATCACCTGCTGTTCATACTGCTCTGAATTTTAAGTCTGCTTAACATTGCCTAGTAATTAAGGAATTGAGCACTAATGTTTCAAGATGTGCTGCTTCTAGCCCATAAGTACAGTAGTATGAAAAGCAAATATGCTTTCTGTGGAGGTGAAGTGCAACTGCGTTTAAAAAAAAAAACAAACAACCAAAAAAACCAAAACAAAACCCACCACCCAAACCCCCAGCTGTAATCTCATGGTAGGGGAAAGTTGTGCTGTAACGTGAGTAGGTTAGAATAATTCTGGTTATAGTTTATAAATATATAGTTGATAAATTATATAATAAAAATAGGTTAATAATCTTTGTCCACTAGTATTTCTGTTCTGGTGCAGAAATTCTTTGTAAGTTGAGCAGACTGGATGTTATTGTGCGTTCTGAGAAATCAAGGTGCTGCTTGTAATGCTTTGCATTTATGCAGAAGAGAAGTGTAAAACTGGTGACAAGATGAGGCGTGGAAGAACATTCTGAGATTTTCTAAGTCCGTAGAAATGGAGGCTTGTCGCTTCAGTCACTAGTCTGATGTTACCCCATAGACTTCTTTTCCTCCCCCCCGCCAGCGGTCCCTTGCCCTGATGTTTTTTTGGGCTGTGGCCAGCTGTCATATTCAACTTCTTCTGTGCTTGTCCCGCAGACAGTGATGTGAAAAGCACTGATTCTAAACTATCAGCCTGAGGGTAGGACTGTGCTGCATGAATGACATACAGTGCTGAGTGTCCTAATCCGCTGTTACTCAGATTTTAATAGGGAGCGATGTAGGCATATCAGTGAGAGCTAGGTCTTGGCTAACCAGTTTTGCACTCCCAAGTTGATGCTGAGATGTTGCTTGTATATGTATATGTTGCTGGTATAAAAGCCCATCCAGACAGGCACAGCAATCCTGGGAGTTTCTACGTTGCACTTGGTGCCTTATTATTCTTGAACTGTGGATGTTTCCCATCAGACTTCCTCAAAGATTACTAGAAGAGCATTAAGGCTGATGATACAACCCATCTCATTTTTCGTGTCTTTCATTAACCATACTAGATTTCCCATCAACATTACATATCTCTGTCTACCGGCACTGTGTGGGAGCTGGACCAAATTGCTTAGCTTCCCTTTACACCTCATGTCATAAAGCACTAGAGTTCTGTATAGACTAGTGATGCTGGGATTTGTGGGCTTCTTCTCAAGGGTGATTGAAAGGTAACTGAGGAAAAAAGTATCTCCTGTCAGTAGACTTATATTTGCCATATGGGGAATGTAGTTGAAAACAGCTGAAAATGACTGATCTAAACAATAATACACCTGCATGAACTTCCTTGTATTTTCTTTGTAAGTCCTCAAAAGCTGTTTGGCTTGGATCAGAATTCCCTAGGGGATGTCTTGTCCTTCCTCTCCTGCCGGTAACTTTCTTGCTGAATCATGTAAGTGCTTATTGTCTGACTTAGCAGTCAGTGTCCTTCTGGTTTCTAAAATGACCTGCGAGATCTTTTTGCTCTTCCTTTCCAAAGCTTTCATATGGTATGTTTGCTCTGAAGGTCTAAGTCCCCACCCAGGTGGTTATGTAGCTACTCTCTTGAAGTTCTGATACGAGAAGCTTGTCTTGCAACTCGTTGTAATTTCTTTTGCACAGTGGCATCTTGTTGGAGTGCATAACTGTTAAGATTTAAGAACTGAAGTTAGCCTTCTGTTGTTTGCAGGGATCTCTCTCATGTCAGTACGAGGATAAGAAACATTACAGGAGTGAGAAACACCTAAGTTTACAGTCTGACATAGGTATATCTGAATTCCAAGTGTTAGAAAATGTCAATGATATAATGTTAATTTCGACTTCATCACAAACTGTCCAATTTAGTTGGTGAGATAAACCGCTTTATTCTTCCCCCTGCCCCCCTGGTCCCCTTAAATCTCATCCTAGAATGTTCTACTCTAGGTCCTACTGAGGTGGCAATTCAGCCTGGATTGCTGCATTATTGTTATGTTCAGTTATTATCCTCTAACTCCTTGTACTGCTGAATCATCCTGTCTCATCTACTAGTGTCTTTGCTTGTGATCAGGTGGTCTGGTGACCTTGATACCTACAAGAATTTTACTTTAGGTTGCTGTAGGAAATATGAAGTTAAAAGATAAAGCTTCTTCAGAACAGAGCTGTGATTCAACGAGCAATACAGACTGGACAAAAAGAAAGATTTGGAAACAAAGGTCTAATAATACCTTGCTTATGCCTGGCATTTCACTCCAGTCCTTAGATAAATGTGGCTTACCTTTGGCATCCCTTGCCCAGTTCTCTTGGGGACCAAATTACAGGCTGCTTGCTGCAGACTCTGATTCTGTTAGATTGCTGCAGCTGACAGCTGCAGAACTCTGGACCGGCCATCAAGCCAACAGCAGTGAGTTTGCAGACATGCTCATGCTCTGTATGTCTTATGCAATCTTAAAATAAAAATCCTTGGGCAGATGATACTGGTGGTGACTGAGTTTACATATATCTGCTTTTAGTACATCAGGTAACCTGCATATGTATGCATTTTCTTCATCTATTAAACAAACAAACAAAAAAGCGATGCTGGTTTTGTCTTGTTTTCCCTAGCTCTTGTGTTGTCACCTCTGTTTTCTGTCAAATCAAAAAATGACTTGGGGGGTGGTGAGGGGGAGGCAAATGGGAAAAGTGTGATTTCTTAAATTATGAAAATGGCCTTAAGAGTATGTGCCAACTTATGTCATTGTCTTAACATCAACAAAGGAAATGCCATGTACTGGCATTTCTGTCGGGACAGTGGTGTATGGTATGGAGAAGACTGTACCATACACTAAATTGTAAGAATAGAAATAAAAGTATGAATATTTTTAATTCACTAATGAAACTGTCCAGTTTGACAATTAGGAAGCTATTGACGAAAAATTACCTTGAAAACTTCTCGAGTACATGAACCTGCACTTAGTAGCCATGAAGTAAAGTGCTTATAAACCTCTGTGCTAGTAAAAAAAAATAATTGCGTAATACAACTTGTTCTTTTTCATAAATGTCATAATTTCATATCACTAGCAATTTGGGGAAAAAAAGGTTAAGGAAACAGTAAGGTGAAACTAGCAGTGGGACTCTAGTATGTATTTAACATAAAATCATAGAATAGTTTGGGTTGGAAGGGACATTTAAAGATCGAGTCCATTTATTTAGAACAGTTGCTTCCAGCTCCGGCTAAAACTGAGAAGGAAGCTGCTACATGAAGGATTCATAGCAACAAAAATGAGCAAGCTATTTGATGTATGGAACTTGTGGATTTGCTTTGATAACTTGGAATGTTTCAGTTAGCCTACAGGGTTTAGAGGGAATCTTCCTCCATGAAACATAGCAGCGGTAACAAATCCATATCCTGCTACCTGGAATGCTACGGTGCCGCTACTCTCTGTATGAAGAGCAGCAGTAACAGCAGCAGGTCATTTCTCACAACTGTGTTGTCATTTACTAGCTTCAGTCCCCACTTCATTAAGCAGCTGATACAATAGCAATTGAGATGCTGTCTCCAGAGTGATAACACGCTGTATGCCCATGGGGAAGGTCCTTGAAGGGTCAGGGGCAAGCTTTTGGAACAGGAGAATAGGTGCCGCTTTACAGAGTGAGGAAAAGCTAATTTCCACATGACAGAAATCAACACTCCCAACATAGCTGTAGTTAATGTGCTTCTGTATCTATTTACCTCTCCTTTTAACATGCGTGTTTCAAATCCGATTGCTTTCTTTTTTGTGAAACATCACTGTGTTTTCCTTTCTAATTTACCTTAATTGTTTTTCTTCTATGCAAATGGGAGGGACAAAATGTTTGAAGATAGTTTAAGTGAATATGTATAGATGAAATGTCATTTCTTAGACATGAAAGGTCCCTTGGAAAATAGGTTTGGCTTAAAGAGGCCTGTCAGTGTTGCTGAGATATGCATTAATCATATTTAAGTAGTGAAAGTGAAGGTTTATTTGTCTACATTTCTACCCTTCTTCATCACTGTACTATTTTCACCTAAAATGAGAAATGGATGTGTCTCTCTTGATTTGATACCTTTATAGATATTAGATAAGAAGAATACCTGTTCAAATGTGTAGTTTGATTTTTGGTGAATATGGCTGTATGTTCCTCCGTGCCTGGTTCTTTATGCTTTTAAATGACTCAATAGTGTGTTATATCCTTGTTTAGCATAGCTTATTGTAAAATGTCTATTCATTTTTATCTAGAGTTTGTATTTTGACTCTTTTTATTCTAACTTTGAAAGCTGTATTTGTTTTGAATCATTCCAACTCTTTGGTGCGCTGACTCCTGGCCTACTTGCAGCTTTTCCTTGTTGGTTAGATGAGCTGTACTGATGAATGGTATCAATCTTCACTTAAAAATAAGTAATTTCCTGTCTATTACCTGGCTTTGGGTTTTTCTGGATTCTCTGTGTAATTTGTTGACATGCTTCTATTATATTGGAATCACAGACTGGCCAGGGCTGGCAGGGACCTCTGGAGACCATCCAGCCCCAGGCCCTGCTAAAGCAGCTCCCCCAGGAGCCGGCCGCTCAGGGTCACGGCCAGGCGGGGTTTCAATATCCTCAGAGAAGGAGACCCCGCAGCCTCCCTGGGCAGCCTGTGCCGGTGCTCGGTCACCCTCGGAGTGAAGAAGTTCTCCCTCGTGTTCAAAAGGAACTGCCTGTGTCTCAGCTTGTGCCCGCTGCCCCTTGCCCTGTCGCTGGGCACCACTGAAAGGATCCCGGCCCCGTCCTCCTGACACTCGCCCTTGAGGCACTTGTAGGTGCTGGTGAGATCCCCCCCAGCCTTCTCTCCTCCAGGCTGAACAGCCCCAGCCCTCTCAGCATTTCCTCACAAGGGAGGTGCCCCTGTCCTCTCACCATCTCCATAGCCTCCACTGGTCCCTCTCCAGTAGCTCCCCATCTCTCCTGAACTGGGGAGCCCAGCACTGGACACAGCACCCCAGATGTGCCTCCACCAGGGCAGAGCAGAGGGGGAGGATCACCCCCCTCACCCTGCTGGCCACTCTTCTCCTTATACACCCATTATACAACAGGATCCCGTTGGCCTTCTTGCCCCCAAGACCATGCTGCTGGCCCACGGGCAACTTGCTGTTCCCCCTCCCAGGTGTGGGACCTGACACCTGGCTTTGATAAGCTTCATTGGGTCCCTCTCTGCCAGCTCTCCAGCCTGCCCAGGTGTCTCTGAATGACAGCACAGCCTCTGGGCTATCGGCCACTCCTCCCAGTTTTGCATCCTCAGTGAACTTCAATTCTGTACTCCATTCCAACTGAGTACAGAAGTACATAAAGTATATACCAATTGAGTTAGATAAAGGAGGAACAGTCTTCTCGGTGATCAATAAAGCACGAAAGTGATGCTTATCTGTAGGAGCACCAGATGACTGTTTAGTACTCATCACCATTCAGGATCTTTCATGCTTTTTTGAAACACCATCTCTCCTTTTTTTTTTTTTTTTTGATGTTCTGCTATTCAGGAAGGAAATTTTGAATAATTTAGCCAGAAATCGACTGTGACATAGTACATACCTAATATAGCACCTAAAAGCCCATCTAGAGCACAACCAGCTATTCCAAGAATTAGATTTAATAATATGCTTCAGACCTATGGGTTTTCTTCGATGATCGTAATGGAGAATTTATCAAGTCCCTCTTTTCCAAGGATAATCTTCAGTGCTTGTGAGTCTAGGAACTTGTAAACCAGAGGTATGACTGACTTATCACTGATGTAGTAGTAAGATATTTTTGTTCTACTTCAGGTTTGAGTAGCTGTGTGTGTGTGCTGGAAGTATGGTGAGGTGTCTTGTTGCAGGAACTTTTTGTTTGTTTGAAAAGAAAATGGAAAATATCAATAATGAGTCGTAAGTTGACAGGCTGAACCTTTATATTTAAAAATAACACAGCAAGTCCTGTAGTAGCAGAGCCATTAGCTAGCCTTTTCATGAAACCTCACACATTGTCGAGGAGAATGCTTTCCCAGGTGCAGAAATGACTTGCTAGTTTTATTCCATTGCTTCCAATTTTCTACTACCTATTAAAAAAAAAAAAAGAAAAGATTGAAGTATGTTTTATAAGTGAAGGTCTATGAACCAACACTAGCCAGAGCTGAAAAATAAGATTTATTTTTTTTCTTTTTGTGAAGTGAAAGAGGGGAAAAAGTGTTACAGGCTGTAATTTTCTTTGAAAAGAAAGTAGGTTAAAAAGGTTACAATATGCTCTTTTATTGTCACTCACAAAAGCTAAGATGTTACTGGGAGTTATGTGGAAAATTGTGTTTTAGTTTGGCAAACAGCATTATGCGTTTGTCTAGATATTGTAGGTGGGTTTATGCCTGTATCATAATTAACCTCTTAGAGACATTACACATAGCTAGCTTCCTTTTTATTTTCATGCTTGCTTCCCCGCCCCCCCCCCCCCCCCCCCCCCCCCCCCCCCCCCAAGGAAGAAAGTCCTCTGCAATGGTTGTAGCTGCATAGCTTTAATAGATTTGGGGGGTGCACACACATCCACCCATCTTCTTGGTGGGTAGGCATCTTTGCTTGACAGTACTCATGAGAAATCTAAATAAAATTAAAACTGGGGTTTAATTCCTTAGCAAGGAGACATAAAAAAAAATAAGACAAAGAAGGTTGGGGAAAAAGAAAATTAAGGTATGTTTTTGAAAATATTCTGGGGATTTCTTCAGACTTACATGTGAAGATCAGACATAATAAACAGTAGCTGTTGTAAAGCTGTATGCTCTTGGACCTGCAAGTATCAGCAGGGGTATGTTTTCCATGTAGTGGAGCAACCTGTGTACTTGAAACCACTTTTAAAGTAAGGAAGGGAGCAATGGCCAATAACTGTAATATGTTATTTCAAAGGTCCAACAGCTGCTGGTATTAGTAACTTTCAAAAATTGTGATGTATAAAACATCAAATTGATCAACATTTAAGTCTAGTTGATATTTCTATTTGGAGTTTGCATACTGTATGGTTTGATAGCTGTGGATAACTGACTAGCTGAAAAGGGTCGCATAGACATAGTCCAGCTGGCTGGACAAAAAATGCACATCGCTCTCAGCTTATCTGAAGTAAAGCAAAATACACTGTCTTTGGCTGTCCTTGTTACACAGTAACAGGAAGATTTTGGTGGGAAAAGAATGTTGCAGGTGGGAACAGAAAACTACAGAAGAGAAACAAGGGGCGGGCTTGGTATTTAGGCAACTAACCAATAATGAGCTTAACTTTTGTAATATGTATGAGCTAATTATAAGAAGGCATAAAAGGTGACTGTAAGAGACAATAAACGAAGTCTGCTGATCACTCATATTGAGTGACTGTGTCTTCCCTCCGTCGCAACAGATAGCTAACAGGGCTGTGCCTCTTCACAGAAAATGATTTATTTTTTTTTAAGAATTATTTTATTTTTGAGTTCCACATAAGTTATGTGACCAGTTAAAGTATGGAAACTATAATCTTATACCAAGTTGAGTTTGGTATAAGTTGAATTACGCAAGACCTGTGTTAATTAAAGAAGATAGTCAGAAGATCTAAACTTTAAATGGCCAGTATAAAACAAACAAAAAACCCCAAACAACAAATGTAATTGTATTTTATGTTACCTCCTTGGGAATGCTGACAGTGAAAACGGTTTGCAGATGCTGCTGAACAAATACTGAGCAATGCAGCTAGACATGAGGAGGTTTTAGTTCCTAAGTACCATGTGTGAAGTGGACTATTCATTTGACACAAATGCCGTAGTAGATGCTGAAAATGCCTATATTATGGCATTATTACAATGAACCCATGTTTTTGTTCTAGTTGTGTGCAAGTGTGTTGCATATTTAAAAATTGATAATAATCATAACTTCTGTCGTGGTGAGGTATTACAATACACAATACTCAAGTTCTTGTGGTACCCACAAGTTCTTAGTTTCATTAATATCAATGTATTAATACTGCTTGAACTTTCACAGCAGAGCAATAAAACCATTACTTCTGAAGGATGATTCTAGTTTGCATGTATTCTGTTCTTTGGTTCCACGTGTTACTTGTTGGTACATTGAACTTGTGTTCCTCAAAACCACAAAGAAAAGAAATGATGGAACATTCTTTCAGCCAACCCTAACTTTTTTTTTTTGTTTGCTTTGGTTTTAATGTAGTTAAGCAGTATAATTTGTGTTTAGGTGACTGGGGATAAGAAAATCCTTGATCAACACCAAGTATTTTCGTGTGTTATATTTCGATAGTGTTAGGGAGGTCTTCTGTTTGGTGGCTTTTTTTGTTTAACTGGCTGATATAATATACCCATTTCTAGACTAACAGCTTCTGGAGCTATCGGTTGCTCACGTTTCCCTTCTTGAAGCTTGCCTATTTTTTTGTCTTTGTCTTGCTGTGACTCTCAAATAACGACAGAACAAAATTGATCTAAGTTCAATTTTATATATACTGTCATGTTCTATATGTAAATGTTACATATACATTTTCTGTTGTTATTAGAATGCTTGTTCTATAAGTAGTATTTGCCCTTCAGAATAGGTGCTGTTCAAAATTTTGCTAGTTCATTTGCGGTATCCAGTGGATCTTTTAGGGAAACTGAATGGCATCTTGAAATATGTTACTGATTTCTATCTTAAATGTGTAGGCGATGCTAAAACAAGAGCTGAGACCTTCTGATCTCCCTCACGCAGCTGAATTAACAGTTTAAATGAAATAGATTTAACATTAGCATCAGTCTTTGTGAGCTGGAGGTGCTGGGTCATGGTAGCCTGTATCTGCCCTGAAGAAAGATAGGAAAAACATTGATATTGAAGAACTGCTTTTAAATTCCTGCTTCTTGATGGAGGTAATCTAAAAAGAAATCCAAAATAACAAGCTATGGGGCCAAGATTGCTGAAGTGATATATTTTTTCCTTTACTTATACAGAAAATGAAGCCAAGGGAATTGGATGCTTGCCTTGTTTTTCTCTTCAAATAGCAGTTTCTAGTTCCTCTTATCTCTGCCTTTGTCTTGTACTCTCTGGAGAGTCTTCCCAGATGAAATGGGCCTGAGTTTTGAATAGGGCTTGATTTTTCTCCTTTCCAAAATGAGTACAGTTCGGCAATGAATACATATGGTAATTTTTATCAGGGCTCTCTTTAATTTGAACTCAAAGGTAACTGCTCTGTAATACTGCACTACTTAAGTTTGCAGTGTAGTTACTAATTTGAAGAGACTTTCTGAAGATGTGAAAATGGGAGGAAATCAAGTGTAGGTTTGTGTTTTGAGGGAGTAGCACTAGCTGCATTTCTTGCACTCAGGTGTTCTTGATTCGATGTTTCTTCACTGGTATCGGCTGTGGGGAACAACCCAGGATAAATCTTGGCCAACTCTCCTTGATCTAGAAAGGGGTACTGAGCCACCATCTGGAGGGAGAAACAGAGACTGTCCGGTGATGCGGTGGTTCTGTAACAGCTGGAAGCATGAGCTGCTGGAGATATTATTTAGGGGTGAAGGGCTGTGGCCTGTCCGCGCCTTTCCCTGCTCAATTCTTTTGATTTGCTCCCGTTGTGGGCATGTCACCTGGCACGTGTACACTGGTTCTCAGTTTAGTGTCCTCCTGTAGCTTGTTGTTTTAATAGTCCTTTTTAAAATTAAGAAATAAAGTTTCAAAATATGGTCAGACTACAAATGGACATCAGTGATTTTTGTTTATATATCTTAATGTTTGCTGTAATGACTGTGTTGAAATATGTTAAAAAATCTTCAGTGACAAGCACATGTTAATAATAAAGCAATACGCTACGCTTTTTGTAATAGTGCAGATTGTCAGTGATTACTGAATTTTCTGGTTTCTGCTGCTTTGGGTGATTCCTTCTTTCTCTGTGTTATCAAGGGTCAGGAGAAAATTATGGTGATTTTTTTTTTTCTTTTGTGTTGCTGAACAAAGTGCCATGTTTCTTGACTTCTGAAATTAAACCATTTTTAATTTTTTTTTTTTTGCATCTCTTTTTATTCACCTTTTACATGGTAGTTTGAATTCCCATTAGAGAAAAGAACCTTAGTAACAGGCTTTCAACTTTGCAGTGCTTGCAAGGCAATCATTAATGGAGGTATTTTGATGTGCTTCTTTCCATGACAGCCTTAAGCTGTAGCCACAAATGGCTTTTCAGATTTTTACTTGAACTCTTGTCTCTAGTTCTCATGTTTTTGATGAATGGATGCTGCCTTTAGAGTTTCTAAATATATGTTGGACATATGAAAACATATTCAAGGTCTCTTCTTAAGTGGAAAGAAAAAGTAAAGCCCATAAATAAACCATCAGAGCATTGCTTTCAGAGACGTGTCACCTGTTGTGGAATTAACATTATGAAACTTCAAATGTCAGACTGTTTTTGGAAAGATTCTTTCTAATGAAGAGGGGGAAAAAACAAGAAAGAAAGAAAAAAATCACTTCAAAGAGTTCCTTGCCTGATTGAGTTGGGGTGAAAAACTGACTTGATGCTTTGATCCTTCCATCAAATGAAACAACATAAAAAAGGGTGGTGGGGGGGATAAGTGTGACTTTGCAGACTAATGTTGTACTGCAAGTACCGCTGAAGGTGTTTATTGGCTCCAGCAGATGTATCATAATACACAAGAATTTTCAGTCACAGTAGGGCTACCCATTTTTTTTTTTTTGTACTATGGTGGTAGAATGTTAATAAATCGGTAGTAGTTACCTAACCAACACTTACTAGGCAAGTGGTGATGGATTCAGTATTGCTTTGCAAAAAATGAAGACTGCCAGCTATGCAACACTTATTTCCCAGTATAAACAAACATTATGTTAAGTGAATATAAACATATTTGCCTAAATATGCTGCAAATTTCTTATGTGTAGCTCTTATTGGGGAGGGAAAAGAATCCACCTAGCAGAACTAACTACAGCCTGTGAATTTTGTCAAAGAAAAATGCTGTCATTTCCATATCTGTCTCTACGTTTTAACTTTGCTTTATTGTGAACAAAATGGGGTGATGGAGTTTTAGATCCTCTGTCACTCATGGTGTGCATAAAAACAACTGAGGACTTTTAGGGAGGATGGGGTGAGGCAAGAACAGCGATGTATATTGGTTGACAGAGGAACCTGCTTGTGAGGAGTGGCATTAGAAGCCTGCTGCTTTTAGGGGAGCGGAGTCGGTGCAGAATGCGCAAATGCACTGAGCGGCTGGGAAAGAAGGATGGGCAATGATCAGGGAAACTGCTTCCAATTGCTCTGCTCTTGCTGTCGTCAGGAGATGGGACTTTACACCATCACGCTAAAGATGGGCAGGATTGCATCAAGAAATATTTGGCTTTGTCATCAGTTTTGCCTGAAAGCAATGATGTCCAAGATCCTGTACTTTTTTTGACCCAGGAGAGTTATTCTGTTCTCTGGTGTTGTGACTGTGAGTTACTTTTGAAACCAAGCTTTGCAGCTGACCTTCCAAATTTGAAGTGCTATCTTCTGTAGCAGAATACAACATTCCATTTTCCAAGTAATACTAGAGCATTCAAGGTCTGCTTTTTCTATTTTGAGACTACATTTTTCTAACCTTCTTTTAGTCTTCTGTGAAAAGGATAGAAAAGAAAGAGGAGGAATATGTAGCAAATGCTTTTAAAGATACAAGTAGAGATGACAAACTATTTTTAATGCTAGTCAACTGAAAAATTACTCTTTTTCATCTTCTTCTAAGTCTGTAATAAATGAGTCTACGCAGGTTGGTGTAACATATAAGCAGCTGCTGCTGGCATTGGATTGACTTATTCGCTTTAGTGGAAATGCTGACCTAGAAACTGTCATCTCTGACTGGAGCAGTGGTTCTTCTGCTCCACTACCTGCATCTGACAGTGATCAGTCACAGCTGTTTAGGAAACAGTAGGATTAGGAAAAGTCTATAGAGGGAATATATAGAATAACTTTCATGTTTGTGGATGGTACAAAACTGGGAGGAGTGGCCGATAGCCCACAGGCTGGTGCTGCTGTTCAGAGAGACCTGGGCACGGCTGGAGAGCTGGCAGAGAGGGACCCAATGAAGCTCATCAAAGCCAGGTGTCAGGTCCCACACCTGGGGGGAACAGCCCGCGCAGCAGCACGGGCTGGGGCTGAGCTGCTGGGGGGCAGCTCTGCAGAGAAGGACCTGGGAGCCTCTGGTGGGCAGGCAGGTTGCCCATGGGCCCGCAGAGTGGCCTTGGGGGGAAGAGGGCCAGCGGGACCCTGGGGTGCATTGGGAGGAGCACGGCCGGCAGGTCGAGGGGGGGTGGTCCTCCCCCCTCTGCTCTGCCCTGTGAGGCTGCACCTGCAGCGCTGTGTCCAGTGCTGGGCTCCCCAGTTCAGGAGAGACTGGGAACTGCTGGAGAGGGGCAGTGGAGGCTATGGAAGTGGTGAGAGGACTGGAGCATCTCCCTTGTGAGGCAAGGCTGAGAGTGCTGGGGCTGTCAGCCTGGAGGAGAGAAGGCTGGGGGGGGATCTCACCTCAGGGCGAGTGTCAGAGAGGACGGGGCCGGGGGATCCTTTCAGTGTGCCAGCGACAGGGCAGGGCAGCGGGCACAAGCTGAGACACAGGCAGTTCCTTTTGAACACGAGGGAGAACTTCTTCACTCCGAGGGTGACCGAGCACCGGCACAGGCTGCCCAGGGAGGCTGCGGGGTCTCCTTCTCTGAGGATATTGAAACCCCGCCTGGCCGTGACCCTGAGCGGCCGGCTCCTGGGTGGAGCTGCTTTAGCAGGGCTGGGGCTGGATGGTCTCCAGAGGTCCCTGCCAGCCTGGACCAGTCTGCGATTTCTAGTACTATGATGTTGGTGTTAGGAAACAAAAGATGACCTAGGAGTTCAGTAGCAAAGTGTATTCTCTTGCAACAATGAAGCAATGATTGAAAAAAGTGGAATAATCAAATTTATAAAATACATGATTCTTGGATATGATGATTTTTTTAAAAACCAGTTAATTTTTACCTAAACTAATCCTGTAATCAGTAAGACTTTCATTTGAAATCGGAGTATAAAATCCAGAACCAACTCGCAGCACTTTCTCAGACAGGTAATCCCCTTAAAATACAAATTTGACTCTCTGTGAGTGAAGCTGGTAATTCTGTCATTATGTGCTCTGGAACACTCACGCACTAACTCAGAGTTACTGGTCTAAAAGACATAAAACTGAATAAAAACATTTTTGAGTTATAGGGTACAGAATACCACAGGATGCACGTGGCTGTTTTAGTGTTGCTAGTACAGTTTTGTGTTTAGTGCTATTCAGATGTGTTTGAACATACACTGCTATTAATGAGAGTGGTTGGTATTGTCTTGGAAATGGATATTGACTTTACAGCCTTGTATTGTTTTATGTAACACTTAAGATGAATTGACTAAGAATTATTACTCTGGGTGGGAAATGCTGGCTGCTGGTTTTGGGGGAACGCAATTGTAGTCAATTCTCACCAAGTAAGGCATATGACGTGCTAGATGTCTTTGAAAAATCTAGCAGATGTCTAACTCTATTTTTAGGTGCTTGAACAACATTTCAGTCTGATCTGAAAAGCTAACACCCCCCACCCCCCCCCCGTAGATACCACTTGTATTTTCATGGTCAATTACCGTAGGTACACAGATTATCTGTTTTGTTAACTTGCTTTCCATAAATGCTGTGAACATCTTGCAAAGCTTGCAGGATGTCTACTTTTCAAATGATGTAATATAGCCAGAAACTTACTGTTCACCAAAATAGTAACCAAGGTCCTTCTTCGTGATATTATCTAGGTACAAACACTCATAAAATTGATTTATGACTTTGCTTTTATTTTTACCTTTTGGTGCCACCATCAACAGCTCTTGCTCCTTCTGTACACTACCTGGGTAGGCTATGTGTACACCTTTGAGTGAGGAGTAGATCTTTGTTGTGGTCAGGATAGGAGCACATACCTTAAAGCCTCAGACTATTTGTTTCCTTGTCCTGTCTTTCCTGAAGCTTTCTTTCTGTGAGGTATTTGCATTCCTGTTTCTTCAAGAAAAAGAATTAGACAGACCTTTCTGCATGTACCCTATTTTTTAAATTTAAACACACTTGAATCTAGGTTTCCGTTAATTTGCTGGAAATGTGAGATAGACTGTTCCGTACCAGACAGGACTACGATCAGGTGTCCTTACTCAGGAGTGTGTCCACTCTATGTATTTTTGGTTTGGCAGAGAGTTGCGATAGAAATCTGGAATGAGGGTAGTAGTGTCAAGCACCTATGATGTAATTAATATAAGTAGTGCGTATTTAAAACTGTAGTTGATGCAAGATGTACCTCCTACGTCTTTCCACTTGTTCTCTTTCCTCTGTTCGAAGGTTTCTGAAAATTATTTCTGTACTTTTCTCCTGTAGAGGGTATCAGTTATGTTTGGGGATTTTGAGGTCAGGTGGCTGCTGTGAGATTTTGTTTGTTCTGGTGCTGGGGTGTTGTGTTGTTGTGGGTTTTTTTTCCACCCTTAATACACACAGAGAGTGGTAAGGAAGAGCCAAGGGAACCACTTAATCCTAATTTGAGATGGTGGTTTGGCAGATACCTTTCTTTGCTCTCTGTTTGAAACCTATTTTGGGGATGTGAAAGACGGCTCATCATGTGAAAGGGAAACTTTCTGAGCCTTGGCTGTAGTGACTCTGACCTTTATGATGAAGTTGATGATGTTCTGGATGACCATCCAGAACTCCCTGCCAAGCAACCTTGGCCATTGTCCTCAGAAAAAAAGGATTTAAAAAAAGCACAGGGTGGGGTTGAAGCAGCAAGCTTGCTAACCTAAGAGAAAATTCTGAAGCTACTGCTTACTTGACCATCGGGGGTTCAAGCTTTGGGACCTCAGTGATGTCTGTATTACAATAAGTATTCTTGTTTTAAGCTCTTTTGCTGAGAGAGTAACAAAATAGCCTCTGTGTAGCTAGATGGATAAATTGGGAAGCCTTTGGGGGATGGTGCCTTCAACTGAGCTGCTGTTAACATCTGTTACCATCTTATCAGTCCTGTGCCATTCACTTAAGTTGTTTAAATTTTACTGCAACATTTTGTTAAGCTGTTCAGACGCTACTGTGTCTGCCATCTACTGGCAGTGCTGCCACAGCGCCTTGTTCTTAGTAAGAGTGGTTTACCCATGAGGAATGAAGTCCATCTGATAATTTTATTCTTAATGGCTATGAATGCGTGGGAGGCAACAGTGACTTAACAGAGAAACAGAATTCTACCATGGAAGTGGTGGAAAATTAGCAAAACCTGAAGGCTTTGAAGGGTGCCAGTAGTGTATCCAAGATCTACTTTGCAAGGGAATTGCTAGAGAGAAAATTTTCTCATATCCCATTTTTACATGGCAGCAGACATCCAGAATAATTATGTATGATTTTCATAAACATGACATAGGAGGATGGAAATATCTTTACCTTGTCTCTCAGAATGTACTCAAAACTTGCAGCGTTATGATGTGCTGTTGTTAGCACCACATGCTACGATAAAGAAACAGCTACCCAGAAGAACCTGATGGACTGAAGAAACAAATGTTTAAAACTTGCATGAACTTGCATGCCTTGAAGTATAACCGTTTTACATATTGGGCCTTCAAGAAGGAAGCCGTTAATTGCATTTATGTTCGGGCAGCAGAAAAGAAAGTGATAGACAATTAAGATTTTTCACAGATTCTATTATTATATGATAACTTTAGATTACATTTATCCTGGAAGATGTTCCTCCCTTTTTTTTCAAAATGTTCAACAGAGTCTGTTTCTTGTATAGAGTAGTACGTGAGGGGTCTTGGTCTTCAAATAGCACAGTGAGAGGAAATGGAAATTGTGGAGCAATGTGTGAAGTGACCAGGTCAGAGCTGTCCAACTAGCGGTGTTTCTGTGTCTACTAAGTAAAAGAAGATCTTGTAATAAATTATTGCTTAATCTATGAAAAGTGTATTACCAGACAGTACCTTTGAGATTGTACTGGGATACTAGTCAAGTGACAGAAGTGCTGCTTGCCATCAGCACTTAATGGTTTTCTTTGAGCAAATATTACAGAATTTAATCAGTCTAAGAGTTTGTAAAGTCTAAACCTAACTGAACCATGCCATTTTCAGAGCTGAAAGCTGTAACTAATGTTTGGGGAAAGGATAGCGTCATTCTTTGCTAACCATCTGTTTGTAGATACTGTTGGACGTGGACCACAGGATTACAGCAACTCAGCCTGAACCAGAACAGCCAGACTTGTGTTGTTATGGATGCTGCCATGTATGTAGACAGGCTACAACTCTCCTCAGAATTATGTATATGTGTGAGCGATCTCAATCTCAAATGGTAGTTTGTGGTTTAGCATGGCACTGAGCTTCCCCTGGTGCTGCTGGAGGATACCAAGTACCCGTGGATCCCCTCTAGGACTGTAGCAGGCAGGGATAGTTCTAGCTCTGCAGATCTGTCTGTGGGCTTCTCTTCTCCAAAGCTGTTGATTTCCCCATCTCTCTCCCCAGTATTCAGTTTTCTTTGCCATTTGGTAGATAGCTTGTTAGCTTGTGAGAGGGTGTGATATTTTTTTTGTTGTTTTTGTTTTAAATTTCTCTCACTTCTAAGGGATAGCATTTGGCTAATTAAATATGCTGGGCTATGTCACCAGGTGCTTATATGGACACTGTAGCTAAATCTCACTATATGCTTTGCCTGACTGGTTGTGAATCCAGCCTTCTAACTCATTTAGCTACTTTAATGGCTTCAACTACCTTTTTTTTTTTTTTTTTTTTTTTTTTCCCCTCATCCATATATTATAACTATGCTGCACATAAAAGCCATCACTTTTGCTACCTAGCAAGTAGGGTTTTTTTATGAGAATACTACTTTGAATGCTTGCCTAGCACCAATGCTAGCCAGATGGAATGGATTTGTCTGGCAAGTATAGGCTAACCAGACACCTTTTGATATCAGTTCTAGAACAGAGAAATCTCAAAGTTATATTTCCAGATGAACAGGGTTTGGATTGGTGCAACTTGTCTTGAAAGGGCAGGAATGGCATAAGCTGATTTGTTGCTCCTACCGCATCGCCACGACACCCCCCCTCCTAGGGCTGCTAGCTGCTGTTTCCCCCCAGGCCTCCTGCAAAACTGATGCACAATTGTACAGCTGTGCCTTCCTCAGAAGGAAAAGCAGAGTTAGTTTTGTGGCGTGGAAAAGGGGGTAGGCAAAAATAAGGCAGATTATTTAGCTGATATTGTTTCAGTGTTGAATTGCTGACAGATGCCAGCCTGTTGTTCTCTAGCAGAAGTGGAGTTCTGCATTACATGCAGATCTGTGCTATCAAAGCTTAAAGATAATCTAGAACTCTTTGTTAGGAAGACGTTTCCCTAACGGTAAAAGAGTCTTTACTAAAAGTTGCACGGGTTCTTGTTGTGTTTTGTTTTCAGTTTCTTCTGGGTTTCTCTGCAGTGTTTGAAGCACTGTCTTGTACTTCGCTGTGGAGACCGTTTAATGATTGAATTGTTTTTTGTTCTGTGAAAATGCAGGAGGCTGGGGAAAGGAAAAGTAATTTAGTCCCAACAAAAGTGTGTTTTCAATAAATATGTACTACTTGTACAAAAGCTTACTTCATCCAGTATAAGATTGAGGCTTTCTCCTTCCTTTATTACTAATAGTGCAAGGGAAATGTTGTGGCAGGCTTCATAAATAAAAATGGATTATGTGATACAGTAGATGCAGGTCCTTTCAAGTATCCTTTGGTCAGCACCTTCTAATAACGTGGAGGGCATTCTTTATAGTTCTGTTCTGGGAGTTTTACTAGAACTTCTGTCATTATATGGTTTAATAAAGCTAAATTTGAGTCCACAAAGTGGTACGTTTTGGAATGAACGCTGTATGTAGAAATGTATGTATATAACCCCTTAAAACCCAAACTGGCTATATATCCTTAAAACCAAAACAAGCTGTTTTCAGTCTTGTGTTCCCACCCTTTTGGCTTGCTCATGATGTGGGAGGAATGTGATGAATGAGCTACACTTATATCTAGCTGATTTGTAAAGATCCTTGTTCAAGTGTAATGACTTATGCTTGTGATTGCAACTGTTTGCGAGAGTGTCCAAACTTACAGTGAATGAGATAGTCTTTACGGGGTGTTACAAGTGTATAATGGGTTTTGTAAGCATCTCGGCTTTTAGGAGGAATTTTCCCAACACAGCATGTGAAACTAACAGCTTGTTAGTTTAAAATTCTGTAAGGAACTCGGTGTGTGCTGTGTGCGGGGTTTTGTGGGGTTTCTTTGTTGCTGTAGTAAACAAAAAAGATCTGAAACAGATTGAAATGGGGAGGAGCATGCGAATGATAATAGATCAGAGCTTTTGCAAAACAGTTCCAGTTTTCAAGTGGATTCCTTGAATACATTAAGCAGAAAAAGGAAAAAAATGTATGAAGTACAGCTGAAAAGGTGAACGGGGTGGAGGTAAGGGGCAGATTGATAAAGAAGTAGTATGTACGAAAGGCACAGAAGAATCTTGGGCCAAAAGATCAATGATGGATCCAGGCATTTAAAAAACCCCACCCTGTGAAGTGGCAAATCGGGTAGGAACGATGAAGTGCCTTTAGTTCACAACAAGGCTTTGCACCTGTCTGGTGTAGTATGCTGGCCCAGCATACTAATACGGTTCTAGCTTGGCAGAAGACGTTTAAGTGAAATTTAGCTGTTGTTACGTTGATCTTCAGAACTGCTGTCACTCTGGGTATCGATAAATTTGCCTCAACGTTGTCAGCTTTGGTTCTCTGCATACTAGGAGTTGTGCTGTAGATCTTTTCCATGCCCAGTGGTGGGGGTTTTGTGCGAGCCACCAGTCTGGCAAGCGTTTCTTAAGCTGCCCTGTATACAATGGCAGGAAAAGCTCCCCCAAAAACGGGGCACACCAACCTTGTTGAAAATAAACCAGCCTGTAGCGCAGCTGGACACTTGGCATGCAGGCAGTGATCTTTAATTGCAAAATAATTTTAAAAGCAAACTCATATCTTGGAGACCTGAATGCCTTTTCTCAAAAGGTTCATATAATATAATTTTCTCTATCTTTTTTTCTTTCTTTTTTCCCTGGCGGGTGAGGGGTGGTCAGGGACTGTGTTATTAGGCCTGCTGTGCAGTAGGATGGGTGCTTGCTTGAAGGTTCATCTGACTAGATGTGACTGCACTGTTTCTTTATCAGGATTGTCCTACTTGCATACACACTGTATAGCAGCATTTCCTTTTTCTAATCCACTTCCAGAATAGGTGTGAAAACATCAACTACAAAGCAAGCCTTTTCTTTCTCTTTTGAGTCTTCAGCCTGGAAAGAATTTGAAATAAATCGCAGGCAATGTGAGGAAAGTTGCCTTTCTAGGCAAGGCTGGGATGGCTGCACAGGTATCTTGGTAATAATTGCAGAACAAGTATAGCGATAGGGCACAAAATAAAAGCTGAATCGGTGAAAAGAATCAGATAACTTTTTTTAATGTGCTGTTTTGCTTGGATTGGTACCTTTATAATGGCAAGTTTTTCAGAAGTAAAGATCTGTTTAGGTGGGGGCTTCAAAGCCTTGCAAGTTGTAACTAATATTTCCTTTCTGTTGGTACTGTAAACTCCTGCTTAAGCAATAATACATTTACCCTACGTATCTCTGTATTGATCTGGCACTGTTACTCCTTCTAGCATAGTGGTTCACATACCTAACATTTAACTGGTAGGTTATTCTGTGGTTTCTATAGTCTCATTTTAGAATAATTCCCTCTTGAAGGGACTCAGCTGTCAGAACTAGAAAATACTGTGTATTTCCCACTAATAAGTAATAGGCTTTTCTCAGTCTGAAGGTTTACTAGCCTGTTCCTTAGAGACTGACACATTTGATTCGCCTCCTGCGGGCATATAACTATTACTAGTATCACTGTTTGCCACTTTACAATTTAATTAACGCATAGCTGCCAAGTTGTGGGGTGTTTTTTTTAAGTAGCCTAAGGCTTCAGTTAAGAAGAAACACGTTAAGTACGCTCTGCTAATGCCACCTGCTGATGCTGCGAGTACATCTCTGCCTGCACTTTCATTTATGCATAGTTTTTGTGTGCAATCCTGTACATGTTCAATGAATAACTTTCCACAAGCTTTGTCCTAGTGTTATTTTAGATCCATAGTAATGAATTGGTTCCAGCTCTTATTCCAGTGTACAGTAATTTCATTTTAGCTGTAGTCCAATTCTTAAAGTGTAATTCTAGTTGTTAAAAAAGATCCAACAAAAAACAACTTACGCCTTGCTCTGTACTAGTTCCATGCATTATCAAACGGTGGACTGTTTTAAAACTGAAAGGAGTTGTTTATTGTATCTTATTGTCTCAAAGTTTTCACGCTTAAAGTCCAAGAGTTTACATACTTTGTGTGTCTGTATGTGATGCAGTACAGTTAAATGAGTTTCACTTTTGTTACCCAACATTTCACTTGCTTTCTCTGATGCAGAGGACTTATGCACAGCATGTCCCTGGTGATCAGGATCACAGGGGTAATAAAAAATTTTAATTTTTTTACTGGCAGTAGTCTTAGCTCTCCTGATTGCTATAGGCAGGTATGCCCACCATCACTGTGAGATGTGATGTAGTTGTGCTTTTTTGTTTGGTTGGGTTTTAGGATGTATTTAACAGTGGTTTGTTTTAAACTTTGTGTTGAGTTTCTTTGCTTGCGCTTTTAATGTGATGTGGACCACCAAATAGTCAGGTCCTAGAATTACAGTGGATCAACAGCATTTGAGTGAGTCTAAAAGAGACTGTACAGAATGAGGGGAACACTTTGGAAGTTGGAAGTGACTGAAAGTCAGCTTTTTGCATTGGCCTCCAGTAAAGGCAGAGTTTGGGGGGTGGGAAGGGAGACCAGTGATAGACTAAAACATTTCAGGCAGGAATTTAAACTGCTGAAAGTGAACTAATTCTTTTCTCTCTCTTTTTTTTTTTTTTTTGGGGGGGGGGCGTGGGGGGAGGAGTAGGGGAACTAAGCTATTAGCACCATTAGTTTACTCTCACAGTAGCATCTCCTCATTCTTGACAAACCTGCCCACTTAAGGGGTGAGGATTGTGTTTCTTTCACATCTGCTTATCTCAGCCAGGATCGTGGCCTTCGCCTATATGGTTAAGGGCATAATAGCTGAAACAAGATCTGCTTCTTAATTTTGGTGGTTTTTTAAAAAGTATTTAATTACCATTTACAACTAAGCTTTTCATTGGTCATTAGATGTGTGCTTTGCTGTTCCTCTCGTAGGACCCCTATCTTCAGTTCATCTGATTCAAACAGCTGTTGTCAAAATACTTCAGAAGCGTTATGTTTATATACCTTATAAAAATCCATGTAACTTCTTTTTCACTGTGTGTTTTTACTCTTAGTTGCAAAGGTCCCAAAGTAACCGTATTTCCCTTTACTCATAAGGGAAGAACTGCTCTGTCTCTGTTCCTCTTACGGAGGTCAGGGCACTTCTCTCCTGGCTGCCCTCGGGCACTGCGCTGTGCCCTGCCTGGCAGTGTGTTTGTTGTGTTTGCATCCTAGCTCCTATTTCCCACAACCGTGACAAAATTCTGTCCTTGTAGAATATAACTCTTTTTTTATTTCCTTCATTGTTCTTGCTCCATGTTAGATTTTTCCACTAATTTACATTAAAAGAAAAATATTTAGACTTCTGAGTTTCTTATGATTTATCTCAGAAATACTCGTCCTGGGGTTTAAAGCACAAAACGGAGTCGGGGTCTCTGCTGACTGGCACACTACACCCCCCGTTGTCAAATGCAATAAGTCTCTTACTATGGTCATCTTCCTACATGGGAGGATGAGTTTAACAGGGATGTTGAACTTGTGAGTATCCTTTGAGCACTTATGAAAGTGAAAAATATTGCTGACAAAAAATGCATTATGAGCTTGATTATTTTTTTCCCTATCAATTTACTCTTGTGGGATTTTTTTTAGGAAAAATGATTTTTTTTTTTTAAATGAAGCAATTAAGATGAAAAAAATAAAATTTAACTTCTAGATAAGCAATTTTCTACCAAAAAAATGTTGAAAGTCATGTCTTAATCCCTGAAAGAGGAGTGGATGAGGGAGGGGAGAGAAGACTGACTAGTTTGATTTCCTTTAAGCACCCTGAATCTGGTTCTGTTCTGTTTGCATGTCCTGGATTTAAGACCATGATTCTGCTGTGTGTCAGGTTTTTTTGAAACCATAGGTAAAATTAGAATGGCTTTCGCTTGCCAGTTCCCAACTGTCATCCACTTTTCTGCTTGACCACATCTCTGCTGTCTAAATGTCTGCTGCTCGTCAGTACTTACAGAATGCAGAAATTTACTATGAAGATAAACTCTCACGCTGAAAATATAGGACTGCTGGGGGAAGGAAATGTGTCAATAATTTGAAATCTTATATTGTAGTTCAGTGGATTATGGGGGCTGTGGTACAGTAAACTGACATTCCTGTTAATCTCAAGTGGAAATGATGAAGGTAATTTCAATATATTTTAGTCAATCTCTTAAATTCTCAGACTGGGGTAGCTGAAGACACAGAACCATAGAGAAAAGAGATGGGTAAAACAGAGCTGAAAGTGAAGTTTCTGCCCTTGCTGATGGGAAGGTATGTGAGAAACCTATTGCTGGGGAAAGGACCTGCTCAACATCGTGCATGCTGAGGGGAGCCAACCCACCGAATATTCTCTGCTGTGGTGGGGACCATGGAAAGGGAGACTAAAGACCACTGGAAAGAGGAAAGGAAGTTGCTGTAGTAATATTTATTTTAGTTTTGCTTTTGGCTAATCATGTGTGCATAGAACTGAAAGCGTAAATTTCTGAGTTTAAAGATCCCTGGTTACAGCTGCTTGAACTCTGCTTTGGAGAACATGTGCTTAATGGCTGTATCTGCCCCTTTTTTTTTTTTTTTTTTCCCCCTCCCTTTCATACAACAGCATGCCTCTCTAGAAGTGGACTGTGCCTTAATGCTGTAATAGCAGTTGAATATAGCTGTTAAAGGAAATGAGAGGAGAAACTCTCACTTTAACAAGGTGTGAGAGTCTTGGTATTTATGAAGACCTGCTGCACCCACACAGGTCTTATGCAAAGATCATGTAATTTTGAAACACCATCATAGAAGAAAATTAGTGCTGAATGATGGACTTTGTTAATACTAAAGAACAGAATTAAGAAACGCTACAAAAGATCTTGACATAGCTGGGTCGTTTTTTTTGGTCTAACAGTGGCTTGATTATTGTTGTATCAGAACAATTAAGTGCAGTCTTATTCTGACAAGTAAAATGAAGGGGTTTCATAGTCTCCCAATATTTTCTTTTGAGAAGAAAGACTCAAAGATGCAGTACAGAGTAAACTGCCTCTGATCTGCAGGTACACCCTAACGAATGATACTTTATTTGTAAATGTACTATTAGAAGTCCAACTGCACTCTGACAATATTCTGATGCATGCAAAAATTGATCATATTTCTTCTAATCCAGAAGTCAAGGTCCAGCTTGCTGGCAGATTTTTTGTGTGCATTTTTGAACGTTGCATGCAGACCAACAGAAGGCTCACCCAACCTTACTTAGCCTGTGAACTTTGAACTGAGTAAGAAGAGCAGACTCTTTCTCTGTCAAGATTTCATAAAATTTTAATACACATATGCAGGTTTGTGGTGTCAGCAAAGAAAAGCATTTCTCCTGACACGGTTCAGATTCAGGATTTCCTGTGTCTGCATTGGTGAATTGCTACTCCAAGTATCACTTGGTGCTATTTATATAACATAATACCTATTAGCCAGCAGCTGAGAGCTCTGCTCCAATGGACACCTATTTACAGTGTGTACATAAGCTTTACAGTCTATGATGATCATTGTCACAGCACTTTGAACAGAGTGAGTTTCCCTGTCCACAACAAACAGCTTGCAAGCTCACTGCACATCTCTTCCTAACCTCTTGCTGAGCCTTGACAGTCTGGCACAACTGCAGATTCTGCAGCTGGTTTTCTTTAATGAACTGGAAATGGCATTATACGGGTGCAGGCTTAGTGTTAACTTGTGATTGATGTGTTATTTCATGAGGTAGCTTACTATGTGCGTGTATTAGTGCAGAACAGATATGTTTCACTGCACACAATAGGTTCATTCTTCACTAGATAAATATAATGTGAGTAATTGCAGTTCATTATGTAAATACCTCTGTATGAGACTTTTATGGAGTAGTAATGGATTTTGCAGAATATCTTTCTTACACAGAACACTGTTTTTTAAAGTAATCTAACAGTGTCCATCAGGAGGAGGGTTTCTAAACCTGCAACTCAGAACATTTTATTATAACTCGGTCTGGCTGAATTTGAATTGGAGAGAACAATCCTGACTATTCAAACGTCGAACCAGCTATCACTGGAGAAGGAGAGAGGAAGGGTCCTTTCATCACCGACATCCCAAGCTCTTCCAAGGAGCTCAGTGGTTCAGTAGAAAAATTCTTAGACACTGAAAGGAGATGGTGTTTTGAAATACTTGGAAATGCTGATTCAGCAGTGATGGCAGGCCAGAAGACCAAATGAAATGCTATTTGTTGTGATAGACTGTATTGGTTTTGGGTTTTTTTTTTTTCAAATTTTCTAGATCATGGAATGGGGGTGGGGGTGGAATTTAAAAGAGAAATGTTCACCCCTAAACTAAAGAGAAGTGAAAGGAAGGTTAAGAGAATGTGATGGAGAAAAGTAGAAATTAAGGTCTAAAGGCAAAATTGCTTGTGATAGTACCAGAGAAATATCTAAAACACAGGAAGCCTTCTAAATCCAAAACTTTATTTGAAGTATTTCTTTGCCTAGCTACATATATGGTAGTAGCAGTACAGAGATAACAAATATTTCAATCTAATAATAGCAGTGCCTTCTAGTTTGAAAAAGATGAGGTCTTCTGTTGGTAAAAGATCATTAAGAATGGAATATTAAAGAACTAAAAAAATATTCCTGTTAACCTGAAGTGGGGTGTGCGTTTGGTTTGTGGTTTTTTGTGGGGTTTTTTGTTCGTTTGTCTGACAATATGGCTTAAATTCCCATCTTCTCATATTTAACTGCAGCTTTCTGCCTAAGTTTTGCTTGCTGGCATGCAGAAAAACCCCAGCCAAATGAAAAAAACACCTGGTAACACGTATTCCTCAGATTGCAGCCTTTTTATGAAGCTATTCTACTTGGAATAATGTAGCATGCCCCTTGTTTCTGGACACCAAAAAAGAAATGTCTGAAAATCTACCTTTTCATTCCTGTTGGGTTATCCTGTTTTGCAAATAGGAGATATTGGACAATGGAAGGAGCAAAGACACTAACACCACGATACACAATGAAGCAGTAGCATTAGTCAGCTCTGTGAACAGGAAGGTTGCTCAAGTTTGCAAAGACAGATCTTTCTGTTGTGTCGTGGTGAATTCCAGCCAATACTGTAATGTATCTGGAGAACCCTAACAGGCTTCCACTTTAAGAAGGTCTCTAAAATATTGATGTATACAGAACGGAAACTTTTGGGTTTTTTGCTGTAGCTAAGTTCCTTGCATATTGAACAAAAAACTGTCATGAGGAAAATAGTTTCAACTGACTTAAGAAAACAGCTCAAGTCTATAAATGAATGAAAGGCAAAGCCAGATAGCACAGCTGCTTTACGTAATGGCTAGCCTGTCTTCAAACAACTCGGCTGTGAAATGATGCAAGCCTTGAGATTATTACTTTTCCCTGTTGGCAATTTGTATTCTCGAAGAGTGTGCACTACAGTATTGCAGTCCTACCATGGGGGTGGCAGTGTGCTGGTGGTGCATATTGTGCCAACTGTGGTAAATAAGGTCAATTAGGATGCTCTAATTTTTCTAAATAAAGCTCTAGTCACTTCATCTACAATTCTTAAAAATGCATGACTCTGGTTCTCTTGGTAATAGTTAAGGCAAGATGCCCAGAAAGATGACATGTGTCGTTTTCAACTACTGCAGTTCCCTGGTCTTACGTATTTCTTGAAGCAGTAACTGCTGCTCTGAGGAGTGCTGCTTGAAGTGTCTGCTGTTGTGGAGTGCTGCCTTTCCCTGACAACAGGAGTGTGTTATCAAATGTTATCTAGAGTGATATGAAAGAGTTGTTCAGCTTTGCTGAAGGGTTGTATTGACTGAATGCATCAGTAGGTTAAAGGCTGGGCATGTACGGATTATATCCAGGGTAACTGTAAACATTGTCTTAAGAAGCTTATAGAAGATTTTTGTTTACTTGGTTTTTGGAGAGCTTATCTCTTCAGAGATCTGCAGCTTCTCAGCCGTGTGCTAACAGCTACCTTTCTTTGCCTAGAAGTAGTCTGGTTGAGCAACAGAGACCAGAGGAGGTCCACTAGTTTTGTAACACATACAATACTGCAATTCCCAGTTATGATTTTGTTGATGTGAAGAACTTTGTGTTGGACTAAAGTAAATGTCCAGAAAAGGCATTTGCTCACAACTTTTTCTCCCTGATCTCTTACACTCAGTGCTGTGTGTATATACACAGACGTGTAGATAGATGTATTTCTCTCTCCTTCTCCATAGATATTTCTATCCTTTCCTAAAAATTAGTTTTGGTCACTTCTTGGCAGGGTAGGGGCAAGAACAGGAGAGCTAGTAATTCCAGCTATTGCTCCCTCTCTCGCATGTAGGGAACCCAGTTTGGAAGAGGAAAGCTATTTTAGGCGTGCGGTGTCTGCATTGAGACAGAGTAGTTTGGAAACTCGTTACCTGGAAGCGAGAGAATGGCACCAGCTTTGTAGGACAATGGTGCAGCATCCTGATAAAGCACGCCAGCAAGAAATCAATGATTTATAATGTTCAACAATTACATAAACTTGTATAGAACATGGATGCCTTGTGCTGCTTTAATCTCCTCACAGGTTTTCTTCTCCTGAATCTAGGAAGCAATAAGCAATCATTGTTGTGGTTACAAAAGTATCTGCAATATAAATGCACTGATGTATATTGCTTAACACATTAATTGGAAAATATGTACATACGAAGCACCTCTAGAAATGCACCTGTCTTCTATGTCTGACTGCTACCACAAACCTGCTAAGAAATGCTATTGAAGTCAGTGATAATTATTTCTTTTCCTTAAAAACAAAATGCTTACCGTATTGCTTTCCTTTGGCAACTAAAAAGATCTGACTTTAGATCTGAAAGCTTGAAACAGTGAGGAGTTTCCTGGAACAGCTGCTTGGGAGGAGAATTTTAAACAGTGTAAGTAGATGATACCTCGGGTGGAGGTTCCCTGGCGAGAAATAAAGCCGAAGTGAATGAGCAGCTCACTGATGAGTGGGGTCAGTGGTCTTGCTCGGTGATGGATGATAATAGGTACTCTTATGAGCTTGCTGCTCTAACGCTTGATTACTATGCAAGTGTCACATGAGCATAGTGCATCTTATAAGGGAAGCTCTTCATGAATTTGACACCTCCTGTTCTGGAGGCTGAGCAGCTTCTGTAGTTTGGATTTATGGTAATTTTAGCTAGAACTGAGTGCAGGCTGTGGTTTAGATAGCTTTCTCTTCTCCAGCAGGCAGACTATGGGCGGTAGTCTGTATGAGTCGGAAGGGTATGTAGGATGAAATAGCCTTTACTACGTTTACAAAGAAGAATGGGAGTACTGAATTTAGGGATCAAAGAAGTCAGAAAACTGTTTAGGGAATTTTACTTGCTTTTGTGAGAGCATGGGAAGTGCCATTCTTTTACTTGGAAAAGTGGGACCTTTGCAATAGCCGAAGGTGAAAACCTAAAGTAGAAACACCTAGCGATGGGTTTGCAGGAAAAAAAGATGCTGAGGGGATAAATATATTGGAGGAAAAATAGGGAGCCTTAGTTTTCAAATACCAAATTATGTATTGGGTTGCATAATGCTCAGTAGAAGCTCTTGGGATCTGATATCTTTCATAAGCTTTTCTGTGGAACATTGACAAGTTGTTCTTTTTTTCCAGCAGCCCTCAGCTAATTCCAAAAATACCAGTTTGGGAGAAGTTAAGGAAGTCATCCTCCATTAAAATGGAGACAGTTACCTCTAGTAATGTCTGAGAGGTGAAGGGCTAAGAACAGCCCAAACTTTTTTTTTTTTTAAATGCTTATTTGAGAGGTCCTTGATAAATGGCACATATTATTTGTTAACAGAACATCACTTTTGGGTTAAAGGGTGCTGTCACTGGCCATTGATCAAATATCCTACTGAATCAATTATCTAAATCTAGTGTATTAGTCCCCATTTTATTAACAGATTGAAGATTAAGCAAAAGTGTTGTCATGACACACAAATCAAAACAAACAAAAGTAATACAAATCATTGGGTGGGATAGCAGCCAATACTTTGGCTCAGAATTTGGCTGCTTCTTCTTTATTTTCTATAGTATATCTTGTATTGGCCGCTTGAAAGTAAAATCATAGCGTAAACTGGCATTTTTGGGTGGGTTTGGCTTTGGTTGTTTTTTATTTGTTTGGCATGTTTTGTTTTGTTTGTTTGTGGTTGGTTTTTTTACAGTCACAGGAAGAATGGCTATATTATAGCCTGACCTTGTTACTCTTATTGTTTAAAATGGAGTGATACATTAAAAAGTAATGAGCATACCAGTCTGAGTGTGTCTCTTGCAATATTAGTGACACTATGATGGATTAACAGCTTGTAAAATAGAAATGCACGCTCTGGCAAATATTCTATCTAACACTTAGTAGTATATTTATGGGTATCAATTTTGCTTTTACTTTGCATCTTTTAAGCATAATAATGCTTTAATGTATTTAAAAAACCCACAACAACTCAATAAACTGCTATTCTTCGGCAGGTGAAGCCTGAGATTTCTATGAAACGTTATGTCAAGCTATATTATTAAAATGGAAGTAGAATTGGACCAGTATGCACAAGTCAGAATTTTAAATCCTAGTGTAAGAGACTATCTTGTGTTGTTTGTTTGTTTTTTCTGTGAGTATTAATCTACATGATGCCAGAAGTATTTGTTATGCCCGGGTCTACTCTTTCCACTGACTTAACTTATTATAGGGGTGCCCTAATAATAGGTTTTCATCTGCTTACAGGCAGCCAGGTTTCAGCTAACGTTCGCTAGAACAAGTGGCCACTTGCATCGGTGGAAAAAATGCAATTTAAATTTGGTTCTTATGCAAAGTAACAGTAACTGCTGAAGAAGCGAAGCTTCATTTGCGTAAATCAGCAAGTCTTAAATGGGTTTTATCAGGTTGCTAATGTGACCTTAAGACAATTAATTAATTGCCTACAGTGGTTTTGAAGTTAAATAAATCAATTTTAAATGGAAAAGGTAAGAAATGTATTTAGTGCCTCCCATTATTATTTTAGACTCATTGAAACCTATTTGTCTTCTGATAATTCTTGGTGGTCTTACTCTGCAGTTGTGATCAGATATTTAAGACCATCTAATATCCTTACTCTTTGAGACTTTTTCTTAAGTTGATGTATTTTATTTTTTTTTTACCATAACAAGTTGCTGGAATTCATTACCATAATGTGCTTACTTTTTAATATATGCTATTTCTAATAACCTTTTGAGACAATTTTAATTTTCAGGATCAGTCAGTGCTCCCAATAAATGAACAAGACTCACCAAAGTGATGGAGCAGAAATAGATTGCAGGTTAGCAGCTGCTGCCATAAAATTACACAAAATTCATTTTCTGCAACATCTCATAAGCAACACTGTGTTGACTAAACTACCAGTTTCTTGATCTGATATTCAAGACTTCAGAAGAGTCACATTTCCATCTCAAAAATCATACTTGTGATGCAGGAATTAATTGGAGAGTGACAGAATTATAGGCCTCTGAAGTACCTAATGGTTTTACATAATTACTTGATATAGCACTGTTTCTTGGATCAAAAACTGTTATGTTTTCAACTTTGCAGTAAGGACAGTATGTTGAAAATAATGAGATGTTAGCCTGAAGTTTGCAGGTGGCTTTTGGCTGAGTGGTTGGAAACTTAACCTCCCTGATGACGATGGCCGGTGGGTGGGTGACACTTCCTCAGTGGATGTAGGAGGAGCACTCCTCTGGAAGAGGCTGCTCAGTACTGCTGCCCCTCTTTCTTCCCCCTCGAATACACCACTTCTGGTACCCAGTGTTCGTGTGTCACTAATCCTGCCAAGATCTGAAGTAAAAGTAATGCTTTTCCTCACCTTTGAAATTTGTATTCTGTGCTTCAAGGAGGGTCCCTTGAAGTGGCCCTGAGGAGTTTGCAAGGCTTGGGTGAACATTTGCAAGCTGTTACAGATGCGACTAGGGGGTTCATCTCAGTATGGAGGCGGTAATAGGTTAGCACTTAAATATGTTGTGACCTTTAGTCCTCGTTTATATCATCAGAGAAAGAATGCTAGGTTGGTTTGTTTCCATAGTATTCTGTGTGTTGTGTTAGAGCTCTCAATTACACTTTCTCATTTTTAAGTCCTATCTTCGATTTTCAAGTATTTTGCATGCATTGAAAGCATTAACATTTACAGCCTAACACTAGCCTTGAGAGTAAAAAAGGTAATTTATTTGCTTAGAGAAGAGTTCATTTCCTAGCACGACACTCGAAAGAAACCAAATGCAGACTTTGTCTTAATAGTTGAAAATTCAAAATAAATGAAGCTTATGTAAAATGGCACTAACAGACTAGAGCTACAGTGGACTGCTGAAATTGGATTTGGTTAGCTATAAACATCATTAGCTTAAAGCATTCTAGCCTACCATGCAGTGTGAGCTCTCATAGGCTGGGAAGTGATAATGCTTTGCTCTTTTACATTTTAACTCCTTGTGGAGATGCTAAAGCCAGCTGAACGTAGGCTTTGGAGCAGCTAAATTAACCACATGTTCCTTGGGGGGTTATGGCAAACAGAGAGGTTTATTTGGTGTTGAAGCGTGCTAAAGATAATGTGACAGTAACCTAAAATGCTGTACTGGCAACATGTTAATTGTGAGTGTATATTGGTATTGTTCTTAAATCTTTAGGGTTTATATTTATTCTCATGTAACTGATTTTGAGTATATGTAAACATAGGTTGCATGTACCCTTAATACTCTCATTAACTGAAATATTAGTGTTTGACTTGAACAATACGCATGAACAAGTTGATAATATTACAGAGTTGCACACAAAATTCTGACATGGTCTAGATTTTTTTTTAGTATTTTTATTTCTATAAGTCACTAGCTCATGCCCATTATGTGAAATTGGGTTTGTTTAATCCAGTGAGTAATGTTACTTGACCTCAGTCTTTGTTGTAAGTGGGCTGGAATTGGTCAATAACTAGGCATTCCTGTACCAATGAAACACTTAAATTTATACACGTGGGACCTTCATAACATTCTAAGAATACACGTACATATGTTAAGTCTCTACAGAATATTTCTAATGTGCAGCCTTTTGCTCATCCTCTGAGGTACAGCTCACTTCAAACAAGCCAGCCTGTGTTCTCGCAGTATGCAAACACTGCTTGATGAATCCTTCCACCATTAGGTTGTTTTCCAAATAATAAATCCTGAACATTGAGATTTTGCCTTTCATCTGACAATCCCAAAGTGCTTTGTGAAGCTGAGGTGACTTTTGTTATCCCTCTACTTCTCCTGTTTTCATTTTCCATGTGTGAGTGTATGTGAAACATTACACTTGCAGAGAAATAAGGGAGAAGTTGCATACAGTTGTTAAAGGCTGAAAGGATTTTCCGTACAGGACACTGTATTGTTTATGGCATGGGTGGCTATATCCCTTCACTTCCTTCCCCACCCCCCGCCTTTATTTAAGGGATTGCTTTTTAAGAGAAGTATTTCAGAGAAGGGAAAAGGGGGGAAAGGGACACTTAAATCTCTTGAATCAAACGAAAAATAAAAAAGCCCTGTGGAGAACACATTTGAAGATTAAAATCTCAGTATTTAGAATTGAGGAATATACTACAAAGCACCGCATCATGCAGTGTAGTTAGGATTTTGTATTCCACATATATTAGAAGATCCAGATACTGCAAAAATAGACAAACTGGCACATGTTTATTTATATTTTTTTTAAGAACATTTTCCAGCGGAAGTGGCTTGCATCTTCAGCAAGGCTTTTAGCACTTTGGCCTTCTGCATTTATTCCTCTCTGTTTAGAACTCATTGTAGATAAGCATCTGAAAAAAGAAATACAATAAACATTTGTGTTAATTATATCATTTCCTCCTACTCTTCTCCCCTGCACCATATGTTCTCTTCTCTCTATGCCTCTCAATTGATTTTTATTGGGGCTTGATACGTGTCTAATCAGGAGACCTCAAAGCATCCTCTGACGGTGCAAATGTGACCTTGTTCCTGCATCCTTTTATAAGTGTAAATCTGGAGGTAGACAGAGGAAAGAACAATGGGATTTATTTGTCAGGTAAAGTTACTATATGTGTTGTGTATAGGACTGTCCTTTAGCCTGTGTTCTCAACTTCAGCCTTTGTGTCAAATTTCATATTACCCCTTGCCCTCGTTTTTTGTTTGTTGGCTGGTTGGTTTTGCGTTTTTTCAATTTGTTGGTGCGTTTCTTTTGTTTTTCCCCTCAGTCCCTCTGTTATTTTCCTGAATGTGGTGCACTGCAAAAGCTTTGGGGCTTCACCAACTTTCTCTGACCATGCCTGTGACTTTCTGTTACAACACTTGATGATTCACGTGCCCACATTTTATTTCTGCTTTCATGGGGAAAACAGCTTCTTTCATTTTCTGTGAGACACTAAAATGCACCATTGTACTTGATCATCAAAGGCACAGCAGGAGATTAGATGCCATTTTCATCCCTTAAAAACGGGGATCTGGGGGCAGGGCGATCCAACTTCATGCAGATGTGTGGGGAGCTCTGCTTCTGAGAGCACAGGCATGTAACTAGCTTACCTGTGCTTACTGGGAAGTTGAGCTTTGGTCTTAGAATGTAAACTTGCTAAGGGCGTGAACATCTTCCTTCTCTGATCGGTTATCTGTACGTGCTTTTTCTAGTGGGGCCAGCACTTAAAAGATTCTTCCAGGTTCAGCAGTTATTGATAACTGCATAAGGACATGATAGAAATGCCACGTTGCTTCCAAAATATAAATTTATTACTATGCTTCTTTAAAACTTAGCTTTCTTCTGACTTTGCTCCAGGACATCACAAGGCTGTACCAAATAATGAAGCACACTGCTGTATCCCTGGTGTAAAGGACTGAAACGCTTCAGCAGAATTTACCTCTTCTATTTATTTTCCTTGGTCCTTATGGAAACCCACTTAGGGAAAGTTTCTGCATCCACCTCACGAGGACAACATGGGGAAAAATGAGCCTGGTGTTTTGACTGCAGTGATCTGTGTACCAGGAATAGCCGGTAGCGATCAGGCCAGGATACAACAGCTTGACAGAAAGTGTTGTCGCTTCTAGTGTGGGTCTCTGGGATGTGTTGAGCCACCGTTACAGGATAGGTTTCCTTTCCATTCACTGAATTCTTGAGAGGAACTAAATAACTGATTTAACGTAGCAAGTGTGTGTTACTGAAAGATGCTGAAAGCACTTTACAAGGCATACAGCTATTGTTAACACAAAAGGTGGTGGCCACGCTTGTATTGTCAACTATAAATTTCTTATTCAAGGGAATATTTTTCTGGCACTAGTGATAGTAGAAATAGGATTTCTGCATTAAACAAACACGAGGGTCCAGTTATACAGGCGGAATGCCTAAATTGTAGGTGTCGTATGTATAAGAAATGTAAGTAAAGTCAAGGTTTGACGAGTGACTTTATCATCTTTTCTTGCCAATAATTAGTGATGATCTTAATAATGCTGAATTTCTCAGGCCTATTGAACACAGGCACGCTGTATGTACTTTCAAAATGCTTCTAGGGCTTCCAGTAATTCTTTGAAGAATGAAGTAGCTGTTACTTGTCATCAGTGCACAGTGTTGACTTGAAACAGATAAGGATTTGTGGTAATATAAAACCAAAGTTTGAGTCCCACAAAATTAGCCTTATGAATTTCCTTCTTGACATTGTTTAGCATGTAAAAAAGCTGAACAGCATAAGTCGTGAGGCAGCCCACTGTTCCTGTTTGATTCCTAGTTTTGAGGAGCTACTATGGTTTATGTAATATGGTAAAGGGGCACGTAATTCACTGTATACAGCTTGTCAGCCATGTGCATTTTTACATTTCTGCCTGTAGGTAGGCTGAACACCTGGTGACATGGCAGCATATATAAAACACTGCTTAGAAAATCCACAGTACCGGCACCGATAATAAGGCTTTCAAAATGGTTGATATACACAGAATAAGTGTCCTTTCTAACAAAACTGTCATTATTGCCTTCACGTGAAGGTAACAGTACAGACAGCAAGACAATCTGCGTGCTGTCCCCGGTGGGGATGGCCGGGGGGGTGTGAAAGTTGCCGTGTGGCATGCTACATGTTCTATACAGTTCCCCTAAGGAAGTCTTTCTATCTTTAAGCTTCTAGTTTCTTCTGAACAGAGAGCTTTGATCAGCCAGGTGTTGAATAGAGGTTTTGATATTTAAAGCAAACTGTTCAGTGCTCTTAAAAATGTTAATGTGGAAAGCAATACAGATACTACACACCTAGCTTAAGGACAGAAAATGTTAAACAAGACAGAAACAGCATACAGAGGCAGAGTGACTGTTCTGAGGTGTTAATTCAAACTACAGAGGGAAGAAACGAATTCTGGAGTGAATGCTGGACTACATTGCATGATGTAAGGATGACTCAGCCCATGCTCAGATCATCTCCAGGTCTTGCCATACTTATTTACATTAAAGTTCAATTGCTATTTTAAGTCTATGCATTTAGTGGAGAAGAAGGTGAGAAAGAAGTAGAGGGAGAAGAATAAAAGCAAAAAGGGGGGAGGGTAGGTATTTTAAAATGCAACAACAACAACAAATACCTGGACCAATTTCTCCTGCTCCCCACGCTGCTCTCTCCGTGGAGGAGCTTGTAATCCTATGTTTGCTATGTCACAGAGGGTTCTTCTATGAGCGCAAATTAATAATTTATTCATAGGCTCGAGTCAGTTAGCCCGCATTGATTTACTTATGCTGCATTTCTCCCCATTCACAAGCCTCCGCCAGTCCTGATCTCTCGGATAGTGACTCGCCGCAGCGCTCAGGCGTGGGAGGAAGCAGCAAACGTGCCTTTATGCACCAGGGCGTGCTGTGTGTGCCTGAAGTCAATGTGCCAGCCCGACCCGAACGCGGGGTCGGCTGCGGGAACCCGCTGCTCGGCGATGCGGCCGCGGCGGGGGTCGCTGCCCGCTCCCCTCCTCCCGCGGCGCGGCGCGGCTCGGCGGGCGGGCGGGATGCTGGGCGCTCCCGGCGCCGAGGGCTGAGCTCCGTCCATCCTTCGCCTCTCCGGGCTGTGTGACAGATGCTTGTCATGCAGCGGTGCCCTGCCTGAATTGGCCGGGTCTCCGGTGGGTGTGCGCGGCCCCCCCGCCCCTGCCAGCCCTGCCGAGCCCTCCCTAGCTCAGCCCCCGGCAACGTGCAGCGCTCTCTTCTCGCCTGCCTGGAAGGGCTCAACTAGACTTTCAGCTCCTCCAGACTTTCTCTGCTTTTGCCATACAGAGGCACCCTCCCTCTGGTCCAGCTCCTCCTGTGCCTGCCTCTCTGTCTCCGCGCTATCCCGTTAAAAGGCTGCTGCTCCTGCTCCGCCGGACCAGTGCGCTGGCTGCCTGGAGCCGGGATGAAGGCTGGAGGTTATCGGCGAGGGACAGCAGAACTCTAGGCAGCTTTCCATTTGCAAAGTGAGCAGTAATCGCAAGAAGACAGCCTCCCCAGTTGGAATCAATAGTCTGCTTTCTTGCTGCTAAGGGCACTTTGGAGCAGCAGTAGGTCACTGAAGTAACTCCAGCACACTGCTGACTGCGGAGTTGTAAAGAACTACATGCGAGTGGCTGCAGTAGTGCTGGAAAACGCTTTGCTGTTACCAGGGACACAATAGTTTTCAAGTCCTTAGAGCTTCGCTTCTGGTCCTCTCCTTCCATTACCCAGAGAGGGTCATTCTTTGGAGGGGTGAGGATGGAGCTGTGACTTCTTCCACTGGTGGTCTAGTGGAGGGGGTAGGGGTAGGGAAAGAGGCTTTAGAAGCAAAACCCTACTGGCTGCTGAATCCAGCTTTACTTGAATTTCCCCAAATCTTTCCAGGCACAGAAAGGCACAATGCCAGAGAATCTGAATCTTCTTCGGGCTTTTTGGGGTTTTTCCTTTATCTTCTGGACAGCTTTTAACACAGCCCTAGTGGATGTGGTTGGATCGGAGCAGCAGATCCCCTTGTCTGTGTAAGTGCTTTCACGCTATTGCTCTCAGGACCATGTTCAAGGATGAGAACTTGACTGCTCAAGTTCTTATCTTTCTATATTGCAGATATTTGACTGTTCCAGGCACCTTTGCTCCTCTGTCAGCTGTGTTTAAAGTGGTAGTTTCTAACATGCTCAGCACTACTTTGATTTTGTTGTAGGAGCTGTGTTGGTGGAGTATGTGGCCGCAGAGCCTTAACTTAAGTGCTTGTGTTTACTGAAGTTGCTGCTGTTAACTCCTTCTCCTGTGAGCATTTACCATTCAGAACTGTTGTGCCATTTGATCTGCTTCTTTCCTTTCAATGGATATACGTTGTGTTGTGCAGAAATGTACTTTGGCACAAGCTGATTCTCTAAATTTAAACAGTGCAGGTTGGGTGGTTTCATATCGGAGGCCTCACCTTAGCACAGCGTCTAGTTTGTGCTTAGACTTGAACAGCTTTGCTAATCTTTTGCTGTGCTTAGGTTCCTCAGTGAGCTCTTTAAATGCAAAATTGCTAGGATCCTTCTGCGTGCAGCTGAAGCTGTTACAGTCTGTGTTGCTTGCTATGACATGTGTATTACATTTCTTCCTGTCTCTCGTTTTTTTTTTTTTTTTTTTTCTTCACAGTGTAAAGCTCTGGGCCTCAGCATTTGGTGGAGAGATCAAATCTATTGCAGCCAAGTACTCGGGTTCCCAGCTCCTGCAGAAGGTAAGGATCCCTTCAGTTGCAATAAGGAAGGTTTTAACAGAGAAAATGGAGGCAGGTTTAATTTTTTTAAAATGAATAGGAAAGCAGTACTGTACATGCTTTAGTCCACGATCTATTTTTATATTGCATACTAGTCCCTGATGACTCGTTGCATTGCACTGCACTATCTGGAGAGTTCTTGATTAAACTGATATTGTTCTGTTTAGGCAATGTTGGTTTTTTTTTGTCATTAGAAAGTAAACTCCAACACTTTTATTTCTCAGAATCTAGGCTTCAGCCTAGATTGCGGGTATTTAATGTGGTGCTGCATTGTGGTGATGATGTTTCTGTGTAGAAACAGCTGCTTCTCATGAAAAATGTTCACTTCATTCAAGGAGCAGAATTAGTGCATATTGTATTATTTTCACCCTGTGCCGTATGTGTGCAATTCATGGTATCAGGAGAAGGCGGCTGCACTGTTGTTTGTCATCTCTGCAGTTTTTACAATCCCATTATTCCCCCAATCATCTCAACCCAGTGCTGGGATGTATTACATCATTACAGATAAGAGGAATGAATGTGGTTATCTTCTTGCTCAGCTGCACAGCTGGGTAATAAGCTAGTGAAGTATTGCAAAAACTTGAGAAATTGGTATAAGTCTACATAATTGGGGCAGAGGGTAATGAGAAAGCGGATTTGAATATTAGGTATATATCAAGGACTGTGTCTACTCTAATTTAAACATGCAACCTATAGTGAATTTCTTTATTGTAGACAACTTATTTTTACAGCAGTTACTGAAAAAAATACAATGAGAGACTAAGAGGAATATGTTGAATATTTTAAGACTGCGATTTTGCGGCATTTAATGTGATCCTCAAAAGGCAATATGGAAATGGAAACACAGTGAAACATTCACTGACTACAGAGTCACTCATTCAACGCATATGGTAAATTTCTGCTGGTTTTTTAGATGTGATTTTTAGTTCAGAGTAACACATTTTTTTTTCTGGGGGTTTTTTTTTTTTGGTCCGATTATGAAGGAAATTATACCTTGAGCTTGTAGCACTTATTTGGAAAGGCTTGTATATGTGTGAAATTATGTAACAAACAGTACATGTGGCAGTTGAAATAAAAAGCTTATGCTATCCCTGTAAAATGAAAGCAACTGATTTAATGAGTACTAAGGGTATATGAGTTTCTTAGCAGTATCTGTTTTCTCAGTGTTGCATACCCAGGACTGCAAAACATGAACTTTACTAAGCTAAAATACAGAGCTATTAAGAACAGAGATATCTGAGGTCCCTTACCACCTTTCGAGGCCATTAAATGGCTTCAAACTATCAGACAATCTTTTATTTTCATCTGAAAATCTGGACTTTCAGTATTTATTATATTTGCAGCTCACATTCTTTAGAGTCTGTGTAGTCTTATATCATCACATTTTTGTATGAACTCCTTAAATTTATAAAGCAGATGGAGCTTTCTGTTTTAATTACTATCTAATCAAGTATCATTAAAAGACTTTAATTTTTTATTGAGCCATAACAAACAGGTATCTTTATTTAACTTTGGAACTGTTCCACATGCAGCTATTTTTGCACTAAAATGACTTTTAAAATAATTAAATCTACCAAATACAAATCGTCCAATATTCACTACAAAAATACGGAATATACTGGGTTTTGCAATTGTGCTAAAATCCAGGAAGAATCAGTTATGAGATCTTTAAGTATTCTTTTCCTTATAGTGGCTACTGCTGTTATCATTTCTGTAATGTATTTTTTCCCTCTGAAGTAGCAAGATTGCTTCCTATTGGTTATTATAATTGCAGGTAATTGGAAGCCATTCATCTTACCTTTTCATCAGCATCCTCTCTGTTTTGGTAACAAATCTGTGCTCCTGTTTTTAAAGGTGGACAGTGTATATTCATTCCAAGCTATTTTGTTTTCGTTTCTTGCTTTTGTTATGGTATTTCATTATGGGATGAAAGATGAGAAACAAAACAAAGATTTGACAGGCATTTAGAACATTTTTATTCCTCTGTCACATCCTTTATTGTGTGGTGGGTTTTGTTGTGTTTTTTTTTTTTTCTTTTTTCCTTCTGGATACAGTAGTTTTAGGAAACCTTTGGTGTTCTTTACTTCTTTACTGAGAATTCCAAGTGTCCCTGTCATTTTAAGCTTGCTATTTCTTTCTGTTGGCCATGGCAAATGGGCCTGGATGACTTTAATGTGTATCTTTTTGTGTTTTTATAAACCATATTTCTTCTGTAAGCTTGTGTGAATAAAAACATGGCAAACTTCAAGAGTTGCAGGTATTTTCAACATGCAAAGTCAGTGACAGGAGTTGTAACGATTAAGGAAGTGATAGCACAGTAGGGCGCTTGGTGCAAGCGCCTCTTTCCTCCCACCCCACTCCCTCCTCACTAGCCAGCATCACGAATCCATTTGGTGTTTGCTGTGAGCTCTGGGTGATCACAGTCAATGTCGTCTTAAAGTCAAGATTCCGCTTTTAGAAGCAGTGTGACTTCTAATATTAGTGAAGGAATCCACATTTTCTGATTATGAATTAAGCATCATTAAACAAATGAAGATATAAACTGTGTGTATAATTATGTATCTGGACAGTATAGATTTCTTAATTACAAACTTCTTTGTAATGCCATTTAGTTTAATAAGGTTTTGAGAAAGGAAAAATTAATATAAAGGTTACTTGATTGATTTTGTTTGTACACATATAGTGAGCGCCACTTCTCGAGGAATGCGTTTGAAATCAAGGTATGATTGACAGCTTTTCTGCCCAAGTGTTTTACATACAAATGACATTAAGAGTCATTTGACCTACACTAAAATTTCATGGAGCAAATGAAGTTATGTGATATACTCGATAAAGAAAATTTTGCCAGGTTGTAGCTGTGAACATTGATTTAGTTATTATAATTCTTAAGTCTTGCCGTACTGCGAATGCTAAGTGGGTAACCAGCATTGTGGTCCTCTTGAGTTTCAAAAAGATTTATAAGAATATTTTTGTCACTTTTTGAAACTCCTTATTTAAAAAACCCTCAACGCTGCTTACCTTAATTGAATGTTTTATTACTATATTACTATGACAAACTTATCCGAGTATGTTTTCATGCCTCCTAAGAGTATATGGGATATATGATTTCCCCCCAAATTTAATTTAGGTGAAATACAGACACTGTAAGTAGCTCAGAAAATAATAATAATAATAATAGTTCAGTAAATAATTTCAGAAATGGCAATGACCTTTTAAGCAAAATTAGCACTTTAAAATGTAGTATTTAAATGTTCTACTACTGGTTTTCAAAGGGAAGGAAGACCATCCAGTGTTCAAAATCCATACAGAAGAAAATAGGACAATATTATTCCTAAGTTATCTGATTTAGGAGTTTTAACAGTTGTCACATAGGTTTGACAACGTGCAAGAAGCTGTTTGGTGCAGTAGAGACATGCATACTCTTCACCTACTCAGCACACAGTGCTGGGGCCCAAGAACTGATTCAAATTGTAATTGTCTCTTTGAAAGCTCAAGGAAAAAAACAAACACCTAAGTAATTTGCTTGACTTTAATTTTGACACTTCTTTCCCTAATCAATGTTTGTATTTAGCGAGTACTGGAGTAAATGTGAGGGTGTAGCCCACTGGCAAAGTCAGGCTTTAAGTATAGGATGCACAGCAGGAGTTAGGTGCCAGGAAGATACTTCAGCTGCTAGGATTAGAATTTTGGAGGAACAGACTTTGGGGAATGCTACTGTTTGCATTGCAGTGTCCGTGGTGATAATGTGCTTTCAGTTCCACGCTGTTGCAAAATAACAGTAGTAATAAAATGGAAGCAAAAAATGCAGATAATGTGCCTTCTGTTAATGTTAAAAATAATTATTTTTCCACAGTAAAGATTTTCAGTTAAGTGTCTGTTTCTCTAAAATGCCATGTGGTCTATGCTTTCTCAGATTACTTCAGGAGACACTACTAATTATTTTTTCAATATATTCTGAGCTTTGATAATTCTTGATGTGGTCCTGAATAATGGATTTCATTTTATTGCAAATGTAGGAACAGTTTCTAACAGAAAATAAACTTTTATTTATTGGTTCTTGCCAAAAAGGTTTCTTGCTGAAGACAAGCTTGTTTCAGTCCATCTCAGATTTTTTTTATGTTTTTTTTTTTTTCTTTCCCTTATGTAAGTCGTCTAACAGAGTCTTTGCTGTTATGTAAGCACTGCCTGCCTTGGTCTCAGACAGTCTGTGGTCTGCATCTGCCTACTCTTTTCAACAAATTCTTCATTGTGTTAGAAGTCCTCAAATCATTGCATTTTCTCAAAGTAGGTTTTTCAGTCAGTACAGCATTCCTGCTTTTAAAGGTTCAGAATTGCCTTTTGTCTTACTGACTAGACTTGATGCTGTATCTTATTTCTTACAACTATGGAAATGCCAGCGCAAAACTAATAGAACAGGGGTGATTTAGATCAATTGGCATTCAGCTGGTGTCTGATTCATGCAGTACATCTATCTTTAGGTTTAAATCATATAATAGTGACTTAAATTTTTAGAGGAGTTCAGTCCAATCATCTTGATGTTAATTGCTTTTCATATACTCAGCCTTATGTTGGTTTTGGTCTTTGTAGGCTGTTTCTTCTTTGCGTGAGACACTGCAACTATTGCTTTGAAGGAAGGGTCAGTAGGATTGAGACTTAAGTTTCTTGGATATCAATTTAAACTTTTGCCAGCTGAGCAATTTTAAACGTGTAAAAATAGTACTGATCTCTTTTCTATAAAAAATAGGAGGAAAGTGATCAAAATCCTGTAGATGTAGAACTGTGATATAAAAAAAAAAAAAATCACAACAAAACAACCAACATTACCACTCCCTGCAAAAACCCAAAATCAACAGCAAGAACCCCTGCCCCAACCAACCAAAAAAAACCCCATAAAACAAACCAAACCAAAACCCACTCCACACACACCCCTAACAACAAAAAAAGCCCAGAAAACCCCACCCCTACCCCCCAAAAAACCCGACCAAACAAATCAAATAAAACCAACCAAACAAAAAAACCTGCAAACCCTCAAACTCAAAAAACCCACCAGCCAGGTAAATGGCATAGAGCTTACAAAAAGCTCTATTCAGAATAGAAGTCTGATTATGCAAAATGGGTCTCCTAGCACTGAATTAAAATCAAGCATTAGAAAAGAAAAGAAATATGCATCTGAGAATCTTAAATTATTTTAATTGCAATGATTAATGCAAATGATGTTTTGAAACTTGCAGAGCTTGAATGTCCGTTCCCTTTCATTCTTACAGATATTTGGGCTACATGAATCACAAGGTTATTCTCCGTGCCAGACTAGTTACAGAGCATTTCAGCGTGTTTGAAGTATATAATGTTGTTATCTGAAGACATGAAGGTGTAAATTTTTTGGATAGATATTTTATTTTTTCTTTATTCAAGAAAAAAATCACATTAGTAGCATGTGAATGTATTGGGTGGAAAAACCTGCTGGGTCACTAATTTTCAGGTAGCATATTGATCTGTAGAAGAAAGTATCACGGAGCTGTCAAACTTTTGGTAGTGTTGTCTCTCTCGATAACAGAGAATAATTTTTCCTTTTCTTGAAACGAAGTTCTGTCTTCGCTGGAGGTATTGGAAAATTTCCTTTACCTTCAGTGAAGTTAGATCTGCATCTTGAATGATGTAATAGAAATATGAGACGGCTTTAGTAAGTTTATGATATGTGCATTACACTTTTGATAATGTCTTTTAATGTGAAAATTACTGAGTGGACAATCCAACTGGAAAACTTGAAAGGAAATGAATGCTAATTCCCTTGCTTTAATGCATTTATGGTTGTTTGTTTTCGCATCCTGTATTGGAAAATGCTTACATTTCAAGGTTAAAAGAGCCAGTCTCCATGCAAATTATCTTGACGGTGGAGGTACGTAGAGCCATGAATAGATGCTGCACTGTAGTGGTGATTCACTTTTAAGCAACTGCTAATCAATACTCTACACTTTCAAATGTCATTACTGTTCTGTAGGGTACAATTTTTTGTTGCTGATAATAAGTGGTTACACATTGTACAACACAAATTATATATTGATAGGATAGACTGTATTTTAGGTTGCTGTAGAAGCTTCACTGAAAGGTCTTAGTGAAATACTCTAATATGTTGATCTTGTAAAATTCCATTTTGCTTTTTTGATATATAAAGTTTTTGCAAAATTACATGAGTGTTTTTGTGACCCTACTTTAGTATCTGAAGTACTTTCTTAGAGTGAATGACAAAATCATTGCAAGATTTCTATTTAAAAAGGAAGTCTCTGAAAACATTTTTTTTTTTTTTTTAACGTAACTGGGGAAAGGTTGGGAAGGGTCTTGGAGGCCTTTCTAGAGGATTTCAGGGACAGTTAATTTCTGAAAACATCCTGCCCTCGGATCTCCTGGGATTTTACAGATGAAGTTTTCCATCTTATAATTGATAACTAGTATGCTGTTACTGAGGATGGTGATATAAGACATGAAGAGATTGTGACTGGTCAAGAGAGATGGACTTGGTCACAAAGGAGTGTGCAGTGTTACAACCAGTGTATTGAATTTAATCTGGGCATAAAGTAGTAGACAGTAGAATACAGAGCATGGGAATTAAGCTGTCATAAATCCCTTCTGCCTAAGAGTTGGCTTCCTGCAGCCTTTAGCAGGGTCAGCAGTAGCAGAACATCTCAGATTGTTTTAACGAAGTAGACTTGAGTTGATAGTAGATATAAGTCAGGTTTAGAAAACAATTTTTTTATCTAGGCAAAGATAAAATAAGGCTGTTTGATCAATGGTGCTCTTGGAGAATGGAGAAACAGATTTGAATTTATAGTGAAGTTAGTGTGAGGTGTATAACTCTATGGTTGAAGTGATCTGAATTCAAATCTTGGACAAGCTATTGGTGAGGGGAGTGTATTTTTAAATCTCTCTTCAAAATATAAATGCTTGAGCAACATGCAGTGCCAGGCAATTTTCAGGGAGTGGGGGTGGTGGTGGTTGAGGAGGCGAACATGATTGCTGTAGTGGAAGATGGAAATACTTAATATGCTTTGTGTAGGAATATGATTTTCATTTCATGCACGTGAGGTTCAAGTTTATTTCCTGGAAGATCCCTAACACGGGAAAACTGCATTTTTTTCCAGAAGACTCAAAACCCTGTGAGAAAGCAGATTCCCTTAGCAAGTGTTTTGCAGGCAGAGGTGGGTAGAATTGTTGCTTCTACTCCTAGGCTAATTTATGTAAGTAGACATTTGGAATCTTCTCTGATACCCTCAGAGAGGCTGAACTCTTGCACCAGCTTCCTGTTGTACTTGAGTTTTCCTGTTTGCTAGGAGCACAAATTAGTTTTGTGTTGCTCCTCACACTGATTCCTTTTGCATTTGTGACAAGAAAAGGTTATTCTCTCTCCTCTTTATTGACTTCCCCCCACACCAACTGCGCCCATTGTAACCCGTTACGGATGCGTCAGTTTCTGACAGTGATTTACAAAAGTTGTCAGTGGGGGAAGTCACAGACTCCAGGTGCACTTGACGCTCCTGGTATCTGGAGCCATTGTGAGTAGACTGGGGGGGATCAGGGATGTTTTACCCTCAAAGACTGATCTGATCCAATACATTTTACCTGCTCCCTATATCTGCCATATTTTCTGGTGCAATGGCTGATGTGGCTATCTTTAATCTCTGTAGCAAGCTGAGAACTGACTGGGAATCTCATGTATGATAAAGCATATGTCAAATGCATATTTATGAGACTAGAAATGTTCTAAACCGCAGAAACTCTTAAAGGTAAGATACTTATGGCGCATAGACAGAGGGGTACAAGTCTTGAATTCCAAAAAAACCTTTCAGCGTTTGGTGCAGACTGGTATGCTGTGTGAAAGAGGCAACCTTCAAACAAGCTAGAAAACTGGAGGGGGCAAAAACCCAAACAAACAAAAAAAAAGTGTCTTTCCTTTTGTACTGAGGAAGAAAGAGAAATGTGAATGGGGTAGGGGAGAGGGAAGAGAGAAAGAACTAGATCTGTTTCACTAGACAGAGATTTAGTGCCATGGGCCAAGCTGTGCCTGAGCAAAACCAGTAAAAACTTGAAAGGAAATATGGCAACACTCTTCACAACCAGAAAACCAGGAAGAAGGATCAATATATTCTCTATATCCATAGTAGCTGAACAAGAACTGGTGTTTAAACACAAGAATTAGATTTTCCTACTATCATATTTTTATTTTTTTTTAACTGAGAAGAAAGCACTGGAATAATGTGCAACTCTTGCAGGATGGCTTTTTAGAACAGGTTACCTGCCATTACGTAGATATTGTTGAGCTGCATTATGTTAGAAAGATGAGCTACACCTTTTATTTTGGACTATAAACAATGAAACTAATTGTATTTCTTTGATGTCTATATCTACGCACTGTTAAGCTTTGTGCCTTTATCTCCTTAAGACACGACTGGGAAGTCCTTCAACTTTCAGAGCAGAAACAGGTTATAAAACACTGGCATTACTGCTGTACAGTTGGCCAGGTTGAACGCTTGGGTTTTTTTCTGATTTATAAGCATACAATCAAATGATCTTACTAAAATATATGGCTTTTTGCTATAGAAGGATAAATATATTAAATAAAAAGATTAAACTTGGGAGCCGTCTTCATCTAGTTGACTTGAAGTCCAAGAACCATGTGGTAAAACTTCAGCAGGCTTAGCTTTTAAACATGTCACAACATACTCTTATGCTAAGTGTAACTATGAAGTACACGGGTAATAGTGCTTAACTAGGGCTTGTAAGACAGTGTGATGTCCCAGTGAGAGCAAAAGAAATGGTTTATTAGATTTTAAACTCCTGGTTTGTTCCTTATGTACCTGCCACATGTTCTAGTACTTTGCTATCAACAGTTGTTGGTATTTAGTAAAGTTTATTCTTAACTCTTACTCTCAAGAAGACTTCTTCCTAAGTGCTACATATGCTGAATTTTTGCTTTTTTAGATAGAGCCTGTTTGGTTGGTTGGATAGAGTCATTGAGGCTTATAGGTAATCAGAAAAGTGTGTGGCAGGTGTTTTTTTCTAGCCATTTGTTCTGTCTGTTGAGATTGCTGAAAGAACTGTAAAAAGCTAAACCAATATGTTTCATTAAGGTGACCAAAACGATTCCTAAAATATTAGAAGGCATTCTCTTTGCCAGAGCACTTGCTCCTACTCTTACTTTTGCTTTCCTTAATTTGACATGTTGTTCCACTGTTGCCTGTATCTCTCTCTCCCTCTCCTCCTCTTTCTGAACCACCTTATTTATCTTATATTTAATTTTTTCCATTTTAAAATGGGCAGATGTTTTAGAGAGAAGTGCTTTGTTCTGAGACTGATGCCAAATGGTTTGCATAAATCAGTGTGCAGTACAGAAGGCACTTGAAAAGATAGCAATTACTATCTATCCTTCAAACTAGATTATGAGATCTTAGAGCACCCAAGTTAAGGAAGTAAAAGATGCAAGATAGGGTTGTTCTCAGGTCCATTAAGAAATCATATGGTGACCTAATCTAGTTGATAAGATTTGGGATATAATATGAGAAGTATGTGCCTATAATTCATTCAGTGTATCAGGACTTAATACGTAGGTCCTGTTGATTGTTCATGATTTAGCTTGCTTATATGTATGATTGAAGTTTCCTTACTGAAGATTTGCCCTTAGTTTTTAGGAAAGGAAATTACTTTTGAGCTTCTAATAGCCTTGTGAAATGTTTTACTTTGTTCAAAATTTCTTTCCTTGAAATGTGGAGTTGACAGCCTTCCATGAATTTTGTGCAGGTGGCAGATAATATATTCTGTTAACACTGTTCCTCTATAATGTGCAAGTCGAGTAGATCTCCTCTGATTAATGTTCTCCTGAATTCAGCGATACTGAATTTAAAAACTCTAATTGTGCTCTTTTATAACTGAGACTTTTGGGTTTGGCACTAATGACTCGGCAAAACTGGTTCTGGAAAAAATTCCTCATTTTCCCCCTTTGTAAAACTGTCTTACTCTCTTCCGCTGTGGAACTCTGTTTTTAATAATGTCTCGAATTGTAGAGTAATTCTGGAAGAAGATTTGGAAGGTCTTTAACTTCCGGCTCAAGGTGAGATCAGTGCTGAAATCGACGCAGGTTTCTTGGGGCATTGTTGAGTCTCATCTTCAGAACCTTCAGGCACAGACTGCAACCTCTTCTGTTCCAGTGCTTGGCTCTACTCTGGATGAAAAGTTACGTACCTAAGCTGGAGCTTCCCACTTCAATTTGACTGCTGTCTGTCACTACTCCTACTGTGCACCTCCATGAATAGCCTTGCTCGTCTTCTCTGTAACCTCCTTGTAGGTTTTGAAAGACATGACGTTTAGTCGTGGCAGGCCTTTCTTAGGCCCCCGTCATAGATAGTATTATACCATCTTCTAGTTGCTTCATCAGGTCTCAACACTATTTTCTGGTAGATTCTTTCAAAATAATTTGCGTTAATATTACAGGCTCTTAAACTGAACTTTCTGCTATTTAATATGTAGGTGGGCTTTTTCCCCAGGCTCTTATGTTCTCGCAGTAGGAGTATGTAACTATTCTCATATTTGTGAATTCTCAAGAGTAATTTCCATTAAGTTGATTGCATGAATGGGAGAAGGTTTGTGGTTGGTGTTTTTAAATTTGTCGTGGTGACAGAGGAATTTCTCTTCTAATCTAGGGCTCAACTAAAGCCTTTAGCTCTCAGTTGTTTCACTAGCCATTTTTTTTCCTATCTTTATCAGCCACTGTATCTCAAGTGAACTTAGTGTTGTACAGAAATTAGTCAGCTGGTTAGAAGGTTTTCTGTCTTGTCATCTGTTTTTACTTTATTCTACAGTGTCTGGCAAGGAGCTTCTTCATGCTTTTATACACAAATAAGGATTTGGCTTGCTTTCCTAAGAAGCAGGAGTCAAAATTATACAGTCATAGTATCTTTAGCCTTTTACATAAAAGCACTGTGAAAATGCTTTTTGGAAGGCATTATGAAAGGTTTGGTCAGGGCCACAGCATATAGTGCTCCGACTGTTCCTCTAGGTCATATGTTAATGTTTGTCTGGTCAATATACTCCCAAGGTTTTGTGTCAAGCTAAGGCGCTAATTTTCAAGACACAAAAAAGGATCTACATACTATGGGTATTAACATTTGATGTGTTGAGAACACATCATTGGTCACAAAATTAGATAATTATCTTCTAAAGTGACAATGCTTCAAAGATGAAAAGCAGGCGTATTCAAACTTCAGCTTTACCTTGAAGCTAAATGACTATCATTTTATGACAGCTGTGCAAAATGTATGACTGCCGAGCTGTTTGTACATGATGCTATCGTATTACATTAATAGAAATTTTCACTGATAATGAAACCTAGTAGGAGGCTAAGAGTAAAGCTTTATGTTATGACTTGCAGCCATTGACTATCTGCATCCAACAGATTTATTACCCCCTACGCACATCGTGCCTTTTACAATATCTTCTGCCATTTCTTTGACAAAGTACAAGAAAGATGATATTATAGATGGCACGATACAAAACAAATCTGAGTACTCACCTCATGCTCCAGCCTTCCACCTATCATTACTGACTGCAATGCAATTACAGGAAAAGTGGAGATGAGTTCTGCCATCCTCCTGGAACTTTCCATGAAAAACACTGGGACGTGGGGAGCAATATAAAAGAAAACCGGAGAATTACTGTTACTCGGATTTTAACTTTCTTATTAAAGTCAAGGCAGCCGACTCTAGATTCAGTTATATCTGGCTGCTTATCCTAGGTCTGTGATAACCTTTTTGATGGTCTGCTTAGGCCACATAACCTTGGTGGCCAAAATTCAGTGCAGACATGAAGCATATTAACTTAACCTGTGATGTCACATGTACAAACCTGGCACGTGGGGGTGGTAGGATTTCATCCGGAATGCCAGCAGCTTTGAATTGAAAGTTAAAACTACAAGCAGGATTCCCCACCCCCAAAGGGAGGCATTTTGCCTAACCTTTCCCTGTAAAATGGGCCCAGTGATACTGCCTTTTTCTGTAAACTGTTCAACTTTGAAATCGTCTGGATTGGGAGCAACACTTTTTGTAGAGTGTTTAGCATATGGAGAGGATCAGGTGGTGAAGAACAGGGTTAGCATATGGATATGGAAGTAAAGCAAAGTACATGGAATGGCTCAGCTCCGAGGGATACAAAGCATTAGTTTTAACACATTTTTAAAGTAAAACTACTTTCAGTACTGAAAAGATAAATGCTTTCCTGTTACAGTCCTGAATAACTACAAAATTGATAGAAACCTCTCTTTCTGCTGTTGATATTTAGTATCTGTAGCTGGCAATAAATCTCCATATGGCATTGTACTGGAAAGTGAAATTGAACCCTTTCTTGTCAGAGAATTAATTTTTCATATGCTTTGAGCACAAAGTGATGTGCGATGCTGATATTAGAAATTAATTTTCAATTTTGCAAACATTTTCTGCTTTCCCTCATATATTTTCTTTTCCTCCCACCTGGTGATACTTCCTTCTTATTCATTGTCCACGTAAATACAGTTCTGCGCTGTTTCGTTTTATTTTTTTCCTATCTAGATCCTTCAGACTTCCTGACCTTTTCTGATTTTCCTCCAAGTGAGATCCAACCCATAAGACTCATTACAGAATCAAATTCACAAATGTCAAATGCAGTTAAATTAGGAATCAAACAACTTTCTTTATCCTTTTATGGGTAGCTGATTATTTCTGTCTGTATTGCAATTACCATAGAAATTTATTTTCCATATGTACTTTCTCACTCTGTCCTTCTCTGTACTTCCAGTTGCTTATAGCCATAGCTTTTTTTTCCCCTCTGGAAAACTTTACCATTAATGTATTTTTTTCAGTTCCTTGAGCAGATGCAATCATAATGCTGCAGTGAGGATCTGGTCAGCTGGAGAAAAAGAAGCAGAAATAAAATGAGTAATGGCTTAATAACACTTTAATTCATAAGAGTGGGGGAAGGTCGTAGAGTACAAGTGTTTGTTCTGAAAATTATCTTTTTTTTTTTTGTAAGTTATGATGTTTGAACGTTTAAAAGGAAGAATAAATCCAGCAGGTTATTATTTCCCTAGTAAGAGTCAGTATACCTAGTGGTACCCTGGATGGCGTTTTCAGTAAGGGTGGTGGTGGGAGGGAAGGGAGACAGGATTTCTGCCAAAATTAAATTGAAATTTTCTGTTATAGCAGGGGAGGCAGGTTTACAGCATCTTTCTGACAAAACAAATTGCAGGGAGGAGTCGGTATGGGAAGCTACTGCAGTCTGTTTAGAAATGGCTAAAGGTGAGAGCAGGGGTACGGGAAGGTAGTACGGTGAAGAGGGACGGAATGCATTGGGTACAAAGAAGCAGAATGACTGAAGAAAGTGGTTTTTTTCTCTGTAGTTTAATACAATTGGAGAATACCTTTGTATGAAATTCTGTCAATATCTGTGTTCTGGTGATTTATTTTTGGCAAATCTATTAAATAAATAATTTTCACATTAAAAATACATAAGCCACAGTCAGAAGGTCACATTTTCTATTTTTGAAATGTATGAGTACCCCACGATTTCAGAACTTTTGCCAAGAACTAAAATTAAGAGGAAATTACATGCTAAGAAATGTAAATTTCAATTCAGGAAAGGCTTCTTAAATTAAACTTGATATAGTAATGATATAATTCTGGCTTCTGTGTTTGGCTTCCCAAATACTTTAGAATTTGAATGCTTTAAATTTTTTCTAAGAGCTGATGTTTGCTTTGCTGCTATCCTTTATTCTGTACAGCCCCAGGGCAATAGGAATAGAGTTCACCTACATTTGTAACTTGGCGCTAATACTGTCCAGTCCGCCTTAAGCATGTTTTTAATGTAAATATATGTTTATTTGCTAGAACTTCCTCAGCATTACAAGATGTCTGGGGAATTTTGACCTGAAAAGGATAGTAGAAGATGGCATTATATGTGGGATTGGCACCTATACTTATGTGTTGGAATAATTCAAAGGTTAGTGTATAGGATTATTCATGTGTGGCTATATTTATCTCACTTTGTGCCACTTATCTTGGTTTATAAATATATAGGCGTTGTACAACTGAAAACTCTAATTATTCTGAACATAATTTGTCAGACAAAACCAGCTGCTCACTCAGCTCTTCTCAAGAATCTTCAGTAAAATGCACAACCTAAAAAGTAGGGTCTTGAAACGTACAAAATTCCCAGACTTCACACAAATCCTCTGTGCCCGTCTGTTATCTTCCCCTCAAGAGTCCAGTAAAAACTTAGAAGGAAAACAAATCTGGGCAGATTGTACTGTGGCTTGTGTAGCTTGAACTTAGCTTTAAAGCAAAGCTTTAAATTGTAGAACTCTGTAACTCGGCAGAGGCGATCCTTCAACATCTTAGTTACTGCCTGAAACATCATTACGTTTGTTAGCTAGTTGGTGCAATAATTACATGGAATTAAATAATGCTCCTCCTGCTTGCTTTAGAAGCCTCCAAAAGTCTTACAATCCTGATTTTACCCCTGACCTGTTGGTTGACCTTTATGTTATTCGATTCTATGTCTGGTTCCATATTTATAGAGATGTGGAAAATTCTACTTACTGCATGCAGTTTAGAAAAGAAGTTTTGATGACAACTTTGTGCAAAATTTTGCTCTTTTGGGGTGGGTTTCTTTGGTGTGGTGTTAGGTTTGGTGGTGGGGTTTTTTTTGGTTTGTAGTTTTGGTTCTGTTTTGTAACAAAATTACATCCAATATCACTTATACTAGTATGTATTTATGAATGATTGATCTTATTTATTGAACAGGTCAGTTTTCTATAATTTCCCATATAGTAGCAGTGCTGTCAAATAAAAACAGTCTTTGAGTCTGGATAATACAGCATTTGTTTCCAAAGGCTTAGGAGCTTGAACGAAAACAAGGGGTGTGTAGGGGGGTAACACTATTATTTCAATCTCATTTAAGACTAAACTAATTATCATAACATTTGAATTTGCATCAGTTTAGGAGCAACTGCGAGGCAAATGCAGATGGGAATTACTTTGTTTGTGTGAGTAGCACCTCTGTAGTAGTCTTGTGCCTGAAATAAGGTCGTTTGGGTAACGTGTGCTTTCAGTGGAAAGTACTTGCATAAAGTGTTGAGTAGTTGAAATACTGTAAAGGAGTAGCTGATTCTGGGTTGACTTTCTAGAGCTGGAGTCATGACTGTTGATGAGCAATACTGTAAATAAGAAAACTAAGGAAAAAAAATTACTGCTGGACTGGCAGTTAGTAAAGGTACATGCAAGTAAAAAAAGTTCCAGGTACATCTAGGATATATGAGTAGGTTTGTGTCTACTATGATTGTATGCCACCTTGCAAGCCTTTAAACCAGTACTTAGAATGCTGCCTATTGTATAAATTACAAAAGGATTGGATCTGCAATCTGGAAGTTTTCTTTTATATTCACGGTAGTCATACACAATTATGAGACTTTATCTGTAATGAGACTGTATTCTGTTGGAAAAGAGGTGTAGAATGTTTGAGGGTGCAATGTTCTTCAGACTGGAAAAACGTTACCGTTTGAATACGAAGAGTAATTATAAATCTCCTTGATGGCTTCACATTAAGTCAAGCTGTAATTTATTTTAACTGCAAGAGTGTATGTACTTTGCCAGTTTTTACTTTTTCCCCTTGGTGGGTAGGAGGTTAGAATTGAAAGATGGCTTTTGTTTCCTTGTTTAATTGCCTAACAAGAAAAGCAACTGGAATAGAATCCCATTTCTTGTAGGTGAACAATAAAAGAAGATTCTCTCACCTAGGGACTGCAACATATGCACTCCCTAATTCTTCTGTTCATTCCCTCCTAGAGGAGCTGACAGTCCTTCTGCGGCACTAGCTTTTCTCCTTCATTATGTCATGTATGAGGAATTGTTTTTTCCCTTTTTGATGAGTGGCTTGATATGCAATGTTTATCTTCTGCTTAAAGCATTTCTTTTTTTCTTTCTCCTTTCTGATACTTTTTCACCCCCCCCCCAATCTGTTCTCACTTTGGGTTTTCAATAGTATTTGATAATTGGCTCTTTCAGAGTACAGCTTTTCTTAATCCTGTTTTCAGATTAACTCCTATGTACTAACTTAAAAAAAATTATATACATTCATTGTAAAGCCATTATTACCTTCTCAGCTCTTTGAAATATCCCAATACCTATCTCTCTTCAGAAATGTAATATCTAGCCTCGATGTGCATAAAATCATAGAATTGTTTAGGTTGGAAAAGACCTTTAAGATCATAGAACCCAACTGTAAATCTAGCACTACCAAGTCCTTGCTAAACCATGTCCTTAAGTGCCACGTCTGCGTATCATTTAAACACCTCCAGGGATGGTGCCTCAACTACCTCCCTAAGCAGCCTGTTCCAGTGCTTGACAACCCTTTCAGGGAAGAAATTTTTCCTGATATCCAATCTAAACATCTCCTGGCACAACTTGAGGCTGTTTCCTCTTGTCCTGTCACTTGTTAACATGGATCTCTCCATCTCTACCAGTATTAGTCTACCTCTTAAATGCCTCTTCCTTTTGACTGCACTTAGTCTGGGACTTCTCCTTGGTTGTAGAATGCGAAGGCATTCGGGAAGTGTAAATGATTCTTTGTTCATAGTGAAAGTTTTTCCCTGCTGTTGCCTTAAAATTCTTCTGTAATCTCTAGTGCCCCACTGGTACTTCCAGACAAAGGAAACTGGAAAAAAATCAGTAAACATTTTTTCATTTACCACTCCCTAAGCTTTCCAAAGCTCTAAAAATTGTTTAGGACAAAAAGGAGGGTGGGCAAGGGGGAGCAGGAATAGAAGAAACACTAATTAAAGGAAAATTCTGAAAACTTTCATAACATTTTCTTATATTGTTTCTCTCACTACCAACTTCTTAGTGCTGACTTTTTTTAATTTAACAATAAGGAAATGGGGATTCAGAGGCCCAAGTCTTGTTACTGTGTGTGTCACCAGGGCTGCTGGATGGTCTTGAGCAAAAGGTTCTGTTCTTCATACAATGTGTCTCATAGCAATATCTTTGAGACAGTCTAGCTCAGTTTGTTTTAAAATAGCTTTCTGGTACTTTGCATCTACTGAACAGTTGTAAGGGGCACTATCTGAAATTTGTTCTTGGCTTGCTGTTGTACCTACAGCTCTGTTACCAGGAGGATCACAGCCCAGTCCTCCAGCATGATTAATTCAGAATATTCCTGTCACCTATTGCCACTTGCTGCAAAACCCACAATGCCACAGCACTAGTTTCAAGTTACTCCAAACAGTTCAGGGACCAGGTCAAAATATATTGTCTTTTTCTAATTTATTTTTTTTTCTCAAGAGCTCTTCATAGGCCTTGTTTTGTGTTATTCTTACACTTCTGTATGTATATAGGTCATATGGTGTGACTGTACACTTGGTTAAGCATAGAAGTAATAGAATGTATAGTAGTGAGATTTTGCATATTTAAATAAAACAATTCCTTATATGTAGGAAAGATGAGTTTCTTTTTTCTCCAATCTTATAATTTTTTTTTCTTTTACCCCTGCAACAATATGTTTTTCTGGATCTTATCTGCAGTAGTTGTGCTTGTGTTCAGATAAAATGATGAAGTGAAGAAAGCTAACAATCATTATTTATTCAGGATGAGTGTTAAAAGCAATTAGAATACCCTTACACAGCAGAAGCAGAATAGGACTGTCACATTACAATATCCTTTTTCAGGATAAGTTAAGAACCTAGGCTGTGCTTGTGGTAGAGTTTTTCTGGGCTTTGAAATGGTATTATTGAAATAGCTTGTATGTGTTTGAGGAAGACTAAGAAACAACACAGAATTCCATGGAAAAGGAAGTAGAGGAGGCATGAAACAGCCTGCAGTCATAAAGCTCTATTAAAAGTGTCTTTTTATTTAAATGAATGTGTTTGCCTTTTAAAAAAACACAGGTAATAGGATTGGTTTCTTTGTGCATCTCTAGCAAATCATATGACCTTGAACTAACTGATGTGTTAAAAGGGGGTAACAATAGCTTGTGCATAGTTTTATGCCTCTTGGAATTTTAAACATGGAATAAAAACTATCTTGAGAACTATTTACTTGTCTTGTGTACATCTTACATTTTCTCTCATTGCCACTGACTGGAAGACCTAACAAGATATGTTGTAAATATAGGGCCTTATGCAGTATTAAAAAAACAAAAAATACCCCCCAAAAACAAAGACACCCCTCAAAAACAGACACCCCCCCCAACCCTCCCAAAACCCACCAAAATCAAATGCCCCAAACCAACAAACCACCCACCCACCCACCCCTGAAAAAAAACAACCACCTCATGAAATCTTGTATTAATTTTTCTGTATTATGTAACTGTACAAGTTATTATGGGGTTAGATGAAAGAAGATATAAACAAACCCCTGTAGAGCTATTTGAATACATCTTATTGTCTGAAACTGTGAAATTTGTCACTAATGAGTGTTGCCTACCATGTTTTCTATACTTTTTAAGGACTATTTAGAAACAAATTGGAACTATTGGAGGAAACAAATCATATAACAGAACTGTGGTATGATTCCAAGTTTGGATAAGGATTACAGGGCAAACGGGTAGTCTTTATTTTTTTTTTTTGTAACATGGACAACCATGTTACCGGAGAAGAAGAAAAAGGCTGATAGAACCCACTCCACACTCCTGTGCAGATTCCCTAACCTCCCATATATTCATTATACATTCAAGGATTGCTCTACCTGTGCAGGGCTAAAAATATCCAAGTACTGCAGCAAGATATTGTATTGCAGGTGGTGTTCATCCAGGCGTGAAAAAAACAAACAACCCTCCTTTACTCTGGTCTTTCTGGAAGATGGAGAAATTATGAACCAAGATTTGCTCAGTCATGCTACAGAAGTATTAACAGGAGTCCATGATGAAACACAGAAGGAAAGGAAACAGAAAAAGGCAGTAAGTGAAATCAGATACTATGGCTCGTTGTACTAGATGAGCCAAGCCTCTTGTTTTCTGACCTTTCCAGAGCAGGATTTATTTTATTTTTTTTTATAAGATATCTTCTAGATCCCTTGTTGACCTTTCAGAGGTAAATTCCTTTGTGTATAAAAAATATCCTTTGCACCTCCCTTACCAAAAAGGTGTTGCATACTCATAGAAGAATAATTAAAAATAGATGTTTCTTGAGTTAAGCTCTTTGAAAAATTGTTTTCCATCTGGAAAAATTTTCTTTTTGCTTCTGTTTTTTGGCACTGAAATTTTGTAAGGTTTTTCAGCAAAACTAGCAATGATAAAAAAATCCTAAACCAAGAAACATTCTAGGTATTAAAATGGACTGAAAAGGTTCTAATCAGAAAAAAAAAGAAGAAAATAAATCAGAAAAATATTGAATCCACTGTTTAGAACTGTCTACCATTTAGATCATTTGAAGTGTTCCATTTGGGAGATAAAGTTAATTTAATATCTATTATTTTAAAGTATTACCAATGGCTATTTAGCCTTATTTTCTTGAGTGGCCCTATTAGCCTGAAATGTGTTGACCAGGTTTTCACTTTTGAAATGCAAATACACAAAATTAATATGGCTTCCAAACTAGAATTTAAAAATTGTTAAGCTGAAGCAGAAGACAAAATCCATAATGTCAGGCTTCTCTAAGCAAAGTTGCTCAGAAAAGTGTTTTGAGGTTTCATATGCTTTACAATGGTTTGTAGAGGATCTGACCTTTTTTCTTGCCTTGAGACAGTGGAAGAATATTACAATGCTTAAACTGAAGACGCTTTTCCGATTTGCCCGCTTTCTGATGAAGGGTCTCAAGCTTACGTGATGTGCCCCAGCAGCGTTGTTGAAAGTATGTGGGTAGCAGTAGGTAAAGGAACAGTGTGGTCAGTGGTGCTGAGTCCCTACCAGAGTGATGCTTTAACCGGTTTGGGATGAGCCTGGAGCACAGCTTAGCTTCATGGCAGCCTAGCTGTTATCTAGGTTATCTCTGGAATTCCCTCTTCCAGTCTGTGCATATCCTCTGCAGAGCTGGTGTGGCTCGTACATGAAATACTCTGTAACAACTCAAACTAAAGTGAAGTATACTAAATCATAAAAGTTAAAAAAAGAAACAAACAATAAACACCTGGGGCAACTTATTTCCCCAGAGCATGCTTTGAAAGAGATCTTCGCTTCACTGAGCTGTTCCTGCTGCTTGGTTTTTCTCCAAAGGTGTGTGGTGTGTATTTTGTTTTGGTGTTTGGTTTTATTTTTTTTTTTTTAGCTGTTGAACACCGTAGCCATTAGGTACTTTAAACCACATACATCAGGTACCATGGAGAAGCGGTATTTTAGTAGTGCTTGGCTACTGTCTAGGGAACTGCATAGCCCAGAGCTGCTACTGTATCACATGTTCAGGAATAAATAGTAATAAAAATCTAACTGCTGAAAATACTAAAAATATGTGAGAAAAACAGGAGGGGTCCCTTAGCTGACCCCTCACCAGTACGTTTTGGTGGGGTGTAGGTTCTTGCTTGTTCTCATCTTGCTTTGTACGCTGTTTAAACAAATTCAGACTGAAATAGAAAATTGTAAAGAAAACCTGACTTGTGGAAATTGTCTTCTTGCTAAGAGACAATTGTCTTTCTTGCAGAGAGAAAATACCAGAAAAGGCAAGTTACAAACTGAGGAGTTTTTGGGTGGTACGGTTGCCGTTGTAGCCAAGGGTAGAGGCAGATGTATCACGGGTACCCATGTCTCAGCAAGTCTGCAGAGGTTGCTCTTGGGGAGTCTTTTTGCCCCAGATGTTATTGAGTCAGAATGTACAGCAGATGCTGAAAGGGAAGTGATTTTTTGATTAAAACTTTAATCAAATGAAGATTAAAGTTTTAATTGAAGGCTGATTATTAATGACTTCTCACATACTTTTTGATGTAAGTTGCCTGTTGTGTGTCAGACATGCAGACAAATATGTTTCTGAAGGTCAGAGTGTTGCTTGGTACTTATTTCTTTTTCCCTCAGCTTTCCTGTTCTAAAAGTAGGAATGGCAGCACAGTAGGACTTAGGTTGTGGTGGTGTCAAACTTGTGCACAAGTTTGGAGTCAGAAGTCAGACCTTGTGGGAAAGACTGTCTTGTGGAATTGCCAGGCTAATTGAAAGCTATAATGTGTGTTGGGTTATTTTTTATTAATTTTAGATAAGCTGAAACCTTTGGACACATCATGTTCCTAACTTGGAGTCCTTAACTCTTGAAGTTGTATGTCATTTTGTGATGCTGAAGTTAATTTTGTTCCTGCTCTGAAAAAAATTTGCAGCACGGACTCACTTCTTTATTTTGTTGTTTTTACTTTTTCCCTACCCTCACTTTCACATCACATTACATCTCTGTAAAAGGAACCCCCCCTACATGTGTTATAGTCATCAATTAATAGCTGGACTGCTCATGCCTATCTCAGTAGGCATCCTCTGAGGTTTGTTTTCAGTACCAAAGTATTCTGAAGAAAAAATAGGTAAAATAAAAGTTCATAATATTTTTAGCCTCCAAACATTTTTGTTCTGGGTAGGTGAAAACCAGGTAAATGTAAGTTTCGGAGAAAATGGATTAATATAAAGTGCTGTATTAATAAATGGCTTAAGAGATTTAGGGATCTTTTGTTGCTAAAAATAGAAATTACATTTTTCTATAGCTAGCCCATCCACTCGATACTTGTCAATATCTACCGATGTATCTGCATAGAAGTGTTTTATATTGTGTATGAAACTCCTTTTTACTTGTCAGATTATTATTTTTTCTGTCTAATTGCTTGTTTTCATTAGGAATTTTGGACTTTAGTTTTAAAACTTTTGTAGGAGTGTGGAGCATTTTCTCTAACTGTAGGTGTTTGTCTCTGTCTAGATGTGGTTTTGTTCCTTTTTTTTATTTTCTCTCCAAAGGAAAATGTATTCCTTTTGTAAACAGTTGGCTTTTAGTTGTCTGATACTAAAAGAATAACTTCTGGCACTTCTGCAGTTTATAAGTCACACTGGGAATCTTAGTTGCCCTGACTCTGCAGCAGGACTAGGAGCCTCAGCAATGAATCCTTGGTGAACAGCTTTCGATCCAGTCCACGCTATGTCTATGAGCAGGTTCTTACCTGCCCATCATTAAGTTTAAGCCTTGATACCTGGAACCAAATTAATGACAAAAATATCTACTTCAGCCCTGCTTCTTTTGGGTCAATCTGCTTGAAAAGATGCTGTATTCAGATCCCACTGTCACATGTTTCTATGCTGAGCCTTTCTCACCTGGGTAGATTAATAAAGCAATAGATAGTCATGAACATGCAGATTACAACATTTGCAACACGCAAAATATATTTTTGTGCAAACTGATCAATCTTTCATTTTCTAATATTTTATGAATTTATTTTGATAACTCACCCTTCCCTTTCTACAAAGAGGATAGAAATTTTCAGGCACAGAATTCCATCTTTTAGGAGGCTCTCTAACCAGTGCCATGTGCAAGCCAGACTTTTTAGCTAATCTATCTCGTCTCAGCTTTTAAAAATAAACTCTTCAGCATTTCTGCAATTGCCTGAGCATCTTCTGTCTATGATCTGTGCGGGTTTTTTTTGTTTTTTTTTTAATTTCCTTTATAGTCCTGGCTCATGGCTGTGGAATGTGATAATTTCTACGTTCAGCAGTGAAAACAGCTACAGACTGTTTGCTTGCTTTGACTTCACTAGGTTAATTGCCAATCTTTCTTCTCAAATAAGGTATAGACTCAATGATTACGTCCATGCGGTCTTATGACAGGCAGCCGTGAGAGCAGCTGTGGCAGCAGCGTGGTCTGCGATCTGTTGCCTGTTCATGTGGCCGGTCTGGAAAGCAGAGCGCCTGCAGCCTGCCAGGCTGAGCATTCTGGGCAGCGCATTGGGCTGCTGCAGTGTGCTGCACACGGAGCTGCCAGGCGAGCTCGGGCAGGTGAAGTCCCCTCTGGTCCCAAGGGTGTTCCTCAGCTGTATTTTCAGGTTGCCCATCTAGAGATCTGGCTGAGGGCTTGTCACCTCTCGAGAGAACGTGCTCAGCGGGTGTCTGGCATCACGACTGCTGTAAGACAAGGTGGGTGCTTGTCATCAAGTTTGTCCTGAAGTTGCACTAAAAATTGTTGCCCGTATGTTTTTATTTATTTTTTTTCCTTTATGCCTGGGTCCCCTTTCAACCCCTGAAGATTCTGATGACTTTGTAGGGCACAGACAAAACCTGAATATACAGTTGAAGTCTCTTACACCACTTGTCCCTTCCCTTCTGTTTTAACATCACTGCTGAGCTGCTGATCCTTGACAGTAACCTGCGCTGCTGTCAAGCCCTGTTTCACACAATGAACTTGGTACCTGTCCACACAGGAAAAGATCCCAAGTACTGGGAAACTGTTATCGTTCTAGGATTTATTACTGTTAGGAATCATTAAAACACCTTACAAATACTCATTCAACTTTGACTTGAGGTAACTGCTTGTATGCTTCTCTTTTCAGGAGTGCTCAGCCTAATGTGTAGGTTTTCCTTAGAGCCCAATTCCATCTCATTTCATGTGTTAAGAGTATTTTATTTCACCAAGTCATGAGAAGCATTTTAATCTTCTGACACTCTGCCACAGGGCAAGGTGTTTCAAGAAAATGTTACCTCTTTACGCTGTTATAGCAGACCAAAAAAAAAATAAAAAATCACACTGGATCCATAATAAGCTTTTATTAGCTTGACCTATTTAGTAGTTTTTCTTCCTTTTGTGACAATTTCTGTAATAGAGATTAGGAGAAGTGTCAGTTTATCACTGTGAAAATGGTAAAGCAATTACACAGCCCTTAAAGGCATTTTATTTTGAAGTTTTATGTCTAATGCAAGACTTTCTTCTAAGCTTAAAAATGGGAAGGCATGTGAGAAGTGTTTTGATAATGGTCTGGGTTTTTTCTGTGCAACTTTTTCCTTGCATTTACTGGTTTTTGTCACAGGATGGCAGCATGAGTAAGACCCTCAAAATATAGCGGTGAGTCCTTTTTGACATGCTTTAAATATTTGTACAGGGTTAGTTTTGCTCTTAGAGGGGATATTCACAGTCGCTACGATGCAAAACTGTTTCCAGTGCTTGTGCATTGTTGTATAATCTGAATAGTAAATTATGAAGGAACCAAGTGCGTAAACTTTTCATTTGAAAGATGAAGTTTCCGTTCAGATCAGGCTTTTAAAATAGTATTAATTTAACTTTTACATATTGGCCTTTTGTATTTCAGATTAGTATCAGGGTTCATTTTGAGCATGCTTCTATATGATTTAGAAATCTTCTTTTTGTACAAACTTCTGGTTTGTGAGTATATTTCATAAAACATATGCCTGAATCCCTAACCTCGGGGGAAGCTTAGCTATTGTTAGAACTCTGTTGACCAAACCTCTTTTTTTCAAATGAGTTACTTGATGACTGGTTTAACCAGGTTCTGAGGAAGAGCTCTTACAAAATTGCTAGTTTGTGTAGGACAGCCGCTATTGCTGGGCATCCCCACGTCAGCTGCAGTGATTTGTATCTCAGAAATATACCATACTTCTAACAATATACATGAGCCTATAAATATTCTCTGTTGAAAAAGTATCTGTTTCTCAGATTAAATGGATCTTGAACATGTACGTATATTTTCTGATCCATACAAAATCATGGGTCTACTTTTCTTGCCACTTGCTGCCTTGAAACTCTTCATTTAAAGAGGTAGAAATGGAAGGAAGCTGCCTTCCCTTCATGACCTAATAGGTCTAGATTTGACTTCTGTTACTTAAATCTAAACTTCCCAAGTTTAACAGCCTTAGTTTCTTCTGAATTGTATTCTCTGCTGTTCTGGTGTCGTGTTTGACCATTATATTTAGGAGCTCTTTATAACTAAAGATTCAGAGTCCCAACACTTGCTCCAGCTTTGAGAGAGATAAAGAAAAATCTTTTCCTCCTGAAAACTCTCCACTGTGGGCTGAGTTCTTCTCCCTTTTTCAACGGATTAATTCGATACAAAGATCCTAGGACACCTCTTCATGGCAAAGTACTATGCCTTGTAGAAGTTCATGGCTTTGGTACAGAGAGTGGTCTGGGTTCATCTGTGCCTACAGGAAGCGATTTCACTCTGAAATGAAAACAGCATTTAATATCATAGTTACACAACTTCCAGAATAGCTGTGGCAGTTATTTTCAACGTGGCAGCATTTTCAATGTTATGTCCACAAATAGAAAATAGGAAAACCAGACTCCTCTTCTTCTGCAGTCTTTCTTTCCTTCCCACGGTGTTTTTAATCAGAAATTAAGTAAGTCTCCCTCTCTTTTTCTGAGAAGCTTGGAGGCATCTTTAAAAACAAATAAACAAAAATGAATCCTAAACCAAAACTTATTTTATTTTACTCTTTTATTCCTTTCTGTTTTGGGTTGAGGGCATAAAACTGTTGTGTTAACTTCAGAAATGGGTTACTGTAAAAAAAAAAAAAGGCAAAATTTTGGTGCATGATATGAAAAATGAGCTCTGTGTAGTTCCTAGTATTTATTTATCCAAAATAACTGTTTTCCCAGGTAACATAAAACCAGAATGGTGCAATGCAATAGGAGATTTATTTCTTTTTGTAGGAACAAGAATTGTTATTAGATGGCACTGTCAATAGAAGTGGGGGGACTGGTGAGGGGATGTTAGACTTCCCATGAGTTTTGGGTGATACCATGTGCTAATGTAACACTTAGTGTGATTCTGACGGTGTAATCTCTCTTCCCTTGCAGACTTCTTTCATATCAGATCTTCATTTGCCCCTGCAGATAATTCTGCTATAAACCACTTAGAGTGGTCGTATCCTCTTACATAAAGCTCCATCAGCCACAAAGCTAACAACGTCTTTGATCAGTTCCTTGGTGTTTGTTAGTTGATTTCCTTTTGGGAATTGCTGGGCCCTTTTGAAAACATCAAAGAATTCTGTGATAATCTCCAATCCTGCATCAGACCAAGAGGCCCTTCCAGCTGAAGAGGGCTCTGCATTATCCCTCCAGATGCCGTTGGTGCTGGTTCGGAGTCTACTGGAGCGTTCCTCAAACAGCAGTGTAGTGCTTTTCTGCTCCTGCTAGGCATCGAAGCAAACTTGCTCTGTAGTGCTCCCAGCTGCCAGTAATTTTTAGAGGCTTTAACTATATTGCTCACTCTGCAGATTTACATTTACAAACTCTATTACTTTGTCCATTTTATTCTGTGAGTGGTTCGTGTCCTTCCTATTCATTTTCTGTGTATCAAGTGTTATTTCAGCTCTAATTTGTTTGACATTCTTGCTGGTAGTATATTTGTATTCACAGAAAAACATGTGAACAATTTCATCTATTGATGCCGTACAATATGCCTATTAGATATACAAGTGGCAGTTGAATATATCCCCCAACCATTGTTAGGCCTCTTCAAATGATAATGTGGCCACGTTCCTCTGTGAGGCTGATGCAGCATAAGAATGAGTCTGCAATCTTCAAGGACCTGTACGTTGTGCTAGCAGTGACCAGAAATTGTAAGTAATTATCTCCATTGCTTATGCAGCGAACAGCAGAGAATATGTGTGGGTTCATTAGTTTTACTTGTAGACCACAGCCGTTAGCAAATCGTACCATTGCAGTTCAACAGGCTCTGTTGGGGAGCTCATCCCTTTTCCCATCATGGTTTTGTGAGCAGAAATAGAACTACATATTCGGCCATTCTCCAGACATTTCTATGTGAAGAAGTGTGGAATCAACCAGAGAACAAGTTTTAAAATCTCCTATTTATTCTCTACTGGCTCCTTCACTACAAATGGCTCTTTGTACAGTGCAACTTATTATGCAATGATGAAAATACATACACAAATCTTCTTAGTGGCCTCGTTTTTTATAGAGCTATTTCTGCATGTTTGGAAGAAGTATGAGCTTAAGGAGATTTGCTTTTAATGTCCCAGGAAAGAGAAATTATGCTTATTTTGTCATTTTTGGTTAAAGTTTCTAACAGTAATAAGTGATATTACATAAAGGGAACTCAATTGTAGCTTAACTAGAGAGCTGCAAAGTCCATGTTCTAAGATCCCCTTGAGGACAAGAGCTAAGAATGACAACTTGTGAACATTTGTTTCCTGAGCTGAATTTTAGGCAAGTCTGTGTCTTACAGAAGCAACTGTATGGAACAGTGAGCATGCAGGAGTCCTCAGCAGGATCCCAGTGTGCTGCTACCAGTAATCTTGCTAAAAAATAGTAATAAAACAAGAAGAAAAACAAGTATCTGCTAATAACATATATGCTAGTGAAAGAGCTACTTGATATAAATGGTTCAAGCGCATCACAGTTGCATAATGGAACAAGATCAACTTAAGTGGAATGTTAATTAGGTGTTTTCTTTAGGCTTGTGTAGCTTCTCACTCTTCAGAGAGAACTGGCAAAATTCCTAATGCAGAAATCTTGAAATGCTTGCCTTGAGGTGATTCTGGTGTAGCAAAGTCAATTCAGTTATTGTACAAACTCCTGAAGGCACTTACAATTAAAATTTAAAAGGTAAAATATACGTTAAATGAAGAAGATAGACATGGGTGGCTGAATATTGAACTTTGTCAAGCTATTTTGGCTAAAATAACCCAAACACCTGAATATTGCATTTTTCACATCAGCCGACAACTGTAAAACTCAGTGCTTGAGCTGGCTAGCTCTTTTCTGTAAAGTGGGGTGCTGAGCTGCAAAGCGGACTGCAAGGGAGAGCAATAGAACTTACAGTATTTGCCTTTTCAACAAAAAACAGCCAAACACTGTCTTCAACAGGCTGTTCCAGGCATCTTCCATCCATGAGTACTTTGACTAGATTATGTAATTTTAAACATTCTGTATGATTCCAAGGAAAACTACTGACTTTGAACTTGGAGTGCAGCATATTAATTTCAATTAAGGGAGATGAATTCTGTCATATCTGCTCTGTAATTGGTGGTGTCTGAGACACATACTGTTGCTAGCTGACACATAAAGAGAACAAGACTTTATTTCAAGTTAGCAATTAATATTCTAACTTTTGGTATAATTACCGGGTTTATCCTTGCTTTGGCCTTACAAATCTTTGATTCTTTATTTTCCTCCATTGGCATGTTCGGGTTCTCTTTTTCTGATGTCCTGGTGCGCTGAATATCCCCGGTAACACATACCCTATGCTCTCCTTAGAAATAGATCCCTCTGTGAGAAACTAACTTAAATTTTAATACCCCTTCCCCCAGTGAAAAGTATTTGTGTGAGTAATTCAGCATTTTGCAGTAGTGGGAACTGGATGGGGAACGGGATGGAGAAGGAAGAGAATGGATTTTTTTAAAAGTGCTTAGGCTACTAGGGGATAGAAACCAGAGCAGCATCTCCTCTGCTTTGAGGCTTATGATTGAAAAGTAAGGCTTACTTGCAAATTCCCAGCTACATCTAGGCTCATCATTCTGGCATTTGTACTGGGGACAGTTATTAGATATAATTAGGAGACTTTTAGTATTCCAGCAGAAAATCAGAGGCAGACAATTGCACAGTTACATTAACTTATGGAAAAGGTGAGGAAGAGTTTGTTCTTATACAGACAGAAACAGTGGACTCTTGCTAGTCTACAATCCAATGAAGGTGATTGCTCTTGCTGATTTAAGAACTTATATTTTGTAATGAACCTGAAAAGGAAGCAAACAAAGGACATAAAGTGGCAGGTTGTGACAGACTTAGTGGGTTATTAAAAAAAAAAAATAATGCAGAGAGAATATGTACATAGACTAAAACCCCTGGCAGTGACTGTCAGATAGTAAAAGTGTGTGTGTCTTAGCAGAGATCTCATTTGGGAGGCTGTTTCTTTGATCCTCTGACCTTTAAGCCCCAAAAGTGTCCACTGCTCTCCTTCCTCTGCAGTCTAAGTTCTGTATGAAAGAATGAGTTTACATTTCTCCCTGCAGTTTCCTAACCCGAGAAACAATCCAGCACCATTAGCTGAGCATTTATCAGTGTGGATAAATGACAAAGTGGAAGAAAGTGGGCGCTGCACCCCCTTTCTGCACTCACAGATGAGGTGGTGACCAGCTGGTGAATGCTCTTGAAGTGTTCTTGCCGCCGTTTCATCAAATAGCTTCACAAGCCCTAAAGCTGAAATGAGTAACAGACGCTTGTTACCTGTTACCTCTTATTTTCAGTTTTTAAAATAAAAGACTGAAAATTTTCTCCCTGGAGGACAGAGGTAAATGAAGCTCCATATCTAGTAGAATTTATGTTCAGGCAAACCTTAAAAAGGTAAATGAAATACTTTAGAAATGCTATCATCTCTTTTCGGGGGCAGTTAGCTGCTACAAATAAGACATTATCTTTTGATATGTAAGTATCTGTCTTCCAGGGTTGCGCTGGCTTCTGCAGGACGGTTAAAGATGTCCTGAATATTCTTCCTGAAATATGTGGAAAAATTTCCTGTTAAGAGTATTCACATCTGGTTACAAATTGGAAAATGGGGTTATTTAGTCAAAGAGAATTATTAGAGAAAATGGTGTGAAAAACTTAGGCAAACCAGATTTGATGTCTTGATATGCTAGTATTTTTCATAATGAAAAATATTAGAGGTGAAAAATAACACAGTGGAAATTTCAAAATTCCTTTTCATATTTCTAACAAAAAAATTGTGTTGAAACATACAGTAGAATTTTAAATCTTCAGTACAAATTGATCTGAAAACTGCTAATGCTCCTCCTAATACTTACATTCCTAAGTGGAATTTTGTTTTGAATATCTATGATGATATAATTTGGTTAGTGACTTTTTGTTTGCCTAAGATTGTGGCCTTATTTTATCAGATTTCTGTGGTCTCATGAGAGAGATAAATGACTTTCTTAAACTTACAGATATAGAATTCAAATATTCTTCATTTAAATTCTAAGAATATTGTAAAAGGGTGGAATTGTAGTTCAGTATATACTGGAGTAGCTGAATGCATATCAAGTGTTTAAACTTTCTGGAGTTTATTGCTGAACACCAAAAGAAAGATTAACATTCTGCAGATTTTAGATACAAGTACATTATATTTATTTTGTCTGATAGTTTGTGTACAGTTTTATTCAACTTTTCAGTCAAACACAGTGTCTGGTGATATTTGTTGTACGTGACTTGACGTATGAGAACACTTATAAAGGGTGAAAAAGAATGTTTCACTTTTCTCTCAGTATAAGAACTGCTGTTACGTGGGCTATTACTGTGCAGTAGGATAGATTATGTGGTATGAGATATTTCACATGAGTTCTAGCGCTCGCTGTTTCTCTACACCAGCATCCAGACATAACCATGACTTGTGCATCCTAAATTTTTTTGCAAATGAGGTTTTAGAGGATGCAGAGTACTGATGATGTGATTCTGAAAGATAGTAGAGAAACAGCCTCTTAAAGCATTTATGGACTTTGTCGAAGCCTGTAAAAACTATGTGACTTCATTGGACCTTGTATCAGATTCTTAAATTTTCTGTCTAGTTCAAAATTTGTTTGATATTTGATTTGAATTACTGAAATGGCATGCTTGGCTAGAAGAGGGTGCAGAGTAGGTCCTTCGTGATGTTTAGGGTAGTAGCACTGAATTGCCATCTCCGGATCTATGTGGTCCACAGCTGTAAACTACTAGATAGAAAAACTAAAGTGCAGAAGTGACTGCAAATTCTGTGCATGAATATAGCCTGTTCTGACCATCTTTTATTCCAAGGGGCAAGCTTAAGGCTGGAAAAGTCACTTGTTGGTACCATGTGTGTCTGTGTGTCCCATGAACCACTGGCAGATTTACCTTGTTCACTCACCCATATATCCTGTGAAGGATTACAACACCAAGTTGTTATACTTTACGTTCAATATCATTAATCTTGAGTCATTTGACTTATTGTATGTTATTAACTGTTCACCTTGAAAACCTGTGAATAAAAACGAAAAGTATTCTGACATCTAACATCATATGTTGAAACTGTAGTAGCTAAATTCAGTAATTGTCATTAACAATAGAAAAGAGATATGTTTGCTGTCTTCTATACTAGACCATAAAGTTTTCTTTCACCATAGACAGCTGACATACTATTTCATGTTTTGGAGTCTACAGAAGGGTCTGTTATCACTAATAACTGCACCTCAATTTCTCACAAAATCTCATAGGATATATGGGTTATTCTCCTGATAAGCTGTTGTCTCTAATGGATGCTATTCCATTTCTGTAATTTTTTTGTTCTTTTATGTTTCTGAATACATTGTGACCTTTCCTCACTGAAAAGCCTGATGGAGAAGGGGGAATGAGAAGCACCCTAAGCGTGCTTGGGAGCTGTTGCTGTTTTGTCCTCTTTGGAAAGAAGCTCATGTACTTTAAAGACAGGTGGTGACTTTGGTGTGCTCCATGCCCCGTGCTGTATACATTACAGATGAAGATACTGGTTTAAGTTTTTTCAAGAAACATAGTGGGACAAAATTTAGAGACTGTTTTATGTAGAATATTATGGGGAGAAACCTGATCTTGCAGCACAGGGTTGAGATTTCCAAAATAATTGCTCCCATTCAGGCGAGTGGTGTTGGTCCACCGTGAATTGGCTTGTGTTGTAAGGAGAAGACTACTAATGCTCAGAAAAACTTTACTCTTCAGAATTTGTACTTGCTATGGAATCAGAGCCCTCACAGAATAGATGCTACAGGATGAAAAGCGGTTTTCATTTAACAGGTATTGGAGAACCTAAGGAAACAAAACTGTGCTGTTGGCATTGGAGGTGGATAGTGGCAGAATATAGGAAATATAACTTGAAGGGCAGAATCCAAACGAACAGTCTGTATTATTTAATTTTTCAATATTCATCACTTGCCAATGGAATTTTATTCTTTCTGAAAATACATATTTATACATTCCTAAGAAAGGCCTGTGATACAGTGGTTGAACTAAGTTGTTATAGCAACTGAAATAGCTCAGACAACTGAAGATAGTAATAATTAGAGATCATGTTGAGCAAACTTCAATGGAAGCAATCTTTTGTAAGGTACAGATAGCTCTGTCGGGGATAACCTTTCTCAAAATGCTATTTCCATGGTTCCAGGGTGATTTGAGATGGAAAGAGCTTCTAAGGCCCTTCTGTAGTCAGACTTTCTAAAACTTATTTTGAATAGATAGTAATTTTCCCTTACATACTTCTCTTCTCCAAAATGTATTTTTTGTCATGTTATTCTATTTTTGTTTTGTGTTGTGTATCAGAAACTGATAATGCTTGTGGTGTTTGATTAAAATTAACAAACCTTGACTAGGGCAAAACTTTTAAAACATTTAATGCTACATGTGTGGACAATGTTGCAGCTGAAAAATCTGAGGACTATTACTAGGTCATCAGGTTGAGACTTCTTTAGGAAGGCTAGCACAATTTTAATAGTTCCTAGGACAATCTCTGGTTACTTTGTTCTTGCCTTTCTTAAAACTCAAACCAAACTTTTCATAAAAAAAAAAAACAACCCAAAACATGAATAAATACATTTATTTATTTATTTTCCCTTAAAGTGCTTGATTTAATGTTGCTATTGTTTCTTCTTAATTTTTAACATGTGGTCCCTGGAAAAAGGGAAGGGTATGTGCTACTGGAACACCAACACAGCTTAAAGCTCACCAAGAAATTTGTGTTTTCAGACTTTTTCACTTGCCTTTTGTTGTATATGCCATTGAATTTGAGTTGCAACATGGCAATATAATACTGCTTGCACACATCAGACATTATGTATTTGGTCATAATCATAGTGGTTTTGTCCTGTATCCTTATTTCTTCTTTGTCGTCTGCTCTAGAAGAGAGATCCGTTGAGATGTTGACCATGTGCAGAAAAAGAATTATGCTTATTTTATGTAATATTTTAAATCCTTTGCTCTTTGCTTCTGGATTCAATATATAACTATAGAAATGGAAATAAGGCCTAGCAACTTAATTGTGTTATGAACAGAGTTCCCTCACTGCACAAGTTGGTGAATGAAAAGATGAAAGAATTTCAAATGAGCTTAAAAATATCTCTTCATATTACTTCAGCCCTTCTAATTTTTGAAATCTGTCATATTTTATATTTAAAAATTAAATTGAAACTACTCTTCCTTAGGATGGCATATTGGGGTATATTCTTAAATTTGAAAGGTTTAAAAAGCTGATGGTTTTCTTTCGTGAGCTTAAGATTAATACTGAAAACAATAACTTTGTCAAGGAATATAGTTAAACAGGATAATATTCATGTGACCAAAAGCAATTTTAAATTTGCAATTGGTTATATGCCCTACAATTGGAAAGCAGTATAATACAGAAATTGTGCAATCCACCAGTATATCCTGATGCATTCAGTATGACCTAGTTAATGTATCTACAGCTACTTTAGACTTGGGGCGTCTAGGAGCTTGGCAAAAAAACAGAATAGTGAAGTGCTCCATTACAGTTATGTTCTGCTAAATCGGTGTTTGCTTTATGATACTGAGTTGTTGCTTGCAGGCTTTGTAATGCAAACACCGTTCAGGTCAACAAATGACATTGTCAGTCATCTCCACCTTTCTATAAAAAAATCCACATAGTTAGCTCTCGGGTGAGGAAAACTTCTGTCTCCAGGGTAATTATGCATCTTCAGGGTATATGCTACTACTACTGTCACGAGGGGAGAATGTGCTACCTTCTGTTCTCTTTGATCCCTCTGATTACTACCTATGAACTTACAGCAAAAGAGTGAGTTTGGTGGTGCGGTTGAGACCTATAGGATCATGCTTTATGCAGAGTGGAAGTCAGAAGTGGCAAAGAGGACAGTAAGAATCATTGGGAATGGAACAGAGAAAGAAACAAATTATTATGCTATGCTATTAATCCATGATGGACTGAAATCTTGAATAAAATATGTAGTGCTGATTTCCCACCTCCGTAAGGTTACAGTAGAATGAGAGAAGGTAGAGGCAAATCTTTAATATAATGAGATGAACAGGACACCTTTGCAGGGTGAAATTGAGACTAGCATACAAAAGAAATTAAAAGGAAGAAAGGATAGTTTGAAAACTAGAAAATCACTGATGACAGGAAAGAAGTGATCAAGAAATTTTTCAGCTTCTCTTAACAGAAAAGTTCAAGAGCATCACATGAAATTCAGTTAAAAGTGTTGATATAAAGGTGATGCTGTTTCAGTTAGACATGATTAATCTGTGTAATTCATTGTCATGGGATATTACCAATGCTGAAGTATAAATAAGCTCAAAAAGCAATTAGACAAGTGCACAGAGGAGAGGTTTACCAAAGAGCATTAAAAATTAAATGGATGCAGGTGCTAGTTCTGTCTTGAAGTTCTTACAGATTATTGATGCATAGGAAAGTATATCAGCAGAATATTAACACGTGCTTCTTTCATCTTTATAGCACATCACTTAAGCATCTGCTGCTGGACGTTGTATCAGTGAATACTGTGTTCATCCAGTATGACTGTTCTTGTGTTTATAACAATTATTTGTAGATTACATAAAGAATACCTTGTTCATTTATGCTAATTTTAGGTGACAACATAAATTGTAGTTGCTTCAGAGCAATGAACAGTACAGGGGTCTAGGCATAACTTACAGTGCTGAACAAAAACAAATCCACAGTGCGTCATTGTATCTCTTGTAACTTGCCTATTTTGCTTTCCATTGGATGTGTTTTGTGTGTACATTAGCTTGTTGAGTAGAGTGTATGACTTAAGCATTTTATGATGTTTTGTTAACTTTCTAGTGTAAGTTGTCTTTGATTGCTGCAGGCTAGGCTAGAGGAATGGCTTATTTGCATTGCTTATCTATTGAACTGTATGTGGCATCTTTAACACATACAGAAGGAAGAAAATAAAACAGGTATTGCCTTTTAGTTGTCAACTACCAGCTGCACTAAACTCCTTACTGCTGCTTCTTCCTGTAATTTTCTGTGTCATGGTGAATTATATTTTTTAGTTCAATCACATTTAAATTCCTTGGTAAAATAATTTGTTAGTGTGACTCTTTGGAAAGGTCAACAAAAAATATTTAGCCAGAAAGAAATCAATTGGCATGTGAAAAACTGAAGACAGCATTAAGTGCCTCATTCACCAGCAAAGCTGGGTATGCAGTTAGATCTGGAGCTCCAGCTGCAGGAGTCTCCATCTACAGTGAACTCGTGTGGGAAACCACGCTCTTCTGTTGCATGGGTCGAAGTGCTGTGAAAGGCACCGTGAGTTAAGGGTTTCATGTCTGGATTTTTCTTCTTGTGTCATTTCACATCAGATCCGTACATTTTTTTTTTTTGGTTGTAAAACAACAAAAAAAAATTTGGAAAGATAAGCTGATATGGTAGATCTTTGATACATAGTGGTAGTCTGTTGCTCTAAATAGACTTTTAAACCGATTAGGTATCAATAGCTTCTTTATGTTTTTTCTTTATAGCTAAAATAGCAGAGCTGGGCACAGCTAAAATTAATTTTAAAAGTACACTTTACAATATACACACGTCTTTTTCACCTCTTTTAACCTTTGTTAATGGTGAAAAGCAGTAAATTGACTTGAAACTGGGCCAAACTACTGACACTTACAATCCTTACGCCATGCTTATTTTGTGAGAAACTAACTAGCATAATTAATCAAGTTGTCAGGTACAATGTGAAAGTCCCATATTTATTACATAAAGAGAAGCTCTATAAAGAAATGGAACCCCTATGATGAATAGACACTGGACACCAATTATTGTGGTGCTATTAATCATTATAACCATAGTTAACATAGACTAAGGACTGTGAACTTAAATTTCTGTGGGGAAGAAATGCGCATAATATTCACATTCATATATATCATTGTGTGAGCTTTATGATCTTAAACATTCATTTGATATGATGACAACTAGAAGCAAGTGTTGCCAAGTTAACTTGGAAACACTTACAGTGGAAAGTGTGATGGATGAGAAGTTCTCTTGCCGTGCATGCTCTAGGAACACATGCATCACACTGGTGTTCGCTGTCTTTCTTCTGAGTTCTAATGTTATATTTTTCAGAGAGATTTCCCATATTTGTCTTAAGATAATTCTCTTATTTATGGAAAATTCCTCATTGTGTGAGAATCTGAAAAGTATATATGCGCAAATGACAAGAATAGTGTGTAATATTTGAAGAATATATGTCCCAACTAATAAGGAGGAGAAGTCTTTGCACATCAATTTGATGAATCTCTATAATTTAAATGTCTAACAAATTGTTTTCCTCATCATCATGGCTTACAGGGTTTTTTTGCATAAGTTTGCTGAAATTTTCTGTAAATAGTTCTGTGGCAGATAAAATTTTTTGGGTCTTATTCATGCTTCCTGTAGCTTCTGGAGCTTTCTGTATGAAGTGGCTTAATGGATTTCATACAAATTTAAAAAACAAACAAAAAACCCAAAACAATAATAACCCCAACTGTAGAGGCAGTTAATCTTGGAATACTTTACTGCATAGCACCACTGCAAGGCAGCCTCTGTTGTTGAAATGACATGTAACAGAAAAAGTGTACGTTCCAATTGAGATTGCAACAAATAATTCACATCAAATTACAGATTTCTCAGAAAATGCTGTGAAATCATTAATGTTTGTGGAAAAGAGGCTTTCTTTTTGTGTAGGAACTGTATAAAATGGTTTAGATCTTATACGTATCTGAAAGACCTACAGACCTACATGAAATTAATCTCCAGTACAGTATGTATTTTAGCCTGAGGTCTTTTGCTCCAACATTAACTTTTGAAAGCCACTCCCTTGTGTTAATTCCTCTCTCTGAATTAATTCTCATGCATTTCGGTTATTTTGAATATTAGACAAATATAGTTATTTGGATGACTAGTTCCACAAACCAAATAGTGAAATTTAAACTCTCTTCAGTTAATCTGCCTCATCTTTCTCTAGCACGTTCGTAGATAACTCAGCTGTGGCAGAAATCTAAACTTCAATTTTACTGTGATATTCAGAACCATACTCTAACAGCCTCTTTTTAACAAGATTTGAGTGGAAACCCTGTCTGCTGCTTTGCTTGTGTTTTTCAAATTATTACTTGAATCCTAAAGAGTTTTCAGGATTTCTTGTCCTTTTTTCAGGCTGCTGAAAGCAAATGTTGCCATCTGAATGTTTCAATGCAGAGAGGAAATGAATCGCGTGAGGCCATTTTCTGAACAATCAACCATGGAACATTCAGCCAGAGCTGAGCAAAGCCCCAGTCAGAATTAATTGCTAAAATTATATAATTACAGCTGCACTGAATGAGACTAGACCACAGCATCTGTTCCAGCCTCAACTGCATTTATTCTTGCTTTTGGGGGAAAAGTGCAAACTAGAATATACTCTTTTCTGTGCAATTTTATGAATGGCTAAATAAAATTGTGATTTATTTAACAGGATATTCTCAAGTGAAATAGATATTTTTAAAACACCGTATGGTGATAATGGTACCAAAGGAAGAGAAAAATTATCACTGACATCCTGAAGGGTATTTACGTTTGGTTTTCTGTTCTTGTGTTACAGTAAGCTACCTGAAGATTGAGATTACTTTAATGTAATAATCATAAAAGAAAGCAGTAACTAAAAATGAAAGTTCCCTGCATTCTGAGTCCAAACAAATTAAAACTGGCTTTATGCATGCATGAGAAAACTGTTTACCTGTAAGCAGTAAGTGAAAGTGCAGGGTTAGAATGCTTTGGAATCTACAAAGAGACCATGAAGAAAGAACTAATGCTACCAATAACAGAGCTCCGATTTTCTCAGTTGCTGCATTTTCATAATCTAAAATTAGATTAGTTTTATGTGATTAAAGTGTGTGGAAGGCAATTTATAGTTATAACATAAACATTGGTACGTAAGTAGGCTGAGCCCTCTCTTCTGGGATGTAAATGCCAAACTAAAGATACGGATGTGCTCTGTTCATCAGTTATCTAACGGCTTTGCTTGTCTGGAACCAAGTCGTGGCAGAATTGGCACTCTCTGAGAACTGCCATTGGGAGGGAAAGATTTACTGTTTCTGCAAAAAGCAGCAAGAGGAATTGAAGCTTCAATTCAAGCAAGAGGAATTGAAGCTTCAATTCAAGCAAGAGGAATTGAAGCTTCAATTCAAGCAAGAGGAATTGAAGCTTCAATTCAAGCAAGAGGAATTGAAGCTTCAATTCAAGCAAGAGGAATTGAAGCTTCAAGCATTGGAATAGTCTGCCCAGGGAGGTGGTGGAACCTCTGTCCCTGGGGGTATTTAAAAAAAAAAAAAAGTGTAGATGTGGTGTTTAGGGACATAGTTTAGTGATGGACTTGGCAGTCCTGGGTTGATGGTTGGACTTGATGATCTCAAAGGTCTTTTCCAACCTAAATGATTCTGTGATTCAAAATATACAGTGAGAAAGGCAAAAGCTGCATTTGAGTTCCTTGCTGGTGTGACCAGTCTTGCTGTCCTGCCCATTGGATCTATTTCTAGACTATCAAACAAGCATTACGCAAATACATTATTCTTGTCTACTAGTGCCAGTCCTAAGCAATCAAAAATTGTGAGACAGTCCCCTTACAACAAGACATGGGCTTGAGTACTAGAGATAGACCAGTACCTTGCACGTACATAGTTCAGTAGTTTTTAATCTTGAGGTTCACTACTTTTAGGATTTACTCTAATGAAATTGGTATGTATAGTTTTCAATTAGAACTCAATTTATATGTAGTAACTTTTTCCCTGGAAAATGAACCTTTAAAAAGGTATCAAACAGCTTGAGTTTTGCAATGATGAATAAGAAAATTTGGCAGAGACTGTTCTGCTATGGAAGCTCTAGGAGCTCAGTGTTATAACGTAGCATTTAGTAAAGCTAATTTACTGACAAACATTTTGTAAAACTTAGCTATATCAAATTTATAATGAATAGAAGTGTTATGTTCCAAACTATAAAGTATTTGTCTGTATATTTTGCAAACATTTAATTCACAGGTTGCGTTCCTTGAAATCTCGTCCTTTTTAAGATGTCTAGTAGCACATCGCTACTCAATCCCTGTCACTCCCCTTGTTATGTTAACATCACTAGTTTTGAGTGTGGGTTTTTCTTGCCTATTAGCTTTGTTAATACAGTTTGGCTGAAATGTCTTTCCTACAACAACCAGTTAGAATGGGTGAGGCTCTCACTTAATGCAAAATATCAACTAAGAGCTTCAGCATCAGTTCTGTAATTTCATTTACTGCTCTGTCTTGCTAAGAAGGCAGTTTGTTTCATGGATACAATAAATGTTGGCAATATTTGTCAATAACTTGTTATTAAATGGGACAAAGAGATAGAATTGGATTTCATAGTAAAAAGAGCACTCAATCTCATTTAGAAAGTGTAGTCTCTTTTGCAGTGCCAGTCTGCATAGCTGTTTGAATGGCGACTAGTTCTGGTTATATGAACAGGTATTTTACTAATTGAATTGTTAATGTACTTAATTTTCAGAAGCCTTTGCAGTTGCTGGGAGGCATATTGAGGGTTATAGCTGTGATCTTATGTGTTTGTGATAGTTGCTAAAATTACATTCCAGCAGACTTTCTTATTCCAAATCTCATTTAATATTCAAGTGTTAACTTCTCTCTCTACCCTGTGTAAGACTACATTTATGATCTGCCATTGTTGTATAATAGTTAACACAAATATAAGTCAGAAAACATTATTTAAGATTATGAATGAATAATAGGTTTAATAGTGTAAAAATATTTCTACAATTTTCTCTCACCTTATGTCCTAACAAGTATAACCTGAACATGCACATGGCTTCCATGTGAGAGGTAAAATGAGAGGTTATCAGTCAGTTACAAATATTTTACCTACTTACTATAGTTAAAGTTTTAGAAACTCAGCATATTCATTGTGGGGCAAAAGACCACATGGTCTCACTATTTTCTTTCTACTCCTATCTGCCTCTTACTCCTTTTATTATTGCAAGATCATAATCTAAGACAGAACTGAGCAGGTAGCTCACAAAGAACTGATAAAAGCTGAAGGCAAGGATGTGATAGTCTTGAGGTTAAACCTTTAGGGCATTTCTATTTTCTTCAAAGTGTTTTATGTGTCTGTGTGCGTAACTTGTCACATACATGTTCCATGAAAGAGATCATCAACTCATGCTTCAATCCAGTTGTACAACACTTTGCAATTCTGGATTAATAAAATATATGCTCGCTGCTTTCAAGCTGTAATTATTTACAGTGGAGTACTTGAGTAACTCATATTTTGGCAAATAGAGAACACTTTTTTTTTTTTTTAAACTGTTCTCAGTTCTAGTTCTGATACCAATATTTGTTTTAAGGTGGCTGAAGACAGATTGGCAAATGTGACTGCTGCCCAGGATGTATAGGGGACAATAAAGGAGTTTGTTATGGTGCTGCAAGAGACAGTTTAGAAAAAGAAAATACAGGGATGTTATAAATATTGTGTGACCTTTGAATGTCACTTTAGTTCTCAAGATGCATGCTTCCTGCTGAAGGAGGTTAAACAGCTGTGAACTACATTTTGGCAACGTGTGGCGCGTGTGTGCCGCTGAAAAGCAGCAGTGCAATCAGTGTCTTGGAGAGTTATGAGGATTAAACAAAAGGTGAGTTTTTTTCAGCATTCAGGACATACATAGTCTTACAACTCAGATTTTTAGAATGCTATTTTTTTAATTATTTTTTTTTTATTGCCGTTGCCTTATATCTGTAAATGTGTTCTTGGCTTTTGATTTAGTGACTTCATATCTCTTTAATGGAGTTTACATAAATGAATATTGTTAGTTTTTAGTATTTTGAATCTATTGTTTTACTTGCACTGCACTTTTCATTATGAATTGACGTTTAAATGGAAAATAAACAGAATTTTTTTCACATTGGTAAAATAATTATATTTTTAAAAAATTATGTACTATGTGAGTTCAGTCAAAAGTCTGCATTAGGTTTGCAATTATTTTCAAAACAAAACTTTTTCTGGAAAAATTAAATTTGGAGAAGCCAGTGTTTTCCCTAAAAAGGGGGGAAAAAAAAAAAGTCTTGGAAATATGATGAGGAATTTTGGGTTTGAATATAATCTTATATGGTTTTGGTATACTTGTAATTTATAATAGCTGTATGGTTTAATCCTGATATGGACCATATTATCACAAGTGAACTGGCGGGAGGCATTCCTGCTTTTCTTTGTTTTAGATTGTCTTTAAACTTCCACTGTACAGTAACTTTCATGTAAGTACTTGTGACCACCCTGGAAAGACAATTTCAGGATCATGTTCCTATCTAAAAGAAAATGCAAATAAATTTGACAAATAGGTAACAAGTGTCTGGAATTTGGAGGAAGCAGCTGCTGTGTGTGAATTAGCTGTTCAGTAATTTGATGGTTTATATAATGTGGAGGGAAAAAAATCCCAAACTCTTTGAAGACTCCAGTTTTAAATCTTCTACTGATCTGCCTGACCTCATAAGGATTTGAAGGAGGATCAGAGCTACTTCAAGCTTTTATGCCTTTGTGCAGGCACATAGAGGATTGTCTTAGATTTTCTTTGTTTCTGTGAGTGTGAGGGTGCAAAGGATATTTTAGAGGCATCTTAGAGCGTTGCTTGATTAGGTATGCTCTTTGTGTGATAAGGAATCCAGGTTGGTTGTAACAGAATGATAACAATCTAAAAATAATCTGTAATTATAAAACTATACAATGAGCTGTCTGCCATGCATCTGTTGTCTAAAATCAAAGTATTTAAAGACAACAGTAAGAATGACAGCTGGCTATTCAAGTGGATTTCTCACCTGACTTATTTTACCTTTTTGCCCACCAAAATGGTGCTATTGACCATCAATCCCATATCCTACTGTTTCAGGCTTTCGGAGATTTCAGCACCCATTTATTTACTAGCTCAGTCTTACTTGCTAGAATGCTGTGGTGGTGGAAAGTCTATTAGTAAAAGGACCCTCTAATCACTAATTCCTTTATGGTCTGTTAAGACCTCAGAATAGTTGGCCTTTGTCATTCAGTGTGAGAATATGGCAATGGGCATCTACAGCATGAAGTTTTCATGGACTTAGTACCTGACATATCTGGTGATGGTAGGATTTTCTATTTTTAGGTTCCTGCTATGGGTTTACTTTTCTTCATGCGTTATGAAGTTAGGCTTTATCCGGACTTGACAAATTAGCAGTAGACATTTTCACTGTGAAAGTGATTCCTTTTTCGATCAGGAGGCTGAAGCTAGAGGTAGCTCTTAGACTTTGTAAAATGCCATGATGAACAAATGTAATTTGCATTCTATTTACATGTAGTAACTTCAGTGTTTGCAGTTTTGTGTGGTGGTGGTGGTGTTGTTCATACAATAGTAGCTTCAGATTAAATGTATATATATATATATTACAGGAAGTATTTTCTGCACTATTAATATTTAGTAGTTGAGCTCCACATGAGGCTTCTCAATCTGCATTAAAAATTAAAGGGAAATTAAACAAGTACGGGTTAAGAAACTGCTTGTAACTAACTGGGGGGTTTGTGCTGCTGAAGGTTCATGACTTAAAAGAGATTTTGATGGAAGCCTTGTTATGGCATTATGTATGACTAAATTATATAGTATCATCCAATCTGCATTATCTTTGACAATATTTCTGTAAATACCTTCATGCTTCTTGCTTTTTGACTGAGTCTTTGGAGCATGTGTATTTATATGTGTCTGTCTGTTCTCAAGGGCCCCTCTTTCATAATGAGGATGCATCTCTCCCACATGTTATTTAATGCAGGTGTGATTCCAGACAAGAAGCAGAACGTTCATCTAACTTATTCTATTTATTCTGCTGCTGAAGATACTTTTAAAATATCCTTCCGTCATTTCTTTATGGAGACCTTAAGACTTCACTAAGCAAGTGTAATTATAATTAATTTCTGATTGAAACAGTGATTTTTCTGATGGTAGGCGGCCTCGTTCAACATGTGTGTGTCTGGTGGTTATTACACGCCAACATTCTGATGTTTTTGTTTAATCTAGGTTGAATTCAGTTCCCATTGATCAGTTGTGTTGGCCCACTGGAGACATTAGTTTTGGTCCTACAAAATTTTAGTCTCTTGATGTTAAAAAGACAATTTTTTTTCTGCTGCTTAACATTAATATCATAATAGTTAGGGATTGTAAGGATAACTAGCAGGCCATCTTCTTTCATGCGTCCTTCTTGTCATTCAAATAGGCTGCTAATGAAAGTGTCTCCATCCTGCTGAGCTGTCGTTGAGGCTTTGCCTTCTATTGAGTTGCTGGTATCTTTCATTAGGTGGTGAGCTGAGCAATGCTCTGGTGCTCTATTCTTTCCAGCCTGAGTCATATTAACATGACTTGTTTCCACCTAAGCTTTGAAGAAACTGAGAGCTGGAAACCACAGGTGTTTCACTTTTTCCTGGTCTCTCAATATACGTATACATATAAAAGAAAAAGTTATTCTGCCAACTCTTACTGGCTTTTTAAACTAATTTCAGTGGTCTAGCAATGTAAAATTATGTGAAAGAAACAACAGTTCTTGAAATGTCTCTACATTTGCTATCTTCTGGGATGCCTTTGATGTAACTCATGATCATAGGCTGATTCATTAGAGATTTATAAAGTACTACTATTCAGAAAATGAGTCTCAACAAAGGGATCATGCAAGAATATATGCTGTAATTATAGTGAAACATTCTAACTACTTACAACTAAAACCTTTCTTTATATGATGAAATAAGCCTAGGAGATGAGTGGACAAATATGTGGTTGTGGTGTGTATTGATGTGCATTATACATGCATAAAGAATAAAGATAATCTAAAAAGATTAACATAAATGTGCTTGAAAATTACAGAAAACCTGCTGAGTGTACTGCGTGGCATGCTTAATGTAGGCTCCTTGGAGATCTCCAGGATAGCACTTGTTAAGGTGTGTGAAATTTCATTAGATCACTTAATTTAGCTGCCTAGTGTCCTTGATTTATGTGAGAAAGTCTGCTCTTGATTTCACTTGAGTCATTAATATAAAACTTGAGTACATATTTTCCAGAATGCAAGAATTGTGTTACAAAGTCCTGGGCATGTGCAATGCTAAAAATCAAATGAAGAGGTAAAGTGCATTGAGTTTTGGAAGGTTATGCTTATATTTTAAATATCTGTTAAACACATCACAAAAAGTTGAAAAAATTAATGAAACAGGGAAATGAGTCTTTAACAGAATAGTAACCTTGTTTTGTGGACGGACTGTACATTTATTATCAGCATTCTTACTGATAGGAAAGGCAGAAACAACAGATGTGGCTAATCGATTTGAGTGTAGCTGCATTAGAGTATTCCTTAATTCCGGGGAGATTTTTTTTTTTTTTTGATAAATTTAAATTCTCTGTTATTTGAAGGTGTGTAAGTTCCAGAGTAGGTTAAGTAAATCTCAGACTTAACAGGCAAAAATAGGAAGGAATTGAAAAGTAAGAGGAAAATCTTAAAACCTGGGTTTGTTTGTGTGTATATTACCATTTATTAGGAATTAGGAACTGCTGGTGGCGAGGGAAGGGAGCTGGGACAGTGGTGCTTTAAGCAAACAAAGGAACAAAACACCCTGAGTCTGGACCACACCAGTACTCACGTTTCTGCTGTGCCAAGGTAGCTGCAGTGGTTTGAGTGTAATGGTGGGCGATTTCTTGAAAATGTTAGCAAAGACAAGGCTTTTGAGATGTTAATTTGCTCGTATGCAAATTAACCTGTCAGTAGCACAGTGAATGTGGAAGACCCAACTCTTTATCCTAGAGTGGTTCCTATGGTTTCTGAGGTATGCTTTGTCAATTTGGGAGCTATGAATATTTATGGTATACAAAAAACCTCATCTGTGTTGCAGTTTCTATAATTTTTATTTAATTTTACATTAAAAGATGTCATTTCTATCCATTGCATAGGTAAATGGCTTCATCAGCAATCATTTTATGCATGCAAGAGCTGGCCTGATTTACAGAATGCTAAACACAGATGGGTTTGTTCCTAATGCTCTCTAGTAGTTACTGTAGGAAATAGTGCACAGTATATGCCTAATACATTATTTACTGAAGATAAATGCCAGACATGATTATGGTAAATTAGACCTTTTGAATTATTTATGAGAGTCAGTACTAAATGTTTTTCTCCTCCTTGTGTTACTATAAAAGCTGTTATATAATTGTTGGTAAACACTTTTTTGTTAATTATTCAAGATACAGGAAATAAAATGTTTGGTTAAGTGAATCTGTTATTCGCTTAGAGCCATCTGGGGTTTTTTTAAATGTATTTTAACGTTTATCTCTGCTTTCTGAGGTAAAAAAAATTAGTGTGCTATTTGATAACATTCCTTGTAGTCCTGTCACCTACATGGAGAAACTGAAAAGTAGAATGCTGTACGGACACCTGACCCACCCCTCCTGAGGGTGGTTTTTTTGTGGCTTTGTTTCTTTTTGTTGGGTTTTTTAACCATCACACTTCACTTTCTAATATTTCCATAATACATGAGTGGAAATATTTTCCATGTGTGTGGTTATTCCTCATTGAGTGGGTTTGTGGCTGAAGTTTGGTACTTTAGCCTGTGCTCCGACTTGCACGATGATTGCCCTCGTTTGCGCTGGGATACTTAAGGTTTTGAAGAAAACAGCTCTGTGAAGTACTAGCATAATATTTTGTATCTTTCAGTGTCTGGCTGCTTCACTAGTTTCCAGTAAAATACCACATAAAAATTCTGATCCTGAATTAAGTATGCTATACGAAGTATCCCTCCTCCAGCCATTTTAATATTGGTGGTTTGTTGTGGATTTTTTTTCTAATTATATTTTGAAATTGAAATTCTAAGATGCCACCATTCCCAAAGGCCAAATGAACATAATCTATTTGATGGCAGACTGGCTTTTGGCAGCAAGGAACACACTGACAATGTGGGCGTATACATCTTTTGTCAGTTTTTATTTAGCATGCAAAATATATTTCCCATGCTGTGATAGTACTTCTGGACCAGTTTTAAAGCTATGCTCGCAATTATGTGTTAAAGTCTCATTCTGCATTTTTCACAGACATAATGCCCACTTTTTTTTATTCAAACTGAAGCGTCTTTAAAGCTCTACGTAGCCATTCATATTTGTTTTGATACTCTTTCCGTATTGCTTTCTTGACTCAGCTGGGATGGCAAAGTTCAGTTGTTTGTAGTTGTTTGGGCTTCCCATTTGCATCTGCTGTAAAGCACAGCAGTGCTGAGATGCAGAAAGGGCAGGTAGCTTTGGCAGAATTAATTCCAGGAATATTCTCTCCGTACTTAGTTGACCCAAGTATTTGGTAAAGCACACAAAAAGAGGTATGAATGGAGAAATGCTGTAAGCATGTTTAAGACTGTTGTGTAATAGTTGCCCAGTTGACATTCACCATGTTTGAGTGATGCCTGGAAATAAAAAAAAAAAAATAAAAAAAATTGGTGGAAAGTGGAGAAAGTTTGGTTAGGAAATCAGATATTTGTAATCTGTCATTCTTATGGAATTAATAATGAGATCACTTTCTTATCAGCTAGGCTATTTTGGAAAGCTGTTACTGTTTCTTCTTTCAGCTGATTAACTTTCCCTTCCCAGCCCACCCCCCTTCTTTTCCTTGGATTCAGCCAGAATAAGCAAATGCTTGAAAACACTTTCGTGAATCTTTTCTTCTGACAAGTGTTTTTGGAAGTGTTTCATTTTTCTCTATTTATAAAGCATTATGAGAACTGGTGGTTTTTTTCTGTCAAGTTTTTCTCTTGTTTTGTAAAAGAATATACAATTCAGGTCCAGATCTGAGCTATATATTTATTTTGGAACAGCTTTTGTAAGTAATGTTAACATATGCATTTTCTTGAACTAAAAGGGTAGAGGGCTAAATGCTTAAATCTGTGAGGAAAAATGGAAAAGAACAGCTTTAAATTCATTCAGTTTTAAGATAAATTCCTACATAGGTTCAAAGTCTGGATTTTCTTCACCCTTTAAACTGACAAGTGAAATGAAGCAGCCATAGTATGGTTTGGTGTGTAATAATCTAATTCCTTTATGCACGCTTGTTCAAACAGTGGTGTTCTCTGAGTCAAGAGGAGCTAGTTGAATACATGCTGAGCAATGATTTATGTTTCTTCTCTACCCATTTACCAAAAGAATAAGGGAAGAAGAGATAATGACTTTGTCCATGCGTATTCACATCACTTGACCTATTCAAATTTTTTCATTCCCTGTGATCTTTTCAGAAATGCAGGATCTTGGCTGGCTTGAATTTCAGATGTGATTAAAAAGAATAGTTATGAAACCTGAACTAATACACAATAGAGAACAAGATGCCTGCTAGACTATAGAAAGCATTTGTATCAATCCTGAAAAGCAAATTCACCCAGCCAGGGTTAAAAGTTGGTGCTAGTGAGGTGGTAATTAGTGTTAGTATAAAAATGAATGCACTGTAATGGTTAATACACTGGATTGCAGTTTCAAATCGTGCGATTGCCCTATTTATCATCGCTTATGCTACTTGTTATAGATATCAAAATATAAAGATTTTGTGCCAGTCGTTATTTTTTACAGCACTGTATTTAAGCCCATTTTTGGAGCCTGATTACAGAGGAAAGAAATGGAGCATTGCTTTAGAGGACACTAGTTATCTTTTTCCTAACTAGTTAGTCATTCTATTCATGCAATTTAAGTTTTGTGGGGTTTTTTTGTTGTTTTTTTTTGTTTTTTTTTTTTTTTCCTCAAAGTAAGTGTAACTTGGGGATGAAAGGTGGGGGAGTGTGGTGTGGTGAGTGGTAAAGTAGGTGTTAGCTTTATAAATTTTCAGAGATGACCTCTGAAGTAGCTGTATTAAAGTGTTGCTATAGTGTAAAAAACTGCTGTAGAATACTATTACCCCATGTTTCTCTGAATTTTGTGGCAGATGTGCTTAATTAACTTGGAAAAAAAAAATCAAAAAAGGGGGTGTGGGTGTTTACTTTTCTCAGATTTTGGCCTGACTTTCTCCTTTGCAAATCATAACAATCAAGACAGTTTTGTGCATCCTGATCAGTAAAAGTCTGTATGGTTATTTCATTAATAGTTTCATAAAAGCTATGTATTCAAATGATTTCTAGATCTTCACTCTGCAGTTAGCTGCAGGAAAAAGCAAAAAACCCGAATTCATTCTATTGTAAATCAAATAGTTTGAGCATAAATATCTGTACTGTATTTTAAAGGAGTTGGTCACATTTCACCATTTGCTTTATTACAATTTGTATTTTGTCAAGATAATTATTTTAGAAAGTGTGCCTATTTATTCTGTTTAAGTTTTGATCCTTTGACAAAAAAGTATATGTAACTTCTTGTCTTGAATTTGTAAATTTGTTCCCCCTCAGAGTTCTATCAAACAGAATTAAATATGGCCCCTCTGTTTTCTCCTAATCCAGTGGCAGCCTGCAGTTTTCTGATAAACAGTTAGTGTAATGATTTATCTAGAGGGAAAACTAAAATGTTTAGAAGGTACCTTATCTGGAAAATTATTCTAAAACTAAACGGTGTAGTAATGGACCCAGGGGGCATGGTGATTCAAAACAGCACCAAGTAATAATTACAGTAAGGTTTGTAAACTAAACAGCCATCAATATTTACAGGTTCAGACAAATGGTGATTTATTGTGCATGGTTAATTTGTGCTTTAACGGAAGCACAGTTGCAAAGACAAAAAGTAACTGCATGTGCTGTTTTTGAAGTAAGGCAAATGAGATTTTTGTGGTTGAAAATAACAGAAATGTCTGCAAGAGGTATGAGACGTTCAGTCCCTTGCTTTTCTGTTTAAAAAACACACTCGACACCACCCACCCCCCCAAACCACCACACATTAGAAAACAAAAACAAAAAAAGATACCCCCCCAGCCTATCGACCAAGAAAACAACAAGCCCCAAACACTGAAACCCAGGAATTGCATGTCGTGAGATGCTGAGGATCCCTTATGAGATGCTGATCGCTCTCAACTTTCATTTACTTAAAAAGATGTTGTAGGTACCCAGCATGGTGTGTGTTTCCAAAACATGCATACTAATGACTAGCAATGAAAACAGAAGTATTTTAAATGGAAAAAAAAAAAAAATAATCATCACAGCTTAGTGGTATACTATTCACTCGGTATTAACACATACTTACCACAAAGGGTTAACTTCTCTCTATCCCCCAAGTGTACATCAATAATGCATTTAACATTTCTTACTGGTAATTTTATCATTGGTAGCAGTTTACTGTGCTTTAATGGAAGTGTTGATAAGAGTCTGCCTGGAGACGATAACAGCTTTTTTCCTTTTCTGTTCCCCTGGCCATAATCACAGATGTGTTTGTTTACTCGCATTGCTTAAGGAATCTGAGCTGAATTAAGGAGATGGCGGTGACATGCTCCTGCAGCCAAGGAGCGGGTCTCACCTGCATCCCGAATAGAGCCCAAATATAACCAGCTCCCATGTTCCCTATGTTTTGGTGGTTGCAGGAAAATAAGACTTGGTTCTCAGTGTTCCCCAAATCACAGGGGAAAAAATGGCTTCAGTAGTGTCCTGTTGTAACAGTGTTAGAGCAGAAATTATTATTAGAAGAATGGGGCTGGGCATTTAACTTTAAAAAAAAAAACTTCCCAAGTTTTTCCAATGCAGCACGAGGCTAGTATGATGAAAGAAGCTACGTTATTTTGCTACTTATTTGATTTCTTCCTAACATTGTGTTTTCCACCTTTGGTAGGAGTCTGGCTCAAGCAGCTATCCCCCAGTGTTGCCGATATGCCAAATACCTTTCTGCTGTCTCCAGGTGTGGGGTGCCACTGGCCATGTGGAGGGGAATGGCGGGGCTGCTGGAAGCAGGGGCAGCAGTGGCTTTTTGTTTCCCTGGGACTCCATTCGTCCTTTCCAAAGAAAGGAACGAACTTCCTATTTCACTTGAAGTTCATGCATTAAACCCTTTCTTTGCAGGGTGGGATCCTTCCTTGGGAAACGAATGGCCGGCTTCTGGCTTCACTATATTTAGTAGAAAAGGTATTTGAGCAGGAGATGAGTTACACACTGTGTTCTGCTTCTGAACACTGGCTGGACACTCACTGCAGGAAAAAAATTCTTCTAAATATTTTGTTTGTTACTTTGAGTCCTAGTGCTACTGGTTAGCTGACACTGTTTGTTTAACTCTGACGAGTACTGAATTTTCCAGATCTATTTGATATCAGTGTAGGATCATTCAAGCAAAAGTTTGTAATTAGTATCGAGCAGCATAATCTCACTCCTCCTGTGAAAGGCACCTTCCCAGTGTTTTATGCAGTGACCAAAGCTGAGATATTGAGCAGGTTTATAAAGGCAAGTGTCTGTTCCCCACGGCATTCAGATGCTGATATTGCACATAAAGTTGCTCCTACCACATCCAGTAACAAACTTCTTTGATTCCGGTAAGTAGTTTCCTTATAGAGAGAAACACATATCCCTTCTTCTGCATATTATAGAGAGTGAGGAAACTTCAGCAGCAATTCCAGCACTGTTCAAAAAACAGGAAATTTAAAATCTTTACTTAATTTTCAAACCTCTTCTAACTTGCCACTGTCCAATTAGTTGGTGGATTTTAATTTGAAATATTATAGAGGAGAATGACCAACAATATTTTGCCATGGCTTTTGGCGTTTCTGTATGAGAATAATTCCAGTATTTTACATTTTTTTAAATCCAGATTTTTAAGGTTTGGGGCTATTCCTGTCACATGCTGTTCTGATTGTAGTGTAGTATTTGAAGGAATATGAACAAATAACCCTTTCTGATGAGCAAGTTGAAAACATGAGACTTCTGCTTTCTTCCACACAATGTAGACTGTAATCTGTTTTGGTTTGGGTATTTTTGGTTTTGTTTTTTTTCAAAATTACTTTTAAACCTTCATCAGGGTAGATGGGTAGATAATAGAGAAATTCTAAAGGAGATAAATAATTGCAGTTATAGGCACTGGAATATTGTCGTTATATTGACGGGTAAAAGACTGTTCTTAAAGCCTATGAGAATTGCTTGCCCGCAGTACTAGATTAATCTGAGGTCGTTAATGTTTATTGCCCCACTGCCCTTTGCTTTCCTTAGAAACTGCGTTTCCTGCAAGATGGCAGAGGCAGTAGAGTAACACCTAATATCCTCTGTGCAACTTGATGCTTTACAGCCTGTATTAAATACACTTCAACGCCACAGTTTAAAGCTCAAGATTTTAAATGTCTCGTCTAGCATCCCTGCGGTGGAGCTGTGCGGACAGCTGGAAGCAGGAATTACTTCAATCCTGTCTCTAAAGTTTTGTTTGCAGTGCCACTAGCTGCACGCTGTGTTTGGGTGGTAGTGTGGAGGCACCATCTGTTGAAGCTGTTCTCTTGCAGAAACCTGGGAACCCAGCAGAGCTGAGGGCAGCCTGGCTTTGACTGCATGAAGTCAGTGTTTCATGACTGCTGTCTTTTTAGCTGCTTTCAGTGTATTTTGTAGGGTGGCAAAGCTTGCCTTTGGCTGTTTTTAAGGGCTGAATTGGTTTTGGCTAGATCAGAATATAAAGTGTATGTCAATGAAATAATTGTGTATATGTTGATGAACTTACATTTAGTGTGTCTACAGTTCTAGAGTAAGCAAATCTTTAGACATATCCTGGATCATTCCTGCCTTAAATGAGACGAAAATCGGGACTGCTATGTTTTAAATTTTGTTCAATAAAGTGTCATGGAAACGTTCTGAATGCAAGCAGTCCCATTGGCCCTTGCAGAAATATTTAAAAGGTTAGTGGCTAAACTGATTAAAAACTGAGTGATGTAACTGCAAGGCTACAGTCGCCATAAAGCTCTTTGGTCCCAGAAAGCCTGGTGGCAAGCGTTTCCCGCTCTTATATAAGCATCTGTATTCTGTGAATCCTAACCAATTATAATATAAAAGTCCTGAGATAACCTAAACCCCCAAATCTGAGATCTCTGAAAAAATATTCGTACTATAGACATGGGGCTCGTTCCGAAAAGACACATCAAATATTCTGTAGCTTGATATAGATGAGAATATATGTGGAAAACATGACAAGATCTTTCCCACCACGAATTGATTTCAACAAAACAAACCTAATACGTAATTATTTTCAGTCTCTGTGTGTTGTATTGCCTATGTAAATCTGGAAATGCAAAAAGCAGACAAAGAAAAACCAGTATATAAACTAGATCTTGGTAGAAAGATCCATCTCTGACTTCCCAGCTTTCCCCAGGGCGCTCAGCTTTTAGGAACCGACCAGTGGCCCCTGTGTGGAATCTGCTCTGCCTGAAGTTACAGTATGATGCCAGAAAGAGCCTGCCTGTGCCAGTAGGTAATCCCGTATCTGTAACATTCGATAACTCTTTGATGTGTGATTGTGGAACAGTTTGAAACCTGCAGAAAGAAGCTGCTGGTGATAAAACATTAACTGCATGGAGGCTTATAAGACAGTAGGATGGATGAGATACGCTATAAAGTCCATGTACAATGTATGTTCAAACTGAAATACAACTCTCTAATTTTTTTTTTAAATATATATTTTTTCTAAAATATTATCATTGTAGTGTAATGGTAACATTTGAAGAATTTTTAAATTTTGCTTGATATTTTTAGCTCTGTGCAATGTTTCCCTTAATCCACTTCAATAGTATTTACAATCCTTTTTTTGATCAGAAGCTTCAAGCCTTTCTGAATCTTTGCTAAAGCTACAGCTATAAAGCCAAACAGAGTTGTATGATTTTGGCTCATGATCTCTTGATGCAATTTACGTACATTCCTACCGAGGGAAATATCTCAGCACAATATTGTGAGTATGAAGCACACTTTTTTTAAAAAAAGTGTTCTTTTGTAATGTTTTATAGTTAACCAATTTTTTATATATTTATGCCTTAATTCATTAGGGATTTTTTTTTGTTTAAGATAACATTTTTTGGATTCATCAGTATATTAAAATTCATTTCCAGGGCTAAAATGTCAAAAATGGATCCTGGTCAGAGTAAGCGAGTCTCACACATCATGAAGTGATATCTCACAATAGGGTATGCTGCTTTTGCCAAGTATTTTCTTTAACAATTAGTTTGATTTTAATCTTCATAATCAAGTGTGTGCATACAAGTCCCCTTACCATCAGGCTGACTGGAGTGTATCTAGGCTCCCTCCCATAATGACATTGGGTGCAACTGGAGCAGTTCAGAAATTAGGCATAGATGCGTCTGTCCTGATGATCAGGTTTGATCATAGTACATAAACTTCCAATGGAGATACAGAGTATTAGTAAAAATGTGCTCTCAATATGATGCAAAAGTACCCTAACTACCCACTTGCATAACTTGTCCTCAATGTGTTCCTTTTTACAAAATTTACTTGGGGTAAAAAATACCTTTTAAAAAACTTCCTTAAAATGTATATTTGAAAAATTTGACCAGTGTCAGATGGAAAAGCTTCCTATTACAGTTATGAAGAGAAATCAGATAATTAATCTATGGGAACTCCAGAGGTCATAAAATTAGTATTGTGTGAAATGTCACACCTTTTGACGATATAAATTCTGCTTTTCCTTTTATTTCAGGCAAATTTGAAAAATTACTTTAAAACTCTAAAATAATTTCTAGTTTCTTTCCATATAATAACCCTGAATTATATAGATCCTGAGACAGCTTACAATGTAGGGAGGCAATGCCAGTGGATATAGAGTGCAATGGGCAGGAAAAAACCAGTCTATCAAATGTTCCACTTCTCTGAATAGGGAGCGGGGTGGGGGGGTGGGGAAGTCTTTCTGGAATCTTGGATCAGTTCTCTGCAGATATTTGGTGAGAAAATGAGCTTTGTATCCTTCTAAGGAACTTGCAGATCCCAGTTAACAATATGACTCGGGACTGGGGTGCTATGAATGCCCTGAAAATATCCAGTTTTCAAGTCTACATGTTGCTATCCTAGCAAATGGTGTTAGCAACACCTATTTCAAGTTGCTGCAGTTACACTGAGTATGGTTTAGTCGGTAAGCCTACCCATTGTGATAGGTGTCACTGAGATGATTTAGGCTGATAGTAAGGAGCAGGTGGAGGCTAGATGCTGAAGCACATGGTCCTTGGATTCCAGAGTCAAATTGTGGGTGGAGAGCTTCACTGGCTGGTGTTGGAGGAGAATGCTTGTGCCATTGGCATGTTAGAGGTGGAGGGGAGAGATGGCATGTTGGGAAAGAAAACTTAGGAGGTAGATTGTCTGGTGCTTGGAAGAAAGTATCAAGGACTGATCAGCAAAAAATAATGATTACTATTGGTTGACTCTGTGTTCGAAGAAATGATTTTGCACCTTCTTTGCTTATAAAGAGCATTATAACTAAGATACCTGACTTTGCCTATTTTTCCCACATGGGAAAATCCGGTTTTCTTTCCCTGAAATGTTGTGAGAGTGTCTTTGGCCCTTCATTCATATAGGACACTCTTGGGTTAAATGGTAAAAGCTGTAGAGCTTTGTGTGGGGATGCTGGAGTTAAATTTAGAATCTTGAATAATTTTGCCTTTGTATGCATATTTCACCTTATCCCCTTAAATATTTTTACCCTGGTCTATCTGAGATAAATACGAAGTGCATCACAACCAAGCTTTCATTATTAGCTGATAAAAATCTTAGGGTTTTTCTATGAAGTCTATCAAAGTTGCTCATTGCTGTTCTGAAGTTATCAAAAGCAGAGAATTTTATTATGACTATCTGCTTCCTCTGAAATGCCTTAGCTAGCAGAGACAGGCTTTGGAACAGCAGTAGTGCAAGGAAAGGATATGGTAATCACAGTGGTGGTGTGTGTGGTGTTTTTTTTTTTTTTTTTTTAATATATTCTGTTATTATTATCTGCATATCCTTGGGCCCAAAAAGCACTGAGATGAATGTCGTTAAAGACAGTGTATTCCCAGCTGTGCTAAGCACAATATTCTAGAAATTCTTCCTGCAAATTTGGAAAAGTGTTTCGACTGGTATCGGATCTATTTACAAAAAGGATGAACCAGAGGAGTGAGTGGGCAGGATACTTTGGGGGGGAAAAAAAAAAGCAAGCTCAGATGAATATATATTTTTCCAAGACTTCTGTAATAAATGCAAGGTCATTACAATAATTCAGATAAAAAAGGTTTTAGTGTCTAATCTGAAATAGGGCTCTACTCTGTCTCCCTCACCTTATTTATCACTTTTAGGGGAAAAGTTACTGGTTATTGCTGGGAGATGTTTCTTGAGATCTGAAATCTGCCAAGTGGATTATTACATTGCAGGTCACTGCAGTAACTTAGAAATTTGCTGTAGCCTCTGCCATATTCACTAATGAGCTCTTGTCACATGAACACTATGTACGCTAGGTATTTTCTTAGTTTAAGCTGTGCGTTCATGGTTGCTGGGGTTCTGGTACCAATGAATTTTATCGCATATTTAGATAATTTCAGTCACAGTATATTGTGAGGGTGCTTTAAAATACCCTCCTAACTGAATGTGGGAGAAATTGCAAATGCATGGCCTCATTAAGCACGTGTTAGTTGAGAAAAGCCTGTGTAAGAGGATAACCTGCCATCATATTGACTCAATAGAACTCAATAGGAAGGAGTTCTAGATTATCACTGTACTCAAATTTCTAGTTTTTACATTTATAATATTGTATAGCAATTACTTTTTAATGTGCAATTTATCCATGCTGTAGAATTCTATAATCAAATTATTTAATTTGCCATCCTCTTTAAAAATCATAAATTGAATAACTGTAGAATATAAACCAGTGTTGAATTGGATAAACTTGGTTTAAAAGGTCTATCTCTCTTTCATACTGCCCATGATTACTGAAAAGTGTTTAAGAACATGAAAAGGTAAGTGCTGAGAAATCCCAAATTCTGAAACAATAGAATTGCAGTCAGTGAACTGCCCATCCCCACCCCCATCCCAGAGCCAGAATAAACCTGCATAAATGGGATTGTGTGATTCCATTGGGAAGGCAATTAATCCCTTGAGAGAGAGAGCGCTATTAATATGCAAATAATGTTCATGACATGGTCAGCATATTTTAAAGGGTTTTGTGTCACCAGCAGACATTTCCATCGCAACAAAGCAATTTTCAAGAGTTTGCAGGCAAATAAATTTCGGAGAAAAGGAGCTTTATTGAGTAAAGATGATACTTTCAGAAGTGCCCATTTGCTGCTTGTTTCAGACTGTTTTAAAGCTGTCTGCCCTCCTGGTGCGGGTGCTGCCAGGCCGCTGCAACTTGCTTCCATGGACATTTTGACACCAAGGCACTGAATTTTAAACTTTTTCTCCGCTGCAGCGAAACACTGCTGGCTTGGTCCCACACAGCCGGAGAACGGTTAAGTAAAAGGCATGAACCGTGCCCTTTTTTGAAGGGCTAGTGTGTTTCTAGTTAGCTGGGGGAAGGAGGTGTGCGGGTGGATCTGGGTGGCGATGGTGAAGGTACGTGCAGCCCATGGGAGTGATAGCGCAGGTAGATGGGGCAGCAGCTGCAGAGGGGCTCGGCTGGCATTAGCACTACCTCATCCCTCTGATCTCTTCTGCCCTCTCTGTGCTTTCCTCCGCCCTGGGCTTCTCTGCTTCCTTCTCCTGGATGATTCCTGTCCCAGCCACCCGCTCTTTAGATGCCTTTGCTGCTCCGCTGCCAGTGGCTCCTTGGCAGAGTGCCCTTCCGCTGCATCACATGTCCTGCCCTTTGTTCTGATCCAGTGATCTGAGGTAAACACCCCTCCTCCCCAAACCGAGATGTGAGCCACAACAGGGCATCAGTTGCCTCTAAAGAACCTTTGACACCCCCTTCCAATAACACTGATGTTTCCTGGCCAGATTTGCTCTGAAATCACCAGGATGTTCTTAATACTTTTATCTAGATTGTTGTGATGGCATTCTGACATGTGTTCTGATGGCTTAATCTTCCCTCATATGAATTTCACTAAAGGATTTGTAAGCTGCAGTGTGGCCTCCTCACAGCAGTGTCTCTGGTTCAGCTTTACTGAGACCATCTCACACCTCCACTCAACCACTCGCCTACACCTTGAGCTGCTTATCCAACAGATCTCTTAAAAAGGAGCAATCTTCCTTCGCCTCCCTGGCGTCTCTTCCCGCTGTGGGCAAGTTACACCAGGTGCAGTTCTTGTTGTAAATGAACGTTGCACATAGCCTGCAAGCCAGTCTGCTCAAAGCAATGCTGCCTGTCACAGCAGTAATCACTGGTCCTTGACAAGGAAACAATGCTGATGGGCATCGCTGGGTGGAGGGCATTGCTTGGAGAGGCTGGGATTTAGAGGCAAATGCAGTGCGCAAGAGGAGTGCTGAACTGCAAATCTCTTGCCATCTGCAAACTCTTTGAGGAAGCGTTGGAAATTATTCTTAAGTGCTGGATCATGTACTACTGACAGAGAGTCAGGCCAGATCCTGGCTTGCCCAGACAAATTTTTATGGGTAGACTGGGACTTCAATGGATAACCACACGCAGGGACTTTAAGGATGGAAGAAAATTGTCCAAGTTTTTGATACTTATTTAAAAGGTTTTGACTGACTCGAAAAACTCTGTGTGAAAGCAAAGACATAGTTGTGGGATAAATTACAATTTGTTTCCTTTGTAAATTTGTTTTATACTTACGGCTCAAACTCCCTTCCTGAAAAGGAAGGGAAAAACTTACTGCATACAGTTGAAGAGGTATGAAAGATGTTGTTTTTGTACAGAAAATCCCAGAGCTCTTCTGGTAAACATGGTAGAGCGGGGAGCAATACAGTATGAATGATTTTAAGTTAAGAGATTAAAGAAAATAGCTTTTCTGTGGTGTGATACAGAAATTGTTTTGCCCATAAGGAAACACTCTTGTTTCCAGTAACGCTGGAAGAAACTCAGTACCTTTTGTGTTCTTCACATAAAAGGTCAAGAGATCTGGGAGTGAACTGTTGAGATTGTGCAAATTAGCATAGGGAAATAGCTTGTCAATCTAATTTTATTGTTATAGTAACTGGGTTAATAATTTTGTGATAGGCTACAGTCTATGTTAAAGACTAAGGTCTCAAGACAGAAGAGACACCAATACTTAAAATGTCTTTTTGGTTTCTGAACAGTAGCAAAACTGACTTTTTACTTTGAAAATAAGATGCTGAGAACTGTTTGGTATCCAGAAGTGCTTGGCCTGGTATGATGATATGTGAATTTGTGTAGCGTGTAGTGGGCTAATTTTTACCAGTAGCTTACAAAAAGCTGGATTGTGCCTTAATGTACTTCCTGAATGTGCTTATTTAATAGGTAAGACTAGAGGATTTGAAAATAAATGTTAAAAGTTGGAGAGCATCTTTGAAATGCTTTTCATAATAATCAGGTTTTAAAATGGTGCATGACTAAAAAGGTTTGATTTTTTCTTCCCCTTAAAAGAATACTTGCCTCTATATTTTTCTTTGCCTTGCTAATCAAAGTCATGCTTTGATATGAAATGATGATTTTGTAGCATCACAAAGTTCAATGATATTCAGCCAGATGTAGTTGTTGAATATTACTTATTTAGTATGTTATTTGATAAACATTGGTGCTATTCCTATGCTTTATAAAAAAGAACAGAGGTATTTTAGTATAGCAAACAATGAAAATGTAAGAAGGAAGAAAAAGTCATTTGAATTATAATGAAGTGGTATAAAATTCACAGTACATTAGTTTTCATCTGTGGGATCTTATAATGAGTATTATTCTGCCAGGCTAAAAATTAATGTTGTGAGGAACTCCCCTCAAGTGCTTTGTGATGTTTCATATCTTTTCACTGTGTTAACCATCATAGGGTTTGACCCTAAGTTCCCAAATGTATCTCATTAACAGGGATTTTTTGCTTTAGTTTAAATAATAAAACTGCTGTAGCTGGTTGTCTTTGTCAGATTGTCAGTGGGACGGAAATCTGTAAACCTCTAGGTTTTATGTTTTTTTACAAAAGTGCGTTGAGAGCATCAATACTTGCCAAAGTAACTCTGACATTTCTTGTGTTACTTTAAAAGTATAAAACGTTTAAGTTGATTTTCTGCAGTTCTGCCAGTAGAGAGCTATTTCACAGAACTGGGAGACAGCATTCAGGAACTAGGTCACCGTCAGTTTGCACACTGAGCATTGCATTTGAAGAGCACAAAGCCACTTTTTGGTCATCTTTACATTCACAATTTAGTTGTGCATGTCATCTTCTGAAATCGAAGATTCAACCCATTTACTGTCAGACAGGTTGTAGAAATTCTTTCTGTGAAAGTCACATTAAATTGTCGAAGATAATCTCAGTGGGTAGAATCAAAACACTAAGCATTTATTCTTCAAACCACCAAAGGATGCAAAGGCAAGTCTTTTTAGGGGTGTATTTTCTTAAGAGGTTTATAGGAGTACATAGGATGCAGCTTTGGCTTTTATTCACAGTAATTTTCAGCTGTTGGAATTAGTGTCTGGTTTTCTGAGGTTCTGTTAATGATTCAGATCTACATCTGGAGTTATAAAATGTTGCTGCATCCATAGAAATGTTTCCTTATGCAAAACAGAACTGAATAGAAATAAAATGGCAATTAAATATAATAATTTTGCATAAAAAGCATCATTACAATTGCAAAATTGCACATTTGAAACTAGTTTGTGAAACTGCGAGACCATCCTGTGCACTGAGAGTCAATGTTTCTCATGAAGAAACGGTTAGGCAAGCTGAGTTAAGCTCACATCGTAAAGCATTGGTATATACAAGCTCAAATGCTTTTGCAACTGTAAATTGAGCTTTTTCCTAGTTTACAAGTGCTTGAGTTTGTCAGATGTTTGGTTTTTAGTGTGTGGCTTCACTTGTTATTTCCCTGTGGGATTATTTTTTTTCCCCTTTTTTTTAAAAAGATAAAGCTTCAAACAGATTCTTGTGTTTCCAGTCGCAAACGTCCTTTGTGACGGAAGGATCTAAACGGCTGCTTCCAATGTGAGTTCCTAATCTTTAGGACTGATGGCAGTGGCCTGTGGTTTGAGATGATTAGCCTAGAAAAAGAGATGGATGGGATGGCACCCGGGGCATCAAGCTACTGTGGTCCTGATCTGCTTCTGCTGGGTCTCTAGCCTTGTGTCTCTGCCCTCTTGTAGCTGCCCTGGTCCCTCCCAAATGTTTCGAACACTTTGCGGTAATGCTGTTGGTAGTGATCTTGGTAGTCACTACCTAAGAGATACATAGTTTTCATCTTCCAGTGTTAAATTTGACAAGGTGAAATGCTTCTGGCAAATCCAAGCAATAGGAAGGAGAAGATCTTCGCATATTACAAACATGTAGTATCTCAGAGAAAACTAGCACAAACCAGTAGCTGCTTTTCTTGTCCTTGCAGGATATCAGCTCTTGCAGTGAACAGTAGCAGTTCTAATAGGAAAGATCACAAGAGGGTTTGTTTGTTTGTTGTTGTTTTTTGTTTGTTTGTTTTTTTTATTTAGGTAAACTAAACACAGGGGTTTGTCTTTCCTCTTACACAGAGTTGGATTTTGTTTCCTTTTTCTATGCAGAGGATTAATTCGGTAGCGGGGTGGTGTCCTAAAACTGTAAAGCATTTAATCCTTGCATTTTCAGAATGTTTTGGAAAAGTCAAAATTCAACCTCTGAACTGTCTCCAAACTCCACTTCTGTTTCAGAATTGACATCTGTATTTCCTTTTCAAAAAGGACAAGAAGGAGATAAGTATCTTGACCCAAGCAGAAGTAATTTATTTAGTCACTGAGCTGAGAAGTCTATTGTTTGTACTATTTCTGTAATACGAATAACAATACTGGCAACAAATCTGAGATAAAATAATTCAATAAAACATACACAGTAGGAAAAGTTTACAATTTTCATACTAACGTGTTTGTTTTAGAGCATTTCAGCATTCAGTTTGTGTATAGTTACATACAGGCAATGAAAAGACAATTCTAGCCACAGAAGTCTGCAGTCAAACAGAACATGAGAGACAACAGCTGGACACTGCAGCAGCACAGGTGCTCTAGGAAAGTGAAATAATTGTGATTAGTGTAATAAGTGGTGGTCACAGCACACCAGCTGTGGCGCCAGCATGAAGGAAAGTTTAAAGTTAGTATAGCATCTCTGGTTTACTGTCCTAAAGCTTATATGTGAATTTATTACTTGTTAGAAAAATGAGAAATTATTAGTGGCTGAAGTAACACGAGCATGTGTTTTGGCAAGGTAGTTGGCAAGAGTCTGAAGATAAGTGGATGACAATAAACAAAACCACCTTTAGAAGAAGTGAGATTCTTTGAAATAGTTGAGTTATTCTGCATTTGTGTGCTTCATAGTAACACACATGGTAAAAACTGGAACTGGAGAGGCTTATTATATTAAATGTAATTAAACAGCTTATTTAACATAATGCTCCGGGTATGGAAGGAGAAAAATAATTTGTGGGCAAAGCTTTGCTGGCATGCATGGTATGCTGCGGTTTGCAGTGCAGTGCTTATAGGTGCCTAGGTTGGGCATGTCCTGTACTACCAATGTCAGAAAACAGTATATTTATCTGTCTCAGGTGAAGGCTAAATTCAGTACTGAATTAGTTTCGTTCTGTTTTTCCCCTTTCTGATCTGCAAACATCCATAGATGATCATGATCAAATGCATCGTCGAGCCATGTGTTATGTGTCATTGGGAGCAATTATTAGTGTTCTTTTCCACATAGGCAATTTTTGTATACAAGTTGAATAAGGCTTTTACTTCCAGAGTGTAGCACCAGGCACGTAAATGATACTTCCTATTGCTGTTAGAGTTTACCTTAAGCACGTTATTCTAATTACTGCTAGTTTAGTAGTTTACAAACTAAAATGCCTTAAATAGTATGCTTGCGTATCTAATTAGGCATTTAGATGAACAAGTCCTGTAGTTTTCTGGAAACATGGAATCTTCCATCTCACATGTCTGCAAATCATGTTGCATACACAGCCTTACTTACAGAACTAATGATTTCTTTCCTTTTCAGCATCTCTGATTCAACATACACATAGCAAGAAATAGTTTGTATGGCAAGTGCAGACTAGCAAGACAAATGGAATGTTCTTTCTTTCTTTATTTATTTTCCCATTTACAGCAGTTTAATGCAAGATATGTCAGCCTCAAACTAACCCTTGAATTTCTTCAGATAAACTATGTTGCCCTGAAAATGAGCACTGAAGAATTTTTTACAAAAAATAACTGGATTGTTTGTTGTGCTGTAATATATGGAAAAGAGCAAGGCGTTAAGAGCGGGATTCACAAGATGTATTCTGAAATAATTTCTTTGCATCTCTCAAACTAAATATTGTAGACTTTGTGCGGCTGTAGACTGTAATTTTACCATTGTAAATCAAAGAAAGTGGGACTGCAGATATCATTGAAGCCTGAATTCCAGAAAACTACAGGTTCCTTATGTTCATCTCCTTTTCCCCAAAGGAGGAAACCAGGAACACCATGGCAAGTTAAAGGACAAAGTCTTGATGGACAGAGATTTCTTGTGTTGTTGTGGCTGCTGGCTTTGGAAAGTAACTTGTTTTGTTCCAAACAATTTTTACAGGTTTCATGAAAAAGCTGTTAATGATAATATGGAATATGAAGCTATGACTGGTTGATTAGAAATTACTGCTACCCTGAAGTCTAATTTTTTTGGTACTGATTGTGGTAAGAAAATGAGTGAAGATGATGAAAGTCTTGCACTGTAAACTTTTAGGCATTTTCAATTTTAGCTTCAATGACTTTGCTACTGTGTACTTTTTAATGAATTTCAAAATGCTGAAGCATTTGAGACCAATTGGAGAAGAAAAGTGTATTGCTTCTTAGTGCAAAACAGTAATTCTGCACTTTTGCTTAGATTCACAGGTTTATATTTGCGTTAAAATAAATTTTAGTGCTTGTGTTAAAAGCTGGTCCATTCTGCAGCTGCTGTGGCACTGGTAACAGCAGTGAAAGGTTATATAACTCGAAAGAAAAGGTAGAAATGGCTTTGAAATTGCAGAGCTGAAACTTCCAAATTGAAATTGCATTGTTGTTTAGATGCAATGTGTTTGCATCATGAATAGTTTGTAGATAAGCTAACTTAAACTTATTTTTCAGAATCTTTCTGCTTAGATTGGATTTTATACCCCCACCCCCCCTTATTCATAAATATAACCAGCTGCCTTTAATAACTGGAGAGTAATTAATAGAATAGGCAGATCTGCCCAAATGTTATACATAATTTAGTACTTCCAGTGAAACTGTAGGATTTGACCCTATCATCTTTATTAGATGTTTGACTGATGAGAAAAAAAATCATCTCTGCAGGCAGTTTAGAAAAAACAAAATTTGCATTTTATAGTAATCCTTGTATTGAAAAACTAAAGTAATTCTTGCTACTCTTTATTGGTTCAGAAAAAGATGTTTCTCCAGTGGTTTTGTATGCCATCCTTAAGACGGTAGCAGTTTCTATAAGGATAAAGTGAAACAGGGGAATCTAAAAGATGGTGTTTGGCAACTTTCAGGGCATAATGGAATAGCATACAACTTGATCACCTTTCTGCATAAAAACATTTAGTAGTTTTTAGTCTTTTGTACCTCTGAGCAATACCTGACGACCTTACTTTTACTTCACCTGCTTCTAGTTAGTTTTCATATGGTGGATGAAATAAAACCTGCCTATCTCCTACATTCAGCAGGTTTTGTCAACAAGTTTTGCTCCGTGCATATGAAGCAAGAATCCTCAAAGAACAAGTATTTCTTAACAATGTTACTTGCCTTTGCATTTGTTTACTATAAATATACTTTAAAAAAAATACATGTGCATTTAAAAAATCTCTGGAAAGTCTGCCAAAAGTGTTTAACCAGACCAGAAGGAACATAAGATGCTACAGAACTTAACACTAGTTGCAATATTTGGCTAATCAGGTGTGGAGCCTCGGCTTTTGTAGGTAAAGAGAGCTAAAACTGCTTTGTATTTCAAACGCAAGTAGGTTTCTGTGCATGTACCCACAATCTAATATATGTTTAAACACAGAGCATGCTGCTCTGCCTTTGATCTTACCCTTTTGATAGAAAGCTAGCTGCAATAATTGACGTTTATGTAAAAATATATATTTGTGGTTTAGATGCAATATATTTTGCTGACTTTAAGGGTGACTATACTGAAAAAGCTGGTGGATTTGCATTTTGGCATTTGGGAATGCTTGAATAATAAGTTTGAGGTTTTTTGATATTCAATCTTTTCTTTGTCTTATTTTCTTGGAAGTATTGGTCAGCCACTCAATCCTGCTTGCCTCTCTGTCACTGATCAGTATACCTGGACATATGAAACAAGACCAGGGAAGATATTCTTAGTCTGATAGGACGGTGTCATATCTGCTGTGCTAAGTGTTTAACCTTTTACCACAGCTTAGTTCTCTCATAAGTGGCACATTAGGCCCATTCTGTAACAGATTAATTTTGTTCCTGTTGTTTTTAAAGAGGAGAGTCTGGTCTCACAGTCCTTGCCGTTGTAGTGCCGGCAGGTTCCTTGATTTTGAAGGTTGCTTACACCGTGGCTGAGCAGAGATGTGTCAGACATGCTGTCTTGCTATAAGAACATGATGTGTTTATTACAAGACAGAATTTTGTTGTATGTCTCAAGCCTCAAGGAAGCAAGCGGTTTCTAACTTCTTTCATGCAGTTATATGGATTTTCTTCTGCGTAGTCAGCATGAAATCCAAATCAGCAGTCAGCATTAAATGTGCATGCCTCTACTGGAACTCTGTCATTAAACAAAGGTTAAATTAACAAAATGATGCGGGAAGATAAAATGGTAATTATTAAACTATGTCTATTTTGTCCAAAGTAATAACATGAAACTAAATATATAATATGAAATCTGTAGAATCAAGACAATTAATTGGAATAATAATCTGTCCAAAAATTCTAGGAATCCTTAAATGTTTTTCTGATTACTTGTAAAAAATTCTGCATAGCTTTGTATGGGCTGCAGGTGGGAGTTTCTCAGAGCTTATCCTTTGAGTTGCAGGAGACTTCAAGGAGCCCAGTAGTCTCTGTTGCTTTGGATTGCTATCTGTAGATAAAATGTTCAGGTAGGAAAATATAAATAGAGAGCTTATTATCTGATTGCAAACCCTGGTCTGAGATGGCTCTTGTGAAATGCAGTCTAGCAGAAGGTAGTAACATTATGAATTTTTCTGGGTCTTTGAGGAGAGCAAAACCTGGAAATGCTGTAGGGGAGTTGCTCCAAATCTATTGAAGCAAACTGAATTCCTTTGCTGCTTTCAGTGAACATTGCTTATGGTAGTGAAGTTGTATGATAATTGCAAATTACTAAAGTACCTGCCCTTGATAACATTATCTGCCTTTATCAATAATAAATGCCACTGTCAACATTTTTATGTTTGTTAATGTGTAGTTTTAAATCGTAGGGATATAAACAATGCAGGGAAGTAAGCTGTATTTTCCCCCAGCCCCAGCATAGCAAGCAAACGATGTCTTAGTGACATTTTAAAATTACTTTTTTAGAAACATGATTTCTTGAAATAAAATGGACTAATTTTGTGTTAACTATGGCACACAGACACCTCGGGTATCATTAGCTGTTTTTCTCTGTCAGCTGTTTTCATAAGGCAAGGATTTTATGATATTCATTAACCACCTGTGCACAGCTTTTGCTCAAGGAAGGTTTTTAAGAAAAATAATATTGTGATGAATTAAAAGTATAAATTATAAAGACACGAGGATTTATATCCTGAGTGTAGTACATGCGGTTGGTTTAGAGAAGACCTGCCTTTGTGGGATTTTCCCTGTAGGTTTTGAAGTGACCTGTAATTTGTAGCTATCTTGCAAACGCTCTTTATTGCCATATTTTGAAAGCATACTGTCATACAATTTTACTTGCATTTACAGAAGAAACATTTTTGTTTAAGCTGCTTTTATTCCTGTATCTGGAGTCTGGGCTTGTAAAACCTAGTTCTGCTAGACTGAGCCGTGCTCTGTGCCCTTAGCACAGAGTAAATATATGTGTATGGGGAGCACAGAAGAAAAATACCCGTTGTCTAAAGAAGAGATAGCATCTCTTGTCTCGATCATTCTCATGTCTGGTTTTGTATTCTTGGTTTCTGTAGGATAAATTTTGAACTTAATTTTGCAAATTTTAGGTATTCCATTTGGAGAAGCTTTTCTCAAGCTTTCCTTTTCTGAAGGGAGATGACTGGGAACAGACAAACTGCTGGTCATGCATCGTTGTGATTGTAGGGTTAAACATATATATTGGTGCATATGAAAAGGTCAGTATTCATCAGAAGTGATTTGGTAGTATCTGAACTCTTGTAGCTCTTTCCTGATTAAGATTTACAAAACTGTGGCAGTAGTAGTGTCAGGTGGCTCATGCGCTAAGATTCCTAGTTTTTTTTAATGTTGCATTTGACAGACTTTGCCAGCTGTTAGACACAAGAAATTATTAAAACATATTGGATGAGTGTAGATTAACTTTCTGATAATATGATTAGAGTGGAAATGTAATGCCCTTGGGGGGGGGGGGGTGCGGGGAGGAGGGGGGAAAGCAATGTTAGTTACGTGGAATTAAGCGGAGCACAACTTGGAGGTTATAAATAGAACAATATGGAGAAAAATGTTTAGATATATAAATATTTTAAATATTTGATGTTCTTATGGTTTTGGTACTTATGGATAGCTCTGTGTTATAAGGCTTAATCCTAAACACACAGGGGGAAAAAAAGAAAATTCCTCTAGGCTTCAGTGGGGTGTGAAACAGGTCCTATATAAGCTTATGGATTTTCCTCCTAACAGTCCCCATTGTAGTCTGTCTGGTGGTAATTTAATGTGATAATTGTTCCTTGCTGTTCTTTGCAAAATTTAATTTCTTTTGTCCTAAGCATGCTTGCTTCAAAATGTTCCATTTTAAGTCCAGTCCTGAGACCTTCAATGATTGCCAAAAGATACTTCTAGCAATTAAAAATAAATTGAAGCAATTTCACTTCTTTCCAACCTGCAGTCAGAACTCAACCGTGCTTTCAGCATTGGTGTCTTTCCACGTTTCAGCTTACCTTTTCATCTATTGAGATACCTAAATACTTATCCTTAACCTTATTGGCAAAAAAATTTAAAAAAGGCTTCCAGATTGCTGTTACTTCCTAAGCTGCAACTTTACCATTGAGGTATTGAACTCAACCTTAGCTACAGCAAAACTGGAATGCTTAAGGTCGACTGCTGTATGAAGTTCTGGGAAATCTATTATCAGGCAGAACATTTCACACTTCAGTAAACTCCAAATTAATTACATTGATGGTACATGAATACCAAAAGAAAGTGAGCGTAATTAATGCTACTTCAGCAAACATCAGAGGAAATATTAGTGATTTCCAATTGACGATAATGCTAATGTGTTATATAAAAGTATTTCATTAGAAATGGTATAATACTGTCTCTTGCAGTGCCTGTGTAATGTGCCAGTTTATTAATTTAAATATGTTTTTATTGGCAATTTAAGATTCTATCAGCATGCAAATGTATTTTAATATGATCTTAATTATGTGCAGTTCACTAGTAGGACAGTTTAGGCGTGAGGGCAGACAAATCTGAAATGAAACAGGAACGTGTTATGAAGATAGTAGAACTGCTGCCTTGGACTTCTGGGGGCAGACTCTGGCCAATTCAGGAGCCTGATCGACAGAGTCCCTTGGGAGGCAGCCCTGAACGGCCAAGAGGTCCAGGAAGGCTGGGCACTCTTCGAGAAGGAAGTCCTAAAGGCGCAGGATCAGGCCATCCCCGTGTACCAGAAGACGAGCCGCTGGGAAGAAGACCTGCCTGGCTGAACAGAGAGCTTTGGCTGGAACTCAGGGAAAAAAGGAGAGTTTACCACCTTTGGGAGAAGGGGCAGCAGCTTTGCAGGACTACAAGGGCATTGTGATGTTATGAGAGGAGGAAATCAGAAAGGCCAAATCCCAGCTAGAACTTAATCTGGTTACTGCCATAAAAAAGCAATTAAAAAATGTGTCTATAAATATTTTGGCAACAAAAGGAGAGCTAAGGAGAATCTCTGTCCTTTATTGGAGGTAGGGGGAGACATAGTGACAGAGGATGAGGAAAAAGCTGAGGTGCTTAATGCTTTCTTTGCCTCAGTCTTTAATAGTAAGGCCAGTTGTTCTCAGGGTACCCAGCCCCCTAGCTGGAAGGCAAGGATGGGGAGCAGAATGAAGCCCTCATAACCCAAGGGGAAATGGTCAGCGGCCCGCTGCACCACTTAGACACTTGGTGGTCTATGGGGCCGGATGGGATCCCCCTGAGGGTACCGAGGGAGCTGGTGGAAGTGCTCACCGAGGCACTCTCCACCGTTTATCAGCAGCCCTGGCTCACCAGGGAGGCCCCAGCAGACTGGAGGTTGGCAAATGTGACACCATCTACAAGAGGGGCTGGAAGGAGGATCCAGGGAGCTACAGGCCTGTCAGCCTGACTGTGGTGCTGGGGAAGTTTATGGAGCAGATCATCCTGACACGCAGGACAGCCAGGGGATCAGGCCCAGCCAGCGTGGCTTGATGAAAGGCAGGTCCTGCTTGACGAACCTGATCTCCTTCTGTGGCAAGGTGACCCACTTAGTGGATGAAGGAAAGGCTGTGGATGTTGTCTACCTTGACCTTAGTAAAGCCTTTAACACTGTCTCCCACTGCATCCTCCTGGAGAAATTGGCTGCTCATGGCTTTGGACAGGTACGCTCTTTGCTTTGTAAAAAACTGGCTGGATGGCCAGGCCTAGAGAGTGGTGGTGAATGGGGTTAAAGCCAGTTGGTGACTGGTCACCAGTGGTGTTCCCCAGGGCTCAGTACTGGGGCCAGCTCTGCTTAATATGTTTGCTAATCACCTGAATGAGGGGATCCAGGGCACCCTCAGTAAGTCTGCAGATGACACCAAGTTGTGGGTGGTAGTGTTTAACTGGCTGAGGGCAGAAGGTGCTGCAGGGGTGTCTGGGCAGGCTGGATCAATGGGCCAAGGCCAACTGTGTGAAGTTCAACAAGAAGTGCTGGGTCCTGCACTTGGGTCACACAGCACCACCCCACCACCCTGCCTGCAACGCCACAGGCTTGGGGGAGAGGGGCTGGGAAGTGACCTGGCAGGAAAAGACCTGGGGGTGCTGGTTGATGCTTGGCTAAACATGAGCCAGCAGTGTGCTCAGGTGGCCAAGAAGGCCAACAAGCATCCTGGCCTGTATCCAAAACAGTGTGGCCAGCAGGACCAGGGAAGAGATTGTCCCCCTGCACTCCGCACTGGTGAGGCCGCACCTCAAATCCTGTGTTCAGTTGTGGGCCTCTCACTTCAAGAGGGACGTTGAGGTGCTGGAGTGTGTCCATCAAAGCTGAGAAAGGGTCTGGAGCACAAGACTTATGCGGAACGGCTGAGGGGGATCTGGGGTTGTTTAGTCTAGAGAAAAGGAGGCTCAGGGGGGACCTTATTGCTCTCTACAACTACCTGAAAGGAGGGAGTAGAGGGGTGGGGGTAAGTCTTTTCTTCCAAGTAACAAGGGATAGGAAAATGGCCTCAAGTTGCACCGGAGGAGGTTTACATTGGATATTAGGAAAAATGTCTTCACTGAAAGAGTTAAGCACTGAAACAGGCTGCTGGGGGGAGTGGTCGAGGCACCATCCCTGGAGGTATTTATAAGATGTGCAGATGTGGCACTTAAGGACATGGTTAAGTGGTGGACATGATAGTATTAGGTAAATGGTTGGACTCTATGATCTTAAGGATCTTTTCCAACCTAAATAATTGTATGAGATCTAGGGTTTGTAGTGCAGTATTAAGAGCCGATGCTATCTCAACACCATCTGTAATTCAGTGAGTGACACTTACACGAAAATATCCCATTAATGACGTTATGCTTTCTATTGTTTACAATCTGAGCGATAATGCATTCCACCCTGCCTATTGTAGAGTACTGTAAGAGCAACCACTGTAAAACGAGCTGTCGGCATCCAGAATGCAGTTTCTCACCCAGAAACAATGTAATAAGAAATATAATTAGATTCTCTGATTAGCAGAACACAGTGAAATTATATAAGGTGGTTTTGAATTTTTTTGCAGATGTTAGCATTTTATGAATTTGCATTGGAATCTTATTTCAACCACTAAGACTGACTTTCAAGCAACAGTAAGCAGGATATAGTTAACCACTGAAGCAGAAACCTAGAGTCAATGAGTAATTATTAAGAGCTTTCCAGAATATTAGCTGTTTCAGTTGCTGTAGTGATGGAATAGTCCATTAGATATTTCTGTTTCTGGCAACTCCTGAGAATTGATTCTGATACGAAACAACGAGCCATTTTGATCAATACTGTAATTACTCTTATTGATGGATTGTTTTACAATGATAGTCATCATTGCAATGTGTCTGCTCAGGAGGCATCAAGACTGTCTGCTGCATGCAGTAATGTGCCACAAATATCTGATTCAAATCAACACACTATTGAGACTGGGCTGACAAGCGTGAAATTAATTGTTCCACTTCATGTAAGACCTGCATTCTTCTTTTGAGAGAGTAATTTGTTGCTGTGTGTAGCCTGGGAACAGTACAGCCCCAGTGCCATGTTAGGTGTGGCTTTTTTGGTCTTTGTCTTTTCCCCACAAGATCAGTTCTTTCACCCTTTTAAATATAAGCAAAGGTATTAATGGCTCAAGGGCTCTGGCAAAATTAATATCTTTTCATGTTTTTGAGGAAGGAATTGCATATCTTGGTGAGAAAAAAATAGACTTTATGATCCAAGCTATTAAGAAGTTTTAAAATATAGAAGTAACACTGTAGATAGAAAATCCTAAATCCTTGCCTATGAAAGTATAGCAGAGTGAGAGTGTTTGGAAGGTGTAGGGCTTTTTGCTTTTGTTTTTGGGTGTTTGTTTTTTTTTTTTTGGCTGAAAGGTTGTATCACTGTGGTTTTTTTTTTTTTTAATGTTTCTACTAAAAATGTTTTCTTTAAACTGCCTTGGTGGAAAAATAGAGGCTACGTTCAATGGAAGAAAATATTTAGAAAATAAATATTGATGTACTGTGCCATACCACTGTGGTCTATTGATGGTTGGTTGACAAATGGCTTATTAAGTAATGGAAGCTAAGTAATACATCTATTGTGATAATGTAGCGATGGTTATTAGTACAGTTCACAAAATCATGTTCCCCTTAATACTTAGTGTGCTTCTACTTTAAGGATGTTATGTTTCAGCTTTTAGTTAAACAATATTCATGCTATTAAAATCTTTGAGCATAAAGTATTTTAACTTTATCCTATTCTGTTTTGTCATTTTCTTCTTTTATATGAGCTTTTCTCTCTCAATGGAAAGGCAAAATTTCTTTATTATCTGGCATGGTGTGCATGCACCCGTGCACATGTAAATTTACTGCATCTGTTTAAAATCTAACAAAATGAAGTCATAACTGAGTATGAGTAAACTGGATGCAATATGGCCAATGTAAAAATAGCTGTGGAAATCACTGGCCGCTGTTCCATCTACCATCCTGTCTATCAGTGTTGGACTTCAGTGTTTATGAGGATAATGCTAATATTTCTGGTTTTAATAGCTGGGAACAACCTTCTTCCAGAAGTGAAGAGCCCAGTGCAGAGTCCGTGACCTATTTTCATAAATATAAAGGTTCATGTCTCTTCTGAGTACTGGGGGGGGGGGGGGAAGTCCTGCCTTTAAAACCACTATTCTCTCATCAGCACAGGAGATGGTCAGTCTTTTTAAATACTGCTTATCTAGTTGACCTCAGTGTGATGGTAATTTCAGTGCTTTAAAGATACGTTCTGTGGCGGGAGGTTATACTTCTGAAGCGACTTGTTCATTGAGTTTCAATGTTACAGTGCAGTGCTTTCTTATGGTCTTCCCAGAGAATCTTCCAGTGATGGAACACTAACAACAAGTTTTTAGTGTACCCTAAGCAGATGCACAGATGGTTTCTTTTTCAAGAATATCAATTAAAAGACAAACCTTTGCTTCTTGCTTGATGAAGCTCTTCAAGGACTTGAGCTGTACTCTGGCAGCTTTTGTCATACTGATCCCATGAGGTCACCTCTTCCTTATCCATGCCCCGTGTTCCATGCTGGCATCATGCCCTTGTGCTTTACTGATGAGCAGTAGCATAGTAACACATAGTGCTATTCTAATATACTAAGTACCGAAGTTACTAGGCACTGGTAATCTGAATAGTAGCTATCAACAAACATCACACATGCTATGTCTCACTGAGCCATGTCATCCAGCCTGGCCTCACCTTGTGCTATTCGACTCTGCTTTTTGTCTTTCATAGTCAGTATTCATGTGTGCCTGGGCCTCTGCTGTTGTAGTGACTCAGGTTAGAGTTGCTGCCTGTTTGAAACCCTTAGCTCAGGTTAGGCTGGGCAGTGCTGAGTAGTGGGAGAAAGGCGATGGTGGACACCAGTGAAGTTACACCTGGTGTGCTCCTGGGAGCATTGTGGGATAACTGCGGAACTGAGGCTGGCAGAGGTTTGCTTATATGTGGTTTTCATGCCTGGCCTCCGCATTTGGACTGTAATGGAAGGATCCCCAGTGAAAATAAAAGCAAGACTGTCCCTAAGCAATGAGTGGGTGATGTAGTGCTGTTGGTACTGGTAAGTTACTGACTTTTGAATTATTTAGCTGTATATGCCTGAAAGTAATATCAGAGATGAAATAGTAGTAAATGCCATATAATACTCAGGAAAATTCAGTAAGAGGAAATAATATCTAGTAGTTCTGATCCTTGTCTAAACCTACCTTCTAGTTAACATCTTGAGCCCTTTTCCCCCCCCTAATGCTCTAAATCAGCATCTCTCAGCTATTCCTGTTGATGTTAAAGGCATCTCTGTTCCCAAGGATTCACTAAAGGAAAATGATCTAGTGTGAAATGACTGGAAAGATGGGTATTGCTTGTGACTGAAAATCTCTGCTTTTGCTGGATAGGCGTTTCCTGAGTAAGTGTTTACAAAATATTGATGAAACACTTCTCTAACAACAGAGCTGGTATTTGCAGTCATTAATAGTACTTTGTGTTAGAAAATATGAAAGGAATAACAAATAGACTGAGGATGCACAGCTATCCCATCAAATACGGAGTGGGCTTCCGCTTGTCTTACACTGTGTGTAGCTGCATTATATTTCATACATTGACTTGCTGTACATATTTTATCTTTGTAATTAATGAAATGCAAAGAATATAGTGCCAAATATTGAATTTGCTACATAGGTATAACTGAGTGAACTTTTGTTTGCAGGAGACTGATTATCTGAAAAAAAAGTTCAGAACTTCTCACCAATCTGGAAACAGGGTTCATTTGCATCATTTTCCTGCCACTATCTTTTGATTGTTTATCACTTAACAAAGAGCTTCTTTAGAATGATTTTATACTAAACATATTATGTACAATATTGAGATGATATTTAAGTAAAACAAGTAATTGAAAGTATAGTTAATTAAAACTTCATTGCATATTTATTTTTAAATTTACCAAAACCTTTTTTGATGTTCTACAAGTGTTCAGGAACTATATATAGAACATAATACTGCTGCGAGTGATCCTAGAGGCACCTTTGAAGGTCTAAGGTTAGTAGTGTGTATCAGCAGGTCCAGAGAATCAAATAGAATTAAGAAGCGTTACATCCTGGAAAAAGTGGTTTGGTTAAATTAACTCCTGTATGTGGAATAAAAAAATATTTTGAGTTGTATGAAATAAATGAAACAACCCCCAAATCTTTCATGAAACATTTAGTTTAAATTTTGTGCTGTGTTAACTGAAAGGATTTTTTTATTTTTTTACTTGCTTGGATTATTAATTTCATCCTGCCTGAACCAGCTGAAGTTTATACTGCTGTCTGAAATTTAAATGGGATTTCCAGGATGTAGGTGTGAATCAAAAAGAAATTATGTAAGCCCGGGGCCAGTTGTGGCTCAACTCTAGTAAATGTAAAAAAAACCTGTCAGGGATATTTTGCTTTTTTTTTTTTTTTCTCCCATAGGTGTGCTGCAACAGTCAGCAGGGATCTTATTCTTTCAATTATATCTTGAGACAAAACTTTTGAAATGGAATTGATTTTTGTATTTTGCTATACAATTTCAGGTGTATATGTCTACCAAAAATCATGCTTTCTCCTTAAGAAGCACATACAAAAATTAATCAGCTGCTGATGTGCTTCTGTGAATTGCAAAACCCCAAACAAAACAAAACAAAAAAAAAAAAAGAAAAAAAGCACAGCCTTCTCACAAACACTCAACTCTTTCCTTTTTTTGAAGTTCATTATTTTTTGTTGAGCTTTGACTGGTTCCTTGAAATTGTTTTTTTGCAATGAATTCACTGAAATCTAACATTTATCTTTAATTCATACCTAGGCTAAATACACAACAAAGCTCTTTCCTGAAGATAGATTATGCTGGAGCAACAACAACAAAAAAAAAATGTATCAGGCTGTTCTCTAAGTCAGAAACTCAAAGAAGTGCTACTTTGCTGACCTTCCAAAATATAACAGATATTCTGTCGATCTGTCTACTTCTTAATTACCATAATCGTGTCTCTTTGTTGCTATTATGGTATGTGATCTGTGATCACTCAAGTTTTATTTTATCTATGGTATCAAATATAATGCACCCTCAATCACTTATCGTTCTAAGATTGTTTCTACATGTATTGATTTTTAGCTTGTTTTATTAAATTGTGGGAAGAAATTTAGAAGCTTGCTTGCTTGATTAAATATGTTACAACTCTAGTTTCTCGTAGGACAGAAATACCAGCTACACAAAGTAGAAGAAAATCAAAGTACATAGTTTGCCTTTAGAGATCAAAGTAGGGAGGGTTGCAGGGAAGAATAATAGGTATATAGGGCCAAGAATGCTGAAGTATATTGTTGTTGCGCTAAAGGTTTAGATAAGAGCTATTTATCTTCAGTCTGGACAACTTCACCTGAAACAAAATTTTTTGGGGCAAAGGATGTATCCCCCACTTGAATTTAAATAATGCTTTCCATTTCTGAATGGCAGAAATAAATTTTCTTGTTGAAATGGAGATGATTCCTTTTTGTGGGTCTTGTATTTGAACAGTGTTACACAGCCAGTTTACTACTAGTAGTTTCTTTTTTACAGAAAGTTTTATGCTTGATCATGTGTGTAGCTGTTGTGGTTTTCTAACAGTGGCTACTGTATTATTATAATTATTATTATGCATCTGGTTGTTTTAGTATTCTTTTTTTTAAAAAAAAAAAGTATTAATTCATTACCAAATGTTGATATGTATTCTTTTCACAAAAAACTAGCTATGACTATTTAAGAACTGAAAATCCAAGTAAATTTTAGATGTGATAAAACCAGAGTTGCTATTTGCTGAGCCTTGACAGGCTAATCTATTTACCTTCATAGGTTTGTGTTAGTGGTTTTTTTTTTCTGGAAATCAGCGTTAAGACTTCAATTTATTTAATAGCTGTTTGCTATATAGAAATTCTGTTATCGCTTATGGCTAGTGTTAATGCAATTACTATCAGGAAAATATTCATATAAACTTTCATGTGATAAACCTCCCAACTTTTTGCGGACTTAGATGGTTGTTAATTCTTTCTTTTACTTACTAACTTTTCATCTCTCTTCTATAGTGAAAGCTACATATTTATCTGTTTTAAATATAATAATGAAAATATTATGTGAACCTGATATGGTGAGATAAGTTGTTTGATTTCTGTGCTGTCCAGAGCAAATTGATAAATGAAAGAAGAAAGAAAAAAAAAATGCCTATCTGTCCAAGTGCTTTGCCAGGTGTTCCTTGGCTTTTTTTCTCTCATACGGTGATACTATATCTGAAGTCTGATTTTCACTTTGGTGCACAGTGGAAATTGACTCTTGTGTAACAGACTGTCTGCTTGGAGGAAGATGCTTTTAAAAAATGAAGCAAGCAGCTATAAAGAAAAATGCACAGCTGAATGCTAGTGAGTGGCAAATACTTGGACAGTGGGGGGTTTCTGGGTATTGGCACGCTGGATCTGGTGTAGTTATGAAACTTGGGTGTGTTATTGAAACTGAACCTAATGCTGCCTTTAAAACTAGAAATTTGTCTCCATTCCCGTATTGGAAGTAGCAAATACTCAGTATGTAACTGCTTTGATCAGATTAGCAGATTTGAGGATTACGTTCGTCTGTTTTGGAATGGGAAAACACTTTTTCTAAAAAAACTGGCATGTTGGCATGCGTGTGCTGGTTTTCAGAAACTGTAGTTCCTTATTTATGCTTTAATCCTGGATAATATAAAGGTAGGCACATATGATGCATTGTAAGATTAAAACTTGTTAGAAAAATGGATTAAAATTCTGTTTCATTCACTTGAGTCAACCATCATAAATCTGTCTCACAGAGGTACTGGCTATTCATCTGACGTGGCCACAAAATACCCACTGTCAGCTGAGCATTGTCTGTCTGCCTAAAGCTTAGTGTACAAGTAGGAATTACTTTTTTTTTTTTTCTATATATCTCTATTCTCAGAGTATTTGGGGAATAAAGCTAAAGTGACTTAATTTTGAAAAACAGACATGTTGGAGTGCTTGCTGAAGTAATTGAGCGTGTTAGCACTATAAAAATCTAATGGACACCGGTGTGTCCTGCTGACATTAGGTCTGTCTACACTAGCAATTGGTTTTGCTCCCTGTTTTGTTCCCGGAGTTTATTTTTGGGCTGTCTTTGAGCAACCAATTTGTTCTTTGCAAGATGAACTGTGGGTGCTAGTTTGCTGTCAGATGCTGTCCAGGAGTGCTGTGTGCTGCATGTGCTCTGCTGAGACAGTCCCTCCTCTTAGGAACTCTTCAGAAGCATCATAGCAGGTTGTGTGTGCTCAGATGTTCCCATATGCTCTAAGGTAATCGGGACACACCCTCAGCTCTATGCTAGAAAATTCCTGGTTTGTTTTCCTGAGTCAGAGTTAATAGTAATAACATGTCAGGAGCAAGGGAGCAGAGGGCAGCTGTAGCACAAACATGGGAGGGACTTGGCATCTGCTGGGGCAGGTTGGCCAGGCACGAGCGCTGCTCCCCACAGGTTGATCCAGGGGTGAAGACTCCTTGCCTTGGTCTGCTCCATCGAGACAGTAGGGATATAGGTGTCCTGCTGCTGTGAGTTCTTTCAGCAGACCTGCTTGGACCACTGTCAGCGCTTCCTTTGCCTGCGAGGGTGCAGGTGCAGCCGTGGAGGCAGCCACGGATGTGGTTATAGAGGTGGAGCCCCGTCAGCAGCTGTGGAAGTCTGCATAGAATGATGAAAAAGCTCTGTGCCACAGAAGTGTCTTGATTTTATATTTCTTTTTTCTTATCGCCCCACCGATCCAGCTGACCATTGAATATTCCTGTATTCAGTTTATTTGTATGTGTATAGCTGAAGGTAATGTGTATAGCCCAGTGTTCTGCTCTACATAAGCTGAAAATTTTTAATTTCTTCATGTACTTGGTATTAGCGCTGAAAATAATAGTGCAGCAGGTTTTAATATTGTAACATATTTTGTATCTGTAATTTTAAAGATGGCTCAACACCGAGACTTTACCCTTTCTCCTTTTTTGGAGTGGAAAACATGAAGACTTTATTGCATGATATGGACAACTTAGACTGGAAATTTGAGGAAATATATAAGCAAACTATATGTAGAAATGAGCCTGGTTGTTTTATATTTTGAAAAGCAGCCATCACTGCCTATGCATGAACTTGTTTCCAACAAAAATAGTGGCATGTTTATTGAGCAGGCATGGTCGCTAGATTGTCATGGTAAATATAGTCACTTTGAATCTGGATCAATACTCCATACAGTAAATATAGATGAGTGTCTGTATACAGATGACTGAATTCTCAAGCTAGAATTTTATGATTTTATATTTTCAGTGGTTTTTCAAGGAAGAGGACTGGTTTGGTATACTTTCAGACCTGCAGTCCTCAAACAAAATTGCCAGTGAGACTATTGGAGCCACTGTTGGAATGGGAATTACAGTATCAGTTCCTGAAAATAAATATGTTCTTCTCTAGAGATTTGTAACTGTTGGATGAGCTCTTAAAATAGTGATAAAACTGATTTTTAGGTTTTGGTTAAATAGAACACAAATATGAAATACATGATATGGTGAGGGATCCTTACAGTGCTGAATCTTTAGCTTAATAGTATCATCGTTAGATTGCTGCCAGCAGTCAGCCAAGGCACTGTGTAGTACACCTTCAGTCTTAGCAGAAATATTGAATTATGCTCTGGTTAGAGGGTATTATAGGATAACTGTTGTTTGAAACCTCTCACCTTTTCCATAAGCTTCAGTAAGTAAAAACTCCAAAAGGGGTAGATAATATATTTCTATTTTTATTAAATAAAAGCAATATCAAATGTTCCTGTTATACCCCTGTGAAGTGCTATAAAGTGCTGTTTTGCTGCAATACATTTGCAGATTTTGTGGCTTCATGTTAGACCACTTACAGCATTTATTTATTTGTAGTATTATTTTGCTCTTTGTATTATATTACATTTGTATTGTATGTAAGTCTGGTTCTTGCTGCTGCCTGCATTGCATATTCTTACATTTTATACTACTATTACAGTCTTTTGGATTCTTTATTTCATGCTGTCTATATAAGCATTTAAGTTTAAGATCTTAGTCTGTCTATTTTTACTCCTGTGACTATTATTCGCACAAGTAGGAGCTGTGCTGGTATCAGTTTGATTGAGTAGGTGAAGGAGGGTTTGCAGGAATCTATAGTCATATGCTGTATGCAAATTTGAGTTGAAAATGATTTAGAACAGTTTCCCTTCCAGGTATATGGGGGGAAAAAAAACCCCTAAACCCTCTAAAAACAGATTTGTCCATTCCTACCTGAGAAATATTTTTAGGTTAATTAATATTTTTTTTTCTTATTCCTTTCTCTCTTCACCCATGTTAGCATTATGAAACAGGTTAGTAAAATCATGGTTTCTTTCAAGCTGTTTCAATAACATTAGCTTTAATGCTATGGTTCATTTTCATGGAGGTTTTTTTCCTGTGGTTAATAAAAAAAGTTGGAATTGTTAACATTGTGGTTTGCTTTGGTCGAGTGTGTGAATCTTTTGTACCTGTTTTGGTTTATTTATTATAATTTCTAAGGAACTGAGTATAGCTAGACATCTGGTATTTTTGAATGGGAACTTGTAGAAGAAGCAAATAGTTTGTGTAGAACCCTGTATTATTTTCAGACTAGAGAAATGTGACATACAGGAAAATTGCTTATGCAGCTAGATTTTGTTGTTTCTCCATCAGGATGGATTGCACGCTGCTTTAGAAGAAAAGAAATTATGATTTATGCAAATACATAATGGTCCAGGGGTAATGAGTGTGTGGCTGAGCGCATGCTTTGTGCAAATGAAATTCAGGCAACCATAATGTATAGGATAAAAGGAGACAACTGTGAATTGCAGACCCGTAATTCCACCAACGAGTTCTGCTGATGACATAAGCTTCAAATGTGAAGCTGGGGTGGTTTGTGATGCTCCATCACTGGAGCCCAGAAGAGGAATTAATTCCAGTTCAAGCTCCTTAATTCAAAATTCATGTGATTTTTTTTTTTCTTTTGTTGCTCAACACACAAACCTCACCTCCTTTCCCATTTTAAATAGTGTCTCTGCATCTTCCTATCTTAATGACAGTGTGTGAACTCTGTCATGCGCACTGTCCTTTTCTTGCAAGCTTATTGATAAGAACAGTAATAGCTTTCATTTTCAAACTACTGCAAACTAACATCTGAGCTATAGTTGGAATGTTTTTGGTGTTGTCCTTTTTATAAACGTCCAAAGTCTGACTGCTCATCGGTCAGCGTAAATTCTCTGCTGGTGTTTGATAAAATCTTTTAGCTTGATATTAGCATGATTGTAAGGAATCTAAATAGAGAATAAGTGTTTTGTGATTCTAACTGTAGTATCCGAGTCCCTATTTATTGTGTAGTTGTGCAGTTTTCAATTAAGTAGTGGTTGGGAAATATTTTTATGCAATGTATTTCTTAAGAGTTCTTTGTAGGTGGAGGAATATAAAAATAGGGCATTTATCTTAAACTATTTTTTTTTCATTTTTAAGTGATATCAAGTCCTTGTGATGCTTTGTGATGGATATTTACCATATGCTCAAGAAGCCGATAAATATTTTTACAAATTGAGTAACGGATCATGTGCATAAACATTTCATGGTAGATAAACACAATTTATGTTTGTTTTGAATGTATCACAGTACTTCAGAGTGACAGGTATTTTGTGCTCTTGCTGCATAAGGACTGTTGCTTCTTGGCCTGTGTCTATCTTCCTTGCATGTGAATTTTGTGAAGTATGTTTTATTCCATCAGATTAAAACTTTTACTGAAAAATTCTGTATTATTTTCACTTTTTAAACACATACACACAGTGTGTGTACTGAAAATACAGTAATATATAAAAACTCCAAATATTTTTTTTCTTTTGACTTTTTATATTAGTTTTGGCGTTAGCTAGCTAGGTTCTTCTTAACAATCAATGTCATAAGCCTTTGCCTTCTATGCAGATACAGTAGATATGATGCAAATATTATTACTGGAATGCTGCTATTACTGTCTATTTTGTTACTGTTGTTCCTAGGATTTTTGATGGTGTTTGGGGCTGCACCATGCAAACTGTGACTGATGCCAAGTATTTGGACCAGAAACTAATTCTCAGACCTGAAACAAAATGTTCTTGGGGCTGGACAACTGGGGGCTTTTCACAGATTTTGTTTTCTGCCTGATTTGCAAGACTAAGCCTAAGAGCAAGGTGAAGCTGACTATGGAAATAATATTATCCTTGTTTAATACCTTGAGGAGAGAAGCACTGAGGAATTAAGTGACTAATTCAAGGTTATGCAAAACTCTGTGGCAGAGCTGGGACCTGAGCCCAATTCTTTTGAGTCCAGGGATAATATCGCAACCACCAGACCATTCTTCCTCTAAGAATATAGCCTTCATTATAAGCCCAGATTTTGCATATGCTAATTTTACTGTAAAACCCAAATCCCTTTGACTTCAATTTTCCATAGCTGCTCTCAAATAACAAGGCTGTTAAAAACTGTGTCTGCAATGTCTGTTTGGCTATTATTAAGTTGTATTTATTGGTGAAATAACTAATTCTTCAAACCATGTTTAAATGGTAAGACTTTTTATACCTTGTGAAATTTCCTTTCCCCTGTCCCTAATATTAGATAACTTTATTATTTACTGTAGCCATTGCCTGAAACTTAAACAGATCATATTTATCTCATCAATATTTGAACTGCAAAGCATAGTTTTGATATATTTGTTCTCAATATGTTTATATGTAAATGAAAGCTGAATTCTGAAGAAATTATTAATAATATGACAGTTCAGCATCCTAAAATTTAAAGCCTCTGTAGAGGGACAGTTGATGTCAGACTTGATCTATATTGTGTAGAGCTCATTTTTAAAGAATTCAAAGTCTCATATTCAAGACAAAAATTGAAGCATATATGATGTATATCTAATGCGAGTGTGCTGTTTTAGGAAAAAAGCTAGTCTTTGATTTGCCAAAATATTTTCAAGGGAACTCAGTTTTTAGATATAGTTTCAAAGATCTGGTTTGTTAAGATAACTTACTGGAGTAGAAATAGATTTAACTGTATTTTTGGATATTTATTAATTCTTATTTCTTTTGTTCCCTGATATATGCTAATACCTGGTCTGCTTAAACTATTTCAGATCTTATGTTCAAACATCTTCAGAAGATCATTGTAAATATTTCAGTTGTATGAATTAATAATGTATTTCAAATGTTTATACATCTTTTCTATACAAGGATATTGAAGAATGATAGCAATTTCGGCATCAAACTATCCCTGCAAGACAATTTTGATTTATTTTATGAATGAGGAAATGAAGACACAGAAAAGTTAAAACAATTACATCAGAAGACTGCTGCAGTGCTGGAAAGACAGCCGCAGTGCTTAGGAGATTTGTGTTGTCTTCTCAATTGTCATTTAACCAGTGCTTTGTTTTGACTCTTAGTGTACTGTATTTATCCTTTCTTTCCACCCATATGTAACCTTGAAACCCACCTCCAACTTCTTAAACCAGAAGAGAAAGGAACCACTACATTTTTATGGACAATATACATAAGTTAAGTTCTAAGAGTCATGGTATTGAGTACCTACTCTAAATTTATTGAACCTTGCATATGCTGTTGGTAGTTAACTGATATTATTTAGAAACTGGATTACTGAAAACTTCCAAGGATAGCTGAAGATGACCAGTCGATTATGACCTTGACTCCTTTGTTGTTATAAAATTCGTAAAATATTTCTACTTGTTAGTGAAATTAATATCTAGGAACAAAGACTTTTTCTGGGCAGGATTATAGCTGCTGCATGCTAATTAACGGAACAAAGAAATGAGGATTACAGAAGCAATAACAGTAAAATATCCAGGAACAGTTGCATCAGGACATTATCTTCCTGTCAGCTGTGCCGTTGTGTGCTTTGGCACTTCTCCTCTTGTCGTCCTGCAGTAACCAGAGACTTTTATGCAGGCCTCATGGAAACATGCTTCATTCTCTCCCTGTGGCTTTTCTTTTCCAGAGGGTAATCTTTCATACTGGGTCAGCAGAACCAGATGGGGAGTGGAAAATAATCTAGCGCTGGTATTCTTAGTGGGATGTTAATGGTTCACCAAAAGAGGATGGATGATTTCTTTAACCACTAATTGTGGAATAAACAGTTTATGGTGAAGTGAGTCACTCTTCAGAAATATGTAGTGGTAACTTGGGTATCCTCAGTCTGTTCTGGCAGGAGATCCTAATGTGTAGTGGAAGATATTCGCCCAGCAATCAGGGTCATCAAAGAGTTCTAAATCTGGTAACTGATCATTACTTTTTACGTACTGGAAAGCATGAATATGTGATAAAAAGGTGATTTTGCTAGAAACATGTTACCACTTCTAGTACTGAATACCAGAGATTAGAAAGAGCATGTTTAGATCTGCTGCATTGCCAGTTTCTGCTCTGCTGCTTGATTTAGTGATGTTGTCCTGTTGGTGCTCCTAGTGGCTTTTTGTGCAGTGTGTGCTATTTCACACTTTCTGGTACCTAAGCTCTGATTTTTAGATAGGTACTTAAGCAAGTGAGTTCATACAATTTTCTGTTCATTGTTTTGGGAATGACTGTGCATCAACCACACAGTTCTTCTGAAGATAATGCCAAAACCTCTTTGTTTGAAGCAAGGATATAAGTGGGCTGGAATGTGACTAGAATATTTGCATGCTTATTCCTTGACTACTTTTTCAAATGCAGTATCGACAGAAACCTGTAAAACTGTCAGGAATCAAATTAACATTCTTCCATGTAAGCTGTTATTGCAATATTTTCTAATATACTGCAATAAATAATCGCTCTCTCTTTCTTTCTCTCTCTTCTAAATGCATAATTTTATTCTTCTGACTTGCAGGGAACTAACAGTGAAGTGATTGGCAGTATCCTTGTGGTTTGACTTTTAATCTCCACTTGGAACAGGAGGATTTTGAAGAATGAGCCAAAAGCAAATTGTGAACAGTGTTGGGTTTTTTGTTTGTTTGTTTTAAGGGCAGGAAAACAGTCCCGTTTCAACTACAACATCTTTCAATGTTGGCCTGAGTAGGGTGTTCCAGAGAAATCTAGAGGTGTAAGACAGCACCATCAGTACCTTTAAAGCATAAATAATGCCCAGGAATCCTTACAGGCTGTGTACATACGAATTAGTGAAGCGTTGCATGCAGGCTTGTGCAATTCCTGCAAAGGAACTGTATCCATTTTCAAAATCCCTTCAGATGAGATCCGGGGTAGATGATGCGTAACCTGACCAGAATGCTGCTGCCTTGTTTGTACAGGGTTACGTGGGGAGAAGCAACATGCTGCTTGTGTATTCCCAGCACCACAGGGACTGAACACAGCCATAATGGTTCTTTTCCCTGTTGATGGCAACAGTGATATTTGGTCTAGAATGGCATTAGTGTCTCCTCATGTGCATCTCTCACTAGTACTTGTACACCTGTAACTAATCTGGAAGACATGTTAAACCAGAAGGAGATGTGGTGGGCAGGTCTTGCTAACTAGCCTAATCAAACTGATTTACTTGTCCTTCTGCCATAGCTGGGGGAAAGAGGAAGAGTTTCCTACAATTTGGTGATTAGGAACCTCGGAGGTTTGTAGAGGAATGGAGGCAGAGGGTTGATTAGCATTGATAATCTGCAGCTGTGAAGGCAGTGGGTTGATTGGACGATGTGCAGCTGTAGCTTGTTCCTGATAAGAAGTTAAATAGCCCTGAGGATTGTGGGAGAGGGGTCAGATGGAGGAGCAGCAGTGTGGTCTGACCTTTGGAGGAAGGAGAAACGGCATGCACAGTAGAACCTGACTGATGGTAAAAGCCTTGTTGCAGCCTACTCATTTGTGCTGCAATAGAGGTTAGTTCCTCTCAGTCCCTTAGCTCCAGAAAGTGCTTAAGGAGAAGACTCCCTGGTGGTCATACCTCTCACCAAGAGGTTTCTATGTTGGCTCAGATGTTTCTGAAGCAGTAGAATGGCTTGGATCTCAGGGCAAGTCTTCTACCAAGCTCAGAGTACTTCAGTAGAGCCCACTTCAAGTTTTTCCTGCCAAGTGTTTGGGATATTTTGTGGGTACAGTTGCTCATATGTAAAGTTTTGGACCTCATTCCTGAAAAAAAATCCATAAGGTGTCATGATCTTCACAGCACAGTTGTGTTACTGAAAACAAATGGTTAAAAGACAAGTTTTTTGATGCCTTATTTTAAAGCTACTGAAGAACAACCCTTGTTTTGTGATTGAAACAAAACTCTTCTGATTTGCTTGAGGATGCCCAAAAAGAATGGTTGAGTACAAAGTTATTTTTATTATGCTGTATTTTTTTCAGTTACCAGAACCATTACCAACCATTAAACTGTAATCGGAATACAGGCTTTTTCAGAGTTAGGAATTTCTATGCAAACACTGAAAGTTAATATAAAATAAACAAATAGCTTTATTATAACAGGTTATTTTGTGATAGTACAAGGTAGAATTCTAGTGTAAGGAAAAAAATGCAGGTAGTGCAACCTATGATTAAAATGGTGCTTGTGAATTGTGTTCAGTTTGAGATTTAAAAAAAATAAAAATGTAGGCTGGTGTTCTTGTGAAGTCTTAAAGATATCTTGCATCTTTTGCTGCTGGCTATTATGCATTCAGGCACCTCAGGAACAAAGAAATGACAGAGAAATGGATGGCCTGGGCTTAACTAAGTAGGTGATGGTACAGATGAGGCCCGATAAGCTTAACACTTCATCTCTGTGCTGCCACTGTGGTTTGCAAGGAGATTAGAACTGTCTGCCTGTGAGGAGGGCAAGCTCCACAAATTCACTCATACATGGCAGTTCTGTAATGAGGTGATACTTCATTCCTTAAACTACTGAACTAGAACTGCACAAACAGATGTATGCCTCTGGCAGTCCTGTGCATGCAGTACAGGCTCTGCCGTACCTCCAAATGCAAACAGAATGTCCAGTTGCCCCAATTGTATTTTATTGACGTACACTGTTCCTTGTACATTGATAATAATAATCATAAGGGAAAATCTCTGTATTTTTGCGAAAGGAGGAAATGTGCAAGTAAATTCAGGGTGTTTATGTTTCAGGGTAGTGTCTGATCAGAGTCTAAATAATTATGATTTTTCAGTAGGTTAACAGACAAAATCTGATGTGGGAAATTAGGAGATGATTCTGCCCTTGGTTATGTGCATTTATGTTCTTTCACAACAAAAGTTTTTTAGGAAGCTCACACGATGGAGATGCGACCCTACATTATGAATCTTTTACATGGTTGCTGGTAAACAGCCAAAGGTCAGGCTGGGTCTCAGAATATAGCATTTTCGAGCTTGGTGACGTGAGTTTAGCAGAACTACATAAGGATGCCTTGAGAGACAGAAATGGCCACTGGGACCCCAATTCACACACATACCGCTTTAAGGGCTGACTTGGTCTGCCTGCTTCAATAGGACTACTTGTGATTTTAGCTTAAGTATATGTAAATTACTTTGCTGTCTTAGAGGCTTGAATGCATTTCACCAAGAAGGTCATTGCTTTGTGGTGAGCAAGAAGGAATTTATCAATAGATTGACTAGCAGTAACCTGTGATTCAGGCGGCTTGCTTTGATGTTCTGAGGCTTAGTGAAATTGTGTGTTTCTATTCAGCAATGAAATAGCAGCAGTTTCCTGACTGTTATCATAAGAATATATTTTAAAAATGGAAAATTTAATTTTGGTATCTGTGAAAATGTACTGCTAATGTTAGCAATTTAAAATTTACTTTGTGCAAAAATAGTACCTAGAAGAATTAAAACACAATGAATATTCTGTTCTTCAGAAAACTATGGTACTCTTTAAAATCAGAGAACCAGTAGTAGCTGAATCTGGTTGCCTCTTCTGGAGGCTTGCTGGTCTAGGAACAGGACCATCAGATCATTTTTCTTTCCTAAGAAAGGGATGCCTCTGTTAGATGCTGATTACTTCAACATGTTAATTAAATTAATGGCTTTTTTACAATTAAAAAGACCTAGTGGAATTAAATCAAATAATTTCAGCCTCAACATAATTGAACATATTTTTTCAGTGCTAAGGCTTTCCATTATGGAATAAGAAACCACGTAAGGCTTAAAACATTTCTATATATATGTTCCTTCGTAGAGTATTTGTGTTGCAGAAATATGATTTTCAGATATCAGCTGTTTATACTAACGAACATCCCAAGCAGAATAAGATCTTTTATTTAAGAAGCAAACTTTCAAATTGTAGTACTTGAAAATATTAGCCAGTATATGCATATGGTCTTAAAATACAAGCTGCTTTCTTTAGATGTGTGCAAAAAAGAGAATATATGTTTAAGTGAAGCATATGAACAGAAAAGATACAGTAAGGACATAACAGTATGTGTTCTTTTTCTAATTAACAACTTTTATCTGATTAAAGTGTTCTTCTACTAGCTTCCTCTCATGTGTGAAGGGAGCAAAAGTAAATTAATTACCATTAGTCTGAAGGAAAGCACACCGTATTCTTTACGACTTCATAGTATTGATTTGGCTGTTATTCATGGCTTCTATTCTCTGCTATGCAGATTGATGCATCTTTAATTCATAGATACATTATCATTAATAATGGTTTATTGACCAAGCAAAACAAAGCTGTTGCTGCGTCCTTTCTACTGCAAAAGCTCCATACTTTTTCTGATAAATGCATTCGTTTATGTCATCAGTTATAGACTCTAGAGTTAGATGGTTTATTTCTACATGCTATAGCGATGACCTATCACGGTGCTATATGTAATATGCTTTTTTTTATGTGAGGCAAGCTCTACTGATAATGTAATGAATTCCTAAATTACAAAAACTTTCTATTCCTTTGAGAATCAGACAAAAGCTGAATAAGCATCTCTGTGTTTGTGTCTGTATGATACACTAATTGCATGTAGCAACCTAGGTAAATAATAAAAAAATAATATGCCCTACACATTAACTTGAGATTGGTTTGGTTCAGCTTTAATTTGGTAAAATTTGGGCAAAAGTGCTTTGTTGTTTTTTTTTATTAATTTTGCAAAATCAGCACCAAACTGGTAACTTGATGAAATGTTTACAATCTAATCAAATACTGACATGAAATTATGCAAAAATAAATCTACCCTAGCCTGGTAGTCGACCTAGTTTCTTGTTTAGTGTTTTGGGGTGGGTTTTTTGTTTCATTTTGCTTTTTTTGAGCGGGGAAAAAGGACAAGACTGTTATACAGATGTGAGACCCTATAAATTTCTAAGGAGAGGGTCTGAATCTGGTTAGTTTTTCACCTATGTTTTGATGAAGGTGATATTATTAAGGAGCTATGTACAATTTAATGAAATATCTTGTGTTTTCAGTTTGAGGAGAATATGGACTGAGACTGAGGGTGATATTCTTCACCTTCCTCTGCAATATTCAAAATTGCTCAGCGTGTTTATTTATTCTTTGCAGGATTTATACTCTTACAGTATAGCATGGATGTGATATAATACAAAGGCAATATATTCTATAGATTATTCATTTAATTTTCATTAAAAACAAAGAAAGAACAACAAAGCCTAAGAGCTACAACCAGAGCTCTGGTTGTGGTTTTGATGTGTGTTTTTATGCACAGGGCTTTTTTCCTATGTTTCATGCTTCATTTTTAAAAGTGAAAGGGGGAAAAAACATACTGGGAGCTAGCAACTTGCTGGTATTTCAGATGCCAGTCTAAGAATATATGCATTATAGGTAAATGGTCAAAAGAGAAAAAGATCCTGGCAATTTCTGTTGTGCAGGACATTAGTTTATGCCATACTACAGTCTTTCAAAGGCAGTTATTAAATACTGTATTGAACATGGTTTGGCAGCCAAACTTTAACCCTTTGTTTTTCCTTGTGTCTTTACCAGTTTGTTTTATGATGCTTTGAAAGAAATTATGGTGAATATACTACTCTACCTGAACATACAGAAAGGCTAGGCATTCTGTACCGTCTCTTGTGAAGTTTTTGAAGTGACTAAGAAACACCCATGAAAGTGAAAAGCTTGTGTGGCAAAACCACATATGTGTTTTCACACTTCCAGGCAGTGCCAAATATTATAGTTTTGTTTCTAATTTTTTTAACTTCTTTTTTTTTTATGGCTAGCCTGCTGAATTCTTCTCAAGACAGTACACAGACCTGTACACAGACCACATGCAGATGGTCTGATTTTCAGAGATGCTGAGAACATATCAACATTGCTGGCATTGATGTGACTGAAGGGAATTTAGATTTTGGAAAATATAATCATTTTTCATGATAAGTGATGAAACGAAGAATTGGAAGGCTAAAGTTAGGTGCTTGAGTTCAGATATTCAGATTTTATGCTTTTTCTTGTTATTGCAAGTCCACTTTGATACATGGCGTTCTGATACCTGTCTAAAATCTTAAGTGAATATAAATACTTTTGTCAGGTAGATACAGAAAAATACAATGAAGAGATACAGCAGCAGGGATCAATGCTATATACTTCATAGCGACAAACAATGAAATAAAGCCCATTTGAGAGTTAATGTTGAAGGTCCCACACAATGCAAAGGGCAAAGGTTTACAAGTATTATCCGAGCAGATGACTGTAAGTTATAGACAACATTGCAAATTGCAAACAGAGTTTGTAGCCAAGGAGATGAAATTACATTTCTTTTTCTGAAGGACAATAACTGTTAGCTGTTCTAAGTGAGCAGTGCTTTTAAATCTTGTCACATGACATGGGTATTGCAAGGCAAAGGTTTGTCTTCAGAATGCACTTCAGTACTTGTGTCTCTGTTCCACTTTGCTTTAGCTTTCTTTGCTGTTCATTTTATTTCATTGCTCATTTAGGGGCAACCGTGGAAGGTGAGGAGAAAATTGTCTAGTTTTTCTGGGATGGAAAATAAGCATTGTCTAATAAAAGTATGAAAATGCTGAAACCCAGAAGAACAACTGGGTGTAAGGCAGGCATGGATCTGCAGAAATGGAACAATACGGAGGGACAGACAGTGATAAAAGGAATCGTAATAAGAAAACCCCCCTCACATTATAAAGACAGTCTGATTGAAAGAATTAGTTTGTGGATATAGCCCGTAACCTTACAGCAAAAAGCAAGCTGTCTCTTTTGGTTTTCCTTGCTTCCAGTAACCATCAAGTCTTTCAGAGAAGACCAATGCCATTTGGTGTACAAAAGAAAAATGTTGTAGTGTCTCATCCAAGCTGAGAAATTGGTGAAAATAGTAAGTCGGGTTTTCCTACTTCTGAATCTTTAGTGTCTCAGGATAACTATCCAGGATGAAAGGATTGCATTCTCACATTTCTTCCTACTTTTGTGAGGAGCAGATTAGAAGCATGTACATCTAATATACTTGCTTTTACCTGAAAACATAGTGATGGCTTTGCCTTGGATGAACCTGCCCTCTGAGCCATATTGTGACGCTACAAATCTGTACCTGTGGGGTTTCTGTTCATTGTTTAAAGCAGTTCATGTGAAATACTCTAGTGAGTTTTCAAATGTATCAAGTATGTCTTTATGGAAAAAGGAGTCACTAGGGCAATTCTAGAATGTTTTTTAGTTTAAATGAAGGCTTTATGTTCTCTTCTAAAATAGAAGCAAAGGTACATATAATTATATAGTTTCTGTAAAATTTTTTCTAAAGCGGTTCTTAGTAGTCTCGGTTAACTTGTTCTTAAAGCACCTGCAGTGGCCTGTGAAGATGTTTTAGATGCCTGAAAGAATTTACAAGGCAGTAATTTGCTTTTTCAACCATTTTCAGTATGATTGAGTTTATAGTCAGGAGAGATTGTGAGCTGGCACTCTTGCAAAAGATTCTGAAGTCCCGTTGGCCTGTGCCACTGGCTTCTGGAGGCAGCAGCAAGGCAAACATCCTCGAACTTTTTGTTACCCTGCTTAGTCCTGACCCAAAGCAAATCTGGTACAGGGAAAGATGGTTGCATATTCCTGACTTATGTTCAACTGCTTAGAATTAGATCCCCTAATGAGATTGTTATTTGGATCACCCATTTTTGGTGATGCTTGTTTAGACGGAGTCTTATTAACTAGTTCAAGTAAAAATTGCAGTACTGTGTTAGTCTTAAAGGCAAGCATTTGAAACTCCTGAAGGGTGTTTCTTTATATTTTTATTTATTAGAGAATGTTATAATTTTTGCATTACCACTGTGACTTCTGCTTTTAAATTTTAATTAAGATGAGAAATAGTCTATATAATAGAGTAGCTTGTATTTTTCCACAATAGTTCAGCTGTTTTAACCATATATATATTTAAGACTTCCCATTATTGTGCTGTTTATGTGGTATACCTCTACATGTCTAGTTGTGCAAAGGTTTGAGGAAATATCTTGTATGGACACCTTTGACAGGGCAGAGGAATATTGCTAAGTCAGGAATTGGGCTGGTTGGTTTGTTTTTGATTACCATTCAGCTTAACGCTTTAATTGATTTGGTTTTGTAGCACTTATCTGTGTAAAGATTAAATATGCTGGGGATATAGTGCCCTTGCAATGACTGTAAGACACATCGTGTGTAAATGATTTTGCAAGGAAAGCAGTAACTATCCTTGTGAAGTCTGCTGATGGTAACAATTTTCCCAGGGTAGCTGATCTTTGGCTACAATATACCAGGTACAGCTTTAAGGCAATAATCATAATAAAAGAGTATGCAACAAATATTTCAATATTTTGCATTTCAAAGTGATTGTATGAAGAAACTAAATATGAGTTTGAGGCAACAGGAGTTCCTCAGACACCAGTGTGTGGCAAGAGTCAAACGTGACAGGCTAATGTAGAGCTCGATGGAGTCGTTTGATGAAGTGAATAAAAATTTCTGTGCAGAAAAGAAAATGAGTGTGTCATCACACTGGTCATTGCTGATGGATTTCATCAACACAAAGAGGTTCAGTAAAGGTTAATAGGAGTGTGTAATGTGGTGTAACACAAACTCCCAATTATCAAGGAGTTCTGTAATGTCAAGGTGAGAAGTCTGCTGTCATGACTCATCTTTCCATGCAGATCAAGCTGAACTTAACAAAGTTATCTGTAGTGTATTGGGCAGGGCTCTGATGAGTAACCAAGGGAGCTCATTCTCTTTGTAGGTCTGAACTGTTGTCTAACATTGGGCATGTCACTGAATTTATGTATATTTCAATATCCTTGTGTACAGAATGGTGATTATCATAGATACTCCTTTTATAAAGTCCTTAGAGCTCTGCGGATGAAAATCTCTATACCAGCTCTGAACTAAAATAATTTTTAATTTATAAATGCTCACCAGCCATGTACAGCATAATAAACCCCACTCTTACTATTACTTATTTTGTTAAGGTCTTTAAAGTTGCTCCACTGAATGCATTTTAGAGTAAGGAAGACCAGATAATAACGTAACGGTGGCACTCTAGTTTAAAAAAAAAAAACACATGGCCATGGGGTCAGTGTGATAATGGGAAAATACAACCCCCTTTTTTTATGAGGGAGAGATTCATAGATGAGTCTATCAGAGCGCACCATCTGTATTTGGTGTCTGCTGTGGTAATGCCATCTGAATAGCCTTCTGCTCCATAGAAAAGCTCAGACTCCCACTCACATGCACATGTAATTCTGGAGATTGCATTAAATTTGGCTCCAAATTCAAGTTTATTCTAACAGCACATATATAATTAGTGATCCCTTACTTCTAATGAAGCAATTAGAGGCTGTGCTGTATAGTTTTAAATCTTCTGCTGGGAGTTGCTCTACCATCTCATGCAGAAGGGATGTGTGGTACAGCACTGCAAGAGCTTGAGCCGCATAAAGTTTGAACTTTCACTGTTTGTGTCCATGTTTGAACATGGATATTGTTTTAAAATAATATTGTCATATAAAATGCTGGGATAGTTTTTCCATATCAAGAGCAATTTATAATCTTAGGTTTGATTGAAAAGCTCAGAGCTGTATTTTACTAATAGTGGAAAGCCTTGCTCTGTGACTAGCTCCTTTAATTTCAACAGCAATGTTAATGGTGTAAAGCAGCACTTAATATGACTACATTGTCAGCTGCTCCACATAAATTCTAGGGTTTGGGTTTTCTAATTTAAAAAAAACAAAACCGGAACCCACAAAGTGTAAAATGGAGTGTTTTTAAAACACCCTGAATAAATACCATTGGTTTTAAATTTTGTGCAGTAGTGTTAATAACATACACATAAAAAAATCATTACACAATAAGAGCATTAAAAAATGAATGTGAGCTTTATTTTTAGATTGCAATGAAGAACAGATTAGTGAAAGAAAAAACATTTTTCTTGATGCATAAAATGTAGTTTATTATCAACCTACTGATCCCTGTACTCTAGAACTTGACCTAAAAATCCAGTGTTACTTTGGGTGGGAAAGTCAACATTAGTAAAGAAATCCGTGGGTTTATGTGTTAAAAATTAACTGAGACAGAACTCTCAGTTAACTCTCAGAAAGACTGACACAGGTTTTGAATTTGTAACTAAAGAAACCACAGTAAGAGCTGCAGATAGTGTTAGCTGTAAATGTTTTGCAGCCTTGCAGACTCATTCCTTGATTACATTTGTTTGTCAGGGCATCTCAAATATAGGCACTGAAATAGTTCTCACAAGCCCATTAACTCACGTGGCACTTCAAACCAGCACTTCTGCACCAAAGGCAGTCACGGTTAGGACTGACATGGCAGAGTATCTGAAGCAAGTTTAAATGGTTCAGGCAATACGTAGCACAGCCTTTCCACTGGGTAATAGTTATTAACTGAAATAAAGTTGATGATTTAATCAAAAGTGTATGTTTCTGTAATCTCATTTTACATATGCCATGTTCAGACCTGAACATCTGAAATTGTTTTTGGTGTGTTTTTTATTTTGTTCCATGTTTGGTTTTTTATTTATTTTAGGGTTTTTTTGGTTGGTTTGTTTGTTTTGGTTTTTTTTTTTTTTAAATGGCATGGAGTAAGCATACTTTTTTTAAATAAAGCAATGGATAGATTTGCTGTATAAATGATATTTCATTTGCATGCTGGTTCTGCTTTTCTATTATAAAACTAAAAGGTATATATGCACATATACATTTAACATGTATGTGACAACCTCTCAAATAGGAATGTTTGTAAATTATGTACAACTATGCAAGTTATGGTTATGAATACACCTGAGATGTGTATCACTTCCTAATATGTAACACAAACCAGCAGTTTAATTTTAAAGGATTATTAGGGAATTCCTGTTGAGTAAATACCTTTCTTTAATCAGGATGGTAGTGGTATTTACTGGCTCTGAGAATCCCAGGGAGTGGGAAGAACTTTCATCATAAATGGTTGTTAGTGTTCTGCACATGTGCAAGGCATTCACAGACTCGTTGAAAGACTAAGAACTGTTCACACACTTGTAAGTAACTTGAAAGATTTTTATATCCAGCATAAAGGCAGTTATCTTGACTTTGATAAGGGTTGATAGGAGAAGATACAAATAGGAACACTGAGATGTTTCTCTGGAGGAAAAAAACAAGGAGAAAAAAAATTAAGCTGTAGCTGACAGATGGTATCTTGCTGAAATTGTTTTGCTTCAAGAGTGTGTTTCTTTTCCTGCCTTGGTCACTCAGGCTGCATGTGTTTTGGTGTGGGATTTTTTTGTTTGGTTTTGAGTTGTTTTGTTGGAAGGGGATGTGGTGTTGTTGCTTCAATGCCAAATATTTCAATTGCATTAAATGCTTCAGACCTGTGTTGTATAGATTGCGTTGTGGTAGGTTATTTCTAGATGATCATTTACCATGCGAGAGACACACCACACACACACACACCCTGCCCTCTAAATCCATGGAAAGTGTTAAAAGTTCTGACAGTGAAGTACTGTCTGTCTTTCCCAGTCATTTATGTGAAATGATCTGGCAAAACAGGCACTGAAGGAATAACGTATTTTTTGTCTGCTTCTCAAATGATGAACATTCTTGTCTCTCTGAAGAATTTCTTACCAAATGATTTTTGCAAGCAGAAAGAATCAGCATTTCAAGTATTTTTTTTATAATGCACCAAATCAGAAGTTGTATCTGCTTGATCTTCCAGGCAATTGGAAATGTACTTATTGAAAGAAATATCCAACTGTGAATAACTTTTCATACACTTCTGTTATGCAAGTCAATTATTTATAGCAAAGTTAGGGCTGTTTTCTTTTAATAATAGCACAAACATATTATTGGTTATGTAACAAATGTTGATGAGAATTTAATATATACAATTATATTTATAAATATATTTAGTCACATGTTAAATAATATAAATATATTCTAAAAAATATAGAATATTTTTAAATTGAGTGTTTCATATAAAAAAAACCCAAACAACCAACCAAACCAAGAAACTTTATCATCAACCTCATCTTTTTTATAGTGGAGGGAAATGGCTTTTTAAGGCATTGCTTGGAAGAGCCATTCAGAGCAGCAGTACTACAAGGTATTTTGAAATATAAAGGCCAGCCTGGCCCAGAAGCTAGGTTTTTTTCACCACTGCCCATGATTGCATTTTGCTTAATTGCAGCTGTAGTGGCACACTGCTTTTTTCTCAAGATTACATTAAACTGGAACAAGTAATTTACTTAAACTATTTCAAGTTTATTTCCAAGGCACTATGACTTTGCAGGTTTAGCTAATTTATCTAAATTAAAATCAAATTTAATATGTAAAAATCTAGTGGTAGGGAAATGAGGAGGGCCTGGAGGTCAGACAGCCTCTGCAGTGAAAGGGAAAGAATCCATTATTAATGACATCCTTTGTTACAATTTATTGTGTTTTCGTTTTTTCCACAATGTGCTGTGATTCAGGTTCCTTGCATTGATCTTTTTTATAAAATCAACCAGATTCTAGCTTGAAGCTCAATTCCCAGCCTTATGCATGTTGAGTACCGAGAGGAAGTGCAGAGACATGCAGAGATTAAGCTGGCACCTCTTCTCTCCGGACACAATCACTAGAGCACAAGGATACTAAAAACAGCTGGTGTGTTTTCCAACCACATAATTTCTCCTGTTTTGGAACCTTCCACGGATGGCTGAAAAAATAATAGAAGTATTTTTATGGCAACGAAATACTGAACGTAAAATACATATTGTGTAAACCCCTTGGTTGCCAATGTCTTGCAGATTGAGTAAGTACTTCTAGCTAGTTTGTTTCAAATGTTCTTGAAGGTTTCCAGCAATTGACTAGACATGGACCATGCAAGATGTGTGGTCTTTTCAAATAGAACTTAATATTTTCTGTTTCCTCCAACTTTTTTTTTATGATGGAAATTTGGCATTTAAATTAGGAAAAATGAATTTATTTACTGTGAACTAGCATAATTATGAAATCATAAACTATCAGTTAATTGCTGTCTATTTCAAGTGCAAGTTGTTATTCATTTTCAAAAGCACCAGTTACTCAAAACTGGGACGTGTGGCTTTTTAATATGTTCTCACAATAGCCTGATAGACTACATGGTATGATTCTGTGTGCCTAGAAAATTTGTCGACTTCAACAGATTTCAGACAAATGACGTGAATAATTGCTTGGTTTTCTTTACTTGATGTCAAAGCTTAAATCAATAAATCAGATGACCTGAAAATAATCCCTTGAAGTGATGCATTTTTGAATACTTTCAAAGAACTCAAAGGTCAAGTCTGAAGGAAACCATTTTTATCAGCGCTTGATATGTTGAGCATGATCTGTGAAGCTTGAAATAAGTGATTCAAATTTGTACTTGATCTATTGACATAATAAATACGATAGTTATTCATGGCAGTGCATTTTGTTTCATTTGTTTTAAATTCTCCAAAGCTTCAAATCCTGTGGGACATGGACAGACTTTGACATCATTAATTAACTGGGAATGTTTTCAATTTAGTCTTAATTTACTACATTTTGTCATAGTTAGTGTTTGTTACAATAACATTTACCTCTAGTCTACTGTGTTCTTTTATTTTCTCCAGCAAATTAAAAAAAACCCAGACTTTTTTTTTCTATTTTAGACAAATCACTGTACAATCATAAATTATTTTTTTCAGAGTGGAGAGTTAGTGAGTTTAGTAATGGCATTAATGAAATTGGAACTCTGCTTATGGCATTTAAATGGACCAAGAAGGGGGGAAAAATCAAATCTTCCCTCCTACCTCCTGGGAGAAAAATACAGGGTGGTCTGCTTGAGGTTTCTTAGATTGTTTAGACTACTATTAAAATCTCAGATAGAATAAAGCCTCGTAGGAGGAAATACTGTGGAAAAAATGAAATTGTTACTGAAATGACAATATAAAAAAAATTGTCCTAAATATTTACTGACAACTTTGTATTTGGTAACCCTATTATGAAATAGGAAATATGTATTATCAAATATTATTTGTTTATCCAAATGTTTGCACAAGTTTTTACAGAGAAATATAAAGTTTAAATCAAGTCCAAAGTGTTACTTTGCCTTGAAAATTAGGTTTGTCAGAAGAAATGGGTACAATATGCACAGGTGCGCTTTTACAATACAGCCCTTCCGTCACCTGCCAGGACACGACTGGTCCTGACTTACTGTTTTGATCCTTTTATTGTTCATCCAGGTGGTTAGAGCCACTGGTTTTGATGCCCTTATCCTTCCTTCTCTGGAGTTATACAAGGTTTGGAGATAATAATTCTAAAGGCAAATTTTAATGAATCTTTTTAAGCTCATTTTATTGACTCAAATGTTGTGCTGTGGGCTGCCATAGGAGTCTGCTTTAGAGGTTTGGAAGGTATTTTTTGCACATAGGGCTAAGCTGGTAGAAGCCAGGTTTGCTTTTCATCTTCCTTGCAGGATTGTGGAGATACAAGTACGTGACTAGGTTAAGGGGTCGGTAATGGGCACTGATTAGTTCATCACAACTATATGTGTTTTAAATAGATATAAGAAAACGATAATTAGACTGAAAGCCATCGCCTCTGAGAGCACACACGGTAGTGGGATGACATGGGAAAGAGGAATGTACTCTGTATAAAATGCTTTGGGTTTTGTATGTTACTTTCTTACAAGATTTATTATAAATGCTGATAAAGAAAAAATGTTGATATGGAGAAAATAGAGGATAAAAATTGTTTTGGATATGTTTTTAGTGTTTAGTCAGCCTGAGAGTTATTCATACTGTGAAAAGGGAGCATAAGGTAGTGCTCATCCATACTGTATAAAGGATACTTTCAGGCTTGCATTCAGATAAAGGCTCACGTTTGTGGTTTGTTTGGGGGTTTCTTTGCATGGGAAGTTAAGAATGTCTAGATAACCTTGTAGCATAAGTATTAATAATGTAAGTATTGTATAAAGCTTGTCAAATAGACATTTACAGGAAGTACAGCTGAAGAGGAGGAGGAGGATTCTAGGTTGCAAAAGCGCAGTGGATTGCCAAGCATATCACTGGTTTTAAATGATTTTTGGATGGGATATGAGAATTTTTTACTACTTTTTTTGGCTGTCGTTCAGTTGTGGGGAGGGGTAATTTAAACGTGAAGGGGAATTATCGTTTTCCTACAGCGCACAAGATAAATATTTTTGTTAAGTTTTCTTAATGGAGTTCTGGTTCTAACCCAGTTCTACCCCTGTGACAGCTTCTTGGCATGAAGCAGCTGTCTGTCACACAAATAAACATCAAATAAATGAAGAATGTCAGCAAAAGTGTAATATGAAACTAATAATTAGTTGTCAAAGTTTTGGCTAGTTCACTGTGAACAGCTTTACCCTAATTTTTTTTCATATTTTTTTTTCTTCCAGAAATATAAAGAATATGAGAAGGATGTTGCAATAGAAGAAATCGATGGCCTTCAGCTTGTGAAGAAGTTAGCAAAGAATATGGAAGAAATGTTTCATAAAAAGTCTGAAGCTGTACGGGTAAGCAATGAATCAATCTGTATTGCAGGGATTCTTCTGAGTTAAATAACTGTCCTTCAGTTCAAATCTAGAAAAAGATGCAGATACCTCAAATGGAACTAAATCCAAAGTTCCTCTAATTGTGGTAAAGTCCTACATTACTCTAAAGATAACTTCATGATCGTTAAGTATCTATATTGAGCTTTTGGTACATCTGTAGGTTTCTGTGGGGTTGGTTTTTTGGCTCTCCATTCTGATCCTTCTTTTGCAGTAGATTTAGTGTCTTATTAGACTAGATTTACCATTAAAAAAGTTCTAACTTCTGTGTTTTACTGTATTGAATAGGAGTTCATTGTAACGTGCACGTCCTAAAGGATAACAGTTTTTTTTTTTTCCTGTTGTAGTTTTCATTTTACATTATTCTTTGGTAGAAATTTAAGCGACTGCATGTAACTGGTTCCTGTTACATCACCTATATCAACAAACTAATGGGACATTATGGTGATGCTGTTTGCCACCAGCTACTCTATTTTAGCCAGATTTGTCTGCTCAATTGAGTTGGAGGTCTTTGTATCTCAACTGTGGAGCTGAAGGCATCACACAAAGGACAGGGATTCCATTTGTGCAACTGCAGATACAATTTCACATTCAGTCTTTTATTATTTGTTATGGTGCAAAAGGGAGGAAGGAATTTGGCTACGTTTTAAAGGTTGAATTTTCTGGGCTGGCAGTGAAGGAAAACATATTTCAGCTTGTAAACTGAGCACACTTGGCAGGGGAGTAGAGAAAGACAATAAACATGGAACCCCGCAATGCTATTTTTACTGTCTGTTTTCAGAGAAAAACTGAACTTTAAGACATGTGCAACAGCTTCCAGAAGCCTGCAGAACATTGACCCTGGAGGGGGTTGTTTTCCTTGTTCCTTAGCAGGGAAAACTGCTGCCCTGAGATCATAACAATGTGAAGAAAATGTTCTTGGAGCAGCACTCATTTAACACAAAAAGTGGCCAGCAAGCTGTACACTTGCTGGTTGGAGGAGCTCTATTCCATCAATGTGGAGTGTTACTGGGGAAGGGTGGTTTCCCTCTCAATTAGAGCTTTTTAACAAATGTTTTCTAATGTTGGTGAGTGTTTAAATGGTTTGGCCTCTTCATATAAATGGTGGTTTTATCTGGGGAGAAAAAAAATATAGGACCAATGTAGACCACCATGCTCTGGCTAAAAATAAGCCCAAATTCTGTCAAGTTAAACCATGCATGTCGTATTGAGTGAAAGAGTTTTAGTGCCGGAAAAAATGACTGAAATTCAGACCTGTCTTTGGAAGGTTTCCATCTTTGAAAAGGAAGCTAGAAGCTTGGTTTGGACAGGGTGACTTCTTTTTTAAAAAAGGATCTGTTTAGTGCACCTTCCAATGAAGTTACTGTTTTTTGCATGATAATATAATGTGGCTCACCTTGCTAACTAGAGATTAGTAAGTGATATTTTGTGTTCTGGGTAGTGAGTAGTGCTTAGTTATTTTATGCCCTGATAAGTACAACCCCTTTTGGTACAGTTCAGGTTTTGCATGAGTTCCATCTTTGGTACATCATAGCTAATTTTCTTTTCATATCTGGGGAGGGAACACAGGAGTTACAAAGCTCCTGTGGACCTTAGGCCTCTGCTCCATGCTGAGACAAAGTAATACTGCATCACCTTGCCTCTAAAATAATAGGATTTTGACATAAACTTTTGATGGAAACTTGTACGAAGAGCACTGAAACCTAAATAGAGTAATACTTTAGGATACGCTCGTGCTGGTATTGGGTTAAGTACTAATTTACAAAATCTCTCTTGGCCCTAGAAATAATGGAGTGACCGTGGCCAGGGTTCAGCTCCAAGTGTTCAGAAAACGTGTTCCAGCCTTGTTACCTCAAGTTGTTACTCTGCGCCATTCATTAAATCAGCTTTAAGTAGACAACAAAATTCATGGTTTAATTTACAGTACTTTGTAGATAAAACATTTTAATCAACATACTTTTTCAGGTTTTAGCAGATGTAGTAATCTGTGACAACTGTTCAGAAAGCCACAGTATATAAAATGATTAATTTTTTGAAAAGGTCAAGAAGAAAGACCTGGAAATATTGCAATCGGATGGCTTGGAAAGGCCTTCAGGTTTTTTTTTGTTTTGCCTTATGCTTTCAAACACATTAACTTGTTAAAATCTCCTAATCACATTTGAACTCTCTTCTCCCTCCTCCCCCTTTATATTCTGGTTGAATTTTTATCTTTCTATCTCATTGCTTTTCATAGTGATTAGTTGGTTCAGTGTGATTTTTATCATATTCATCGCCTGCTTGAATTACCCTTCAGTATGCAATTATCCTATCACAGAATGTCCTATTTTTGTGCTGTCAGATACATAAAATAAATGGAAAACTGAAAGTGCTAAACCAATTATATAACCTTTTGTCATCTACTTACTGATGGAAACCCTTACAAGCTACTTTCCCCCCCCCCCCCCCCCCCCCCCCCCCCCCTCCCCAGTGTTCAGTATTTACCTTAGATTTATGTCAGTTCAGGATATTCCTGTTAACCATTTCCTTCCTAATACTGCCCTACTTGATTGAGTTTCAGAGAGGCAACTTGAGATTTTATTTTGAAATATTTGTGACAAGATTTCAGTTAAAACCACTGAAGAATGCTTTTCATTCAATGTTGCTGGTGCTTTGTTTCTGGCTGTGACAAATGTACATGTATCGATTTGCCTTTAATACTATGACATTCAAGTTTGGAAAAATCTTACTGCCCGTAAAGTGGCCTAAGTGGAAATGTTTCCTGTGTTTTTAAGCAGTGGGTTTAATTTTACATCCAAACCCAAATAAACCCTTTGAGAGTCTTGCATAATCCACTGTCGCTTGTGACATTGCTTCAGTTGGTTTTCTTGGACTTGTAGTGATTTCACTCATAGGAAATGTGCTTGATCAGTCTAAATTAAGTTAGCTATAATTTTTTAGAATTTAAGAAAAATATTTCAGAGTTTTATGATACTTTAGTGACTAATTTTGAAACTGAGAAGGAATAGGGCATGATGACATAACGTTCAGTAACAAATGACTGCTGCTACTAACTTGATAGTAGAAAAACAGGTGGAATTAAAACTATTCATTTAGTGCTTTTGACTTTCCTAGTTAAAGGTATAAAAAAGTCAAGGGAAGATAGAGGGAAGTGAAAAACAAAGCAAAATGAAACATAAATAAGTTATTAGGGAATATTCAGAGAGCTATTATTAAAACTTCAGCTATGCAGCTAAATTTCTATTTTCATTAGTGTTTCTTTGCAAGTAAAGATAATCCTGTGAAAGTGATTGTTGGTGTACTTGTAAGACGGCAAACCGAGTGTTAAGGATTATTTTTCTTTGAGAAAACTACCTTTTTATTGCTGCAGTGGAAAATGCAAATAAGAGATTTCTTTTTTATTAACTTTTCCTACTGTAGCTACCTGGTGTTCATTGTGAAGCTGATTCTCATTATAACTGTACTGTGAAAAGTAATTGCTGTTGTACAGTAATTCAATTTCAGTGCATTCATGCATCAGTAAGCCAGTGGGGTTTATCTAGAGAAACCTGGGACTTGAAAGCCTTTTATCATGAAATTCTACATGCAGACAAACGTTCTTCCAAGGAATAGAATATCAGCATTTACATTTAACAAACATTTGCAATGAAGAGAAATGGATTTTTTTTCCAGTGATGATTTTTACAGCAGTCTTTAAACTGTGTTCAGATACTGTTAGTATGGTATTGTTTATGCACAGTTAAGAAAGTGTAATGTACGTGTTTGAAATGTTTGTACTTATACATATACATAGAGGTTTGTATATATATATGTGGGGGTATGTATCTTTACACACATGCATTTTGAGGTTTATAGGTGTAATATCGACAGATGCAATTTACTATTGATTTTTTGCATGTATATGTAGATATATATGTAAGCAAAGTATTGAACTATATGTACTGCATCCACAGATTTCCAAGCAAATACTGGTAAATTGGTGTCCTGATCAATAAATTCATTTTTATTTAAAATAAATGAACTGGTATGCTGGTGAGTGCAAAATGAACTTGGCTGGATGAACGCAGGGATCATGGCAAGTAATCTAAAGCTGAGAGTGAAAGGTCCTAAAGAAAGGAATTTTCTTTCTTTCTAAATAGTAATATTTTGCAGTTCTCTGAATAGACTTATTTATGAAAGCTCAGTAAAAAATTCATACTGAATATTGTAGTCAATGAACGTAGCTTTTATTTAAACCACCCACAAGTACTTTAAGGTTCTCTTTGGTGTATTTGGAATTTAACTAGTTTTTGGTGTGTAACTCAATGGTAAGTTCTTCCCCATTTGATCAGAGACATTGGCACAGAAGTTAGTTTTTGTTTTCTGGTTGGTTAAAGGTTGGCATTTATAACTGGATTTTGAAAGTAGACGCTTCACTAGGCAGACTTCTTGCCCATTGTGAAATGTCTTTCTATTCCAGGAGTTATTTCAGTCATTGACTTTAAGATTGTTGCTTCCAGTTGATGCCACTGAACTTGTACAGAAGTGTAATCACAGAAAACTAAATAAAATTCAAGTTTTAGAAAGGTATTGTTATTTCACATTTTCTCATTAATAAGAAAGGTTTTGTGTAATCTTTTGGGGGCTTTTCTTCTTAGAGTGGATAATTTTTGTCATGCTTTTCAATTGATGTTATTGACTGCCTTCCTTCCCCCACCCCTGTTTACATTGAACTTGTCGCTTTTGCCAGTGTCCTCAGAATGAGGGACAGGTTACAGGAAGGAGAGCCTGCACGTCGCTGAGGAAAGATAGAGAAAACTCAGTTATACAAAAGGAGTGGAGAATGAGCACAGTGCAGTGAAAGAGCACTAGGGTTGATGTAGAAGGGATCTGAATAAATTATAGGAGGTTTATTTAATGGATTGAGAGGTAGAGGAAAAAAAATAAATGTGGTGATATATGGAAAATGGGAACGCGGTAAAGGATTAAAAACAAAACAAAACTCCAAAGAAATGCACCTTTCTGCTCAGTAGTCTTGGATTTAGGTTCTTAGTACCATTGAGCTGTGGTTTGGTTTCGTGTGTGCATGTCTGTGACCAAAGCAGATACAGCACTGAATACAGGAGAAGTATATCTGTGGAATTAAATAAAATAACATTTTTACTCTGCTAAATTTAAAACTAGTCTGGCTTGAATGAATATGTTGTATTGAACATACATTTAACACACATGCCTTGTTGAAGGATCATTCAACTCTAATTGGAAATATTAATCTGCAGGGCTACCTCAGCAGGTTATTGAGCCAATTGTGGCTAGCCATGTTGTGGTCTAGACCATCATAGGAACTGCAAGGCTTTGGATCGTTTGTGCACCTTACAGCTCAGATTAGTTCTCATCGGTATAATTAACTAACTTTGATATCAAAAATCAAATATATCAAATGTAATATACTACAAGATATTGCTAGTGTCCCAGGTTCATTGTATATTGTTTTCTTATAGCCTGGTGTCTCTAGTGCAGACATTATTACGTATGAAGTCATCTGTTTGCTATTCCTTCCACTGTGTTTTTAAGTGGGATTTTAAAATAACAGCAGTCTCCATTATTTTCTGCCTTTTTACTACTTAATGTATAGTCTGTGAATTAAGGATTGCTGGAATAAAATTTCCAGTTTACATTCCTGCATACTGTGCATTTTTGTAGAAACTGTTAAAATCAGGGAAGTTGAGGTTGTTGCTGCTATGCCATTATGCCAATTAACAACATTTACTGGGAACAGAACATTTTTCCATGGTGGGGTTTAGAATTTGGATTTTACTTTTGTTGACTTGGAAATTGAAAAATGGTGGCTTCCCACAGCGCCTAAAGAAAAATTGAGGCAACAGTGAGGAATATTCCAAGTGAATTTTGAACTTATTTTTTTTGGCACTTTTAAATGTACACTGTCTTCAATATCCACTGTGTATTTTATTACACTGTATTTTTATTTTGATTTTTCTATCACTTTGATCAAGGCTAGATTGGAAATGGCATTTTTGAGAAAAGAAGCAAATAATCATTCCTATTTCATATTCATATAGTAGAAGATAGAAAAGCCTTAAATGTCAAAACTTATTACTTTGCTAGGTTCACTATTTTGAAATGTAGAATAATACTTTTTCACTATCCACTTTCTCTCATTGAGCTAATTTGCATCTGCCGAATTAGAAGGAAGTAAAATGAGTGTCAAGATGCACTCTTTAAAACTGTGCTGCACAATGGGTGCTATTCTGACCTCTGTGTTTTTAATATTTTTTTTTAATGTATTAAGACAGGTTGTTTTTATCAGCAGATGGAAATGGAAAAAAAAAAACAACAAACAACCACCATTAAGTTTATAAAATTACTGGAGGAAAAAATTATAAATGGCTGTGGGTAGAAGGAGATTATGGTGAATCAGCCCAGTGTCACTATAAATAGTTTTAAATGACAGAATAAAGACCTAATGAATAAAGGAGAAATGGGTACAATTGTGTTAATTAGTGGCAACAAATTAAAGGTTTTCAGCAGTATTTTTGTATTCACATTTAGTATTTTAACTGTAATTGTTTCTAGTTACTTGTAGTATCATTTTAATTTTGCTCATAGTTCTACTAGTCTTCATATGTAAGCGATGTTGTGAATGCATGAAGAGTTTATTTGCTTTTTGGCAAATTAGACTGCACTAGAAAATGAAAAGATGGTTAGCAATCCACTGACAGTCAGTGGAGTATTCAGTAGCATAATACATCACCTTGATAGTCATAGTTTGAAGAATATTTTAAGGCACAGCAAATACTTTTCTTTTTTATTACCATTGCGCTTAAGGATTGCTTTTGCTAAATCTGTAGAAGTTAGGGTCTTTGACAAATGAAGCATTAGCAAACCTATTCTGGTGCCGATTGGCTGGGTTTCGTATTGCTTCTTTCCTTTTTAGTTCTTTGAGTTTCACAAGACATATATAATTTGCTATGAATTCTGAAAAGGGAGGAAGTTGGGTGTTGGGTTTTTCTCTGTGTGTTTGTTGTTTTTTAAATTGGACCTTAGGTGGGCTGCTCTTATCCTTAACATCCATTCCCATCACATTGCTGCAATATGAGTGCTCAGACTGTCCTTGGTTATGTTGCTGGTGAACAAAAGAAATGAAGGGAAAGGGTACAAGTTTATCTTGTACCTGTACTACCTGTGTAATGGAATTGATAGGTTTAATGGAAGTTACGGATTTTGTCTGTAGGCCCCTCTGAACTATAGCAGGGAGCCTGAGTGCAGTGATTAAGTCTTTATCTAACTCTTGTATGTCTTGAAATCCAGGCTAGCTGTGTCTACAGAAAGCTGTTCTTCAGGCAGGTAGTAGCAGGGGGAAGAGGCAAAACCTGAAAAACTCCTTTGCTTTTTCTCATGCATACTGAGTTCATTGGTGTTTACGTTCCACAGGATGAAAAGAAAACCAGCAAAATCTTCAAGGAGATCTTTCATCTACTGTTTAATAATATTTTTTTTAACAGTTCAGGAATGCCTCTATTGCAAAGACTTTAATTAGATCAAAAGAATTTTGTAAATCAGCCTTATTTTTCTCTGCTCAAAATGAATTCTCTCTTTTTGGTTTCTGAGTACTAATATGTATTAAAAAAAACAAAACAAAACAAAAACCAAAAAACCCAAAACAAACAACGAAGTTGCTAGGTACTGTTTTTGAGCAAGCAGCAGTCATTCATGTTGATCACACTTAGGAGATTAGGGGATATGTATTTGTGAAGATTTCCAGGGAGTTATGTGCATAACCTGGTACATGCAGTATCTAGGAACTACTGTTTCCTAAATGTGCAATTTTAAGGCTCTGCAGATTTGGAGCTTTCATTGTCTTGGTACAACTTGAAATAAATATCTACAACAAATGAAGTGACGTGAACTATGCTTTTGAAATCTGGCTGCCTTTAAAACTCTGGCATGTTTGTGTGTTTAAAAAAAAAAAAAACCACACAACAGTCCACACAGTCTAGCCAGTCTTAGAAAATTTAGTTAATTTCTTTTGGAAGTTCACTTAGAAAAAAGGAGAAATATTCTTCAGAAAACAGAGGGGGAAAGAAGGACTTGTAGAGGAAACTTAAAAGCATTTGCTGCTGGAGACAATTATGATGGTTTCATCTTCAGTACCGAGAAAAGAAGTGAAAAGTATTTAGAGATAGTGCATTCAAATATAGAACACTTATCTGAAAGTACAGGCAGAGAGAAAAATCAAACCAGCCACTTCACAGAATAATTCTTGTATTAGACTTCATTGCAAAAGTACGTAACGTTCAGTCTTTGCCATAATTTTGAGATACTTTCCACACACCAGAAGGGAAACAATGATGTATTTTGGAAGAATGAAGTAGGATAAATTAACCTCATGTATCCTTCTTTCTTATCGCTTTTTTAGAGTATTAGCATATTTCAATGTTTTACATTAACATTAATTATTTTAACAAAAATAGTCATATTGTCCAACTTACTGTTCAATGTGTGGTTTAAAGTAGTCACTTCAAATAGTAATGCATTATAATTAAATTTAATTCCACTTGCACAGCTGTCACCTGTTCAATTTTTATCATAATTCTTATTTCATATTGCAAATACATGTCATTAAATCTGTTTTTGAACTATAAAAGATTCTCAAATTTTATAAATACTGCTACTTCTATGTCATAAAAAAATGAATGACAAATATTCAGTCAGCTCACTTTTAGAGTGTTTACTGATACTTATTACTGACTATAAATATTCTCTTGAGAAGACACCCTGTAGCTTGCTCGCTGTTCATGTAGCATTAGCCTTTTTTCCACAACCATACACACATTCAATTTAATGCTTACATAATAAAAAAAGTTATAGTCTCAAAAATAATGGTCAAATTGGTGTAACTGGCGTTTTTACAGAGTGGGTTTTCAAGCTACTGCATCATTTTCTTACTACATGGATGATGCCAAAGTTCTGTTCGGTCTGTGGAACGTAAGGGAACTCTAAGAGCAGTAGTAAGGAGCAGCCTGGCAAAAGCTTTCTTGGTGGGATTTAATGAATTGTCATTTATCAATAATTTGAGTAGGGGAGAGACTACCAGCTCGGTGTAGCTCTTAAATGCTTCTGAATGCTTCAAAATTAAATGAAAAGAGCTATGCAGAGAGTTCATTAGTGTTTTTGTAAGACTGTTAACTCTTGGCCCTGCTCTTTATTTGTGATAGCAATTCCGGTGGGTGGTGTTAGGTCAGGTACGTTAGCTTAGTCTAAACTGCTGCTGGAGCACTGCTGCGAGAGAACCTCCTACATGCATAACCGAGGGGAAATACCCCATTTATCCTCTTCACTCTCACTTTTTGGGGGTTTATTTGATTTTAGTATAAATAAGTAGGAAGTTGCCTGCTTAATCTAAAATACATTCAGCTTTGTTTGTATCTGCTAACAGTCAATAATGTATTCCAAATGTACACAGCGGTGGTCAGCAGAGTGTGTTCTCTTCTCTCTCACCTTTTGAATTTTTAGCACTTACTGGTTCAAAAGTTGTTTGCCTCATCTTATTTTCCCTGCACATTAGTTACTTTTATCTTCTTATCTGAATAAACTATGCTTTATTGATTTATACAGCAAACCTGCCGTGCTCTTCCCCCAGCTGAAGAGTTTCTTTAAGACTGGGAAGCCAGGCGGGCTCTGGCAGCGCGCTGGTTGCGTGCACGGGTCCCAGACGGGCTCTGGCAGCGCGCTGGTTGCGTGCACAGGCACTCTGGTTGCTTCAGACACCTTCCAGTGAAGGTGGGGAAGAGGAACTCTTCACAACAGCATTGAATTTCAGGTGGTTACAATTCTGACTTGAGTAAACCAGTTCAGGTTTATCATGACTGACCTGGTGCTATGTGAAACGCTTTTGCGAGATAAAAGGAGTCTGAGAGTGTAGATGCTGAGCTTTTTTCCTGGAAAAGCGGAGAGTTTTTTGGGGTTTTTTTTGAGATTGACTGCAGTGTTTAGTTAACTATTCTAGTTTTAAACTGTATTTAAATAGCTGTGTGAAGTGCAACTGTAATAAAATAACAGATCGATGCTGTCACTAGAACTTCAAATGCTTAAAAGCAATCTTCCTTTTGATGAATGCCAAGAAAAAAAGCTCAAGTTTTGTTTGTTAGTGCTTTTTGAGTTGCCCTAGTGTGTGCTTCAATGTGCTTTCAAGTTGGCAGCAGCTTTTTAAAAAGAAGTCTCCCCACCAGCTTCCACAGGTGCTGGCTCCTCTCTGTTCTCCGTTACTTTTCCTTTCACTCTACTGACATGCAGCAAATGTTTGCGTGGCTGTGCAGAATAGTCTGGGAATTGTAAGACCGAAGATTTATCGAGTCCAGAAACCCCAAAACAAAAACCCTGAGGGGCTTGCTTTCGCTTAGATTAATTAAGATTTTGTTCTTTGCACGAGTTGATAAATACTTGTAACAGCAAATCACGAGAGGGAGATAGGAGACAGGGAGGGGTAGGATCATATAATGGACACTGCTGCTTTTTTCTTTTCCTTATGGGGATGGTGGTGATGGCTTAATACCGTATGCAACCACCTGTGTGTGGTTTTTTTTTTTAAGCTCTGTGGTGGCTGCACAACTCTTTAGGGAAATTGTCCAACTACTTCTGTGTAAATGAGATGCTTCAGGTGTGATGTGTGTGTTACTGTGCTCACACTTCTTTGCTGTTGCATCCCATATAGCACGTGAACATCTCCTCCTCCAACCCATATATAACTATTTTCTTATGTATGTTAGCTGCGGAAAGTTGATCTCTCTAGCTCAAACTGTAGGTGTCTGATCAAAAATGTTTCAAATTAGTAACCTCAGTCTCTAGAGCTTCAGGGAAAAAAAAAAAAAAAAAAAGACTTAAATTTTCAATTTCTGAGGGAATAAAGCAAACTGGTTCATGCATGGCACATACCAGTTGTTAGATTTGAGGCTTTTGCTGGGCAGAAGGGCAACATCCCAGGGACAACATAAACCCATTGAAGCCTGAATCTCATAGTGCTCAAATTCTGATGGTACTTCAGTCCTTGACGCTGGAGATGAATCAGTTTTAGGGGTGATAGGAGGGGTGGAAAGAATCCTACTAAAAACACAGCCTTGCTGTTAATCAATTTTACTAATTGATTAATATGTGCTTAAAAATGACACATTAACAGATTTCAGATAACTTCAAAAGATGGAGGTGGACTCTGAATGTGGGGTTTTGTGAAAATGTCCAGGCAATTCTTTCCATGTACACAGACAAAAGGATCATAAAACGTTAATGTTGTAGAATTAGGATTTTTGGAAAATACAGCTGAGGACCGCAGCTCTGTGAAGCAGTACTGCAGTGTGCCTGTGTAAGGGTGGGTACAGAGGGTGACACGTTTGCTTGAGATATCTATTTTGAGATGATAGAAAGTTAAAAATCATGGGGTGGGTGGAGAGGCAGAAATGTGAGGTTTGTTTTTGTGATATATCATGTTTGGAGGGAAGAGTGTGGTATAGCTCATGTTCTCTTTCTTAAGTGTAATGTCATTTGGTGCTTTCTTTGGTGCTGATAGAACAGTGCAGTCATTTATTTCAGGTAGCATCTTGATTTCAAAACCATGAAATGATGCCACATTAACTTTGGTACATGTTTTAAAATAAGTTACACTGAAGGGAACAAACAATAAATCATAGAAAACACTTTATAACTTGTTTTGCTGTCTGTATGAATAGATACAGCTATGTATTCTTGGATCAAATGCATTTCTCTGTCCTTTAAGCTAGTGCAGCCTATCTTGGATGATTGCTTCTGGCAGTGCTGTGCAAGTACTCCAGGAGGATAAACTGTTTGAGTAAATCAGAACAAAAAAGGTGTTTCATGGAAGAAATAAACAGTTCCAAACTAATACTATAAACTGATGTTTTATTGACGAATCTTTTTTATTATAAAGGTTAAATTACAGCAATTGTGGCACAAAGCACTACAGAAATACTACATCATAGAAAAATCTTGTGCCCTGCGTTTCTGATGGGTCATTTCAGTGCAATGAAAAAATGAAACAGAAACATTATATGCAAGAAAAAAATGGAATAATTGCTCTGTACCTGCAAGTCTTTGTTTTAAAAACAAACTGGAATTGGAGAAGCAAGTTATGCTGCAGAAAAATGCACAAGCTCTATGTGGCAGAAAAATGCACTTAGAGATTTCATGTATATCCATGTCACCCTTCTCGGATTTATCATAGCATGGACTATATGCTACAACCTCCTCCACAGGGTAACTTTTTATATGTGTCAGAAAATATTTGCAGAATATTGGAGGTTAATTCTTTAATTCTTATGCGTAAGGGTAAGACAGTATTTAAACCCACTTTAGTTCATAAAACTTTGGCATAGGTAAGGAGACACATTAAGGGACAACACTGGTAAACATCTTCATTTGATAATTTATACCTCACTTGGTTTCATCAGTGGGATTTTTTGTTTTGGTATCCCTTGGGGCTAGCGCAATGACGGGATCTCGTCCTCTTCAATACACTGAGCAGACAAGAATAAAATCTGTAATTAAAAAGGATTGGCTTATACTGTAATTTATCATTATATTGAAAAAAGTGGGTTTTGTCAGGAAAATCATATTTTCATCACTTGTTTCCCATCTCTTGTGGTGAGATGATAATTTAGCACTTTGTAAATGTGCCAGTAAATTAGTAATTCTAGAGTCATTAATTTTGCATTTATCTTATTTGTGTTATATTTAAGGATATTTATGGAGCTTTACTTTTTTACACTTGAAAAATATTACTTCACTGTTTTTTTTTTTGAGATGGCTCTAAGAAGACTAAATTATCTGCTTTTAATGCAAGTATTTTTGACATATAAAAACGGAAATAGTGCCTTGATTTGTGAATGAAGCAATTTTCATGTAAATGTCACTGAATCATTATAGAAATGGGAACAGTTACAGTTATTTTCCTTTTGGTTTTAAAGAATTCCATGCTTGTGATCTAGAAATTAAATCACCAACCTCTTGATCTTTATTTTTGACTGAAGTTGAGTAAGGGTTTGGATAAAGTCATAAAAGATGAGTCTATAGGTGGCTAATTAATGTACTGATGGGCAACCTTTAACTCAAGAAGCCCACTGATTGCCGTAAGCTGGAATGGTTTACTAAAAAAAAAAATAATAATAATAAAAAAAATTTTGTCCTGCTTCTTAAATTCTTTTCTTCAGCATGCACTGCTGACTGCCGCTGGAGAGTGGTTTGGACTCTCTGTCTTATGTCTTTTACATGCTGATACTATAAGTTGTGATAACATAGACTCATTGCTGTGATTCTGTAAACATCTTGAAGAGCTGAACTTCAGAAGTTATTAGATGAATGCTATGCTTTTGAAAGACTAAGTAGTTTGTTGAGCTTAGGATACAGTTCTTTGGGAGCTAGTATAATCTTTAATTAAAAAAAAATAAATTACAAAATGCTGTATGTTTCTGGCTTTTGTCTTTCCTTCATCATCTTGTTTCCTGAGCTCAGGTCGGTGTGATATGATGTCAGACACAACCACATGCTGTATCTTCAGCTTTTACTTTTCTGCACAGAGAAGTAAACCATGCAGATGATGCCTGTCGCCTTTGTGCAAACCCAAAGCAACGTTCAGAGGAACCTCAGAGTATTGCATGATGTGAAGCACAAGTTCCTCGGATCTAGATCAATACAACGCCAATGTGCAAAACCATAAATATAAAAACAGAGAGCTGACTTGGGTTTAAAATAGTCTGAGGTCTTTGTGGGGGTTTTTGTGTGTGTGGTTTGGTTTTTTTTTTCCCCAGTCTTCTTTTTGGATGGTGAAACTCAGTTACAGGTAATACCATGGCTGGTGATGGATGTGAGTGGATGATGAAAAGTAGGTAGATTTTTACTGTAATAATACTCAAATTTTGTTAGTCTGTTTCAACCAGAACTCATCTCTGAGAAAACGGCAGTACCTTATATTCTGTTCCTGGCTGCAGATGACAGTTTTGAATATTTACGTAGTACCCTGTTTTTCATTTGAGGGCATGATTAATTGGTAGAAATACATTTTATTACTCTGTGTCTCTCCTGATGACTGTAACACAATGTATCACATAAACACTTCATAGAATCGCTTGCCATTTTTCATGACTAAGGAGATAACTTGTGTGGTTGGGAAGCTGCAGGAATGGAGATTAGTTAATTATTTTAGGCTGTTCCAAATGACATTCTGTGCCAAAGGAATTACGAGTGTCTTGATCGACTTCTTTAAGCCAGAAGCAATTGTAACTCTTGGGTTTGGAGTTTCACAGAAAATATTTAATTACCTTGGTTCTTCCATTTCTTTTTAAACACATGTTCTTTTTAGAAATAAAATAAAATTCCTGATCACTGTTGTGGCTTTTGTACTGAATTCCAAGGCAAATAATTAACTTCTATGCTGTGTCAATACTGTCTGCCACTTTCTTCCCAGATCCTTTGTGGTCTGGCTGCCTCCCTGCCAACATGCATACTACTTTTTTAAAGAACTTCTGCTTTTCTAATATTTTATTGGATGTTTTAATTTTGGAGAACTTGCTGATTTTCTTCACTGTTTGTCTTCAATCATCTGTAAACTATTTTTTTCTTAATTATGCCTAAGTCTACTTTGTCTGCACTGCTGGGTTACTCATCATGTGGTGCTTCATTTTATGTTCTAATCTGTTTGCCCACTGCCTTGCTCCTTTAGATATTTTTAAACTATGATGATGTACTTTTTCTTTTTTCCCATAATTAAACAAATTATTTATCTTTCCCATTGTAAAACTAATGAAATCAGTATTGACTTTCCTGTTTCATCTTTCAGATATACATTGTCTTTATGAATATAACATATTTATTAGAATTATGCGTTCATTGTGAACAGATAAGGAAGAGACTGATTATTTTGCGATTACCCTGAGGTGAAATTCCAGGAATAACTTTCAATTCTTTTGATTCCTTTTGTCTGGGTATACTGTTTGCTAAGGAAAAGATGGCTGTAAGCCCATATGTTGCACATTGCTTTCAGTGCATGAGTCTGCAGGATGGGTAATCTTCCTATGGAGAAATCAAGGCAATGGGAACTTTACAACTGTCGATAACAATGAAAGAGATTAAAAAGTCACAAGGCATGTTTTGAGTATAAATGAGGTATTTGTTTTGAAGGTAAGGGTTTGAAAAGAAGGCTTCTACCCTTTCAGAATGCTAGAAATGACGACTGAAGTGAAACCAGTTAAGCTAATCGATTGTAGCTGAAGCTACTTGCATTTTTAGTGTTCCTTATACAAAATACTCAAGACTAAGGCATAGTGGTGTGGTTTAGTTTGGTAGAATTAGCTTTTGTAATTAGACTAACCCCTAAGAAAGCCATTGTGAAGTTGGGAATGGTTCCAGCCCTTCCCTGTGTTTAGAACTGGGTTATCTTAATATTTCTTTGCACTGTGAGTATATTGATATGCAGTTTTAAATGTCAATTACTTAACAGTTGTGCTGCCACATGTCTGAAAATTCTCAGTAAAAGAAGTCACTTTATATGAAGAAAGATTAAGAATTATTCTAGGAGCTGAAGGCAGAATAAAGGAGTTTATTAGAATATCTTTAAATATTAATTTGTTAATGACTAGATTCGAAAGTCAGTTTTTATCATGTAGGTATGCTGAATTTTGCAAGACTCTTCTTTCTGTGAATGTATGGGAGTAGTAGAGTACAACAGATAGAAAAAGGTAGTTGTCAGCACGATCCCTGATGACACAATCAGGTGATGGCACTGAAAAAAAATGATGGTTTTACTACAAGATCAAAAAAGAATAAATCATTCTTTAAAAATGTTAAAAGAGTAAAGTAGTACAAAATAATGGCTTCTATATTAGATGTTCTTAAAATATTTTCTTGTGTAATATATTATTGTGTCAATCTCTAGGCATATTTGTTTTTACTGCTCACATATTGTTAGAGTGCTTGGCAGGTATAGAAGAAACATTATCTTATTTAGTTGCAAAACTGTAAAAGTCCAGCTGCTCCTGCTGAGGATTCCCTGTGTTAAAGGAGTATAGGATGTAATAAACACAAACTCTAGGCTTTCTGTATGAAATAACTAAAATATTTCATCTAAAATAAAAAGCTAAGTCAAAGTTAGAAGCCTTTCATATATGGTGCATGATTAAATGAAGTCTTAAGTAGGTTCATTTTGCAGCAGAAAAATTGGCAGTTGTGGTAAAATGTATTGCTTCATGTTGTAAAGGCAATTGATCTGGGGTTGTTCTGGTTGGGCTGTGGAGCACAGACTCAGGAGGATGCGCAGCATTCTAGGTGTAAATGTAAACTCTGCAATATTGTTCCAGAATTCAAAGACATGGCATTTATAAGTAACCATAAACACTGCATTTCTTCAAGGAGAATTCAGTGCCAGTCCTGTGATAGAAGCTCCGTGCAGCATACCTCTACCTTTGTTTTGCTCCTGTATGAGACAAATCCATGTTGTTCGTGCACGTCTTGCAAGGCTGGAATCCTTGCAGGAATCAAAGTAGTTGGCATATTTTATTTCTTCTTGCATGGTGTATAAATGTCCAGTGTGAAGGGGTAAGTATGTGGGATGATAAAAATCATAAGCTCTAAGCTTTAGATTAATTTTAATTTGTTGGAATAAAAATCTTCCAAGGCAGTTGAAAAGAAAGATAAACTCACAGGCGTTTGCTGATTGCAGTCCTCCAAAAGCTGGTTTAAAACTCCAGTGTAGAAAAACCTATGATGACTTATGTAAAATCTATCATTCAGATTAAAAAAGGTTTGTAAGTGTTTTTTCTTTAAGTCATGTAAAATATTTTGCATGTTATCATTAATGCCAGTATCAAGGAAAACATCTTTTCAGACTGTAAATGTGACTGGATTTAGTTATGATCTTTATGTATGGTAACAAGAATAATTTAGTATCAAAGCCTAGTTCACCCTCTATATTCAGTCTGTCAAAGCAAACTTATTTACCAAGTCACATTGATTGCAATATGGACATTTGTCCAGTCAGAAATTATTATCACCAGCAACTGATTTCATGGAGGACTTTGACCAGCCTGCAATGGTAACTTGAAATTATTGCTAATAATAATTATTGCTATTGGGGCTGAATTTAAGGGAGTATTTTGGAGGAGAAATGGCTTTGTTATCTATTATAAATGGCTTTGTTATCTGTTATTTAGTTCCCCCTGTTTCTGTTACAAAGCCATGATGTTTTGAAAAGTGAAAGTGGTATGGTGATTGTTACTCCAGAAATTAATTGCACTGCAATCTAAAGTGGGCTGAAAATTTAATTTCAGTCTAAAGTTAAAGAACATAAAACTTTATCCAGGATGAAATTTCATTCAGTGTGATTTCACTATTGGTTGCTTATAATGAATGCTTCTTGGGAGACAAGCAAGCATAACCTACTGGCACAAAAACAGCTTGTAAAATTTAATAAAAAAAACCCCAAACAATTATTCTACCAACTTTGTAAGCTTTCTTTTTGTTGTTTTCTTTATTTTATTTCCATTTGCTTTTTAAAAAGGGCGTATCAACCTCAGTATTTCTTCCCACAGAATTCTGCTTCTTTTGAAAATCTAACCTTCCTTTTCTACTAGTGAATTATTTTTCATGCTGTTCATTTACGAAGAGTTGAGAACGGAAAAATTGTGTGAATTTTAATCTTTTCTCTAGGTACTATTGTGTTAGCTAACTGTTTTAGTTTTCTGGTATGGCATTCATTGTATAGGAATTAGACGGTGCAAATAATTTTAATTTATTGTTTTGGTGCAGTAATAACATTAAAATAACTAGGAAAGTGAGTTGTTCTTTGCACTAGAATAAAGAAAAATTTAGGTAAACACTATTAATTTGCAACATTTTATATCACTTGCCTAGTCTCACTTCTATATAGCTCCCAATATATTTTCAATAGTGCTATCGCACTTGTGGTTAAAAGCTGTTAAATTGTTCCCTTTTGCCTTTCTTTCATTGGGGAATTGGAGTGCTCTGAGCCAAAATTAGTGTTCAGGTCATTACAAAGACACTGCTGATATTGTATTTCATACTTAATGAATCTTTATTGGCATCTGGGTCTAACCTTGACTCTGCTTAGTGAATCATAACTTGGCAGTCTCTGAGTAGGTGCTCCATTGTCCTATCAAATTCTAGCATAAAGAAACTTGGTCTTTTCCCAGGTATTGCCAATTCCATAGTAAGGTGCAGTTTTGTGGTTATTTTTTTTTAAAAAAATATAATCTGTGCTCCAGTAAGACCTCATACCACAGGCAATTGGGTAAGTAAGGTAGCAAGGAAGAGAAAACAACTATTACATTTTAAAAATAGTGGGATCTGAGATAATAGAAAACTAGGTATGTTTTCAAAATGTGAAAAATACTGGGTGAAATCCCACCTTCAAACTAACAAGGAACTCATTTTGCCATAGACATGGTCAAACAGCATTTGTTCACAGGGGTACGTGTGTGCGAAATTAATACTTGTATACAGGCATATGTACGTTTCTAGTAGGCAAGTGGTATTGCGATGCGGTGAGTGGCATTATGATGCAAGGGTGATGTAACAGAAACGATCATAAGCTTTCATTTAGTGGTCACCAAGGTCTTATGGTCCTAGCAAGAGATGTAGCTTGGGCAGCCAGCTGGCTCAAGTCTTCAGGCTTCATCAGACCAGTCTTATATGATCATGGTTTACATCTCAAAGCCTCACTCTTGATTTGGTAGCTGTGCTCTGGTTTATGCTGAGGCTTTTCGCCTCATGCTTTCGAGTGTGATAAAGGCCACTGTGAACTCCCTAATTTCTCTATAAGCTTTCTGCTAGGGAAATACCACAGTCCACAGCACAGCTGCACCTTCAGCAGCATGTGGGTCAGGTCTTTCTGTCTTCAGAAGGAAATAATGAGCTTAAAAAGCAAAGATAATCTCAGGTTTGAATGACTTTATTGCAAGTGAGTTACATACCTGTGGATTCCTCACTCTGGAAAAAAAGAGACCTGAGGGATGGGGTATATATAAGTGGTCAGTAGCATCATAAATGATAAGTGAGGGTTGGAGAGCAAGGCTGCTCTGCTTTCCAGTGCAATGCCTAAGGGGGGTGCTCAGTTCTGGTAAAGTCCCAGAGCTGGGCTTGAAAGCTTGGAAGGGTGCTCTGGACCGCTGTCATATGTAGATACATTGTTATTTTGTACTTGCTTGGATTTCTTCCTTTGGCCACTTCCGAGAATGAATGCTGGTCTAGATGGACTCCATGACCTGTGTGCACATACCTGCCCTCAGGTGTAGGAGGGGAACTGTGTAGAGTAGCTCTGGAGTAGTTATGGCCCTGAAAAGCCTGGACTCAGCAACTTGCTAGTAAGGAGATAGATTTCTATGAAGAAAGTTAATTAAACTAAAATGAAGTAAGAAAAATTCAGAAGTCATCGATCTCTGTTGCAGAGAGGGTGTATTTTTTAAGGTCAGCTCTAGTCTAGAATCCATAATGCCCAAATACAAATACATGAATGCAGTTTCCCAGACCTTTGGATGAGCGCTCCCATTGGTTAACTCTCATGTATTCAGAGGTGTCTCTCACTTATACTAGAAATGCAATTCTCTTCTTGCACACACAAAAAAACCTGACAAATTTTTAATCAAGTTTAATTTTTGACAAGTCAGTTTTGTTTGTTTTTTTTCTTAAGTCAAGCTCTATTTTAAAACCTGAAGACTAATTTGCTTTCTTTAGATTTGATGTATGTTCAGCTCTTGTACTGATAGTTTCAAAGGTTCACAAGGGATTTTTCTTTTTTTTTTTTTTTTTTTTCCCCAGTAACCTGCCTCTGGCAAGAGATACTGGTGCAAAGTGGTCCCCAAGCAGTGTTTTGGATCTCTTTCTTATTTTAGCAATGAATCTGACTTTCGCCACAGGGCATACCTAGTACTTCTGCTTTGTGGATGTTCCTTACAATTCAGAATGTGTTGTGGTAGGTGCCGTGTGATATAGGAGGAAAAATGTTGGCAGTGAAGGATTTTGTGGGACTTAAGTGAAATGTGGAATACTGCAATCAAGACAGAATATTCAAATGTCTCACTTAAACTGTCAGGCAAAGTAGATATGCAGTGATGCTTATGTTCTGAGAATATCAAATCTGCTGCTTGTACTACCTTCAAAGAGATACTTTGAAATAGGAATTGCAGCTGAGATTAATTCTGTATAGCACTCTCCCCATCTTCTGGAAGTGGCATCAAATTTTGCCTCAGAACAAGACAAAAGCTCGACAGACATATAGGGAGCTTCTGAAAATGGTAAAATTCTCATTGGAATTGTAGAACAGCAAAACTAGTAATAAGATTTGGTGTATCCTTTAATTTTAATACTTCTGTCTCTGCTCTATATGGAAAACACTTAATTAAAAAAGAAAGAAAGGAATACCACCAAGGCATTTATTAATTTTGGGGTAAGCTGTGTGAAATCTGCCATTCTGAGTTCACAGTACCCCTGAGCTTCATTTTCTTTGGATTCGAAAATAAACCTTAAAGCTCAAGGATGAACTGCCACCCTGGCTCATTTCATTACTTCAAGCAGATGATAAACCAGCCCAGATTTAGCCTTGCTCCCCATAGCCATGCCGCTTCCCTTAGGCAGCTGCCTCCTGCAAAGAGGCTTGTCAGCAGCGGTCTCCTGTTCCATCCCTGTAGCTCTCCTCGGGCTGGTATTAGCCCTCTTATACCCAAGAAGGATCTACAGATCTTTCCCTCGCTCTCCACCTAGTTCCCACTAATTCCATGAAAACAACTACAGATGATGTACTTGGGATATTAATCTTCTTATGTTTTAATGAGCAAGGCATGGTGTTCCTAACCCTTCCCCCTCCACAGCACACTTTCTCTGCTACCTGAAGGAGCAGTTTGTTTGATTTTGTTTTGTTTTCCTCTGTCTGCGGTCAGGCTGTAGAGGCAGTAAGCTTTGTGACTTTTCGGACTAAAGGACAGGCTTAATTGGCTTTGAAGTTCCCAAACCTGTGCTTCTGAGTTAGAGATTTACGAGTGACTGTGAAAGGGAGCCTCCGTGGAAAGCAAATTGGTCTGAAACCAGAGCAGCGCTGGCTGGGTCACAAATGCCTGCTCTGGAGTCCTCTGTTAGCACTTGACGTGAAATTGAAATTGGAATTATTTCCTTGTCTCTGATGGAACTGGCTCCTCTCAGTGCTGTTAAAACATCTGTGCAGATGATTATTTTATCCTGGTGGCTCACAGAAAATATTCTGAAATCTTTAAGTATTTATTTACTCATTACCTCCTTGGGGAGCCAAAATGAATGAAGTAAACAACCCCAACACCACACTCTCCCAAAGGATTTAGCAGCAGTCTGCATGCTGAACCCCTCGTGTCCAGGAGCTGCACAGTCCTGGTGATATGGAGCTGTCTGCTGACAAACTGGGCTGTAACCCTACGTGAGTTTCTAAAAAAGAAAAGATTCACAATTACTTTTGAGAAAGTGATTTTTTGTTTGCCTTTCTTGAGTGGACTTTTACTGAGTAAGCGATGCGAACAATGGGAAGGAGTTTATTCTGGGGACTTGACTGCAACAGATTGAATTTTCAGACAGGAAAAACTCTCTTGAACCAAGAGCTATTGAAGTTCTTGGTGGTGTTTTGTCTAGTGTTCCCAAACTTCTAAATCCTGATTTGAACAAAAGATGAATTTGAACTTCTTGAATGACTGTGTATTGTAGCTGATATTGACCACTTATTACTTGCCTTCTAAACTCCTGGGATGGAGAAATCTGGGTTCTGCCAGATACCATTCCAGAGAACCCCAGATGAATTCAACTCTGGGGACCCTGGAAAAATAGCTTTCAAATTGCCGTGGGGATTTGCAAATGGATGTGAAGGGATATGCAACTCCAGTGTGAAAAGCATCATTAATGGCTTCGTTTCTGTGATGCAGTGGAACTTTCCACAATGAAAGCCTGTGGGAGTTAGGTTTACCTTTCACAAGAGCAGAATGAACTCCAACAGGAATGCATGGCAAAGAGCCTCAAATTTTCCTTTCCTCCACTCTGAAGTACAAAGCACATTCCTTTGTCCTTGCACTCTCCACTGTGTGCACCGTTAATGTGTAGGTTAGGAAAAGCATATGAATGACTGAAAAGTAACACTAAAAAGCAACACCAATTCAAGTAACATTACTGAAATTCAAAAGAAACTGTTGCATATGTATCATCTTTTGGGAAGAGGGAAAGGGCGTATTTGTGACAAGTGGGAGGCTGGTGTGCTGCTGGAGCTTAACGTGCTGAGACTCCTGTATGGTGTTGCAGGCAGTATAATACCCTGATTCAGGTCTGAAATGTGCAATTTGAGCCCATTCATATTTGAAATTAAGCTATTTTGCTACATATTACCATCTCTTGTAGATTGTTTTTTTTAAAAAACACAAACTGGTCAGCATATGCAAACTTGTCATTCTTGCAGTTGTTCAAAAGTCTGTGCTGTAACATTAATAAACAGCTTGAAAACACAAAGCTCTTCTGTATTTGATATTTTTTTAAAAGAAAAGCTTTTTAAAATATTTGCTTACAATAATGTGAAAAGACAAAATAAACTGAATCAAGTATGCTTTCTGGTTGTGAAATGTTATGTGAAGAGAGTGTAGTGTTTCATGTTATGTCAGGGTAAGGATAGTTAGATGCAGGTTGGTTGGAAAGTTTCTAATATTTTTCTCTTTAATGTGAAAGAATTTCACAACTGGTAATCTTTTAGGCAATATTAAGTGAGGTGATAGAAATCTGTAAAATCTGTTAAATGAACTGAAAAGTGAATGACTCCAAGCTACTTTGGGGATATAAATAGACATCTCAGCAGAGCAAACATATTTTTTCAGGGTTTGATCTTTATACATAAACAATATTTGAATACAACAATTGCCACACAAATCTCCAGAATTTAATACTGCAATTTGAGTTGACTGAACCATTATTTTTGTGCAGCTTTACCTGCAGAAAACAATTAGCTGACCTGCAGAAAACAATTAGCTGTCTTGAAGTGCTAAAGGTATCTTTTTTTAATTCTTTTAATGGTTGAATCTGAAAAAAAATACTATCTGTTTTAAAGAAGCAATACTTCTAAATAAGTTTCAGCTCTACATGTATTAAAACCAAAACAGAAAAAAACTTCAAAATCTGAGGTTTATTTCTTAATTTCTGAGGCTGAGTAATGTGATGCAAAAAGAGTGGCTTTGCACTGTGTGTTTTCATGGAAGGTGACTATGCTACCAAGGTTATTAGAGAATTATGCATTTCACCTTTAAAGCGTTATCTGTCACTGCCACTATGGCTTACCATTAGCATATCCTTTGATGCTTACATGGCATCCAAAAAAAAAGTAAACCTAAAGCAAAATAGATATGGGAGTCATAAACAAAAGATTATTGTTACTATGTTGGCTCACTCTAGTGTGGAAAATTTGTCTTCAGTTTTTCTGCAGTCTTTTAAAATGGAGATATAATCATTTTCAAAGCAGTACAAACTCATATCACAATGTAAATGATTTGGAAATCTAGCTCAAACCAGTATAGTCTGCATAAATGGAAGTAGTATCTGTGGAACTGTTTATAAGGGTGGGATTGAAAATGTTCAAAATTCTTATATGGGACATTTTACTAGGTTCTAACCCAGCTATCTTCCACAAAATCATTCTTTTAAGATGTTTCTGTTGCATTGATTTACTTTACCAGAACAAGAAAGGAGATTTAAAGACCAAGTACCTGCCTGGTAAAATACTATGGGACAATAACTAACTTTACTTACTTTGGAGGTCATCAAGCAGAGCTCTGTATGATGCCTGCATAAACATGTTAGGGTTGGAGTTGCAATTTCCCATGGCTGTTTTTTTGTAGATGCTATATTGTAAATATATATTAGTATATTCTTTATGTATATAGAATTGTATTATATATATAACTAATATATAAAACACATGTATATAAAGTATAATTAAGACATTCTTCCACTTACCTTGTCTCATCAAATAGTTAAGTGTGGTGATGGGGGTCAGTGCAACCTGTGTATCAGTGTGATCTGAATTAATATACCAATACCCGTGTTTACAATGGAATTGTTGCGTTACTGTAGTTAATAGTATTGTACTATTATACTACTGTATAAGGGTTTATCTTTTGTCATTTTGCTGCTTGACTGTGTTAATGGGGAACTGAAATATTTTCCTAGATAGATCACTGGAGATCTCTGGGTTTCAGTGTTTGCTTTTGGAAATCCATACTCAATGTCTGATGAAAAAATGCAATATCACAACTTCCAAAAAATTGAGGATTTAATTACCGTTTACAAGGTCTGTTCCACATTTGTGTAATAAAATTGACATTGCAAGTTTTATTGGTTTATGACTTTAGCTATCATTCATACTTCTTAAAGATTCATGGGAAACATCTTACATACATTTTTTTTTTTTTTATTTCAACTTAATTTTCCAAACACTCCTTGGAAAAGAAAGAGGCTTAAATAACTCAAGAGAATCAGACTAAGCAGTTATGTGCACCATCCCCCCTCAATAAAAAAACCAAAACAAAACAACAAAATCCCTTCAATCAATCATTCAAACCCAAACAAAATCAAAAACCAAACCCCCAAAACCTCAACACCAAATGAAATTCAGTGTTGAGGCTGCCAAGATAATGATAATGTTTTACATTCCTAAGCCTACCCTTTATATCTGAGTCCTAAAACCTGTTTTTCTTTACTTCCTCAGCTGAAAACTATCAAGGGAAGGATATTAAAGACATTAAGCCTGACCACCAGGACATGATTTTGAAAAGACTGTAAATGGCACATTCTTCAGCAAGTGGTGTAATATGTGCATGGGGAACATGGCAGTCCCCATATGGAAGTCCTGCTGACAGTAGCAAGATACTTTTAAAGCAGTATGTACTGTCATACTGCTCCACAGAGTTGTGAATTGTGTGATGTGGAAGCCGGGAAGCCTGTACCATATCCTCTTCCATCTGTGCGGAATGGTTATGGTGCCAGACAGGTAGTGGGCTCTGCTGTGCTCTGCTACCCTTCAGCTGCTTTCATAACTCCCACTAGTAAAAGCAGAATTATACTGCTGAAATTCAGTTAAATCCATGAAATTCCATATGGCAGGAGGTTAGTCACTTGTTTTCAATACAGCTAAGCTTTAAAGGGGGTAAGCTATTTTGAAGATATTTAGGTTCTTAAAAGCAGAAGTAGAGTTCTGTTTAAGTTCCTGGTTTTAATAGATCATTTGTGTTTAATAAAATTTAAAAGAGCAGCAACAACAAAAAAGGCCCAAACCCCAAAACTCCTTCAGTATTTGTCGAAGAGATATACTTATTTAACATGCTGCTGTAATGTAACTGATTTTCAAAATAACATTTTAATCTAAAAGTTCCAAGTGCTGTGCTGTAAAATGAGTAGATTATTTGTGGTTTAAGTTGTAAAACTAAAATACACCATATATTTCTCATGCTTGACAATTGTCCCCAAACTCAGACCAACCAAATAGCTGCATAAAGTGTTTGACTTCCTTTCCCCCTCTTGTTCCTGATAATTCAGTGACAAGATTACTCACACCTGGTGCTTTTGTTACTCCTCAGTATTCTGATTGCCTCTTGAAGCTCTTCACAATGTCATTCTTCTACAAATGGCTCAGCTGTCTGGAAAAAGGCCGATTGTTGTTTGCTTTTGTGAATTTCAGCATTGAGAAGCTCAGTAAAATGCTCTTGATCTTTCTATAATTGTATTTGTTTTAACAAAAATGGCTGCATTTCTGTGTTCATTTTTAACTTATTAATAGGATTTCTTGACAGATTGATACCCTTACAAATTTATTAGTACTGTCTTGGTCCATCTTCTCTGATGTTCTGTGCAAGTTCTGGCTTTTACATCATCTTGTGAAAACGAGAAGATAACAATGTAATTTTTTTTTTTTTCCACGCTTTTCACTTGCAAACTTTTAAAAGCTTCCTCAGACTTTTGTCCTGGTTTTGCTCCTTCCTTTGGCCTTTGTCTTACTTATCTCTTTTGGGCGCCTCTGCATATTTCATGCTCATGGAATGGTTTGTTTGTTTGCTATGAGGATTTTGAGACCTCTATGTACTCTTCTAAAGCCTCAAACCATTTCCTAACTATCCCCAAGGATTTCTGTCCCTGTTTTAGGTTGCACATGAAGGAGAATTCTACCTGTACTTTTTTGCATTTCTCAGAAGGAATCCAAAAGCTCATCTATTCTGGTTTGTGTTTTTTTTGTTGTTTGTTTTTTGTTTGGTTTTGTTGTTGTTGTTTTTTGATTGCTTGCTTTTTGCTTTTTTTTTTTTTAAATTTATTTATTATTACAGTAAGTCTTTAGCTGTGCTTTGTCAAGGAGGTAGTTGTGAGTTAGGCTTGTCACCTGAAATTGTTTTGGTCCTGGATAAGAACTTTTGGGGATTTTCTTTGGCACTAAGAATATGCTTACCTGTGGTACTAGTGTAATTTCAAGGGTATATCTGTACATTCATGTGCATGTCTTTAAGTATAATGAAAGAATTCTAGTCAGAATGCAGCCTAACTCCTGATGGTTCCTCTGCTATCAGCAAAAGACTAGGAGATCCAGAAAGAAAGAAATCCATTTTGTCCTTTCCTCTTCTGATGCTGTCCCAGCCTTTTGCTGTTACGGTTACTGTGCTCCCATTAAATTATTCTGATGTAGAATCATAGAATTGGTTAGGTTGGAAAAGACCCTTAAGATTATTGAGTCCACCTGTTACCCTAACACTACCAAGTCCCCTGTTAAACCATGTCCCTATGCACCATGTCTACATATCTTTAAATATTTCCAGGGATGGCAATTCAACCACCTCTGATGGTTTTTTTTTTTCCATTGAGTATGTTACCATGTAAAGGTTTTTCTCTTAAAACCATGCCAGTGTTACTGTCATGCGGCATGATGGAATTTGTTTTTTGCCCCTTTTTTGTTTCAGCTATTTTTTCAAAAAATGAAATATCACTCAGAAACCAAAATGAAAATCATTGTTTCTCAAGCACTGAAAATGTGGGAAACACCAGAATTATGGTTGGTGATGTATTATTTATATTATGATTATTTTAATACATGATCTTATACATGATATTTATACATGATCTTATGTATAATGATACAATTGTTAATTATTTAATATTTTTTCTTTAGGTCTTCTGACTTAACACAGAGCAGACCTACTCAAAAGTTAAATCCGTTCTGCATGGAAAAGAAAATTTGTGCATGAAAAAAATCATATGTACCTTCCTTCATCTGTTTATCTTTAAACAAATGAGGTTTTCTGTGTAATATTCAACATTGTGTGCCAGGGCTGTCTACTCATGGTGTCCTCCAGTAAAAAAACCCTAGGTATGATTTCTCTGATTTATGCTATGAAACATTGTATATAGCAGCCCTAAAGGTAGGGTTTATTTTCAGGTTGGCTTTAGTTGAACTCTGTCTTTTGTTTCTCGGTTTGTTTGCTGGATACGAGTTGCTAAAATAATGCAACACAAATGTTCAGTAGAGCAGCATTACTGTGCATAAGCAAGCAGGCATTTTTTTGTTACAGGCTGTAGCCAAAAGGTGGCAGTCTTTGTCCCCAAAATTCAGTGCTGTCCAGAAAATATTATTTTTATTATTAATATAAACGGCAACCATAATTTATTCCTAGCTGCACTAGATAATAAAAATTATTTGTGAAGTAGACAGAGGGGAAGAAACCCCTATACTTGAAAGTTTAAGGGTGACATAGCTATAGTTATCTTTTATTTTGACAGTAGAATGTTAAATAACGAGGCTTAGAAGACAGCAGTGATGGGGAAAGAGCACTTCTCAAGTAGACTGCTAATGAGGAAGAACTACTTATATTTCAGGTTTTGGAGATGTTATTAGGATCTGGCACGTTAGGTCAGTAGGTTGCTATCTTCATCAATCAACATGATGAAATGCATAGAAATAATCCACTTACATAAAAATTCATGGTACAGTAGTTGATTTTCCTTTCCAAGTGTTCAGGTAGATCCCAGCAAAGCACAGCTTGTTTTCTCACAAATTAGTATTTTTATTTTTTTTTAAAAAAAGCATCTGCTGAGAAATGATAGCGTTTGCTAAAAACCTGCAAAAACTTTGGCTTTATGTTTTGGTTTGTAAATAGTAGTTCAAGGTTTGAGTTTTTCTTGTTTGTTTTTTTTTTTTCTTTCTTTTTTTTCCTTTTTTTTTAATGATTGGAAGGAGTGTCAAGCACAAATGTTTTATTCGTTTTTGAAAAACTCCAACCTTGCAATCATATTTAACTCCCTTTATTCATACCTATACAGACACTTAAAAAGCTATGGCACTATATTAAACCATTGACTCGACAGTAACCAGAATTTGATAGGAAACTCTTATTGCCTTTATGGTTACAGCATGTTTTGAGGCAGTGTTTAGGGCAGTGATATCATATGTGACTAATACACCACATCTGTGTAGCCGTCCCAGCCGAGGGCATGTATCCATATCTCCTGCTGCCTCAGCAAGGCCCCAGCCAGCTCTGCAGTCGCACTGTGTCAGCATCAAACCCTGCTACCCCAGACCACTTGCGGCATCCCTGCAGTGACCACGGGTGGGCTTCAGATGCAAAAAGATGTGTCTTTAAGAACCGATCAAGGAAGACGAAAACTTGGAAGAATCCTCTGCACTCGGGTAACATTGTACTGGAATGTGCTCACAGGGTCAAACGCAGAAAAGATGCCTGTCTGCTCCCTGGGCAAGCAGGTTGTGTGGAGGGGATGGGCTCTTTGGTAGGGCTCTGTCAGACCGGTACCAAAGTGAATGTTTCTTCTGGTTAGTCCAGGAAATACCTGAGTAGTCAAGGAAGCTTGAGAAAGCTTCAGTAACATGCCAATGCTTGTTGATGACCTTATGTTACTGAGTTTAAAGTGAGGAGAATTAAGAAATTTTAGGAGACCTTACCAGTGTAAGGCTTTGAATTCAAAAGTGTGGTAGGCAAATTTCTTGTAAGCAATCAAAGATTGTACAGAATCATGGAAAGAGTGTAGACTGAGCTGTTAATTCTTTTTATAAATATTGGTGTTTATTATTTATGCCCTATCTCTGCATACTGTCTCTATAATGGCACTGAATCTCTTTCCTAAGGCTTTTCAGTCAATTGCTCCTTCACACCTTCCACAAGTAGTTGCAGTAGACAACTGAGAAATTTTCTGATGCAAGAAGTCATTGCTCTGTCTGTCTTTATAGTTTTTATTACTATTTATTGGTAGTTATATGGTTGAGGTCTTAGTTTATATGGACTATGTCATCTATTAGAAACAGAGAAAATCCAGTCAGTGCGAACTCATTCTGAACTATTTCAGTGTTCCACAGAAGTGTTCTTCATTTTAATTCAGTGTTTGTTTTTTCAAGGGTCTATGATGAAGGCCTAATTACTGAGTATGTTTGACTCATCTTTGTATCCTGGTGTAGTAAAAACAATAATTATAATGTTTTTGTTGTAGAAAATACATTTCATACGATCTTCATTTCAATGGCATTGCATATTTTTTATGACAGATCCTGCAAATCACTTTTTTTCAGTACGTTACTCTGGAATAGGTTGTAACTGCTAAAAGGGCATGAAAGACACTATTTAGAAGCCAAGTCGAATACATAAGTATTTAAGGGAGATTGCCCAGCAGATTTAATAACCAATGGATGGGAAATTTTACAGTCTGACATTGCACGAGTACGTCAGGTCTGTCATAAACGCCTTTGACAGGTGTCAGTTGGGTTGCATGAAGGTAACATCTAAGGCTGGTCGTACGTGTTTGCTTAAGGCAGCCTCCTGCTATCACCCCACATACCCTGAGCTGGAGGAACTGCCACCCAGTCTCATACCTGGCTTTGGCCACGCTATTGCCAGCGCCACATGCAGATTTATTGGAGCATGCAAAGTCAAGGTGTTCACAGAGGCTTCAGCCTGCAAAGCGTAGCCACCTTCAAGGAACAAGGATCTCACAAAAGGGAAATCTACCTCCTTATGGAACCAGAGAGCTAGCTTAGGTCTTTCCTTTCTTATTTTTGTGATTCTGCTACACTAGTGTGTGGGTTTTTGATTGGAAAAACAGAGAAGGTAAGGAGCATCAGCAGTCACAGGTCTTTAGGGCTTTATGGTTTGTTAGGAAAAAGTGTTTGGCATGTGTTTTTCAGGATCACAGTTGACTGGGAGTTAAAACTGCTTGTAGCGACTTTAATGACCTTGGTGGTTTGTCCTTGTTAGGACTTTGAAGGTTGGAGCACTCGTACTGGTTGTAGATGAATGTGTGGCTGAAAAGCCTATGGTGGTGGGTGAGGGATTCCTTCAGCTGACAGAAGAAGCCTTGCCAGCAGCATGGGGTCGTTCACTATTCTCCTACAATCTGAAGTAAGTGGGAAACTATTGTTACAATTTACTCACTGCCTCTGCAAACATAAGGTATTAGTTTTAGTCACCCTGGTTGCAGTCTTCAGTTGTCACTTTTTGAACCTGCAGGTGTTAGCTAGCTATGTGAAGACTGATATTGCTCCCCAAGTGCATTTTAGAAGTACTTTGAGAGTCAAGAGGAAAAATTATTAAGAAAAATGGGAGTATTCTATGAAAGGAGTTCCCTAGGTCATAGCAAAATCTAGAGGTGCATCAAACTTAATGGAAATGAGGTGCTGTGTTGCATATTTTACTTCGTTTTCCAAATAAACCTACATACGATAATTAAATGCTGAATGTTTCAGCTGATAAAAACTAATTAAGAGGTGAAAGTACAGCAATCTTTTAGTCACTAGGAGAATACAAGTTACAAGACTTCCCTTAATAAAAACCAAAACACCCACTGGGTTTGAACTCATTACCTTTACAAAGTGAAGCAGATAAGGTTTTGACTATGCAATGCAGCCTTTCCTTTTGGGTTTGGGAATTTGCAGATGTTCCTTTAATTACAAAGGCAGTTTAATACTGTTCTTGAGATAGAGGGGGAAAAATACCATTATTACAAAAAAATTTATTTAAAATAATAATGCATAAATGGGATGGAGTCTATACATTATATATAGACTTGTAAGTCTGTATGTAAGTATGACTTCTGGAAAGTGATGCCTCTGTATTATTCTGTGACTTCAGCATTAATTCATAGCGTACCAGAAAATCCTTCTAGGTACATGGAACCAACGTCTAGTTACTAAGTTAGATGTTAAGATCCCAGGATTAACCAGCTAAATAAATGTGTGGCCAGAGAGTTTCAATGTAGCCTTTTTTTCTTTTTCTTACCAGACTTGCCAGAATATACAAAATTATGAAAAGACTGAATTATCGCTTAGTCTGAAAGTTGCTGTTGTAATTAATTCCAGCATCTTCAACAGCAATCAAGTCTTCAGAATGATAAAGTATGCTCCATGAGACCAAAGCAGCTTGGAATTTTATCTTTGAACGTCAGCTGTTTCCAAGAAAGAAACTAGAGGAAAATGCATTGGTTTACTCATTTAAAAATAATACTGATGTTCTTTTCATTAAGACTTTATAGCACTCCTATGCCTGGGAACCAACTCTGGAAATTGGCAGGGATGTGGCCTTGACACAAGGTTTTCTTTGAAAATCTGTTCCAGCTGGATCAAGTTGTTATCATTGGAAACGCTGCACATAGAGGCATATGGCTATTAGAAACGTATCAGAGCAAAACTGTCTGTAAGTGAAATCTTTGAAAATTCTTTGCGCTGTGATTTTTGAGTACATGGCTGAACAAGACTTTCCTGTAATTGCACCATTAATTTCTTACAGCTTGAGCCAGTAGCAGGCAGGGGAAACAGTCTTTCTCTCCTGAGGCACTGCCAGGGCATCCATGTGCCTTCTAGACCCAGGAGGCAGATTAAGGAGACATAAGGAGCGAAATTTCTGGTCTCATGTCTCTGTTCATATTAGGGCACTGCAAAGAAGCGTCAGCGGCTAAGGGAGTTGGCTGATGGGTTTAGGAGAGGCTGAGGAAGGTACTGGCACAAGGAGAACAGAGAATGGAGAATAATGAGGTGGTTAAAGGGGACAAGGGGAACAGGATTGGACTGTGCTGGGATTTAGAAATATAAATGGTACAAGATATCCTAGATGGGTTCAGTGAGATTGTACAGGAGATAGGGAAAATGGGAAATAGAGGTTGGCAGAGTGAGGAGATATTGGAAGGGGCCTGGAAAAGACTTGTCATGAACATGCTTGGCAATGTGGGCACCAAGGCTGATATGAAGAAGGAAGAATAATTGGTAGGTGCTAGAGATGAGGTGGAGAGTAGTATGAAAAACCTTAGCACTGGAGTTTGGGACACACAATACGAGCTTAATGAGCTCAGGATGTGAAGAGAGGGGTAGGAAAGAAATAAGAGTAGGGGTAGGGCCACGGTCAGGTAGAGAGGGAAATGGGAGTAAGCCATGATTGTGTTTGAAGGCAGAATTGGGTGCATTGCAGCACTGAAGTGGGCCAAAGAGTCTGTGCCTGTTTAAGCTGAGATGTAATGCTGGATTTCTAAGTCTTGGGTGAATGCTTGCAAAATCCATTACTGATACGTATCAAAACGGTTACCAACTGCCATCACTTTGTCAGTGAGAACTGCAAAGGTCTTAGATGGTATTTTCAGTGTTGTAACCAAGCAAAATCATACAGGCAAAATGATACAGTGATACTGGGGACTGAAGTTAGAGGCAGCTTCATTCTAGATTTCCTAGCTTAGTTTGGCTTTGCATCCACAATAGCGTCTGATGTTTTCAACATAATGTTTTTGTTATAAAATTTTAGAAATACAACAATGCTAATACTGATTTGTTTAAGTTCTCAGGGCAGTTATTGTAAGAGAGGGAATATTTGCTACAGTATCTTCACTCTATCTCTGTTTTAAACTGGCTCCATGTATTGAAGAGACAGCACACCTTTACTTCATGAAGCACTTCTTTCTTCATATCTTCACAATAATGTTCTACTTGCCTCAATATCTAGCTTAGAAAATTCCACTTCCAATAGGGAGTTGTGAAGGTGTTAGTAGAAAATTCAGCGTTTGAATTTCCTTTTTTTAACATTTCTTCCTTTTAATTTAGTCTATCAACAACTGAAAACCTGACCCTGTGGGAAGTAAAAAGCAATAGTCCAATTGACTTCACTTGAGAGAGAGTAATGCCTGCTGTTTTCATGGCTTGGTTTGAAAGCAAAGACAAGGCTCAGTGTCTTGTGATTGAGTGCTGGGCTAGGCACTGGAAATAAGTCCCTGAAAACTCTGGAAATGACCTTTGTTTTGAGTAATAAATCTTGGTTGATTTTTTTTTTCTTCTTTTTTCTGTTGTGTGATAGTAATCTGATTGGAAACTGGAAGAAGGACAGTATATCATAGCTGATTTTGTTGAACTAGACCACAAATTGCTAGGTGAATTTGAATTAACTTGGGAGACCGAGCCTTAGTGCAGAAGTGAGGGAAAAGCTGAGAGGGAACAAAGCAAAGACGATCAGTTTCGCTTGGCGCTTCTAGACGTGAACAGAACAAACACCTCGGCTGGTCCCTGGCCTGCTGTCAGGGCAAAGTGCCACCTCAAGCCTCCTGTCCCCTATGGACCGAGCGTGGGAGTACTTCCATTTCTCTTTTAGCTCATTTATGCTGCACATATGGTGTGGGATTCATCTCCCTTAACTTCATTCATATGAAGTTAAACATCTAATGCAGAAAAGAGTGAAGGAAAACTTCCAGAGTTCTTCCTGTACCTTATGAGTTATTTTAGAACGGGACAAGCAGCACCTTTGGGAGTTTTCTGCCCATAGATATGAAGGATGTTTAGTTAACTTGTGTAGAGACGTGATCAACTTTGAAATAGCTGAGGTTAGGTGAGATAAATCCTACCGATGGAGAATTTTGCATTAAATGAACTTGCATGAACACAGTTAAGCCGAAGCTGCACCTGCCAAGCGCCCAGCAGTAGTGCTGAGAGCTGTCAGAGCTGAGGGCAAACTGGGTTTTCTCAGATGTCGTGTAAGTCCTCACGGTACTCAAATGCAGAAAGACAGCCTGGCATTATCCAAACAGGATAGTGATTGTGACAGGTAAAGTGTGTGACATGGTAGCTTAAACCTGGGAAAAAGATTATTACAGCAGATGTTTTAATCTAGTGATTTCAGTACAGTGGACAGGAATAAGTATTATAATGATACTTGCAGGTTATTATTGAATAAATATCTATAAATGTATGTGTATGCAGGTGGATGTTTAGACACATACGCAGGCCAGCTTCCCTTGATTTTTGAAGGTGTTTTACAAAGTAACACTGTAAATAGATTTTTAAATTTATGTGGAGGAGAGCAATGTACCAGTTGTGAGCTATTAATTGAATGCAAAACTTTATAAATTGTGTTGCCATGTTGCAAGTGGAATTAAAAAGATACATAAAGGTATTTCCAGAGAATTACCGAACCCTGGATGATTACATGATTGGTGTGAAATGCTGTGGAACCTTCCCCTTGGCCCTGAGGTAGGAGAGGCGGCTGAAGAAACTGGTTGCTGCTGTACCCCAGAGGGGCAAAGCAGATTTTAAACAGCCCTGAAACCGCATTAAGTTGTGTCTGCACTTGAACTGATACCTTGCTGGCTGGGACATAAAGAATTAAAAGTAGGGAATAAAACCTTCGTTAGCACATCATTCCTTTCTGCTCTGTGGTAGACATAATAACATGGTAGGAGCAGATTATCAAATCTGCCTATCTTGTATCTCATATATTGGCTTTGTGCAGCCTTTTGAGCACAGCAGAACTCAGTACAAGACAAATGTGTTACCTTCTTCATCTGCAGTCTTCCTTCCCTGCCATGGCAATCTCCAGATGCCATAGCTAAATATAGTGTTGACCTAGTTAAGTTAGAAATGCATCTAATTACTCTGGGATTGTCTTAACCACTGTTATGCAATGTGAGTTTCATGTACTTTAATCCATTTACAGTCTCTTTTCTTTGTCTAGCTCTTTGCCAAGCTACCTCTTTATATTGCTTCAAAAAAACCAGCTAGGACTAACAACAATCAGCCTGAAAATCTAGTCTTGGATGGACATAAGTGGATAATTGTAGTTACTTACAATAATTATATATGCTAAGCTTTTAATTTATTTTTATACTTTATTTCTGCTTTGATGCAGCACTTGTGTTGACTGAACATTGTCTGGTTGAGTTGTAGTGGAATTTAATAGTAGTCATAGAGCAGTCATTTTTTTGTATGGCATTAGTTGCAAGATTGATATCTGTTTTAAGCTACAAGCAGTAAGAACCCTACTATGAAGATTACAGGGGCTAAATAATTTTGCTGTTGCTGCGGCTAGGGAGCACTGAATTTTAGTGATAGAATTTCCTAGAAAATATCTCATAGCTGAGGAGAACAGAATGGGAAAAAAAATATGCTGCTGGGCTTTCTGGAAAGAAGAAACTGTTGTCTGCCACCCCCCCCCCCCCCCCCAAAGTCTCAAGGGTTAAAACAGCCAAACTGCAAGTCTGTTGTAATTGGCCTGTGTAAAAAAAAAAACCAACCACACCTGTGTTTCTGAAGGTAGCAAATATTCCTCCAAGGTCATCATCCGTCTCTGATACCTACAATGCTTCCCTGTTGCTTACAGCAAACACGAGCAAAGCTATTTGCAATAAAATAGTGAGACAGAGGGGCCGGTTTGCACATGGGTGCGTTCATTGCCCTGCGATGTGATACTGCTTTCGAGCCTAGGAAATAACAGCAATGCTGATGAACAACATCAGATATTCTCTGTTGGCTTCTTTACCTTCTCCACTAAATGAACTGCGAAAGAAGCAAACCCCAGAGTGCTGATGGAAGTAAGGAGGACTTGTGACAGGATTACCACCCATGCCAGAATATTACCTAAATTCATTTAATGCTAATAAATCTTCTTTCTCAAAACTGCCCAGGCATTTCAAAAGTATTCACAGCACCTGCAGCCTTACAGGTTTCCTGGAAAGGAAATCCTTTTTTCACTTCTGAAATGAACCCCGAGGTGGGGAAGTCATAGGAAGGTACCTGGGTAATGTTTTCGGAGTTTGGTAATCTGTTAGTGAGTGCTCCCGCATGCACAGCACAGGCTGCTCGCGAAGAAGCCAGTAAAGAAAATTGCTCTGATGATTGAAACACAAGTTCTGGTTTCTTTCCCAGGAATATACTCAACTGCTGAACTATGTTTTAAATATTTCCTAAAGTGCAGCCAGATAACTACTTTTGGCATGTTCATAGCTCAATTACTATAAATGTCGATTGTAAATCAGATGTTCAAATTAATACTAAAGTTAATCAAAATTGCACCGAGTCTTTCACCCAAAGTAAGGTAACTATTGGTAGCTGCATTTTCTGCGTACAGAATACTGCTGGTTTTTGCTCCCTAATGTACCAGAACACTTGCTACAAAATATGAAAGAAAGAAGCTCTTAAAAACAGGGATTAGCTTTCCTTTGGTTTGCTACCTGCTGTCTTTTATTAACAAAGTTTCTTTACATTTGATTAAGGTAGAAATCCTTGTTACAACTCCACACATAGGACTCTGGGAGACAGGCTTTTCAAGTTACAGGAGTTCCTGGGTTTTTTTACCTACATATAGTTGTTCTGGGTTTTGGTTTTTTGTTGTGTGTGGGTTTTTTTGTTCTGTGTTTTTTTGTTTGTTTTTTTTTTATTATTTGGGGGGTGGCGGTGGGGTTGATTTTTTTTTTTTATTTATTTATTTTTTAAAGACAAGCTTTCAGTACAATATTCTCATAGTTTTTTCTTGGGTTTAGACTTTTTGGTGTTTTTCAGTAAGGAAGGCTTTTAATTATTTTTTTTACGTCCAAAACTCATCTCAAATCAACCTTGAATTTATACACAGGATTTGTATTGGAGGTGAATCTCAAACAGATCTGATGCCATAGGAAAATAATGAGAAAGAATGTTAGGGTTCAGGGCTATTATTTACTTTTGGTTGGATATTCAGATGCTAGGATAAAAAAGCCTCCTAGAGGTTTATCTATACTTTAATGACTACGATGTCCCACTGCTCAGAGCAGAGTCAGAGCTAGCGGCCCTTGGCAGCTGTACTCTGGGTGATCTTCCCAGGGACATAACTTGACGGTTCTGCATTGCGTGACATAGTACAGGGTAACAGCTCACACTGGCAAGACTCATAACTTACTGAAAGAAATGTTAAGGCATAGTGTAGTGAGTTTGGGAAGAATATGTTAGTAGAAGGGCTGCTGACAAGCTCACGGTTTTTGACTGACAGAACTGAAGCTTTACTTCTTGGTTATTTTTCTAGCAGTGAGGCATGAAGCTGGGAATGACTAAACAAGGAGCATCTACAATTGAGATGGCACGTCTAATTTTTATGTTTAGGTACATCACAACATAGCATTTTTGTGCTATTTTGAAATGAGATTTTATCACATTGATATTATAGAATAGAAACCATTAATGTTATGGACTGAGATAGTATCAGTACCTAGATGATACTCATTATAATTAAGGGAAAGCAGTCTCTATCCTTTTTGGAAATTAGTAGCAGTTTGGTTTGGAGAAAATAAATTTCTAGTAGCCTTTCTGGTTTTATGTGTAGCAGTAAAAAAAAAAATAAAATAGAAAAAAAGAAAGGAACCAAGTAAATATAAATGCACTACATCAAGACTTGATAGTTGAAAAGAAAGGACGCAACTGCAGTCAGCATTTATGATAAGGCTTAGTGACCCTCTGCAATAGAGGTGTTCAGAAACTGTTTCAAACTTTCTTATGTTTATGAATTTATTTAGTCTAACTTCAAAACAGGATTCTAATGAAGAAGTTTCATTGAAAAGTAAACTGAAACACAAGGCACATGGAATGAGAAAAGAACTTCTGAGAAGTTAAACTGGGTACTCTAATGCTCTGGATGTTTGTGTGATGTTTTTCCTTGAAATTGTTGTTTACTTCTCCATTTATTTTCACCTTTATGACCATCTGTTCTGTTTTCCCCTTATTTTCTGTTGGATTCTTTTTTTTCCCCTCATCCATTCTGTTTCATTCACCTTTCCTTTGTGATCTCTATAACAACCTAATATGAGTGAGAATTTATCTGGGAATATCAGTTTACTGAAATCAAAATATCATTTGTCAGGGAAATTACCCTATTCAGACATAGTTCAGTGATTTTTTTTTTTTTTTTAATATTATTGAGAGGAAGCAAACATTTTTTTTCTTCTCTCAGCCTTCTTTCCATTACCTGTGACACTAGTACTACTGAAAGTACCAAACATTGACAGTGTTTTGAACATTTTGGGGTTTTTTTTGTGTGCAATGTGTGTTCCATCTCCTGGTTCGTGCCCTGTTTTTATTCATCCTGCATTGTGATATGCTGGATAAGTCAGTTAATCTTCCTGCTGTTTACACAAATTGGGAAGTTACAAGGATTAGATCCTTAACTGAGGGAGCCTGTTGAACTGTGCCATAGAATGTACAAATTGCTCCTTATGTAAAGATTATATGCTGCCCTTGTCTTGTATATGCATGCACAGGCAAATACCTTTCCTCATGTAGAGGTAAATACTCCTAAAATACAGACCCTTAAATAGTGTAACTCTAACAATGCTCACTCAGTGTTTATAATCCATTGCATGTAAATGCATATAGATAATGAACAATTCCGTTCGGGAAAACCACAGCTTGGTATGCATTTACTTGCTACAACAATGATTTTAGAGTATGCTTACTCAAATGAAAATATATTGGCATTTGAATTAAGTGTCATTACAATCTATTAAGTTAAAATTGCTAATCGTGCTAATGTTGACAGTCATTGCTATAGATAACTGTTCAGTCACTAAAATATTTTTAAAAGGTATTTTTGTCCTCAATATAAAAATGTTGCAGTATTACACGTGGGCTTTATAGTTTTGCCTCCAGTGTGTTAAGGAATTTCTTCAATGATGCTCCATCCCTTTGGAGACTACTTTAAAACAACAACAAAAGAAAAAACCCCAACACCCCCCCCCCCCCAAAAAAAAAACCCAAACAGAACAACAAACCAAACCACCAAAACAAAACAAAACAAACCCCAAAACAAAACCAACAAATAACCAAACACAACCAAAAAAAAAAAATTACCCCCCAAACCCAACGAAGAACCAAAACTGAAACCCCTACCTATCCCCCAAACATTTGTATACAATTTTTTTTTGTTCTGATATCATCTGTGTGCATCCACTAATATGTCACTTGACAGATTTAGGCTTATTACTAGCTTACCTCTTCTGTAGCTCTTCCAGATTTGTCACAGTCTTCTTCATGATACTGTTGAGATATTTAAAGCAAACCATGGTTAAGGACTATTACATAGAAAACGCAGCATATGCTTGTGTTGTCTACATTCACTGTACCAAAATTTTAATTTTTTTATTAGATTTGTGAGGGTGAATCACATAGCGTGTATTTGTGTCAGCATCTTCATGGAAAAAAATACATGTTGGTAGACTCCTTGTTTTGTTGTTTTGTTTCCTGTAGAAAATGTTGCTGAAATGTAGGTAACTTTTTTTTTAAATAGAACAAATGTACAACTGAAATCTTAATGAATAAGTCAATAAAGTACGAATCAGTACTTTTCATTTCTGAGCTGCCCCCTTTCCAGATGTTTCTGCTATTACACATCTTATGCTTCTCTAGCTATTTCTTACATGGGAGATAAATCTTAGTTTAAATTTACTTCACCAAGGCAAAAATGTAATTGAAATACATTGGGATCAATACAAACTATATAAGAAGCCATGAATTATTTTTCTAGCCCACTAGGTACTAATATCTAGGCACTGGTATCTCATGAAATACTAAATTTTTCTTCTGGTGAGTAAATAAATATTTCAGCATAGAAAGAAAAACTTGTCTCTTCCTGCATTCATTTCTGTATGGAGAATTTTTTTGATCCTTCTTTCATCTCTTTTCCTTTCAAACTCACCAGTCATGATCTTTTGTATTAATGTGCACAGAGTAGTAACACGACTATGTTTTTTTTTATATAAAGGAGTACACACCAGTGGAAAGGCATTGAATTAGAGTAGTTATTTTACATGAAGTGCCTTTTTCATCCTTGAAAAATGAGAGCTACTTTTGTAAACTACTTTTTGTGGGTCACTAACGTGCTCAAGCTGGACCGAGACCATTCAAAAGTTTAAGAACCTGTTTCAGTTGCTGCGAGGCTTCCCCCTCAGAGCAGTTAATTGGCGTTACTTCTTTTTTTAAATCTAAATGCAAAAACAAAACCAATTGTGAGTCACATAAAGGTTTGATAACCTTTCAGATTGCAAGGTCTGCTTTTATAACAATTTACACACTGCAGGAGCAGCAGGAACAGTTCCGCAGAACCTCCCTGCTGTAGTTGGGGTGGGTTTTGATGGCTTCCCCTGGCATGGCCTGTCGCGATGCACTGGGTGCTGTTGGGTTCTTTCACCTGTGTGTGCGTGTGCAGAAGGGAGCTGGTTGCATTGTTCAGTTCTGGTTTGATTTGCCCCGTGTTGGAACAGTTTCAGTTCAATTCCAGTTTAGGTCAATAGGGTTGGCTAGGACCAGCTGGGTTTATGCGGGACAAGCTTTTTAAAGGTGCAACCAGTCAAAATCCAGGGATGTACACACAGAGCACCAGGCTCTGGGCAGGTGGACTTCATCTGCTCGCTCTTGCTTTTCTGTATCAGCCTGGACGTCAGTAGTGTTTCCAGTTTTTAATCAAATATTTGAGATCTGTAGCTCTGCACTAAAATAAAAAAAGTATGAAAAACCTTCTTGCTGGGGCTGCAGGGATGATGCAGGAGGCCGGCAGTGGACTGAGGTTTTGGTGAGGCTTGTGCCTTCCTTAAGCTGTGCGATGAGCCCGAGCTGTGGAGGAAAGGCTGTGACAAGCTGCGGCTTTGCAGACCTCGGGGAACACAAATGCCCCCTTGTAACCAGCGTGGCTTTGCTTGAAACCTTCAGGTTTTCGTTGAACCATTAAATCTGAATTGGCCACCACAAATATTTTTCTTGGTTCGGTTTCCATTATAGTTCAAATGGTATAGCAATCAATATGAATTCTAATTCCATTTAGCTTTATTTCCGAAGACTTGATAAAAGTGCATACGGTTGTGAAAAGCACACGTGTGCAGGGCTGTCAGCTCCATGTAGCGTTACTGAGAGCCGGGAGCTCACTTGCCTCACGAGACAAAATACTTGAAAATATACATCTGTGCCAGTGTCTGATAGATCAAAAAAAAAAATAATTCTGTGACAGGTCATTCTTTAATTGGCTTTGGGTTGTACATATATAAATGTTCGGTATTAAATAAAAATTAAAGTTACTTCCATAGTTAAACCCCTACATGAATTAAATTTTTCAACTAGCTGTGTTTTAGTGCAACCCATTTATATTTTTTTATTTTTCTTTCAGATGATAGTGGTAAGGGAAAACTACTACAGGGAGTTCTGGATATTATTAAGAGGAAAAAAATACTACTGAATTACTGTCATTCAGTAAATATTATTTCTGTAATTGCAGAAAAATCCTGTGATTATGCACCATCTTAAGATTGTATGTACAACACTTCAAATCTGCTGAGTAAACAAACCTAGTCTTGATCTTTCTAACCTTTTCTATTTGATGTGTAATTTAGAAAGTACTCTTTATTTCATTTGCTTGCAAACAAGAGCATTATTAGGAAAGAACTCCTATTTTAATTTTAAGATAGATATGTGAAGGGCTGCTACGTGCAAACTGTGGTCCAATGTGAAAAGCAACATTATTTTGTGTTCTTTCAAAAGTCGCTATTGGAACAGGAGCTGCATGGTGTGGAGCACTAGTGGAAGAAATGACCTTATATATTTATTTATTAGTAGTTGAGCTGTTTTGAGAGTTTGTACCACCAATCATGGATGCTAAGGGTTTGAAAAACTTGGTCTTGTTTTTTTGGTGTTTTTTATCTGGATCATTTGTTTCAATACAAAGTATCATAGCAGATATGTGGTGTAAATGAATTACACAATTCTCAAACAACATCTGTTTTTATACTGGAAGGAACACTTAGATTTAATGATGTTACCCATTATTTCAAATATATGCTTTTTTCTTTTTTCAGCGTCTTGTTGAAGCTGCAGAAGATGCTTACCTGAAACATGAGTTTGATGCGGACTTACAGGTAATTAATAATTACCTTCTTAGATGTTTATCATCAGAGTATGCTACAACAGTTTATACAACAGCTTGCTAGAAGAACTGATGTAGAAAGCCAAGCATGTGAGTAATAGAAAGAAGCTGATTACAGAAAACAGAATTGATGAAGGCCAGCTCAGTATTTTGACAGGTTACGTATTTAGTGCTTGTGTGTTGGGAGGCCAGGCAGGTGGATTATTTTTTTTTTTTTTTTTTTTTTGAGATTTCATTTAAATTCCCTTCATGTATGCTTAGGTCAAGATTTTTTAAACACAATAATTAGCAGCATGTTTCATCGTTGCAGAGTACTGGCAAGGAATTGTTCTTTAGAGCGCTGAATTTGCAGATGGGGTGGGACCCACGGGGATGAGATTAGTATGACCTTGATTTGTGCAAATGGTTTTCGTTTGGATCTGTGTCCATTTTTTTCCTCATACCTAGGAGCCCTTAGAGCCATGCCATTACTCTCTCAAAATGTTGCCTTTAGGAATCGCACAGGAAGGAGAAGCACTGTGGCAGCTCATGGCTAAAAAGGTTTAAAGGAAAAACCTTTGCTTAAATAAGAGACAGAATTAAAAAAAACGGTTAATTTAGAAACCAAGTAATCTAACCTAAAATGGGAGGTGTAACAGAAAGTGTTACTTAATACTTAAACGAGTAAATAGCTCCTTCCCTGTAATATCCTTGGTTTCTTGAATGCCTTCTTAGGTCGAGCTTTCACTTGGTTTCTATCTACATTTAATTCTAAAACCTTCTGTGAATATTTGCCATGTGTCCATTTCAATTTTGAGTTAAGCATTAAGGGAAGCAGAGACTTTTTCCATAGACTTTTTTTCTAAGAAATACACGGATCTCTAAGTTCTATTTTCAGATTTTATCATGATTACTTCCAGTAATCACAAACCATTTTATTTCAATGAAAATATGATGCAAAATACTGATTTCTGTGCATAAATGGGAACAGAAAATAGAGTGAAATTTTCAGAGCTAAGGATAAAAAATCGAGCTCGGGTGGGCTGTGATACTGAGGTCTGTTAGTCCGAGGCGGAGTAAGGATAAAACGAGCACTCTGAAAGTGATAATTCATATTATTGTTGTATTCAATTCATGCTGGCATCTGTATTCAAATGCTTTAGTTCTATTACATTCCAGCTTTGGAGAGGTGTGCTGCCTTTTATTTTTTTGAACTTTAAGCCTTGGAGAAATAGGGAGCTCTTGTCTGAATAAATCAGTGAAAAGGCTTTATAGAAAATTTTTTAGAGGTCCGCAGTAAGTGCTTCTTTACTGCAGGATAGTTCTCACTTTGACAAAGTCCTTCATTTGCTGAGGCTTTGAAGATATTAACACTTTCAGGAAGCCAGTTAAAAGCCATTTGTGCCAGCAGCATTAACAGGACAATCAAATCTTTGTGTAGAGCTCTGTTGTTTATTACTGTCACGGTCCATTAAAGCTAATCAATTGTTAATCTTGGTTTCAGCGACCCCTTTGCAACCCTTGCTGGGTGATTGTTGTTCTTTATCAAAAATCTCGTAATACCATCTGCTATATATAAAATAATAGCCAGAATGATTTGATAGTGTACATCCCGTGGAGGGGGACCGAAGGCTTATATAATATACAATGTATATAATTCTGCTATCAAAGAGGAATTTTTTGGCATTTGTATTGCCTTGGCCGACGTGGAAGACAGGATTAAATGCTTTGAATTAGCGGAATGTGGTACAGCACCAGTCTGCGCTCTTTGTGCTCAGATATTCTGGAAATTCAGAAAGCACATAAAGGAAGTGCTTTTGTGCTTTTTATTAGTCCAACATCACCTTCTATGTCTTGAGGACAGTATAGATAATATTGCGTCGGGACATAAAAATGATATAAGGGAGAAATAAAATTATATTAATATTTTTATTGACTGTGAAAAAATACCAACTTAAAATAAGAACTGTAAGAGTTCATCTTTTCAACTGCTGGTATTCTCTTCAGCAAAGCTGGAATTATATTATTTGGTTAGGCTAGATCTGATCACCTCTGGGCATTTTCCCTAGTAACATTATTAGTTTTGTCCTTAGTTATTCTATAGGTGTTTTAATCGATATACCGTAATGCTGTATAATGGTCTAAGCACCAAGCTATCTATCCCTGAACTGAATCTATTGGCACTGCAAACAAAAACCTTGTAGTTATAAACATAAATAAAATTCTCAGTGAATCAAAAGAGATGAATCAAAATGGGTGATACGATATTTAACTCATCAGCATTACTTATTGCATGTTTGAGTAGTGGCTGAACTAAGAATCGGTGAGAACTGACTTTTAAAGATTTACCCTGCAGTATTTGGGCTTTGCAAGATTATTTTTTCTGTTAGGGTTGTGAACCAAGAGCTGCAGTTTTAGCAAGTTATGAGGAAATAACCTTATAAATGTTACTTACATTCGAACCTTTAACTCAATACAGCATTTTCTCATGTGGTGGGTATAGTTTCAGGTTATTCTGTATTATTAAAGACTTTTTTCAAGTTGTTGTTAAGTGGACTTACTACCTTTAATCATGCCTAATAATGAATGTATTTGGGGATATAAGATAAATTACCATTTGTATTGCTACAGTGAGTATTGTCACAATACTTCCATAGGCTTAAAGAATTGCTTGTCTTGCTTTATATGGGACGCTGTCCTTGTGCTTGCCTTTGCTTAAAATGAACTAATTCCTCCTGATTTTGTGGCTTTAACATGATAAAGAAAACGATATGAGGCCAACTGCCAAGAACAGACCTAGCAAGAGTTTTGGGAGTTATACGTTTAGAAGTGATTCTACAGCCATCTTTTAGTTTTGTTGGCTTAACTGTTTGCCAGAGAAAAATGGGGGGGGGGGGGGTGTGGTGTGGTGGTGGGGTGTTGGTGTTGTGTGTGATGATAAGAGGTTGACACCTCCTGTTTGGAGGTGATTTATGAAAAAAAAAATATTTCAATTCCTTTGCAATTATTCTTGTTAACTGAAATTTGGCCCTCCTGATCATTTACTTCCTTTGTGCTTGGGTAAGTGCTTCCTAAGATGTGAACTGCCTTGTTATGATTCACAGAAGCACCATGGTGGAGTTTGTATTCAGACCCCTGGGAGAGGCTCTGAAGTGGAAAACTCTTCCCTGGAGCTGTCATATAACAAAGAATTTGTTGCATATGCCACTGACATAACCACAGAGGTTTAGAGGCGCTCTCCTCCCACCACATTTCCTCAAACCACTAGAAACTGGGCAGATTTTGTTGTGTTAAGAATACACCCATGTGATATCCAGCTGCTTTCCTTACGCAGTCGCTAGCGAGGTGGTAAAGCCAGCTTAAACTGCAGTCAGGCGTCGGGGGGGCACCTGAGTCCTCTGCGGTATCGGGGTATTTATGTGATTGTACCTGAGCTCTTAGGGTAGAGATGCATAAAGCGTTGTTACCATCTGAACTCTACCATAGTGTTGTATCCTTTCTGGTTTTCAATGATCTCAGGAGGTGGATGCTCAGCAGTGGAACCGGTGCTGGAGTTCTCAGTGAGGCAGTAAAAGTAACTTGTACTTTTTTTTATTTAGAAACTTTTTTTTTTAAAATATTAATTTTAGGATCAATAAATATTTATAATACTTGGTTCCTACCCAGCTTTCATTCTTCTGACCCCAATGACAGGAAGAAGTCATCCAAAAGTACGTTAATACTACTGGTTCATTTGGTGGACAGTTTCATTATACATACATATTTGCAGGGTAGTTCTTTTATTTTGTGTGCATTAATTAAGTTCATTAGTTCACTCGCCTTACATTCCAGCTGAGTTTTCTCTGTGTGTGTGTGATGTGATAGGAAAAAAAGCAAGGTTATTTCTTTTTAATAGAATCAAAGCTAGTGCTTAGTTGATGTCACCTGAATTACTAAATGTTTTCTTTTCTGATTGTCGTAGTTTCACTTTCTCTACAAGATAGGAGAGGTTTGAGTGCCAGTACTTTAAGGTGGTTGACCTTATTTCAGTTTTATGTAAGAAAGCTAGAAGAGGATTAATCAAATAGTTTTTAGGAAAGGATTGCTTTCTTTTAAGAATATGCTTAAATTTAATTTAGTGGGATAAAAAAGGAATAATGGTATAAGGCTGCTTTTCATTATTCATTTTTTTTAGATCTATAACACATGGCTGAGTCTTAAGGAAGAGGTTTTCAAAACTGTTCCAGAGTTAGGTACCTGCCTGCTCGATTTTGCTGGCTGCTAACTCCCAATTGCATTTTGTGTCCTTGAAAAATCTCATCCTTACTCTTAGAGTATATATGTTGGCTATAGAAAAAAATCTTGTGAAATCAGCAGACAGATAGTTATGGATTTTCTGATGGTTTACGTGGTTGAACAATATACTTTTTAAAGTATTTTAGTCATATTTAATGACTTTTGAAAGCCTACAAAAGGTGAGATTTCAAAGGTTTAGGAGAAAGCACAAATAGCAGAGTGCTGGGGAAGAGAATTAGTCCCTAAACATAAACTCTACAGCTTCTGGGCCTAATCCTGCAACTGTTGATGTTACTAGATAGTTAATTGTTGCCTTTCAAAGGGAGCTACCTGACTTTTAGTAATTTTGAAATTCAGCTGCTAGATACAGAGTTTAAATATAGACATAAAAGCATAAATTAAATTGCTGCTGCTGCTACTTTTTAAAAAATTCTGACCTAAATGTTTATGTAGTATGATGATATCATGCAAGAATTTCTAATGATGGATTATTAAATGCTTAGGTATTTAATTAAAATTTAATCAAATAATGGTAATTACATTGATATCAGTTACTGGAAAATGCAAGGACAAAAGATAATTGAGACTAGCTATTCGACGTAATCTTATTAAACTCCTATTATAACATGTGCATTACTTCCATGTTACTATTTCAGAAAAGTCTGTTTGCATATTTATTATCTCGCTAATTTTGAATGAGGCATATGATATCTAGATTTAAAGTCTATTGGCATTGCTATTTTTCTGGCTGCTAGAATCATGTCCACAAGACTGAAGTCAGCTCGTGAAGGGTCCTGAACATTCCTGGCGGAAAGGGAAGTCTGCTGGACTTTCAGCACTCAGAACCAGTGTCTGAAATGACTTTTTGAAAAGTACATTTAAAATAGCAGTGGAGCATCGAAGTTTGTTGTGCTTTGTGGATTATTTATCTAGGCTGCTTACCTCCTAAATCAGAAATCAATTTTTCTAAACTGCCGGCCTGGAGACCTGATGTAAGATCTGACAGCCCAAATTTCTTTTTAGACTTTCTTGGAAATATTTTGCGGAGCTAAGTGCTCTGAGCTGTATTTGGATGAGGTGTGGACAGTGTACCTGTAGCTTGTAATACATCAGGAAGGAGGAGGAGATCCTTACCGAGCACCAATATGAACCGTTACCTTTTCACAGCCCTGTGCAACTCTTCCAAGAAGTAGCTACAAACCCTGGAAACATTATAGTTTATTTGGCTGTAGAATCTGCCTCTGGAGCTCTTCTCTGAGGTGCCTCACACAGAACTTGCTCTCAAAGTGTTCGTCTTTCTGTTCCTCTGACACTTGCGATGCTGTGTCAGGTTCTGCGTGCTTATGTTCATCCTGCTGAAGGTGCGATTTGGGTACAGCCAGCTGTGCTGTAGGAATGCTCTGAAGAAGTCTTTTTGTTACTGAGTCTCCTGGACAGTTCAAAGTTTTCAGTACTAATTGACAGATAAGGACAGTAAGCCTGGAATTCAGAACGTCGTTAAAAACCAACAGCAACAACAAAGCCCCAGACTCTTAAGAACTGAACGGCAGTTCAGTTTAGAGGGCTAAAAAAAAGGAAAAATGGAATAGAAACATGAGTGTCTAGTGAGTGAGTGAACTACAAGGCATAACAGGACACACCTAAATGATAGAAGCATCTGTTAGTCTTTGACTTTAGGTTTTCCTATTGAATTTTTTTTTCTTTCGGAAAATACTATACTTTTTTCTGAAAGAAAAAAATTGCTTCAGCTGTGCCGTTCTTAGTTTAGTAGCATTCTTATTGATTTCTGTGAGCTCAAATTAAGAACTTCTCAACTGCCCTAATACCAGAACTACAACAAATTGATTTCCAGGTTTATAGCTCTAGGGATAAGCCCTTTCAGTGGAGAGCACTTTAGCTTGCCTACTCTTTCCTATTTATTTGCTGAGGAAAACAGAAATTAATGTGGAACTATTGAGACATGAGTGTATTCAAATGTTACTGGTTAAGAGTTCTAGAATTGGTGCACAAGTAAGGTAAGCTTCAGAGGAAGACTTTCACATCACTTTTGCTTTGCATGCATGGCAGGGATGAATTATCAGAAAGAGAACAGACAGAGGAAAAGGGGCCATGCATCTTTGGGGTTATTTAGATCTTCAGGCTTTCAACTGTTTTCTGCTTCTGTGGTAAGTGAACAGAAAGCAAAAAAGCTAGTGATATTCTAGTTCATCTGATGATGATGGTTAACTTCTTTCTTAGCTTTTTCACTTCAGAGTTTTATAGAATTTTTCTGAGGATTGAGTGTTTCAAGACAGTTATGATCAGTGGGTAATTTTCACTACTTTCCCCCTTCCCCACATGTATCTTTCTAAGAATCATTAAGCTCTCTTGCTGCAATCAAATTGAATGTAAATTACTAGAACAATTTTATTTTTATGTCTGTTCATAACTTCTGTTGACAAGGAGTGGGTTTGATAGCTAAGTGCTGAAATGCAGAGTTTGTCTCAGAAGCAGAGCTGCAGGAGATGAGTTTTCAACAAATGCCTAATTTCTTTACTGTGAATAATTGGTTGGCATTTTGGTGCCATTCTGCCCTATAGAAGGGAGCCATCAAGACAGAACAGTAACCCTCCGCCCGTTCAGTAACTGAAGAGTAGCTTTTCTCTCTACGTGGGGCTTGACAGCAAAGGAGCCGGCAGCTGTGGTCTGAATTTCTATGGCAAATAACATGCTCTGCTTCTGAGAAAGTTTGACGTGGAGTTCCAGAGATTCTTTCTTCTGACTGCAGTTGTAGGACTCATCCTTTAGTTACCGTTAACAGGTTAGGCTCATTAAACAACTACCAGAAGCAGTTTCCAGGCAGTTCTGGATTTATTCCTGCCTGCCTTTCTCATGACAGCAATCACTGTCTGAAGCGTGTGAAGCGTGTACTGAAGAACACGCTATAAATTCAGCTCTAGCCATCAAAATATGGAGACTGCAAGTCTGGTGATACCTGATTTAAATAATTAAAGGGATCTGAAACGTAGAATTGTCATAGAACTGTATGACTGAGCAGATAATTTAAATATCCTGAGATTTTTCCTTTTATATTTTTCTGTCCCTTTATTATATTTTCTTGCTACCAGAAGAGAAGGAAATACCTTTCTCATCCCATGAATGTTTTCCACATTTCAAGTTCTCCAATGAAAGACCAAGATATCCCAAAGTTTTTCCTGAGCAAGAAAAACCTTTAGCTCAGGACAACTCATAATCAGGTAGCTGGGGCTATCCGATAGGATATGAGAAACCTGTTCAAGTTGCTTCTCTAGTGAATGTTAAATTATTTATATGATGTGAAGCAACTGCAGCAGAAGAGTTTGTGAGACGCCCAGCTCAGAAAAGCCTGATGGATGGGGCAGTCGTTTCAGATTTCAGAGGCCCTTGTCTGAGTTTCTGTTCTGCTTGATTCAGAGGATGGATCCGAACTGCAGCATGTCTTTTCACCTCTGGCACAATTCTGCAAAAAAGAAATGTGTTTTCCAAAACTAAGAAGAAGCACAGGTCAGGCTAACAGCAATAACAAGATTGAACAGAAAGTATTTACATACATACAATACGTATATACAGTTTTTCCTTTCCCATGCTCAAATCATTAAGTATTTCCAGGTTGCTTTTTTTATGCTCTTTGTAAGCATCTTCTAAGAATTAGAGTCATGTTTAGAAAAGCTGTGGTTCTTGCATATTCACTTAAACTCACAGGTTAGGGTTATAAGTAAAACAAGTTCTCATTAAAATAGCGATAAAACTCTGTGTTTACAACACAGAGTTCTTTTATTGGTTTTGCAAGGGAATTCTTTAACTTACTGCAACAAAACAGATAGCGGAATAAGCCAGTATTGTTCAGGTAAAGGGGTAACGTACCAGGAAAAGCCAGTCAATGAAAACAGGTATGTTCACTTTCAAGTAGAAAAAAAAAAAAAAAAAAAAAAAAAAAAAAGAGACATTATGAGATGAACTTTTAGCAGAAAACCAATAACAATACATAATGCTGCAGCCTTAAAATTAGATTTAGATTTGTAATATCAAGCTGGGAGTAAATGTAAGCTTATGAGAACTTCACTTGAGGCTTCAAAAAAATTTCCTCCTTCAAAATGCCTAGCATTCCTTCCAAAAATGTCCAAACCAGTATAGCTTCTGCCAATGTGATTGCCTTTTCACACAGTCAAAATAGCAGGTGATCCATGCATGCCAGGATTTACAACTGAGAGGTTGGCAACTTTCCCTGCACTTCCAAGCAGGGTGGCCTTTGGGAAGTTGAGCACCTCCTGGATGCCAGGTCCGTTGGGCTGGGCAGGGGTGTAAGAGCAGCCAGGACAGGTTAAATGGAGCAAGGGGAAACTGAGGTTTGTGAAAAGAAGTCTGTGGAGGATGGAGAAGAAAGCAGAAACAATGCAGTAAGAGGTTAGGTGTTGGAAGACTGTAAAGTGCAGGAAGGAGGGCTGGAGAAGGAGGAATAAGGTAGAAAGGCAAAGCTGTTAAGTGTTAATGTCTTTGTGCTTCAAGAGTACTGACAGTAATCTCTTTGCAAGTCTCTGTAAAACCATTACCTTCACTTTACAGTGAGCCAAAATGGAGAAACGGAGAAAACATTTTCAGCTACTTCAAAAAAAAAAAAAAAAAAAAAAAGGCAAACCCCTCTGTCCTCCATCTTCTGTGTCAAGTTAGGCAATTGTAAACAGTAAGAAGCTGCCTGACCTAAGCTGTGTTATAAAACAAAAGAAACATTCAGAGAATAAGGGTAACGGTCAAATACCATTTCAAAATGGGTTTCAGAGAAGTTTGGCAAAACAAATGTGTGCAGGGAGTGAGGGAGGACGGCTGCACAGTAGATGAAGAAAAATATCACAATGCTATTGAAAAACATATGCTCCTGGAGATTGCCATAAACCTCAGAGAAACTCATCATTGTCAGAGCAGACAGAGAAGATGTGTTTAAAAACATGTCTTTAGTAGGCATTTATAGGACTATCAATGTCCAATTCTAACTAACCAAGAAAACAGCTGAAGAGCCATGAAAAAGGAGAAATGACCGCGGATGAAAGAGTTGCTAATGCTTAATGTTTGGCATACTGGTGATAGCAAACAGGAGTTTGAGATAAAAAAATCACATCATAGTGGACAGTTGTTTGACTTGTTGAGAATTGTGGCCTAGAAAATAGTAATCATCCTTCTCAGGAAAAAGGAGAGCTTGTTACCTTCTGAAAATGCTTTCTAATTAGCTTTTCACTCTCTGCTGCAGCAAAGGTCAGCTACTGAGTGCCTTGAGCTCCGAGCCCTGTGCCTTGGCCTGGCCAGCAGCAGCCCTGTGCCCGGCACTGAGCCCCTGCACGCTGGCAGGCAGGTTGACTTGGACACCTCTTTAGTCCTGTCAAGACCTTGGTGAATGTTTTAACAAAACGACTTTCCTTGCCTTAAGTGATGCCAAAGGCAAGTCACACTTCTGAGGATTTTGATGCTATCAAGATTAATTTTGAAAAATGCTGCTCCGGCTTAAGTTTCTTTTATCTGTGGATATTCAATACGTATCAGACAGCAGGAGGAGGAGGTGCTGTACAGAGATCATTGCTTTCTGGTTTGTTAAGACTACTTCTATATCCCAGTGATACACAGTGCACAGTCTGTCACCAAAGCTGTGCGTTTGAGATGTGCGTTTTGCCAGAATCACATGCTTTCTGAACTGTCTGGAAAGTATATTTTAAAGATTTTATTTGAAACATTATTTAATTCTGCATGTACTTGTACGTATTTTGTATCTACACTTTGTTTCTGGTATGTTGAAAGAACAAGGTGCTTGAGGTGCTTAGAGGAGCAGGCAGTGCTGGAGTTAATGTTTTTATTTATAAGGCTCATTGGTCAATGATACTGAGCTCTCCTCCAGGAAAAAAAAAAAAGGTCCTTAATTCACTCTTGCAAAATTCAATGCCCTATTGTTCTCACTTTTCTGAAGTCACTGTTTATAACATTGCTCTCCTTTCCCCTCTGAGGAATAATATAATTTATTGGAGCAGTTCATTCATAGTCTATGTGATATCTATCTTTTGGGACAGAGATACCTTTTGCATGATGTACACACTGTTAGCTTCAAACTCTTCCTGTTTGCTTTATGTGAAAGGGTTTGTAATCAGGAATATTTATGCATCCTGGTACCCAATTGTGCTGTGCTTGCTGTTTTCTGCTCTTCGTAGAAAATTAAACTTTTTTTTTCTTCTTGGCTCACACCTACCTGAAAAGCAAAAGATTTTCGTATATTACCCTATGGATTTATGATTACTAGGCAGATAGCCAGTAATAAGCAGCGATATCTGATACTACAGCCCAGACATTCTCCACTTTTTTCCACCTTTTTCCTATTATCTTTAGGTTTAATAATCTATAAATGGGAGAAATAAATGGCAGACCATCTTTTCTCTGTGCTTTTTTTTTTTTATTTGGAGGTGCTTGGTGATGAGATTAAGTTAAAAGTCATATATTTTTCCAACCTGGTATTTAGGAATAGGCAAATTATTGAAAAGGGTGGAAGTAATCTAGGTTTATTCATTTTTTTGGGGGGAGAGCAGATTTTTTGCTACACAACAATAATTTTAAATGGGAATAACAGTATTATAGATAAAGATTTAATGAATATATATGAGAAAGGCAAGATAGAAGTCACGAAGCAGTTCATAGCTTTAGATGAGGTCACATGTCTGACTTGTGTCATAGGAAAGCGAGTAAATCATAGATGATCATAGTGGAAATATTTCCAGGGTATTGTACATACTTGTTATTGTAGGAAAAAAGTAACTTTTTTGCCTTTAGGCTTTTAAGAAAGATATTGAGTGAAAACCAGCTACTTTCGTACCTTAACATTTCAATTGTGCGTGTATTGTTTCTTTCTTTCTGAATCTCACATAATTGCTGACTACAAAATTAAAATACCAAGCTCATTATTTCAGTCCTAAGACACAACTTGCTTTAGACTTATCCTTTGTCTGTAATTGTAGTGTCTGTGTGTTGAGCTTCATTAACTTGAAACAGAAGGAGCCCCCACTTTTGTGTTGAAGTTAATTAAAGCTGGTTGTGATTATTGTCTGAAAATTTTCTGGGTTCAAGTAGGTTATTTTGCCTCTGCCTCTATTTTCACGCATCATTTCATCAATCATGTGGTTGGTCGGTTCATAACATACAGGATTTTTCTGAATTCAGTGAGCTATGGGGAATTTTTTATCATAAAAATAGACTTGCATATTTGTTTAATGGTTACTTGAAAACTCCTGCTTGTGAAGTAGTCACTGTGATTTTAAAACATTTTTTTTTTAATTATTTGGAAAAATAAAAGCAATTCTTTTTCCACAAATAACAGGTAATAGCACAAAACCCAATAGATAGATCAATGTCAAAGGCCACAGTTAATGAATTTCAGGTCTTTTTAATATAAAAATTAAAAATTTCAAAATATGGCAAATCTATGCTGATGTGTACAGGCTTCAGACTTAGAAGTACAGTCTTCTAAGCTATACACCATATACTAGTACAATGTTGACCATGACTGATAGTATGAAATAATTATGCACATTTTTATGAATTTATAGTTTAGTATCTATGTTTTAGTAGTTTTGTTCAAAGTTCTGCATTTCAAATTTAGGTATGTAGCCTAATGCGCATATCTTATTACTGGTTTTGAGGGTCATATGGTGGGAGATGTTCTGCTTAAAAAAAGCCAAACAAAACCCTCCAAAAAACCAACAAAAAACCCTCCTGGTGACAGACCATGTCTAAGATCAGGCCCAGGGGTATTGCAACGAAGTGCAATGGATAAATAGATGAAATAAAACTTAGAGGATGTACTTGCCTATGGGGAAAAGCTTGGAAAAAGTGATGGCATGTTCCTTGAAAAATCATAGAAGCCAAGTTTAAATAAGTGTTTTGTTTGTGGTATGATAAAAAAAAGCCACATTACAATAACAGTAATTGGATTTAATGTTACATTTTATGTGTTTCATATTTAAACTTAACAGTTATATAGTTAAAGGTTTTGGACTTTTCCATTCAGATGTAAAAGAAAGGACTTGAAATCTTGTGTCCAGTTCACTTTTCCAAACGAGGAGCATGTGTTCAGAGAAATGTTACTGTGGTTCCAAAATGTGCCTATCGAAGATAGTGAAAGGTTTAATGGATATTCTGTGTCTGGGCGAAGCTCCTGCTGACAAAGTCAGCTCAAGAGCTTTCAGCATCATGTGCAAACCAGAATTCTGCAGCAGAGGAGAGTCGAGCTGGGGGCTGTGCGTTACGTGGGAAGGGACAGTGGAGGTTTTGGGCATAGGGCTGGTAAACGCCCGCTGGCTGGCCGCAAAGTGAGGAGATCTGGTACAATTTGAAGAACTTGTGGGAGCTTGTGCCGGCTTTGTGATTTTTGGAAAGGGTGCATGGGGTGGTGATGAGGTAAAATAGTCTGGACAGAGGTCACCTGAGGTTACAAAAAGCCGTGGGAGGACCTTGGAGGTTCCAAGGGCTTTCCAAGGCTTTCTCCCCAGGCCACCAGTAGGCCTTGCCACCCTAGCACAGTTCTGAACTGTTCTGCACGGTCTTCTCTCCTTTCTGTGGCACGTCCCTTCTCAAACAGGGTACCTCACTCAATTCCACCCTCTCCTATTTCAGTTTCTGCCCTGTGGCGGCAGCAGCAGCAGGTCGTGGAGGCAGGTTGGGAATCTGCTCTGTGAAAGTGTGCGCTGCCCTGACTGCCCTCGCTTGCTTCTCAGCGTAGGCTGTCTGCTGCCCTGCATGCTTTGGCCTGCATTCGGCACAGCGCCTGACCGCTGGTGGATCATTTCTTACATGAGAAGTTTTGTAGTAAGCTGTGTACTGTTTTTCATAAGTCTGTGTACCACTTCAGATCCCTGTAAATCTTTCCCCAACACAAGCGTTGTGTCTTCTAGTGCATTCATGTAGTAGCTGGGGATACAGCTGTTTCCTGCAAATGCTTCCGAAATTAACTATGAAGTATCGCTGTGTTAGTGGCACTGGCTAATAATGAAGGTAGGGATGTTTAGACTTAAGTGAAGGGTTAAATCCTGTGTAGCCTTTTGAAAATTGTACCCATTTTTACTGAAATTCCCATACAGGTAAATGGCTATTGAAAGAGCTCACTAGAAGTCAAGTGATTACTGTTCTCCTAGAAGGACCCAAATTTCAGGCTTTAACTACCTGTAAAACGTCAATTGTATGACAAGGCATAGTAAGGAGATGAAATATAAGATGGTGGTGTTATGAAAAAATTACTCAGTTCCTATACCTGCTCCCCTTTCCTACTGCATTTCATCTCTCAGAACTGCAATTTTCAGCATTTTTTACGGGATCTATATCCACTGCATTCTATTGCATATTAGAGAATGGGAAATCTTTTAAAGATTAATTGAAATTCAGAAAATAGGAATGTTTACTATGTACTATAAAAATAATCGCATCCTAAAATGTTCATAATTTTTGGTCCAAGTTCTGCACAGAATTCCATAAAACAGCAGCCCAATTAACATCCACAGTTATCCCCATAGATAAATAAAATTATTTTTTTGGATTCCTTGTGGTCTCTCAGTAAATACCTTGCTATATATTTCCTCCAAATAATGCCCCAGTCTTTGACCTTCCTCGTGCTGGCAGCACTGCTGTTTCTCTTGTGTGGAGGCTGCTGGGCTTGTGGAGGAATGAAAAGGTCACGAGGGAGATCCTGCTGAAAGAAGGCAGCGCATGATGCAAGGCAGGGGCAGAGCAGCTTTAAACAAGGACCCTTTGCCATCCCGGTAATGCAGGTTTTGCATGTTGCTGGCTCTCGCTTTAATCAAAAGGAAACACTTTTCAGTAGCACCTGGGACTGCTGTGAGTGAAAGCTGTTCGGCCTTGGTAGGTTTTTTTTCCATCCGCTGGTGAGCTCTTTTTCTGCCCACCCCTAACGTTTCAAGAGTTGGTCCTTCCCTTTATCCTATCCCAGCACAGGTTTTCACCTCATCTTCCCGTTTTCCCTTTGTACGTGACAAGACAAAACTGGGAAACAGGATTGTTGTCAAATCTGAAGCGTTTCAGCCGAGTTGGTTTTGTCTCACAGGGGTGGCTCATCCCCACTGCACCTGGGTAAGCCATGAGTGATCCTGGTAAATCTGGGCAGAGACACAAGAAGAGAATTTACAGGACACTGTTTCATTTGTTGTCTTGCCCTTTCTCTTCAGCCTGCAGTCAGCTCGACTTTTGACTGATGAAGCGTTTCTGCAGGGACAAATCCCCCAGCCCACAACCGGGGATGCGTCTGATGGTTTCATTAGCCTTTACCATGGCTGCCTGGCTCCTCAAGGGCACGAGCGAGCTCAGGCCTGTGTACAGGCACCTCTGAGCTCTTGGGTCAGATAAAGCCTTATGTTAATTTGTGAATTCGGTAAGCGTTGCACCTCAGCCCATGTGTAAGTGAACTCCAGAAGGACAGTATAAAGACACTGTTGTTTGAATTGGGTTTTATAGTGCCATAAACAGTGACATCATTGTATATATACACAAATATATACTGATGAATGCAGCAAATGCAGTCTTGGATGTTGGCCGGGAAATGCATGCTCCAGGCCCAGATTTAATAGGAACTTTCATATTCCATTCTTGGAATATAAAGCCAGAGTTTTTGTCTATTTTGACTTTTGCATTAATAAAATGAGGTCAGGAAATCTGTTAAAGTTTATCTTCAGAAATGTTTTCAACCCAATCACCTTGTTTTAAAAATCATTTCCGTTTGTTATCTGCACATTTAAGTAGATTGTGTTTCCTCGTGATTGATTCTCTGAAGGAAAGCACTAACAGATTCCTGTAATTGAATATACTTTAATGATACATAATGGCAAGTTCTGTTTTTCATTATTGTTACCCTACAGGCTGAACTGTAACTGCTGCGATACCAGAATGTGTATTGATATACAGTTGATTTAGTAACATTTTACCAGTTGAAGTGTCTTGCATTAACTAAAAACATGTCTCTAAGTCTTCAACAAAAGCGGTCATTCACACTTTGAGGGCAGGTATTGTACATGTCTCTGCAGATGGTCAGGTCCTTCAGCTTATTGGAGCTGGCAAGGGACAGCCCTGCTGGAGATCCATGCAGTCGTCCTTGTTGGGTTCTGCGGCTGATTACAGATGGGAGCTGGCTGGGTTTACATTTCAAATGTTTCACTTTAATTACTTTTATTTTTCCTCTCTTTTTGAACGTCCTTTTTCAACAAATGATCCTCTGCTTCTCCTCTACCCCCACCAGTCCTCGATGGCGAATAAGTTGGTTGGTGATCTGAAAGTGTTGCTTATCTTCCTGATCGGCATTGCTGAATAATTTACTGATGTCTGCTGCCTATCTGTATAAATCGCCTTGCTTGCATTTAGATGGAGAGCTTGACAGCAGGGATTACTTTGTGTGCACACGTGATCACACGTGCATTCGTAACAGAAGTTAGCACATCAGAGTCCTGTTCCACGACTCAAACTCCTGCATACTCTTTACTTACACCAATAAATAGTGCAATTCAGTCGCCACTTAGCCAGTCCTGAACTCTTGAACATACGATCTGTCCTAATGAGAAGGTTACAGGGAAGATCTGATGAGTGATCTTGCACATATAGCTGGCCTACATGGGAAAAATAAATACCTTTCAAAAAGCTATTTTAAATTTTGAGTTTTGTGTTTCTAAAAGGCGTACAGCTGTTGTCTTCTAAATACTCAAAGGACAGATACAGGAAACTTAATAGCTAGAACATTATAACGGTGTAGAATTGGTGGCGTATGTTAGGAATACTAGATAGAAGTACAGAACATAGTCGGCTAACGTACTGACTAAGGCGTCACACTTGCCTGTATTTTAAACATTCTTTACAGACAATAGGATTGTACTTAAAGCTTAGAATTCTGGCAAGTTGTGCCAACAAATCTCATATTGTAAACCAGCAGCTATATTACTGAAACAATAGAAAATTTACACTCATTTTCAAACTCCTTTATTTTCCAGGGATTTAAATTCAAGCTTTCATATTATCAGCCATAGTAAGCCAACGTGGGCTTTCTTACCCAGAAATTTAGGAAAAAAACACCCCCAACCGCTGCTGTTTGACCCCAACATTTGAGCAAAATTTCAGTGTTTGGCAGAATCAAGGTACTTTCTAAAAATCTACATTAATTTCATATTTCAGTTTTAATCCTGAAATTTGAGCATTGTATTTCAGTTTAAAATCTGAAAACAGAAAAGAAAAAGAATTACTTTCAAACCATATAGACACTTTAAATTGAACTCTAAAGCAATGAATTACTACCACACAGATTTTGTATTTTATTCCATGTTCCATGTTTTAAAATGTTTTAAATTACATCATTGTTTATATCTGTATTAACATTTGACACTTCAATTCTGTGAAAGAGGTTTAATATAAACATTAGTTTAATAGCTTTGTGTATGAGACTGATTGCAATTCAAATCTTCCTTGCATGCTGTTCTGAACTGCTGATGGTAATAGCAGCATTTGTAACATTCACTTTCATCGCTATCCTAGTCATAAACAGTAATATCAATTAATATGTACTTATGCTTGTGAGGTTGCTTTGTGCAGGGATTATTGGAGAAATTATTTTTGTTACCAGAGAACTATTTCAAAAAGATAAGAACTGCAAATACAGAGCAGATTAGGTTACTTAAATGGCCTTTTCAGTAGTGATATGTGAAGATCAGGAACGTCTGCAGTATCTCATGCTAATTCTGGAATATAATACACAATAGAATTTCCTCTTTATTTGCTGTTCTAGACAAAGAATTTTTGAACTGTGAAGTAAAATTTATGCTTCAGTGCTGAGTATTCTCAGCTCAACCCCACGTTGCAAAAGAAGCCTCTACATGTTTCTTTAATTTAAAAAACATGAGTTCCTAATTAGTTACACATAGACAATGTAGCATTTTTTTCAACTGCAAAATGATTAATAATACGTAATTAAAATGGAACCTGGATTAAGAACTCATCAAGCCTCCCTAATACCGTAATACTGTACCCTTTTCCTCGGCAAACAAAGTGCTCTTGCCCCAGGGGTTCTGAATGACTCTCAGGAAATCTGTTCCTGCAAATGTGCTGTCTCCTCTCATGTGGAATTTCCAAAATTCCCAATCGGGGAACTTCTTTCCAATATTTTAACAGTAAAAATATGCAACTCACAAAAGAGTATTAAGTAAATTTTGGAGAATGTCACCAAACATGCACATGATGTCCGAAAGCTCTATCAATGTTCTTTATAGCTGGAAGTCAGCGGTAAGGGAACATGCACAGACGTAAAGAGCAGACACTTAGTCCTGTGGCTGCACTAAATATTTTCTTAAAGGCTCTGCAATTTCTTCTTGCCAGATGTAAAAACCAGAAAATTTACCATTGCTTCTAAGCTAAGTCACTAACAAAGCGCAGATAAAGAGAGAATAATACCTTGTTACTTATTGCTACGTTACCCCCCTGCCCCCCGGTCTGGCTAGGAGGACCCTCGCCCGCTTCTCATCCGCGGGCCGGCGCAGCCGGTGGGTGCGGTACCGCCGTGGGTCGCCAGATGGCGCCCTTGCCCCGGCCGCCGCCCGCCGCCGCGGGGCTTTGAACGAACCGGCGGCGGCCCCCGCAGCCCCTGTAAATATGTTCCTTCGGTATTTCAGCTATTTTGCCTTTTTTTTTTTTTTTTTTTTAATTAAAGTTACAATATGACCCTATTGTTTACAGTATTCTTTCCCTCTTCAGTAACGTTATGCTTGTTTATAAATATTTCAAAGCTGTCCCCAGACAATTTTTTGTCGCCAGCCTCTGGCATAGCTATCTGTGTTGTGCTATGTCTCATTTCTCTCTCTGGGTGGAATTCATGAACTTCTGGCATGTGTATTCATTTGTGTTTCTGATTGATTTCACAGCAACTTCTGCTGCAAGAAGCTCTAAATCTATTTTTTTAAATTCTACAAAGACCTTCACCTTTGCATTTTTCCTGTACCAGATACAGTAGGAACCCTTGAACTTCTTGTATATATAGATTTTACCACTTGCAATCTGTCTACTATAGTTATTGTGGCATTTCCATTTGAGTTGCCTGCCTGTAGATGCCTATCCCCCAGTTTGTGTTTTTTATGATTTTCTTAGCCAGGTAGGTGATGAAGAACAAGTGTAAAAGTGCTTAAGTTATTTGAGACAATACAGCAAAAGAAAAACAAACAAACAAACAACAAGGCAATCCCTATAACCCTCAACACAACAAAATTGTAATGTTTCATCTGCACAAGGCATAATACAGACCCGGGCCTCAGAATAGTACATTTCAATTTCTTTGTTTGATCTCATAAAATGAAGCATTGCACCTCCGTTAGAATATTAACCTTTTCTTCCAAATTAATCTCTCTCTTCTAAAGAAAATACAGTGGAGTGCTGAATATCTGTATAAGCGTCACTCCTTTCTGCATCTTGCGAACTATGTGGAACATAGTAGTCACTTGATTCCAGATAAATGTTTCCATATTCTGGAATTGCTTTTAAAATGATCACTCAAAGTTTGTTAAAAAAGTGTCTCTCAAACTTGTCCATCTCAAAAGAAAACCAAAAGAAAACTGCTATGAGTCAGTAACGTTGGACAAATAAGCTTTCAGATGTCAAAAACATCGACAGTAGAGAAGAATGTATCTTCTGTTGGTGAGACTGAATCTGTTCTCTTTTGTTTGTGAGAATTTGATATAGCCTTTAGTTATGTGAATTTAATGCTGTTTTTCATATAGCAGCAAATATGTTTATTGCAGCTTTAAGTGTATATGTAAGATAGCTTCCATGTACTATAAACTACTTGTGTGTCAGCCAAAGTCAATGGAAGTCACTTGCTTGAAGAATACACAGTATATATTTTGCAAGTAACCTGCAATAGCCTGTGAGTAGCAGGACTGAATAATGATGAAAAATTATAGGCATATAAACACCTCCTGAGCATTCGCTCTAAGTTAGGTTTGGATTTATCTGAGTACTTTCTGGGGTATGTGGAATGCTGTGAATTGACAGAAAAACACAGGGGGACATCCACTGAGAAAGCCCTTCGTACCCTGGTTAGATTTTTAGCAGCGAGGACTGTCAGCGGGCTCTGTGGATGGAGATGTGATTGGAACGTTGAAATGTGTAAATACAGGAAAGATCTTCTTGCATAAAAGCGTGTCAGTAAAAAGGAGAGTGGATTATTTAAATAAAAGTAGAGCTCTCTTTCTAGAGAGTTTATAGGCTCTATGCAGATAAAAAGTATTATTCTCTTCTTTTCAGGAAAAAACCCCTTATTAGTGGCTTATGGCATTACCAACAGCTTTACATGTAGACCAAAGCACAGAGCTGAGGATGCATGTGGAACCTTAACTTTATTGTTTCCATATCTCTGAATCATAACTGTGCAACTTGAAGGCTCCCTTTTTGTTATTTGCAGTGGAATGATTTAATTTATTTAAGTTTCTCTGATGAACACTTAATGTCTTACACATGTAGGGAAGGATATAGTCTGTGACTCAGCGCTCAAGTCTCGTAACTACAGTCTGTCTGCAACGCTGCAGCGAGGAAGGTTTTTGTGGTCATTAGGCAGTGCTGACCTCTGGTTGTATACATTGTCTTGACCATGCAGTTGTTGAAGGGCAAGTTAAGGGGATGTGGTTAAATTAGTCTGTAATTTTATTAACTCATTTGGGACTATAGCAGTTATTTATTAAAGGTCACTCTGTAGATCCCTTCTTCCCCATCAGATCTTCCCTTTACCCTTTCTTCCAACAAGCTCCCTATTACTTCCTTTTTCTATTAATATTTAGGTGGTGGTGATGAAGAGAGATCTTTGTACCAGGTTCTCTAAAGCACGTCTTCATGTAGTGCACTGGAGAAAATATCTCTTGCAAAGCTGTATTGGCTCACACAAATGTGAGGAAACATTTCGTTTGCTTCTCCCAAGAGGCAATGGCTGGCAGGTCCCTTTGTCAAGAGTAATTCCATGCCCTCCCTTGGAGAGCTGCATGTCAAGGCGCTACAGATGGCAGTTGCTCAAGAGCTGCCATCTGCAGAAGGAGCACAGCTGCTGGGCAGCATGCACGCCCCCACGCCCACCGCAGCCCCGTCCAGCTCCGGCGAGAAGCAGCTCACCCCTTGTGCTCCCCAGGCACCCGTCCCTCGGCGGAGCCCCTGCTCTCTGTCCTTCCTCGCCTCTCCCAGCCACCAGACGTGGCCAGCACACGCGTGTGCAGGCGGTGCTGCTGTGCCAGGCTGCAGGGCTCGGGCTGTGCTGGTGGCCAGTGCCGCAGGGGTGGCCAAAGCCTCAGCACTGTGGCCGGACAAGGCCGAGTGCTGCTGCTCTGCCTGCAGCAAGCCCTTGCTCTGCTCTTAAGTGGTTTGTGTGCTACAGTTGGAAAACCTCTTGTGTCTGCTGTTATCGCTAGAAGAAGAAAAGTATCTGAGCAGCTGGTACAGTTTTCCTCTCTGGGGTGAAGGAGGATCTTCTCTAAACAAAGTGTGTGTCCCCTTGAACCACAGGCAGGTTGCCCATGTCAGGAAACTTCTAGTCTAGCAATAAACCACCTCACTGACGCCACCATTGTAGCAACTCAAAGGGAGAGGGGACAGACCTTGGTACAGGGGTTTCCAATCCTACCCTTGCATGTGAACCCCTTCAATATTTCTTGCGGTCTGGAGAACATAAGGTTCTGCAGACACGAAGGCTGTGGCTGGCAGGCAGAAGGAGGCAGCGAGCCGCTTGCAGCATGGTGCTTGCCCAGCGGCGTTGCAGCAGGGACCAGGCCGGCGCTGAGGTGTTCCGTGTGGGAAACCTCGGGCAGAGCTTGGAGGCAGCGCCAGGCTGGGAGAGGTCTGCGCTGCGCAAGGATGAAGGTATGCCTGTTGTCGGAGTGGGGGTGTGTGTGCATGGTTTTCCTCCTACTTAACTGGTTTTCTCCTCTTTCTCCTCAAAATACGGTCAGAATGTTCTCCTCAGATGTAAAAGGGCAGATATTTTGAAGGAAATTAATTTTAATCTAATAAAGTCTGTTCCAAGGCTTAGAATTTGCAGTAAGCATAACCTTATGAATAAAGCTAAATACAGTACAATGTACTGAATTTAAAAGAAGGGAAAGTATGTGACCAAATGTTTTTTTAAGTAAATACTAGGGCGAGGAGGTTTATATCCCCTTAGTGCAGGTATATAACTCAGAGGCCAGTAAGTGCCAGATGAAAATGGGCTAAAAATACAAACAAATATAGTTGAGACAGATACTGTTTTCAGAGTTTTCATACCCCTTCATATGTTGAAGCTGGTTAAAAATAGTTACTACAGAATGACAGCAATATAATTGATGAGCTTATGAATACAGTCAATGATCTGTATGCTTTTTAGCTAACACAAGCAATAACCTAGATAGCAAAGAATTAGGGGTTATTTTATATTAAAACCAACATAATTATACTTATTATCGGAATGGGAAGCTGTGCTTAGAATTAGGAATGTGTTGTAAAATAACTTTTAGCATTATGATATACCATTTATAATATTTTGACATTCGTATCTGTTTCTGTTCCACTGTACAGAAGGCTTCCTTTTAGGTAATCACACAGCAATAAACTGCAGAAGAAAATGGCAGCTCTGGACAGTTTAAAGGTAGCCTTATAACTAACTGTTGGGTAAAATGATTAGAAACACTTAAGTCCAATTTTTCTGTGACATCTTGTGATGGACACAGCATAGGATGCTGTTCTGTCCGCATGACCAAACATAGTGCCATGAGGGGCCCATGAGCTGTGGTCGTGAAAGCAGGAGGTCGGTATAGTATGAAGGCTGCCTCTGATGTCATAGGCTCTTCTCTTAATAATGGTAATTAACTTGGGCATAGTACTATGTAGGCAAGGCAATACAGCTTCCAGCTCACTTTTTTTTTTTTTTTTTTTTTTTTTTTAGTCTCTGAAATTAAGAGTGTTTTGCCTTGGGCTGTGTTGCACGGTATATCCATCCTTAAACATGGTGCAGGTCACACCAGGTTAAGCCAAATAGAAGCTTTGGGAATGTCACTCAGGCATTTATTTTTTCCATTTCACATCTCATCTTTTCAGGAGGCACATGCAATTTTGGGCAGGACCAAATTCATATATTTTCCCGTGCTTTATTCCTTATATCACTTTTTTCACTGTCATTTTGCTTTCACTGAATTTTAGCATGGTGAAATACACAGCAAATTCAGAAATTGTGTATACATAGGAACATATTACTTCTGCAGGTAGGTAAACACTGGTTAAAGCATGCGTTTGCCAAAGCTTTGCAAACTTTATGTTAAAACTTGTGGAACCATGCCAAGCATTGATGAACTTCAGCTATCATTAAAAGCTAAATTTCCATGAGATTTTTGCTAGGGCTCGCAGAACTCTTCAAGCAAATTTGAGCCCCATTGCAGTAATTTGAGGACTGATTTATTGTTCAGTAGCAAACTCCAAAAACTTTTGGGTTTCATGTTTTCAGCATTACAATAAGTAAACTTTGAAAATTTCTAGATCTGATCCTGACATACAGCTCAGAGCAAAATCCAGAGTGAATCAGAGTAGAAATCAAAACTGATTCTTCTCACACCACGCGGATGAAACCTGCAGCTTTTTTTCCTAGAACTCTGTATTATGTGCCTTTCAAAGGACTGATAATAGTTTGCTCTTATTCTTCAAATATAGGCAAATAAGACTTGGTAAATAGCCTTGTGAGAAAGAAATGAAAAAGAGAATGATGGACAATAGGTACAAAGACGCCATGAGCCAGCTAGCCCCAGAACCATACTGCGAAATGATATGAATAAAATATGTGCATGGTAAATAGTGTGACATTGAAAAATGAAACATTCAGTATTACAGCCAGAGGAGAGAAAAAGCCAGCTCCCAAAATTGAGTTCTGGCAGTATGTTCAGAGACTTGAATAGGCATATGCTTGATTGTAGTCTGGGTGGAGAGAAAGATCCACAGAGCTCTATTTCAGTTCCTTCTGTATTTTCCCACAGTATGAATTAATCACATCTACTACTAATTATATACTTGCAACATTCTAAATTCCTGCATAAACTGTGGAAAAATGTTAAGACGCTTCCAAGGCTGGACCAGCTTTAACAATGAGTCTGTATATATGCTTTTGCAATTGTTTGCTGTGCGTCATATTCAAACCCAGTTATGTTCTGCAGATTTACTCTGCTGTGCTTTGATGGTGATTTACACTCCTAGGGAAGCAGTTGGGTGAAACTATGTCTCAGAAATGTGGAAGCTTAATATAAATAAATTAAACACAGGCACTTGATTTAAGTGAATCACAGCCTTTTGACATTTATAATTTCAACACATGACTGTAACCAGCTAGTCAACCTCTGTGACTCATGGTGATGCTTAAGCTATTGGCTTGGTAGAAAATGTAAAAAGGAAGGGGTACTTTTTAGCTATTCTAGGATGCCTTCTGGCCTGCATCCACACAAGTGAGGCAGATTCAGTGATACTAACAACATATTAGGAAGCAGTCTTACTACTTATCATTCTGAGTTAATGATGCCCTGATTAGCTTGTCTATAAACATTAGGTCAAATAAAGAGTTTCTTCCAGGCTTTGAGATACAGGCAGATAGTTATTTTGTTGCTGCTAAAAATAGTACCGTGGCCTGACTATGGTGGCGAAATTATTTCAGTAGATAAGTCTGAGAGAGAGATAAATTCTTTCTGTTGCTAATGTTGCTCTTCCCTGGAGTTAGACAATGTTATGCAAGCTGCTGTGTGAAGATTTCATCCTAAGGGAACCTGTTAGGAAGTTGCGTTAACATGATCACAAGGTGCAGGTGCTGCATTCGGAATCGGCAGGTTCGAACAGGACCTTTTCAGTATGGTCGGTTGAAGGGCTCAAGCAGGAAATCTGGAGTATCACTCTGTTATTGTCGGCGATATATATTAGAGGTGTTGATACTGAAGTACCAGCAGTGCTTTGAAAGGCTAGTAATGCTGTGGGACATTTTATATCGGGCAGTATCAGTCCTGCAAGACTGATAAATGTGGTAATTCCTGTCTTATGGCTAGGAAATCAAGATCAATCTATGCCCTGAGAGATGCTGATTTGGGTGGGTGTTTTTCTGCGTTTTTAACAAAGTGGTTAAAGATCAGTAACTATTGAAAAGTCAATTTTCAGCAAGATTTTGTTGTGGAAATATATAGATATGCTTGAGACTTCTAATTTGAAGTAAAAAAAAAAAATAAAAAATTGCTATCTCCTTGAAGTGGAACAGAAAATTTTGATTTTCAGAAACTCCATTTAGAATTTCACAATTCTTGCTGGAACTTCATCAACCTACTAATCTGTTGTTCGTAGCAAAGCGTCAAATGGTAAGACTCCAGTGAAGCTGGTGTAAAGTAAGTTTTTTATTTTATCTGGTTTGCTCAAGTCCATTTCATGTAAACTGGATCTAGGAAGATCAGAGAGAAACAAAGAGTGAATAGAGTAAGAGAAACAAATGTTAAAGCTCTTATTACCATCTTCAGTAGGTTCTTCAGCAGGTCTGTTGAAACATTGGGCAGCAGTATGATGGGATGTACAAACACTGCCACTAGAAATACTCTGAAAATTTGAGAATCATGAACATTGGAGCTAACCAGGAAAGATGCTGGTGAGCTAATCTTGGCTCTTTCCACGGAGAACTGTAGAGTGCTGGCTGTATATTGAGACTGTCTTCTCTCTTTCCATGTGTTAATATTTGCCTGACAAAGTCCTGGCCCTCAGTAATTACTGTAAGGTTCAGCTAGGAGAAAAAAACAATTTAACACTTGAACTTTGGCTGGAAGATGCTGGTGTTGTGCATTAATACTTTGATCTGGGAGCACATGAAAATGTATTAAACATGTGGGTCTTGTACTATCAGCACCACTGATCTCTTTCCAAATGTCTTTAGTGAAGACCAGAAAGATGATTTGCTCTTTGGCCACTTCTGATTGTGTGAATGCTTGGGAGCTGTGAAGAACTATTGGTGCAAAGAAGCACTAAAAGTCAAAATTATTTCACCTTCTCAGGCACACTCAGAGACTTTGGGGAGGGAGTATTAAAATGTGCAGTTGGAAACCCTCTTAATTCTTCTGTACATAAAAGTGGTACGGTATCAGATTAGCTCCTTAGTCATGTATACACTTCAAGATAAAGGGACAGCTATTGTTTTCAGCTGCAGCAACCACTGTTCACATTGAATTCAAGGTCTCTGCATAGCTGTAACAGAGATGAGAAGCTTTTTTTTTAATTGAATGTCTCATTTCCTTGAAGCATTTAGGGCTTGTCAGTGTCTAAGTGAACCCAAGATGCTGACAAATATGCAAGTTATCTGTAAAGCAGTTAAAGTACAGGATATGTGTAAGTGGACACATTCCTATGATTAGGAAATAATCCTCTATTAATAATAAGCCTTCCTGTTGTAAAACTCTTTCTAAATGCAACAATATTCAGCATGGGAATTGGAGAGATTTCAGGGATGTCATTTCCTTATTCACAATCAGATTTGCTATAAACAGACTGCAGATTTTCAGTGTCATCATATAACTCAGGTAAACCTAAACTCACATCTGTACTCCAAGGACCTGAACGTTTGCTGAGGAATTATCCATGGCATATTTCTGTTTTAAGATGATGTATGCTACATTAGGCATTTTGAACAGTATCCATTAGCATAAGCCCTTCTGTCTTCAAAAATATTTTTTGTCACTAAAGTTTGTCTGGTTTAGGTCTCTGTGTTTGTTTAAACTACAGATCAGTAAATGGCTGATATGATTATTACATTTCAGGATTTCTTCATGATACGTTGTATGAATTGTTGTTCAGATCCCTGTGTGGTCTAGTCACTCTGTATATTATTTCAGTGAAATAGCTAATGACAAGATGGTTACTTAATGAAGTGCTTTCATGGCACCTTATTTAGGAGGGAGGATCTTTTTCTGGCAGTTGAAGGCTAGTGTAACAATGTCTAGTGTAATTTCTCCCTTGGAATCTACATATAGTGAGTCATCTGTGTAGTAAGCTTGTGTCCGGGAAGTCTGAATTAATAACCTCTGGGTCAGCCTCACAATTTTTTCATTATTTCGAATATTTTCTCCTGTTGGTTAAGCCTTTTGTTCGAGATGACACTGAATTGCAGTGGTTGGATGGCTTACGACCTGTATTTTTCAGGGAAGGCTATTGGTACTACGTGTCGTTTGTCACAGACTTGAAGCAAGCATGGAAGTAAGATACATTAAATATAGTCATTATCAATTCAAATAAGACTTAAAAAGATCAAGTATTTTATTATGGATATTGTTTTAGCAGTGGCAATAAGCTCAGAGTCAGCATATTCAAAACTGATAAATCTTCCTGTGAAGGAGTACGTTCTATTTGTACTGATCTTTTTTTCTACAATAAATGGTTAAAGCAGATGCAGGAGTTGCCTGAAAATCATAATTAGCAACTTATATAGCTCTTGTACATTTGGTTCTTTTCTATATCTGTTTTCTATATCATGTTTTCCATTAAGAAGATAGTAGCAATTAAGAAAAAAACCCAAACCCTTATGTGTGTGTCCTTAAAAATGTCATTCTTTGTATGATGTTCTGGTAAAAAAAGAAGCAGAATCTGAGATAAACATCTGGTAGGAATGAAGGGTTCTTCATGTTTTTTACCAGATGAGCATTTCAGAATCATTTGTGACTGGATGATACCGTACTCCTTCTCGTGTCTTCTTGTTTTCAATTTATTCTTTACCAGAGACAGGAAGGGAGCAGTGAAATACGAAATTAGGATGTTTAGAGAGGGTAACTAAAGAGAGCTGCAAAATGGTTTTTAATTTGTTTAGATGGCTGAGAGGCCTCTTTGCATGTGATCTTTCCTGAGGAGCTGAGAGAAACACATAAAGACTCCACGTACCCAGGCTGGACTGCCATTGCCTGCTAGTGACTTCCTCAGTTCTCAGCAGAAACTTCAGGCAAGGCCCTTCCTAGGAATGTTTCTTGGATTCTTTAGAGTCTTTGGAAGATGTTATCTCACCCGCCTCTTTAGCTTGCACTTCTAATACTTGTAAACAACACTGGCGAGCAAGCTGGATTGCGGGGCAGATGATAGAACTACCGGTTCTCCCATCACCCAGATGAGTTTCGAACTAGAATTTTATGACTTTGATTGCCTTGGTTTGCCTGACCTTTTCTGAAAGTGTTTATCCGGTTTAATTCATAACAGATAGAAGTGCCACACGATACAGCTAGAACATGGAAAATGGTAGTGTTTCTGAATATCTAGTTTCTTCAGTTGCTTTCAGAGCCTTACACTAGGCTGTGGTTTGACCGTAACTCTGAAGTTATGTGTAGAAGTACAATAGCAACACAGTCTACAGCTCAGTAAGTGTGCTAGCGAATCGTTCCATGAGTATCTGAGACTTTAATACAGTGAAGAAATAATTATACAGACTCCAGATATGTTTCATGATGTTGCTCTGATGAGTTCAGTTTATATAATGTGTTCCTTTATTGCTGCTGTTATATTTATCATTGCTAACCTGTCCTTACTTGATGCGAAAAACGGTTAAAAGATGAAAACATAAAGAGACCGCTTTTATATTTCATAATCTTAACTCTTGGCCTGCACCAGTCACTCACTCAACTCGCACAAGCTCAGGAAGTGAATTGTGTGCAGGTGTTCATTTTACCCATGCAGATATTTTGCAATATCCATGTTCTCAACCTGTCCCTCTTTCCATCCTCCCCCCTCCAGCCTAGATCCCAGGCCAGATATAAAGTGGTATTTAAGACAAATCTGCCTCAGCTGGTTTATGTGGATTCTGAGATCCTATATCTAGGACTCATGCTTGTTGAATGAAGTCAAGAAAAGACTTAAGAAAATGACATGTAAAAGTATTTTCTTTATGTATTTTTTAAAATTCATTCATGCAATCAGCACTGTAAAGAATAAGAAGGGATACTTGCAGTTCAGCAACAATCCCATCAGAAAGCACTCTGTTCTTAGTGTGATCTACAGGTTTGAAGGGTTCTCTCATAGTGTAACTTGAAAGTTAGTGTACTCCAATATATTAGCACATAACTACAGATTGCAAAATATTTTCTTAAAATTAAGGTTTTTATTTTATCCACCCTTTGTAGAATAAGTATTCTCATAACCATTTTTGTGAGTTTTTTTTCTAACACTTCAAATTTATTTTATTAATAAAAGAGATGCCATTGTGTGTCATCATTCCATTCCCCCCCACCTTCAAACTGTGTGGCTCTGGAGACATGTGTTTCTTTTATTAAATTAACTCATCATTGTGGTCTTGTTATTTCAACTGTGGGCTTAGCTAACCAAATTTCTATATTGCATGAGAGAGTCATTAATCATTTGAAGAGGATTTGTATACATTCAGTTGCTCAGCATCTCATCTCTCACTTTATTCCCAAATAAATTCAATAATGTTGCACGTGTTCTTTTGCTTTCCTTTGTGCAGTCAATAATATTAATTTAACCTCCTGTGTGTGTGCTGGGTGGTTGGGAGTAACAAAACTTGGATTGCAGTGAGCACCATGAAATTTTGTTCTGTTACAGTTCTTCAGTATGTAATTATTTTGATTATCCCCCATTGGTATGAAAAAAAATTTTGGTAAAATACAAATTTAATGCATCATTCAGAGCCACAGTTACTGTTCAAATGTTGTCTGCTGGATGTGAACTGCCTATTACTTTCTGTTTTATGAGGGATAATTATTAATACCCAACCTAGCAAAACATTATATATATATATATAGGTTATCTACTGTCCCTGGGCGTATCTTGTTGAGGAGGCGGTACAGATTTTGCTGTGTACAGAGCAGCGTTATATGCATGCCTTAGACTATGAAGAGCCTGGGTTAAAGTTGCTGCTCATGGGAGACAGAGAAGATGCAGAGCTTGAGGAATGTTTTTTCTTCCTGCTTGGAAGTAGGAATGAGGCACTTAGGGCATATGCTTGTAAAAGGCACAAAGAAGTCAGATACGTCTGCACTGATAATTAAAAGCAGCCTTGAGGTTGTCATCAACCTGAATGTGTCAGATCAGCTGAACATGCATGGAACGACACTGATTTACTTTAAAACTTTTCAGCTTGTCTGTTTGTGAAATAGTTTGCTTTTCTATTTTTATAGCCCATTTTAAACTCTATAGAGAGTTTTTTTTAAATTTTCTATATTGAACACCTATTCATTGCTTACCTTGTGAGGTGGAAAACTTTCAGAAAATATTACTGCATTGATTTTAAAGCAAGTCTGTAATTTTTGTATTTTCTTTTACAAAATTGTTTTATAGATGTTGTTGATCCTTCTTGTTCAGTAGCTTAGTATGATCTACAGGGGTTTAAAAAGAAATGGAGTCCTGTGGTTCTAGTTAGTAATGAAAATGGTATTATTTATTTTTATTTTTATTAAATAATTTACAATTATTCAATGACAATATTTACAATTACATATTGAGGCAAAGTCGTGCAGGTTTTTTTGCATCTATTAAGAGATGCCCCATAAAATTGGTTTTGGGAATATTTGAGTTAGTGGATTAGAGGGGAGAAATTAATTGATGGTTGGCTTGAGGCACACAATCTTTTCCAGAAGTGGACTGTGAAGGTAAACACAACAAACTTTAAATTGTACTTAATTAACCTTTTAAATGTGAAAAGTACCTCCACAATACTGTTCAGGTTTAAAATATGCCTAACCTTGTGCCTAGAGCATGGTGAGTAAAAGTCGGTAGTTAGTCCTGTAAAAATCAGACACTTGGTTTTTGCTTCTTTTCCAAGTTGCTGAAAAAGTGATCTGCTCACTCACTTTTTCAAAAGTAGTGTTAAACCCCCACCCAGATATTTTAAAATCAAGCTGCTGTTTCCGTTATGTATCAAACTGCATTTCTATTTCTGTCTTTAGACTTTAAAAGCGAAGAATGGCTGAAAGCCTTCTCCAGTGTGTGTCTGTGCACCTTAACCGCTTAACAAAGCTGCAGACATCTTATAGCCCCGCCACCCCAGGCATCCTGACAACTTGTCGGCATGTGTTTTGCTATAAGTATTTTACATCTGTGTTTTGGCCACACCTACATCAGTGAGATAGCGCTTCTAAAAATAAAATGGGGCATAGTGAGGGTTTTTAATGCTCTGAAAATAAGTAAGTCTTGACTAGATTAATATTGACGTTGTATCTTGGTTTTCCTAGTATGAAAAGGCAGGATCACCACTACTGTGCCATAGAAGTAACGGCAAACTTGACGAAAATATTCAAAAAATGTTTCAACATCCTCAAGTGTTCAGAAGTGCTTATTAGTCTTCTCTTGTTTCCTTTGCTGTTGCACAGACCTTGTCCTTTTGGAGTGAAAAGATGCAGGCTAATTGCTGCTTCTTCCAAAGTGTGGTTTAAATAAAGCCCATCAAAACTCTCATGTTTATTAGCAAGAAAAACGAACCTCTTCTATTAGTATATTTCTGACTTGGAAGCATTAAGTGTAGAGTTCTCTACTGCATCCCTCAGGAGCCAGTTGGGAAGATGCACCCTCAGCGGACGTGCAGTGCCAAGGGAGCTCTGCCGGGGCTGCGGGCAGAGTGGGGGTGCAGGAGGGAAACGCTTTAGGTGCAGCTGGGAAGGGGCTGCCCCAGCCCCAGCGGTACGTCTGTCACGCTTGCTTAGCAATAGATGATGATAAGCCTTATCAAAGGACCATGCTGCTGTACTGGTAGATTTCCCAGGTTGAAGGATTTTTGCCTTTGTTGTTATTTCACAGTAGTAGAGTGTAAGCTCATTAACTGAGATGCAGGCTTTCTGGTATTTGTTGCAATTATGTGGTTTTGAAATGCTCAGTCTTTGCAAATGCCCAGCCTCTACCATCACTGTATTCTGATTATAAGGTGATTCACATAAGTCATGAAATTCTTTAACATTGCTCTAGAAATTTTCAGTAAATTGTCTCCATGGTTTGTTGCAGCTCCAGGAGCACGATAACTGGCCCTGAACCTACTCGGCTATGTAACTGGTACCTTTTTAATATACATCCATTGGGAGGAGGGAGAAATTACTCCCTACTGCAGTAGGGGTTTGTTTTGCTTTTTGGCAGAAAGTATTCCTTGGAGTTTTTTATGTGTATGAAAATGAATACACTGAACACTTGCATTTCTAAGACCCAGCAAAAACATTAGCTCTCCAGTAAGGCTTGTCATACAGGTGTCTGAAATGTCAAACTGAAAGCCTGTTACGGAAGGTTTTTCTCCTTTCTTGTGGTGTTTACTAAATATCAGGGTCACCAAAGAGGTTTTTGTTCAGCCTTCTGACAAAAAAAGAACCTTGAGGGCTTTTGCATGTAGAAATAGATATTTTTGAAGTTATTTATCTGTAAAGGAAAAGGAGGCTTCATCTGAAACTTGTAACCTAAAGTGACTCTTTTTTAACTTTAGCAGTTGATTTAAAACAGCCATCATAATTATTTACTACTTCCCACTTATAGTGAATCAGTAAATCCTTACAAGACCTCTGAGACCCTGATGCATTATCAATTTACATGCTGGTATAACTGATTTTATACTGTAATAAAGTATTATTTATTTATCCTGTTTTAAGAATATTTTAATAGGGTAATTATATTGGGAGAGAATGGATAGCCTGGGGAAAGGTCATCTTAATTAGATTAGTTATTTTTGCAAGGATGCAAGTAACATGTCTGTACTGCTTCCATAATTAGAGAGGGACTCATAACATTTCAAAATCCCAGTGTTTTCTGAACCTGGCTGTTGCATAAAGACATGAAAAAAAGAGGGAGAAAAAGCTTTGGAAGTTCCTGTAGAGGAGCAAGAAAGAAACTATAAAGATTGTATCTTACAACAAGAGATGACAGTTTTCTTAAATTTAAAAGCTTTTTAAAATTCAGAAGAGTTTTTATTCAACGAGGCAGTTTGCTTTTATGACCTTTTATACTTGCTCACTAAACATCAGACTAAGTTCTTGAATATGAGAGCTTTAATCATATGCTTCCAAATGTAAATTCTCTTTACTGGACAACTGTCAGAAGAAAATTTTTTGAGCCTTAGAAACTGATACACATTCAGTCATCTCCCTCTTTGTTAACGCATGAATACCAGCGGAGACTGTTGTCAATGTGTTTTGTAGCAGGAAAGCCTCTATGAGTGGATAACTTTTCGTATTCTGTTGTTTACATGTTATTTCTGCCCTCTCAGAGTTGTGTCTTACTTGTCAGAGTCTTGAGAAAAGAGACTTTTCTATTTTTTTATTTTCATTGATGATAATAGCTGTCTTTGAAACTGTCATTGATACTCTAATTATTGTTCATTTCTAGCTGTGTGTGCTATTGAATGCTAGGTTTTGCTTTCCCCTTAATTTTCCATGTCGTTTGTTACTTTTTCATTTTCTCTGTCATGCTCTAGCATTTTGAGATTTAAAGCAAATTCCATAAATTTTCCTTGATTTGGTGTCTTCCAGAGATGTGCAGCTTTGTCTTTCGATGAGCTGTATAGTTGCAGAGAAACACTGTGAAGATGGTTCTTGCATAGTTAAAAATTATCAGTGTAGCCCCAATACTGCTATAGTGCTGACCCATTAGGGCAAATCATTCCCATTTGTGTTCTTTCACCTTCCTAGTCTTCATAGTTCTCTGAATGGGATTTTTTTTATTTTTTTATACTGTATTGGTAAAAATAATTTCTGTACTATAGAAAAAAAAAAAATCATACTAGAATTGTGGCTTGCGTTGTTTCATACCACTAAAACAAAATACTTCATTTTAAAATAAGATGAAACAAATATGTGTTTACTCTCATATGCCAAGTACTCTCGAAGTTGCAAAGGCAATTTGCATTAGAATGTATCTTTTAAATGAAACAGTAAATATTTATATTTAAATAAATAGGCTGTTTACAGTGTTAACAAATATTTGATAAATAATTTAAGCATCACAGGCTATCTGTTTAAAGTAAGATAAATGTAAATGGAAATACAGAATGTCATTCATCTACCACAGTTTGTACAATACTGCAATTATGCAAGACATGTGCAGTACTTCTCAGTATTATATCTAGATTACTGATGTCTTGTTTCAGCAGAGTACTGATTGTAATCAAGGTGCTTGTTTAGTTGAGATGTTATGCCAAAACGAGTGGCTAAACTGAAACAGAGAGCTTCAAAATTTCCTTCTTGCCTTGCAGATCAGTTCTCCCCTGCAGCCTGCCCCTGTGTTCTCATTGCGTGCCACAAACCTTGCACTTCCCCGTAACCGTTCTGGGATACCTTTTGGATGAATGAATGAATGAATGAATTTTTTTAATCATTAACAAATGGCTGCGGCAGCCATCCTAAGAGGCCTTACAGCACATGCTTTTGTATTGTGGCTGAGGCTATCTTACAGTTTTCAAACAAAGCTTGCCTTTGCTAGTCAGTCTGAATGAACCTCCTGATCAATCTCTTAACAGCCCCATAATTCTCTCTGCTACGATTATACCAGTATGTTAGAGCAGCCCAGGGTTCTGCTGACTATTAGCAATATGATTCTTTGTGATTTCTCAGATATGATCAGCTCCTTGCTGAGGCAGAATGGTCCAGTGCTTGTTCAATTGAGAACTACTGATCAGTTTATAGCGGCTTGCATTGGGAAGGCTTTCTTCACAAGGGTAAAATATTAGTATCACATGAAAGCTGAGATTCCTATTTGTCCCCAATTTTTATGGCTTTGCTCTAAGTCTTTTTCATTACGATACAATGAGGGCTTTCAAAATGGTTGATCAAACACTCAGAATGATGCAGATGCTGCAAAGCAATGTACAAACAAAAAACCCCAGTATGTTTACTTGAACAAATTTAAATGCACAAAAGTATCAAAGTTCATGTTTAGATCTTGAGATGTATATAACAGATTACACAAATGGGATTTCCTTTGAGTGTTTTTTTCCACTTTTTTGCTCACCATGCAAGTCTATATTTAAGTTTAGTGTAAACTTACTCATTAACCAAGCCACAGTAAAGCCTGGCTACGCTCCCACCCTGGGTAATTATTTTGTTATTTATTAGACTAATAACTTTTTGGCATGTTAAATTGTGTGCACTCAGAACTCACCTAGTTAAGGTTGCAACAAGGATTGACCTCCATTGACAAGATTAAATTGAAGTCATTTTCTCTTAGAGCTTAGCAGGTGGAGTATTTGTGTTGTCAGCAAACAGGACTTTATCCTCTTTCCCTTGGGCATTATCTCAAATGCAGTGTCAGAATGTCAGATGGATTTATTTTAATATTTTTTTCTCCAATTTTTATTTTTAATATTTCTTCTATCACCTTTCAGCTGTCACACTCAATGATTTCCTTGGAAGGAAATTGCCCCAAAGAAGCCACTGTATAACAGCTCTGCTTAAATGCTGATCTTTTTCAGTAGTATTTTTGAGCTGTATATTTTACCTGATGTTTAATCCTTAGAATTTGCAGGACTGTCTTAAATATGTTATTTTTGTAGGCTTTTCATTTTCAAAAAAAAAAAAAAAAAAGACCCAAAAAACAAATCCAACAAACCAACCCACTCCCCCACGCCCCAACCCCAACTGAAACAGAAAAAAACCCTTAGGAAATTATTAATTATCTGTAATACCATAAGGACTACTCTATGCTCCAATTTGTTTTAACATCCCCAACCCCCCATATTATTGTGTATATGCTTGTAGAATTGAAAAGAGAAAATACAGACTCAGACCAACAAATCAGTGAATACTAAATCAACCAAAGAAACATTCAGTCCTAAATACCATTAATTGTCAAATGAATGGTTTAATTTATTTAGAATATAGGAGATTTTAATACTTGGCTAGCCTTGCCACTCACAGAACATGATGGAGGAGGATGTGTACTAATTAACTCTTTGGAAAAGGAAATAAACCACTGAATGAAAGGAAATAGAATTATTTTAGAGGTTATTTCAATGTATATTCTTACATGCTTATTTGAACTTTTTCCATTTTTCCTACCATGTCTAAAATATTACAAAACCCATGGGCCAGGTAAATTTATGCCCTTGAAATCATTAAGTCTGTATGTGAATTACTGTAGAAATTATTCTGGTTTGTAACTTAAACTCAGTTAAAAAAGATCAGTATGTTGCTACATATTGTAGTGCAGAATCTCTAACCCCCAAAGGTGTTCACCTTTGACATAAAGTCTAATATTTAAGTACAACTTCTGTGTTAAAACTTGGAGTTAGGTGTTGTGAATACTTTCAACACTGGTCTTTAATAAGAAAACAAAAAAACCACCCCCCTCTTATTTCTCTGTGACCATCCTGAGAAGACTTACAAAGCCAAGAAACATCATGGAAACAACAGAATGGCTTATCTGCAGCTCTGGCAGTTGTGGAGGCAATGCCATGTTCAACAGACTGAAAGGAAAACAAACCCATGTCTTTAAGGACAAGAATACAAGTGGTTTGGAAATGAGATGAAACAGTCACACTCACTCTGCTGGAACATAGCTGGCCAGGGGGTGTGAAGAGAGAGGTGGCTGGTGAGAAAGAAGCATGAAATATATAACCTTATTTATCACTGTACTGCCAGGGGGTGTAATATCAGCCTTTCTTCCACACTTAGATACTATCTAATACATCACGGAAAACCTACACAGATTACTTCTTCCTTGCTTGGAATTGGAATAGAATTGCAGTTTACAACAGTCATTAGTGCATGGCTTAATGTTGGAAGGAGTATTCAATTTCTTTCTAAGATGGGAAATATGAGTTGGCCTTTCAAGTCTTCTGCCAGCTGTCTCTGGCTTTTACTGAAAGGGTAAACTGAAAAAGCTGCTGTCTCATGTGGGTGGCAGGCATGCAGTGCAGTTAACGATCCATGATAAACCTGGATAATAAACAGAGTAGGAGAAGATTTCTCCCAAATAGAATGAGAACTTATATTTCTTGGAAATTACCATGTTTCTCCATCCTTTTGGTTTTGGTATGAGAAGAATCAAATCTAGAACAGTCACAATCACCCAAATGGTATAGAGAAGGGTAACATCTATGGGGGTGTTCAATCATTATACTAATTTTTGGAATTGCTTAATGAAACTACAGCTTAACACAAATGATCTCTCTACGCTTTTTGGTTTGGTCCCCCCCATCCCGTCCCCACCCCCCCCACGTGGCTCCTGGAGGCAGAGGAGGGAAAAAATAAAGACTATTTTGTTTTTTTCCAAAACTTTAGGATTCATTATCTGTATATACTCATGAGATGTATGCAGCAGATTATTTGCCTGATCTCAGTATAAACCAATTAAAGTAAAATAACTTTAAGGTCAAATGTTTAATCACATCAATTAATTTCTGTTAAATTGATTTTCAAATACTGATGTGTTTCAATCTTTCTTATATGTGAGTAATAGTATGTGGAACAATGAATTTGTCTGAGTATTTCTGTCATACACAGAAGGTCCTCAAAATCTAGCTCATATACAGGGACTTCTATTGCATTCTACTTTCATCTAAAATCCTGTTTTAGCTTTGTAAATGGTATAATATATTTATCCTTTTACAGGCTGTACAGGTATATCTATGATATGTGAATGCTTAGATTCATGTCTAATTATTATATTGATTTACTCTCAAATGGATAGTTAGGGCAGAGACTCATATTTAAATCAGAGTCTTCAAAGACACTAAACTTTTTAGTCTCTTTCAATTACGAAACTCATCACAAAATTTTGCCAAGGGTTAAGGTTATTTAAGAGGTTCAAAAGTAGTCTTCACTGTTTGTTGCCTTCAAAGCTTGATAGGATATCTGGTTAAACTAGGTCATAAAGAAATCAATAATTTTATCTAAATTGCTTTTGCTTATCTTGTTATAGTTCTATACAAAATAGGCAGAATACTCTTTAGGAATCTGTACAGGCAGACAATAATTTCTTGTTCAAAATAAGTCACGGCTAAGTTTAGATGTCCTTATTAAAGTATGCATATTTTTACAATAGCTACTATGATGTGCATTTGTAAAATTCAGCAGAAAGAAAATATTTTGCTTTAGAAAATGTCAGTCAGTACACATTTGGTAAGCAACAACAGCTGTAGTTAATACTGTTATGAAGTAAAAACACCTTTAGTTTGTCAAGACCTAAGTTCAGCACTGATAGCAGTACTTAAACTGATGGAAATAAGCTAAACAGGGAGATCATCATTAAATATTATCCATGGAATTATTTAATTCTAGACAGCTTTGTATTAAGAATAGTGCATACGTTGCTTTTGTTCCAGGTGTTTGCTGAGCTGCCCTTATCGTTTTCAGGGCAGCCAGAGATCTGAGGTAATATGTGGTTTTCTTGATGTATTGATAAATCTGGTTTCAGAAATGTGCCTGCACTAGCAGTATAGAGGGAATCTGAGAGATGACAAAAATATCTTGTTCTTCTATTCTAGATGGAGATACGTGTAAATGTTAATCAATGGATTGATAGATATGTTAAAATATTCAAACGTCACGTTTTTACGCTGAATGTGAATTCTGAATACTGAATGTGGGTTTCTGTTGCAGTATGAATACTTCAATGCTGTGCTCATAAATGAACGAGATGAAGAAGGAAACTATTTGGAGCTGGGAAAGGAGTTCATTCTGGTGCCAAATGACCACTTCAACAACTTGCCAGTGAACATCAGTCTGAGTGATGTCCAAGTACCAACCAATATGTACAATAAGGGTAAGCTGTTTTATTTCATCATTCTACTGGGGCCAAACATAAGAACTTTAAAATGCACCTGTTGGTTACCTATATGTTGTATGTGTTTTCCAGTTTGCGATTTAACTGAAAAGAAGCATGGAAGAATGCTTAAAGTATGACAGTTCTGTAATATCTTTTGTTCTGTGGCAATTCAGCAATTTAATTTGGTCAATGAATTGCATATTAGACTTGCATGAATTCTGCCATACAATATGGCAGATTATGTTTATTCTTATGATTTATTTTCTGGAATCTCCAGATCAGCTGAACAGATCTTACATTGTCTTACATCACTTACAACTTACATTCTGTCTTTGCTGAGAGCTAGAAATGTCTTTGAAAGATACAGGGTAGATGGGAGGGGAATGTTTTATTAGATTTATTCTCTCAAGCTTCTGGGAATAATTCTAGCTGTATATGACTGTACACACAGCTGCTGTGAGTTTCCAGACAATATTTAGGGGGAATAAACTACATTAAAATTTCTACTCCCCTGACTATTTGTCATAGGTGCTGGATAGCACATGGCATTAATAGTTGTGTTAGGAGTGATGGACTTAGGTCTGAAAATTTGGAATATAAGCTGAACTCAGGTACCAGTTTGCTCATTTTCCCTTTGCCACATCCATTTGATCAGACAGCAGAAGTTTGTAGTTTTACTGTGCTTAAGCAGCAGCCACCTATTTCTTTTTCCCAAGCCAGTAATAAAACAAAATTTAAGAAGGAAAGCGCCAAAGTTTCTGAAAAATGTCTACAGTATATTTGTCATTGGTCTGTAGAGAGCTGCCTAATCTCGTTATCTGGCTCCTCTTCCTTGTTTTAACTGTAATAAAGACAGCTAAAAATACGTTAAATACTTTCCTCGTGATACATTCCAGGCTAGCAATTGTCGTAATTCATGCAAGGATACTGTATAATCACAAACGGAACGAGAATTAATTTGGATTGGTTGGACTGGTAAGAGAAGCAATTGATATGACAGCTTCTCTTCAAAGTTATGATTCAGACTGAGAATTTTGAGAAGCCGAAAATTGTACAGTGCTGTCTTAAATTAGGGATTACAAAGTAACAAAGCTTCTTAGAGAGTATTTGAAAGGTTGTGCAATGATTAATATGGGATATTTTGAAGAGATTTGGAAAATGCTTAAAGCTTCTAAAGCTACCAAACCATTTTTTTTTGTGCAAGTGCTAATATTTATTTAACTGAGCCTGACTATAAATTCATTCATTCCAGAACTGCTAAGGAGGAAAATAAGGAAAAAAAAAAAAAAAAAAAAAGTCAGGCAATCCTGTTTTTCTGGAGAAGCAAACTAGCCTGAGTAGTTAGGAGAGCTGGAAAACTAAAGGAGCTTCAGCTGCATGATATGTAGTACTGCTGTGTATAGGATACATTTTTCTATGCTGATTAATTACAGGTAAAGCCAAAGTCAAAGGGCTTGTTGCATCTCCTTTTGGCCTCTAATACAGGCACTGCCTGTAGAGATGGGGGAGATAGAGCTCTGTCATGATTCCTGTTTCTACTTTGTCTAATTCAAACCAGCCAAAATCATCACTTCATGCAGCTGCAGAAAAACATTTTTTTTTTATCATTTAAATGTCTTCCAACTGCCAAAATCTGGTTTGTTGCTGACATTTTTGTTACACATGGATATGATAGTCTCGGCTTGGAGACTGACAATGTCTGGAAATGTTACTCTTACCAAGAAGAGGCATGTATACTTCTATTTTTTTGTTGCCTGTTTCTTCAGTTCTGTAATGCAGAGGGGTGATAAGTTAATTAAATCCTAGCCTGAGGGTAGAGGCAGTAGATATTGATAGGTTTACAACTAAGTGTCTTCACACCATATCTCTAGAAAATGCCTGTTGTTCATTTCCAGGTTATGTTTTATTTTATTGAATTACTAGGCAAAACCACAGCCCAAACTCAGTTGAAAACAGGCAAGTGTGGTCGTTGAATATTTAGACACAGGACTCTCAAGTCAGCATAGAAAAAGGAACTTTTTATTTGTAAGCTTATTCTAAGGTTTTTCCTTCATTTTGTTTTTTTTGCAGTTGTAGAGATATTGATAATTTGCAATGGGTTCAGAGGAGAGTCACAGCACTTGTGAAAGGGCCGAAAAATATGCCTTAGACTGAAATACTGCAGGAGCTCAGTCCATTTAGTTTATTAAAGACATGATTAAAGGATTAATTAGTTGTTGTCTAGTTAATTGCTAATACTAGGCTCTATAATCTGGTTATGAAAGGTTTAAAAACATCCAGTGCCTGAAACTGGGTTCCATTATTTTACATATTGCACAAATATAGGCTCAGTTAAAGCTTTTTTTTTTTTTCTGGTGGTTTTTTTGGTCGTTAGGGTTTTTTTGGTTTGTTTTTCAATGAAGATAGTTAATGGTCTATTAGAAGGGTGTTGTCCTGTGTCTTTCCCCCCAGGCCCCTAATCCAGAGCAGGTTGTGTTGGTTGTGTGTGTTTGGTGTTTTGTGGGTTTTTTTGTTTTTGTTTTTGTTTTAACTTAGCCTAGAATTACTATTTGGGAAAACCTTTGGCCTGGTCAGCTTGCATATGATCATAATGATCCCTCCCAGCTGTGGAATTGCTGAAGTCAATGAAATTGGCTTAAAAATCACGCGACACAAATGCACTGCTGTTCTTCATGTATCTTCTGGCTCTTTCAGCCTCTGTGTAGAAGAGCTTAAAAATGATGATGATCACAACAGGACTAAATACTTTCCATTTTAAGGAAACCATCCAGTTTAGAACCTGAAAATAAAAAGCAAAAGCAAATTTTGTGACATTTATGATGAAATAAAGAAAGATGAAACACCATAAATATAAAAACTATATTAAAATTTAACATTGAATATTTTTGTAAAGGAAAAAGGAAGAGACCCAATAAAAAAGGCTGCCAATCTAATTTATAAACATACGTGTAACTCTAGTGCTGCCTTTGAGTACAGATTGCATGCATCTATTATAAATGTAGAAGGAAGAGTGTAAATTAGTAAATTTAATAAAGAATCACAGTTCAACATTTACAGTATTCTTGATCAGCATTTTAAAATATAAAGAGCTGGTCTGGTTATTGATGTGCTTTTATACTTTTCATTCCCATCTACTGCAAAACCCTTGTCCCCTAGTTTCTCCATATCTTACAGTGCTTGTCAATTAATATTAAAAATAGAAGAGTTACTGATCTTTGGACAATAAAGCCTATGGGGCTCAGAAAACAGTATTTTGTCATTCTGATAATGTTCACATACTGAAGGAATTTAAATAAAATTATGGGATGATTGTGCTTTACAGATAAGTGTGCTTATCTGTCTGTCAATACAGAGAGACCTCTGTCAGCTCTAGGCCATTTCACAGCAAGGCTGGGGGTCCATTTAAACTGCAGAACATTCTGATGGAATTGGCCTCCTTAATTTTTCCTGAAAATGACTGCTTATGATGTTTTGCTTTTGAAATGTTTAAGTACACATCGGGATTCTAAATCTGTCAGTGCATTCTGTTTCTTCTCCTTAAGCACAAAGTATTTTCGTTGCCTACAGCTACAGGATTTGCAAGGCAGTATCCTTTTAAACAATGAATAAATAACTATGATTAAGTAAGAATTTCTGTGGTAACTGTCTTAGCAAGCAGTAGCTCTTTCTTCTATCCACAAATTTGGTAACTGGCAATTATCAACTGTCTACAGATTTCTGATAGAAAATAGGGGAAAGGGTCTTAGTAAATTAATCATATGGGTATATTCACAGATGAAAAAAGGGAACAAGAAGGTTACTTTTTTTTTCCATATTAAAAGGAAAGTGTAGTTTTGGAAAGTACAGAATCAATCTGAATGCAGTTTGGACAATGCAGTACCAAGGCAGAAGTCCAGGTGTGAGAACAAGCCTGTGTAAGGCACTGTTTAATTCGGTTGCTGTTGGTTTTTTTTTTAGTAAAGCTCATTTACATGGATTATATATCAGCACCAAAGTCAGTTTTCATATCTCTTTTTCTCTCTCTCTCCTATTAATTCAGAATGTGAGTGATTTGGGACTCACTACTCTGAAACACGTCTTGCATGTGTACTTCCGTAGGTATACCTTCCAAAGATACCAAAGATACTCAGATATTTCTTTCTACACATCAATTGATACATTTTAAACAGCTATTGTGGAAGAGATTGATAATAATGAAAAATGAGCCATGATTAACATAGTTTCAACATTTGCTTTATTACTCTCTGAGATGCTGGTAGTATATTTAGAAGAGCCTAGGAATGTGACATATAATTAAAAAAAAAGGCATCGGAATGTGGGCTAGGCTTTCTGGCAACTATCCATAGAGAACATGGTTTCTGGCAGTAGGATTGCCACTGGGAAAAAGCAGGATTCTATAATGGATTTATGTACACTAGAAGATGATAAAAGAAGGCTTCAGAACATTCAAATCTGATCTTGCAGATGCTGACAGCTGATGAAAGTAAAAAAGAGAGTAGCATTTTACCTTTTGTTAGTATAAGACTGCCTACAGTCTGACTTAAAATTCTACATTATTTGTCCAAAGTACATGAGCTGAAGAAGCTGTTCCAGTTTTATTTTTCTAAGTCTGTGTCACCTCATATTTACCTGTAGTTGTGGACAGTGATAACGTGTTTTCTGCTATTGAGTTTACACTCAGCATTTTTTCAAGTACTTGGAAGAGGCTTGTGAATACTTGGCTAAATATGGATTTCACAGGAATGTAGATAAAAACCAAAGCCAGGGTGAGGGTGAATGTGTCTTGGTGACATACACTTGGAAAACTCTAAAATACGATACCTGTTGAAAAGTGAAGCATAGCATAGTACAGTACCAGAAGTGACACACAGCAGGATCTCATCTGCTTACGTTAGCGTTGCATAAAATCTAGGAAATTCAAGAGGATGTTGTAAATACATCATCTCAGTATCAACTGAAAACAAGTCCTGTTTTTGAGCTTTTGCAGTCAGTCTTTGTTTATATGATAAGGTAAACTTTACATTTGTAGTTTGCAGAAAGAGGAAAAGCCCAGGTTGTCTGATTTTAATATTACAGAAACTTCTAGATGCAAACACTTCTCCTTGCCTTTTAAACTGTCTTTGTATTGTACCTTTCCGGGGGTTTTTTATTAGATCCTCCAGATTGTGGGCTTCTGTATTTTGCACATTTTACTCTCTCATTCTCCTAGTGTTCTTAGTCATTAAAAGTGTTAGATTTATTCACTAACTGACATACTTGACAGACTAATTTAAATGGCACTAAATTCTCCTTTATCAAGTACTGGTGCAAACTAGAGGGTTAGACTACTTGAAGTCAACAACATTATTGTTGCAAAATCAGTATTAGGCTGCAGTTGCCTCTTCCATCCCTAGGAAAGCAAGCAGGCAGCTACTTGGATACATCACAGCAGGTACTTACTGATCTGGAAGACTTCTTAATCCTTTTCCATTTCTGGAGAATTATTCAGTGTGGAATATTTCTGGGACTTGAACTTGCACAACATTTCCAGAATAACTGTAAAGTGTAAGGATTCATAGTGATTTGCGGGGACAGTTGATGCACTACATGTTTTCTCAAAAAGTGTCAAGTCTTTTCTTTAACTACCCTTTGCTGTTACCAAAAATGAAGTAGTTAGAATTTGGGATTTTAAGAAATTACATATCTACAGGCTCTGGTTGAGAATTAAGGGTAGATAGTAGGATTCTTAGATACATACCTCTATAATTTGATTGCCTTGAATAATTGTGGTTTTTACATTGGTAAACAATATCTCACTCAGACCTCTAGATACAAATGAATACAATGAAAAATGAAGTGATGCAGGCCTTTTACAGTAGAAACAATAATGAAACTAAATAGGTTCTAATCACAGCTGGATGCAAGAAAACAGTCTTTACTGAATCTCTGTTTAGAGTAAATGTGCTAAGTGTAACCATTTTTTCACTGTAAGAAATTTAGAGCTAAAGAGACACTCCTACGCCTGAGAGCTTTTTCAAGTATAAAACCATTATTTATTTCTAAAGACTTTGTCTCATAATCTTCATTGTAGCTCTGCCTCCATTTTGGTCTGGACTAAAATATTACACACACAAAGAAAACCTTTCTAAATGTGCCTAAAGAAATAAAAATGCCTTTTATAATGAGGTCAGTTTTACTTTCTTAGTTGGGTACCTGCTGCCTCCATTTCCTATCTTGACATTCCCAGGAAGGCCCAAAGAATGCATGTGGTTATGCAGGAGTATTTTTGTGCTAAATCTTACGTGAACTTACATCATTCTGTCCTCACACTATTTAATCTGTTCCCATTTAGGCCTGTACCAACACCTTGACAACTGCACATTGTGTTCCTTTTCTCATTGCAGTTTTTTCCCCTGCTTACTGAAAAACACTTTCTCCTGGTCCCAGTCCTGAACTTAGATCTCCATTCTCCATATGAGCTAGTAGTTCTTGCTTGATCTCCTTTGTGCTTATGATTATGACAAGGTTTTTCTGTACCTTTGCTAAGAAATTACTGTGCTCTGCCACTTATGCTTGCTGGGCATTATTGTCCCATTCAAACCAGCTGTCATAAGCTGTTCTGTATGCTTTTCCTGAAACTGGTTTGGTAAAAGGAGCTGGATCAGCATTTTTCCTAGCAGAGTGCTTGAAAATAGAATTATTTTGACAGAACTAGGGTGAGGGTGACTGTATGTGAATCTGTCTGCCACCTCTGAGCAGTAGTCTCTGAGGTGGTGGAGGACATAGGCATGTGCCAATAGAGGTAGATTGGGAAAGGAGAATAATCTCTTTACTAGGATTAGATCAGATGCAGCTTGAGCAACATGTCTGGTTTTGCCCTCCCCTCCCCCCCCACCCCCCCCAAAAAAAAAAAAAAAAAGAAAAAAGAGAGGAAAAATAATTTCTTTTGGCAATAGAAAGGAAGTAGGCTTACATAAGTTGACTTAAACTAATGGGAGTTTTTTCCTTTGTTGTCATTTCTAGCTTACTGTATTTATAATCTTGTTTTACTTGCCGAGTTCTATAATGGAGGAATATTTCCTGGAGGATAAACCTTCAGCCTGCTAACACAGCTGACAGTGGAATTAAGTGCATTCTACAGCTTTGCAAGACTTAGTTATCTATTGATTTTTTTGTATTTATTAAGAAGTCATTAAGCAAAGAGTCCAAACTTGCTGCCAGCAAAACCAACAGATTTTCAATTTCAAAATGCTCGTAATTATTTTAGATGTATTTTTATTTTCATCACTAGTGAATGTCAGAGGAAAAGACATATAGGCACATCTATGCTACATGGTAGAGACTTGAGCAGTCTGTTCTTACCCCAAAGGATGTTGACATATATGCACGATTTGCAGGGAGTATTGCATGGAAATGTGGATGCAAGATAGTTTTGTGACCGTGGTTCTGCAACTGAATAATTAAGTCCTCGATCAGAAGAATTTTAATTATTTAGGTGCAGCACAAGGTTAATGTCTCTGTTTTGCTTCCCATCCAGAGATAGCTAGGCTGCCACTTTGCACGGTCTTCCATTTGTACGACATGATGTACAGCTTTTGAGACATGATATTTTTGTATGCCAGTATTTCAGTGCTTGCTTGTTTTCCCATGGTTTCTTTCCAGTGGGATTCCACTGCATAGCCTGAGGCACGGTTTCTCACTTTAAACTCTGTGACTATTGAAGAGTTTTAGACCTGGCTTGGCAATCTGGTGCTCTGCAGCACAGCACAAAGTGCATGCCTCCTCCCCACAGTTATGTTCCATTGATTTCCATGGTCTTAAAATTTAATGCTGGCTGAACTGTTGTGCTCTGTGTGGGGAGATTGAAACCTATGCTTCAAAGTTCTGTGGAACTGACATGCACACCTTTTAGCTTGGGCTTTTTGCACTTTGCTCCTAGTAAAGTCCTGGCATGAATATCACATAAATACTTAAATGCCAGTCATTCTAGATGCACACAAGCAGAAGCACCATGCTGGTACAAATGAATAGGCTTGTTCTCAACAGTCTCAGTTTTGGAATTTTTTCTTCCTAATTTGATTTACAATGATGTCTCTTCAAATTAGTTTAAGCAGGGAAATGTCTACTCTTAGCTTGGACGAATTCTTAGACTCTGTGAAAAAATTGATTTACTGTCTGAAATGCCCAAGTTGAAATGTTGATTGCGATGTGGAAAATCAGGATGTAGCACGTAAAGCACAAAAAGAGCATATTAACATGACCACATACAGTAAAGCCTACGATAATAACTATCTTCCATAAATGACTTTCTGATTTAGGAAGGCACTTTGAAGCACCTTCCTCTTTCCTACTTGTTGCTCAAGCTGAATTAAAATACCAGTGTCTGGGCATGTGCAGATAGTTATTCAAATGCATTTTCATTTTTTAAAACTTGATATTAATAACTGACGCATCTAAAAGGTGATAGACTCTGCTTCAGGGAGGAAGTATGCTCTATGCAGGAAGAAGAAAATACGTTAGAATCAATTACTGATTGTAAGACTGATATGTCAAAATAAAGCATAAAATTTCCTCAAAAGTTACTTTCCAGCATGCATTTATAACGAGGAATAGGGCTTATACTTATTGAACCTTGTTTCAACTTTTTCCTTAAATGAGTACTTTTTAAATTAAGGAAGTTGCATGGACTTTTAGCACAATGCTTACACTCATTTCTTTTCAATGTTGACATTATTTATACTGAATACATTTCTCAGTATTTTCCTACAACTTTGTCTCACATTTCATAATGTCTACTTGTATAAAAGACTGAGTTTTCTTATCCTTTGTTACACCAAGCAAGTTATATTTCATCGTACAGCCACATGATTTGGAAATACATTTTGGGATCACAGTCATGTTTTTATGAGTTTTGTAACTGACCAAATCTTCATTCCCTGTGATAATGTATTTGAGAGGGGAGCAGGTGAACAGTATAGTTTAAATCAAATAATCATAAATGACTTAAAAAAATATCTTTCTTTAATAATAGTTCCGTCCTTCCTACCATTGACATTAGACCGATACATTCTGCTGTTCGGTGGTTTGGCACTAGGAAGGATTTTTTTCTTACTATCGGATTGGCTGGTCTTCAGCTAATACCTACCAGCAGCTCAGAGACTGGTTAACTTATGAAATCTCTGCTACCATCAGTTGGCAGGTGACTTAGTAAATTACTTTTATGTATTTACATCATAGGAAATACAGGTAGGTTACAGGGAAGATTTTTTTTTTAAGGAAGTTGGAGAATAGTGTGAGTCTGGTTAAGTGAAAAATTAATTTCTCCAAATGCTTTTTGTTTGAGGTGTTTAAAAATAACAAAGGATAAAAAAAAATATATATGACATCGTATTGCAGATTGTCAGATATCTATCCAGGTATATTAGATAACGAAGCAGTAGCCTTCATGCAAGATGTTACCGTGTCTTTAGTGACAGAGCAGAAGAACAAGATAGAAAATGTAATTTGATGTTCAGTGTTATACAGTACAAGAGTTAATCTGCTGCTTTGAAAAATAAAAGCAATAATACAAATTTCAACTTAGAGAAGTCTGTCTGACTGTCTTCCATCTGTTCTTTCCATCGTCATACTGTGGTATAGCTGCTGTTCTGGTGGTTTTGAAGTACAGGAAGGGATTTTATCAGTGGTTTTCATAACTGCAGAGGTTTTTTGTGATGGATGCTGAAGTCCATGAATATTTTCAAGCATTTCTGTCAACAGGAGATATGGTTTATGTCAACTCAACTAACAAACATAAGGCACGCAATATGTTGCCGAGAGTCTCAAGCTGTGTCATCAGCATTTAAAAAAAATGGTTAATGAATTAAAATAGATTTAAAAGTTCAATAATATGTAAAAAGATAAAGAAGTCTTCATTAATAATTATCTCAATTATTTTTTCTGAAATTAATACCACACTGAGACTGATTCCATACCATTGGATTTGAAATACACTCAAGTATTAGCAACTGTTTTGACTCTCTAACAGTGATCACCCTGACTAAATATGGATTTATAAAAGTGATTAAAAAGTATCTTACAAATCTTGGAGTACATTTGGACTTCACTCATTTCAGAGACAAGATGACTATAAATATCCTATATTTTCTGATGGATTCCAGTTCAGTTTTTGTTACTGCTCTCATTATTTTCACAATTCAGTTGCTTTCCATGTGGAAAGCCTATATTTAGCTTTCTTCCATGACCTAGTATATTTGATTTGGTCTTTGTTTACAGGCTTGTGATACTTTTCTGCAGAAATAGGCTTTACCTCTTTCTCTTATAGCTTTGCTTATGATGTGATTAGTTGCAGCATCTGTAGGCCTTTTGTGCTTCTCTTTGTCTGTCTTGTTACTTATCATTTACTAGTTGTTGAAAGTGTAGATTTTTATCATGTGACTTAATTTTTTTTTAAAAGCTTTGTGTTATTATTATTTATATTACTGTGGAAAGCCGGCAATCAATTATTTGTGTGCTATTATATGATTTTCTGGGTTGTAGATCATAGACTCATAGAATAGTTTGGGTTGGAAGGAAAATTTAAATGTCATCTATTCCACCCCCACCCCTCTGCAATGAGCAGGGTCGTCTTCAACCTAGATCAGGTTGCTCAGAACCCCGGCCAACCTGACCTTGAATGTTTCCAGGGATGGGGCATCTACCACCTCTCTAGTCAACCTGTTCGAGTCATTCACCACACTTATTGTAAAAAATTTCTTCCTCATATATAGTTTAAATCTGCCCTCTCTTAGTTCAATCATTACCCCTTGCCCTGTAGCAAGATGTTTTCTTACTTTTCTTGCAGTTGTTTCCTTCCTTCTTTTCTAATCACTAGTACCTTAAGACATGATTTATAAACAGTATGAATGCAAACCAGCTTTGAATAATTCTGAACTCAGTGTCTTTAGTTACAAAAGCATGAGGTCTAGTCTGTGCTTTTCTGCTTACCGTGTTTACTTCTTGAGTGCTGCAAACATTGCAAAAGAAGGTCTTAGACTTCACGAATTGTCTTTAAGTTTTGCTTGAACAATTTAGGAACTGGTAAAAAATATCACCTGTGTCAAATGGCATTTTCATTGCATGATTTTCACTGCATGTTAATAGATGAGTTTATGCACTACATGTCAATAAATGCAGACTCGAATCAGAAGTTTTGCTTGCATAGGAAAAAAAATCTGCTGCATGTAATAGAGCCTTCTCTCAAAGATATTGAAATGTGATGAACCACAACCATTTTTGATTAAGTGAGTTTTTTTCAATTTGATACTTAAAAAGAGCTATGAATATTGTTCAGTCATACTTTCCTATCAGTGCCTTCCAAGTAGCTGTCAAAATTATGATTACCTATTTGCTAGAATATTAGAACCAAAAAAAAAATAATTTCTCAAGTGATGCAGAAAGATTATAATCTGCAGCTAGCAGATATGTAAAACCCTTTTCCTGCAAGGTGTGAAATTAAGAAATAAAATCTTGTCTGTCACTGTCGTATATGATTTTATGGACTATGCCTCTGAAAATTCAACATCCTGGAGTTGTTATTTAAAGTTGTGGTCAAATATTGTCCTGGACTGCTATATTTATATTTTGAAGTCCTTCTCCTGAATTGTTTGTCTTCACATTTTAAGATCTCTAGGACAGTGTTTGCACTTTCTTCCTAACTTTGGTCATTGTTTAATTTTAAAGGAACTCTCTTAGTCTGACTGATTTAGTCAAGGTTGCAGAGAATTTCCTATCTTCCCATATTTCTTTGTTTTAACTCTTACTGGCTATTGGACAAAGATGCACAGACTTCTCCACTTGTTCCATCTGGTTTTGCTCAAATTCTGCTTCACATCCGATTCTCAGAGCCTGCTCAGGCTGCTGCTTTGTTCTTGCAAAGGGCTTTAGCTTCAAAGATTCATATTTTTTTCCCTCTTCTCTCCTATTTTTCTTTTTTTCTTCTTCTTCCCCCCCCCCCTCCCCCTCCCCAGTTCTCTGTCTTTAAAAGCAAGCCTTTTGGAAATGGCATCACCACGCAATACGTATACTGTGCTTTATCTTTCTTGTATCCTGGTCTGTCTGTCTCTGGTGGTGGATCTAATCTCTGTGTTTCTAATACATCCACATCACCATGGCAACTAGATGTCAGATACAGGCTACACCATAACATTAAGTTTTTCCTCTTAAAAAGCCCTACTCTTCACCAGTCCTTATTCAGCAGCTGTTGCTTAGTTACTTGGGGCTGGGCTTTACCTTTTGACAAATGGAGCCAGTGAAGTTTCATTAACGCGCATGATCTCGGGTACAGTATTAAGAGGCTTTTTGACCTGAGACACTTCTGTTAATCATGATGCCGCCCCTACTTCCTTGTTGCTTCCAGGGGCAAGAAAGCGACAATAATTTACCATTGGCCTATAATGGTAGAAAATTACTCTGTCTCCTCTTTTATCTTTCCTTCTTCTGTATTATTGTCTCTGAGTATTAACTTCTCTGATGACTGATTAGAAGCTGCTGGGCCACTGTTTCAGCTCCCATTGTGAAGGGCTGGCAGCAAGCAGCTGTGTAATGCTGTTACTCCTGTCCACTTGGGGCTGGGTACGGGGGAACCCATACAGGAATGTGTAAAGGCATAGCCACAGTACACACTGGAGCTCAGCTGAGAGCATTAAAAGGCTATTGCAGAGCGTGGAGTTGCAGGTAATGAGTCCTGCTATAAGGCTGCTGGTTAGCTCATGCTTGTTGCCATGCTAGTTCAGCTCGCTAGAACCAGTATCTCAGTATAGTCCTGCACCGCGCTTACCTGGGTATGTGTGCAAGCAGGCTCAGTGTGAATGCAGGGAGGTCTGTGCCCTCACGTTTCATAAGCATAAAGTCACGTTGGGTCCTGCTGACTACCTCTTTATATACCCTCTTGTCTCAGGGTCTGTATGTTCAAACTGAATTCTGTCCTCACTTGCTGCAGCTTACCCGTTTCTCTTTGAGGGATGTTAGATTGGGATGATGAACGAGAGAAATGATGTGTGAACGCTTTGAACTGTAGGGGAAGACTGTTGACTACAAAGACAAATTTTTCAAGAAAGAAGTAAATGAAGCACAAAAGCAAAAGGATTGCTAAACTGAGAATATGAATAAGAAGAAAGACAATTGCAACCTCTCTTTGGATTGGAGTGAATTTACTGAACTTGAAGAGAGTACATTTTATTCTACTGTTAACTGAGACTATACTAGTTTTAACCCAAGAACTATTACCGTCCATACTCACGACATCTCAGATTTGGAGAAATGTTGTGTTTGGGGTGCTTATCTGAACAGAAGTCTGATAAATTATTTCAGCTCAATTTTTGGTTTTCCTGGGATTACCTACTTTACTCAATCATCCCTTATGATAAGCAAGTTGTCTTCTCATCTGTTTACAATTAGCATTGCTTAATGAAAAAGAAACTTTAAGCATGTCAGCACTGAAATTATGGAGACTGTCCCCAGGCAGTCCCAACTGCAGAACTAGTTAGGAGACAGTTAAACATGTTGGACTAGCTTATTTAGTGTTGCTTCATACAGCTGCGTTTGGCTTTTAAAGATGTGTTGGTAATGTGTTGCTTGCTTGAAAGGTCAGTTTGGAATGTAATGATGAAAAGTTCTTAAATGAAATATCCATTCTATTGCCGGATAAAAAAGGAACGGTATGTATTATCATTTAGACATACATTTTTTTTAAATGTAAGAAAAGCTTGAAATTCACTTTTTCTGAAAATAATTTATAAACATAATTCCTCCTTTTTGTGAGATGGAAGTCGTCTTTTGTTGCCTTGTGGATCAGTTTCCTACCTGGACAAGAAGTTAGTGCCCAAACACAGGCATTATTTGTTTAATGTGTGTGTCTGCAAAAAGATTAATTCTTTTACAATCAGCAGCAATAGGAACAAATTCCACCCAAGAAGGCTTAAGAAATGTCAGTGCGTCATTGTCCTGTCCCAAAAGCAGTTGCCTTTGTCTTGCACTAAGTGCAAGGGAATTTGGTCACTAAACATAAAAGGTATTCTCATCCCTACTTTTATTCTCTGCATTTTGTGTCTGGAATATATTATTTTTGAGGTTTTCTTGATGCTTTCTTCTGTGTTTGAGTAATCACTATGTAATCCAAAGAAAGGTTTGAGCCTGTAAAAAAAACCCCACAAACCAACAACAAACAACCCACTCTACATCTATTGTCTACAACTATTTGCAGGTGTATGTGTGTAAATATATATATATTATACAGTAAACATGTTATTGGTATTATATTCCTAATTATTCTTTGAGAGCAGTTATTTCACATTCTGTGTGTGTCTGTGGATATTTTCTTGTAGACTTTTGTTCATCATTAGCCTCTAGTGTGCAAAGTTTCCTCCTTTTCCCACCGTAATATATGTTTAAAACAACAGTGAAAATGAATCATAATTGAGGTCTCATTTTAAGGGCTATCTTTTCTTACTTGTGTTTATTTCATTATTTTAATGAGAAAAAGCAATCAGGGTATCAGGGTGTGCCCTGTTATTGGCTTAAAATAACAAACAGCAAAAAGTACCCAGCCTATCTTTTAATGTGGAATACATTAATAAAAAAACCCTCATAATTTGATACAAGATTATTTTTAATTCATATGCTAGGAATGTATTAGGGACTTTTATTTTTTTACAGTTTATTTTGCTTTGTTTAAAGATTTTTCAGGACTTTATTTTCTCCATGAACTATCTTGGAAAAGCTTTCTTCATCTGTAAACTTAGTAGTAATTGACATAATAGTTCTGGGTTTCTGAAAACCTTTAGGTTTGAATATGCAAAAACATTTGATGAAATGGTTGTATGGCAAATGTTAAAATTGTAGCTTTTGTTTCATCTGACAAAGAATTGTAGAAGTTTATCTAAAGATACATTTTATTCATTTTGTCTACTATTTTAGAATACAGTAATTCGTGTCTGCATCCTGCTGCATAACACAGACCCTTTGATTTTTCTTGGATCTATGCTGTGTGAAAGAAGTCTTGCTCTTTTGGTTAAGTATTAGTTATGCTTGGCTAGAATATGAAATCTTTCAGAATATTGTTTGGCTAAAACCTTACAAAGAGATTTTTATGCTGTACTGTGTTTATCTAGGTGTCTTTCTTGCAGCTTTTGTTTGGCATGTTCCTGAAGTAGCAAATAGTGTTTAAGAATCCATAACTGATTTTGTAATGTATTCATTTCAATATGCATTTGTGCATCTGCTCAGTGTTTTCAGTGTGTTTTAATACTAGTGTCAGAGGTTTTGAACCAGCTGAACATTTTTGTATCTTTGAGGTTTTGTCCAGCTATTTTCTCTTTGAGTAAAACTTCTATTCTATACAAATTGTGCAAATCATGTTTAGTGCAAGGAAGAAGTGCTACACAAGGATTATAAAACTCTACAGCAGTAAGGGACCATTGATTTTGATAGGATGAGAGATGACGACTTGTCATGCTAATAAATAAGTGTGCTGTCATATCTGACACTTGCACATTCATACTATGTTGTTACTCCCAGGAACGTAGCAGTAGAGGTTTGGTTTATGATAGCTCAGCATGACTGTAATGCATTTTACATGCTAAACCATTTCTCTCTAAAGATACTCGTGCCTTGGTTTGTTTCATGCAAGAGGCATGATGTGTTGTTAAAACTAGGAGGTCTTTAACATCTCCTGTTCAAAGCATTATTTGTTAGTCCTTACTGCACTGTGTCATGTAACTAAGTTGGCCTGTTTCTGTTAATTCCGTGCCTCTCTCTGAATATCTGAGCAATAGAAATTAGGCATATATCATGAAATGTTCATTTACAGGTTTGTGTGGTCTTGTGGTTTAAATGGCTTTTGTAGAGATTTGTGAACAGGTCTGTCCTTGAGAAATTTTTGTAAGGATGACTTTTATTTCCAAGGCTGTGCCTTGCCTTTGTCATAGATCACTTTGACAACAGCTCTGCAAAGATTGTCCCTTTTGGTATGTTACATATTAAATATTTTACATCACAGTTGGCTTCATTTAGCAGCAGTCACATTTGCTTTCTTTTCCTCTAATTTGCAGTGTGTTCCACTGGCTTTCTGTATTGTTTTTCATGACACTTTTTCCTGCCCTGCCACTTGCAGAGGTTTAGATGTCCTCGTTGCTGATAGTCATTGTTCCATCAGCCTGTGCAGAAATTTTTTCTTGCCATGTGTTAGAGCTGGCTCTTTTTTCCAGTATTCAAGACTAATGTTACTTCTCTGATGAAACTGCAGTGTGTGTAGGGTCCTTATTCAATTTGGTTAATTCCTATGTTCTTAACATTTGTTTTCTCTTCCCAACATGGAAAACTATTTTCAGCAGTGGCTTTTCACATTGTTCACCCTGTCTCTCAGTCACACCCTGCCATCCTAGAGCTCTGCAGTTTGGTATTTTCTTACCTGTCTTTCAGGTTTCATACTCTTCGATCCATATCCTGCAAAAATGTGGAAATGAGTATGCTTTTCTGAAAATACACAAATACCCTGGTATCTGTGGTCACATTAGTTTATGAAGTGTTTATCTGTCATGATTACTGGGGTTTGACTTTAGTTCTCCTTAACTGAAGTCCTCTTATCAGTTGCTGGGCAGGCAATTCTATTTTGTTAGGCTGTGTTAATGACAGGTGTAACTGCCCCATGTGCCTGGCTCCTGTGACAACAGCTCTATCAATACAGCACTTTTCTAATTCTTTCTCAGATGGACAGTAAGTGAAGCCTTTAACTGTGGCTCCAAATTCCTCCTTTAATTTAAAAATATACTGTCCTGTGTTAATAGATCCTGTTTATATGCTGTTTCTGGAGTTTTGCTCGAACCGATTGACAGATCAACCCCACATACTGATTGTTTTTAGATGTTACATCTAATAAGTTAAGCAGGGTACAGATCTGAATGGGTGACCTCAAAGGTACGCTGATTTGCTGTGAAACTTTTTTTTGTTTGGTGTTTTGTTTTGGTTTTTTTTGGTGTGGTGGTGGTTGATTTTTTTTTTTTTTTTTTTCAGTTCATTATGTGGCAAGCTCTTAGCAGAGTCAGAACTGAATCTCTGTCCCAGAATGGTGTTAGTGAGGAGTTTGCAGCTGTAATTCTGGCTTTCAAATAGACTAAAGTTGAATCCCGGACCACATTGTTCACAAAAACAACCTAACAAAAAAAGTAAAAAAACCCTCCAACCTCAAACCCACTCTTGAAACTCAGCATAAAAATAAACACATCTGGCCATACTCCAATTCTTCTTCTCCCACTTCAAAGGAGAAGGGGAGTGTTATTAGGGCAATATTAGAAGCTGAAACAACTAGTATGCCTTTATACAGTCATGCACCTGACGTCTTTATCAACCTATATGCTTATGAGGAGGGAATGTGATTTCTGACATTGGTGAATGATTCTCAGCACATGAAGTAAAATGAACAAACACCTTCTTTTGTGTCTACACATGGCTAGGTGCTTTGATCTGTGATGCATCAACATTACCCACTGGAGGCAGAGGGAGGGGAAGAGAGAAAAAAAAAAAGCAAAGGCAGTTGCCAAAATTGGCATCCAGCCCCAGCTCTTGAATATGTTGGACCACCATGAAAAGCATTTATCTTAGTGTTGAGTAGTATAATTATTAGATTGTTGGTGTATGTCCCAGCAAAGTATGTGATTTTGTTATTCTTTAAAATATGACCAGACTAAATATGTTGTCAGTAACATCAAAACTAAGATAATGTTGCTGCTATCTTTGAGCCAAAAGGGTGCTGGATTTTACATTCCTCTTCCAGTGCTTGGTCCTGTAGGCTGGGCTTGTACTGCTTTATTGTATGGCAGTACTGCTCTGCAGTGTTAGGGGCCGCCCTTGAGGTCATCAGATATTGCACCACTTTGGATGCTGGCATCTTTGACAGCTTTCCAGGAGAAATTAATGATTTTATTACAAAGGTAATATAATGGGGGGGGGGGGGGGGCGGGAAATAAGGTCCATTTGTAACATTATTTTCTTGGTAATAAAGCAAAGTATGGCAAGAAAGAGAAGTATTCCACACTTTCTTCATAGCCACTGAATTCCTCAGTGGTGTCCCTTATTTCCTATAAAGTTTACTGGAATAATTAGAAAGCAAAATTAGTTTTGTTCCATAGATTTATTTTACTCTTGATATTTTACGGCTTCTGAGAATAAAAATACGTTTCGTTGTAGTGCTAACCTTTGGCATGCTATTGCACATCTTTCAGTCTGCACACCTTGGCTGCCTTTGTTGAGACTTCAGATCTATTTCTTCGGGTCAGCAGTATCTATGACAGCAACTTAATTGCTACATGCATTTGTACTCTGAAATTTTTTTTCAGATTCATGTTGATATGCCTATTTGCCTGGGGGTTGTTTTTATATTAAATATCAGTAAAAAAATGGTAACATCTACACAAGCAGCAGTGGAGCAAAATCCCATGTAATTGCAAGCCAGCCCTTCTGAAAGATGAGGGGAAAGGGAATATTTTACTTCTATTTTAGCTGTTACTGCCAGGAAGCAAAAGCAGAAGCTATTTACATTTATTATCTTTGAGCCCCTTAACATCACATTAATGATTTCTGCATTTCTATTAATCTTTATCCATTTCTTTTTCACCCTCAAACTTCTGAACATTCAACCACTATTGACATATAACTATTTTGGGGATGCAGATGACATTCACCAGTAATATAAAAACTTAAGAATACTGTTTCTAAATGGAGTACTGGAGGCAATTTAAGAAATTTAATGTAATTAATAAAGTTGGAAGGAAAGGAAAATTTCCTGATTGTATTTCCATGGAGTTCTCTAATCTGTACTACAGATATATAAACAGGTTAACTAGCTTTTCATAGATGGGCTAAAAAAGTAATCTGCTACTGTGCTGGCATGGATATTTTAATGTGAAATTTTTAAAAATGATTTATGTATTTATTTGAAAAATATATAAATATATTTTTTCAAATGCCACTGGAAAGTTTTCACATTCAGTTTAGAGCTTAACAGGTGGGTGACTAAAGTTGTTCCATGACCTTATGGAGCTGAAGTGTATATAGACTTCAAAGGAAATTATCATTGGGCTGGGAGGCAAAGTGAAGTATCTGCTTAGATGAGTGGCACTATAGCACAGATTCATTAGGAAAGGGCATTAAAAATTAGCCTCTGAGGAATTCAGGGTACACATCTGATGAACTGATGGTATTGCAAAATACAAAGGTACAATGTGCACTCTTGGAATAAGATCCAAAAGTAAGTTGCTAAGAACCACTACAGTTCATTTTAAATATAAATTAAGATGGAATTATTCTGTTTTATTCATTTGGCTTTTCACTAATTCTGATGACTGAAGGGCATATGAAGAACTTATAGTCCTCTAGAGGCCTGAGGAAAAGTTCCTTGTTTTTCTGCTGAACAGGCTTTTCTAGCAACAATTTCAAGAAAAAACCCCAACCCTCTGAAAGATGTTGCTCTTTTCAAAGGTGAATTAAACTTATCACCTTATCTCAGTATTGTTATGCTAAGTCAATAATGCTGCTGTAGTTTATAGTGATTCAGGTATTCCACCAGAACTTTTGTATAACAGCAGAACCAGAACATCAGTGTTTGAACTAGTGCTGGGAAGTTCCAGCGGACTGGGAATAGGATGCTCATTTTAGTGCTTCACTTCTCATGTAACGTCTAAATGCTTAACAGTGGCGCAGTGTTTTGGGATGCTGGAATAGGAGCATAGTTTTACAAACTGATGCTAGATCTCAGGATAGGTAGTCTTGACAGTTAATTTGTGACATCTAATCATGGTGTTTTTTTTATTGAAGTACCTGCAGACTATAGAAACAACTGGACAATGGGTTTTGCCAGCTAGGCAAAACTGTAGTACTACTGTTGGACAGCGACATCGGTTTGTTTGCTATGTGTCCTGTTCGACAGATTTTGAATGTATACTTCATGCTGTAGGGAAACTAGTAACTATGCTAGACATGTTTTAAAAACAACATCTGTTTTGTTGCCCTTGTTTTTTCATCTGTCCTAAATATTTAGAGGAAAGCAACATGGAAAGATTTGTAGCTGAGACATTTCCCTTTTTCTGCTTTTTCTGCCTTTTTTTTTTTTTTTTTTTTTTTTTAATGAATGTAAGGAAAGATAACAATTCATCTTTTTTCCCACTTCATTAAAATCACATTCTAAGCAGTCTTCTGAAATCAGTACAGTGACATTATTTTTCAAGTTAATGAAAGCCTTATTTTAAATGCTTGAGCAAATGTTACTGTGTATTTGTGTATGCACGCTTTTACAAACGGAATAACGCGTCTGTGATTTTAGTTCCATTTTTTCCTTTATATTCTGCTGACTTCACATACAGATGTAATTGGGAATATAGCATATCTTAATTGTTTCTCATATTTCAAAATGCACAATTTCAAATTGTGCAGCTTTTTCAGATGTTCATTTATTTCTGATTTCCCACTATCAAAACTAATCTGTAGCTTAAAAACATACTTGGGCAGCATGGTTGTTTAAGAATTGATAGATTGGGATGTTTTAAACAGAAGTAATTTATTTTCAACACCAAGGATTTGCTTTGTATTTCTCTTTCTATGGGAATAAAAAAATGAGGTAATTGTTGTGAAATCTGGGTACGGTGTTTTCCAAATAACAATTAATGTTATTTTTTATGAGACTCCATGTATATTGCAATTCATTCAAGTGTGAAATGAAAGATATTTCACTTTCTGTTACCACATGTAAAGTTTCAGATATAGTGAAAATGGTCTTACCCAGCTGAAGATTAAAAAAAAAAAAAAGTATGAAGTATTGCCATGAGACATTCATGCATTTAGGGAAAGTAAACTGAGTAAATAAATGAGTCAATCTACTAAAAGTTTATGTTCTTCAGAACAAGCAATACAGCAGCTCCAGATAGATGGTTTAATGAGCAATTTTAGTGTAACTAAAAATGTCCATAGTGTCTTTTCTGTATTTTAACCATATTTTCATTATTTAAGTGTATAATTTACTTTAAATCACTTAATTGACAAAGGAAACCAAAAGATGTCCTGTAATAGTTTGCAGTCACTAGATTTTTATTTGGGTACTGAATAAGCTGAAGATGATAGACTTCAAGGGATTCTGTTGAGGTAAAATCACTTTCCTCTGTTTTGTTTCCACAGATCCAGCCATTGTAAATGGAGTTTATTGGTCAGAATCTTTAAATAAGGTTTTTGTGGATAATTTTGATCGTGACCCTTCTCTGATCTGGCAGTACTTTGGAAGTGCAAAAGGATTTTTCAGGCAATATCCAGGTAAGAAGAATACCAGTTCTTAAAATACAAAAAAGAATGCTATGGCTGTAAATCATAACTTTCAGGTACTTGCAGGTTTGATTTTACTTTATCTAGATTTCAGAGAGAGATATTTTGAATCAATGTTTTCAATGTCCTGAGTTATTACTACCGATTTTTATTTGGAGGTGAAGCCCCCATGACAGCTCATGTACTCATAAATATTCCTTCTCAGATATACATATACAAACAAAGAAAAATAGCTTCTAAACAGACTGTGGAGAAGGAAGGCAAAAGGATTAGACCATATAGTACTGAATGTAGAATATCTGTTCTATTGTGGTATACAGAAAGACTTAATTGTAACTTATTGTTCAGTTTTCAGACTTCCATTTAACTTGACACTTCTGCATTTAAAGATTTCAAAAACTTGTTTTGAAGTTTACTTTTATACCGGTTGTAATGATATGCAATTAGATCACTTGTATTGCTCCTATTAAAATAGGTTAAAATATATATTGTTACCTATTAAGTTTTATGTTTAAACATGTACCAAATTTACTACATATTAAATAAGCTGATCCTCAGCTTCTGCAAGTTTATATCAGGCCAGTAGTGGGAACTGTTATTTTGCTGACATGGTTCAGCAGCCCATGGGTTTTTTTGTCTGAAGTCTTGAGTTTAATGTAAGTTTTCTGTGAGCCTATATGTCTGAAAGTGACTGAAAGTAATAGCTACTACATCTATGTTGGTTTTAGATTATAGTAGAGTTCTCAAGCTTCATGATATTTCAAGGGTAAAGAAGTGTCCGTCCTTTTTTAAAGGCTGGTTCTTCTTTCGTGCTAGAAAAAGGGTGTAGAAAGCTGTAAGGATTGACTTGTCAATTTTCTTTTTGCTTGCTTTGAGATGTTTTTATCATATTGCTTTTGACCAACAACCAGGAGATGTTACCACTTCACAGCAATGTGAGCAAAGCATCAGGGGTGTGACTTGTGAGTGAAGCAGTATAACAGTTATCAGCTGTAGTAGTAAGTGCTCAAGGTTTGAAAGGGACTTGGCAAGCATGTGACAAAGCTTGCCAGCACCAATGACCAGGTATGATAATACTTCAGTGAAGTAGTATGATGAACATAGTAGACTTGAGGAGGTTTTTTGCCTTACAGTAGGCTGAAAAAAAGTAAGGGGGGGAAAAAGTGTTTCTGGTGGTCTTATTTAATTAAATTATTTTTTCCAGTATTTCCTATGTTATTATACCATTGCCTGTTAAAGTATGAAACTCCATTAAGTGCTACGTAGCCCCAGTACCACAGATGCATTTTGAACAGGTATTGTGAAAATGTAATTTAATCTTTTTCTCTCTGTCTTTTTTTTTTTTTTTTTTTAAAGGAATTAAATGGGAACCTGATGAGAATGGAGTCATTGCATTTGACTGCAGAAATAGAAAATGGTAGGCAATAAATAAACTATTGCTGTTTAAGAAATCTGAATGGAAGAAAAGTTCAGTATTTAAAAGAATAAGTTGTTTTTATCTTTTGTCTTAGGTATATCCAGGCAGCAACGTCTCCAAAAGATGTGGTAATTTTAGTAGATGTCAGTGGCAGTATGAAAGGTCTTCGCTTGACTATTGCAAAACAGACAGTTTCATCTATTTTGGATACCCTTGGAGACGATGACTTCTTCAATATAATTGCTGTGAGTGTCTCAGGATTCTTCTTTTTTTATTATTTTTTTAAATTTTTTTATTTCTTCCATCATTTGTTGTTACCTGTCATGTTTTACATCACACAACACACTTGAAAAATGTTGCAGGCAGGTGATGGATATAAGACATCTGAACCAACTGGACAGATACTGTCTGATTCTTCCAATGCAAGCTTCTTCATGTGACAGTGTTTTCAAACTGTTTTGCTGTGACTTGCTATGTGAACCCCCTTAAACAAGTTGTCTTGAGTTTAGAAGTTACAAAGAGGAGTAATATGTTTTGTAGTTTCCCTAAACTTTCTATATGACCATAATTTTTAACTTTGGGTGGTGTCCCCATACCACCCCTTGCCTTTCACACCACCCCCCACCTTGCATATGTAATACAGTGCAAACTGGAAAATGGTTAATGTGCAAGGATTAATAGAATCAGATCTTAGCTTTTGCTGAAGCTTGAATGGCATGATAAAATGCCAGCAGAGATCATAAAATCATAGCATGGTTTAGGTTGGAAAAAGACCTTTAAGATCATCAAGTCCATCCATTTACCTGGGACTGGCAAGTCTGCCACTAAACATGTCCCCAAATACCACATCTACATGGTTTTTGAAATTTCCAGGGACAGTGATTCTACCACCTCCCTAGGCAGCCTGTTCCAATGCTTGAGCACCCTTTCAGTGAAGACATGTTTCCTAATATCCAATCTAAGCCTCCCCTGGTACAACTTAAGGCTGTTCCCTCTTGTCCTACCCCTTTTTGCCTGGGAGCTGAATCTTAACACTCGTTTCTTGACAGCCTCCTTTCAGGTAGTTTGAGAGAGCAATAAGGGGTCCCCCCGAGTGTCCTTTTCCTCAGACTAAACAACCCCAGCTCCCTCAGCTGTTCCTTGTAAGACTTGTGCTCTAGACCTTTCACCAGCTCCATTGCCTGTCTCTGGACACGCTCCAGCACCTCAATGTCCCTCTTGTAGTGAGGGGCCCAAAAAACAGGATTTGAGGTGCGGCCTCACCAGTGCAGAGTGGCTTCCCTGGTCCTGCTGGTTTATATCGTTTCTGATACAGGCCAGGCTGCTGTAGGCCTTTTTGGCCACCCAGGCAGATGGCTGGCTCGTGTTCAGTCAGTTGTCAGCCAGCACCCCCAAGTCATCTTCTGCCACACACCTTCCCAGCCCCTCTTTACCAAGCCTGTAGCATTTCACGGGGTCGTTGTGTCCCAAGTGCAGGACCTGGCACTTGTCCTGGTTGAACCTCATACAGTTGGCCTCAGCCCATTGATCCAGCCTGTCCAGATCCTTCTGTAGTCTTTCCACCCTCAAGCAGATCAATAGTCCCAGCCTACTTGGTCTTATCTGCAAACTTACTGAGGAATGCACTTTATCCTCATTGTTCATGCTTTCCTCAGTGCAAATCTGAAATGTATGTACGTATAAGTTCTGCAGACGTATTATGGTGCTTACTGACTGATAAATGTAATCATCAGTAGTTCCTGTTATATGTATATAATAGTTATCTTTCCATTGTACAGGTATATGTTTTAAGCCTTTGACAAGGCTAGTTTTATAGTGTTTAAGAGTAATGGCATTAATCAGAATGGCTTCAACAAGTCCAAGACTCATATCAGAATTACTATTTGTGCTGGTGGTGTGAGGAATTGCTGGTTTTATAAATTCTCCTTTTACCATTCTTTTGGTAATGATCTGCGAATACATGGCTTTATCATATGCATAAATCCTAAAACTGTCTTCAAAGTCTTGAATGTATGGAGGATTTTGGTCTTTTTATTGCTACAAGGAAGTGCTTTTTGTGTACTGAAATAAATGACCCCAGTGCTCCCAGTGCAAACCTTTGAGATTGTATGGAGAATGAAGTATATATGCATGAAGTATACGTGCATTTACTGTATTTTTAAAAGATAGCAAGCAGTTAGTTCAGTATATCTTTCATATTAATCTCCTTGCATGATAATTCCATAATTAGCAGAAACTCATGTAGTAGAAAGACATAATTACATACTGTATCAAAAAAAAAAATACTGTCCTTCAAAAAATTTGTGATTAACTGTAATCTAAATAACTTTTGTAAGTTAAAAGAATGTTTCAACTAAGTAATTATTAAGATATCTTGAAAGATGGCTGGTCGAGTATAATCTTTGTAGTAGTTGTGACAGTTACTGTGAATGATGTAGGAAGAAAAAAATAAATGTTTTATAATTGATTTTTTTTTTTTTTTACTTTGGGAAAATGAAAAGGCTCGTCTATAACAAAAAATGTATGCAGCTAGACTCCAAACTAATGATTTTGCCTAAGTACTACAGCAGAAATAGTGTATAAATACTTCACAAAAAGCCAATATGAAATAACTAAATGTCATTTTTTTCAATTAAAGCATTAATTGAAAATTATTTGAGCTGAGCGTAAGCCAGCACGGAGTCACAGAATTTTTATGGAATTTATTGCCAGCTTACACAAACTTCTGATCACTGATTTGGGTATTGAGAAAAGGAAAGAAACACCAAATTGAGCCTTTCCTCCCCGTGCTCAGGCTCAGCTTCTGCCCCACAGCTGCCCACTGCACCCTGGTCTGAGCACCCCGAGCCGCCCGGCCGGGTTCCTGCCCTCCCCGCTGAGGCGCTGGCCGGTGTGGGAGGTCAGGGCCCTGCACAGGTTTCCCTCATCAGCTCTGTGCTTACTAGTTTTTCACCACCACTCTTTCCTGCTTGCTGGTTTTCCTCTGCTCTTAGTTTTTCTCTTCAGTGTCGGTCACCCATGGGCTGTCCCTTGGGGGGGGGGGGGGGAATCCAGCTGTGGGTCACCTGCAGGCCACAGTGTCCAGAAGCGCACCTGTTTCACCACGACACCTTGTTTCCAAATGTTTCCAGGCACTGGTGGCTTCTTTCTTACACCTGCCTGCCCAAGGACCCCGCAGCCGCCTCAGCCCTCTGCTGCTGTTTTGACGCCTCATGGCTTGCTCCAGCCGATGTCAGTGCTGGCTGGAACCGGCTGTGACCACGCTGGGCAGTCCGTGGCACTCTCCCCACTCCCTCTGCTGCCTCATATGTAGTTTGGTTAGTATAAGAAATTCTTGACGCTTAGACAGATATGTAATTACGGAGGTAAATACAACATTTGTCTGAGCTAATTTTTTCATCTGAAGGTTTTTTTCTTCTCTATAACCTCTTTTAGGATGAATATGTCTTTATTTGTTGCCATAAGTAGAAATGGCAACTAAGAGTGCAATTTTATTCTTACCAGCTCAGCTGTTTCATTTCATTAGGACACTGATCGTTTAGTTACTGTGCAAATATGAACCTGAAATTATTTGCTGCATTGAAAGAGGTACTCCAGAAACGCAGGGGAAAGCAAGGGGGGCATGACAGGAGTGGCAATGAGTGGGTAAAGTGCTGTCCTGTTGCCCTGATGGTGTCTTGGAGGAAGAGTTTTTAAGGAGTTGTTTTGGACCAGGTGTGCCAACGTAATCCTTGTTGTCTCTCAAGTCAAAAAGATAATAATATAAAGAAAACACAACTTATTTGCTTGAAAATCTAACAAACTATTAACAGAAACCAGTGCTGTGGAGAAGGGAGTAGATGTTAAGGAATGGCATAGGTAGGCTGGGTCTGGATTATGGACTCTTTTTAAAATTCACTGTGTTAGAGGAAGACGTAGCAAGGGCACGCAATAAAGCCAGGATTACTGTCATCTAAATGATCAGCAAAAATTACTTCTGTAGCACTGCTCTGAGTAAGTGCCAGCAGGGTAAATGATCTTTGTGAAGACCGGAGAGGATGTTTCAGTGATCAAAACATGAGACAACAAAGCCCACACAACAGGCTTCTTGGTGTGAAAGCGCTGAAAATCCCATACAGCTTTTATCTGTAGACAAGTGTTCGAGGGAGATTATTTCTTACTCTTTATAATTTAGATGTAGCCTGGTCATGTCAAAGCAGTTTCATTTGAAGGTAGGATATGCATATGTCCATATGAGAAATCCCCTTTGTAACATAGATCCATGCATATGTAGCAAGTTTCTGTATCTAGAATTGGCCAGCTGTGCAGTATGTGCAAAAATAGATCCACTGTGTCTAAATGTTGATGACTTACCCTTCAGACAGCACACAGCTGTGTGCTTGCTCAAACCAATTGTTCTTCTGAAAGGCCTGTCCAAATTGTTGCTCTGTGAGGACTGCTGGACATCTGGAAGTCTGAGACAGATGACACTTTCTCTTCCCAGATCAAAATTTGAGGTGGAATAAGAGCTTTATGGGGGAAATTTTGTTGAGCAATACACTCGATAGAGTGAAAGTTTTGAGCCTGAGTGATTGTCAGGATGGCTGTATTATGCACAGTGATTAATGGACCAATTAGTTGCAACAGAAGACTTCTATGAGGAACTAGGCCAGGGATTAGGAGTCAAATGAGTTAAGGAGTGCTCTCACTTGCTCTCTCATTCTCACAAGAGGGGAGAACTCTAAAGCATGCCTGCATTTTGGGGCAAAAGATGGAAATGCAAGGAAAATAGTGATGAAAGATGTGAGAGAGGACTTACAGATAAGGAACAGCCAAAACGAAGCAAGTGGAAGGGTTATGCAAGCAGGTGAGAAACATTTGTATTTGTTACAGTAAGAGGGAAGAGCACTTTGAAGTTAGCCAAAAGAGAACATCGGGTTAGAGAAGCTGGGCTAGTGTAAGACAGGGCTCTGTTGACAGTGGTGGTCAAGGATGGAAAGGAATTGAGCACTGAAAAAAATTAGTATCTATGTCAGTGAAAGAGGAGGAAACAGAACTTGGATGAAAAAGTGAAGTCTAAAAAGCGTTTGTGTAAAATTTATGGTCATCAACTCTGGTAGTTTTTTTATTCTCCCTTTACATTATTTCACTGTACAAAAGTTTTAAAAGCTTTTCAATTTGCTTTTCAGGTTGTTGTTACACGTTTCAGTATTCCATACACAAAAATACATTTAGGATTCTCATTAACTATAATGGGAGATATGGTCACTACATACTAACAACATTAAAAACCTCAATTAACACTTATAATTATGCAGTAGGATAGCAAAAAACCCCCCACCTGACACACCCAGCCAAGAACAAAACCCAAAAGCCACTAGCAGTACATTAGCTGGGTTGTGAGACATCAAATGGTTTTGAAACTAAATATACTTTTAACTTTGTTGATATATAACAGAAAGCAGAATTCAGTGCAGGTCTTTCCAGAGAATAAACATAAAAGAAAAATGCTAAAAATAATTTTAGCCTTCATGGTTAGGTTTTTGAGAAATCTATGTGAAATTGATGGACTAGGTGATTGAATTTCAAAAAGTCGTTGAAATACAAGAGTGATTTTGTGCTGTCTATGTTAAAATTTAAGGTCATCTCACGGGTGCATGAACAGAGGTGCCTGCAACAACAAGAGAAAAGGCATATTTTTCAAATTCACTTTGAAGTAAAATCCAAGTCATGCATTAAATGAACAATATTATCATAAAACAAGTACTAATCTTGCCAAATACTGAAAATTTAAAAATGCTTTCATAAAAATGTAAACTCTGTGTAAAATTAACAAAATATTAACTGAGCCAAGAATGTTAAATCGATTTTAATGCTTTAGTCACACTATTTTAGCAGAATTGATTAGACTAAAAGTATTTGTTAATTCAAAGCACTGTAGTATAGTTCCCTGGTTTTAATTTGTAGAATTTTCCATTATAAATGGTTTCTGTATAGTGTCTTCTTTGGCGTCCTTGTAGTCATACAGAATAAATTATGGATGAACTTACTTTTCAATGTGCCTGAATAATCAGAATCTGTACAGCTAATGTATGGGCAGGCTGAGAAAGGCAGCTAGTTGCTAACCTCCGTATGATTGCTCCAAGCACCAGGCTGCACTTGTATGCCAATTGTTAAACATGATAACACTAGTGGAACTTTGGAAATGCCAATTCCTTTGCTTCTTTTTCTGGATTGGACTTCACTGTTGGATTTTATGTTGGGCTGTGTTGGGTATCCAAGTATGCCTAATGTAGCATGAAATCTTTTATCTGTGTATTGTTGCACCACAAAATGTGGATTTACTGTTTCTGTGGACGTTGCTCCAGACAGCTTAAATATGACAAAGGATAAACACGAAAAATGCTAAGATGAATGTAAACTACTTGTGTAGGTGTGCTAGAACCATACATATCTCACATTTTCAGAATGTGAGTAGTGTCTGATTATACAATCTAGGTCAGGAGCTGTCCAGCTAGCTATATGGTTCCTCTTAGGTCAGATTTTAGACCACTCATTTTATGCCTCTTGTGTAGAGAAATAACTACATGCAAAATAACATGAACTAATAACACAGATAAATGTAACTAAATAATAAAAACTCAAGCTCTCAGCTGTTATATTACAGCTATCACAACTATAACATGCAAAGTGTCACATGTCAGAGTATAAGGGTGATGGACTATGCAACACTAGGGAATATAAGAAAACAGTGTAATGCAAGACTTCAAAAGCAAAATGCAGGCTTTCACTGAGGTGCGTTAGCAAGAGATCTATACTGGATATTGCTGGAAAACTCAGTATTTACTAATCAGCCTTTTGATTAAAGATCAGGAAGCTATTTCAGAAAATACAAATTTTTAAATGTCATAGAAAAACTGCTGAACTGATTTCAAATTGCTGATAAGGTTGTGGTGAAGGGGGGGCAGATTTCTTTCCCATTTTCCACTTTAAAGGTTTGTCACAGTTAAAAGAAAGGCATCACCAATAACATTGCAAAACACCCAGTGACAAGGACAAAGAAATCGAATATACACTGTGAAGCACAAGTTGGGTATTTTACTAGAAGCTGACAGTCGTACTAAAGATCTTATCAAGCAGATATGCTAGTTTAAGCAAAAAACACTGCTTGAATGATTTCACATGTGGCGTCAGAATTCTACCGTTTTCATGGACTTAAAGGAGCAGATGTTTACTGCTTTGGGAATTTCTCTTGGAACCGAAACAATTTTGTCCAATGAATTTTTCCACCTCTTCATATTTGAGTTTTTTAAAAAGGAAAAGAAAGTGTATACAATTAAAAAGGAGTATAAAATTTAAAATAGATCATAAAAATGCATCCTTGCAAGAATTCAAGCTGTCAGAAGCCCGTATGCGTTTTTATATAAAGGGTTTTTTTTTTACTGCACTTTCATTTGTATCTGTACGGTAGAGGAGGAACTGCTAATGGACAGAACACTTCCAGGTTATGCTTGCTATCTGTACATTACATAAAATACTCATTTTACACACCTTGGCATAAACCAGTTTATTCTGCCATACATAGCAGATTACTTAAAATATTTTTGATAGTAATAATCTCAAGGTGAATTAAACTGCCACAAATCCAAATACCGTTGTAATTTGGCTGGGTTTCAGAAGGATGGATACGTACATTTTCTTATGTGCATAGTGACAGTGAAAGTGCTTTGTCTATATGCCATCTCTATAATTGTGCTGTTTATGTGAGAATGAACATTTTTATTCATCCTCTTTGGAAGTAGGATGATTCTGTAAAATCGGACTGCTAGGAGACTTAAAGCATGTCCTCTGTGAAAGTGTAAGCATCCTTTATACTATGCAACTGAGGAACACTAAAGGTGTAATGGGAAGCTACTGGGAATCTATCTGAGTTATGGTGCAGCTAGCAGGCATTCCAGCTACATGTCTGTGGGAATAGTCTGATAATAAAAGTTACTCAAAACAGTAGCTTAAATAAATCTTATAGAAATTGAATGGACTACAATTATGCTACTTGGATGCCAGGTCTGACAGAGTTGGAAGTTGTTACATCTATTTGTTGGTAGTGATGGGGCTGGGGGGTGGGTGGGGGGAGGAGGGGAAGTGGTACTATTATGGCACTAGGAGATTCTGGTATTGCTTGTACGCAGATGTTTGAAACTGAGACACAGATAGACTTTAGTATTCGTAGACTGATATTGCATGTTAGCCAATTACAGACCCTGTGCTTGTTATCATATAAAGAAAAGTATATATCTTAGTATAGTTTCCAATGACAGATACAGAAACCAAGCTAAGAACAGGCTTAATTGGAAAGTATATTGATTAAAGAACATGCTGGAAAAACCTGTGTGGAGACAGGAAAAAACCTGGGAGTGGGGGCTGGTTTGCCAGTGTCTGTTACAGGTGTTCAGTATTTTTTTTTTACAACAGCATGGAATATGACTTTGGCCTGTAATAAGAGATGCTGTGTAGATTTGGCTTTATCGTTTTACAATGACTGTCAGAAGAATAGATAGGAAAGCAGTCTGAAGAGAGAAACTACAGGGAAAAGTACATAATTTATCAGGTCAATAAGCTTTTATGACACTGAGATGCACCCAGGACACTCCCAGTGAGTCCAAAGTGTTCTAGAAGTATTTGCTTTATTTTTCATATTACCTTCGGAGCAATAGACATGTCCACAGGCTCTCATATATTGGAATAATATTAATGGGAATAAAATAGATTGGGAAGCATACAAATTTGCTACAGAAATTACGTGTAAATATCTTTCAAGCATTTGTGTTTCTATACAACCAATCAATTACTAGGTTGATGCTGATGTATAACCAGCAATAGTAAGTGGAGTTACTCTGGGTTTGTATTTCCTCATTGCTGAGGACTGAGTCTAGCACAATGCCTCAATAACTTGATGCAGTTCAATTTAAACATTTTTCCCAATGCAACAGTAATTATGTAATTATGAATGTGGTGAGTAGTGCACTGTTAAAATGAACGATGGTGGCAGATGTCCAAAGTGGAACAGGTTGCAGGGGTCTGTGGTTAGACATACGTGTAGAGAAAGGAGTGGTATTACATTGAAGAGTATAGAATAAGTTCAGAGTTATTGGCAGAGACAGTGAGAACAGTGTTCTGTAATGAGTCATTGTAAAGCTTTTTTTATTCTTGCTGAGGTGGAAGAATAAGGCAGTAAATGCATATATTAATTAAATTAAATGTTTTTCATCATTACTGTTGACTTGTCATCTTTCATTGTTTACTATGGATGTTCCGATTCACTTAATGCCTATGAATGGGTGAAACTGTTTAAGGCCTAAATGCAAAGGCCTTATAGTTTGATCTGTGATAACTTCTGGAGTAGATGAAATTAACAGGAGCAAGAATTAAGTCAAAACTCTAGCTATACAACTGATGTTGGCTTTTTGAAGTTACTTCTGTGTTAATTTGGTGTGTGTTGAAAGGTTTACAAGATTTAAACAATCAAGTGCTATTTTCAATTAGGTGACTTAAGCATCCATGAGTCTGCAAGATTTACAGAAAGTGGATGAGACTTAGTTTCTTTTAATGCTTAAGATGATTCTGAAAATAGGACTGGGCTATCTAACTTAGACCTTGAAGATAAGCAGATAATTCCTTAACGATCTGTCACAGCTTCATGACCTAGTGTATAATAAGATACTCCACTTGACTGAAATTCTGGCTATTGTCAGATATGTCCAGGACTGATTCAAGCTTACAGACTTTTTGGCATAGTTGTTCTACTACTAACCTTCCAGAATATTAGCCAGTGCCTCAAATATCAGGACTTTTTTTATATGTAGCAAAGAATTGGGAGTTGTGACTGTGATACATCAAACATGACCTCTTAATGCTCTCCAGATTGCAACTTGAAGGATATTTATGCCAACTAGCATATATAATACCCACTAACTCCACCTGAGTATTAGCATCCATTATATTAAATGCTCCTTTTTAAAAGTATAAACCTCTGAAATGTTAAGAATCATCTAAAAGGAAAAAAACCAACCCCACAGCCATTTTGTGAAAATTAACAGAATTCTTTTGTTCTTATTTCATGTGCGTCCCTCAGTTCTGACTCATTAAATTAAATTTTATTTATCAAAGGTTTTAATTAATTTTCTCGTCACATTTTTTTATTTCTCTCTATAGTATAATGAAGAACTTCACTATGTAGAGCCGTGTCTGAATGGAACATTAGTTCAAGCAGATAGAGCCAACAAAGAGGTAAGGAATGAAATTAACAAAGTAGCAGAGAGATAGGATGCAGTGTGTAACAATGTGCTATAATGATCTTTTCCTGGTATAATGCATTCCATTATTAGAATTCATTAATTATTCTCCATATGCCATTTCAAAGGAGTCTTATGTGACTTAGTAGGAAGAAAAAGTAATAACCTCCCAGTTAAATTGATGGAATAAACTTAATGCAAAAACACAGAAATCACTGAAAATATACTGTTTATGAAGTTTAGGAATTATTTTAAGTAAAATACTTCCTTTTCTTAAAATTGAATTATCATTCTGTTACCAAAAATTACTGAGGAAGAAATTGCATTCTTAAGTTGAACTAATACTAAAATTAAAACAAAATCTCAAAACAAATGAAAAAAATATAATATTATGTGAATAAAAAATTTTCAGCATTCCAAACAGGTGTGTCAAAATAATAATGCATTCATTAGAGAAAGTTCTGTGAAAGTTTCAAATTAATTACATGCTTCTGGCATTTTAAAAAAATATTACAGTGATTTCAGTGAAAGTTTTATTTGAAGGAAGATTGCAGTAATAATCTGCACCTGGAAATTTAGTTTATTCCCTGCCGTCCAAATGCAGTTTCTCTTTGCCTTACTCCATCACACTTCTTAGAAGACTAAGGTGAGATTGTTTAAGCCATGTAAAATTATGAAATAAGATAGTTGAGAAGTCCTGTGTTTCTTGTAGATGGGAATGCCTGTTAGAATAAGCTACTTGTGTTGTTACTCTTCCCTGCTAAAGCTTCCTCACGGCAGCAGTCTTGCATCATTCTTTAAATACTTCTCTCTCTTTCTTTTATTAAAGGCAAATCAGAAGAGTTTCAGCTCAGCACTGAAATGTGCTTAACATTCAGTGCGCCTGTTCATTTTTGCTAAATTCAATGAGATGTTACCGAAAGTAAGAAATGTAGGTCTGAAAACACACTTCTAAGTGTGTCATTGTTAGGGCTTTCTGTGTATACTGAGACAAAATGAGTTTCATCTCGTAATGCTGAACTTTGCTCCATTGTATTATTCACATGAGTTCTTTCATTTTACTTACATATACATCTACATTCTACAGGAATTATTCTTCATGGGCTGCTTCCTTAATATAGTTGATGTTCTCCACTGTTGATTCTTAGGTTATCTAAATATCATTTGGTCGCTATGTAGAATTACATGATTTTTTTCTAATAATTTAGTGTTGAAGACCCTTATTTGTGAACTGAGATCCAGTTATCAAAAATGAGCACTTTATTGTGGGTGCATCTGATGAGCCATATGAAAGCTGTACAAGTTCTATGCTTAAAACTAAAGTTGCAAATATATTGCCCAGATGTACTGTCTGGAATTAATCCTACTGTTAACCTTTCCATCACTCTGCAACTGATCAAAATACAGATTATCATATGCCCATATGTTACTTAATGTCAGATTAATTTTAATGTAATTGATCAAAAAATTTTTATGCCACCCAGATGATGTTCAGATTTTATGAACAGTGCTCAATAATTCAAAATAGTAAAGTATAATTTCATATTTTGTTTTTTCAGAGTAAGCTTCAATATAATTTCTAGTTAGCTAAATTATTCATTTTTTTAAATTTCTGGAATCACTTTGTGGTGGGTTTTTTTTTTGCCTATAAATTGAATAATGTATCCAAGATTTTGGAGAATAACTAAATATGGCCTCTTTTCCAGTTACTCATACTAGTGATCTGGCTGTTATTCTTTCCTTGAATGGCCAGAACCAGAGAATAATTTTGAAACAGCTAACATGTAATAGTTCTGTGAATTTTTATATACTATGGCTTTGTCAATCTTCGTTTCTGAACTTCTGTGAATTTATACATTCTTACTATTTTTCTAATTTATGTAATGAAGTTAACAGTTTATTTGCCTAAACACTGGCAGGCACAAAAGTGCTGTTGTCCTGAGTATAGCTTAGATTATGAAGTAAAGATTGTGAAGGAGATGGACAACCACTTAATCCTAAACAACCAATTCAGTTGTTATGCTCCTGAATTCATAGTTACAAACAGCTTTCTCGTTGTCTGATATCGTTGTAAGATCTGATCCTGTGTGATTTGAATATACTGACATGGCAATATTACCTGGGGACCTCATAAAAAATTCACTGAATTTCTTGGAAAAGTTTCTTTTGGATTCATAGCCTTTTGGTCAGGTACATAGAAAAAAGATGTCTTAAAATGTTGTTACGATATGTATTCCAAAACTGGTCAAGAGCTATCAGAGTAGCTGTGTTTTGGACCTCATCATAAGAATTCAATCAGTTTCGCTGTTCCATTCATTTCTGTGAGTCTGACAGATATACCAGGCTTCTCCTGTAGTTTCTTCTGTGTGATTGACAAGTGTCCATTGTAATATTAGACAAAAGTAGGTGAAATTTCATTCTCAACCAGTCTTACAAGCTAAATAGCCCTTTGCATGTTCACTGGTAATAATAGCTCCTTTTTTTTAATTATTAATTGTTAAAGGAGAAACAAGAAAAATATCATGACAAACACTGCAATGTATTTTTTTCAGACAGCCATTATCAACATACAACCATAAGTTTCTGTATTAGAAAAGCAGAGCTTGTGATTGACAGGCAATGTTTTAAAATATATGTTATTATTCAGTTTCTATGTGTATACATATGCCTGATTTTTTTGCAAGTCCAACATAGGTCTGAAGATGTAACTATATAATCTTTCCAGAAATTTATATTCTTTATCTTTTAATGTCAGATATTCATCTCAGTTGAATGGGAGCAAGAATGTCCATCTCTGTTACTACCAGCGTAAGCTCTATTAGCACCAAAATAAATATAAACATTTTAAAACAAATTAGAATATTTTTTCTTTAACTAGCAAATATCTATTCTCATATGCTAACTTTCAACAGAAACAAGTAGAAATTGCTGTATTTCATATTTCTATAGTTTTCCCTTATGTGGAAAGAGAAGACGTGTGTTGCTGGTGGTTGCAAGGACTGAATTTTTACTATAAACCTGAAGTTTTAATAGTTTACCATGGTTTCATATTTCTATATGTATACACCTGACCTTACTAAGACAGGTATTTCTTAATGCAGCTTTTCTTGCTGGAAACATGCATAACACCAGTTTTACCAAGCTATTAATTTATTCTGAGTAAACCTTTATTTCTATCATAAATGATCCTTAAAAGAAAAAATCACCTACCCAACATACACAGATTCACACCCCAGTTCTTGCTAACTACATCTACTAGCTTCATCTACCGTCACATGTAGAAAATAAACACAGTTCTTAGAAGCTGAGATTAAAAAATTACTTTGAGATGTTTGACTGGAGCTTTTTATCTCATGAGGAAAGCAGCTGTTTCAATAACTCCAAATAAAAATTGCTTTCACAGGATCAATACCTCAGTTTCATTTGTCTTGAAGTATTTATTGAAGAATTACTTTGCTGTCTTTATATAAAGCTCAGATGTTTTCAAATAGAATATTTCTACTCTGATGTCACTTAAAAGTGCTGAATGTCTGTCTTTGAACTGAGTTTTCTTTAATCTCTAAACTTTAACAAAACAAAGAAAATTTAGAAGATTAGGCTGTCCTTATCACGTGCAGTTCATTTGTAGTGAGCAAAAGGCTAAACCAGCTTCTCAGCAGAGTAAATAGGGTTAAATTATACCAACTTGGGGCAGATGGACCAGGGCTGGACTTGCAGAGATCAGGTCCTCTTTTTGGGGGAGAGCTGAGTGTGGTGGTTGCTTCTGCTGAAAGGGTTCCCTTTTGCCAGCACAGACATTGCCCTGCTCATCCTCATCTCCTGCACAGCTGCAGTAGCAGCCAGCCTGGCTTTCCAAGATACAGGTGTGAGTAAAATGGTTTGGTTTGCCACCTGCAGCAGCCTGCTGCTTTAGGCAGTTGGGCTACAGCCAGAGCCTATTCTGTTCCCATGCGCAGCCTGTCTAGGTAAGATGAAACCTGGAAGCATCTTCAGGGAACTGAGCGTAAGCATTATTTTTCTTTTCTTTCTTTCTTTTTTTTTTTTTTGTAGGCTACGGGAAACTGCTTCAGCCTAGGGTTTATAGCAGACTGCAAAATAAGTGCTTCTTAATGATGTTGGTGCTGAATATTCAATGGAATTATGGGTAGCAAATGAACATTCTCTTTCCCATTCAGGGATCGGCTGCAGAAATTCTTCTCCATAATGTGTAAGGAATGTAACAGATTTCCAAAGAACCAGACTTTCAGAAAATCCAATTAGTCTTGGTGGAAAAAAAAAAAAACCAAACCAAAAAAACCAAACCAAACCAACTATCTGGTGTCTGGTTTACACATTTTCTTCATTTTCCCCCTGCCTTTTAAAAAAATCTTATTTCTCTCTCCACATCTCTTGTGTTTGTGGTTGGGTTTTTTTTTGTTGTTGTTTTTGCTTTTTCCTTTTTTGGAGGGGGGAGAGAAACATGTTGTAAACACAGTGTCAATTCCACACATTGGCTCTAGACCACTTACTATTTTCTGGACCACAGTGTGGGAACTACTTACCTAAGAAAAAAAAAAATCCACTCTCATTAAAGTCTGAAAAAGCATGTAAAGCAGTGTAACCCTCTTATATCCGCTATATGGTGACATTCTCCCTTAAGAAACGTGGCTTGGTTTTCTGTTCCAAGTGTCAGGAAAGATATAAGCCCACATTTCCCCCCCACCATTTTTCTTTCTTTGTCTTTTGGGTAGGAATGTGGGTCTGACACTACAGTAAATCTCTACAAAGTTCATGCAGAGCAAGGAAGTTCCATTTCTTTTTGAATGACACCCTGGTTATTACTGATGAAGATGCTTTCATTTCCTCTACAATGTACAATCTGTATTCCACTTGCATCCTTACTTAAATTCTTACTTCTCTACCCTGTAGTTAAAATTTTAGGTTTCTCTTCTCACAGCCATTTTAGTAAGGGGTAATAAGTTAGATTTATTATTTAATTTGTATGATACAGGAGCCCAAGTTAGCCGAAGATTCTTGACCCTCCATTGTTTTGCTAAGTAAAGAGACCAGGTAGAACAGAAAACATAACATAAGTACTTTTACCTTTGAGACTTTCAACTTAACCAAATGCATATTTTGAAGATTGGTACATATTTCATAGTGACTGGCATAGTGAAAGTAGTGAAGGCAGGAGTTTTTTTGTGTGGTTTTTTTTATTTTTTTTTAAATAAGCCCCATCAAACCTGTAGGGGTTTCTTGATCACTCGTTGATTAAAGCACTAATAAGTATCTGTCTGGTGCATTACAATAGATCTTTAAAGGATATCAAATAACTTTAATATAATTAAGCATTTAAACATTTAACATATTCATGCATTTGAGTTAAGGAAAAGGAATTAAGTCTTGGAGAAAGCAGGTTTTCAGCACTGAATCTCTAGCGTGTTGATCAAATAACATGCTTTTCTTTGAGCAAGAATGAGGATACATTGTAAGAAGTGATCATTCTAAGCATCTAAACATGTTCCTTACCACCTTCAAGAAGAGGAAGTAATGCAGTCTTAAGTGTAAATCTTCAATTAACTTTGTTTTTTCACTGCTAGCAACAACCTACAAAAAAGGAGATGATAGCATAATATTTAGAAATTTCCACACATTTTGATCAATTTCTTTTTCCTGTAGCTTTCACAGCAGTGGGGTTCTAATTGCACCTTGATTTTTTGAATTTCAAAAGCATACTCCTTTTGAGAGATATATTGAATCAAGTCTGGTTTATATATTTATAAAAGACAAACTTACAACTTCAAATATAGCAGTGATGTAAGTCATGTTAATATGTGCCACTAGTTTTACTAAGATACAAAGTAAGCATCCCAGTACTAGATTTCTTCCAACATACAGTGTTTCTGCTTTCATTTTTACAATAGGAGAATATAGTAATTTGCTTTAAGAATAATTATAAGTTCAGGTGATATGGCAGGCATCAAGTTGCATCCGCTTCTTTCTAAAATTCTTCATACCCTAGAATTTGTCATGAAATTTTTGTATTGGCACATACATGCACTGAAGGTTCAGTTTAGATATGTGGAGAAATGTTCTCAGAATGTTGTAAGCTATCTCTTACTTGCACAACTCGCTTTAAGTTTTGTTTATCATAAAAATTAAATCTATAATTACATTGGGTACCATAAATGAGGTTGAAATTAATCTGTGATCCTAAATGTGGTTTAGTAATGAAATATGTAACTTATATTTATATTTTACCAGACTAATTTATAATTTGGCATTAGCATTAAACAGCTGCTACCTTGAAGTGTATCAATTTGCTATATACAAATTTCAAAAAGAGTGGGAAATAGTTCAGACACTATTCTGTCACCGTCTGCACTTTCTCTACAAATTATAAACATGTGGAACTGCCTATTTTAATACTAGTTTTCATGGACCGAGAGGTTTTCATCTTTGAGAAACTCCATGTTACAATTTACCTACCCCAAAGGAATCGGATGACAATCTGATTTAATGTAACTCCAGATTTAAAGTAACAATAGTGTAATATACATTCCACTTTTATATGTTGTTTTAATGTACTATATATGGGTTGAGGACATTTCTCTGTAAATGTTTCCAGATGAAATATATCATCTTCTAGATGCACAGATAGGCACAGTAACTCCAAACTAAATCAAGAACTTACCCCTGTGTAAATTAGAATGACAAAAATAGACAGATGTAGTATATAACTTCCAATAAGCTTTTATTTTTGTATGGAATTACCAGAAATTAAATAACCAGAAGACTGATACAGCAATGCAGCTGACTGAAATTGCCAGTGAGAGGTTGGTAAATACAAATTTTGCATATTTAATTTTTTAAGCAGATTACTGAGGTGTATATTTATCTATTCATCTCTGTCAGATCTCCAAAAAAGTTTGGTGACTACATTGCTTAGCTGTTAAGAACAAAAACATAGTCTCACTGAAATCTACTTTCTTATAACTGGCTAGTCATTAGGGACCCCCAAAACTTTCAGCTAGCCTCAGACCACTGAAATTTGGTCTTAAGTTTTCTATTGCAGCCCCAGGGAACTAATTTACTTAACAAGAATGTTTTTAATCTGAATATATTGAATCTTGAGCGCTTTCTTTAGCATTGTTTTCAGGATTGCTTTCCTGAAAAAAAGTAGTCTACCAACACAACGTGTTAGTGAACACAAGTGGTTGGATAATCATCACCAGCAAGCTAATCTGTAATTTCCCTGGCAATGGATTTTAAGTGGGATGATGCTTAAATGCATTTTACAGATGCAAACGAGCATCTATCAACTGTTAATACATGTGGGTAAACTTCCCAGTGAAACATCAGTAAGCATCACTCTCCCACCTCACACATATGCCTCCTGATTGTCTGGTTGGGTTTTTTTGCTGGTTTATGTGATGATGTGCTTCATTTTCACTTCACAAATCTTTGCCAAGTATGTCTCAGGAACATTTGGAGTTACAGTATGCATGGATGAGTATGGAAACTAATACTAGAAGTAGCAAAGACTTGCACTAAAACCGACAGAGAAATCTGGGGGAATGTTGAACCTATTAACAATGTTAATATTAATGTAGGAAGCTCACCCTCATCAGACACTTAATAGTATTACTAGTAGATATCATGGTTTTCCAGTGTAACTGTATAAATGCTGCTGCATGTATCAGTTGTGAAGTTACTTACCTCTTTGGAATCAGTGGAAAATGCTTTATTCAGGTATGCTTAGGCTTGAATCCATCGTCCTGTAACCCCACCTAATTTGGGTGTTCTTACTTATCATAAATGGTACCTTTTTTCTTGGTAATCACAAGAGAACTAGAATAAAAGGTATTTGTACAGGGTACTGGGACTATTGTGTGGCCTATTGCCTTAATAAGAAGGAAATAAAAACTTTGTTAGTTGTCATAAAACCCCTGAAAACTGTATAAATGGGAAGTTTGGCATAACTTCACTGATTTCAGAAACTCCAAAATAGAAAAAGGCTGGTTTAGCTACCTAAGTAGGAAGATAAGAAATGGGGACTTGAATTATCAGAAGGTTAAAACAGTAAACTTCCCATCAGTGTACTTCTGTCTTGTCAGTGGTAGAGAAATACAACATAAAAGCAAACAGGTTTTCAGGTTTTCCAGAAAACAGATCTGCATTAAGGCATAGCAAGCTGAACTTACTGGGTAATGTATCTCTATTTGTGAGGCTTTAGGTGGTGTCCTCATATTAAGACGCATTAAAACAGCCTGTGAAGTCCTGTAGACTGTGGGCCAGTTAAAACTTTAGCCAAGCACGCCACTATTGTGATTTTTTTTTTTTTTCTTTTTTTTGGTCATGATGCTAAAGGAAAATCTGTCAGTGAAATTCTGCAAATGTTTGCTATGGTAAAAAGAAGTTATACCAAAATATGAATGCCAGACATTAGGGATTATGTTAGCTGACAATTTGTCTGCGGTTTTTTTTTTTTGTTTTGTTTTGGGGTTTTTTTTTGTTTTTTTTTTTGTTTTTTTTTTTTTTATGTCAGAGATGGTGTGGTTGTTACGGCAGTTACCTGGCATTTGAGAATTGGAACACAGATCTCTGCTTTAATGTATCATTACTTGCTTTCAGTTGTGTTCATTTCCTCAGATGTCAAACAAAGGTGGCTGTACTTTTTTCTTCTCCATTCTTTTTCTCATTTAAAAAGGGTAAATCCTTGAAGGCTATGGAGTATCCACATTAATGTAATGGAGGTCAGAATATTTCCCTGACTGTTGTACAGATGTGGGACTCTTCTGTGTTTGTTAGGAGTGTCACTTCCAGAATGTAAAAATTTGTCATCTTATTGCGATTATAGATCCCAGCCAGCATTTATAATCTTAAAAGGTAACCTTTGTAAAGCCATTAGAACAGCCTGTAAGATGAAAGGCTAATAAAAAAAGGTGACTTGGAATTTCTTCAGAATTGCCTTCAAATCGGTAAATTATTCTTCAGCTTTACTATAGGCTAAAAAACCAGTGTGTCATTTTGGCTGCAAAGTTGAGAGCTACAAAGCTGAAGGAAAAATTCAGTTTTCACAGTTTTCTGGCCTTCATTTCAGAAGATTTTTTTTTACTTGCCTGCAATGACTTGAAATTAGGTTCTTACCTAATTTCAGATAGCCTCCTCTACCTCCTTAAATTATTTTATGTTCTGAATCATGAGAAAGTGCTCTGAATCTTTGCAAAATCATACATGTCCTCTTCCAAGCACACATTTGTTGAAATAAGTTACTCTTAACTTGAATTATTTAAATTTATTAACTATAAACCCTAATAAATGAAAAGTAAGAAACTGGAAAAAAAAGTAACAAAAATACAGTTTGTTAAGAAACTGAAAAAAAAAAAGTAACAAAAATACAATTTGCTATCATAATTTGCCAGACAATTTTACCCTAATCCCTGAAGTATGAAAATTTAATGTAATCATCTAACTAAGTATGGTCCAAAATCCCTACAACTGTTGATGAAACTGTGAGGCTAGAAAAAGGTGAATACACCTGGGTATACTGAAAAATGCTTTCAATAATCTCATTATAAGAGAAACTCCATGTTCAATCATGATAAATGGTTACAAGTTTGTCCTCTTGTTCAGTTATGCTAAAGCCATATGTAGCAGTGGTATGATTTTAATATTCTGTTTAACCATTTTACGAAGCATAGAATATGACTAAGATCTTTCGGTGTTCTTCCTGATTTAAGTTCTGAAATAGTCCAAGTCAAGTTGGGCCATCTGATTTTTAAACAGAAATAAGCATGTGACTTTTGCTTTTAATCTTGGGGGAAACAGTGTCAGTATACACCATTCAGTATACTGTATTGTTCTTCAAATAGGCATACTTGTAACTGTACCGAGGATAAGAACCCATTTACTGATTCTAGGTCTGTCAAATGTATTTATTTGTTTGTTTCTGACTTAGAGAATCCTAACAAACTTTACACGGTTTAAAAAGAAAAGAACCTTTCCAGTTTGCATAGTGGATTTATTATCAGAACTTAGGATCACTGGGGCTTTCTGATTTTGGCAGTGGATAGTGTTTATAAACAGACAAGACCAGCACACAAGTGTACAAGACCAAGTGTATATATCGCTGATGTTCTGGTCTGAACACTTGTAGATATACGCAAAGATCTTCTCCTGACTGTATTGCACAAGTGGATTTGCATCCTCACTGTCTCTTGCTCATGTTTTTCAGCCGCTTCTAAATGGATCATAGGTACCTCCGCAGTTGAACATATCTATGGTTCCTCACTGCAATAAGACACAACTTCTGTTGAGATCTGGCCCTATAATTTTGTAATCAGACATCAGAGTCTGATTGTCATAATTGTGTGCCTAATTTGCATTCAGAATTACCAAGATTATGCATGTCAATTAGGTATTTGAGTCCACAATTAGATATTGCACGTTCTGGTAATTGCACATGGAAATTAGGCACACAGTTACATGCAAATGATTGTGCACATGGTTGGACAGTTACCCAATTCAAACTCTAGGAAATTCATGTGTTAATCTATAAGGGTTCCAACAGGACGGTAAGAAGAAGCTGAGGTGAAGCAATGCTATTTCTTGTGCAGTTTATTAGTAAAAAAGAACTATTTAAAATGTAAAGATTAAAAGATGCTTTTTGACTCATTAAGAGCAGGGGACTTGTGCTTTCCGTCATCTGCTTGATTTCTGAAACCTATTGAAAGTGGAATTGAGGTGTTTGTTACCTCATTCTAAAAATTACTTATTATTTTTCTTTAAATTGATGTTTCCAAGGTCAATGTCCTGCCCTGACATTTTTTCATTAATAGTAGGGTTGAAATATACCTTTCGGTTTTGCAGTGCCTTGGTAAGGAATGGAATTATTGAGTGGCAGTTGGAGACATATGCAGGCAAGTTGTAGAGAAATTTTGAGAGGTGTGCTAGTTTGAAACTTTGGTTTTCTCACACCCAAAGAATACAATACTTTTAAAAATACCTTTTCCAGTAAGAAAGGGGGCATGATAGCATGACTGGCAGGGCATTGCTTTACTAACTGGACATGCGGAATAGGAAAAAATGAGTGTTTGAAAATTTGGGTTTTTTTCTTATAATTTTTCTTCTTAAACCAGCTGCATGACAGATAACATTTGTGTCAATAGTCATAGAATCATTTAGGTTGGAAAAGGCCTTTTAAGATCATCAAGTCCAACTGTTTAACTAGGTCTGCCATGTCCACCACTAAAACATGCCTCTCGGCACCACATCTACTGATTTTGAACATTTCCAGGGATGGTGATTCTCATGGTGACCTCACTGGGCAGCCTGTTGCAATGCTTGACCACCTTTTCAGTGAAGACATGTTTCCTAATATCCAATCTAAACCTCCCCTGGTACAACTTAAGGCTGTTCCCTCTTGTCCTACCCCTTTTTACCTGAGAGTAGAGACTAATTCCCATGTCTTGACAGACTCCTTTCAGGTAGCTGGAGAGAGCAATAAGGTCCCCCCCGAGTGTCCTTTTCTTCAGACTAAACAACCCCAGTTCCCTCAGCTGTTCCTTGTAAGACTTGTGCTCTAGACCTTTCACCAGCTCCGTTGCCCGTCTCTGGACACGCTCCAGCACCTCAATGTCCCTCTTGTAGTGAGGGGCCCAAAACTGAACGCAGGATTTGAGGTGCGGCCTCACCAGTGCAGAGTGCAGGGGGACAATTGCTTCCCTGGTCCTGCTGGTTTATATCGTTTCTGATACAGGCCAGGCTGCTGTAGGCCTTTTTGGCCACCCAGGCAGATGGCTGGCTCGTGTTCAGTCAGTTGTCAGCCAGCACCCCCAAGTCATCTTCTGCCACACACCTTCCCAGCCCCTCTTTACCAAGCCTGTAGCATTTCATGGGGTTGTTGTGCCCCAAGTGCAGGACCCGGCACTTCTTCTGGTTGAACCTCATACAGTTGGCCTCAGCCCATTGATCCAGCCTGTCCAGATCCTTCTGTAGCCTTCCTACCCTCAGCCAGTTAAACACAACCACCCAGCCTGGTGTTTGCAAACTTACCAAGGGTGCACTCGGTCCCCTTGTCCAGATCATTAGCAAACTTATTAAACCGAACTGACCCCAATACTGAGCCCTGGGGAACGCCACTTGTGACTGGCTGCCAATTGGGTGTAACTCCATTCACCACCACTTTTTAGGCTCCACCCAGTTTTTTCCCCAGCATAGAATACACCCATCCAAACCGTAACCAGCCAGTTTCTCCAGGAGAATGCTGTGGGAGACAGTGTCAAAAGCTTTACTAAAGTCTAGGTAGACAACATCCACAGCCTTTCCCTCATCCATTAGGCAGGTCACCTTGCCACAGAAGGAGACCAGGTTCATCAAGCAAAACCTGCCTTTTGAAGCCAGAATAAAATTCCACTCTTTAAGAGGGTAAAAACCAGCCTCCATGAGAGTACAACAGCACATTTTGATTGTTTAAGAATAAACAGCCTCAACTAGATGTAGAGTTAACAATCTGAGGAAGCTGTTTGTGCTGTCTGTAAAATAAAACATGATTTCTTTTGGCATGGATTGAATTACTGCCATACATCCAGGGAATCTGTTATGATAAAAAGGAAAACAAATAAATGTTAAATTCACATGTTGTTGTGTGATTTTTCCAGTGGACATACAAAGTGCTGAAATTCTGAAAAAAACAACGACAAGATAGAGAATGGAGTTGGTTTAAAAAACAAATCAAAAAACCACATCAACTCCCTCTAGACATACGAAGAGCAAACCACACATGCATTTTAGTTATTTAATTCTTTCGCCGAATCACCTTGTAGCAGCTGTTACTCTGAAGCCTGGAGGCAGAAAACATTGATTTGTTAAAATTCACATTGCATGAAATCGATTTTTAACACTTTTACTATTTTCTATCAAACAAATGTCACTATTATATTTCTTCATATATCAACAGTATATTTTTCAGAACTTGTATATATATAGCTATGGCAAGAGGAAATATTTTTCTCTGGAGGATCACATGAACTGAATTGCACACTTATACCATTTACAAACCATTTATAAATGTTATACTGTTTACTAGTAATTTTCGGCAATCTGTTTATTCTGTATGTTCATAATTAATAATGTATATGCATTGTAATAAACATTCCATAGTATTTGTCTCTGTTCAGATATTTTATAAACTACTTTATATATGTAAATTATATACTATATTTAATATAATTACTTCTAATACCAAAATAATTCTATTTTAATTACAAAGCAGTGATGTATTTCAAAGGGAAATATGATTTATAATAAGTATTTATTTTAACATATCTGTTTTATGAAAAGGTAAAATTAGAAACTTATTTCAATACAAATGTTTGATTTTATCAATTTTCAGAGAACCCCTCTGTTTCGGGGTGAATCCCTGTGTTAGTGGGCAAGCATCTGTAATAACTGTAAACTAACCTTAGGACTGTGTACCTGGGGGAGATGGGCTGTGAGCATAGGGCTACTTCAGTAGCTTGAAAATGTCTGATCAACACATAACTTTGATGTTATGGAATTGTTTTTGTCATTGATGAAGCAATAGTAAGCTGCTTTTTTCCATACTTTTTAACTTCTAAGAACACTTTCTGTTTAAAAATACCCACTTTATATTGTCATGGTTTAGATCATGTCCAAAACGAGGACTTACATAAAACTGGTTTTGCTAAGATGTGTCCTGGAGAATTTTATAAGCATGATACATTTTAGTTTTTGAAGAATTCTAATGATCAATTTTAAATGCGAATGAGCTGTACATATTTCATTAAAAAAAAGTCATATTTTCTGAGTTTCTGAAAAGCTTTAACGGCTACAACAGTCCTGTGCTGTAGTTAATCCTTTTATGTATGGACTGATGGCCATACAAAAGTCACCTTTTGTACTGAATCAGACTGTTGGTCGGTTATTGTGTTTTGAAATAGCCATGGAAGACACTCTGTGTTGTGCTGCTGACAGCTGAAGTAACCCTAGCAGCCTTTAAAACTGCCATCTTGACATTGCTGCTCTCTATTTCCAGGACACGTTAGTTGAAGTCAAGGATATGCCAATGTGGCTTTTGATCAATTTGGACCTAAATTTCAGAGATTCTTTGAGATGACAAGTTGGATAGAGCGTAACAAGTAATTGGTGCATTTATTGAATATTTGTGTATTTTGTATTCATACGTATTTTCATTATTATTTGTAAAAAAATATGAACGGCATAATTCAAGGGACAGTAGTATTTTGATCCTTCTACAAAGATAATTAGTTTGGTTTGGTATTCTTGCCTATAACAATGCTCTAAGACCAATGGACTGATTAAAAAAAAAAAGCCTCTTATTAACCTATTGAGGTAACTTTTTTATCCAGTTGTGGAGACTGAAATAATGCTTCACAAAGCCATTGCCTCTCCTGCTGTTTTGTACCACATATGTCTTCGTTTCCTTTTTACAAATTAACTTTTATATTTTGAAATGTATTCAAACCCAGTAATTACTAGTACCATGAAGATACTGACCAGCATTTACTTTAGTTAGCTATGTTTAAGTTAGAGGGGAAAAAAAGAACCATTTTGCAGTGTAGCTGTGTGGGTGTTGGCTATCCCTGCTTGTTTAGATGAACAAGAACTGTGCCTTTTGGCTGTTCAAAGCATTGAGCTGCAATGAACCACATTTACTAGGTCACTATGAAGTAATTGTTTTGGAAATGCAGCCCTTTATTTTGTGGCTTCAGAATTGCCTAGAGGCTGGGATGTAAATTTTCCTGTTTCAACTTACTGAAATTTAATAATGAAATAAGAAGTTGTCTGCTTTCCAATATACTGCTGTAATATCTTTTTATTTTGTGAAATTAAAAAGAAAAAATATTTCCATCATAGAAAATCGGGACAATGAAGTACCTGTTTGTAGATTTTGCACAGTTTCCCTTTACGATAGCATGGTTCATGATATTGTTTTTAGTGATATATTGCTCCTTCTTATAAATGTAAAAGAATTTGTTTCTCTGAACATTTTATTTTTGGAAAGTAATACTAACATTGTTTTTAAAATGTACTATTTAGTACTTCATAGCTTACATTTTTGCTAAAAAAATACAATTTAATATATGTATTATATAGTAGTACTATATTTTTGTTGAGTGCAAAAATTGTGAAATTTGTCAAACCTCTCACATATCTGGAGAAATAACATGTGTAGAAAGAGGAAAATATAGGATGAATTCTGACCTGTTAACCTCTAAGAACTGCTTCTTATAAAGTTTTACCCATGCTCATGGCCAGCAAATATGGTAGTGGATAACTGAGAAGCCATTTAAAACTGCGAAAAATGGGTTTAAATGTGATTATATAAAATGTTACTGAAGGTTGTCACATATAGCTAGCAAGTGGTTAGCCCTGACTTTCTTGTGTAGAGTAGTTCTTTATCAATCTTGGTATTATATTGATGAACTGCATTTAAACTGTAGTAGCCTAGTGATTAGAGCTCACTATCTTTTAGTGAGGGATCATACCAAAAAATAGACTTCTAAAGCTAATTTTCAGAAAGAATTATTTTTATTAAGTAACGGATCCTGAAAAGCTAGGAGCTGAATAGTTAGAAATAATATAAGAATTACTATATGAAGTGAAAAAAGAAAGATAAGGATATCTGTAAATAGAAACCCAAACAAAAAATATTTGATTGAATAACTAGCCAAAACCATATAATGTGATAACTTCATAGTATTGTTCTAACACATCCTTAGTTTAGTGCGACTTCAAGAGTCAGAAGGATTAACCAGGAATTACTTTGGTTTATGAATTAGTGTGTGCAGTCATTTAAGCTTGAGAAGTGGGTCTAAATAAGAATTCAGAAATCCTTAATCATTGATATCAACGTGTATGTTTTAACAATATATGAAGAAATAAAACCTTCTTGTTCTTGTTTCAGCATTTCAGGGAACACCTTGACAAACTTTTTGCAAAAGGAATTGGAATGCTGGATATTGCTTTAAATGAAGCTTTCAACATGCTCAATGAAGTAAGTTAATGCTTTTCAGATTTATGTTGCTGACGCTTTTCTTGCTATTTAGAAATTACTCTCAATTTTAAGATAATAAACTAGAATTCACTCAAAAATGTGGTGATGATGTTATCTATAGAGCAAGAATTCTATATAATCCGTGTATGGTGAAAGATATAAAGAAATTTACATTTTTATAGGTATACATTTTATATTAATGTATTTTGTGTCTACCTACACATACATGTGTACATTAAATAAAGTTTATTTCAGTAGCTTGTTTAGGTATTAAAAAATACTAGGATAACATGCGGATTTCACAGTTTAGATTGTTTTTTTTTGTTTGGAAGGGCTAACATTTTAGGAATGACAAGAATTTGTATATTCATAAACACTTTGAGAATACTGTTATTAGTTTCATGAAATTGTTTATTGGTTTGACTTCTGGCATAACAATATCTTATATAAAAGAAGTTACTTGAAAATACTTTTGTATTTACCTTTGTAATACTCTGTGACAGAGGGAGAAATGTAGAGTTTTGTCTAACTAGCTCAGAGGTATTAATATTATATTAACTATTTATCTGCCAAAACACAAGGCCAACTTTCTGATAACGTTCCTGTGAATAATGTCTATAAACAGGAATGTAGTCCTTAGAAGATGAACATCATGATCATGGAGATAATCTAGTGCAGGGCATCTAGTTTCCCTTCCCAGCTCCACAAATAATCAGTGTAGCATTCTTAGTTATCCAGGAAATTGTCCTTCAAACGAGATTTTAATTAAAATCTGTCCCACTGCCTTTGCCTGAAATGCTTTTCCTCACAAGGTTCCTCACATCAGTCTTAGTGGTTGTCATGAAGAGGTATTTCAGAGATATTTTTTGTCAATTTGTCATTTCTGACAAAGGTAAAATAAATTGTCATGCTATGTATCTCAGTAAAGAAAAATTTTAGCAATATTTTGATTCAGCTGACTGTATACTTTCTTGGGAGTGTATAGTGGAAAAAGCAAGAAAACAAAGGAGAAAAGTGAACAGTAATAGTAATGAGAGAGAAGTAGTATGAAGGAATAGAACAATGGAAATAGAATGCACTATCAAGTATTCCTCATGATATTATGAATTAAAACTCTAGGTAGTGTGGTAGGACTAAAACCATTGCTTACAATCTCTGTTAATATCAGTTTAGATGTAGGACTTCTTTAAAGAAGAGCGTTTACTAGTTTTTTAATAACTACAAGCAAATCTCTTCACTGGGTTATCTAAACTAATGAGCAGTGGTAAAATTGTAAACTACTGTATCACAAAGCTACAGCAAAGTTCATTAACAAGATATAGGTATCAAATGCCGTTGTGAGGGACTAAAACACCAAATATGTCAAAGGCTAGAGCAAATACTGAGGGAGAAAATGTGAGGAATTTCAGTTAGCGTCAAGACTGAGGAAAGCAGGAAACAGGTTTAAAAAAAACCAAACACACATTTGTGTCCAAGCGCTAAGAGCCCCAAGATGGAATACTAGCAATCAGTGATCTCTGAGTCCTAAAGAAAACCTAAACCCTTAAAGCATTCCCATTCAAAGACCTGCAATATTAGCTGTAAATTTATTTCAAAATGATGCTACATGTAATCCCCACCTAGCATTTTCTAAAGCAAGAAAATGAAAACTACTGTTTCTGTGGATTCTTTCAGAATGCTCCATTTTGCCCAGAGCTCACTCTCGTAAATAAGTGGCCCAACCCTTCTTTTTTTTTTTGCATCTTGTTGCTAACCTTTGAACCGCATTAGTGAGTCAGCAAAAGTGACTAAACACCTTCCAACAGGACCAATTTCTGTTAAGTGGCTGATGTTACAAGTAAGCAGTGTTAGCCTATTGAAACATTCCCTACAGCTTTCTTTTAAAGTTAATTTAGCAGCTTAGGATATGATTGGAAATTATTTGGTGTTTCCAGAAAAGCTTGTTAAAAAAAAAAAAAAAAAAAGAAAATACTTAAAGATTGTGCATGTATTCTTTTTAATAATCAATTAAGAGGTGAGTTGATCTTGATTTAGAATCCCTATGTGTAATGGAAAAATTATTTTATTTTTTTAGTGAAGAGGGAGGTATTGTCTAGAAAGGCAGAGCAACATCAAATTCCTGCAAGGTGAAGTAAAATCATGTGGCCTTTTAATCATTAGGTAATCTTTCAAATAGATTATGCAAGATCTTCTCTTGCTTTGAGTTTTTCAAATGAGATTACTTAAAGACTTTTAGAAGCTTTTCCAAAGCAACAAAAAAAGGGTGATTGCAATGCAGTTCAAATGCAAGATAGTGACCCAAGTCATTGGGTTGAAATGTATAGACTATGTTTTTTAGGTGGGTAGTTTCTTCTACTAAGTGTCTGATAATATTATGATGAGAATGTAGTTCCTCATGTATTTAGGCATTTTAGTTTGTCTACAAGTAGAAATCAATTTTTTCTGACACAGTTATTGTGATGTCAGTCCAGTTGTTGGTAGTTAGTATTGTATAATAATAATGTTAGTGAGGGATACTTTCAGTAAATCTACTATGTGTTCCTTTCCAAGAACTTGAGAGCAAATCAAACTTCATATCCAGGAAAGTAAATATGTGTTTGTGTGTGTGTGTGTATCAGCTTTAATGGTGAAAAGAAATTTATGATGTTTAGTTAGAAACCACCTTTCAAAAATAAAAAAAAATAAATCAATGCCTCATTCATACTACTTGAACCTCTGCAACATATTCAGTGTTTTTCTTCTGAGTGAGCCAAACTGGCCTTCTGACATCCTTCCAGGATAACTGGTTTCCAAGAAATCTATAAACTTTACATCTATGGGCTTCAAATAACTATTAGTGTGATCTGTAGGTGTGTATTACAGAAAAGCTGAAGTTTAGGGCTGACAATTTAGATGCCCTTATCTTGCTGCTTGATAGTTCGGATCCAGAACTAGTTTGTTTTTATCATTTTCGATTTGACCAATGCCTTGGAGAGTTGACTAGTATACATTAATCAGAAATTAATTCACGTTTCCTCTCTAGTCAAAGTATGGCTCTGAGGCACCATTTTAAAAACTACACCGTACCTCCTTTAAACTGAAATAAATTTCTTGCAGAGTAAAAGTTACAGGGACTTAATTCCTGTCTCACAAATTAAATTTAGTAAAACTCACTATACTACAACTAAGCTTAGTAAGGATTAGTAAAGAAAGCTGGAAAAAACATTTTTATAGTACATTTTTTATTTTTAATAAAGATGCAATTCAGGCATATTCTGACGTAATTTTTCGTCATGTCAAGGAAACAGTTTTGGTTTTCATTTTGCCTAACATTTCCCAGGCCATCTATTTTTCAGTTTATCTAGCCTTAGTAGATCACTTATCCTAAAAATCACATACCTTTAGCATTAATATGCATCCTATCTAACCTCAATTGGATTTTAAGAATACAGACAAACTAGTTGCAACTCATGAATTAACAGATGATAGAATAAAGACTGAGCTATGCCAACTGATGTGTCACATTTACCAGGGTTGTTTTGGAAAGAAATATTTCAGTCACAAATATAACAAGCAAGTTCCTCTTCTCTCCTTTTTTTTTTTTTTTTTTTTTTTTGTCCTCCTCCTCTGTTCCTTTTCTGCCTCCTTCTGTGTTGTGTTTTGTTTTTTTTCCTTCAACTGAGTTTATATTTATGAAAATCTTTTAAAGTGTTTCCTTAAATATAGTAATTTCTTTTAGGGAGAAAAAATGTGTTAGTCTGCTGGAAAAATAATATTTAATCTAAAAGAAATAGCAAACTGTCTTTTGATTGAAGGATGTACCTTGACAGTGAGACCTCAAATCAAAATATTCTTCAAGGACTTTGAGAAGTATGCCTGTCTGTATACCGTAGGATCATAGATTAACTAATGGTTCCAATTCCTTTGTATTCATCTTGAAACACAATATTGATCAGTTCTTTTCTGGGCATAAAATCCTAAGATGAAAAAATGAGGATCTTCCTCCACCCACTGCCCACATATTCATGCAGACAGTGTGGAACTAATTCTTTCATGTGGTGCATGCGAAAAATGACAATGGGAAAAGCTGCATGAGGTAAAGAACACTCTAGGTTGGTTGTAGAGGGGTTATTAGGAATCCTGTTATGGGTACTGAATATAGTCTTAGGAAACAGATACACAACAGATATGTCTTTTGATCTGTAAGGTCATGATGGATCATGCTACATGTATGTTCAGATCTATTCAAGGTGGAATATTGACTTTTTCTATTTATACTATAAAAGGGAGTGTAATAGCCTCAAGCATTCTTGCATATATACTTCCAGGATTGACAGCATTAAGAATCTTTTCCTTTATATACAGGTACATCATCAAAGTCTCTAGAAGTTTCTATGAAGCAGCCTAGGCCAGACAAAAAGCTACTTAATGTCTCCTTAAAAGAGCACAGATAACCCTTTTCCGCTTAGTCTACAGCATGTGACCTTTATGTGCCAGAAATCTATTCTTGTGAATTATAAGCTATAAGGATGTCTTGTCTACATTTAAAAAAGAAAGGGAGGGAAGGGGAAAAAGAGAAAAGAAAGGGGGGGGATGGTGTAAGGAAAGGAGAAAAAGGGAAAGCTTTGTGTTACACAATCTATTAAGATTCTGGTTGGATTTTAGAATGGTTCAGGGGTTACACTAATTAAATGCAGTTAATTTTGCCTTGCAATTACCTTTCAGTATTTGCCTTGGTTGCTAAGACTTGAAGATGGTTGATACAGATGTCTTTGAAAAGCATGTCTAAAAATCCACTTCCAAATTATTTCCAATCATCAATTTATGCAGTGTTCATTATGCAGTGTAAGAATATTGAAGTGTTTGGTACAGTAGTTAGGCACCTACTATGTCATGTGACAAGTGCAATTATCTCTTTTGGTGACAAATGCGATCTTTGCAGTGATTACCTTTAAAAAAAAATCATAGCCAATTAAATAAAATTCTGTGACATTTCAAAGACTGTTAATCACAACCAAATGCTGTAAATGTCAGGATGCATTGAAATTTTTGCTGCTAAATGATGAATCACTGAGTTAATTGTAGTTCATCATAAGGCCCTTGTCATTGTTATTATTATGGAAAACACTTTCATCACTCTAGCTATTCAATAAAATTAAAGTTTTTGACAAATATGAGAAGATATTACTCATGGAAGCATTTAAATTTAATTTCATTCTTTAAAATACGTGAACAGATAACTACATAGAATAATGCAGATGCATACAGAGTGATGTTTTAAAATAAATATATGAAGGCAATCCCCCTTTGTTAACTTTTCTTTTAATATACCTTGTGTCCTTCAAAATATGTTATCCATACAAAGAATATATCCCTTGACAAAGTAAATTAATCTTTATGAGAAAATATTTTTTCTAAGGTCTTACTAATGAAGGAATCCCACTTCAGTAATTCTGATTCTGGACTGGAAACACTAATGACTGAACAATTTTAAGGGTAGACTGCTGTGCAGGTATCACAGGTAGGAATTTGCACACAGGCAGTGACCAGAATATAGCTAATTCTGTAAACCCACATTAGGTTCTCTTTAAGTAACAGGTTTCTAGCACTGTTCACTGATGCTCCTGATTAATCAAAGTGAAAACTGATCTGGAGGAGGGCTGCAGATAATATAAATGATTTTTGCATTATATTTCTGGATGTGACTACTCAGATATGGAAATGTGAAAGCATAAGAAAAGAGGACAGAGGACTTCTGGAACCCACCATCCATTCCCTTTCTTACTGCAGGCACGTCTACAGAGATGATGTTTTTAGAAGTTAAGACCCTTTCCCAGAAAAAATGTGTTTTAGAGTTTTGGAAGGAACAGCAAAAAAAAAAATTAAGGATGAGTAGGCTGCAGAAATCTTAGACAGAGCAATTGCTAGCCCAAATCAAACTAGAATGCTAAGAATAAGTTGTGGTGAATCCAGAAGCAGTAAGAGTCCCTGCAAGGTAATCAGCCTTTAAATACTACTTCTCAAATGGGACCACTCTTTTTTGGGCACTATTCATCACAGATAGGCTGGTGAGTGGGACAAAATAATTATTGCTTGGCTTTCTCAGCAACAAGGGAAAGGTGGTAGGATGAAGACCTTGTCTGACCTCAATGTTGGTAATGTACTTGAAAACTACACGGGAAGAAATCAAAAACAGATTGTTCATTCATTAGCATGTACTCAATGCTAGCCCAATCTATAAAGAGTTGTGTGTAATGCCCCACTTTATTGATCTTTTCACATATTTTTTTAGTGTTTGTACAGAGTTATGATAGATCAAATAATTTTATGACTGTATTTTTTTTCCAAAAGACAGACATTTTGCCTAAGTTCCTTGAATATTTTAAATACTATGCAAATAGGAAGGTATTCTGCAATAAGAGCAAATGGAGACACATGGATTCAAAATTAAGGCACCAACTCCAGAATCCAGAGATCAAACCTTGCGTTATGAATCAGTCCAATTTACTTGTTCTTTGACCAGGAGAAAATCCTGCTTGTGTAGCAACGAAACTGTCTTTGCTTACTCCAAAGGGTATGCTAATTGCTGTCTAAGTACCTGTGCTCAAGTACTGCTGTTCAGCAGCTTGAATTAATTACATGTATTTATTTCAAGTAATAGGAGAATCTTAGAATATATAAATATGAGCTTGGTTCTCCCAGATAAACATTTTATGAAAAACAACATATGCAATGTAATCCTGAGCAAATATGAATGCTATATGAGTAGTCACATGTCTCTCAGTAAGTGGTCTATCTTCTGTACTTCGCAGTAAAATTATCAATCATTCATTTTTTTCATGTAGCTTGTTCTTTTAAAATTATACTTAAAGCAAACCCAATGTAGATGCATCAGTATATACCTCCTATCTAAAATGGGAATACACTTTTAATTTGGGGAAGTGCTATATTTATGTGTCTTGTGTTTCAAGCAGATAAAATGGGGACATATAATGAAGTCTGATTCTGTTACACAATTGAAGCTACAATTCAATAAGAACATGATATGTATGATAAAATGTTTTCAACCTGAGACTTTCATTTACTTTTAAGCATGCTAGAGGTTTGACCAGATCATGTTTATCCAGTGCAATCCTATCTATCTTAATCTAACAGGAATGTACTGTAACTGAATGATTGTTTTCTTTCACAGTTCAATCACACAGGACAAGGAAGTATTTGCAGCCAAGCCATTATGTTGATTACTGATGGAGCTGTGGATACATATGATACAATATTTGCAAAATATAATTGGCCAGACAGGAAAGTAAGTATGTTATCACCTTTATTTGATGGAAAACCCAAAGCTTCATATCCAATATATAGTGTATGCCTATCAAAAAGTCAGTAACAATCTTTCTAATGATCTAAAAATGATTTTGGATAACTAGATGTTTCATGAATGACAAAAATTATGCTTATGTGGTATTGCTCGAGGATAGAGATGGCCTTTTACTGTAGTAATGAACGTAGGATAATAAGATAGTAAGGAAATATTTCCCTCCAGGGCACATATTGACTGTTATATAACGCTTCCCTTGTGAGACATCATTAATCATGAAAAAAACTTTTTTCTCCACAAATACTCATTAATAATTCAATGCTTTTTTAATGCTAAAGAAGGGTGTGTGCTGTGGGCAGTGAACAGTTTGCTATTACTGGAGAACAAGCAGATGTAGTACTCGGTATTTTTTATTTCTTTATTTGGCACAGGGAGGGGTAGACTTGGCAATTAGTGAGATTTTATTAAAATAAATTTGATTCTATTGAACTGTAGAAGGAAATTTACCCAAATTTAAATCACCTTGTTATATAACACATAGAGTTTTCTACAGTAGTAAAGAAATGCCTTGAGTTGTTCTGATGAGAAAGCTCAATTAGGTCTCATGTTTGGATGTGAAATAATTTCCTTCTACGCTTTTCTGCTAAAGCAAGTTTTGGGACTATTTTAGGAAGTTTTTGTAGTTTGAGATACCTGCCATGGTATATGCCTGTGGAAGCAACAACCTCACTCTTTGAAGTGCAGTTTGAGCAAGAAATTGATTAATATGAGGGTGCTGTGTGGGGTTTCAGTATTCTGTGGAAAAGAGGAGGAGTAGTTCTGATTTGTAGTTTTTGTAATTTTATAAATGAAAGAAATGTGACATTTGTTTTATGTTCTCCCTTTTCTTGTTTGCTTGAACTAAACCCTATTAGCAATCAGTGAGCAAGAGAAGATGAGAAATTGGAGATTTTTTTTTTTACTGAACTTCTGAAAATGTTATGTCAATTACTGTCATTTTGTGTAGTAAAAATGACATACAACTATTCTACTTTTTGTTGGTTGTTTTTAATTCAGAGAATGTAAAGTGCAGTCTGAAGATCTATTTTTCTCTTCAGATACCTTGCTCACTCCTTTCACATAACTTCATTCTCTAAAAGAAGAAAGTTCATACTTTTCATGATTTTACTGGGTTGTGCCAGGAAGAATTAAAAGAATGCAAGGATGCATTGGCATTTGCACATATTCTGGGGAGATCTGTAATATTTTTGTGTGAATTAGCTTTCGTGTGGTGGAAGGTATGAGGAAGTTCAGTATTTAATTAATGCAGTAAGATGTAGATCTAGATATTATGAAATAAGTTCCATTGGATGTCAGCATTTGTCCAATTTTGTTTGTTGTATTTCATTGGGTCACATCTCAATTGTCAATGTCAATATTGCTGAAGCAGAAGAGAAATATTTGTTTCTACTCTGTGACATACAAGAAGTATCTCCTTGAAGCGTGGTTATCAACTGTTTACAGGTTGGAGGAGAATATGTGGCCTTTGATCTGTCTCCCTACTTTTCTTCAGTGTTTTTCAGTGAGAATGTTGTTATTTACGTGAAAATACCTCATGTCTTTTCTTATTCTCTATTTACTGTTGAAGATAGTTGATTCTTCAGGAGTAAAGCTTTTACTGATTTTTCTGTTGATTAATTAGCCATTTGGAAAGTTAGGGCTTTACAAAATGTATTTGTCTATTAAAATTACTGAATAATTCTGGAAACAGTAACGTATTTGAACTTTAGCTTGTTTTTCAGATCTTTAAATATTCAAAATGGAATCTTTTTTTATCGGACAGGTCATATGTTGTGATTTTCTTCCTAAGTAAATGAGTGTAACTCCTTAATATTATATGGCTTAAGTCTTTTATCAGCTGGCTGTGCTCATATAAATGGATGGTGGTAATATAGTCTAAAGATATCTCTTAAATTTTCTGTGTATTCACACTTATTTCTGAAAGTTTTCTGAGAGAAACAAGAAAACTATAACTTGATCATGAAATTATTATTTTATTAGCTGCTTCTCCAAATAAAAATGTTTATAAACAGGGTTTTTTGTTTTTTTTTTTTTTTTCTTTTTGTTTGTTGTTTTTTTTTATTTCCTAGATGTTTACATATACTTTTATCCCTATATAGGTGACCTGAGAAATGTGAATTTCAGCTATAGGCTTCAATATTTACTCTTCATATTTAGTCATTTAAATCTTGTAATTGTTCAAGATTTCCATGACAGATGATGTATGAAGAATTTTCATTAAGCAGTATATTAAAAAAATAAATTTAAATTAAATAGAGGATACAAGGAATCTGACTGAATCTACATTATCTTTGGAATTTCAATTAGTATTTTGGGCACCTTCCCCCTCCCACTAATTTTACCTTCTTTCCAGTTTTGGTATGATTGAGTGACTTTGTAGGCTGGCATTAGCTCTGTTTTATGAAAACATAGCTCATTTTGTTCCACTGGAAAGGAGGTTTAAAAGGGTTTTTTTTTTTAAAAAAAAAAAAAAAAAAGTCTTGTGGCCAGTTTTCCTCTTATTCAATGGCTTACTATCTGATTTAAGTTGTTAAGTCTCCAAATGTTCCATGAGAAAATTTTGCTTTCTCTGGCAAATACTGTTGCCTAAGGAGATTTACAGAATCTCTCCAAAGGACATGCCTCTGATGTCTTGTATTTTCTTATAATATGAAGTTAGTTCCTCTCTTAAGAATGGGAAGACACTATTGGGAAACTCTATCATATGAAATCAGTAAGGAAAGAATTCTCTGAAACAGTCAGCTGAGTATTTTCACAAAGCTATGTGCTATGTATCTTTCATGTGCAAATCAACATCTATATCTGAGATAACAATTCTTAGCACAGCTGTTGTAATAAGCAGCAGGACAGGTTTCTTTTTGGGTATGCTTCGACAAAGGCCTAGCATGAAGAATCTTCTTGTTTAGCAAGGACATGTTTTTTAGGGAGTAGCTTTTACTTACGATGCTATATTCCACCCAACTCTTATAAAATATTGAACATATTATACAGTCTTCTAAATTGTATATCAGAAAAGATGTAGGGAAAAAAAATCAAATCAGTTGGTCCTCTTTTCAGGCTGAAATGTTTCAGTATGAAAAATGTAAGAGTGTTCCATATGTATACTTTTAAACATTAGAGTTTTCAATGTTTTTTGTTGGATTTGTTGTTCTAGAAAGGAAGCATTATTGAAAATGCAATGTCCTATGCATTTGCAATGTCAATGTGCCTAAAAATTATGCATGCGGGTGACTTCAGGATCCCCTTCTTTTGCATTAAACCATCTTTATTCTCTCCAAAGACATTTTTTATATCTATAAATCACATCTTTGAACTGCTTATTAGGTTTTTTCTCACCTTTTTTTGTTTTATATTCAGCTATACGTTGCCTTGTCATCTATCTTATCATTTATGTTTTTCCTGTCATTTTGATACTCTGGTGGATGGTGATGGACAAACCAATAAGTCTAATTGAGTTAAGTTAAGTTTCTGTTTACTTCAATTACCCTGTCATCAAAGTACCTATTTGAGTTATGTTTTATCTAATGTTAGATAATATTAAATATGTCATCATTAGTTGCAGCAGAAACATTTTCTTTTCTTATAGAAAGGAACAAATTCTTCATATAACTGAAGGCTTTGCCAGTTTGTCGGTAATAATCTCTAAAGATGGAGAGTGAAAACTTACTGTCACCATGTAAATAACAATTCGCATTTTCTTTTTTCCAAGGCATGTATATCTTTGCAAAATATAGTCTTTTTTTTTTAAAGATACTATGTAAACAGAGATACAAGCAGTTTATTACATATCATTGCAGACATATTCTGCCTGAAAACTGATTAAAAAGCTGCTTTTCTCTGATTATGTATTAAATAGAAATTGTGTTGCAATAATTTTGAAGTGGAATAGCATGGCTCCAGTTAAATCCCTAAAGTAACTTAATTTAAGTAACTAAGTTTTTCTGGGGGACATCAACATGATTTTCTGTATGAGTTAGAGAATTATAACTATCAAAAGACTATTTAAAATTATCTTCTGTACTGTTTCATTAAAAGAAGAAACACTTTCATTTTACTGTTTATTTTATGAGTCCCTATTTCCCTCACCAAAAAAAACCCTTTCCCCATGTTTTCTTAATATCTTCTGCTACTTAAAATGTAAATCTAGTAGATGCTATTTTTATAATACACCATGTTTTATTTGTATGTCTGAGGCTTTAAGTTGTTAATGTCTATTTCTTTTTTTATGAGTCTGTACATACAATCTTGCACCATAAGGATCTAGATTCTTATGCATTATAAATGAATTTATGCTATCTACATATATTTCTTATTCATGAAGCTTGCATTCAGTATTTCCAAATTTCTGCAATTCATTCATGGCAACTCTGCCACATGAAGTACCAAAAAGAGAACAATTAAATCTGCAAGAGTAAATCTGTCTGCGCTGTCATATAAAAGCCTAGGGTTTCCACATGTAGCAGAAAAAAGTATTTAAAAAGAATAGTATCACGGAAGTGTTTGTTTACAATTACAACTATAATATAGTTGCAATACTTTTTTTTGTTGTTGCTTTTAAGGTGTCGTACCTCAGGAGAAAGCCTTGAAGTCTCAAAATATCTTGTTGATGTCAGTAGATCACAGACAGACGTGCTTTTACTGCATATTATTGCTTCTACTATTATATCCAAATTCACTGTTAGAAACCAAGCAAAATACTGTACTTTTATATTTCACTGGGTACCTTATTTGAATTTAAAAGCATGACAGCATATTGTTGTTGTGGGGCAGGGGGCGCAGACAAATCAACGTGACTACAGAGAAAGATATCCCTTCAGGTCTGCCTCCAGAAAATAGTGCTGTTAATTGTCTCTTCCTAGATAACATAATCCTGCTTCCTCTCTATTGGAAAAGTCCAGGAAGTAACTCATGAAAAATTCCTGGAAGGTTAACCTTTTAAATGTTGCTGAAATGCTATAGCACATTTAAAAATGAAATTACAATGAGATCAGAGATATTATCAGAGCTTCAAGCCCTGTCATGCTCTCTATTGAAAGCCATTTTAGTCATTAATTGAGAGTTAATAAACTTGGAACAGAAGGTATCTACTTAAATAATATTAAACATATTTTGACATTTTAAATATAACAAGACTGTTCTCAGCATGTTGTGACATCGCAAAGGAAAATAATATAGTAAAACCCTTTGTAAAAATGCATGAGGAAACACTTTAAAACCCTAGTGATTCACCATGAGGTCTCATCATCCTTTTTCTCCATGGGCTAAAATTTCTAAGTGCCTGCATATTTTGCAGCAACAGTCTTTTTCTCTCCTCCTTTTCCCAATTGTTTTTACGTGCCTATCAAGTTCTATACTTCTATAAAGCTCGTCATTGCTTTGGAGAGGCCCCAAAGCATTTCTTCTGTGTCTGTGATTCAGGGCAGAGTCTAAACTTCCATTGAGATCAAGGGGAAATAGGTACATAATTCAAGTATATAAGCAAATATTTTGTGAAATTTCAGTTTGGATACAGTTGTCTAGTATTCCTTTTTTTATATGGGTTGGTGAAGCACTCACAAGTGGTCAAGGAAGGTGGCAGCTTTGTGAGCTGTTTTGACTTGCAGCATCCAGAAATGGATGTTCTGTTCCCTTAGCCTGAGAGCTCTTCACTTGGTGATACTGTACCACATGCAAGATCTGGAAAAGAAAGCTAAAGAATTATGGAATCAGTTAAACTATATCCTTCCCTTTGGGTTTGTCCTTTGATACTGAAAAACATTTGCTTTTATAATTATTTGAAATAGCTATATGCTCTGGTAGATATATGCAAGACCAGAAGTAATAACCACATGCAAGATCTGGAAAAGAAAGCTAAAGAATTATGGAATCAGTTAAACTATATCCTTCCCTTTGGGTTTGTCCTTTGATACTGAAAAACATTTGCTTTTATAATTATTTGAAATAGCTATATGCTATGGTAGATATATGCAAGACCAGAAGTAATAATTCCTCGCTATTTAGTAAAGTTAAATGGAAACCAAAATCCCACCTAAAATTTCCTAATTTTCTAGAATCAAATCCAGCAAGACAGGCCAGAAGTCTCTCCTGAATTTTCTCTGTTGATAAGAAGGAAGGATGAACGTCCTTTAGAATTCATGCTTGCTCTTCTTTTTTCTTTTCTTTTAAATCTGAGTTAAAAGTACCCCCACATGCAATTACTTTATTATTCTGCAGCCTTTCACTTAATGGGCAAGTAAAAGGGAATAGAACTTCATCTGTCTGTCTCCTATTATTCTGAGGGCTCTGAGTAGAGTTGATTTTGTATGGGAGCAAAATATTTTCTTTCTGCTTATGAACCATTACAACAAGGCAGAGATTTAAGATGTTTTTTGTCAGTGCTAAGACTTCAAATGGGGTGAATATAAAGAATAACTGCAATAACATCTTTATTCCTACTGCTAAATGATTATGATGCAGAAAGCTCTAAGAGCAAATGCTGCCTATGTCTGAACAGAAATGTTGAAATTACAAGATAAATGGCTCCTTGACTTTTAGGTATTTATACCTGCTTTTGCATCTGCTTTCTATGAAAAATTCCACAGTCTGGAATGTCTCTGAGTTTATGTACAATACTTAAAATTATAATTGAATTCAGAGATTAACAGCTCAAAATTCTCTGGATTTAGTTTTGATTTCACATTAATAGTATACTATATTTGCAGACAACAATAAGCAGTTGATAACTCCTTAGCTATGTGGGATGTCAATGCATACTTTTATACGATCGATATTTATGGTACATTTAGGAGTTAATGGCATTATGCTTTCTTAAATACTTAAGAAAATGCTTGGTCGTTACTGGTGACTACTGGTCACTTGGTCACAAAGACCTTTATTCAATTGACTCATTTATATTAGAGATCTGTGAAAAAAATATTTAACTTTAATTCTGCCTTTTACTTTTTTTACTAAAAATATACCTAGTGAGTTTGAAGACTACCAACAATCTATTGACTTAAACTGCTGTATATGAAATTAAAATCTGAGCTTTAGCTATATGTAAAATTCCCCAAACATTTAGATTCTGCCATAGGACAGGAAAGAATGCTTTCCTTGTATTCCTTTAACAAAGGAAGATGAAAACGTGACATATGATATATTTTCATTTCCTTTGTCTGAAAACTATCCTAAAGAAATCAAGCGGATGCTGTGAAAACAAGCTACAAGAAAATGGGTACCTGTGTTGTGGCATTACATTGGTGACAAATAATCTTTTTCTGCATGTCAGATATTCATGAGGCTACAAAATTTTCTGCAGATTTTTAACTAAGTTTCTGTATCTTAGGAACCTGCTGATGTTGGCAACATGAAACATTAGTACAGAAAATTATGTGTCTCATGTACAGTGTTGTCTGGATGCTATTAAATTGATTACTTTTTTTAAGAAGACTGAAGTACTTTAAAGGCAGATGTTATTACTGCTACACAAACCCTATTTCTGGTTATCTCAAGAACAAAAGAAGGTCTGGTCACTTTATAGACCTTTCAAGCTATGGCAAACATATTAATTAGCTATTTTTTTAGCCATCCTTGCAGTATGATGAAAGATGGGGTATGAGATCAAACAGAAGTTCTTGATTTGGGGCTAAAGGGAAACAACAACTCACAGAAATGCTGTAGTCCTAGTTTTCTGCCCTATCTGCAGTTTCCTGGAGATGTGCGTGTGTGTGTGTTAAAAAATATTTGCTTCTGCATTATTACTTTTCCCTTTTTAATGAATTTGCCACTAGTATTTCTACCTGCATTCTTTAATATGATGCTCTCTGTTTACTTTACTACAATGAAACTTTTTCTGCAGTGCTAAAAACCAAAAGTGGGGAGAAATCTTTTGTGAAGATAAGGGTAATTGAATCTTATCCTCATGGTATATGTGGATTGCCAGAGGAAGGATTACTGCCTCTCGTATACAGAGTTACATGGTTAGCTAAAATCATATAGCGGTTAATGCTTTCTGAATGTTTCAAGAATTTTAGTTGGATTGATCATTTATACACAATGTAAATGTATCCAAAGTGCTATTACTCTGTTAATGTTTGTGATGTGATCAGAAATAGATACAATAGAAATAGATAGAATTGAAAAGTAAATTAACTATGAGTCATACAGAGTACCTTATAAAACAATGGGCAATCAAAATGGAGAATAATCCACAACCTGAAATAGCTTTTCCAAAGTACTTTTTAGGAGCTCATGAGTTCATCAATAACACAAAAATCATTACTTTTGCATGTAAAAAAGTAGTTTATTTTTATGTAGTGTATGTAGACATAAAGACTTCCAAAATTTAAGATAAAATGTGTACATAAAATGTGCCTAGATGGCTACAAGTAATCACTGTTTGCATCTGGCATAAACTCACTATCATTGAAATATGTGTCTGAAAGCCAGTATTAACGATAGACCAAAGTATTGTAGGTAAATATCATAAGAACAACACTATTTTTTATGGATTCTGTTTACTGATGCACAAAATGAATATAATAAAACCTGACCTGATATTTGAGGTGCTGTAAGGTCTTAATTTAAAATATATATATATATATTTGTGAAATTATTGTGCCAGAAGCAAGACAGTTAAAGTAGGCATAGTAATTGCACAGATATGTCCATTTCATTCTGCAGACTATGTCTGTACTTGTGGTAGCATTTTTTGTGAAGAATTATGTCATCCGCTTAAGGAAATAGTGAGATCATGTATTTCTTGAAATTCTTCAACAGCATGATAAAAATTGTGTTTTAGTTTGTGTGGTTTAAACTGAACAATACTGCAATTGCACTAAAAGCTAGGATACAGTTCATAGTCTGCCTGTTTTTAATTACTTCTTTATAATGTGTGCATCTTCTTAAACATGACAGGCAGAAAAGAGATGTTGAAGGCTGTCAGAGCTGTTTTATTTTAGATGAGTCTCTACAGTCCTTGTAAAATACCAAGAATGAGTATTTTTAATTGTGAGTAATCTACCAACAAAAAGGTGTCCATAGCTACATATACGAAACCCTTCTGGTTGCATTTGAGAATAAAGAGATAACACAGTATTCCAATAAATTAATTTAGTTTAATAATATTTTTTTTAAAGTACAGATAGTAAAAAACCTTGAAAATTATGTTGAACTAAATGTCTTCCTATAATTAACTGTTTAGAAGTTTGGCTCTTGGAAGCAGCTGAAATTATCTGAATCTGTATTAAAGGTTACATTACAGAGGAGAGCACTGATGAAAAATTAGTTGTTGAAAGAGAGGAGACTAGGGTTATGCTCAGTCATCTATGCTTCCTTCATCTATAGTCTGAAATAAGAAGAATATAAAAGATCTACAAACCTGCTTGCTTTATAGGTGCTTTCTGTTCTGTTCTGTGAAAACTTTTCACTGGTTTTAGAGACGGGAAAGAGTGGAAACTTCATATGTATTTTGGAGTAAGTTTTAAAAAGCTGTCCTTATGATGTTTTAGGCCCCTGTTATAACATTTAGAATGCACTGCAAAAAAAGTTCAATTTCCCAATTATTATTTTTTTTCTAATGCAAGATTAATCTTGAACCAAACAATGTTATGTAGTGGACAAGCATTAACAGGATTAAAGACATTTTTATGACTAACAAGAATGTTCACAGTTACATGCAGTAATATAAGTTGAGGAGACAGTGAGATGGTGAGGCTTAAAAAGGAACGTGGGTTATTGCATCTTTTCCTAACCAAGAGGTGGGATTCATCGCTAGTCCGATGAGGTATGACAATTCCAGTAGCCCGTAAGTACCCTGGAAAACTTTAGACTGGCACAAAGAATAACTGTTTTCAGACATTTTCATCTGAGTACTGAACTTTATTTCTAACTAGTTTGTATGATCCATTCTTAGTTCATTCCTGTATCACTTTTCCTTTAATGACATCTTCATATACTTCTATTTTATATAACTCTGACTGAATTAAAATAAGCCATAGTGTGTTGTATTGTTACATACTGAGGCTTTAATTTAACTTCTGTTGGATATTTACATTAAGTTGAGAGGGTTGGTAAATTGCATGTTTAAATATCAAATCTCAAGAGATGTTTGGAAAGGGAATGTTACAAAGGGAGGAAGTTAAATGTTTGGTATAGTGTTCTCTTGCTTGGCATCCCGTTACATATAGTAAATGGTATTTCTTGCTCATTTTGCTCAGAGAGGTCAAATACTTCTGGTTTGGAAGTATAACAGACATTGTTTATACAAAATTATTATTCATATATACCATTTTCCCAGAGTACCTCTGTTATCCTTCGTGGTGTCTGGCTACAGAACAATCCCGCAATACATGCACATATATCAAGACAGTACAGGAGATTCATTACATGCAAGGGATCATATATGTGTAGTTTAGTATTCATTTCAGCAAAGCGCTTACATGTGTGAGTTATTACATCTCTGCTAACCAAAGCAGTGGGTTCAGGCATACATTAAAGTGCTTTACTGAATTAGGAACTAAACAAGTTATCCAAACAATCCCATCTTTAGAACTCTGTTGTGGGTCTGCTGATTCTTTCTGAGTGGTTGAATCTTAAACTCTGTTAGTGGTTCTGCATTTTATAGAATACCCATTTAGAGTGCACTCTTTGTTTATCTCACTATATTTATACCTACTTTTTCTAAACTGCCATAATGGCATTAACTACATTCTGAGACTTGAAAAACATGGCAGATTCTGTGGACTTAACTTTTGTACTCTGTTCCCATGTGCAGACATCTGCTGCAAAACTGATAAAAACCTGTTCTTCTCTATGAGGTTCTAAATGCCATCATCTTATAATCCTCTCTACAACCCTCACCATAATTGTCTCTGTGCAAAACTGACAGAATGAGATTTGCACGTCTAAATAAATGTTCTGGTTCTGTGGGATAACACTTGTGCACTGACTTCTGTTAAGATTTAAGCTCAGTCACAGAGGTTTCCCCTTACCAGTTCTTGAAACCTTTTTGCTGGGTTTTAACATTGAAGCTGAGCTTAGTGCATTGTTACAAAACACAAGTTCTTATTCTGCCATCTTACGTCATTAGACATTCATACCTTGAAACAAACATGTAGGATTTTGAATCATCCGGGACTCGTTATTGAAGAAGGCTTTAAAATCCATTGTAGCATTAAAGTGTATATTCCACTGTCTGCTGTTCAGCAAGTCATTATGAAAATAAAGCAGCTATAAATACTTATAAAACATTTTGAAATTTATGTTATATTGAGGCTGATAAAATAGAACACCCACAGGGCCTATGACACTTGGGACATGCCTTTTTTGAGGAAGAGATCTCAGAAGCATACCTTTGTTTAACCAAATAATTTTGTTTATTTTTATGTATGTATATGGAGGGAGATAGTGAGAGAGAGGGAGAGAAGTCTTCTGAGTACAAAATAGGAATTAGTTTTTTAATTCTAGCTTTTCTGGACAATTCAAGAGCGAAGGCACTTAGGGTTTTGTTTTGTGAAAATTGTGTGTCACAAGTTGTACAGTCAACTTCCGTATCTTTTACACTTCAATAGGATCTGGAAATATTCAGGAGCTTCAGGTAACATTTTTATGTTCTCTTCACCTATTTTAAAAATAAATAGAAACAGGTTATCCTTACTTGAGGAAAACCATTGCCACAGACACCCTGAGAAAGGTGACTTCTCTCTGTTGTCAAGAAGCCTAAAGGAACATTTGGAAGTCTGCCTGAGTAGAGACAACAGACATATCTGCTAGGCAAACTCCTGGGCATCCCTTTTGGTAAGAACAAAATATGATGGAACTGTGAAATACAGTAGTTACTTCAAGAATTTCCTACACTATGGTTCTGTTCTTCAGCCTCTGATGAAGGAGAATTTTTCAGTTTTTAACAATGTCCAAGGTAGTATCAGTTATGGTCTGTCTGTGGGTTTTTACTGATTTAATCATGCAAGATATTATTAAACCCATGAAGAATGTTTCCTAATTATAAAGACAAAAACATAGAATAATCCTGGTTTTTCAATTAATCATTTCTATTTCAGTCACTTTGGATCAGTCTAAATCTTTAACTCTTACTAAACAAATATACATTTTCAATTAATAAACTGAAATATATATTCAGGATTTCAGGTAGAAAGCTGTGAGCAGGTTTTCAACTCCTTTTCTTTTAAACTTTTTCTTCCCCAAATAATAAACAAACTAATGCAAAAAAGGAATAGGTGCAACGTATTGCAAATTATGGGAGACCACCTGAAAGTGAACTTCAGTTATTTTCTAGATCTATCTGCCTAGAAGACTTTCCAAGAGTAAAAAATCATGCCCAAAATTACAAGGAAAACTGATAATGGAAAGAATAGTAGAGGGAAGTAATTAAAAGGAAGCAAATTAGATGGGAATCAAAAGGGGATACCTCAGACTGTCTTAGCAGATTTCTTTCCTTCTGGGAAAAAGTTTTCTGTGGTATTACATGAAAGGCTGCTACAGAGAGCAGTGAATTACCAATATACATAAGCCTGGAGGAAAGGTGTTGCCAAGCTGTGGACTGGTGTTGCCACTGAACATTGATTTCCAACAAACTGACTATAAAATTTGGGGCTGCAGCTAACCTTTCTTTCCAGTGCACTTTATGCTCCAAGATACATGAAGTACCCATCATATAATCCTACATTATAAGTTAGCTGCAACATGTCACTTGTTCAAGATTCCCATCTGCCCCCTTTCCTCAGATTTTGCAGTACCTACAAACATCTGCCAGCCTGAAAATTACTCTTGCAGTTGCCCTGCAGTAGGTGTGTGGGTTTTTTCAATTCTTTTTACAAATTAAGGGGAAAATCTCTAGGCAATTTGTCTACTCTATTAACTTAATCTCTAAGAGTGCAATTAACTGGGTATACATTTATTGATTTTGCCCTTACTGTGAAAAAGAAATGGCTGGATTTTCCATGAAATGAGGGTTTTGTCTAAATACTGAAACATCTGTTGTAGAGATGGGTGCAAACTGTAAATGTTTGCTTTGGCCAAGTTTACATGACATTTAGGGGTTGAGTTTTCATCAAATATTCACACTCTCAAATTTTATAGGCACAAAAATTCATGGAAGATGAATTTCATCCCACGTGCAGAAATGGCTATAGTTAGATTATCTTTCTGTCCGTCAATTTCTTGTCACTTGCAACTGAAAAAGTCACCAATTTGTGGCAGCACCATCAGTGTAGCACTTTTGCAGTTGTACTGCTGACAATTTTGAATGGCTACCATAGAATGTAGCAAGGGAGTATGGATACTCTGAGATTCCCATACTTATGTCAAATTTAAGTTTGATCTTATGGTTTAGATTGTACTGCAAAGGCATAATCAGCCCACTGTCAGGAATGAATATGGATTTTTACTGAGACCAAGTTATTTTCCTCTCATACCCCCACTTCTCCTGTCCCTCTGTTATAGTGTCAGTACTGCTTGCATTTGTTCTGTGTGGTGTTGGGAAAATAGCCAGTGGCAGCATCATGCCATTGTGTGGCAGGTAGGAATTAATGAGGATCTGAAATTCTGTCTTCATAGCTTTCATGGGAATTACTCAGACTTTTTTAGTACAGTGTTTCTGTCTCTGCTGCATCTGTATTTGGGATAATTCAGTATCCTAGCTGGGTTTTCCTTGTTTTACCAGAAAATCTGTGCTCTTGGCCATGCTATACCTGGAAGTCTGGCATGTGGGTAGCACAAGCTACCTGAGATTTGATCAGTATAACGATACTGTCGTCATCCTTTCTGCTAGAAGAATTTATTCAGAAAATAGCTCTACTTAAGCGACCAATAGGAGTTTCTTTCTGTCTTTGTCTCATACACGGGGGGGGGGGGGGGGGGGGAATATTTGCCAGGACAAAGGGACCTGTTAGCTGCCTTGTGAAATAAGTTTTCATTTTATTAGCTAGATATAGTTTATGGCATCTCCTTGTGTGTTATTCAGTCCAATCCTGTCAAAATGGGAATTATCTCCTATTCTGGTACCATCTCCCTGATTTATCAAGGATTTCATGATAAGTAGTACACACGGTATCTATATAGTAAATGGAACTGTTTAGAATTTTGAGAAAGGGTGACAGATTTTAGTCCATAAAGAGCATAATGGAAACTTAGCAGTATTACTAATGATTTTAACACACAATGGTATCGGTATGATTCTAATAACTATGATAGTATTTTTCTAATATTTTCATTCATTTAAACAACCAAAACCACATATGTGCAAAATATTAAAATGTGTACACAAACAGCATGAGAATGTTGTGAGTACAGAGATTTTAGCACCATATCTGATAATACTGAATTTTTGGCTAAAAATTATACTGACTAAGTACATTTTGACATATGGCACCCCATTTTGAAACAAACGGTTTTATTTAGGCTGACCTAAATTCTCCTTAAAAGGTCATGTATGGAAACTAGCGATGAGCCAGACATCAGAGGATGCCTTTGTGGTACGTCATGTTTATGCAATTTCAGGCAGAGATGCACTTGGCTCTTCATTTGTGTGCAGCCAGAGTGACATCTAATAAGCTATTAGATCAATGTAATTGCTGTGTTATTCCCTATAGTTAGAACAGTGTTATATACAATACTCAGTTGTATTCAAAGGTGAAACTCAAAATGAAGTCTTTGTGCTCTGTTTGCATTAGCAATAGAAAATAATAAATGTAGTTTAAAAAAATCTTAGTTTGGTTCATAATAAAATCCTCACATACTTTCCCCATGTTAGCACACACAACTAGACTGAGGTCAGTCCATTTTTGGTCACATAGCAGCAAGGATGCAGGGAACGTCTTCCCCCCCAGCCCCCTTCACAGCCTTCACAAAAGTTGCTCAGAATGGTGTCTCTTCTCCCAGGCAAGGAGAATGAGAGTCATTAATCATTGCCAACCAGCCAGAAGAAACTTCTCAGTTGACAAATACTGAATCTTTCAGGAAACTAGCAAATCCCTTTCTCAAAAATATGAATCTCTCCTTCAGTCTGCTCAATCCATCTTGGGAGCTCTGGTAAGTATTGTGCCACTTTGTGCCAGAGCAACTTTTAGATACACTTTTCTGTGCAAGATACTCGCTTCCATAGCTACAAACTATTACCTTTAAGACTAACTGCTTAGCAGAGGTGGACAGGATCTCTACATGACGTAAACCACCAGGGACTCTCAGGATGAGGAGGATAAGGATAAGGAGCCGGCAAGTGCTCATATTGTGTAAATAACAGCTGCTTTTGCTGGGGTGGGGTGGGCAGAAGTAGAACTTGACCTCAGCCTCTAAAGGAAGGTAATGCTGCCATCTTCCATGCGTTTTTCAAGTTTTGTTTTGTTTTATTTTTGAGAGGGTTTTCCTGGTAGAAGCTAATGGTGGAAGGTGGCAATATGGTCTTTTTTGAAGTATCCTTGTGTGGAGACAGGAGGACGAAAATGGCAGATGGGCTTCACATGCTGGTGATGTTAAGATGTTTTACTGCATTCATACAAGCCTAAAATTATTGGCCATTTCTGTATAAATGCGGCACAAGAACTGTTCCATCTCCAATTGTACAGGTGCACAGTACTCCAGAATGTCCTGGAAGGAGAGTAGTTGACTATAAATTCTGGAGGAGTTTCACAGCAATTGTTCCTTCTCTGCTGCAAGGGGCACTGGAAAGCTTTTGTATCTCTGAAGCTAAATGCTTGTTAGTGTTCCCTCTTGGGAAGCCATGACCCTAAAACAGGTCTGAACTTCGGTGTGAAACTGAGTTGAATACTAAAAGGATCATTCTTAAATTTTCAGTTTGCCTTGTGAAGAAGAGACTTGATAAAGGGTAACTTTTAAAAACAAAGTGTTTCTTTTTACTTGTAAGGTGAACTGGTAATTTTCTTGCATTTACGCTGAGCTGTTGGTGTCATATTATGTCCATGAAACATGTATGATACAGTGTATCACTGAAAAGCATTTTAAAAAGGTATGTTCTCTATTAAATCACTAGAAATGAGCAGAAAGTCGAGTCAGAAGGAAGTTTAATAACTATTTCAGCATTCAATGTTACTATGTTTTGTATTTTTTTATATTAAGTTCACTTTCTATAGGTTCGATACACCTTTAAACAGACAGTAAACTGTGAAATAACATACAGATTTGCAGAAAGCAACCAAGGTAACTTCCCATCATTTAGTGAGAAATAGACAAGTAAATGCCTCGTTTAGTTTGCTGCTTTTTAAATGTCAGAACATTTAATAGCCCTAAGGGAATAGTAATGTAAAACAATCCATATAAGGTATGTTAAAAACACTAATAATAAACTTTTTTCCCCCACTACTAATATATGGATTTAGCCTTCCCAAATGAAAGTGATGCAATAAAACTTGTCTTTTCTTCCTTGCTCCAAAGTGACTTATTAATAAGCTGTTGAGTGGCAGAAGAACCTAGTGTTCATTCCCATATTAATATATCCCATAATAATATGTCAAGTGCTAACAGTGCTACAGTATTTACTAGACTCAGAACTACTCACGGGAGCTGTCTCAGTACAAAGTTTACTTGCCTTCTGAGTAAGACTAGATTATTAAATTAGAAGCATAGACAAGATTACCATGCCATCATAAGGAGATATCTTTGTACTTTGCTTAATAAATTTTGTTGCTGTTTTAAGAGTGAGAAGTGCTGTGCAGGTTTAGATGTCTGTGTATGACTGCTCAGATTGTGATATATTTCCCACTAGGGAAGTTTCTTTCAAGGCATAACTTGTAAGTTTTCTGAAACATTTTGAAATGAAAGTTTTAAAAATTGATCTATACTGTCCATGTATGTCTCTAAATTTTAGAAGAGGTACATGAAACATTAATGAGATTTCAGTAAGGATCTTTTGTACAATTCTTTCTATAAATTGTGTAAATCGACAGTTGAGTGTTTACATTCATCCTATAATGTGTTAACTGAATGTAAACATCATTTTTTACATTCTTTGTGAAAGTACAGAAGAGACTTGACTATGGTTGCAGCTTTGGACTCAGTTTTAAATTGTGCTGTGCAACCTTTGTGTGGTTTTTTTGTTGTTGTTGTTGTTTTGGTTTGTGTTCTTTTGTTTTTTATTGTTGGTGTTTGGGTTTTTTGGTTGTTGTTTGGTTGGCTTTTTAACTGCCTGAGGAACCAGTGACTGATCAAACCAGAATCCTAAGGGCTGGGCTGTAAAGAATAATTTCAGTCACAGCTGGGAGTGGACCTTGCACTGGAATAGTCTACATGATATTGTAGCTTGATACAACTGTCACCATGTTCCTGACTGTAGCGCTTAATTGCTAAGAGGAAGCCATGCCATTTCTAGTAGTTATCCAGCAGTTTTTGCATAAGGTCACTTGGTGACAGCACCAGGAGCAGCACCTCTAGTGACTGCAAGTCCAACCTTAACCACAGCCTCCGAACCATATTCAATGCTGGCGACCAAAACTGTGAACAACGCTAGCCACACCGTATGTGCAGCCTTGCTAGCATCTTTGTGCCCACGCTAGAAGTCCTTTGTCAATGTAGTATGAAATTATCCCTGTGTTGCTGACGTGCACTTTACATGCTCTCAATATGGATGAAGTAGCTGAAGTATTCTGTTCAGTTAATGCTTATACTTCATGGCAGACACAAATAAGCAATTGTAGTGTTTCTTTCACACTTGTTTGTCATCATAAATAGTTTTAATATTTAGGAGTGTTGTACGACATTAATTACAAAAGTAGGCAAGACCCATGATACAAATAAAAATGTAAGAAAATCTGGACTGCCTCAAAAAATGTAGGGCTTAAAAAATTAGAATATTCTGAAATTGGACAGGGAGTTGTCTCCCTACATGATAACTTGAGACTTAATTTTTCATATCCTATGATTTATCAGTCTGGATCATAACCTCAATGTTAATTAAATAGAATCTGGGATACTAATATTTTAATTTATTAGGAATTCCGTTCTATTTCACCTGTCTGTATTGTACAATTTTCAGAAAAATGGAAGGAATTATTGTATGTAAACATCACTGGCTAATCTGTTACTTTTTTTCCTACAACTGCTGCAGTCTGTGCTGCTTGTACTATTTCTGTGGCGGTACTGGCACTAGCTGTTAATAAATTAGGCCCATAGCCTCTTGATGGCAGTGTATTTCCTTCTTGAGTTCATAGGCCTTACAGAACATTTATGTCTCATTACAGCCAGTACAGCAGTTTATGCCCTAATAAATCAGAGGAGCTTTGCAGAGATGATCTTGACAGTAATGAATCTTTCTGTTGGCATTTCCACTTCACAGACACAAATAATGAAGCAAAACTGCCCCATCTGGCCACTCAGTAAGAGTCAAATCACAGTGGGAAGCTGTTTTCTCAAGCATGACGAAGGTCATTGTGTGCAGCAGGAGTGAGTGATAGCAGGTTGTGCTGTGAGTGACAGTGTAGAATGAAGCCATTTGTGAGCTTTTATCATTATAATTACATTTATTAGCTGTGCTGCCAGTGTTCTCCCCACCCTTCTACCATGTCTGTGTGCTCTTGCATCAAAAGCTACCTTAACTGATTCCTGCAGATTATTTGGAGAGCTGTTAGCTAGTTATTGCACAGAAATTGATTTAATCAGCTTAATCAGCCGTTGAAGTGGTATTATTAAGGTCTCTCAAAGTAATTTAAAAAAAAAATTGCAAATTTACTGCCTTGAAAGAGCAAAAACTGGCAAAAGATGCTGTATACTAATTATAAGCAAATAAATAAAACAGGTTCACTCTGCTTTAGGAACATATGGCAGAAATATAGGATATGTCATCTCATGTTGGCCAGCGGGTCCATTGAGCCTGCTCTCTAGCCTTTGGCAGTGTGTGAGCCGGTGATCTTTCCACCTGTTCTAAAATACTCACTTCTTAGGTCTGACTGTTATATTACTCACTTGTTAATAAAGTCCTTGCGGCACAGAACTTGGATACATAGCAAGTATCCTTGAAGCTTTTTTCCGGGGCCCTTCACAAAGCATCTTCCACATTCTGGGCTTCCACAGCTCTACATTTAACAATACCACAGCATCTCTATTTTAAAGCATGTTTCTTCCATTCTGATTTTTTCCTGCTTGGTATCAATGTTGTGTCAGATTTCTTCATTTTGTAAGACAAGAGTACTTTCTCCTGGCTTAGTCTGGGGTTTTTACACTGTATCAAACAATAGAATTGAACAGAGGTTTTCTCCTGTTGGGGAGGTGTTATGGACTGCTTTAATTTATTATTTTCCTTTTATATTTCTCCATCTCTTTCATGTCCTCTTCCTTCCTTTTCGGTAGTATGCTAGTTCTGCAAAAATAGTATGGTAAGCAAGGGCTGCAAAACCTGGGCAGGTAACGTTCCTAACAGTGCCACCAGATCTCCCTCATCGCTCCTTGCTCTTCACGTTTTGTTTTGCACACGCCATATTATAAATGTCTGTAGGTGCATATATTCACTATTCTGCCTTGACTAGTTTTTTCTGATTCTGAAATGCTGTTATTTCTGTAGGCATATCACACCAGAAAATTGAAAAGCTATCAGAGGAGAAAGCAAGTAAGTTGATGTTAATATAAACGTGGCAAGTTTTGTACTAGTTCTTCACCTAGAGTACGAGTTTGTACCCTAAATATACAGGTGTACTTTACAGGCTGTATATTTAGGGATCACTCATGCATCTCAGGAACACAGGTATTCATTCTGCATCAACAACGTGACACAACAGTTGGGTTTTTTTAGGGGGAAAGTCCAAAAACTACTTTTTGCAGTTGATATTTTTCAAGGGTTATATGCTGCACAGTGAGAGTGCAATAGCCTGAGTACAAATCTGTCCAGAATATGGACACAGTAACATGCTTGTGGGAAGTAGCAAGTGTTCTGTAATAACGACAAATAACAAGGGACTCGGTTTTATTTTTCTAACCTTTATAATTTCACGTAATTGTATTAACAACCAGAAAGCTCTATGCTATCAGGTTTTTTTATTCATAAATTATATTTTTTACCCTTAAAATATTTATCTGTATCTTTTTATTATCTATGGTATTCTTTTTTTTTTTCTTTCTTTTTTTTTTCCCTCCAAACTTGCAAGCATGGAAAAGTACATAATGGAAACTATATTTTGTCCTAAAATAGGAATGTAAGTCTACAGGAAAACAGCTTGGGTCAAACGCTGCTAAAATTAAAAAATATTCTTCTGGACTTACTGGACTGAGTTCCCTGCTGGAGCCACAAAAGGCAGGGAAAGGGACAAAGAGTGATTTGGTCAATTAAGGGAAGGATAGCTATAGGGAAGGGAAAGGAGCCAGAAGGAGCAGTTTTGAGTAAGATGAAGTGTGGGAATGGTGAGAAGGAGCAGTCAGTAAGGATGTGGCTGCAAAACGATGGTCAGAAAAATTGACAAGAACATGTACTTTGATACTCCCTCCACACACATTTGTAGTGTATGTAATCCTGTGACAAACGCAGTTTTGCTATGAAATACCAGAATGCTTTGAAACGCTTGTGTGTCACAGGAAGGGGGCAGGAGGCAGGAGACAGCTTTATTCTAGAGTCTTAGCTGTAGCGCAGGACTGTTAGGTGAAAGTGTTGAAATGATCCTAGATGACAGTGTGGTGTGCTGCAGAGGAAAGCAGCAAGTGTCTGCTGGTTTAGGCAAATTTGATGTGAGGAAAATCTAATGTATGGTTAAGAGTAAAACCTACTAGCCAGACCTTGTGTTGTGTGGGGGGTTTTTTTTGGGTCTTTTTTTTGTTTGCTTGTTTGTTTTTTTGGTCCCCCCCCCTCCCCAGTCAGGAGTACTGCTGTACTCTGTTCCAGTCTCTCACCGATAGCCATGGACTGCCACTAAAGCTTGAGAGAAAAGTGACAGAGTAGGAGTCATCCTTTCTTTCTCAGTAAGTGACTAACAGAAGCCCCGAATGTGACATTAACTGTATTTTTTTCCTATTAAAAGAAACACTTACAGCTTGATTTTAATTTGGCTAGTGTTGGGATCTCTCTCCTTTTTTTAGAACGAAATTAGTCATCCAGCTGTTAATATTAATTGTATTTTTAATAGAACATAGTTGTATGCCTTACCAAAAATGATGAAGAAGTTTTAATGGTGTTGAGGCAATATTGTGCACACATGAATTTTACTGAATGAGGAAGCAAAATAGAAGTTAAATCGCAGGCTGGAACAAGGTGGTTTGTTATTTCTGTGACTGCTTTTGCTGTGGCTATTTGTCAGCTTAGTCCTCAACCTTATCCATAGCCTAGTCAGCAACAAAATCATAGGCCAGCTCAGCAGCAGCTGAGCCAGACAGGCTGAGGAAAATGAATGCCACCAAAAGGCTGTGTTCCTTAGAGAATTATTCTATATGGAATGATGAGAAACAACTAAAAAAACAAAATGAAAGAAAGCAAATCCGTCACAGTACCAAAAGATATGAGAAAGACTGAGAAGACCCCAACTGCTCAGTGTAGAAATCCTATAACTAAATAGTTTAAAGTGGAAAAATATAACGTTTGGCTGTAAAACACCCAAGGAGATCACTTATGTGCTGCTGCATTCCTGTTGGTGATTGTTCTTTTTGAACAAATGCTATTCCAGTCTCCCATTTTGATAAAGAAAAGAAAAAATGAAACTATTGAACTGAAAATGTAACCCAGGAAATGTTACTGCTGAAGAATATTGATAATTAAGTTGAAGGAAGATGTACATTTCAATGAGGCTGAGGTGCAAGTGGAGGACATCTATGAAAAGTGACATCTATGAATAAGGAGATTAGATGCATATTTACAGTCAGAGAGGAAATGATAGATTTCATTATAGAAGAAAATGAAACATTAAAAGAAAAAATATTTTTATTCAACTGAGTGTAGAGGTAGATGTGAATGAACCTGAAGAGTGAAAGTGTTACATAGAGCAAGTGCTGTAATACTTGTTACATGTGCTAAATCTCCTCGTCTAGATGGTGAAATAAGGTAATTCCTTTTTTAAAAGATGAGCTAGCATTCCAAGAAAATAATAGAGGTGCTATAGTTAGTGTTATAGACTGAATAAGGGGCTGCACCAGCAATGGCGTTAGAGAACTTGTTCCTTTCCAACTTCGGTTGCAAACTTTTCTTTGCCTTTGTCATCTCTGTCCTGCATTCAGTTCACTGTTTGCCCTTTCATCCCTTTCTGCCCCTGCACCAAACTCCCCAATACTTAAAAATGTTCTCTTCTTGCTGCTTTCTTCTGGAGTCTCGTTTCTACCCAGCACATCTGCCCACTTGTTCTTAGGTTTTTTAATGTTTTTTTTTTCTATCTCCTTTGATACTGTGTATTTGGGAAGTCCTTTCTGGTTCACTTCATCAAAAATTTCCCTTTTCTGTTCTGCCTAAAAAAATGTATCTGGTGGTCTTTTTTTCAAGGACCTTCAGCAGTCATATTTGTACCCAGATTTATTCCAAAGCAAAGTAATTTTCTGCAAGACAGAAGGAAATTTAAGTGCTGAAGTTCTCCTTTAGTAGCAGGATATAATTTTCCCCAATTTTACGAGCCCTGAAAAGCTTCAGGCAACCTTCTTGCTCTTTAAAGAAGAATCAAATGTACAAATCCTGTCCTATTTGTATTTGCTTTTTGTGTTTTACCCTTTTTTTTCCTTTCTATACATGAACACTGACAAGTTGAAAGATAATACCTTTCAACTGCTGTCTTGACAGATATTTATCAGTGGGTTTTATTTTGTCTGTCTTGTGATGGGAGTCACTACAAACTTTTACTCGCTTTGTGCTAGCATCTGTGAAATGCAGTGAAGGAAAAACACTTTTACAGTTTTTGTGTCATGGCAACAATTTTGATTGCTGATATACAAGCTACCTTTCCTAGTGCAGTATCACTTGAATCTGCTTTTTCTTAGATTTTATACATTGAGTGATAATGTGCTGACCTTTGTGGAATGTATAGAATTGGTGGTGCTTATTTCATCATCTGTGAAATAAGCTGGTTATGAAGTTTCTATGTGAACTCAGTTATATTTTTTTCTTAGTTCTTTCAGTTACAAAGTTGAAAGGAAGGCTCAAAGAAAATAAGTGAAATTACTAGTGTCAATTCTTTTGGCTTATAACTTTTCTGGCTTTCACCAAAGTATTGTCATCTGTTGACTCCAATTCTGAGTGAGAAATCTGTTTCTTTTATTGTGAAAAATTATGCACTGGTGCCATTGGAAAGAGCATATTGTTAATTATAGCTCTTGAATGTTAGTGCCCTAAAAAGTATTTTAAATCAAAGCAGTTCTCCTTTTTATACTTCATCTTGTCACATGTTCTATCTTACAGTCAGCATAGTTTAACTCAGCTTTCTCCTAGAAGTCACTGCTTTTGGTTCAGAGGTGAACATATTTTCCTTTCTCTGGTATGATCTAGCAAGAATAAATTTGAGCTCTGCAGATTTTGCAGTTTTAAGTCTGCACTTTCTACGCTTAGAAGTTTTGCCAACATGCGTGTGTCTCTCTCGGATGTAATAAAGCAAGCTTTCTTTAGCTGACATTTCATTAGCCACTTACACAAATCTAAGACTATGGTGCCACTATTATATATAATACCACTGGAAGTTGCATTCACTGTAATGCGGTCAGTACTGTTGTAAGGTCGTATCATCTCTATTTTACCGTCACTAGTGGTTTGTGTGCCTGCTACTGTAAAAAATCCTACCTAAAAAAATGTATCTGTACTCAGACTGATCAGATGAAAGATAAAGCAAAAGAAGGTGAATGAAACCACACAGTTGATGGCAAGAAGAGTAGAGCAGAGCACCACAGTTGAGTTGTGTTAAGCTTATTGTGATATCCTTCTGGCTGAGGTTTCAAGAGACAACTGAGCCAGGTTAAAACCGTTGATGATGTGTGGGACTTCAGAGAGCAGGGAAGAAGCAAAGTGGTGCAGAGGAAGGAGAAAGCAGCCAGTGGGCTGTGCCCCCAGGAGCTGTGTGTTAGCAGATTGGTGGCACTCTAGCCCCGTGGTCACTTGCTGAAGCCCCAGCATTCTCCACGCCAAAAGAGTTTGGGGTCAGGAAGGAGCAGAGGGCCAGGCCTAGGGGAGGGAAGTGGGCTTGATCCCCATTCCCACCCCTGTCTTGTTTGCATAGTCTGTCCTGCTCCAGCAGCACAGGGGAAGCTGTGACGAGCTACAGGTGCCTCTGAACTGGGGAAAGCAGTGATACCATCAGCAGGGCATGGGGATATGTCAAACAGGAGGTGACAGTGCATCCTAATGCAGATATTTCTGCTGCTGCTGAAGGAACATCCCCTTCTTTTTCTTCCTCCTGTTCCCCCTTCAAATGTATGCTCCTGAGCTGGCTCTGGCAGCTCAGAGAGCAAGTCTAGATGAGTGAGCAGGCTGATAATTAAACCCAGTAACAAGGAGTACTGCAGAGAGCTGAACTTGTAAACTGAGACGATCAGAGGAGGGCATGTCAGTATTATGTAGACAGAAAGTAGCAGCCAGGTTGTTGGACTGGCTTAGTCCTCATTGAGAAAATAAGCTGAACTAATGGATTCGGGTCAGCAGAATTGCTAGGGTAGATGCTACTGAAATGGGGGAAAAAAAAGGTCGAGGGACCCTGGTCATTGTAAAATATTTTTGTTCAGTAGCAAAAACTACTACACGTTCTGGAAGAACTGCTGTATGTTCTACCAGTAACAGTAGTATTCCTGGTTAAAAACCATAGTGATTATTGGAAAAAATTTATTGATATATAGGCAAACCACTCTCTAATGCAGAGACAAATACATATATTCCACTCAGTATTACCAAAAAATGTTTAGGGGAAACTTTCTTAGAATTTTTGCTTTAAAATAGTACTTAAAGGAGGAAGGATATTAATTTAGAAAAAGAATGTAAGGAAAAAAAGAGGGTGGGACAGAATGTTTTAGATTGTGTAATAATAAAACAAAATACTTTCAGTATAAATAATGTGATTAATTACCACGTATTTTTCATGTTTTCTTCTTTCTGTGTTGATTACTTTTATTATTTTTGGTTTCTTGAATAAAGTGCATGTGTGAGGAAATAACAGCTTGGCAACACTGAAACAAGAAAATTAAAGCCATGTCACTGTATGGTGCTGTTAGTTGGGTGAAAATTCTTCTTGTGGAAGTGATATTGGTTCTAACTTGATCTTGCTGTCACTTGACTTAAGTCATATTTCTTTGCAGTCACATTTGGGACCCAAATTTACCTATTCATAAACTTGGATTAATTAGTACATTTGCATTTTAAGAAGAGGCATGTTTTTAAAATTAAATGTGGTATAAAAGTTTGAAGAAAGGTAGCCAACTTCTCAGGGAAGTCAGATAGTAATCGACCCCCTATACAGTGACTACAAAATTCCTACTGGCAGACAAGCAAGCTTTTCCACAGCTGACTAGGAGTCATCGTTACTCCTCAGAAGACATACATGAGATATATCCCTAGGCATACCCAGGTGAGTTCAGAAACAACTGTCAGTGCTCAAGTATGATGTTCTCAGCCATTAGGCTAATGAGACACTCAAACCTTATTTTTCTGGGCTGTATCTACATGTTAATGTGCCTTAAAAGATGCTGAGCATTAGTAGTAAATGCTATACTGAATTTACATACTAACTGGAGTGTATACTGGTTTCACAGGCCAAATTGTTTCTGATTTCAAAGTTAACATTTCCATTTTAATTAGCAGGATTTATACAATATGACCTTCTGAAGGAGGTTTATACTGTGTTAATCTCTGTTATGAAATGTTAGTCCTAATATTTTAGTTGTTTCAAATATGCATTTGTTTAAGCGTGCCTTTATTAGCGATATTTATTCCAAATTAGAAAGTGGATGTCTAACAAAACTGTTGATGTAAGAATGTTTGGAAATATATGCAAAGTTTTTTACAACAGCAGTGTATATTTATATGCCCTATTTAAAGTGCCTGCTGGCAGGAAAACCGTTCCACTCATCTTCAGGAGATCAGTATTCAGTTAGTATTCACTTAGCAACAAATACCCCATCAAAATGTGCAATTAAAACATGCATTAGTATAACACAAGTTCTAAATGTGGTTTGAGGGCACTAGGTTAATCATGTTAGAACATGGAGAAATTTCTGTGTTCAGAGCTGCATGTTGGCAAGGGCTCTTTTTATGTATATATTTGCAATGTCCTTTACATTATGGTATGCTTCAGAAATCTAAAAAAAACCACAGTAGCTTCAATCACTTGTACTTTCCAGCTGGGAGGAAAATTGGTAGTAAGTAAAGTAGTAATTGCAATAAAGCTAAGACCAAATTATGATTAATTTGAACTATCGGCAGCCTAAAAATATTCTCCTTTTCCCTGTTTGATTCTCATAACTACATTATTTGCTGTGCTTACAGTTCAGTAACTTGTATTTGCTTGCAGAAAAGCTGAACTTGTTTGCCTCTACTTTTTCTAGTGTAGAACAAATACAAAGTTTCTTTTGCTGTTTCTTAATACATGGTCTTTGATGAAAGCATTCAGAATCCTTGAGATGTGTATAAATCTGGCAGTCTTCTATTGCAAAAATGTTCCATTAAAATTGTAAATTGCATTTTGGGCTTTGGAAATACTGTCTAAATCATTAGGTATTGGTATATGATGCTAGTATACATTTCTCTGAAGTGTGATTTAGGTTAGGTTTGGTGGGGTTTTTTATCTTTATACTACATGATTTTTCTGGATTTCATGTATATATATTGTTAAGTTGGAGAGGTGCTTTATGACTTTTAAAAAATGTTTCATCCCAAGAAAAATTGCTAAAAAAATTCTGAAAATATCTCTAAATACACGGAAGATTAAATAAATCCCTTGATAATATAATTTATCAACAATTAAGAAAGACATTAGAGGTAGGAGTCTTTTGCTTCCTTTATACCAGACTGGAGACAGAAAAAGGCAAAATGGGGCAAAAAAGCAGAATCTCTTTTGCAGTGAAAGATTTTGCCCCTATTGCAAAGACAACATGTGTCCTCTCTCTTATCTCTTCTTTGAAGTACCGATGATGAAATTGTACAGATGGGGGCAGAATGCAACTGAATTACAGTGTGCCTTGAATTAGTATTTTTTAAAAAACAGAGGCTGTGACCAGCAGCTTAAACAATGTGAAGATGTTAGTGGATGTGGGCAGCAGATAGAAGCTGACTTCCAACTTAAAGATTTTGTTCAGAGTGCTGATTAGTACTGAAAACTGATTTTATGTGATGAGGTATCACAAACGTAAGGGGTATGAGAGCCATCTTTATGTGTGACCAAGACTGGTTTACATCATCAGGTCCACCCATTGTTTGTAGTTGGTTTAGGTCTTATGCTTGCCAGCTGTAGCAGATTTGATACTCTGCATGGTCTGGTATTTTATGTTTTGATTCTACAGCCCTACTTTGCTGAATTTCTGAAAACATCCAAGTCCTTTATTTCCAGTTTCTAACTAGCCATGTAGTCCCTAAGCTGTCATTTGAGTGACCTCAGGTAGGTTAAAGTTTCTTGGATAAGTTACCTGATCAGTAAAGCAATTCTACAAAAACACCTGGAATAAAATGGAGAAGATGCACATCTTGTACTCTGTAGTATTCAGCTGGAAAAGCTTCCTTGACAATTACCATTATACAAAAATAGGAAGCTAGAAACATATTCCTGAAAGAAAGCTTTCTGCAGAATCAATGATCGTAATCTCTCATTCAAAGCATGTATTCAAATAACATTAATAGAAGAAGTTAATACAGGAAAGCAGAGGCACTGCTTGCATATCAGAGGGCTTATTGCTGCATCTAATTAGGACAGCTTTAAAAATATTAATCTATAAATAAATTATTTTGCACATTAAGATCTTAATGTTCATCTTTGATTTTCTATTGTACAAAAAACTTTTTAATTTTTTTTTAATTAGTTGAAGGATATGACTATGCCTGCATCTCACCATTATTTAATTAAAGCATTGATTTAACATTAATTAATAGAAGTACAGTTACTCTTGTGTTACCTATATGTGCATACTTTAAAGTAAGATTTTGTACATCTGTTCTCTTGCATGTTTTTTTCAGAGCCAACATTTTTGTTCCAGACTTCTTTTTTTAGATTAGTTCAGTTTGCTTTTCATTTACAGACCTTCGTGATCGTCGTGAGTGATGCATACCAAAGTCAAAAATTAAATTAAGCAATAAACAAAGCAGTATGTACATAAAAAGATCATGCTAGTGTATAAACTTCATTACCCTTTCTTTTCTGTGACCTTTAAATGGGTAATGTTTCCCCTGGGACAGAAGTGCAAATACTCAGGGATGCAGCCAAGGCAGGTCCTCTCAAGAATGTAAAAGTATCTGCAATAACAGACGTACAAGTTGTGTCATTTCTCCTCCCACGTCAGACTGTTGGAAACGGTGTTGCAGTACTTCATATTAAATGCAGGGGGAGACTTGCAATCTCCTTCTCCTGTTAGCTCAGGTGAGCGTTTGTAAATTCGTTGCACTTTCTAGAGAGCTAGCCTTAAAGTGTTCTGTTGGTACTTCTTTTTTTCAAGTGGTACTCTCTCATATCATACAAGTTTGGGGAAAGTTCTATGCACAAAAAGTCTTGTGCTTTAATCAGTTTTTGTTATAAATCAGTGATTTGGCTCCAGTTTCTTTTGGATTACATCCTCTGTGAGAAGCAGAAATTTAATTCAAGACTGGGACTAGCCACAGTCATAAAACAAAATAAAGTAGGAATCGGTGCCAAGGGTTTCAAATATAGTACACTGGCTGTGAAATAATATACATGAATACAGCATGATAGTTATATTAGATCTCTTCACGTAAGAGCATTATCTTTTATCTTCCATCTGGAAGGCTTATGAAGAATTGCCTAAATAGGGAAGTCCTCAAACTCTTTCCATTTTCCTCAAGTTTTGGAAAGGAGGATGCATACAGAAGTGGTAACAGACTCATAGATGTCAGCATGCTGAAGTGCCACTGTGCAGTGTGTGAATCTTAAATATGGCTGTTGAGCACATTTCTTTCTGTAAGAGCACTGCTATGCAGTACATATCTGGAAGTCTAGGAAATGAGATGACAGGTTGCTGGTTCTCAGTGTGTAGTCTTATCTTACATTTTGAACTGATTTCTATTGTGCTTGGCAAGTGCTTTGCTTTTGAATATAGAGCACAGACTTAACCATAAAGTATATTCCCAATGTGCAAGAAAGAGTCTTGAAGGAAAATGAATAATATAATTTTTGTGTATTTTTTGTAGAGTACATGAAGTTTCACTCCAAGCTGCAGAAGAATGCATTGTGATATCACTGTAATATAATGGAGATGTCAACAGCTTCATCTTGCTGCTTTAAATTTCAATCAGATTTTTAACATGTTTCAGGCATTTCAGTATCCTTTTAGGTATCAGAAGCCAAAAGTACCCCAAATAAGACTGTGACACTGTGTTGACTTACCCCTATTCCTTTTTCCTAATTAAGCTTACTTCCCTCTGCTACATGAGAAAAGAGTGATAGTGACAGAATTATTCCTCACTGACCTGTCACAACTGCGGGATAATCTGCCTGGGCTAACGTCCGTGGACAGTCTTTCCCAGCAGCACTATGCAGAAGAGTTATGCTGGTGCAGAAAATACAGTCCTTAGGAATTCTGAATGCTTAACATGTTCACAGTCCTCTGTAATGACTAATTACTGCTCTAATGTGTGTTTAGTGGCATTTTCAAAAGCTTCCGAGAGTTTTATACAGTGGATGTTGTTTCTTAGAGTCACAATGTCACCTATGTGTACTTCTAGCTTCCTTTAAAAAGCAGTTCTTAAATTCAGAGTGGGAAGTCTTAATGCTCTCGCATCTTTCTCTCATAAATCAAGTGAAAAAGATCTTTCTTTTTGTACCATAGGATTAAGACACTGATGTATTTTTAACTGCAAATGTTTTGAGTTTCTGCAACTTTAGAATTTATGCATACTTTAGAATTTTCTAGAACATAATGCATTAATTGACAGCAGTGTATTTCCATTCCTTTTGCAAAAGCTTCACACTATAGACAAAAATCCCATACCTCGTCACATGCTGTTTTAATAATATACATGGGTATGAATATTCAAAGTTTCTATGACTTGTAGTCTGGCTTGGGGTTCATCTCAATCTACTGTGTAGGAAGCTAGGTATTAAAATTAATGGTGAATTTATGCATGCCATTAGACGTGCTAGAAATTGACTGGGGTGGCTGTACAAAAGTTGTAAGAGAAGTGTAGAAATGGGAAAAGAGGAGAGCAGAATCCAAAAAAGGGAATGAGAGAGTCATTATGGGTATAAGGGAAGAAGGACTGAACACATACTCATCACTGACAATGAGAGATCTAGGAAGGAATTCCACTCAAGCTGTCACATCTGTGCAGCATTAACAAGAGAAAAAGCAAGAAACCTAGAGGCAGATGCATTAAGAAAGAGGCTTTTATTTTTACTTAGACATGTGTGTGTTTCTCTGAAAATCAGTGCACTGTATCTCCCTGGGTTGGACTCTGTGTACTGCCACTGCACTGCATCCAGGAGTGCAAAAGTTGTGTTTGAAAATAACTTTTTTTTTTTTTAACTTTCCAAGTGAAATAAAGTATGAGCAGAAAAAAAATAGGAGGCCATTTAAAATTTTGGGAGTTTAGTGAGAGGGATGTGACAAAGTACAGCTTCTTTTCATATACTTCTTAACAAGCATGAGGTTTTGCAACAGTAATATTATCAGTGCCAGCAGCTTAAAATAGCACCCTTCTGTCTATGCTCCATTTTACTATGACCAGACTTCATTTAGTACTGATAGAAAAGCAAACCATCAGTATCTATTTTTTTCATCTGTAAACTAAGAGAGTTTTTAAAAGAGAATGGTATTAGCTGGCCATTGCTAAGTTACTATTTGTAGAAATTTGTTAGAAATTGCTAGTTAGTACCTGTTAGTATTTGTCAATAGTTGCTATTTTTAAAGCACTCAGAGCAGGCAGAGGATTGATAATGTGTAAAGGACTTATTCTGTGGAGTTCTTCTAGGAAAATCTACTTGCATATTTACCTTTGTCTTACAGTCAGAGTGTCAGCGTGTCATAGAATTGGAAGAAATTTTCTTACAGCTCTCTTCCTCTTTTTGGCAATAGCAGAGAAAATTGTCCTTAGTTGATGTGGGAAAAAATACAGGCAGCGCAATCCTATGTTGCAACTATCAATGGCAAAGTTTTTGGTTCTATATATATGTGAATACGTATATGAAGATACCCAGTCTACATTATTCCTTGATGGTACTCTGATTTGAGTCTAGGGATGTATTTTAGAAACAGCAAGGATTAATTCTACATTTGCACAACCATATCTAAGCACCATTGTGTGTCAGAAGCATCTGAAGACCTGACTATGTACCTTATCTTACGCCGTTAATTTAAACTGAGTTTTGAAAAGCCAAGAGAAATAGAAAACTTTTTAAAAATGCCCAGATTTGCTGACTTGAAATGATTAGATGTATTCTGTTGAAGAGGGAATTTATATGATATTTCTTTTGTGACCACATGTAAAATTCAATAAGAATTTTTGGTCCATTAGCAAAATAAGTTTTGTAGATTATTGTAGAGAACATTTGTCATTACCAGCTTTCACTGACAAGTAACAGTCACCTGGCATAGAATTAAAACGGCTAGCTTTGCAGTGTACGAATCATGTCTTTGACCTATTGTCTTGAGTATCTCCTAAAATAGTTCGGGTGTGCATGCATGTGCATATGTGTTTACTCTTGATTTCAGGAACAGAAATAGGACAGACTTTACTCATTTTTCATGCATTCTTAAAAACAAAGATGTTCAGGCCAATTAATTTTGAATATATGAGAGCTATTCTTGGTTTGTTCAAGTGACACGTTTGAAAAGATACCAAAACTACTGTTGGAGGACAAGAAAGAGAATGGGGGTGCTATTTTCTTAAATGTTCTGAAGTTGTGGTGGCAGACTTGTAGATTCACATATTTTGAAAATCTTAAGTGAAATTTTTCTTAGCAGGAAGAAAGGTGAGCTTAAGCGAATAGGGGAAAAATATCATCCTATGTTGGCAAATCATATTTCTTCATTGATAGAGTAAGCAAACATTTATGTAATGCTATAGATTTCATAGTGTAGTTTTCCATTGAATGTTGTACTACAGCAATGAATCAGAATTCTGTAACCTATTGTATTACATTTACTTTGACATTGCCATGTTTGATTGCTTAATTTCTACAGAAACAGTTACATCCGTAATGTATTACTATAACTTTGATCTGCCATCTACTGAAAATGAGAATTTATCAATCTGTTCACTCTAGCCTCACTGGAGACTGGGGTAGGTATAAGCTAAATAAACACTATGGTACCAGAAAACTCAACAAATGAAGCACCAGAGGGAATATCTAAATTATTTTAAATAGCTTCTCATATTACAAATTCATGAAGGGAGAAGTTAAATTGACACACAAGAGTTTTGGAGGGTTAAGGTAGAATTAAGGATGAGTCACAGCTCAGCTTGCCTTTGAAGATATTGAAGGGAATGGCTATCTCACAAAAAGAATAAAATGCAGCAGAACATTTTTGGAATCTTTCTACTCACTTTGTTAGTATGTTTGCTGGTAAAAAAACTTGTTAAAAATCCCTAACCCTTCTAGTAATATGTTGAGGATTTTGCTTAGAAGAATCTGATGTTCATTGTGGTAATGTTCCCCACACTCCTAGATTTGGTACATGCACAAACAAAACTTAGATTAGCTGTAGAAAATTAATGATTTAAAAATATAATCCATCTTCTCAGGAAGGGAAAAAAATTTAAAGAAAAGAAAATGCGTTACTTATAGAAAGTTCCTATTATTCAGAATGAAAAGGAGGGGAAAAAACAAAGTATTTGAAAGCGTTTAATGAAGAGAAATACCAAAGAATTGAGACACATGTTTCTACACCAGTGCAGGTGCAGAGTTATAAAGTCAATAATCTAGCATTTTATTTTTTATAATTTAGAAATCCTACTTAAAATGAACAGACTATAGTGAATACATGAATGGTCAAGGGAGGTGACAAATCATAGATTGTAAAAATTTCTTGTCCTTTTTTGAGTGAGAGCTGGGTAGAAATCATCTGACATACACAACCATTTAAAGGGAATGCTGTTCTCAGAAATCAGGCTGCAAGTCTATAATATCTTATAATATCTTGCAATTCATAAGACTGAATGATATATTTTACAAAAGTAAAATTATATATATATATAATTGAAGATGTATATTCAAAACATTTTATTTAGTAAATGCAAACCTTTTCTAGTCCTCTCCACGCTAGCAGAAAACATTGATTTGTTTGTGATACCTTTGTTTTGCTTCTATATTAAAACAATTATTGATTTTTTCAGTAGATGTTGGTTTATTGCATATCTTTGTCAGTAGGCTGGTTTGACGTTTCACATAGGACCTGTAGCTGTATGAGCCTAAATGTATTTAGATTCATGAGAAAAGCGTTCAGAGTTGTAGGGATGGGCTCCTCATTGCCTCTGGATGCATAATACCACTTTTCTGTACAGCAGTTGGAACATTGCTCACTTTCAAAGAATTTTTCAATTCATATTTGTTCTTCATTAGTTCATAAGGTTATAATTATATTCAGGACCAACGCATGTTTTATTTGGCTCACCATCATTCTTTGTCATGTTTCTGATTTTTGTCTGTTTGATATATATACATACATTAAAAGAGAAACATATTGTAAGAGGCATATCAATGGTAAAAGTCAAATGCTTCAAATTTTAATAGGATGTCAAAATTAAAACTAAATGAGATTCTTTGGTTCTGAATATCACATAGAAAACTGTCATTTAAAAAAGAGCACTGGAATGGATCAATTAAAATAATATTCTGAGTCTAGCTGAAGTTTTGTGAATATTATACGTTTTTATTAGAATAATTTTTCACTCTAGGCTTTTATGATAAACTTAATAAAATACATCTAAATGTTCTAAAACATCTTCTAAATGTTTTGATTGCTTTTGAGATTTTCATAGTTGACCAGATGATAGTGATAATAATGAATAACAGTTCATTTTTAAGGAATGCTTTGTATCCAAAGTCCTCAAAATACTTTATTATTCCTGGTTTATGGATAGGGAAAATGCACTGCAGACTTAGAATAATTTGTTCAAAATTCATGAGCTGTTAATATAGCCAGAACTACATACCATTTCTAATGACTATACAACAATAATACAGGTAAATATACAATTTAGTTATAGAACAAAGAAAACTGTCTAGAAGACAGTATAGCTGTTTAAGCAAACACATGACTTCTGAATAATTTCCTGTAACTACGTACTTAGATGGTTTCAATCTTATAGTTTGGTGAACCCTGCAACCTAATGGAAACCCATTAAGACTGGCAGTCTCTCTTAAGTACTAAGTGATTAAGCATATCTATTCACGAAGGTGTTTCTACAACAAAAATAGAGAGCAGAGAGAATCATCATGAGGTATGGCATTCCCTTGTAATACCTGTGGTTATGGAGGAACCTTGCTTGCTGTACAAGCCTAGTACCCGTCCCACCCCTGAGCATGTGGCATTGCCTGCTGCAGCTACAAGGCAGGGCTTTATCTTTACTAGTTGATTCCCTGCTGTGGCAATGACACCACTTAAAATCTTTGCGTCATGCCATGATGTTTCTGATGTTTAGGAGAGAACTTGGGGTGTTTTTTGAGGATGCAAGCAACGGCAACGCTGCAGACAGGCAGTGAAAGCAGGTTAAAGGCCTCCTTTCCCTGGCAGAGCTGTGTGTGTGTCACAGTGGGTGTTGAAGCGTTGGGCTAGGTGGGGCAGTACAGATCCCTTGGGGAGTCTGGGGTTGGCTCACACAGCCGGTCTGCATTCATGCTTCTGCCGGTGTCTTTGCTATTATTGTGCATTGCCCTCACTAGATTAAAAAGTACTTGATTGTTTCTGTTAATGTGCAACTCCCCATACACTGCCCGAAGCGTAAATATACTCTGGCAGAGTTTTATTTCCTTTCTTGACTGTTAGGTTGATGTTTTCCTTTTAGACGCTAGCTATAGTATGTGTGTGACATAGGAACAGGTGATTTTCTGTTTACTTCTGTTGAAAGTGTATAGGGTAGCTACAGCTGTAAATCTGATTGAGCCCAAAGACTTAAAGAGTGTATTTCTGTCAGGTTTCAGTATTTGGAATTTTCTGTAAAACTTGCTTTACTCTTCTTTCATTTTTAAGTTTTGAGGGTTTATGTATTTTATTTATTTATAGCAGTAATGATGAATCCCAGGGTGGGCATATGTCTCACTACTTCTGCATGCAGCGTGGCAGTGACTTAAACTGAGGCCTAAAGTTTTCTCTGCCGCAGCCAGGTGGGATGTGACTGTTCTGATTTACAGTCCATCCCTGTGCATTGCCTCAGTCCAATCTGAGCTGATGTCAGTGAGCAGTGTGAAGTCTAACAAGCAAGACTTGAGAGGAGACTGTCATGGATTTGATGATCAATGAAGGAATACCTTTTAATGTTCACTAGTCAGCACATCGTGTTCCCTGAGCAGCCTTTAGCATGCCAACTGTTAAGATATTGATTGGATGGTTTCCACTAGCTACTGTAAATGCTACGATATTGCACCATATAATTTCCAGCTTCTGTTTTTCTGTCATCATTTAGAAAACTGCATATAGTCCAGATTGGGATTTTATGGTCTACTGCCCCATTGGATAGCTTACTTTGGTGAAGAAAACCATTGAAAATGTCTGTAATCTAGAAAGTGTATAAGGTGTATGGCAATGATGCTATCACAATAAGTGAAAAATTGATAGGGGTCATTGCTCCCTTGATAAGGGAATAATGCAGACTTGCATGGGGCAGAGGAAAAGCAAATACCCCAAACTACATATAATAAATGAAAACATCTTTTTACTGGTGTGCTATAGATGTAGAGCTGTAGCTTTGCGTTATATATTTGCTACTTTGAAGGAGTAAGAGGGCAGAAGCAAGTACTTGGTTTAGTACTTAGCAGTCGTCGATGTGAAGATTTATTCTATAAGAATTTTGTTCATAAATGATGGAGGAAGAACTGCATTTTTTGTAGTGGCTCCCTGAAATAAAAGAACAGGAGCCTCTCTGTGTAAAAGCTTTCATTACAGAAGATTTGTGCTATAATAAAAAACACAGCAGGAGATTTTCTGAAAATAATGTTCTTGTGATTGGATACAAAGTGGTTTTGCTGATTCTTTAATCTGTAAATTGGTCATTAGGTAAATACAGTCGATGGAACAAATAGGTTTTTGTCACATTGTAAATGTGGGAGGAAGAAGTGAGGGGGATTTGCAGAGTAGGGAAAAAGAGTTCTGGACTTTAAATGCGGGTCATTTTTTACATTTGTGGAATGGATTCATGCTGGTAGGTACTAAGTCTTTCCTCAACCTCCAGATAATTTTTCGTTTTTATCACTTAAAATTTTTTCATCTATAGTTACAAAAAAAAAAAAAAAAAAGAAATAGAAAAGGTAAAAATAGTTGGTGGCTCTATCGTTCATGTCACTTTTATATATTTGGTCTTTAATTTTTTTTCTTCATATTGGCTCCTGGTTTTACTTCAGTAGTTATTAAATATTTACATATGTGTTTTGCTTAAAGGCATTATTCAGAAATGTATTAGTCAAGAACTCTTTATAACAGTGGATGTTATTAAAAAATCGTGGTTCACTAATCCAAAATGAGGTGAAGATATATCTTAAAAGATACTATGACATTGCTGCAGTCAGTGAAAGATTACCCAATATTCAGGTATTAATGCCCACTGTAAATCCAATTAATTAGCAAGTAATTTGGAGAGAAATGCAATTACTTTTCATTAATCGTGATGATTAATAACCACTATGAGGAATATATTAAATACAAACCCAAGTACAATTGCTGTAGTTTCAACATTCTTTTTAATTCTTTTATCTTTTGACATTGCTTTCGGTTTTATGTCAAGATGCAGCTGTGATCCTGAAAAGCCTTAAGTGTGTGCTTTAATTTATGCACTGGGAATGTTTTGAGAGTCTTCTGTGAAAAGCATTTGAATTTGTGACCTTGTCTGTATACTTGTATTTCGGTTTGCCACTTCCGTGAGCAGGTCTCCCTAAAACCTGACACCTTAAAACCTTATTGCTCTCATGAACCACCTAAAACTTATTTGAGCTCAGGATGCATAGAAATCAAATCTGGCATCACATATTCATTACTGGAGAACAGTTATAGGTGAAACCATGTGAATCTTCCACATTAAATATTTTTTTTTAAATAATATTGTGACATTAATGAACCTTTTGGACAAAAAGTTGTGTGTCAGGATTTCAGAATTTCTCATTAGCCCCTGCCTCGCTACCATTTTGACCTCATGGTAGGATGAAGGCACTAGGAACTGTCTCCAGAGGATTCCCCTCAGGACGGGGATTGTACCAGAAACGCATACAGGATCTGTGTTCTTTTTCTGTTTCACTAGCTGTTCAACATATGGAATATCTGAGGCCAGCTTAAGTCCTTTCTTTGTTCATTGTTCACCAGAAATCATTAAAGAATAGCAGCTTTTTGGAAGAAAGAACATGTAATAAATACTTCTGTCTAACTTTTAGAAAGAGGGTCAGAAAATAGGTATATAGGCATATATAGTAGGACCCTAAGCTGATATTTCATGTAGCATAACAGTGGTGGTACCTAATAATTCTGGTATCATTTGATATGGTGGTTCTGTTACCATATCCATGTTAGAGTCCATGAGGTCCCCCCATACGCTTGTCTGCCTAATGGTATCTGCAGAATGTGACCATGAGGACAGATGAGAATTGTCAAATCAGGCAGTGAGTGTAAGAAAATGCCCATTTGGCATTAAAACTCCATGGGTTCAAAAACCCCAAATTTTTGCTCCAAAAAGTGGTAACTCAATGACCTTACACTGTGCCTGAAAAACCTCCTGGATGGTCATATAGGAAGACTGAGTGGTGAGTATGGGTTTGTATAGTATATCTCTAGTCCGTGGAAAAATTCCAGGACATAAAATGAAGTATTTACCTATATCTGTGCAAGACCCCAGGGCCTGAGTTTATGAATTCAGGTAGAAAGACCTTTTCCTGCTGTCTCCAAAGCAAGCAGTTCTGTTGGTCATTATTTGTAATAATTATTTGACAGAATATATGTAGTTGCCAACTAGAAAATGAGTTTCTATTTTTCAGGAGGTTTCCCAACTGTCTTTGTTGTATTAATCTGTTTCCCACAAAAGATTCTGTGGAGATTTATCTACTTAGTTCCATAAACTTTATTCACGAGCCAGGAACCACAACCTGTAGATTTTTAGAGAGAATTCTCATTAAAGTTCCCCTGTGATACACTGTTACTGTGATCTGCCTTGTAAAGTTGAGTAAAAGCTACTAAGAGAGTTTGTGTTGAGGAACTTTTTCCATGAAAAACTTAACACCGTTCACTATTACGTGTTCTGCTCTCTGGCTTGACCCAGATGTTGTCTATTGTAGCCTAGATTTTTGCATGTCAATCTGTTTGCAAACGCTGTATGCATGAAATTTGCTCTATGCTTAAAACTCAGTAGAAGAAATAAAGACATTGAAGTTCATGGCTCAAAAATGAGATCTTCTGAATTCTGTTCCTATCTTGTTTTAAGACCAAGAGTTAGTCTGCTTAGACCCCTGGAGTTTTTGCATATCTTGGCTTTTTTAAAATGGAAGGTTGAATAAACCCGCCCAATTTTCACTTTTTTTGCAATTCCATCTGCATAAGTTCATTTTTTTAACTGCTTTGTGCCCCACGTGAATGGGAAATACCTGGAGGGTCTGTCCAGTTATAAATGAAATGGTATAGGCACTCTGTTTCAGTGTAGCCAAAGTTCTGCATACAAGTTTTAATATAATATGGAAATTCATAAATAGTTGACTGTAAAGTTTAGATTAGTGAGCCATTTAATTCTGGGGTCTCTACAGCTACTAAAGACAAAATGACCAAAAAACCATAACAAAAATAAACCTGACACTGAATGGATAAACCTGAACAAAATCTCTTTGATTGGAGCATTTGGGATAACTGCCAGGCTGGACTTCGAGATGTTTATAATACGTTATGTGTTGATTGAGGAGAGGAGCATGAAAGGTGCAGTTTTAGCACCCCCAACCTATGCCAAAGTATGCAAGAAAGTGGGGATTGCTGTTTGGACAGAGGACAGATCAATTTAATCTTTTAGGACAGGATGCTTTAAAATGCATGTTTGTAAGTTAAGAAATAACCTAAACATTTTAATCACAGGAGATTCTGAAGTTTTATCCATCCAGTGAGTTCTTGGTGGGGAATCGACTTGGAAACAGACTCTCCTAGGTCTTCAGCAATTCATTTCTTTTCAACCATGTAGCTTTTGAATTGGTGGAGTATTTAAAATTCATTCTTTTCCCCTGCTAGTTATAGACTGTAAGGAGATGCGGTGATGTAGCTTTTCTCTCAGTTTCAGATCAGAAATGGTTTAAGTTTGATTTATTCAAACACATTTTGAATTATTTTAATATAATAAATAAAACTTGGCAAAATGTTATGATTGAACCGTAATCTTAACTAGAAATATGATTTTATTTTTCTGATTCTCAAACCGCAAAATAAAATTAAAGGTTAAAAAGGGCTTATTATTGAAGAAAGAGACAAGACACTAACAAAGGAAAAAACAAGAGTAGTTATTATTTTCTCTAGTACTTACACATACAATTCCCATGTCTTGGTAGTGTTACCAATAGTAAAACCTGGAGTAAAAATCAGCTGTTACACATTCTGTTTGTAAAGTAGCATGTTTAACTTTTTATAATCTTGCTTTGCGTTATCTTTTTAAAGCTAAAATATTTTACGAGAATTTCAATTTTGGATGTGAATTTTATTCCTAAAAGACCTTTGGATATCTGACCAGTTTTCTAGTTTGAAACATATTGTACTGTTGTGATTTTCCTATTTAGAATCTGATTCTTGTGAAGTGCCATGGAGGCCCACACAGCAAGCACTTAGGCAGATAAATAGTCCCACTGAGTACTCATTGACAGAAAGGTCATGAATGCCAACAGAGAATTACCTCAGTGGAAAAAAAGGAAAAAAAAAAAAAAAAAAAAAAAAAAAAGCTTAAACAAGGTGAAACAATAGAGCTAGTGCAAAAACAAAGATGAAGAAAATGGTCTGTCCTGGTAAAAGTGGCAACCAACTCAAGGAGTTACAGTAATTGTAAAGTCCTTCTTCCTTGGAAGAATTAGAGGCATAGAATGGACTGGACAGAAGCAAAATTGTAAAGAGATAAGCAGAATGAGATTAAAAAGTCTGCTTTGAGATTCTGGAAATAAATAGAAGGCTGTAGAATGTGGAAAAAGTAGAGTGTATCCAGGATTTGTTTTTAAGACTCTGGAATAACTACCAAAGGTGCATGCAATCAGGCAGTAAGCTCAATTCTGCTTTATTAGATAGCTAAAGTCTAGAGTAGTTCCATTAAATTCCATGGAAGCAAATTTCACCCGATAGATTATTGGTGCTGTAATAAATATCAGTAAGAAAATAACATGAATCTATGATGGCTTACTTAGAATAGCTGGCAAAGTAATACAATACAGAAGAATTTGAATTTCTGTATAGCAAATTCACATGTAGGTTTCCTGGTCAGTACTGAATTCTGTAACAGTATCTAGACAAAAATTGTCAGACTAAAATTCAAGCTCTGAACCGCTTTTCTCCTGGCTATTGTCATCATTTGCTTAAATTCTTTCAAGTGAAATTGTGTTCTTTAATTGTTCCATAATGACTTTTAGCATCTTAATTTTAAAATAAGAGTTATTTAAAAATGCCATTATTCATTATTTTGTTTTTTAGTGTGCATGGAAGTGGAACAGTGATAACATGGAGTAAGCCAGAAATAACACCAACTACTTGTCATACATCTCTTTCTTTTAATGTCAGGCTGGTGTACATTAGTTTTGATACTAACATGCTGCTCTTATGGTCACAAATGTTACTGGTAGACAAAAACAAATGTTGGGGTTTTTTTATATTACTGTTTTTTTCTGTGGTGTTAGTAATGATGTGTCTGTGTATGAAAAGACAGTCCTGAACTGGAGAATCTGCTCTTCAATTACTGCAGTTGGACTGCGAATAGGATATTAGACAGGTATGTAAAGATACATTCTGTACATTGCTGACAGGGAAAGGAACAGATTTCAGGTCTTTGAATACCAAATCCCTGCCTTATTCTTTATTGTCTGAGTGGCAGCCACAGTCAGTTTCCTAAATGACGTAAAAGTTCAACCATTGTCTCCTGAGTCAAAATATTAATGAATTCATCTATCCAATTATTGAGGTTTCTATAAGTTTGTTATTACTTTTTAATTACGTAGGTAATAGTAAAATGCCTTGGGCATCCTTGCATAAAATAGCTAAAACGATATTGTTACCAGCAGAACCTGTCTATGTATGTTTGTTGAGAGACTCGCTTTGCTCCAAGTCTCTATAAAAAGATGGCTCTTCTATTATATTTTCATGAAGGTCATTGATTCTGGACAATTTCAGGCAGATGGTGGAACCTGTTTCCAAATGAAGAGTTTCTAATGGAAAATGCTCTAATGCCATATTTTAAATTAAGGACAAAGCAGCTTCAACACTTTTATGAGTAATCCAGATGAGGCTTTCAAATACACCTTGTTCAAGTTATTAGGGATTGATAGAATCAGTGTTTATCTGGAAGTTAATGTAGAAATTATATTCTGTATTGTCCTGTATTTCTGAATTGACTCAAGATATGTTTGTATGGCATATGTTGTCATAACCTGATTTTGAGAAAAAGAGGAATCATAGAAAGGATGACATCTGAAATAAATGATTGCAATTCCCTGGCTAATTGCCCATGTAGAAAGCTTTCTTGGGCTCAGCTGCTGGTTCCGGAGCAGCTGCGGGACCTGGTGCAGCTCCCGTGTTAGTAATGTGCATTACCAATTGTAGGAATACATGCTGCATAAAAAGGAAGATACCCTTTTCAGTATATAAACTGAGTTCTTCCTTCAAGTATACTGGCATCATTTGAGATTTTTCCTGATTCAACATCATCCAGCTGTCAGCCTTATCCTAATCTCCCTCTGACAGTGGCCCAATAATCAATAGCACTGCGTGGCAGAAGAGAGACTGAGACTAATGGCTCAATACCTGAGAACAAACAAAAGAAAGAGCACTTTAGTAGTCCATGTGTGGCTCCCCACATCTGAAGTACTAACATTTTCTGGATGCTCAGAGAACTTCTGTACATTTCCTTGTCTAAGGAATACATTGAATCGTGTTTTACATTTATATGCTATCTACTTCTAGTAATGCTTCAAAATAAAACCCAAGTACAATTTATCACACTGCTTTCAGAGAACGGTTACTTAAGGAAGTATGCTGTATGGGAAATTACGTAACTCAAGGAACATGCCTCAGCTTAAAAAAGAAAATGTCCAGTAGTAAGTAAAAGATATGACAAATATCACACAGAAAGATGAAGTACAGAGGTAGGAACAGGAATGCAGTAGAAGGCATTTGGAAGTAAAAGCTCATACGTAGTTTTCCAGGGAAAAAAGTTTATGGAATGTGCTTGCAGATTGCTGTGTAGATTGTATTTGCAGTAGGTGTTGCGTGAATAGGGAAAGTGGTTGATGTCCATTCTAAACTGTGTCTATTAGGGCCATTGAGTTGATCTGAGAATACAGACTGAGGTGTCAAAGTTGACAGCTATAAACTGAGAGATGATAGTGTCTGTGTGCTGTTTGCTTCGAATGACTGCACAGCTATTTGAAAGTTGTATTTATTCTTCTGTGAGATTTCTGAGCTAGAGCTAGTTGTATAAGTATTATGGTTGAGAAAAACACTGTATCTGCATCTCTGTTATTGGATTTCAGCATGGTTGGGCTTTTGTATGGAGCTTAAAGAAATATACAATTTTATTAGAGTGGATAATTTTCAAGGAAAACTGGGGGCGGGGGGTTGGTGGTTTTGGTTTGGGTTGGGGTTTTTTGCTTGTTTGTTTTTTAATTTTTACTTTAAGTAAATGAGAATGAATTCTCTAGAAAAATCTGAGAAACCAGATTCTAATTTCAGTGACTCTAATAGTAACTTAATTGTGTACTTCAACTATATGGCTGATGTCAGAGTAAATGTTGCAAAGGGAAAGGCTAAATAAAAAAGGTTCTTTTCAGTCCAGGGCTGCCTCTTCCTTCCAGCACACATAAACAGGATTATGTAAGTATATCTCATACCTATGTAGCACAAAGAGCACCATATATTATAGCCTATATATGGCAATATTGCGAAGTATTTATTAAGAATTTCAGTGAGTATTTCTGAACTCCACATGCAGGTATTCTTATCCTCATCTCTTCCAAACAGATCAAACTGATAAGAACATTGTCATTTGTGCTCTGAATAAAATGTCCACTCATGGACTTCTTCAGGAATAGGTGTTGCATTTCAGTTCACAAATGCTTTTATTTCGGATCAGTGTTTAAATACAGCAGTCCTGAAATGCTGTGCGTGATGGTGAGAGGAAACAGTACAGACACCAAAAGTTTTTCCTGTGGAGGGGCTGGCAGGCTAACCCAAAGGAACTATAGACTTGGATGCAAGAATAGGAAGGGAATGATGGACACATAGGCAAGCAATTTCAGAGGAGTTACATTTGTTTTCTTGCTCTGTGGCATCAGCCAGGATTCCTGGAGTTTCATTGCCCCCAGCTGGCCATTCCTTTTCCTCTGGTAGCCACCTGCATTTGTGGCCTCCCTCAGTCGGAGGGAAGGATCAGTGCTCAGGACTGTACCCTCCCTCTGTGACAGCTGTCCCTGCTGCAGGGCCCGTGGGACTGCTGGGCCCTCAGGCTCAGCTGGGCAGGGATTTAATTCCATGTGTCAAATGTTGTCTGGCTTAATTAACCTACTTCTACCTTTGATTGAATAACTGCTTTTTCTCTTTTGGCTGTCTCATTAAAAGGTTGAATAAAACCTCTGTCTTAATTTGTTGCACATTAGATTTCCCTTTCCTGAGGCATACTTCTTACAGAGAGAACTTTCATGTGCACAAGTTCTCTTCTCTCTTCTGTATTTTTGTGTTTTCTGTTGTCTTCTTTCATTTTATATACAGTCATATATGTCCTTTTACTAGATTCAAAGATATGTTAGGCTCATATCTTGACTTCCTAGTGTTTATTATTATTATTACATTCCCTTTGTGTCTTAATTGGGCACTTTTTCCCTGTGTTGCCTGACATTGCATTAAGGATGCTTATTCTATTTCGTGACACTAAGAGCTCTCAATGTCTAGTTTTCAGTGCAGTTTGTTAGTTTGTTAAATTCCCTGTTTTCTAAAAGCTCCTCATTTTGCTGAGCAAACTCTGCCCTTTACAGTTCTCAAAAATGCTGTCTTCCTTCTATTGTGAGCTATTTTCTTCTTAGTCTTGACTTCCAACTTCCTTTCATACTTGCTTCTGTTGTCTTCTATTTGACACTGAGGGCATTTACTTTCTTCTTTGGTCTTCCCTACTCCAATGCACTCTTCTTTTTCTGTTAATTTTATTTATTTTTGATGTCCTTCTTATTTCTAAAGTATCCATTTTATATGATTGTAGTGATGCTGAATGCTAAGCACTTATTTTATCCTTAACTCGAGTTAATTGATCTCAGGGACAAATTTGTGATCTACAGACACTGTCTCTCCGAAGAGGCACTCATGATATCTCTGGAGACAACAGAGTTGTAGATGCTTTGTTCTGGCTCATCTGTAATGATCAGCTGAAATTCATTTAATTAAGGAAATCATGCAAGATGTGATATGCCTGGGTTTTCATTTCACATATTGAAAGCTTATTTGAAATTCAGTAGTATTTCGTCCATCATTAGCTGATGTTACCTGCAGTGTAGAAGTGATATTAGCATACATGGCAATTCACTGTTTCCTGAGAGTTGTACTATTTTACTTCCTTTCTGCACTCCTGTGAAGAGGATGCCATTTACTGCAATGTGTTGCTATATGGGGAAGCTATTGCGTGAGAGTATTGCATCTCCTCTGCACCAGATTTCTGTTTGAAACACAGAATTCAGGCTGTCTTTTGAACTAGCTGGATTATGAAATCACCCCTCTTAGACAGGTTTGTGACTACTCGTGTAGCGGGTATTGTTATGTGCTGAAGGGACAGTCACTTTCTGAAATATTTTTCTCTGTACAGGCCATTATCATTCTACTTTTTGGGTATTTTTTTTTTATTATTATTATTTGTGTTTAGGGCCCCAAAGGCAGCATCAAGCAACTGTATCAAAAAATTACTGAAGGTTTAGGAGTTTTTTAGATATTTAAAAAAACCTACAAGTGTTAAAAATTTCTTAGAGTTCTGAATTACTGACCTGATTTTAGATCTTGTGATTGGTGTAGCAATAGGGGCAGTAATAAGCCCCAAAAATCTTTGACTAGATTAAATTATTTTCTGAAAAAAATGCCACAAAAAAATGCATACTGATATAGAGTATCAGGAAATTTTGAAAAAATCAGTTGATCAGTGCCAGAACTCTTTCAGCAAAATGGATTATTTTTTATCTCTTAATTTTGGAGCTCCCCATTTTTCACCACTAACTTAGCTGTCCTCTATTTCTTAATGTCAAATATAAACGTGCTGATGCTCAATGTCCTCATTTTGTTCCCCAGTCCCCAGTTCTCATTCTTCCCATGTTTCTCTAAAAGGAGGAGGAAGGCCTTTGTTTAGGCTACATGTTCTAAGAGTGAAGAGTGTTTATAGAGTATTCATCTGTTATTCTTGTCCATGATATATATGGTGACATCACTGCATACTTTTATATGGTTTGGACAATGCAAAAGCAGCAGTGAAAATGGAGACAGCAAACACAGCATGTTTTTGTAATTAACTACAGAATTTAGGGCATAGCTTATGAGTCATGTTAAAAGAAAAAAGAAAAGAAAAAAGTCCACTAGTTCTGAACTCGGAGGACAGAACTCCCTAAGCTGTTTTTCATATTTCTTGTCCAATTAAATTCTGCAACTCGTTCTTCGTTCTTCCTAGAACCAGGTTTAAAATAGCCAAAATAGTTCTTTCCAAACACCTCAGCTGCTGTTGTTGATATTTTACAAGTGTTGAAACATGAATGAATTCAAACTGACAGGTAAAAACCCCAATGTTTTGTCAACATTATAAAAGGGTTACTAGGAAGACATATATATCCAGCTCTGTAACCACAGTACCAGGAGTCAGCCACAGGTAAAAATCATTAAGTGACTTGTTCAGGATGCAGTCAGAGATGAAGTAACAATTATGATGAACCAAACTTGTTTTTTATATTTAATGTTTAATTAACTAGGGTGACCATTATGTTACGAAGTATGTAGCCTTATGTGAAATGTGTCTTACTGTTGGATGACATTCTGATTTACAGTGCTTGTAAAATCACCTAGGATATCTAATGAGAAGTAAAAAAATAATAATCTTATGGACTTGCAGGGTTTTTACTTTGTCACAGACCTTTCTAACAGTCTTAGGCCCACAGCGAACACAAAGTCTAGCTAAAGCTTTTTTTTTTCCGTTTTTCTTTTTCACAGGTAGAGGTGAATAATCACCTGCTTTATTTTGCATTCATGCCAAGTATGTATTACCATTTCTTTCAGCCACATGCAGCAAGTGTTTGATATTTACTTTTATTTCAGTGGTTTGCTATTGTTGACCCACAATGAATTTGTGGTTCTTTCTAAAATCTAGATATTTTCAGTTGCTTTACTAACATTTTCCTCAGCTTTTGTCAATGCATTAGAACCTTCCATCCTAGATATGTACTTGCTTGAACTGAATTTAATTCTGTTCATTTCATACTGTTTTTCTTGCTCCAGAATACTATTTTGATTTCTAATTCTGTTTTTCACAGTGCTTGGAATCACTTCCAGCTTCATGTCATTTGACAGATTTTTAAGTTCTCTTCAGTCAGTCATCTAAATCCTGAATCAAATTATTAAATTGCACTTGATCCAAGCCAGATCATTCTCCTCTTCCACTAAATTCTCTTCCTAATATGACAATAATAAATACATTTTCGGAGCACAGCTGTCTGAAAAGTACATTCACCTTATGTTTATTGTGTTAGGCTAGTAGTCCTTAGAAGTAGACAATATCACTGAGCAGGTAACATGCCATGGCTTATTTTTCTGTCAATCCCAGCTGGAAACTCTCACAGATCATATGCTGCCTATGAGTCCTAAATTGGTGTGGGTGGCCATACTTCTAAAAATACTTATAGAATTTAACCAAGATTATCTTTCTCTTTTCTCCTGTGCAGTACAAAAGATCTTTGTCATAAAAGGAAATCAGATTAGTTTGACAGAATGGCTTTTAGATTGATGTTGGCTATTTCTTTCCACCACTGTTGTGAATTGATTGTTTAATCACTTTTGCTAGTGTCTTGTGCATGGGTAGTAAAATCTAGAAAGTAATTCTGCAGGTTTTTTTACTTGGCTATGAAAATAAAATTTTAAAATATTTGGAAATATGTTTCCCTTTTCTTCTCCTTGGCATGACCTTTGCTGCCCACAGATCTTCAAAAATATTCACTAATGGTTTAAAGATTCATATGATTACTTCCTTGAATACTCTATGGGAAATTTTATCAGGCTTCATTGATTTAAACACATCTTATTTATCTGCCATTCTTTTCCAAGTATGACCTCAGCTGCTAATCCCATAGTTAAAAATACATGGGTCCTAGTGACTGCTCAAGTTAAACTTTCTGGTGAAGGCAAAAATAAATTAACAGACCATTGACTACTTGAACTTTCTCTACATTATCTGCTGGGTTTTGTATAGTTCTTGTTAGAGTTAGCTTGTATACACGCATTCTTATGGCTTAGATCTCATACATACTTACTGAACAAAGCAAACATATCTGACTGTCAGAATCTGAAACTGGATTATGGTGCTAGATCTAAGGTGTCCTTTGGCCAAGTATTCCTGATTAGTGAAAAGTATCGTATTAGCCCCTGTTGGCATGGTGATTTTTAAGTCTGTTGGATTACAGTCATGTTTCAGATCACATTTTTTAAATGTTTTCTATGAATCACAGCATCATGAATTAATTTAGAAGACAATTAACTCTTATAGAACAGAGATCCTATACTATTCAGCATTTTAAAGATAATACCTGGTATCCTCAATTTCATGTGGAAATGAGTTGTCAGCCCATGTAGGTTAAGGCACAAAAATGTAATAATCTCTTTTTGGTCTGACTACAAGTCTATGTGAATCTTCTGCAATTATTATTTTCAGAAGTCCTGCTGTCTCAAAGATAATGCTTATCATCACACAGCACACATTTGGAAAGCAGGGAATGGAGTTAAATTTTCTATGTTTTTCCTGAGTTGTTTTGAAAAAAATCAACGGCCCTTTCTGACATGTAAACTATGATTCTTCTGAATTTACCAATCCTGCAAAAGAAAATCAAAAAGTTTCCAAGATTAGACAAATTGGAAGGCATAAATCATAAGGTGAAAAGGTCATGCTTTTACATCTAGCCTGTAAATGATGCAAATTTTTTGTGACCTGGTTTAATGAAAGGGTTAAACAAAGTGTTATACACTTTGCTGTCTTTAGGCATTTGTTCTGTATCCATGGACTTATTTTAATGTAAATAGGCACCTCAACAGCTGTGTCCCCTTAAGCACATTTTATTTAGCAGCTGGGTTATACACGTCACTTGGCAGCCATGGATTTTCAATTTTTCCCTGTGCCAAGGGGGCAGCTGGAATAATTTGAGTGCTCATTAATTTGGGAGAAATATGAGCTGTGTAAGTCAGACAACATGAGTCTTCTGTATGGTGTTGTACAAGGATAAGCGGATCAGGGTAGAAGCAATTTGCCCTGTCCCAAGGGGGCCTTCATTTTTTAATAAGCTGGTTATGAAAATTCTATTTCTTTGCAGTTTAAAGAGTCTAATTAGAGCCTATAATTTCTCTCATATAACTGGAGTGGATGAAGGTTAACGTTAGGCCTCCAGAGTCTTTTCACATTCATTTACAGACTTAAATCAGGTAATAGTTTGTAGCTAATTAGAACAGTGTATTAAATATTTAGTTTGACTTGACTTAACTGTGAGAACACATGGATGCTGTAGGGCTACAAAAATGATAAAGTAGAGCTAAATTTAATTTTTAATCAAAGATAAACTTAAAGGCTGTATAGTAATTTTAATGCTGACTGGTATGCTTATGACAGTCTGAGCAGCAATTGCCTTCAGTTGGTTGAAATGTCAAGATAAAGGAAAATGATGTCTATTTAATGTTCTTGCTGTAAGACTTTGATGGTTCAAACAATTCATGGTGTATATACACAGTGTCTGAAGGATTAAATGTTTTACAGCACAGCAGATAATTTTTTATGTAAAATTTCATTTATTTTTCTATGCACTAACTCAGCATTTTCAGGAAGATTTTCTTAAAGAAATGGTAGTGCTTCTGCTCACAGAAAGTCCAACAATAAGCATACATTTCTACCAGAGTTTGCCAAGCAGTGGGTCTGCTGTTCCATCAGATTGTAGCTTTTTGCTTTGGCTGATTTTTGGTGTCAGTTATTAAGGTAATCTTAAAATTCCATGTGCAAAGTTTTTTCCTGTTCTTGTAATCAAAATGTTCAGTTTTATTCTATTATGCTTGTAATTAGAAAAATTCTTTGCATTCTTTGAGTAGACCTTGCTACAGTCTTCTGTGCTATGTTATAAAACTCTTGCTGTTCCTGTTTGGATTTCTAGAACTTGAACTGTTTGCCACTGAAATTAGTATGAAATCTCACATAAAATTCAGTTGTACAGGACCAAACATAGGTTTACAAGGTTGAGCTCAGCACCATGATGACTTTTATATAAAACAGTTGGTTCAAACTGCAGGTAGGGATTTACATCTCCTTGTAGTAAAGGAAAGCTTGCTCAAGTCAGGTCTGCATGAAAAAAGACAGGTAGACAATATCCTGAGTCATGAAATATGGAACGCACTTCAACACAATTCTGTAAAGCTTCCATGAAACAGACTGCATTTTATTCAACTGTATATTTTCAGTAATGGCTCTCAGAGCAGGAGTGGCTATGGTGCAATTTTTTCTGGCTTTGTTTCTTTGATTTATTTTGCTTTTCATTGTGCAAAATCTATCCTAGGAAACAATTTTGTTGATTAAATATGTAGCATCCAATTAATGCTACTATCATATGCCATATAAAATAGCATTGCACAGATGTAGCTGGGTGACCTACCAGATAGACCAGGAAGACTGTGTATCTGATACCTTTTCAACTATCCTTCTACAGTTTGATGTCTACCAAATAATTTTAGATTTTAGCTGGTGGAATTTTTCAAGCCTTTTTACAAATTTGTGGAAGTGATTCTTTTCTTCAGTGAGAATTGTGCATGCAAATTTGTTTGGCTATGAGTACCTTGGTACTACTCGTATGTTAATGCCATTGTAGTTCAGACTGGAGTCTCAACTGCTAATTTTTATCCTAGCCTTGCCCACCGTTTCAGTGAGCTGATTTCTCATCCCATAAATTGAGTACAGCTCCCCTTTGTCTTGCCCTGAAGACTCATATCCTCAGCAGTTGGTCCCGATAGCCATGTAGTCCATTGTTCATTTGTGAACAAGGATGTGGACCTAAAACTGGAGTAATAACTGGTGAAATATTTCAAAGTGAAGCGGGAAGAATGCTGAAAAAGGGAAGAAATGAACTAATAATTGAGAAAAAAAAATGAGAAATAGAAATATACTGTATATTTGACAGAAGAAAAGATAAAAAAATGTAACCGCAAAACAGGGTCAAACTTTTCTGGCTCTAAACTGGCTCAGGCCTCCGATTCTTGGCCCATGATCTGTACCTTTAATCTCAAGTTTCCTCTCCAGCATTTTTTGGATGCTAGAAACTCCATTACAGATTGGTAGAAAATCAGTGATAAAACTTCTAAATATCACCTTATTTTGTTACACTGTTTTCCCAGTTGCCAATTTTTATAAAATGGTTTATGACTGCAATAATCCCCTCAAAATCAGCTGTTATGGGAGATAATAGCCAGTTGTGAAAGCATTAACCACCCTTGACTTCACTTTGGGCCATTATGTAACAAAAGAATGAACTGGTGGTAAGGTTGCCAGGTGTATTAAATTATATGATGAATTATAGAGATTCTGTAGTGGGGATTAGTGTCCAAAAGAGAGTAGTGGAGATTGCCAAACCCATTATCTGATAGGACTGCAGGCTGGACAAAATCCCAAGGGTGAAAGACCAGTGCTTTATCCATTATGTCATCCTCTAATCTGTGTCTGCACCATGAGCGGTTAAGTAACTGCAAACGAGTTACCATTGTTCTATGTTACATCCTGGAACTATGTAATGACAGAAGTGGAGACGTTGGCAGTATCTGCTTACTTGGAATTTAGTCTGATTTTCATCTATTCTCATGGATTCTTGCAAAAAATATTAGTTGATATACAAGCAAGCTAAGTAGTGTAGTAGCAGAAATTGTATGAGCCTGCTTTTTCCACAGAAGCTTCAGTTAGATCCAACTTGGTTATGTCATGATTTCTGCTCTAATCCCTCCCACTCCTCTCCATTCAAATTAATTTGTTTAGGCTGCTATTTTGCATTTAAAGAAGAAAATATCTGTTCCACGTTTCAGCAAATCCATCAACATTTTGAAGACTGGCAGTAATAGGTATAGTTGAATTATCCTTAAGTAGTTCATTTAGGCTTGGCTACTAATGGTTTGTAATGACTTTTCTGGAATCTTGCATACTGTGACTAAAAACCACAATTTCTTTAGTTTTTCAGATGAGAACACAGCACTTGTTCATAGCTCTAATAAATAGTATCATCATTTATTTTGAAATAGTGACATTGTTCTGATAGAAAACTGATGTCAGGTAATTTTTGAAAGTTAGAAAAGTGTGAGTTAAAATCTTCCTTTCCCTTTATACCCTATGTAGTTGAACTCATCGTAGCATGGTTGGCTTTACCAGTGGAAGGATATAAAAAATAACTTAAATTTCATAAAACTTAGTAAAATATTTCTAAACTAGTTCTTCAGTAAAAGTGAAATATATACACAACATTTGGAGGTGTGTTTAAAGGTTTTATTGGCACTCTATGGATATATCTGAAATATTTATAATACAACCAATTGGTCTCAAAATAATTTGTAAAGGTGGGAGAAATGTTATAGCTTGTGCTGAAAGCAAAAGTTACAGTGAAATTAAAAAGTTGAGTTTTGGTAATCTGTTTTGTTGGGTTTTTTTCTAAGTAATTTTAACTTTTTGAAAAGTCTCTGGGATGTAATTTTCTAGACATAGCCTCAACCTAAAAGTTTAATATTCTCAACATGTATGAAAATTTTCTTTGTTGAGTTAACTGTTAAACTACTAAGGCTTTAATATATTCAAGTTACATACTGTTGTATTACTCTTTGTACATTATTGGTTGCTTATTTAACTTTATTAATACATGTTGCACACTAAGCAGGAAAGGTAAACTAGAAAGTATTAGATGCTTCTTAGACCTATTTTGCTTTTGTTTTGTTTTGCTGCTAAGTGCCAAATCTTAAATGGTTATTTAATACAACCTGTTTACTCTGCCACATCTTTACATATAATTCATTGGTGATAAGCTCTTGCTGTGCCATTTGAAGTTCACCTGCCTGCGAGGGAACTGATCTTGCTCAGTTCTCTGTGACCAATAATTCAGGATTTATAACGCAGCTAGAATTGTCTCCCATGTAGAAGGCCTGAGATTTCTTCCTTTCAGAACTATGTCAACCATCAAACACCTTTAGGGAAGCAATAAGCCTTGTGCTAATATGGTGTTGGACACTTTCTCATCACCTGCTCTATCCTTGCACAATGTGAAATAGCATAATCTTGTCTTCCTCCGCAGACAGTATTCCTAACGTATTTGGTGAAATTTGACAGTGGGAAATTATTCTTCATAAATCTTGAGTTGTAGTATAATTTTCTGTAAATCAACCAAAGATACTAGCACATTTTCAGTGCTAGAAGAAATATCCTCCCTTGATGTCTCATGTAAACGTAGGCTGTTTGAATTTTCTAAAAGTGACCCTCAGCAGCCCTATACCAGAAAGTGGATCTAGAAATGCTCTTCACAGGCGAGTATGACATAGTAATGCTGTCCACTGACCACAAGGGATTAACTGTGGGATCAATTTCCTTTTTTCCTTCATGTTTTTTTCTGAGGTAGGTGTATACAAACAGATGTTGGAGATGCGGATGTTTGGGAAAGTGGGGCTCAGCTGCTTGATGATCCCCAGAAAGGTTGTTTTTCTTTGTTACTGTTTTTGCTTACATTTTGGTTTCCAGTTAAATAGACCTATTTAATTATTTGGGACTTCTTTCTGTTAACTGTCCCATCATTATGTAGGGTATAATGCAGAGTGTTTTGGCTATCACTGTAATAGAAAACACTGTTATAAAACTGTCTAGGTATGGTGTGCAATTGCAGGAAGCAGAAAACATGAGGAAATGGTGTAAAAGCGAACTTTTCCAAAAAAAGCTATTTTAAATACTTCAGGAGAAAAATTAACAATGAAGAACCTTTTACTGAGTAACTTAATGTTTAAGGATTCAGTTTCATGAGGTAATGGCTTCAGTTTCATGGCTTCCTTGCATTGAGTGCAGTGGAATTGAGCCTCTCAGCACCTTACAGGGTAAAGGCTCTAACAGGGTGGAAGATATTGTAGCAGTGCTATCTTGCATTGCCTCAAGGGCTTTGTAGCCCTAAACCAGTAGAATTTTGTGTGCTCATTTAAAGCATTGTCTTCATGGAATTTCCTGCTAACTTGTCAATGCAAATAGACCCTTAACTTATTTTTTCACCACTTTATAATAAAAAAAAGAATGAAAATTAAAAAAGCTGTCATGGCATTCAGGAATAAGGTGAAGTTTCTAGAGTGACCTTGTTTATTTCTACTGCTCTTTCCTCACATCTGTTCATTGCCCTGTATGTTATGCCCTTTGCAACAACCAGATACACTGGAGTACACTCAGAATCCATATAGTATTTTCAGATTGCTTTGTGTGTGTGTAGGTTGAAGTTAGATTCTATAAAACAACTCAAAAATCGATAGATTTCTCCATATATATCTCTAGATAGATACTGGAGAGAGAGGAATAGGTGGATGAGATTATTTAAGGAGGAGTGATATTGAAGATCAATTTTGAAGTGGCAACAGTGAAATGTTGGGAGGGAAACAGCAGAAGTGTGCATAAAACCTCAAGCTTTTTTTAAATTTGGAAGGAAGTTTAGGTTGGTTACTTTTGGAGTTTGAACCAAAAAAAAGACAGTAGAAAAGCAGCAGGACTCCAAGGAAGAGAAGCCAGTTATTGAGCTTGAAGGATGAAGAGTTTAGAAGTTTATCCTGGGTAGTTTTAAGAATATTTCCACTATAAGAAAAGGTAAGAAGTGGAGCATGAAACATTCATAATCAACAGAAAGAGACGCTGGTTTGAAAAGACAAGTAATTTACAACATAAACCTGAAATAGCAAAAGAATAGAAACAGAAGTTAATCCTGGCAAGTTAGAATGTGATGTAATTGTCAATTCTACCACCAAAAATTACAGCTTCTAAAGTTAACTTTTTCTCCTTTCTCCCCTTTTATTTTTTTTTTACCTCTTGGTAGACTTTCAAAGAATGTGGAGCCTCCGTAATGCTGTTTTTGTTTTTAAAAATATTGTTCTGCCTGAAAGGGATGGACATGAGAATTTCAAAATGAACAGTTTTCTTTTCACCTTAAGATCTGTTAAATTGCCCTGTATTCTTCCCGTGTGCTCTTAGTCATGTTCAAAGAGAGTGAACCAAAACTGCTTTATGTCAGCAACAGACTTTGAGAATGTAGCTCTGAGGTTGTATTTAGGGGAGTGGCACCAGCTCTTAATGAAAACTATTAATCATTCTGCTCTACTTTTAACCAAAGATCAACAAACACACACACACACACATATATATATACACGCACACTAACCTGTGTAAAAGTTCATTGCCTTTTAGATAACACATGAATACATTTAGGCAGAGTAAGAAAAGAAAAATGAGTCATCTTTTTCCTGGATGCCCATCTTCACTTTTCAGATGACAGTACAGGTTAAACATGTTAAGAGAGGCCAGCAATTTTTCTATTGTAAAAGTTCTAGAAACAAGTGCAAGAGACCAAAATGAATGGCAGCCTTTTTCATTATTAGATTCACAAAATTCAGACAGTTAGAGAATTGCTTTTGTGAATTTACAGCGTGTAAATCAAATCTAGACCAGCTCTGGTCTCATCTGCTTCTACAGTCATTTTCTTAGCTGTTGATCAAATGAAACTGAAGTGTTTTGATCAGTGCACCATTGAGACTGTTGCAAAGACCAAAATGTTAAACCACTTGGGGAGCAAAGGGTGGTCTTTGGGTAGGGTAATACTCAAGTGAGGAATCAAGCATCTTATACCGGATGGTCACATGCTGTCTTAGATGATAAAGGGTCCTTGCAACAGTGTCTTCAGCTGTATTGGGTGAGATGCTCTGAATTGCTGTTCTGCTGAATCTTTATTTCCAGCTGGCCTGTGGATGTATATCACTACTCCATCACAGGAATGATTGATTTCTATTTATTATCTTAAATAATGTAGAAAACATTTCTTAACTGTCTTAAATATGTTCAAAATACTCTCATATGTGTCTGTTCCTGAGGCTTTCTACTATGATGCTATACAAGTATCTTTTCTCTATAGAGTTTTGTCAATTCTACAGCAGGAACTGCCTGAAGAAGTCTCTGAGAGGGCCAGATCCTCCAACCAAGTAGCTAATTAACACTTTGAAGTATACAAATAGTGCCTATAATGCTAGGTCTAGCCATGGCATGAATTGCCTGGGAAAACCTCCAGGACTGTCCCAAGTTCCCACCTTGAGGGCTCCTGTAACTATTAAGCAAATGCTTTGTGGTGAGGCTACTTAGAAGTTCAGACAATCACTTGCTCTCACGTTGATCAGTTGTTCCCAATCAGTCCACTCGCTCATCTATGCAGACTAGATGGGGCGTGCCTGGATCACCATAACTTATAACTATGGGAACTTGGATTTCACCCCTATATCCCACTTAACTTAAAATTCCACAGCTCTTGCTACAGGACTGTTTTTATTTCTTGCTGAGCCAGAAAGGAAAGACTATTTTGCGAAGGTGTCCATGAAATAGTTTGCAGCTGCAAACAGAGGTCTGCACTGTCAGCTGTAAGCAGAACTCCCATTTCCCCTCCCACACTGTATTTTAAGTTTCTGGAAATACTATTTTACCAGCTGTTTGGCATGAAGATATGACTTCGCAGTTCCAGTGTGTAGAATCTTGCAGATTGACTCATCTTGCTTAACACAGAAAGAAGGTGGTCCCTATTCTCTTCGCTGTGCTGCTAGTTAAATGAAGTTTCAGAGGTGAGGACAGTTCAGGGACTGCAGATTAGTCTATGCATAATGGATGAAACTGTTAAGTGGATATTTCAGATGAAGTGGTTAGCACTGAAATAGCTGTCATTTAAATCGTCGTTCTTAGGTTTCCTCACTAATGGTTGAGTGTATGCTCCTCTGAGATTTTATATAAGCTCTCTTCCAGAGCCTAAAGGTTCAAACTTCAGAATATTCCCTAGCTGTAAAAACAAGAAACTTTTAACAGTACTCTCTCTCTTTCCAAAATTTGAGGGGACGCCACAAAGAACAGAAAGCAGACTACCTGTGTAATCCAAACCGTGACCTGAGCCTAGGTAAGGCAACAAGAGTGTAAGACAGAGACTGGAAAACCAGAGAGAAAGCAAGCGAAAAATAATGATAATATATGCAATTAATAAGATTTGTGTTCAGTTTTGTCTGAGCTACTGAGCTTGGTTGTTCAGTGCCTTACTGTTATTTAATTCTGCTGTGTACATGGGAGTAGTTACCAACACAGCTTGTGACAACTGTCGGTTGACAAGCTGTGCTGCTGCTCACTAGCTCACTATGGGCTAGTGGTTTGGACCAGGGTCCACAGTCTTGTGTGCAGAAGCTGACAGTCATAAAATGCACTGTTGAAATTAGTCTGTTGCTTAATATGAGTATGATTCTACAGTTCAGAATAATTTGAACTTACGCAGAAATCTTTTAGTAAGAATAGTAACTGAAAGGGGTGCTCTTTCCCAGAGATGATCCTTCTAGGTCAGGAATGAGACACAGTAACAAGGTAATATATGGGAGGTTTCTACAGCTACTGTTTTAAAGATAATTAAAATACATATTCACAAATGGTATTCTTTGCCATTCAGCACACCAGCTTTAGAAAAAGGTAGAAAAATATGAAGTGTGAAAGTCATAAGCTCTATTAAAGAGTTCCACTCTCCTTTCAGTTTCTGTAATGTCATTGTGGACCTCTCACTCCATTTCCTGTGAGCATCAGCTTAAAAAAAGTAGTCTATGGCACATCCATAAGAACTACATATGTGTAGTGTGTATAAACTGTGCAGGAATAGCAAGCATAGTTACAAAGATTAAAGTTTTAGCTCTTGGACTAAGCTTTGCTTTGCATTCAGTGAATCTGACAACATCTACAATTTTCAGTGTCATAGATAGGATATAACAATTCAAAACTAATGCTTCTGCCTGAGAGTATTTCCTTTCTCCACAGCTAACAGTTCACATTAAACCTTAATATAGTTGATGTCACATTTTACAGGTCAGACACTGAAAATACTTTGATTCAGGTATCTCTCTCAAATATCTTACAAAGCTTTCCAAATAATTGAGAACTGCAGGGTTCTCTTTCTGTCATAAGTTTTTTGCCAGAGGTACTTATACCTTCTGATGCAGATTCCTTCTCAAATGAAAATGGTCTCTTGATTCAGTCACGGTGCTTGGATATTTAAAGGTGTTTTTCTCATTTGGCTTATAGTCAGTTAGCCAGTGCATATGTAGACTATGTAAATGTTGATGCTGGATCTTCTGGGACTGGCCCATAAGAACTTTGAAGTTTTTCAGTCTGCCTTGACTAAACTGTTCTCTTCATATGGATTCAGAAGAATGTCCTAACATTAAGTCTTGTACCATAAGATACCAGTGTGTCAGTGTGTATGTATGTATATAGTGTATATACTTATTAAAGCTCAGTTTCTATTGAGTTATTCTCTTTAAAGTCCAGTACAAACCACAGAATGAGACACACCTTATATTTCCTCATCTAATAAAATTATAGAGATTTTAATCATATGCCTCGGTACTGCATGTATTTAGCAGTAGACTATACAATATTAGTGCTATATCTGAATTTTTGGAATACACATTTCATGCAATCATTTTGCAGAGCAGAACTGCTCTGACATACTTCCCATTCAGTTACTTCATATGTACAAATAAGAAAAGTTGGTGGTCACTATTAACAGTTTTCACCAAACATTTATCTTACATGGTATCTGACAACATGGATGGATTTTAAATCTGGTACTTAATGTCTAGTCAATTTACAACGATAATTTCAGTGGTAACTATGACGCAGTGTTTCCTGTTTTGCAGCACGCATAGCCCATCACAGCATAGGTCTTGTCTGTGCAGAAGCTGAAGTAATTTGAACTTATCCTGCTAAATTAACGTAGTATTTCTAGAATATTGACTTAGTTATATTTTTATGTAGATGCAGAAAACAGGTATATGACCACAATAACTTTGTCCCTGTATATTGGTATTATGCCATGGATGATACCAGCACATCTAGAAATACTACATAAAATACTTATCCAGAAGAGTAAAACTAGTATGAAAAGTGTATAGATCCAAGTTTTTTTTGAAAAATGGGATTTAGAATGTAGGTTTTTTCAGGTAAGTTTCAATTCTAATACTTTATTACCTAAGTCATTGCTGTGATCTCTGAAAGCAGAAAATAATATGGCAAGCATTTTTTTTTTTTTGTAAAATTATGCCTACAGTGAGTAGTTAAGCACTCATGAGTGTTTTCCATTGCAAGTTCACAGTAGAATTGTTTATACCGGTGGCAATGAACTGATCAAATGAAACTTTTAGGAGTAGAGCTACAATCAGAATTTTCATTAGAGCTGGTTTTGAGCATTTTTCTCACTATTCTGAATGCAGAATTAAACAACAGTCATAATACCTATTAATATATCTTTTTAAGGTCAATGTAAAAGAAAACATTCACGTATCGGTGGCATTGTTTTTAACTAAAATACCTTCCTGTGACCGCACAAAGTTATTTTCTTATGAAGCTACTATAAATGATAAGTCACTCTCTTAAGTAATGAGCAGTATAGAAATGGTATTTTAAAATTAGTTTATCTTGTATTTAATTTTATAAAAGTCTTTATGCTTCATGTTGACACTGGCAAACATAATTTATATACCATGCACAGTGAAAAGTGTGGAGAGAAAAAATACACAATTCATTGGGATAGGGAAGGAAATCAGCACTTAATCAACTGACCACTCATATTCACTGCTAGTTCTCTACTTTATAGCTTTTATTTTTATTTTTTCTACTTACGCCAAACTACTAGCCATATTTTTTATGATGCTTAAAATATTTTCTAGTGAAACTGCAGATACCAAGTAAACTATATGTAGAAAATGTGCTCAGAGGAAAATCATTAAAATCCTTGCAACAGTATCACAGATGCAGCCCATTACTCATAATGTTCTATGATACCAATTTGTTGAAATCTTTTTTGTAGGTTTAATGCAGTTTGCTGCCTATGCCCATTATCATGCTTACTGCTCATCCTTTTACATAAGGCTGGTCTCCTCTTACTAGGAACACAGTAAAGTTTGATTCTTTGTAGATTAAAGCAGATTGTTAAATATGCATCTCTCATATGTATTCAGTCCCATCATAGGCTATATCCAAGCATCATTTTCCGAAAGATAAACTGTGGCAGTGATTTATGCTGTATTTTGAGGATACAAATCTCTCTTTGCACTTTCACGTGTGTTTAGAGAATAAAGATTTTCTCTATTAATACTTTTCCTAGCCATCAACAAAGCATAGAAGTACCATGCTTTTGTTTAATGCTGTGTCCTATAGAGTCTTAGAGTAGGATGATGCATACTGTTTGATTAAAACTAATTAACAACACTAAACAATCAGTGCATATACTTTTAAGTTATATATATATCATGATTCCGTTCTATGTACATTTTATATTTGAAAGACTGGGAAGCTTTGTGATTGAAATCTGCTCTCTAGGCATGATAATAATGCAGAACACAATGTATGCCTAAAACCAGGATCTGACCATTAAGAAAATGGACAAAAGAGCAGTGAGGGAATATAGTATCACAACTGACAGTAAAGAAGGAAACTTTCAAAGACATTTTAAAACTTATTCAGTGAAGAAAAAAACCCCAATGCTGGGAACTTAATATGAGGTTGGTATATTCTACAAATAATTTCTTTCAGCTCACTGAGAGAAAAATGTACTAATTGAAAACAAATATAAGAAATCTAATTATTTGATTATTTTTAATTACAAATGGATTAAATTAGAGGTCTTCGTAAACTTCTCACTTCATTATTCTGTGTAATTAGATTTCTATATAATTAAGCATGTCTGTTTTGTGAAAGTGAGACTCGATTGGCTATTAACAAAATATGCTCTAGAATACTTTATTCATGCACAGCTTTTTAATCATGATAACAGAGTTTATGTGAAAATGTTTGGGTAATGATGATTCTATTAAGTATACTGATAAAAAGCTAAAAGGATCTGATGTGGTGTTTAGTTACAATTTTTAGTGTTACAATATGGAATTAATATTTTTTTATTTTCATACATAATGAGAGCACCATGTTTGCAGTTACAAATGGTCAATTTCCTAACTTAATCTGTTTTATCTTCAAAATTCAAAAAAATGTAGAACGATTTCTTTCATTAGAAAATCAGTCAAGTTTTTAATCTCTTCTGTAAAATGTTGCTCTTCCGTAAAATATTTCATAGAATCATTTAGATTGGAAAGGACCTGTGAAGATCATCTTGTCCAGCCCTCTGCTCAGAGCAGGTGAAGATGGATCAGGTTGCTCAGGAACTTGTCTAGTCAGATTTTGACTGTCTCCTAGGTTGCAGGTTCTGCCGCAACTCTGAGCAATGTTTTCTAATATTTTATCACCCTTGTGATAAAAATGCTTTTCTTTATATTAAATCAGAATTGTTTAGGACCCTCTTCTGACTTTTGTCCTATGCAATGTTGTCCTCTTAGAGTCCACCTTCGAAAAGAGTCTGTCTTTTCCAGTATGTCAATGTCTGTCTTGTATAGGGGAATCCAAAACTGAGCTCAGTGCTCTAGGGTGCTGTCTTGCAATGGAATGGAGGGAAATAATCACCTTGTATTCATCTTGCTAATATGGCCCAATATACACTTGGCCTCTTTTGCCTGGAAAAATCATTAGGGAATGGAAAAATGGTTGTGCAAGCTTAGGCACTTGGAATGAGGCATAAGTCTTAGCATGGCAAGGGCTTCGGTGGGCAGAATATGGGCTTTAGCTGTGGCTGTCAGGTGCTGTTCTCAATTCTGTTGCTGGAGGCTTAGTCAGATTGAGTGATTCTCACTATGCTCCATCTTACCCAGCTATATCAGATGGTAGATTAAGAAGGTATGGACCTGTGTGGGATTTCTAGGTGGGATACGCTGGGACCCACAGCAGTGATTTCTTTGCTCAGCGCATGCACGTGGGTGGTCACGGACCCAACCTGGACGAAGGGACTGTGAGTGCCACACGAACTTGTATTATTGAGGTAGAGGAAGCTGTGGACAACATGCTGCTTTCCCGTTCCCTGTGTTACTCAACTATCTCTGGTGTAGTTTCCTCTGTATAGAATAGGGCTAAAAGTACAAGGTATGAGGTGGAGAATGCTGTCATCATTCTACTACGAGGACAAATTTGCAGCTGTTTTCAAGGCTTGGAAATTAACTCAACCCTGAATCTGTCTCTGTCTAGTAGGAAAGTACTGAGGAAATAGTATAGAAAAGAGAGAAATATTGTAATGGAAATTTTCCTTTGCTTTCTAAATGGTAGCTGTCTGAAGCTGCTCAAAACCTGTTTTGGATATGAGTATAACATGAATCTGTGGAATCCAGACAAACAAGTGTTATTTAGTATCTATCAAGGTGTACCTGCGTCCAAAGTTTCCAAACTATGCCATTCTTCTCTGCCAAGAAATTTTATCTGGGCAGAATTTTAAGTAAAGCAGCATTTTTTTTTTAGGAATTCTGGATGAAGGTGTCTGTGTGCATGCACATGCACATGCATAGACCAGATGTATAGCTTTTTGCAGAGGTATTTGTCTGGGAAATGTGGCAACCCTGAACATGATTCTGCTGTTTAATGCTTGATAGCACAAGTGCCACCTGTGGGTACCTGTCTTTAAGTTGACAAAGATACCGTGTCATATGAACCTTGAAAGCTGAGGGGAATTTGCTTGCCTGCTGTTTCAGATCCTTTATCTACAGAAGTATTTGCTAATTAAGTGCCTCATTCTCCACACCATAGCAGTTTGTTGAATTCGTAAGTGCAGAACAGATTTGTCTGAAATGTGCAGTTTTGCCTTGTACCCCGGTGGGTTTAGTTTATTCTCACTTACATTTTAAACCTTTTACCATAACTTTAGTTAAATGTCGGCTATTAAAAACATACAAAGAAATGAGCCATTCTGTTACACAGAACAAAAGGCACATTTTGTCATGAAGACATTACTGGCAGAGACTTTTTTTTAATGTACTATGCTGTTTAACCAGTAATACTTTCTTAAAAAGGGCTATCCATATGAATTACACAGCTGTATCTGAAGTTCCACCGTGTAAGTTTTAAACAAAGTATTAATTGACTTGATCTTTTGCATTTTACTTTCAGGTTCGCATTTTTACCTATCTGATTGGAAGAGAAGCTGCTTTTGCTGATAACCTGAAGTGGATGGCCTGTGCTAACAAAGGTTAGTTAACCTTCAACTGTGAAAGCCTTGTTTTCAAAACCCCATTACTGAGCCTTCCTGCATATCTGACCCTTCTACAGATATGGTGTCACTGACCACTGAGCAGAGAGGATGGTTTGTTTTTTTCCAGAAAAGGAAAAGACTTATTTACCTTGTACCATAGAATTTAAAAAGAAAAAAAAATATTTGAAATGCATTATTTTCTTAAAATATATATGAAGCTTTTAAACTATGTGATCTTAAAGTTTTGTTCAGAGAAAAAATGTCAATTTCAAAGTATTTGTTCTATTATAGCTGTTATTACTCAGTCAGAGTTAGTTTGATTCCTAAGAACATTGGGTACAAGTCCTGTTGTGTTAGGCACGGTATGTGAAATACCAGACATCCTGTCCCTTGAGGAACTGACAATGTAATTGAAAAAACAGTTTTATATTCTTTAAGGAAGGCGCATTAAAACATTTAAGATGCTGAGATGCTACAGTAAAACGGTTGACTAATATAAGTAAGAATGATTCCCAAGTGAAAAAAAAAAAACCCCGAACCCTAATTAATTTTCAGGTTTTCCTTTTCCCTTCATCTTGGGCGGGGAAAAAAAAAAGTTTGGTTTTTTTTCCGTTGTGCCACATTACATTATGATGAATTGCATCAGGTGCTATCCATTTAGTCATTATTTCTTTAACTACTGTTATGTCCAGCTGATGGAAATTACACAGTTTGAAGTCTTGTCTTAATCAGCTAATATTACACCATAATTTAGTTTAAATAATAGTATAAGAATCCTTTGAAGCATCTTTTTTGAAGACAATTTAATCAACAAAATCTTTTAGCTTTTTAGCCCAGCTCTACAGATTCATAAAGATCTAAGTACAGCAACTCAGAAATTAGGACCAGGCAATAGCCACTGCCCTAGCAGATCGTCTGGTCCACGTCTTCCTTATTCCCAGAGGGGGAAAAGTGGCCACCTTTGTCATTCTTCAGGATTACTTTGTTCTTTACAGAGCTGTGTAGCTTTGAGTGAGGATCTTACTCATATAAATCAACTAAAAAGCTTAATGACCGTTTCTTCTAGAATTTTTTTCTCAGTTAAAATACCTGTTCTCTGATAGTTTATTGATGCAAAAATCTACCTTTAACCAGTAATTAAATGCTTTTAAAGAAGTTTGATAATCACTATTGGAAACAGCATAAGTAATTATGTCAGACAGTATGGATTTAGATCTTTTTTTACGGTTTTCAGCTACAGCTTATCCATTTTCTTTTAATGAAATGAAGGATTATAGCACAACAGATGAGAAGTGTAGAAAAGCTGGTCGAAAGATTGGCTGAATGGCTGGACTGCAGTTTACTACTTGCATGGGTGGGCCAAAGTATGTTGTCGTCACTGAGGGTCAATGACCCTAAAATCAATTTTCCTTGCAGTGATTTTCCCCTTGGAAGCACAACATAGATGAAGGCTGTTCACAGGCTTTCCAGCTGACTGGGCTGTGGACAGCAGTCCTTTCCTTCAAAATAAGTCCCAGGGGAAATTCATATCACCTTGCAAAACTTCTTTAGCTTCTAGATTCTGATGGTGAAACCTTGAAAAACCCCAAGCATGCTTTTCTGTTACATTTTTGTGTATAAGTAGGGCATATCTAGAGGGAGTTGGCTTAATGAAGCAAAACACCAAGCCATTTAAAAAACATTAAAACATTCAAGAACCCCGAAGTCCCTCTAGAGCAGTTTGTGAAATTTGCAGTGATTTACTCTTCTGTATCATAAGCAAGTGCACGTACATAAAGGAAAAGAATAAAGATTTACTAATATTCTGAGATGAAAAAAGGTAGAAGTTTCCCAGTGCTTAGCATGCGTCAGATTTTAAAGTAAGCAGGCACTACCTTTCCCTCAGCAGTCACTTCCAGCAGAAAGCTGTAAAGATAAAGACGGGAGTTAATGCATTACTAACAGAAAAGCCAGGATTAAACTTTTTTTTTTTTTGAGTAAAATTCTCTATTACCTTAGTAATTTGAAGCATCTGTTTTAAGTATATATATTTTTTTTAATTTTTATTATGGTTTATCACTGTGGTTGGCATATTGTAAAATGGACAAAGGAGGGGATTCTTCAGTACAAATGAGCACAGCCTGAGAAAGCAGTGTAGAGAAAAGTGCTTTGCATATCAGAGGCCTGATAGGGGCTCTCTATCTGCCAGCAGAGGACAGATCAGCCCTGAGGCAAATTGTGCCCCAGCTGTAGCAGTTTATAGACTATAGACTATATTGTATTAGCAGAGGAGAGTTGTATACAGGAAGCCCCAGTCACATCCATTCCCATTATTAGCATGACCCCAGCACCTCGTGCTCTGTGGGCTCTTGTAGGGGGTGGCAGGGAGCCAGTTACAGATACTGTTCACCTGCTTGAGAGGCCTCTTAGGTGGGGGAACAGGGGGGGTATTCTCCATGGGAGTTTTACAGCTGCAGTGAAACAATGAAATCCCTCCTTAGTTCCTACCCAAAGAAGATTTTTTTTTAATTCTGATATTTTATTAGTTGCAAGAATATCCATCTATTTTGCGCAGTGTCCAGAAAACAAAAAGTACTGTACTCCATGTAAAAATCCATTGAAGGCATTTTGAAAAGTTACAAGCCTAGGGTGGACGTTTTAGAGAAAAATAAGCTATCCAAAAGCATTGCAAGTATCATGCAATATGGAAAAGCAGGCTACTTGCAGAGCATAAGTGTCTGTCTTTAACCGGATTATTATACATATCTCATATTTGTCATTGCTAAAACTTACCCATTTCCTTCATGATTTTTTTTCCTGCTGGGGAGGAAAAAAAAGTAGCACTGACTGTAAGGGGTTCTAAGGTAGCATAATTCACACACCAGGGAGCAGGGAAGCAGGTGTTAGAATGCAAAAATTTAAGCAGGGGGTTGCTGCTATTGCTTATGTGGCCTCAACAGCTGTGCTCAAGAACTTCAGAGCATGTATTTATCTGATGATTAAAACTTGGTGTAGGGAGAGTAAGGATTTTTAATCCATGGAGTCCTCTGATCTCTAAATAGGAGAGGTAAATTTAGCAGTTTAGGAAGGTAGTTCTTGTAAGGTTTGGCATTCGTTACACATAGCTACAAACACATGAATCATCAAAAAGTCTAAATAAACAGTGAAAATCAACTAAAAGAATGTTACCTAATTCTGTTCCTAGCTACAATATAGTATTTTTGGTAGAATTTTCCCATTAGGTGAAGACAGAAAAATAAGTAGTAGAACAAGCATTAAAAATATGGAAAATATCATTTACATAGCTTTTGCAATTCCTTTCACTTAGTTGTTAAGAAAGCTAAAACTTAAGGGAAACAACATTTTGTAGAAGCAAAGTAAACAGATGAACCAGAAATTCAAAGATAGGTAATTCTTCAGGTTACATGAGTTATGGAAACTGTAAAATCATTGTAGATTTTTCTAATGTGAGACACAAAAGCACAAATCATATTTATAAGGAGATTAAGCAGACATAATCTTTAATGCAAGTAACTAACTCTTCCCAGAAATTGCAAATGAAGCCCACCCCTGAGATCACATAAAAACCTAGAGAGAATCCATATGGTTGTATCTTATGACACCATCTTAGTCTTGTCTTTTATATATCTTCAACAACAATTTTTACATTTCACTAAACTCAGTTATTTCAAGCAACCTGATTAAAAGGAATAAAGTCTCTGACACACTCTTTCTTTCAACTTTTCATCTCCTGCAGCATAATATATGAATACGTCTGTGAAATACAGGTAGTATTAAAAAAATAGGATTTTTTTCACACTAATCCCTTTTTCTTCCACTTACTAACTTTGACTTCTTTAGCTGTCATACTCACTGGGCAAGGAGCACTACATGGCTGGCCTGCAACTACATGCATGCCAGTATACATGTGCTGATTTACCACCTGGCTGCTTCCGAACAGGATGCTCAGTGTCACTTCTTTCAGTCTTGGGGTAGTCACAAATTTTCACTAGCCTTTGAGACATTTGTTTCTTTGTTAAGTGTATATGAAATTGATTCAGACTTAAATCTCTCTGAGTTGTAGAAAATTAGGCAAAACCTGTTTTCTCTATTGTGCAGTTTAGAGATACGGTTTGCAAGTACTGCAACAAGAAATAAATATTTTTTGTAGCATGCTGCCTCGGTAGTTCTGTGTAAGCTGTGATATGATAGCATGCATTCTCAGAAATACTACAAAGAGAAATGCCTAATGTAATACACATCCATACGAAGAATAGTTACAAATAAGTCCTCAGGTAGGTGTTCGTGCTCATGTCAGTTGTACCTGGTCCAGATGGATCTCTTCTAAAGAAAGGAAAAGAAGAAAAGAAAAAAAAATATTCCTCATTATCAGTGTCTTGTAACTTGTATAAACCTGTATGACACAACACTGAAATGTTTCAGATTGGGTTCTGTTTTCTATTTCTTTTTTTCTTTTTTCTTTTTGTTTGCATAATCTAGGTAAGTTTTTTCACTTGAAAAACTGACATAAAAACATTTCAGGAAGCAATCAGAACACATGTTCATTTCACAGCAAGGTATTCTTTATCTGAAAGTTAATTTATAGGCTGTGGTTAAAGAATTTTCCAGGCATGGACACACAGGAGCTTCTTAAATGAGTCTTTAAATGAGCCTTTAAGGTTTTGATTATAATGGTGTGACATTAAAAAGCATTAACTAATTGTGATTTCAACCTGTATGAGTAAGAAAATACTGCTTGATTAAAAAAGATCTTTCTATCACCTTAGATGCAATAATTTTTTTTCAAGTAGTTAATCTCAGACTATTCGGGTATTATTTAATATGCTCACGTATATTAAGGATTTAAGTGCAGGTGCTGTCCTGTTGTTCACTGTACACTACTCAGTGCAAGTAGACCTCTGGTCCAACTTGTAATTTTGCACACTGTTCTAAAAGAAGCGCAAGTACTGGCAAAACATGGACTGAAAAGTACATGAACTCAACACAACAAGTAGTATTGGAGTGCATGTGATGTAAGATTGCATAGAACACACCGAACCAAAACAGTGACTAAGTCCAGTCTTTAAGGACAACTAAAACCTTGTCCATGAGGACAACTGAAACTATGTGTTTGATAAAAGTAGAAAAGGAGATGCGAAAGTACGTGGAGGTCCCCTGCTTTAAATCTCCTACAGAGAAACAAGCAGACTTTGTGTGCTCTTTCATTTCATTTCAGTCCTCACTTACAGGCATTGTAGACTAGTCTAAGGTGGAGGAAGAAAGGCAAAAGGCCGTTTAGTCTGTTTGTGCTTCTGTTTAATTTTTCTGAATTTCTGAGTGGCCTTTGAGTATCTAACTTGAAACATGTGAACAGTGCTTAATATAGCCTCTCAGTATTGGTTCTCTTCTGAGATTTCTGAAATGACACATACCAAAATTCAGGCACTCTGAACTGCTTCAGGAAAATGCAGGTCATCACCTGTTAAATGAGTGATCTACACAGTTATGTATTTTGAATCTTTGATTAAGAGCATTATACACCATAGTGTATAAATGATATACATGCATACATGTATGTATATAATTTATGAGGCTCTATATGTGAATAGCTCATACTGGCAAATAATCATATTTTGACTGTGTATTGACACTTACACCAAATTAGAAGGACCAGATAGTGAAATGTCCCTTATTACTCACAGGATGGAGAAATATTTACTTTGATTTGGGAGACTCAGCACTCCCAACACTGGAGCAGACAGCATTTCAGAAAGAGTAACGACCACATTGCTTTTTCCCTAAGTGTTCTAAGCCAATAATTCATGAAAGTACACCATAATTCTCTTCCCCCCCCCCCCCTACATAGAATTCTGCATTCTAAAGTATAGATTTCCTAATTAAACTTATGGCAGACATCTTACTCGGTGGCTGAAAAAGCTTTCAGAACCTTAGACAAAAAATAGCTCTGTTCTGAATCAAGAGTTAAACCATGATAGCGTATGTAGTAGTCAGTTAACATCCTCACACAATGGTGGACTTCACTGGAAAAAAAATCAAATAAAAATCTCGAAACAGAATAATGAATATTGTGACAGTATGAATACTATACTATAAGTATGAATATTGTACTAGGAATATTTGAGGTCATAGTATAATCAAATTACAGGCAGGTGTATTCAAATCAGAAAGCTCTAAATTCAGACTACAGAGCATCCTTGTAATCTTGCCAGAATTGTGCCTGTTTGCAATAAACACAGCTCAAAAGTTCTTTGCAGCTTCCATGTTTTTTGCTGGAGCTTAATATTCTAGCTCCACAGAAGCTGTGATCTTGTCAAAAGACTAAAATAGTAGCAAGGCCTCTTTCATGAAAATTCCAAACTGGTCTTTTCTCAGTAAAGAAAAGGAAAGTATATGAACTCTAAGTGATGCATTTAAATAAGGCCTGATTAAACTATAGCACTGAAATTCGTCAGGCCTTTATCATCCTTGCATGATGTGGGCTCCAGCTGCAAGTTTGTGATGTATAAAGATTCTTGACATCTAAGCACTGAAAAGGAGGTGGTGACAGCTCAGATAGCTGTGGCCTCTGCTGTTCTCAATCTCCTCATGTTGTAGGAGATGTTTTTAAATTATTAAGAAAGATTTGATCACTAAACCAAGCAATTCTAGTTGTAGTCTGTTGTCTGTGACCTGCCATTTGTAAATAACATTTTTTTCTGACATCTAGTCACATTCTATAAAGATGAGCATTTCAGACCATATGCAACTACTGTTTTGTTACTGTGGTTCTAATCAATAATGTTTCTTGAAACTGGGCAAACAGGATGAGGCATTGCTAGACAAAGTTGATGCCAGCTTTAACTTCTGAAGTACGCAGAATTTAAAAATGAATTGCAAACAACTTTACTATTAAGAAACACAAGTTTTCTGGAAACAGAGTGTTTAGGACAGGCAGTGCAGTCATTCTTAGCAATACTGAGAACCCAATTCTTCAGGACTGGCCAAAGATTTTGCAGACTTCTGTTTTCACCAATTATTACTGTTTGAGGCTGCCTCTTATGAAATACTGTTTTTTTGCATTTCTTCTTTGGAGATAAACAAGCAGAAAACATGACAGACGTAAAAAATATTATACTCCTTGATGGAGTCTTCCTTAATTTGTTCCGTCTGGTTTATAACTTGAAATTGTGTGTTTTCACAGGATTTTTTACTCAGATCTCTACCTTAGCTGATGTTCAAGAGAATGTCATGGAATATCTCCATGTTCTTAGCCGACCAAAGGTTATTGACCAAGAGCACGATGTAGTATGGACTGAAGCATATATTGACAGCACTGTAAGTCTGCATGATAAAGCATTTAATACAGGCTGACTGCATATAATGAGGAACTGGGAGCAAAACTGTTGTAGAAACACTAGTTGTGCATCTGATTACTGTTGCTGGAATGTGACAATTCAGTGTAAGAATCAGGCTTAATACGTTACAAGTAAATAATTCAAGATTGCTGAACTTTAGCAGATATTTATAAATTGTATATTCCATAGAAAATAATGAAAAAACATGCTTGACAGCATAATTTTAAAATTTATGATCTCCAAATGTACATTTTATTAATCAAAAATGGGAATTGAACAGAAATTGATTAGATTAACTATTTTTTTCCATATGTTTAAAAACATGTCCGTGAATATATCTGTATAAAAGCATAGACTGACAAGGATCAAGATTTTTAATATATAAAGTGGGTCAACATCTAGTGGACAACTGTGAAGAGAAGAATAATGAGAAGATTCTGCCTTTTAAGGTGGATTGAATAGGTGATTTGATATACAAAATTGTCATAAATGTCCAATATTAATGGAATGAACCTTTGGAGTTGAAGCAGAACTTGCTGTTATGCAGTGACTGAGCACTCATGATACTTCTGTATCATTTGTGGTAAATTGTCAGATTTGCAGATAAAAGTGGTTCATTTTCATGGGTTGGTCTGAAACAGCTTCTTATCCATTTTATTTTCCTTATTATGTTTCTTTTGATCCAATTAAAATATTTTGGTTTGCATATTATCTATAGAACTAGAATTTGAATCAAATATCTGTCTTTTAGTACAAGTGATGCCAAGTATTCAATATAATGAATAGAAGGTCACAGATGACTAGTGGCAAAGCTGTTTCTTTCTGATTGTTTAAAATTATTACTTTCATGAAAATGGGCCAAGGTGGGAGAATCTCATTAGCTTCACTTTGATAATTTCTTTTTTTTTTTTTGAGGGGGTGCTGATGATGGCATTGTTTGTTTTGTTTTGAGTCTGTAATGCTTCTACAAGGTTTACTTTTTAATCAATACAAAAATATTCTAGGAAAAAAAGCACCTGGGGAATAGATTTTTGCTTCATTTTCACATTTGATTTAGCTCTTTTCTATTCTTCAGTTGTGGCCATGGGTGCACTAATGTAAAGTAAATACTAAAACTGCAGTTATGAAGGAGAAACAAAAAATTGCTTGACAATACTGTTTTGGGGAGAATTTACTGATCTTTGTTTGTTTTTTTGTTTTTGGTTTGGGTTTGTTTTTTTTTTAAAGAACATATTAATCTAGTCTCCCCTTTGCTCTCTTTCTTTTATTGAAACATAAGGATGAGATGAACAGAAATTACCTGTTATCACTGTCCACTGTCCCTTCAGGGCATCCCATGAAATGGAGAGATGACTAGGAAAACCTAGTTCTTATCCACTTCTTTCTCTTATATGCTTGAAGTAATCAGTGTGTATATGTTGAAGCAAGTTTGTGTATTTGCTAGAGTGACTAGCAGAAAGAGATCTAAGTGGTGTTTTAGTGTAACCCTCCTCTTTGTCCTTTGCTCATGAATCTTGCATTAAAAGTGCTGCAAACAAAATCTTCCTCCTTTCTCAGCACCAAGTCCTCCCTTTATCTGCCAAGAAAGTAAAAAGTGCTGTTTCAGAATTAATTTTACACTTCAGTCTGTCTTTCATCTGCTAATCTGTAATATTTAGAAAAGTTAGTCTAACTTTCAGTGATTCTCCTGTAGGTTATGGAGAGGCTAAGGAAAATTAATAACTTAATGTTGTGTGAAATACTAAGTGACTACAGCAGGGGTGGGTAAATGCAAGTGAACTTAAGGACACTAGAGGGAGCATAGAGAAGGAAGGCTGAGAAAACAGGAAAATTAAAAAAAAAAAAATGGAGCTGTTACATCCTTGAATAAGGGAACTGTTTGAATCCAAACAAAAGCTGTTTTTACTGCAATCAAAATACTTCTAGGTTCTTCTCTTACTCTTCTTACTCTGTTGACTAAGGCTAATTAATGTCATTCTACGCACCTATATATATTTATATACATGCACATGTATATGCATAGACATATGCACTCATACATACTCACATGCTCACATACATTTTTAAGTGTCTGAAAACTCCACTCAGGACCTAATGATTTGGATACTATAAGAAAATATTTTGAAATATAATACTGTCATCTGCTTAGTTGCAAACTACATTTCTCCTCCCTCCTCTCCCCTTAAAAGAAACCTCATAGAAAAAGGAAAAGGATAAATCAGCGTAGTCACATACAAAACTGGAAATAGCAATGAAGGGAACCTTGTAACAAACCATATGTGCTTCAAAGCTGCCTGTGCACTATTTTCAGGGACAGATTGCCTGGCCATCTCTAGTGTCTTGGCATTGGAAGTGCCATGTAAATAATCCTCTCCATCTTATAACTTGATTTTCACTGACAGTTTGTGATCCCATTCCTCCATGGCTGCTGCTTGGACCTTGCCAGGTCAGAAATAGTAGTGTATTTCCAGACGGCTTAAATGTTCTTACCATCCAGCTGCTTCAGAACAGCCATGGCTAGATTCTCAGGGCTATATATACATGGTTGCAATCAGTCTCACTGTGCCCTAACAGCATGGAGTATACTTCCCCCTTCCCTTCTCACCAAACATCAGAGCTAATTGGCCAGCTGTGCTATTTCTGAGCAAGCAACATTAAGCTGGAGCACACTGGGATCCGGACAGAAAGAAGCTGGACAGGAGTAGTCTTAGGATACAAAATGTTTCCCCTGATGCTTCAGCCTGTTCTCATCCAATATTTGTCTAGGACAAAGTCATCTGTGAAAGCCAGAAGTTAGGTTATTTAAGTGTTTGATACCACTTAGGAATATTCCCAGAAGAATATTGCTACTAAACGAAGGCATCTAACTCCTGTTTCTGTTCACCTTTCCTGTAAAAGAATGCCTGCAAAATGTTCATACAGCTGCCTCTTCAGCCTAACTGACACTCTGAGGTGCTTCACTTACTGTTAGAAAAAAGTATGGCATTCACAGAACAGAAATCCTTGGCAAGATATCATGTGCAGAAAATGTAATACAGAGGAACCTGTACGTATGTCAGGTCTGTGTTGCCTTTTACACCTCTGGTAGCTGAAAAGGTTACAAAGCAGCCGAGTCGGGGCCTCTCTGGGTAACTCCCTGCTTCACAGGCAGGGGACTGCCACTTTCTTTTCTGCCTTTAGACTTTGTTCTCTCCCCAGTGGTTCCTGACTTTGAAGAGGTAACCAGCTAGCTCCTAGGGTCAGTTTTAGTTACCATCCGTGAGGAAATTATTTGTGTGTTGTGTTTCTTCCATGAAACACAGGATTTCATGATGGAAACATTATTATCAGTGGCTCAAAGCCTCATTTCTTTCAAAACAAAAGGCTTTTTGATGTAGGAGTGATGTAATTTTAAGAGGTGTCACAGACTCTCAGAGAAACTTAACATTTCTGAAATAATTTTGAACTTACATCCGTGGAGAACAGGGCTGTTTCCCTATTGTACTTGGTGTAGACATTCCCTTGAGAAATAGTCTTTATGGGCTTATCTTGGGCTAATTCTAAAGTCAGATTCACTATAGCTGGAGTGCCAGACCTGTAACAAGCTGGTAGCTTAACCGCTGCCAACACCTTTAAGCTAAAATGTGGGGACTGAAGTATATGTGCCAGCCAGTGTCTAGTCTTCTGATTCAGAGTCCTCTGATCCAAATTCCCTATCTTTCCCTAGGCTTTGTCTCTTTTCCATTTGCATTTCTCTAGTCAGCAGTTTGATATGCACTAGAAGTGAGTAAGCTTTGCTGGATCTGTGTGGTTCTATGGGAAAGGGTGTTCGGGCTGTTAAGTGAGGGGACAGCCAGATGATTCCTCATTGTGGGGTCTAACAGGAGAAGAGATTGTTTTGCTACATGCTCGTGTTCAGCTGTACAGCCTAGGGGTGCTCTAAGGGCCAGCCTGGATGGCTGCAGATGGGACATGTGTACAGTGAGGTCTGGACAGCACTCGGACACACCAGTCTCAACTTTTTTGCCTCAAAAGTAGGTCACACTGGGATCTGATATCACTGCTTCAGCATCGCTAAGGCCTACCAAGTACATAATGCTTCAGAAAATAAAACACCTTATTGGGTGCTTAAAAACAGAGTTGGATTTCTAATTGAAAGTTTCCAAAGGTACTCTTCCCCGAGTAGAAAACAATTTTAAGAGTATAAAAGTATTTCACGGAGCGAATGATTTTAAAGTGGTCAAATGACTTATTTTAAGCATATGTGCATCTATAGCAACTCAATACAAGTGAATATGTTGAGGGGAAAAAGGAAAATTGCCTGGGCATCAGAGTATTCAAGTGAAGTAATGCACAGAGGTAGTCTCTTGGGATTATGGGTAATCACCTATAATGCACAAAAGCCTTCAGTTCATTCTTACGGTAACATCTACAATGTGGAGAAACATTACTTTTTGCTGCAGGAAATAAAGAAGAAAAAAAAAAAAAAAAAGACTGGACTGGCCCCTGAGTTCCCACTGTTTAAAAGCTCATGATTGAGAATTTGTTTATTGGAGCGTATAATTTGACCTACTTGGACCTTTGTTGTCTCCTCATGGTGAAATTTGTTTCTCATAAGTGTACCTGTATAAATTCTCTGGATCTAATGCACCATTGAGTTAATCTCCTTCGGGCTATTAATTTCAAGCTGTGAGCAGATTCAGGAATATGTTACCATGTTGCCTCTGTTCAGTCTCCAATTGGAGGATTCCTTTGCATAAAAAGAGCAAATTATTATTTCACTTAATATTTTGAGATAACTTTCCAGTGCTTCAGAATTTAAGAGTTCACTTAAGAAAACCAAGTGTTCTGAGTCATTACAGGTCATGATTCATCATAATATAAACAGTGACTGGTTTTTATTCTTTGTACTTTTCATAGTGTTCAAGTGCTATATGCTGATTCTTCATTTGCAGTATCCCCACCTCCTCATAGACATACATTAAATGGTCGATTTTAGTTCAACTCTACAATTTATATACACACACACATACATATATCTTCTTCTTCTTTTTTTTTTTTTTCAAGCAAAGATTTTTGAAAATATTTTCTGACAAACAGGCTGATACTCTGCTAGTAAGGCAACCTGTCCAAGAACCTTATTTCCCCTTATTGGGGCAATAAATTAAGGTAGCTCCACTGACCTAAAGCCTAGACTAAGTATTTCTGAAATGCTTATGATGGATATTACAATTAAATTATTACATATAAGATCAAACTTCAATTTATTCTTCTTCATCCTTAAAAAAAATTAAGTACTATGTAGGCATACTTTTTACTCTGGTTCAGGTTCTTTGCAGAATTTCAGTAGGAAGTATAGGAAACACACTTCTCGGATAGCTGTCACATCAGAATCCAAATGTTTTAAGCATGGATATTTAGATTCAGGGATACAGTTCTCCATCAAAGGATGAATTCTAAGCTAGCTCCAGAGAAGCAAGGGAAGCTGTATACGTGAAGTTGTGTGTATAATGTGCAGCAATATAACAGAAAGTCCTACAGACTGAAAGCTATTATACTGGCATTTTTTCCATCCAGGAGTTTCTGGTGAGGTATAAAAATGCTGTTTAGTGTTTCTTCCATTCACACAGTTTTCTTTGTGTTCAATGCACAGAAGAGCTTTTATGAAGTAACAAAAATTAAATAGGACCCCTTTTCCACTAGCTTCTATTCCCAGAGTTATCTTCAAATACTTTTTGTAGCACAAGTTAATTGTGCTATTATACTAAGTGGGTGTAATTAGCATTTTTATCACAGTAAAAGGTTCCCTGGGCCTCTATTTCAAAACTAACTTCTAGATTGTAGTACTGGTGTGCATTAAAATGCATCAGTGTTCAGAATGCTCATGTATGTCTACAGCAAGTAAATATTGATAATCAATGCAGAACAGAATGTCAGGAGATGTCATTAATCAGCAGCTGTTAAAAGAAAATGTACACACAGGCACTTTTTTTTTTCTGGTAATGTTTTAAAAACTAGAAATCTCTGTTGCTTTTTTCCCAGTCCCCACTTTAGACTTGGTTACAAGTTCTTAAACCTCCCTTTGTGGCCAGCATCTCTTAATCTCTAATAATTTACAACTCTTTATCAGAGAATGTCATCACCACTGACTGACTCTGAGGTTCCCACGAGAATTTCCTTTTCTTGCTTTGACATTTGAGTCAGTTGGGTTAGGGAAGGAAAATCTCGTGCATGGATGCCAGACCTTCCATCAGGTAGGTTTGTTTTTAAAATAAGGTTCTTCAAGCTCTACTTCATCTTCTATAAATCTGGAGTGGTTTTTTGAAGATTCTGATATAGGAGAAAGAGTAGAAGGTAGCCCAGGGAATGCCTTCTTATCAGCTCTTCAGTCTGGATTAATTTTCCTGGAAAAATATAACAGCTCTGACCATTTAATCTTTTTTGAAGCTTCTGTAAGAGCATGATTACAGTTTGAAGTTGTAGACCATCTGGTCTAGAAATCATGGTCTGCTGTATTTGCACTGGGATCTTACAGATCTGGGAGAGTGCTTGAAACATTAACAATGGTGATCAATGCAGCTACTTGCACACACAATAAAAAAAGGTTATGGATATATTTATATGTAAGTGCAACATCCCTTTATGCTCATGATTAGCGGGCTGCCTGTGGAAATCTTCATTGACAGTCCAATAAAAAAAACCTTTGAGCCATGACTTTTATGAGTTCTGTGGCCCAGAATTTCCAGTTGCCATAATTAAGTATTCTCATTTTCTCCTAAACAGTTCTAATGTTTGTTTTACTGCTGGATCTAGAATAAATGAATTACCATTAACAACATTAACTGTTTCAAATTCGGTAAGATTTGTGTCAACTGTCAAAACATAATGAGTGCTCAAGATAGTAAATGTATAAACCTTTCAACTGAATAGAATTAATACACTCTCCTTATCTTTAAGATGCCGTTCAAAATAACAATGGATGTTCTCTTTTGTTAGAAAATGCACATCTGATTTACTTATGTGAGGCAGCAGGGCACTAATCAGCACAAGGAATGCCGTGCCACTTCAATTTGAGCTTAGAGCCCTTGCTCACACACCAGTGCAAGAGTTGTTGTGCAGCGTGTCCCAATTAAAAAAAAAAACAAAAAAAAACCCCAACCAAACACAAATTGAGACCTCTGAAATCAAAACTGGGACATGCAAAGGAAAAAAAAGTCCATAATGACCTAGTGGGAATATGGTTACTTCAAATAAGAATTTGTGCATTGTCCCATGCAAACACAGCACATACAAAAAAGGACATGCGTAAGTAGCACCTATGCACATGTATGTATGCATGTGTATGTGTACCTTTCAGCTTTTGAAGTAAACTACTTTGTTTGATAAATTACATGTTTGTTTTACTCCACTGCTAGTGCTGGAACTTAGGCTATTAGGGCAATTTTCAGTGATTGCATTAAGCATTACTACAGAGAGCTAATTGCTAGTTGTCAAAGTCAGTAGAAAAAAATGTTGTAAGGAAATAGCAATGTTTATTTTAATGAATTAACACTTTTCATGTGTATCGCAGTATATGGTATTTACACCATAAAATGCTATATGCAATACATCAAAAAGATGTTTAAAACATCAAAAACAAAAACAAAAACAAAAGTCCTGCACTTAAAGAGGAACATAAAATTTCCTGCTGGGGATGTGGAACGTGGAATGCCATCTGTATTATATGGCACTGAGAAAACTGATTATGTTTGGACCTCTATTTCATAGCAGATGGGTTCATTAAATTTAATAGCCTCCAGAGCCTTTAGAAACAGTGTTAAAAACATGTGGAACATGCTGAGACACTTCACTTCTCGCCCCACAGTCATTATAACTCTGGCACAGACTATAAATACTACAGTACTTTATTTCCATTGAAACGGATTACTATTATAATTATTTTTCCTAGTGTACATTTACATGAGAAATGCAGAATGCAAATTGTACTTTTTCAAACTTTGAGATATGCAGATGATTTCTTCAAATGAATTTTACTGTTCTTTGCACTTGGAAGCTTTGATATGAAGCTTATTTTTATCTTCTTCCTGCGACATCAGCAAGCAGCTGTAATGCCATAGCAAAGCTAGGTCTTAAGCAGCGCTGCTCCCACCGTGGTGCAAATCAGACAAACTTTATATTAAATCATAGAAGGGAAATCAGAGCAGTGTTACATCTTGGCTTTTAGCTATATATTGATTCTCTTTTCTAGTCTTTTATATGTCAGGGTAACTACAGTTTGACCTTAGTCTCTGTTCATCTTCCGTCACTGGAGCACAGAGAGATTAAATATCTCTTTTTGCTTTAAACAGAGTAAAAAACTCTTTTTGAAATATTCTCAGAATTCAACAGATAAAGGAATATTTTAGTGTTATTTACTTTTTTTTTATATTTTATAATGTTTCAAATGAGGGCAGGAAGTCTTACCACGTTTAAGTGTTTTGACACTCTTCCACCTCTTCATTTACATGTTCTGATGTTTAAGCTAAATTACTTTTTTTACAAACTTTGTCATATTTGATCATGATTCTTTTTCAAAAAATAGCCCAGTTTCCCAATAACGTTATCAGCCTGCTCTTGTAAAACGTAATTCTCAGTAATGCTGTTTGGTTTCCATTTCCTTTCCTACAAAATGCTGTGACTATACACGCTATCTTTTACTGTTTTCTGAGGTCACTCTTGGGTTTAGGTTGTACTGAGCATTTAAATGCAGATTGCCCCCTTCACATCACTGACTTCACCTCCAATTCTGCCACTGACCATCGCTGATATTATCATCAAGACCGGCAAATTGTAATAAACCACTAAAGTCCTACTGCAGTAGATGATGTACGATGACAGGATTAAATAATGATACCTTCATCATATAATTTACATTCAAAGTAATAGGTAAGAATCACAAGTTGCTTAGAAAGGGCAGAGAAAGTAAGGGCACTTAGACAGTGTAGGTCAATTCAATAAGCAATTATCAGTCTGTGAGATCTCAGGCATGAAGGGCGGTATGTGAAAACGTGCACAACTACATGTTCAAGTCCTTCAAATTGTAGTGTCCACTTCTACAGGGTTCTTACACAATTGTTTGTCCAGGCCTTAAGAATCATGGAGTCCTTGCTTGTGTTTGGTTAAACTTAATTTCATGGAAGTATTTGGACAATTCAGTATTTACAACATTAATAGTGTTTCAAAGTGGTTACATTCACAAAACACATCTGCGATTAAATTTTGGTATTCTGAAAATCAGGTAAGTTTTGAATGTTAAAGGAACATGTTTTGCTGTTTTGAGAGCTGTCAAGCACAATGCTGTTACGTTAGGACTTTATCATGAATTGTTAAGCTGTTCTCTGCTGCTTTTGCCGTAAACATGGTGTGTCTTCTGACATGATTGCTTTGCACCATATTACTGTTTCTTCTTATCTGAAAACTGATTGGATGTATGTGAAAAAGAATCCATAGAATTACAAATGTCTGTAGGTTTCACCTGCTGGATGTTCTCCCACCAGTTACTATATACAAATTAAAGAGAATTGCTTTGCTGTTGAATTTGATTAACAGGCATTTTCATGCCAAAATCACGTTGGTCTCATTTGCAAGCACCTGCATGCTAGAGATAGGGCAGCTTGGGACTATTTCCAGCTATGGTCTGCCAATGACATACAGTGCCTTTAGGTGAAGGGACAGAAAATCCTTTTTATTTCCAGCTTGTTTCACAGGGAATTTTCTGGTTTTGTTGTGACACAGAAATAAAATCAAAAGGCGACAAGTCACTAACTAGAGGGAGAATTTGTTTCTAGATCTCTGTATGTTATGGTGAATCCAACATTTTGGAGAATGGTCTATTCTTAGTGAAAATAACTACTTAAAGGCATTCACAGCTGATAACTGTTTGTCTGTCTTTGATCTCATTGCCTCCATTCTGAGTTAAATTGAGTTAATTATAAGGAAATTGTAGCTATTTTGTCAGATAATTACCTTTTTTTCTCTCTGTTTTTGTCTTTAGTTTTCACATAGATTTTTTTAGAGTAAATGATAATGTAGGAGAGCAATGAATTTAGTATAATGTACTAAATCCCATCCTTTGATCTCATATATGTCACTCTGACTTTCTGGAAGAAAGAGGGCAGTGAAGAGGAAATATAATTTATCTGCACTGCTGGAGTAAAAGCCTGAAATAATAAGAAAGACTTATTAAATGATTGGTGCCATTTGAGCTTTGCTGCAGTGGCAGAATTCAGTGCAAAAAGGAAAAGGAGAGAATAAAAGGAAATCATCTTCTCTTTTGTCTATTGTTCTGCAGATACTGAAGTTGTTATTTATAGCTCTCCTTTTTGTATAATCAGGAGATTTCACATACAGCAATCGTGCACACTATACATATTAAACAAAGTTTATCACAGTCATTGTGACGAATATTTACTTTTAAGTTAGTAATTTCTGGAGAAATTATTCAGAAATACACTTTATTCTACAAGGAATAATAGGATGTTTCCTACCGATGTTCTTGCTGCTTGACAGCAAGGCGTTCGACCCTTGCCCACACCATTGTATTTTGTCACATCAGACCTGTCCAAGCAAGCATTTCCCTTAACGATTAGTTGAAAGATGATCTAACTACTCGGTAAATGCATGATCTTCAGCAACATCAGTAGCAGCGGGGAAAAACTTGGAACTCTTATAAGCATTGTCTCTGGAATTCATAAAAGCCATTTCACCTGCACTGATGGCAGATTTTTTGGAAGGAAAATGTAATCACCCTAAATATTACTTCAAGCTGCCTAGTTCTAGGTAAACCATTAAAATCCCTAAAGACTCAATACTAAGGGCTGACAGAAGCAGCCTACAGGGCCATTCCATTTAAGGACTTTTAAGGATTTTATTTTTGTTTTGTTTTAAATTAGTGTTATTTAGTGGCACATAAATACTACAAGACAATATGCGTTAGAAACAGTATACTCAGACCAAGGTACGGTACAACTTACAGAGCTTTCTAATGTCTTTTTATTCTGCTGCAACCAATGACCTCTATATAATAATCAAGAATTTCCAGTATTTTTAGGTTTATTCCAGAAAACTGTCAAAAAAACTACGTAAGTCAGCTATATGCTTGCATTCCATATGGATTACATTTGTTGATTCTTCTTCTTCTTTAATTTACTCTGCAGTAAATCAGTAATATCTCCCTTTATGTACCTGGAGTTACACTGATGTGAAACAGAAGGCAGATTCATTGTATTACATCTCAGTTTAAGGGGCTTGGATTATGCTTCTATTGACTGATGGAACAATCCTAAGATTTTCTTTCTTGGATTAAAGCCTTAAAGCCTCAAAAACTCAGGAGTTACAGTGAACGGCAAGTGGCCTTTATAGGAAAGAAAAGTTTAATTTTTCTTCCCTCCTTCATCTTGTCTTTTTTGTCTTACAATTCAGCTTAAGTAGATGGAGATACAATGAAAGCTGATTTTGCCATAACTGGGGGGGTTGTGCTCACAAAACTTTTGCTGTGTAGCCAGCTCCATGAAAATGGGATTTTAGGTCCAGCATGCCTAAAAATGACCTCAATATCTGCGGACAGTTCTAGCTGTGAGATAGCTAAAACAATTTTGAGAACTTTTCTAGTGAGTTCTTATAGTATAGGGAATGAAATGGGTGTGAAATTTTCTTGACCTGCTGGATAATGCAATAAGGGGAAAAGCGCAGAAGACAAAGAAATTTGCCTCAGGCCAAAACCACTCAAACTAGATTTCCCAAGCATTGTATTAAATAATGAGAACCTGCATATTTGAAATTAACGAACATCATCTAGAAATGCTCTCAAAGCCATGATATTCTAACAAATCAGCTATTAGCCATCAGGTCAAATTGGCTTTCAGGAAGCCTTGAAATTTCAAGTTGTGCATTGTAGCAATAGAAAGCTTCTTTTGAAATAAAAAAGGTAAGAGAAATGTAGCTCTTTCTACAGAGTAAGTAAATCTTTATAGATCTTGATGAATTCAACTTGCAGTGTGAAGAGTCTATAAAATGCTCCATGGCTTTTTCGATAAAGTGTAGCTATAAAATCTCAGCGTAAAACTAGAATGGTGAAATACATTAGCTACATTCTTGTTAGAAGGGTGTGAAGACAAGAGCTAATGAACAAGAAGCAGCATTGATTATGACGTTTTATCATTTATAGTGGTGGCACTAGCCAGATTTGTGGTACCAACCTACCCACAGACTAATATAAAAATATTCTAGAAAAGAGAAGGAACACATTGTTAGATTAGGAGTTTATCCAACTCAGAGATTTTACAGTGTTAAATGATGGAGAAATTTCGAAGGTTTTTTTTTTTTTAATATCTCTGTTTTATAGTATAATTTAAAAATAATGCTTGTAACAATTAGAGACTTAAAACTGCCCTCTGATCTTGTACATCTCTGTTAGCTAATAAAATCAGTTGCTTATGCATGTGAACCTGAAACATGTGTTTCTAATTTGGAGACACATGATGGCCACCTTGCTACTAGAGCATAGTATTTTAGCATTTTGGTCACTTATTTCCAAAACACACATTAGACATTTGATTCTTCAATTTTTATACAAAGACTGGACACAATTTTTAATGGCGATCTGTTTTTTGGGTTTAGGTGGTATGCCTTCTTCCCTCACAAAGCAAAGCAATACATTTTCACGTATATTGGAGCTCAATTCCTGGGTTTCTGGCTGTAGTTTTTATGTGGTATTTTTGCATGCAATTTGTTCCTTCTTTTTCTTTATGCTTTATCTGAACTTTTGCAGATGTGCCTTAAGATGGATACCTCAGTGTGTTGCCCTTTCAGAGGCAAATTGATAAACAAGAGGAAGGGTGATTCCCTTTGAAAAGCTATTTGAAACTTTTAATTTACTAGTTGTGCATAAACTGCCTTTCCTGCTGCTTTCTAGTGCCCTTGATCTGTTATCGTATCTGTGGATTTCTTCTCAACGAATGAATTTGTGCTAACGCTTTCGTGCCTTCTTTCTTCCTTTAAAATGGATCCCCTGTTGTTTATCAGCTCAAATAATCTTATGACCGTATGGTATGTATCTCATTATGCCCTCCAGCATACTGCTTCATTCAGAGCAGTTCTGGGCCAGTGGTTACCGACATAACCTTCAAGGTATTTTGTGCTAGCTAAATATGAAATTTGTTCAAGAAATTTGCTCATTCAGGAGTGATAAATGGGGGAAAAAAAGAATAAAATATAATAATTATTTTGAATGTATTTTTTAGGCAACTAACAAAGCAGATTGTTCCCACTATAAAAACACTCAATATTTTAATTCTAAAAGATAGTGAGTTTCAGGACTTAGAGGCTTGTACTGGTTCCAGTCTCTGCATCAGACTTATAGAATCAACTAGTTGATTTAAAAACATTTTTGGGAGGACTTGTTCCTAAGCAATTAAGAAAGCGAAAGAGTAAGTCCAGTTTATTACAATCTCCCCTCTCCCAAACCCAGCTCCATTTTAATTTGCTTTGATATTCCTAGAATCTTTTGCATTACAGATTCATGTTCTTATGAGACCAGTTCTCTAGTTATCAAAAGCAGATAGATTACTTTTATTGTGTGTAGCAGTCTTACAGATGAGATTCTCAGTGTTGATTTTTTCTCTATGCTTGATCTTCTGGTGTTGTTCTTGCCTGCTGAATTTCAGTCATTTAAAATTAATCCATACTGTTCTTATTTTTTCCCCTGTGTTTATGCTAAATGTTCCACATTAGTTCTGCAAGTGCCATGCTTTGTCCTGGTATTAGCCAAAGCTTTCATTTTAAGTTAAAGATTCATTGTTTTTATCATAATGTAAAAAAAAAAATAAAAAAAAAAATCAGCAACTGCAACAAAAAGAAGCTTAAATAAAGATACTGGAAAGCAAAATCATATTGGATCAAATACCGTAGATTTGTTCTGTCAGTCCACTGATGTCACGAAAGGTTTTATATAGAATACAGATCTTATTAACCCTGTGTCCTTGACACAAAATGATATATAAACTTTTTAATAAGTCAGTTTTGCCTTCATACCTGTAAATAGTGTCCCTTGCAAATAAGAAAATGGTTACTTCTACAGGAAACTGCTAGGCATCAAGTAATTTACAATCTGTTTCTCCATTGCATGTTTTGTGGTCACAGTCCAAACTGTACTGATCTTGAAATGATGCTGTTTACATGTAATAGAGTAAATGTCAGCAAAAACTGTTTCTTCCTTATTAAATGCACATCCCATGAGGTTAAACTGAATGTCTGGTATGAATTGTGCTTAATAGACACTTTCAAAGCTAGGTCCTGAGAACTTTTCATCATGGCATTTCCTTCACTTCTGTTAGGTTGTGGATAATAACTACAGTAAGGGAGAAAGGATTCTCAGATTTCTAAGTTGTACCCCTAAAATGCATGGAGTGATTGTGAGAGCAAGGGAGAGGGACAGAGAGTAAGCGAATGGAAGCAAAGTCTTGCTACACCCTCCACTTCTTCTGGCAGAGCAGCGCTTTGGACACACAGAAGAGACGGTACTCTGAAAAAAGATGGAGAAAAGAGTGGTTTGGGGATAATTCAAATACAAATATTCTTACAGCCATTCCCTTTTTAGAGCATGTTGGATGATTTCAAAATAGACTATAGAAAAGCACATTGGGTTTAGAAATGCAACCCCATTTAATACAGAATAACATGCTCAAAATCACAAATACAATTAGTAAATCTAAGTTTGAGAAGAAATTCTGGCTTGCTTTACACATTCATTAAATCAAATACACTTTCATCCCTCCTCAGAAAGTGGTTATCTTTAGATGTTGGTCTGACATTGATATGTTGAGCAAGTAAGATTTTAATATAGAGCAAGATCAAAAATCCACCGAACTCATTGCAAAATTCTCATTGACCCTTATAGGTATAGGGTAAGGCTCTTTGGTTTTGCTTTGAGGCCAGTGTGGATTTTATTATTGGAGAAAGAAGATGAGTGTCTATCTCCCAAGAGGATTTATGATTAAGAAATTATTTTTATTTCTAGAAGAACTGTCAAAGAATTTGCCCTCTTTCCAGATGTGAGAGTTATGTGAGAATAGATTAAAAAATGAATGAGTATGTATATATGCACCTATCTTCTGGGGCTGATTCTTTTTCTTCCCTCCTTTTCTTCCCCTCCATCCAGAACAACTCTTTACAGTACAAAGACCTTCCTTGATGTTGTGTTTTTGGGTTTGTTTTTTTGCTTTGAAATACAGGTATGAGTATTCCTCCCCCCACCCACCCCCCTACCCCCCAGCTTTATTTCTCTGGGAAGGATTCTCATGCTATTATCTATTGCCTTCCTAACAGTCTTTCTAAATGTCTCATTTAAAAATAATTACCGTTAGTAATTATTAAAATGATACTATCTGTTCTTCTAGAGGTGGTACAAATGCTAACAAATACTAAAGAGTATCAAGGGTATATAAGAAGAAAGAGCCTAACCATATAGTTTGATGCCATTTTACATGGATAAGAGCCAGAATCTTACTAGTATGTTGGATATTTTATGTGTATTGTCATATTATGTGTAATGATGGTCAGTTTTAGAAATTTCTTTTCCTTTTGATATTATGAGTAAGAGCAAGGCTGAAAAAAATAATTGTTGTCTAGAATATAGGTGTATTACTTTCAGTTCTCTTGTGTATGTAGACAAAATGGACATTTCATTGTTATTTTATACAATGTGAAACCACATCAATGCTTCTAAAGCTGAATATTACATGGCTAACTGGAATGTAGTATGAGGTTGTTTTTCTTTGTTTTTACCAGACTTTAGAGTTATGATCAGAAGCTCTTTCTCAGTTTCTGCCTTAGTTCACTGATGCATCCTGTTCTGGCTTCCCTGGTTATTCTTTTTGCATGTCTAAAAGCTTGTTGAAGGGCTGTTACTTAAAAGTTCAAGATAAATTTGCTTATAAATTGGAGTTGACAAATTCTGATCCTACAAAAGGGATAAAGAACTGTTATCATTTGGCAATCCATATCTTGTTCTTAATCCACTTACCTACACCTCTTTGATATCCAGGGATTCCAATAATTTTTCATCTTTTGAATATAAAAATATGTGATTTAAATTGTGAGCTTTCTAAACTGTTGATATTGCTTTAGCAAATCAACTAGTGCTAAAAGCAAGCACAGTAAAAGAAATTGTATAGTAAATACTTAAAAATAAATTAACAAAAATAAGAGAAAAATATTAAAATACTGTTTTCCTGTACCTTCAAAATTTTACTTAAATTAGATACTTTACTGTAGGTAAGCTCGTATCATCACCTTTGTACTAAACTCTGATCTGGTGGTATAATTTATCTTTAAACTGATCTTGATCTTAGACTGGTAAAAGAAAAGGGGATGCATTCCAGACAGAATTATTACAGTTTATTAAAATCATAACACATGCCTATTACTTATATGAAAGCAGAACCAAACTAGTTCAAAACAAACAGGCAAAAAACCGTAACGTACAGTGTAAATAAACTAATTTTTGAGGCAGCAGACATGGTTTTCTCTGTAATAGGATTGCTATACCAGAAAACAGTAAAAATAAAATAAATAATAAAGGTATAAATTTCTTCTAATTATTTTCAGGTTAACTTAGTGTGCAGAGTAGAGATATGATCATCTGTGAAATTTAATGTCATCTGGACATATCTATACATTTTCTCAGCAGCAACAGAAGTTAGAATAATACTTCCAAATGATTTACATTGCTACGTTCACTTCTGTACCATTAATACGAAGGGGCAGACTGACTGACCACTAACTGATTAAAGCAAAACCAAACAAACCTAAAACCTACTATCTTACTGAAATTTAAATAAACTATATTAATGGAAATATAGGAACTGTCATCAGTTATGTCATTTAAATTGTATTACAACTTCAGATTTTATACTCATACATATTTAAGCATTTTGGAAGCTTCTGATAATTTTCAGGGCCAGGAACATTTAGGAACTTGTGCCTCTAAATCTAGCAACTAGTTCTGAAGCTGTGCTCAGAGATGGGGACATTTCAAGAACTGTATGAATTTAAAAAAAAATTACTAATAAATCATTCACTGCCAGAATAACTGTGCAGTTGATGTGTTGGTAACCAGTAAAATACGGGCACTAAACAATGCACAAATAAGCATAGCAAACCCTCCTGAAGGATAGCTCTCTGCTGCGGGTGCTTGTCTGTTTATCCATCCTCTTAGATCAATTGTACAGCTCATGTTTAGTGATATTACAGAAGATCTTAATTACCTTTAGACCCTTTGTGTGCTTGTAACCCAGAATATTTGCAACAACTTGAAAGCTGGAACTCGTAGAAATTTGAAGTCAGTGCACAGATCCTACATGAGATACAAGAAGGACTATCAAAACCACCATCACCTAAAATAAATATTGTCTCAATTTATGCAAGGTGTAACTATGTCTTTCCTGATAGGAGTTTCAGAGAAAACTTACTTACAGTCTCACAAAACAGCATTAAATTTCTTTACAGTGGAATGAAAATGTACTCTGCGTGTTTAGTTCTGTTGTGCACGTTGTCCACAGCTGAAGTGCAATTGAAACTAGTTGCCTCCTTGACTTGAAAAAGGTCACCCTCAAAATATAAAACTTAATAATACATCAATCAAATAACTGTAACGTTTTGGGAAGGCCATTCTTAATTATCTGCTATTGGTAGCACTCTAATACAGATGATCCCATTTTTGGAAACTGTTCTTTTCAGTCTTTTCTGTATGCAATAAAAAGACTAAATATGCAGATTTTAATGTAAAATATGACATGTATTACATGATGTGTATCTTACAACCATTACTTTTATTTGGAGTTGTCTATATTTAGAAAAATATTCCAATTCCATGCATGAATGTTTGCAGAGTTTTTGATTAGGAAGCAAATACCTACTATATAGATGATAAGAGAATTAGTTATATCAGTAATTTCTGTAGGAAAATCTAAATGTTTAGTTTGTTTATGTTTATACATAATATTTATTTGCATATATTTATAGTAATGTTTATACATTATATTTATTTGCATATATAGACAGAATTAATCATGGGACATCTATTTTGCGTTAACATGTTTTTCTTTATTGATGTAATAATGAAGATAGAACTCACTCCCTTTAAACACATGCATGAGGCCAAACTTATGTTTGTGGTGTGTGCAATGTTCATGGAGTATCTGATCTCATGAGTCAGTTCTACTGCCTTAGTCTTTGGTCACGTGGCTTATTTGCAAAATTAGCATAATTCTTAAAAAAAGAAATCTAATTATGACTGAAGTTTCTAACCAAACATTGCATTTAAATTAATCACTCTGGGTAATTTAAATGCAATTTTTCCTGTAAATATTTTCTATTCATTAGAAAGAGAGGTCAGTTAGTTTATGCAATTAAAAGAAGCACAATCACAGACTCACAGAATAACTGAGTCTGGCAGGGCCTCCTGTAGGTCGTCTAGTCCATCCCTGTGCACTCGTGGATTACCTGGAGCAATGTTGCCCAGGACTGCATCCAATTGGTTTTGAACATCTCCACAAGGTCTCGGAGCGGTGTTCTCCAGTGTTTAATCAATCACTCTTACAGTGAGAATGAAAGAATATTCCTACGAGTGTGGATTTCTTTTTCTGTTAACTTCAACAAAAAGTTCAGACGGCAGATGCAGACAGATATGACTTAATTAACCATTTAAAAAATTGGACATATTTAGAATATTTTGGGGTGTGTTCATGCTTTTAATTTTAAAACCAAGGTTGCTACATGGTGCATTAGTAATTATGTAGTCATTTACGCTAATAAACAGTTATGTATTTTAGAAAAATGTGTAAAATCTTCAAAGGGTGAAGCCATTTTATTACAAACATGCTTGGAATGTAATGTAGTTTTTTAATGTGCTCTGCTATTTCTTAATTCCAATCTGATACCTTTGTAGCTCTTGTGTTTTATCTTTTGCATATTTCACAAAAGCTAACTTCTTTCCTTTCCTAAATCTTTAAAATATCTTTTTTTTAAAAGTGAACTAGAATTGTAGTTTTTATCTGTATTTTATGACTCTCTTCGCCATAGCAACATTTACATTTCCTCTGACTGGTATACTTTGCATGCAGTGCACAGTCTACCCTTGACTAAAATGTGGTACTTTCTGCAAAATATGTGGTAGCACAGTAAAGCAATTATGTGAACAAAGAAGGATTTTTATTGACTCCCTTAAAAAAATGAAATGCATTTTCTTTACAGATGTTGGCCCAGTAAGCTGCAGGTTAATGTCATTTTTTTAATATTTAGACTGAAATCTTAACATCAGGAACATCCCAGTAGGAGGCTGAATTTTATTTCTTCCTCCATGTATGACATAATTATCTGATGCCTGTGGTACTTACATAGTTCTAGGAAGTGGAGAATAAGTGTATAGATTGTAAAAGAAAAATCACCAAAATCACAGTATTTAAATGCTGTATCTTATAGAAACTGAGTAAGTAGATTTTAATACAGAAAATTAATGTTTTCTGCTATAAATTGAGTTTGAATGTTCTTTCTGTTCTCTCCCAAGTTCTTGTTGGTTTTGGGAAGAGCTGTGGAAGACTGCTTACCCATGTATGAAATGCTTTGCATTTCTTAATACACATAAATAAACCTTTCTCTACCCCTATATTTAATTATATTATATGATGCCATAAACTAACAGCCTATATGATAGACTACCTGGCACAGGTATGCACTAAGTGTTCTATTCTTTTTTTTGTCTCATTCTTTTTAAGGAGCTTCACTGATAACTCTGACAACTTCCTCCTAGCTGCGGTGTTAAGTACAGGACCTACATGCTTGCTGCAGTATTGCACATCTTTCCTGAAAGTGTATTTCCAAAAATTCCATGCATTCATACAAAGTTCCGTACATTCAATGCCAAATTCAGTATCAGTATGTGACATGTACAGGATGAGTCTGAACACGGCAAACCACTGTTAACTTAGCTATGTGTAGATGTTACATTTGGTGGAGCTCAGAAACTATTTACAGAAAGGGCCGTACTATCAAAACTCTATTCATAGTTGTTGATAATTTACTGGCATGTTTGTACTTAATTTCTATTAATTTGCATTGTATCTGATTATGGAACAATCAGGTCACTAGGGTTGTTAGCCTTTTTGTGAGAGACTGGAGACATTTAAGTGCTTGCCAGGAGAATAGTACTGTGGAAATGAGGTCAGTGACTGTAAATTAAGAGTTATTTCTTTATTTTTGACTGCTTTAATGTAAATACGTTGCAGTAGTATAAATTTTTGGCAAAGATAATTTCTTGCAATTGTTATTAGAAAAATAGGAAATGGGAAATTAATTTCATAGTGATTTATATTATTTTTCTTTCTCTAATAATAGAAAAGAATAGAAATACTTTTTTGGTATAACAAGAAACTGCTGCATATAATTTAGTTTTTCAGGAGATTCTTTTTTGCTGTTTTTCAAATAAACATAAAGTTGAATTCTGATCCAACAGAACAATAACTGTAATTCTAGTATGTTTTCCTTTAAGACTTCTAGACTTGTTTTCTTGGAAATCTAGGACACATAGCTACATAATGTTTTGAGTAAATTGTTGAAATGGCTATAAAATATTTTAGAAATGTATGGGGTTTGTTTTGGAATTATCATGAAGTCATTTACAAAATCAGTCTTTGTGAACTTCTTTTGTTAAGGGTGAAAGGAGGCAGACTTCTATGAGGTCTGGCATGGAGTACTTAGCAGAACTACTGGTCCCGTAATAGGTGCTCTCTTCTTCTAAAGACACATTTCAGATCCGTCTGGGGTTTTGTTTGTTTCACATTTACCTGATGCAGGAAACAGCACAGCATCCTCCTTTGCCTGTCTTGGTTTGTTTTACCATGTTAGTAGTGCATGTAACTCTTTTCCTGATTATACCAAACACATTTCCATGAAGGGCTCAAAACAATACTAGATTATTTGCAAATGTGGAAAGCATGACACTGTGTGCAATAACAGTACTGAAAAACCACCTACAGTTATTTATTCTGTGTTACATTGTTTGACAGGGACCCCAACTTGACCTGAATTTAGAGCTGGAATTCTCAACATGTCTTACTGGAATCAAGCATACTGTGAACATGCTCAGGGAGCTTGCAGTCTCTGAAGGTTTTTTTTTTTTACAATACAAAATAGAATAAGAAAATTTGTTTGGTAAAGAAAATTTAAATTTTCTGGGAAAGATAAATAGGTTAAAAGAAAAGAGTTTGAAAACAAATCCCCTTCCCTTTTCTTCACTGTGTCCTTGCAAGGCCCTAAGCTCTACTCTTGCTCTTTAAAAGTTGTTTGGTTTTTTTTTTTTTTGTGATCTTTAGACTTTTAGACTTCATCACTTTGCAGCAAGATTTACACAGTTCCATCAAGATCCTTAAGTCTGTTTTTCTTCATCAGAAAATGCTCTCAGGTTTGCTCTGGTGCTTACAGGTCTGCAGGCTGCTGTTCCTGCCACACCTGGTGTTTGAGCAGCAGCCTCTGCTTACCAAGCGGCGTGTGGAGGAAGGTCCCCTTCCCTGTGGGGGGCTCCTCCTAACCCAGCCTGCAACAACCAGGGGACAGCAAGTGACCGGACATCCTACCCGCACCTCAGCCACTCATTTTAATAAAACACGTATTACCCAGGCAGTAAATGAGGAACAAGTAAAACAGATATATGTCCCATCAGGTATCTTCTTTAGGAGACAATCATTAGAGGGAGGAAAGGAAGAGACATTAATGGAAAATAAGTAAGAACGGGAGGTACTTTGGTGTGGTTGGAGCCAGATAAAGACACTAAAGTGGCATAGTTTACCATAGGTGCAAGTAGAATCGAAAGATCTGCAGTGCTTTATGAGGGCCAGGGAAAGATCGTGTAGTTCGCTGCAGGGCTGCCTCTTGGCAGTGTCTAAAATGAACCACGGGAAGCAGAGGGACCCGCTGGGTTTTTTACACAGAGGCAGGCAGTTTTTAGACTATGCAATAAAGGGTCAGACCAGTGGACTATTACTGTTATTGTTTAGGAAAATTTTTGTTTCCTATGGCCTCCCAGAAGGGGTAATGTCAGACAAACCCCTATTTCAAAGTAATTTGTAGCAATTATTAAACTGAATTGCTGACATATAGGATCTTGTAACAGCCAAGTTTCAAATCAGCAACGGAATGAAGATTTGCGTGGCTGTAACAGATTTTTTATTATTATTATTTATTTTATTTTTAAGAAAAAGACTGTGAACCTAGATTTTGAAGGTTAGGTAAAAAGTGACAAGAATACCAGCCCAGGAAAAGGCGTAATGGAATGTAAAACTCATCTGCTGACCCTATTATTCTTAATCAAGGCTTTGAGTACTAATATTTCAGAGCAAGAAAATATTCTTTGTTTTCTAAAAAGCTATAAATGGGATTGACAAACTGAATTCAGCAACATATAATATGCAACTTTGATTTGTAAACTTTTATTAATGTGCTCTTGCAAATAACCTTAGGAAAAGCAATATGGATATTTTCATATGCAAAGGTTTATTACATCTAGCGAGTGTGGTAATTATTAATAGGAAATCCTTACTTGCATTCCATCTAATTGTAATTCCTTCACACGGGAAAACTTCATCAAACCGTATGTATCTGAGGGGATGTGATCAAACAGGAGTAAACTCAAGTCCTCAAAACAAGTAGCAAAAATTACATTAAAGAGTATTAATATTTGTTTAAGGATTCCATTTAAAGTTGAAGTCCCATTAGAGCATTGTGTTTACACATGCAGTTTTGTTTGGGGTTTTTGTGTTTGTTCAGGTTTTTAATGTTATCCCCTACACCCCCACCCCCACCCCCCACTCTTCCTTGAACCTTTCTCAACCGTAAGTGGACTATAAGCTTTCTAATTTAGTCTGAAAGTTATCTGCAAGTATTTCCGCAATGATTCCTCTGTACCTACAATTGTGTTGCCTCGAATACCTTGACTGTACATGAGGTACTGTTTCGTAGAATATTGTGTACAATTTAGCTCATTATAAAAATGTATGAGTTTGCTATGTGTAGTGGGCTTGGGCAAACTGTAGAGTTCCTTTCTATTTATTCCAAAGGTGAAATCTAGGTATCATTCTTTATTGCCCTTGTCTTCATCTCAGATGCTAACAAAAGGATGTTTGTAATTTTTACATATATTTAGCAAGAAGAGGGCATTAAACAAAAAAAATAACAAAAAAAAAAAACCAAACCCAAAACAGTGTTAGAGAGAAACCCAACTTCAGTGCTACAGTAGGAAATTAAAAAAATCATATTGCAACTATCTTCTTTTGTTTCAATGAGAAGAAAAAAAAAAAAGAAAAAAGCTTCTACTTATCAGAGCCAGTTAACTAAGTTGAAGACAAATAAGTAGATAAACATTCAGAAAACCTTTAAACTGCTCGAAGTAATGCTCTAAACTTTTATACAGGATTTAGCTCATGTATCTACAGTTCATCAGGTATCTGCAATTTCTTCAGCAACTATATTTCTATATAATCAATTATTTAAATAACAGACTTTTAAAGAAACAGATATAGGTCATACCTTCATGTGATCATGGCTTATATTTTGTTATTGGATCACTCAAGTTTTATGATGAGGAAAGTTTACTTGCAACAATTGTCTCTGCCATGAATTTTGTTATATTTTATATTGTGAAAACAGAGAAATTGTGGCTGGTTGCTTTCAGTATTTGTGAATTAGAGATCACATGACAGTTCTCTTTCGTGACATATACAAATGTGGACATTAGCTTTTAGCAGAGTACTATATGGAAATTCTTCTTCTGTCTGTTTCAATGCAGAACAAGGACAAAAGGTCAGTCAGAAGCTCACTAGAAATCTTGAAGGTGTTTTTGCATTTTGTATTGATTCACCAGTCTCTTTCTGTGTTCAGCTGATACCTGTAAAGAAACAGTTTGTATTGGAAAAAGAAATTTTCTGAGAAGGTGGATTTAGAACAAGGCTAAATTGCTACATATGGTGAATTCCCATATGAGTATGAAAGTAAGAGGAGAAGAATTCAGAAAAAGGGAAAACTGTATTGTGCCTGTAATAGTTTATTATTCTGAGTTCTTCTCTGTTACCTACAATGGGTCTTCTTTTTTCTAAAGTGAAAACAGAACCCTTTTTTTCAGCTCTTGATAAATAAGGTATTTTATACATAATGGAGTCTACTGTCTGCTCTCCATGCTTTTTTATGTGAGTTGTTGCTTACAGTAAAATACTGTGCATAAAACCAGGTATGGCTAATCTGTGTGACATAAATATGCATGTATGCATAAACACATTTTATTTGATATATGTACATATAATCATACTTGTGTTTACAGTACAGAAATGTATTGTTCTATGCATACATTATTGTGTATTATGCATATGTGGTGATATGTTTGCATAAACAGTAACTTTATATTGCTATTATGTTTCTTTCCTCTGTCATAAAGAATGCAGCCTTCTACTTTAACTAAACTGCTCGTAATGTTAATTTCATTCATAGTTAGTGTAGACTTAGATGTTTACAAACCAAGAATGACTAGTTTTAACACTAAAACTCTGTATGTTGAATTATACTTGTCTAGAGGAAGATGGAACTACTTCACAGGTCAAGCGTGATACCATATCTGATGAGAAGACAGTCCCTTTCTTAGTATTATTATATTTACAAATTGCATAGTGCTTTTGTGATACCTAGTAGAGAAGCTTCAAGGAATAAACTAAGTTAATAAGCCCTCAATAAATTTAATCAATTGGCAGTGTTTCTGTAGTTTCTTTCCTTTATACTTTGCTTTATATTACGTTTGTGATTTTATGAATGCAACAGCTAAAGTAGCTATTCAAATTAACGTATAATGATTGCTTGTTCTGTTTTGTTTTTTTCCAGCTCCCTCAGGCTCAAAAGGTAAAATATTTTTATCAAATCTTACTCATTCAAAGTAGTCACCAGTTCTTCATGTTTCCATGGTGTTGTGAGTATGGTACAGTAGTGATCAGTGAAACAGTTCACTGTAATGAGGGCGCTGGAGCTGAGCAGCAAGAAGGGTAGCTGACAGCAAGGCCAGCTAAGGTACTTGCTGAGAGTAGCTCTTCAAACGTAAGTTATTTTAACACGATAGGCATATAGTAGCCTATAGCTTTAAAACAGCAGGGAAGCTATTTTGTCAACAATTTGAAATAATAGTAAGGATAAAAAAAAATCACCCCATTACTCCATGTGAAAGATCTCTGGGTCATTTTGTCTGTATTGTAGACTGCAGCACCTGTGGTATAGCTGGTACCCTCTCACTGCTCCCCACTGTATCTATCAGCACACCTTTGAATACATCCAACATTTTACTTCTCTAATAGGTTGCATACAGTTTTCATATAATATGCTTTTGCCTTTAAACAACTTTTGCATTGATACGGTATGTTACCAGAGTCAGCACTGTGCATCATGATAGCACGACTGTGGCAGACGTAAATAATTGCTTGGTGCCTGTTGTATCATCCTTGCATATTTCACAAATATAATTAAAGCTTACAGAAAACCTAGATGCTGCTTTGTGGTTTGCAGTGAAAAATATCAAAATGAAAAAAATCTGGAATATACTGGGAAACTACAATACTCACTCATCCAAGCTGGTTGCCTTGTGCTGGGTAAAGTGCATTTAAATAAAAAAGTCATAGCAATTAATCAGTTAAAAGTCACTGTTATTAGTAGTCTTGGACAATGATCAAAGGTCAGTTTTTAATGAAAGCTATAGGTTAAGCAATCTTCAATGAATAGCTTTTACAGAATAGTGAGGGCATCCATGGAACTCAAAATTTTAAAATGGTTACTTAATATATTTCATCAAGTTTTTTAGTTTAAAAAGCAAGAAATATGAGCATGGAAGCTTTTAGTTTTATGTTGTTATGTATATTTGAAATTTCCTTGCTTGCGGAGCTCAGAAATGCTACTTCAAATCTACAGGTAATATGGTGTTTTGTGACACGGGACTATATCCATAGTTTTTTCTTGCATTTTGGTAGTTGCAGCGCCTACCAAATGTGACATGGTAACAAAGATTGTTGCTTTTTATTTTTCTTCTGGAAATAGACAGTCTAAAGAAATCTTTTATTTACAGCTTCCTGGAGAAGTAGAAGGACTAAAAGACTGGCTAGACTGACTAACCTTGGCTTTTTCATGTTCACCTGCTTGTCTAAAGTTTTATGACAAATGGTTCTCTTTAAAGTTTGCAGAAAGAAGAGGCAGAGTGAGGTTATAATATGCTGGTGCAGAAAGATAGAAGCAGTCAGACTGCTTATGAGAATTGTGTCCTGTGGTGCTGTATTACATGTTCTGATGTCCAGAATTCTGAGTTATTAAATAATATTCTGGTACAAATCACTCAAGTGCCAGGTTAGTGAAAAAGCACAGTTTTCACGGAAGGTCAAAAATGCCAGTTTTTGGTGTGTTTACCCCTTGAGCAAACCGATGCAGAACTAAAGCCCTATTTTGTATACATATGCATAATGTCTACTTGACTGTATGCTACTTTCACGCAGGGAAAGTGGAGAGGGGTGGGGAGGAAGGAATGGGATGGGGAGGGAGGACAGATGCAAGTAATTCACAAGGACTTTTGATAACTTCAGGTAAGACATAAGCCTTTTCATAAATATGGCCTGATAGTTTATGAACAAAAAAAGAGAATCTCTTGCTGTCTGCAAGGCGAAGAGAAGCAGCTCAGGGCTGACACATGCCTTTATGAGTGACTTAGTCACTAATGTACATGTTTTGCCATATGGTGTCTGAACTTGTACTGTATTTTTGTTGGAATCTATGTATCATCTTGCAAATGTTTTCTCTACAAATATTTCAAACAGTCATGTCTCTCTAAACATGTTCACTTTAATCTTTGAGTGATCTGAAAAGAAAATGTGGCATTCCAAGTTTACCTTTGCTATTTTATATCCGATATAAATACTTGGTCATCGTGATGAAATGCGTTATGTCTTTTATGTGAAACATTTTGGCTACAGTATTCTTGGTGTTTATTCAATGTTCTGTGGTGATTAGCTATTGATTTTGAACACCTGTAGGTTCACAACTCTCTACCGCAGTTAAATAACAATTACAATCTGTTCCTGTTATGCTATCTGCTCTAAACCAAGTTGTTGCAAATTCAGAATTGGAGTGCAGGTGAAATGAAGCATGAGGAGTTTAAGGTGGATGTCTGTTGCACCATGATATTGGTCTTTAAAAGATCTTTTTCATATACCCTATACTTAAAATAGAAAATACCACAAAAGTAAAAAATAATAATAAAAAAAAAAAATCCCAGCTCTGATTTCTGGATATAGAGATGCTGATTTAATATGGTTATTTATCTTTCAGAAGACAGTATGTCTAGGAAGAGATAATTTATCTTAAAGAAAGAGCTACTTATACAGACAAATGGAACAAATTCATGTGAATTGTATGTCCTTTATGTTGCTTTTCTGCATGTTTTTAGGTTACCATCCCATGGGGCTGTAAAAATAGTAATAAACAAAAAAAATTTACCAGTTTTCAGCCTTTTTCAGTTTGGCTTCCAAAATGACCTTTATCTTTGAAACACTTTTGAAAAAGCAGTTTTTGTATACATAGATGAGCAAAAGCTCTTCTTCCTTAATATCTCAAGAAGGTATTTTGTTTCCTAGTAGGAAAGCTTTACTTGCTTTCTTGAGAAAACAAAGCAGGATTCAAAATCTGTTGTCCTACTGTTCTGCTGTTCTCTTCTAGTTAGCTTGTGTGAAGATGTAGAAGTGAATAAATTAGGCACACAAATAGGCAGCTGATAGTTGCATTTAGGAACATTTAGGAAGGAGTATGGTTTTGGGGTTTTTTTTAAATGATTCTCTCATGAGCAGAATCATATTTCGTTCATATAGAAATGTTTTGATGATATTTGTTGCCCAAAAGTTCCTGACAACTTTCTTCTCTCTTTCTGTTTTATCCCTTAATTTCTGTAAGTAGTGCTTTGCCCTCCTTTTATCTTGATGCTATCATCTTTCAGCCATTTGGGACCATCATTTATCATCATTTTCCTGCATCATTTTCCTTCTTGTACTTTGAAGTGTTGAATTAACTGTCACTGGGAATAGCAGATTTGCAATTTTTTTTTTATTTTCTATTTCATTGAAGTGCATGACTAGTGATTTTAGCATTTTTATAAAATTATAAAGTTAAATTGAATCTAATGTAGTACAAAATAATCATGAAGTAAACACTTTGACCCTGATTTAGCATTCTTTTGGATCTGTTTCCTGCTGACAAGAGGCTATTGTCTTTCAGTTTTGTAATGTATATATAATTGAGTGATCCATTCCGAAAACTGCACTAAAAGTTTCACTTACATATTAATCACAATCGTACATTTAGTTTCCAAGTTTCTCTCTCACAATTCTCAACAATTAAGCTGATTTTTAGCAACATTTTTGAGTCAGCAATTCGCAGCTTCTAAGTAACTATTTCATATTATGAGGTTTTTTTGATGTTCCATTTTGTGTGCTAAATATGGAAATGTGTCTCCAACTTAATACACTCACACAGGTTCCTGTATTGTCCCAGGTCATAATTTGAATCTAAGCCAAAATAATAGCTATTCCTTATTTTTGTAGTCTATATTAAAACACAATTAAATGGTTGAATTCCAACTCTCTGATGCTTCCAGCGTGCCCCATGACTCTACTCAGCACATGAAAGCACAGCAGTTACAGAAGACAGCACCTTACGAAGCCAGTCTTTGCAGAGTAGGGAAAGGAAGAAGGCAGGTGGGTTGGGAAGGTGGCAGAGTTATAACAAGACAGTGAAGAAAACCCAAAAGCTTCAGTAGGAACCTCGTACTTCAAATACACCTTTACAGAACTGCTGTCTGCTGTGGGTAAAGTTTCAGCAGCAGCATTGTGGCAACCGCTGTCAACACTGGTGCCTTGTCAGAGGGTTTGCTGCAGTCTCTTGCCCTGCAGTTTCACCTCACTTTTAGTCCCTGTGAATATAGTAATGTTTTCCTCCTACTTTTTAACTGTCTTTTCCCAAGGCTGTGTAGACTATGCCAGCAGACTTTGACCTGTATCCTCACTCAAGTCCCTTAAGTTCTGTTTCCTTCCAGGTCTACAGACCAAAGGTTCTTCTGTCAGCATAGCTGCACAGCCCTCCTCAAACAGTTGCTTGAGTGCCTCTGGTTAGCCCCATCATATCTCCTAACAATGCTTCATTTTTTGATTCAGAATGATAGCTCCAATTTTAAGCTCTGTCCTCTAGATATAACGGCCTGTGGACCTTTTCTGCATTTCAATCTGCTGATAATTTAATTACATATTGTGGAAATCTAAGCTTCTGTTGTGGGATGTGAAAAATCAACTAGGAACATTGTAGATCTAGAGAGATTATAATTCATAAGAATATTATAGGGCTAGAGATTAGTTTATGAGCAAACTTGGGCATTGTTGTGGTTAATTGTTTTTCCATGGCTCAGAATTGGTGGGAGGTGAATCTGACTTTACTTGACACTATATGCTGCAACAGATATCCTGTTCTGTGGAAATGCACTATGGTTACTATAGTAAGTGCAAAAATTAGAACTATGTCAAGCAATAAAAAAAGTTAGTGTAAAAAAAGTCTTATTTTGTTTTGCTAGACATTGTTTAAATTGGAAAATGAAGTCTGGATAGAATTAGCACTATGCAAGTTAACTTCTAAGCTGAGCTGAACAGTCCTGCTAGAATTTCCTGATATATACCATAGGCATATAAATCTGTATTTCAAAAAAGATATTTTGAGCTCTCAGATCTAAAATTTTCTTCAATGAATATCTTTTTAATGTGGTGAAAGTTGGTGAAAAAATTTTAGAAACTCTGATACAGGTTGTGGTTGTATAACACATAAAGTCTAAAGACTAAAAGATACTGGAAAAAATGTGAGGTTTAGACCTCAAAATTTGTTTCCTTTCTGTAATTATAGTTCAAAAACTTGTAAGAAAAAGTAGAATTGCCCCATCAAATTTGCCTTTTATTTTCATTAATCTGTGTATTGTTTATTTTGCTTTTTTTAATTAATCAGTAACAATTAGGAATGTGTATATTTAACAACATATAAAAAACCCACTTCATAGACAGCTAAACTGAAACAACATTGCATATTGTCTTTGAAAAGAAATCAGGAAAAACATCTAAAAAAGGATACAGGCTTTATTACTGTCCTTACTTGTTGCTCCATCTCGGGAGACATTCACTGGTCTGTTGCTGGCAGAGCCTGGGTCAGTATTATCATCGCACAATATAGGTAGACTTGAATAACATATTAACACCAATAGATACAGACACTACTAATTCTGTGTTAGAAATTCTGGACAACCTCCTGTAATTCTTCTCGACTATACACTCCTAAGGAAAATGTTTCAGGGATCCTTCTCAAATTCCTGTTGCCATAATGGAAACACCTAAGCAAATGGGTATTCCTTCCTGATGATGTGTTTCTAGAGTAATTCTGGAGCCTTCCTTAACCTTAGTCCTGGGAGATGGATGTTAGTGCTAGAAGTGAGGGTAAACTCTCTTTAGTTTGTATGCTTTGTGTGGGGAGTAAGTGGATGCTTGTTTCTTTGTTGTTTCTGGAGATTTATTTGGGGTTGTTCTGAGGGGGCTAACCCTGTACAGCAAAGAGTTAAAGGGAAAACTGCAGCAGCTACATTTATTTCTAAAAGGAGTTTTTCTCCAATTATAAAACTATTATTGCTAGGCGTTACAGATCTGTGACTTCCTCAGAGAGTAAGTTCTGTTTCTGTATTCTAAACAGCCAAGAGTCATTTAGCCTGGCAATGCATTTTTTCCTCTTTCTTGACATGATTTTAAAAGGCTTGTTATTGTTTACTAAACTTTTTATCAAACTGAGTGTCCATGGCCCTTGTATGGATTCCTGCCTATAACTGTTGCCACTATGTCTTTTCAACAGAACAGCTTGTTGGGGCAAATGACTAATGCTGCCTCTTTTGTTCATCATTTTAGACTGTAGATGATAACTTACAAAATCCTGGAATCTAGTTGAAAACTGTGTTTTTCTTTGGGGATCTAGTTCTAGTTTTTCTTGCCAATGTCATCCAAAGTAGCCTAGCAATTCTGGGACAAACCATACTGGTGCAAGCTGGAGAAACTACAAGAACTTACTTTTTTTTTGCAATACTATTAGATGAATAGGTTGAAAAATGAATATGCCATAGCATAATTCATTCAGACTTCAAATGAACTGAACTCAGACATTTAAATAAATGTATTTTTACCATTGTAATTCTGTATTTTAGAGAGCCATAGCAATAATAAGAGTTAAACTAGTGTTTAAGTGAGGATATCTTCCCAGAGTTTAAGAAATAAGAAGCATTGGAAGGGCTGTACAGTTCAGCAGTCTCGCACGAGCATATATACCTCTATGTGTGAATCCGTACATATTTAGTATTCCACTGAACTGAAGTCCCATAAATTCTTATTGCATCAGTTTGACATTTTTGTAGGTTCGTTATCCAGTCAAGCACTGTCAAATCACTGGCATTTCATAGCTCTTTGAGGCTAAAGTTGCCTTGCATTTTTCTTGTAATGGTGATTCTACTTAAATGGTGGCAGAGTTCTGTTTAAATATTCCCAGAATTGCCTGACAGAAGAGTTCTTCTAGTTTTACTCATGATGTAAAAGAGATGGGAATACCTTCTGCTAAGGGCAAGAAGGAAAGAAATTAATTAATGAAGATCTTGTGTGGAGGTTAAACCCAGAAAGAGATTAAATTGAGGTTTGCATTCTTGCTTTTGTTTTATTAATAAACCCTAAAGGGAATTATGTTATTGTGAGTTGATATTCTTAGTAGAAGGTGAAATTTGTAGTATATTCAAATGTAGAACTAAATGAGAAATTACCAGTTCAGCAGAAAGGTAGAAAATGGAAGAATTTTTTAAATGATTAGTGGAACAACAGCTGGTGCAATATGAAAAGGTAATTGTACACTGGCAGTATTGAAAAAGAGATGCTCATTCAGCATAGGGAGGAGTCCTTTTTTCAGGTTTTCAGAGGAGAAACTTGAATATGAAAAAATATTCTGCAAAGGAACTCTGCCTGTGTAACGTGGTTTGCTTGGGTTCAAGGGTTGCAGTATGCAGTGCGCCTTTGCCGCAAGGAGGACCGTAATGAGCCTTCACGTTGCTTTCACATTACTGTGGAGAATTGATTCAGGATCAAACCACTGGTGTAGACAGCAGAAGCCACTCAAGTCTTATACATTGATGGGGACATCCAGGTGCATCCACTGGTCCTATACTGTCTGAAGAAACAGGCAGACCAATACAGGTCAATACCTTGGTCTGAGTAGGAGAATAGTGAAGGTTACTGAAGTCTGAGAGAACTGAATTTAGAGAGGAAGCACAGACTGATCGTGCTTGTGAAGGAAAATGACTTTGTATGTGAACTGGCACAGACAATCTGTGTTCGCTCTCATGAACATATCTTCCGGAGTCATTAAGGGAGATGCTGATTACAGCACACATCAACTGCAGTCCTTAATCAAAATGAATGAGTCAGAGAACAAATTAATTGCATTGGAGTAGAAGAAACTGAATTAAACTTTAGGCCATTTTTTTTTTCTTTTCTTGATTTCTTGGTTTGTTTTGTTTGGTGTTTTCTGGAGGGAGTGTGTGGGGTTAGTTTTTTTTAAATTATTTTTATTTTCCTAAACAGTGACCACTGTGTTTTATGAGGTGTCCTCCTTCCCCATATTACATTCCATACCTGCAAAGTAAAACATTCCAATATTCAGATGAATAAAGTTTCTTGAATAAAATCTCTGTGCAGAATTCCTATGATAAGGTAAACCCAGGGCTTTGTTTTGAAATGCATAGGGCTTATGTAAACATACTAATTTGGCTTTTGGAAAAAGCAGGATTTTCTAGCTATTCTGTAGGGCTTAAATATCTATCAGAGTAAGGAAAATCTGAAAGGACAGGCACTTAGTGCCATACTGTGTATAATCTGAGTTCTGTGGTGTTCAGCATGAAGATGACTTTGCAAGAGTCATGCTGATGTCAGACGTTTAAGATGGTTAGTGCTTTTATACATACAGAGCTAAATAAATATAGGAAAGTATATGTAAGTATATATTTTTTCTATTAATATAAATAAATAATATAGGCCTGCTCCCATTTGCCTCTTTTAAGAAATGACTCTCTAAGAAAATGACTTTGATACCTATAATAATTTTTTAAAGCTTTCATGTTTTTCCACTTTTATTTCTCTGTCCAAATTTTTAGATCCTTCTAATAATTTTATTTCATTTTCATTTGACTAATTTTAATTTGATGACTGAAGCATCTGATAATGCCTTAAGCATTGCACTTGAATTCATATCTTTTATTTGTGTTAGTTTCCTTCTGTTTCCAGTAATCCAAAACCAATAATTTGAAGGAACTGGAATTCACATCCACTTCTGAAATGAGGAAGTACTTTCTTCAAAAATTGCAAGTGACCTTAACAAGCGTGTGTATGCAGACACATTTAAGTAGAAGGAAATTCTAAGTGCACAGATACCATCACTGGCCTGAAACTGTTAAACTGTTTCTCAGGAATTACTTTATGGTTATATTTTACCAATATTCCTAAAAAGACAGCAACAATTTATGTCTTTCTAGAATTTTCAGAGGCCTAATGAAATTAGATGCTCAAGTGCTGACAGAGATCAGTCATATCTGGAAACTAAACTTCCTGAAGCATCTTTGAAAATTTCATCCCTAGGATATGGCAGCAATATCCAACAAAACCATTATTTGAGATTAGTTTTGTACTATTCCGCCAATTTTTATTTGGTTCTATCTTATACCCTGCAGGACATTGTACTGAATCTGGGAAGTGTTTAGATGCATTTGAATGCTGCTTCTTATATTGCTTAATTTTATAGCAAAAAATACTGAGCAATAAAATGTTTCAAAAGGCACTTCAAAGCACATACCTTTTCCTTAGTTCACATCTGTTGGTAGCCTCAAGTGTTGGAGCTTGCCAGTGGAATTTTTATTTTCCTGGAGGGCTGGGGATGAAGCAGCTTTTGTTTCCTTGCCTTTTTCTTTATATTATGTAAGCACTTGAAGGGAATAAAACAACAGTAATTGATATGCTGCTAAATAGGTGAGAAACAGGACTTTAATGTCAGTCAGAGCCTATGTGTGTTAACTAATGCGGTGTCCCAGGTAGAGAATAAGATCAGACACTTATCAGGAATCTAAAGTTACGAAGAAGAGATAGAAAGGAGCTTGATTTGTTGATGCTTGGTCTGATGTGGAAAGAGACATTATTAAGCATTGGAAAAAACCCAGTATAACAGAAGAGGGGAAGAAAAGGAACAGAGGGGTTTCTTTGAGAACAGAACAAGAATTCAAAACAGAGTGTTGGAGGAACTGGAAGTCGTTAGTGGCTCTGCATATATGTATTTAGATGAGTTTCCAACATTTGGGTGAATTTTAGTCCAAATTAATCCCTCTTTGTGAAGCCAATTGGTCTACCAGCAGCATTTTGTTTCAGCAGAAACTATATACATAACAAACAAATTACTGTGTGAATATGTGTTTGTCAAACCTTACCCTTTGTTTCCCATGACCTCTGCCAGCCCCCAGAATATGTGGGGGTTAGTAAGGATGAATCGAGCAAGCTTAGCATGTAGCTTTAAACAATTTTGAATCGTCAGACTATGGGGAATTAATATGCCACATAAAGCATACCTTTGTAAAAATGGCAGTAATTATTAGTATTAGTTACTCATACTAGTTACTCCTAAGGGACTGGAAGGATAAAATTGGATGAGGTACAGCCCATTTAAAGATTGAGATTAAATTCATGGTGCTTCATGTTTCAGTCATTCCCAAGGACCCTTGGCTGTAGTAACTATTAACCACCCATCTGGTGACGTATTGCATTATATTAGGATAAATATAATCCTCTGTATTTGCCAATATCAGTACACCACCCCCACCCCCACCCCCGATTTTATGTGTAACCAAGTTATTTGTTCTGCAACAATGCATTGTCTGCTTATGAAAAAAAAAAAAATTTTTGATGTTTCCTGTAAGAAATGTTTGACTACAGTGTTTTCTTTTTTACATGCCTACATAATTCTTTTCTGAGCCTATGACTTTGTGATGTCTGATCGATGAGTTTGGGAATCATAAGGATTGTTTACATTTTCTTTTTGGGAAAAACAATAATTGAGTAACCAAAGAGTTTATTACTCATTACACAATAATGTGAAATGTTAAATATAATACAGTTATGCAGAGACTTTATTATATATCAATTTTCTTATTCTGAGTTTGTGATATTTTTCATAAGTATTTGCTGATGATTAAAAAAAGTAAAATAACCATAGGCAGTCCTGAGGATATCAGTGATAAATGTTCATTATGAATGTAACTAATATAAGTTGAATTTGTATCAGTGATTAGACAACATATTAGTGATTGGGGTTTTTACTTAGAATCACTAAATTTTTCAAACATTGCATGAGCTGTTACAGAGTTCTGCTGTGTGTAAGGAATTGTCAGACTTGCAAAGTAACAATGCAAAATACCTAGATCATGACTTCCTTTGCAATTTATTAATGGATTCTTACATTAATTGTCTTAGCAGAAATACCCAGTGGCTAACATTCTACTATTTCAAAGTATTTCTGCCAAAATGTCATTGCCCAGGGAATAAAGCTGTGCTCCTCTGCAGCACATAATTCCTCACAATCTAACCACAATCTAACTATTTGTGTGAAGCAAATACTGCAGCTTGAGTTGGTGACTCAGTGGAACATTGCAAATGCAAGTCATCTATCATCCCGTTATTTGCTGACTCCACTTATGGAAGTGGCCGACAACCTGTTCATCTGCCAAACAAAGAAAAAAACAAACAGGCTGGACTATAAGATTGCACTTCTATAGAAATGATTGCAGCAGCCAACCCTTGGTGGTACTTGCAGATATCATAATTACAGGGTAATCATTCTCTGCGTGCTTCCATAGTTAGTTTTGAGAGTTAATGTGAAGAGTTAATGACCTGTTATCTCAGATTTTCCCAGGAACTCCAGACTGGGATTTTTTTCTCCATTTGAAGAATTTCAAACACACTAAAACTTTACTGACAGTCCCTTGGCTGACATCCTATCCGATGAATTTTTTCTAATCTCATGAGTGTGAGTGGACTCATAAAATAATACCAAATGGATACTTGACAAATACATGTCAGAGAACAACAACCCTGGGCAATCATATAAAATCTCTGAACGCTCCAAGATGTCACCCCATAATCAGCAGAATGCTTTTTCACTTCCTAGTGTACATGTATGTGTTTGGGACTATTGACTGTCATACCACAGAAGGCTCCTCTCCATACAAATCATGTCAGCGTGCTTGACTGTACTACTCTGGCCAAGGAGAGTAAATTCTGATGCTAGTTCAGCCCCATTTGATTTTCAAGTGCAACCTCTGAACTCCCAGTGTTTTGTAGAGTAGTTGGTTTAGATTTTTTTGTTGGCGTTTTTATTTAATAATTTACTATTTCATGATAGAGCAAGGATCATATCAGGGCTAGATATATCTCTTTTTATTAAAAAGGAAAACAAACAAACAAACCCAAACATGATCGTAAGTTGGTTCCACCTCATATCCCTATTGATTCCTTATCAGATGTAAACCTTCTTGATACTAAACCCCATTTGTGTTCCGTCTGGTGTCTGCAAACATTACTGCTCAAGTGAGATGGTGCCATGCTTCAGGAAATATACTTATTTAGGAAACTGAAACCCTCCTGAAGCAGACTGGGAGCTGCAAGACATGTAAAGTTCTAGACTTTGTCTGATTTGTTAATATGAAACATGCTTCATCAAATATCTTGGTAGTAATATATGACTTGTGTTCTCAAAATCTGGGGAGTTGATATCTGTGAGCAATGTCACGCTCTTATGGCCAATGATAAGCGTTCTACATGTTTCTCTTGAATGGAACCAAGGTCAGGAGATCTGTTTTCTCCCTAAATTGAAGAAATATGTTCAAACCTGATGTGCAGAATCATCTAATGCTTCATGCCACCTCTTTGTCCAGCAAACTGAAACCAGATGGAGCAAAGATGCTCCTGGGATCCTAACTGGCTGGTCATCCTTTCTGCCGCTTGTGTTAGCTGATGAGATCTCAGTCTGGACCAGAGCAAAGTGTATGGAGCTCATGACCTCTTGTTCCTTGCTGGGAGAAAACAGCCTGAGGCAATTTTGGCAGAGCTGACACTGGGAAAGATGTAGAACAGAGCTCCAACTGCTTTGCTACTGCACATGCTGCTTCCACAATCCACATTTTAGCCCCTTTCTATCTGTCATGGGACACTGCAATAGGAATGAAGATGAGGCATCTTTCCTGCCAGTGCAGATGGTGGGGTGGGCAGAGCTGGTATGTGGAGACCAGCTTGGGCTGGGCTGCACTGACTGCAAGTCTAACTACCCAAGTGTCATTTAGATAAATTGCCTTATCTCATTGAAAATTAAGATAATGTAATTGAAAAATGCAATCATGTGTCTGTAATTGTTCCTTAGTTCTTAGAGATAGTATTTCTTTTTCAAATATAGCTTGCTGATGATCAGGGATTGGTGTTGATGACAACTGTTGCCATGCCAGTATTTAGTAAGCAAAATGAGACTGTAAGTATTCAGACTATTTCTGTCATGTGATAAGGGGGTGACTGCAGTGAAGTTGCTTTCAGGGACCCAATAAGATTTTAGCCAACTCTAAAAATCTTTTTTCTCTTCTTATTTTGTCTGCAGTTAATAACCCGATGTTAACATAAAAATGTGGACAAATAATCCCAAATAACTGTACTCTAGAAACCATAGTAAAATAATTAAACCCTATGTCTAAGACAAAATTTCAGATGATGGTGGGCCTTTGGGTTTTCTTACTTTTATATTACCTTTTTGCAGCAAATATTTTATATCCTTTTCTTCTTTGCACTCATATGCTTCTATTTCATAAACTCAGAATGTAATTAGTCATATGTATAATATGTATAGATCTGTTTATCTTTGTTAATTTAACAGGTTATTAAAATGACACGTACTTTCCCCTTAATGCTTAATCTTTCTCCTTTTTTTTATCAAGTTGCAGAAGAAATTGGCAAAGAAGGCAGTAATGTGTTTTTAAATCAAAACCTATTTTGCATGAGGAAGTTTTCTGTTGAGGGGCTCAATAGCTATCAGAAGTTTGCATGCCTTTTCTATGTGAATTGCTGATAGAGAGGAGCAATGTTATTGATTAAATAGCTATTTGATCAGATGAGTTGTACCAGTGCCTGCTTTCCCCACTTTTTAAATGATTTGTCTATCTGTTCACTTGTGCAGAGTAGCTGCAATGTGAAATGAGCAGTGAAAATGTTCATTGTTATTGTGGTTCCGAGTGCATCTTTTATTGTTCTTTTCAGAGATCTAAAGGGATTCTTCTGGGAGTAGTTGGCACAGATGTTCCAGTTAAAGAGCTTTTAAAAACTATTCCAAAATACAAGGTAATACACAAATGATAACATGTCCTCTATACTCAGTATAATATAACATAATTTATTTAGCACATTTAAATTGTTTATATTGAAATAGCTCCGCTATTTCACTCATTTTCCTCAGGAAACGTAGCTCTGTAATGTCTGAGATTGGGTGAAGTTTTTAATACCAAAATTAATATATGCCTTGATCTTCACATTTTTGCAAATCAGTGTGTTTTAGAAGGTAATATTGTCTGTAATAAAATCAATGAAATGATTAAACCATACAGTATAACTAGAATACCACACAAAATAACCAGAAATACATACTGAAAACTTCTGTGAATTTGTATGAAAACCATATAAAAATGTATCCTTAATATTACTGTAGGCTTCCTGCCTGTGTGTGGCATTTTCTGTTCAAATTCCATGTCCCAGACTAGTTATCTACTTGAATTCAAGCAAGTGGGACATTTTGGGAACTTGAACGAGTTCCTGCTTAGCAGACTAGTGGTTCTTCTGCTCCTACCCAGTATTTGCTAGAAAATTCCCTCTACTTAGTTTTACAAAGTCAGAGACAACTCTACTCTAAAATGCTTAAAAAACTAATCATCATAAATTTTTTCAAAATTTCACGTACTTAATCTACTGTGGGATGTTTGTAACTCAGTAAAAGTAGGCTTCAGGCAAATGCAAAGATGTAATTACTTTTCATTTACATTTGATGCAATACCTTAGTATTTCACTATTTCTTTGTGTCTGAAATGCTTTATTATGTTGTTTTATTTACAAATGAAAATTAAATCGATGTTTTCCAGTTAATTCCTAGCAGAATTTTTTTGCTATTTTGCAGTAGCTACATTTTGACATGTATCTGTATTGAGCATAATTTTATATGTCATACTTTCCACTTAACTGGCTGCCATGCTCTCATTCACTGATTTCTAAGAAACTGGAAGAATAAGATGGCTTGTGAGTGCCTTTGAACATTCCTACATGTTTTTGTACATAATACTAGTTAGGAGAAAAAAAAATCTATTGAGTTTAATTCTAATTTGAATACATTATCAATTACCAAATTGTTTTGGTAGATCAATATGCAGTAACTGGAAAGATTATATTAAACAAGAATCTGATAAAAGTAATGCATACAATGTTGGCAATAATGTTGACAAAGTGTGTTGGAGTAATTTCCTGGGACCTGGATTTCGCTAGGCTAGATGCTATGCAAACAGAACAGAAAAGCTCTCCCAGCTGGAAAAAAGTTTGCAGACTATGGGAGAAGGCAGCAGATGACGACACACTGATATCAAAACATAGCAAACAGAGACATTGCTGGTTAGGATTAATAACAGAGAAAAGTCTCAGTGCCCTAATCACCAAAGTTAGTTAACCACAGCTTCTATTATACTTGTGTGTGCAGAAATACAGAATCAGTAGAATCAGTAGAAGGCAGACGAGAAAGGAGCAAAATTTGGAGCAATGGAAACAATGTTTGGAGCAGCCTTTTAAGGAGCTATGGGTAGAGCAAGTTTCATTCATAGTGAGAAGGAAGAACAACACTGTAGTAACCGTAGAAATGAAAGCCTGTCTGTACGTAGCTGGATAGAAAAGGCTGTGTCACAACGGTGTTATTCAGAAGTCAGCTGTAAGATCTGGACGTAGTTTAAATACAAGAACGCAGAGAGAGTCTGAGGCCTGAGTAACAGGTATTGCAGCAGAGCTGGAGTCAGAAAAGGAGAAGATAGGTAGGAAAATTGGAATTTCTGGGTTTGTCGTATTGATATAATATTTTTTAAGACTTAGTTTTCTGTGCAAGTAATATACAATCCTCTTTCTGAATATTAGACTTTTTATTTTAAGGTATGTTTTATATTGCAGGATGTAATGTGAGAGAGGATTATTACAGGAGGCACCAGTATCATGCAATACAGTTAGGTTAGTGAAATCACTTGAGTTATAACTTCCAGTCTCACATACCGTAAACATTTCTGAACAGTGAAAAGACCGTGCAATTGCAAGAGCATAATCACCCCGGGACCCATTCCTGTAGAGGCAGCATGTGAAATAAAATTCACACAGGGATATAAAATGATTGGTTGGAAATAGTATTCTGCTGACCTGGAATTCACTCAGCTTGGATGAGGTGGATTTTATGCTGAGGAAGATACAATAAGCTATTTTCAGCAGTCATTATCTAGACTAAACTTCCCCAGATGTCAGTGGCAGTTTCCCCTGAATAAGGTAGGGTTGGATTTAGTAATGCTTAGTTTTCATGTGGCATTTTACAGCAGTTAGAAAAAGTTTTTTCATTTCTGAATCTGTCATTTAGAGACAGAGTTCAAGGTTTAAAGTGGCAGTGCTGCTGTAAGTGGTAGTATTTCTCAAACCAAAGATTTTAAGTGCAGAGAGCATGCAATTTCACATATTGCACAACACATTAAAATACTACCCTTGGAGTCTGGGTATGCTTCAAATAGGCAAATATTTTTTTCCTGTGAAGTATACCACCCACGTTTGTTTCCTTACCTGACTTGGATGTCATTCTGCAGTTATCAACACAGACAATTATACATGAGATCTGATATTTAGCCAACAGCTAGTTCACTTGTCATGCTATAATAGGTAAAATATGTCCGCTGTTATTATTTTGGTTATCCCTCCTTTATGAAGAGATGCCAAGAACATATCACCTTCTATTACTTTCACTGAAGTTTATTGCTTTAGGAAACCCACTAATTTATGAAACAATCTTCTGTATGGCAGATACAGTTGACCATATACAATCGTTCACAGAAAGACAGTATAAATCTACTTCATATGTTTTCCCTATGACCTTGCCATAATATCATGCTCAGGTTTATATTTCCAGAAAACTGCAGCAGCCAACAGACTTGCTGTCCTACTTGCTGTCCCATCTTAGAAATGATTCTGACTTGTCAACCTTACTCACATTGCTTTATGCCAGACAAATTCCTAAGGACCCACCTGAGCGAAACATTTAAGAATGTACTGAAGTAAAATAAAAAGGTTATTAGTAGTGAGAAATGTAAAGTAAATACCAAAGCAAAATAGTTCTGGAGTTTTGGGGTTGGGTTTTGGTTATTTTTTTCCCCTTCATTGGGGTTTAGTACCTCAGTGCATTAAGATACTTAAATAAAGATATATGGGATGGTATATTATGGTACTTCAGAACTGAAAAAAAGAAAGGATGTGAAAGTATAGCGAGATGTATCTTTGCACAGTAAAAGTTGCATACTGAAGCTGCAGAAAGCTTCTACATTAGCAGCAAGTTTATGCTAAGAAGGGATGTTTGAATGACCACATGAATGATTTGAAGATACATTTATTGCATTCAGTGGGTGCCATCAACTGTGTAATAGGCATATTGGTAAAAGAGCGGTATTATTATTTAAATAAGTACAGTGCTAAATTTGATTACATATACTGTTAGGCCTCATAAAGCATTTCATTGTTTTCAAATTATCTCCCATATTTCCACTCGATACAAATACGTAAACTTAGCAAAGTTTCTGTAGTAGAAATATGCTGCCTTCTGTGGCTCCCAATGAATTTGAATTCACAGAGAGGTAAAATGCCTTTAAGACTGGAAGATGTAAACATCTCTTACAACAGGCCACTGTTTGTTCACTATAACTGTACATTCAGTACCATTGACTTAAATTATTTTATGACTAAATTCTGGTATCCCTTTGCTTTGTCACATGCTATGGTGTATGTCTCATATCTAATTCACCCTAAAGCATATAGAGGTGCCCTAGATAGCAAAGTGTGTGTGACATTTAAAATATGTTCTATACGCTGAATTCATCACCATGACAGGTTGTCATTTTCACAAAATGTCAAGGATCAGAGCTTTGCATATGTCATAATGAAATACTATGTGGACAAAGGTTAGGAATGCCAGCTTTAAGACCTGGGTAACTAAGTTTTTGCCTGTTTTTTTTTTTTTTTTTGTTTAAGAAATTACTGGACACCATGCTAATTTAGTATTTCTTTCTCATTTACTTTAACAGTTAGGTATTCATGGATACGCTTTTGCAATTACAAACAACGGATATATTTTAACTCATCCAGAACTTAGGCCTTTGGTAAGAATACTATTTACTGATCTATTTTATTTAGCTGTATATGTTGCATTTATTTTTCTTTTAGTGTGACTAACATAATACTTATTAAAGAATTAAATACAACAGACCAGTTATTTATATATGGCTTTATAATATTATAATTCTTGATAAATTTACCTCTGAAAATAAAGGTTAGTGTGAAAAAAATCAAGGAAAATAAATGTACAATTTGATTCTGCAAAAGATGTAGGCCTCCATTACAGCAAAATGGCAAAGCCAAAAATTGCTGTAATTATATTCGTTTTATGTTGAAATGGAATGCCGGAATGCTCTATCGCTGTGTAATAACCCCTATTTGTCATGTTAAAGTGTTAAAGCTAATTTAATATATGTGTAGAAATTTCAATAAAGCATATTCTTAAGCAAAATAGGGCACAAGAGACTTTTGTACTAAAAGAGAAATAGCAGCAAATGTTACCTTTAGTTTCCCTTATCATCTTGTTTGCATTAATCACAGGAAAAAAACCATAGAAGTGCCTGTTACACAAATGTTTATCAACTTAACACCCTAGAGAACTGCTACATTCTTGATTGCATCATTGTTTAGGTACAGGACTTCTAAGTGTTCCATCACTATCAGCTCTTAGCAAAGCATTGGTATTAATAATTCCACTGCTGTATACACATGGATGCCATATGTATTTCTCATTCAGACCCTTCAAGTAATGTCTGATTTCAGCCATATTTTAGTAGAAAAGAGAATTATTAATTGGATTAATAAGTTCATATGAAAATAAAATTATTGAAAAGTATGATTTATTAAGTCATTAGTATATCTGAGGTTTTAATTCAGCAAAAGGATTTGTCTTTCTAAGATTTGGACTAGGAATCACACACTTAATGAACATTTGTATTTCCCTATTTATTTTTAACTGGAGTAGAGAGGTTCCAAGGGTGAATGGAAAAACATTTTCTCGGTAACTTCATTGTAAAATGGATAGACAATCTAATAGCAAAGCAGACATTATAGTATCTCAGAATGAATTCTAAAATAAATGATGTAATTGTCATTTTTCTTCTAAGAATGTCACCCATGATTCTGGATGGTAGAATTTTTCACAACTGTGGAAAGGAAAACAATACCTGTAGAGAATTTAGCAGATTAATGACCAATAAGCAGTACAATTATCAGAAATAGCTCTCTCACATTATACCATTGGCTTTTTTACCATTCCAGTGGCGAGCCACTAAAGCTATATATCCAGGTACAGAAAGCTCAGACCCCAGTCAGATAAATTAACATGCTCCAGTGACAGTTTCTTTCCACCTCTACACACCCCACAGATTATTTGACATAGTGATGAATTTGTATCTTCTTGTTTTATGGGAATTAAGACTTTTGCTACCCAAATACATAAATATTAGGAAGCGAAAAACTTCCAGCCTCAGTAGAAGCGGTTTATTCTTAAGGAAGATAGAAAACTCTAAATTGATACCAGAGCATTTCACCCCTCAGTCAAAATGTGTTCTGTCTCTACAAGATTTTACATACTTGAGAAGTATGTAAGTTTAGGATTTATGAGATCGATTCACCACACCTAGACCCATCTAGTTCAGAATCCCATTTTCAGCAGTGTCCAACATGATTGTTCCTGAGGAAGGTGCAGGAGCTAAGAGGATGTGGAAAATTTTGCAGCATTCAGTATAACTTTTAAGAATTCCACATAGGCTTCTGCTCATAAATATTTGGTTCTGACATTTTAATATTACGACTTATTAGAGTGGATACTTTGGTTATCCATTATAACATACTCATTTCTGCCAGTCTGCTTGACTTCTCATAATAGTGATTTTTCATATCGTAACAATTTTATGCACAGGTTTTATTTTGAATTTGATTTTAAAATTTCTTTAGAAGTAGTTCTTATATTAAGAATATGGGAAGCAGAAGCTCCTGATCTATATTTTACTTTCCATTTCTTACTTTGTGTAATAATTTGTGATAGTTATCTTATTGAATCTTCTCATCACAATAAACAACCAATATTTTCAGTCTTGCTGCAATGTTTTTCTATTCTTTTCTGCATTTTGGTATTTTGTTGTCACGCCTATATTTTTCTGACCTCTTATTTATCCATGCTTCCATGTTCTTTCTGACTGAGATTGCCTGCTGAACTTTATTTGGTAACCATAGCATAGAAGAGGCAGCAATAGGGGCTGTACAAAATCCCCTAAGAGCACCTGGATTATATACATAGACTTTTAATGCACCTTAGGTCTCTTCTGCTGCATCTTCACTGCTTTTTTTCCTTCAGCTAGCTCATCAATGTCAAGTGACTATTTGTGTAATTTTGCTTTTATCTGGCATCCAGCTGCACCGTAGATGTAACCCACAAATTGCTTAAAAGAGCCAAAGTTACAAGCACCCTGACTAGATCTAAAATTTGACTGCCATAGCATTCTCTACCTTTTCCTACAATTTTCTATTTCAAAATGTGTATTAGACTAGTTAAGTTATTTCACATCAGTGGTTAAAAAGTTGAAATAAATGTTCTTGTGCTTTAATGCAAACTTTTATATTAAACATTTTTTATTTTTTGGGGGGGTGGGGGGTTTGGGGGCAGGGAGAAATGCCAGTGTGAGGATAAGTTGTCTTCACAATTTTTAGCAGTTGCAATGAAAAATGTGATAGGGAATTGTTTTTAATTGATGATTGGCCACTAGTTTCAGAATATTTTTTTCTTATATCTGTATGTATTAAAATCCATGGTGGATTTTTTTTTAATATCCAATTATTAATTTCATATAAATGTATTGGTTTTTGTAGCATTCCTTAATTTTCATAATACTAAAATCATGACTTGGTCTTGTTTCCTAAAAATACTTTTGAAGTCTTCAGGTGTCACAGGTACATCTGACAGCCTATATTTACAAGCCATAGGAATATATACTTGAAAGTTCCCTATCTACATCGTAAGAGTTTGAAAAAACATGCATTTGCTGTACTGTCCCTTTTTCTTCTGGCAAATTACTTCCTTCGAAAATATTAGTACTTTTTTGTTACTGAATAGGTATTTTAATAAAGACAAGGTAATGAAAACCAGGAACGGTAGATAGCTTTAAGTCAGTCTGACAAAGGGTGTTATCCTCCTTCCTCATTTCTGTTGGATGGTGTGTTTTAATGAGGTAAAAGGTGGGTTTCTGCCCCGCGCCCCAGTGTACATTTTCAAGGCTCTTATTACCTGACACAACAGTTTCTTTTTAAAATCAAAATGTTGGGCAGTAGCCCATAAGCTGTCAGCTACAGGGAACTCATTGTGAAATATTCATGGTCTGTTCATTTCATTTTTTTGCTGGGTCATTTTGCTGGGTTCTGTCAGTAGTGCGTAATGGGAGTCTTCTGCTGATTTCAGTGGAGTTTTTGAGAGTGAAAGTGACTGCTAGCTTGGCCCTTAGATTAATATTCCGGGCCAAATCCTGGTACCATTGTAACCAGGGGCAAAACATTCCTGTAATTTGTGACAATAAGTGTGTGAAAATAGGCATGTAGGAGTGGAATGAGATGGTGCACCAAACGTGTTATCTAAAATTATTTGGGTGAGTTAGAGTTTACGTTCAAGTTACATCGATTACTTGATCCACGCTGGTTTATATTGCTATCATATATTCCTACGGTGATGTAAAGCTAGAAAATTGCTAGACTCCTGCGTTACTAACCCCAGCGGCTTTATCTGTTGGCTCTGGAGCTGCCGTGCTGCTTTCTGAGGAATTGTCTTGGGGGGCATGGCACACAGGCAGGATCGCCGGCAGCTGCCGGGCAAGAGTGCTTCCTGCTGCACCACGTTTTTATCTGATGCTGACCCATATATTTAATCATTAAGCTAACTACATTTTTGTGCTGATTACCCTACTGGGTTTATGTTTAAAAATGTTTTTCTTGGAGGTTTCCTCCCTTGTTTCTTCTGCTGGTGGTTGGTTGTTGGTTTTTTTTGAATGAACTTGGCTTTCAGTTGGGCTGATGGGTTGCACACATGTGGGCAGCTGGTGGCAGGAATTGAAGGGAGAAGGGGAAGGTACTTTCTGGATGCATGGGAGGTACTGGTCGATGTTTATGGGAGGTACTGGTCGAGATTTGTGGGAAGTACTGGTCAAGGTTTATGGCAGTTGCTGGAGCGGGCTCCAGGTTTTCCAGCTCTGTGCTGCCTGCAAGTTTTCAGGGGTGACTGTTGCCATAGTGGGATGGGAAAGAACTTTTTGTTACTTTCCACTCTAAAAGACATTACTACAGCAGTGAGTCTTGACAAAGGACTTAGTAAATCATGACGAGCAGGGAATAAGGAATCCCTTGGAAATTCCTGTCGGAGATTAAAAAGCGATAGTGTGTGGGGCCTTGCCAGTGAAATGATTGAGTGCAAATGACCCGTGCCTTGCAGCACACGGACCCAGATTTTATTCCCCTGCCTTTGGCAGCCTCTTTCTTCCCTCGTCCGGCTTTCTCTCCGCGGTGACCGCCTGTCCTGGCCGTGACCGACCCCGGCAAGCGGCGGGGCCCGGCCCGGGCAGTGTTCCCGGCGGGCGGGCGGCGGCTGCGCTGCGGGCCAGCGGCCATGAGGTGGCGCCACAGCACCGCCGAGGGCGCGCCGGGCCGGGGGCGCTGCAGCGCCCGCTGACGGGGCGGCCGGCGGCGGGGTTACCGTCCAGGCACGCACCGCAACTGCAAGCTACATGGAGGTAAAAAAAAAAAAAAAAAGGCAAAAAAAGAAAGCCTTTGTCATATTTTTGCTCTATTTCGAAGACTTCCCTCCCACCCCACCCCACCCCCTTTAAATTACATCACAGACTAGTACCTTTTAAATGTTTTTACGTGTGACATCCCTTATAAGGGTGCATTGCCAGTCAAAAATATTCCAGTGGTAACTCAAGAAATGATAGCTGGTGGCAATACTTCGGTTGTTTGGGTTTTTTTTATAATGTCATGTCAGAATGCTCCCATATGCTGCATTTTGATTGAAAGTCTGTATTTTTACAGAGTAGTATTTTATTTCCCACGAGAGAATATTTTAATATGTGTAACATAATCTTGAATTTGATATTTTGGTTAAAACCACGGCTTACTGTTTAGGGGGGAAAAAAAAGAGAGAGAGAGAGAATTGATTGAGAGTTCAAAAGTGAGTTTCGAGCTTTTCAAGGCAGTAATGTGGTTTGTGAAGCTACTCACAGGTGCTTGGGTGCGTGCCTGGGGACAACGCTGTCCTGAGCCCCGGCCGTGTCACAGTCCATTGCTGCTTTCCAGTGTCCTGTTGGCACCTGCAGTGAGCTGGTCCATTGCACTTCAAAATGCAGAATGTGTCATGGTGATGTTACAGTTTGCCAAAGAAATGAGTTTATTGAATGTAAAGGAAAACGGAATAAACAAGCGATATATACTTTTTACATCCAAGTAAAAATCCCACTATATTAATTGTGGCTGATTGCTCATTACTGTAACTGTCACTGTGTAGTCTGTTAAATGTTGGTGCCAGAGAAAAACTGCTTTCTTAGGGAAGTGTAGTGGGATTACAGAGAAATTAAGGAATGCCACTGAAAGATTAGTGTCTGCCATAGTCACAGATCGACACCTTTGTGAATCTTATCTAGCGTTAGGGGGTTATACTGTTGCCTCTCAGCCCAAATATTCGTGTGGTTTTCAATGAATAATAAATAGCAATGCTGCTCGTAGATTTTGTGAAGTCTGTGGCTTTTTTGATTTGTAGTTGGCAATAGAATTTGTATTTTTGTTCAGGGAGCAATGAGAGACTTTGTTTTCAATGATTATTACGTTCATTTAGGGTAGAATACTTGAAGTTCCTGATCAAGGAGTTCAAGTTCCTTAATCAAAGGAAGTACGCATTTAAAGACAAATGCATATGCTATGGAATAAAATTGCAACTTTTTTTCAGTTTCTACCTTTTTTTTCAATAAGTGTAAGATTAATAATGTGTTATGAGTTGCAAATCAATCTAATGACATCCATGATGACTAAGAATTTCGTAATATTTCTGAATTTGAATCAAAATCGTCTCTCTCTCTGAGAAGACCAAGGTATATATTTGTACCTTCAGTATAAGCTCTGGAAGGCTAGTAACGGTGATTTTTTGAATGGCTGTATGTGAATGCTCTTTTTATCACTGTAAAGCAATTAAATTGCTATGTTGCTTTCTATAAAATAATGCGCATGCTTATCTAATTTGATCAGTCTTAACAGAGAATGTTACACGCAGAAATCAAAGCCTGTGTATACATCACAATACCCTCACCAAATTATATTGGTGGTTTAGCTGCCTGAGCAAGTTACCATTTTAAACTTAGAATGTTGACTGTCACGATATATCGTATTAAGCTAAAGGACCTGGAGTATATTTAAAGATTGCTAGATCAGTGTTAAGTCTTTTGTAGCTGTAAATTCTGGGAAAATTTGTTTCTCCTAATATAGAAAAACGGAGAAATCCAAGTCTCAGGGGAAACATTAATGCCCCACTTAAGCAGCGTTAGCCTTTCATAAGCAACAAATCTCATTTCTCTCTGGGGAGTCCCGCTTGGAACGTAAGATAACCTACACTTACCCTTGGTTTATTCAGTGACTCCATAAAACTCTACAGCTGTAGCTGACAGCAGAATATTTAAATGATTTGAACAGCGTAAATGCCTCACGTTCATTTAAATAACTGAAGAATTCAATCACTTCAATGCCAATGATTATTCCTATTGGAGTTTACATTTCAAAAAGGACAGCCCATCTGAATCCCTGTGAGAGCATTAAATTGCTATCTAATTAGAAATGCAAAATTACATATATTTAAAAGATAATTAAAGGTTTGAAGGCTGGTGAATAACTGGTTGTACATATAAATGAATCACTGAAAATTTGTTAGCAATATGTGAAGCTTTCTTTTATTCTTTGCTTTTCAGCTTTGAAGTTAGGTATAACTGAGCTCATGGGTTTAAGTCTGGTAGTATTAAGATAAAGGCAGATGTTTTTAATTATTTCTACTCAAACCCCAAATAATTATAAGCAGCTGCCAGTTTTACATAATCCCAAATGATAAGGTCCTGAGAATGCAAATAAAATCCTAAACAGAGGGGTTGGTTTTTTTCAGTGGAGTAAATCACATACACGTCGCATTGCTAATCAACTGCAATCCACCTGAAAATGTGAGCTCAGCTGATGTACTCTGTCTAGTCTGTAGGTGTGTGACTTAAAGCTGTTTTTTGTATTTGCTTTTACCTCACCCTGCATATTTCCATTTTTTGTTTCATCAACTTAAACATCACTGCACCATTTGTAATGCAAACACGTTATGAGTGTAAGTAGACAGAGTAATTTAAATACACGTGGCATGAGAATTACTTTCTTCTATTACTTTACTAGAGGGCTCTTCTGCATACATGGTACATCTAACTTCCTACTTTTTCTCTGCTTGGAAACTTAGAATTGCATTATTCTCTTTTCCCTAGCAAATGACATGGCTCCTGTTGTTGGGTTTTCTCTGCCATATTCCTGCAAATTTTATAGTGTGGCAGTTTCTCACTGCCATCTGGCATGAAAAAATTAGTCAAAAAAAAATCCGTTTACTGCCAACCATAACCTGGGAACTTCTGGATTGACATCTTAAATAATAGGCTTGTCATGAAAGTCTCTCTTTGTAAAGGGAAGTTGTTCTTCCTATTTTCCTAAGAGAATAAATTTGTTAGCTTTTTTTTTTTTTTTTTAATATTAAAATAGAAATCAACTTTGGTTTGGGCTGGACACCTGTTCTACAAACGCAAGATTAAGTACAGGTCAAGAAAAGATCATTTGAGGCCGCAAACTAGATGCATATTGTGAAAAAGAAGTATCACAAAAGACAAATTAGGATCATGTGAGCAGGAGAAAAAAGTCCACATGAAATAAAGAGCTTAAAAGCCAAGCAATAGGGATTTACGTTGGGGTAGGATACTGCTTCACATGTATCCCCGGCAGAATGTTCTGCGGCTGTGTAATGTGTGGTGAACGAAAGCTCAGTCACTGTGGGTGAAGTTATATAAACAGGTGAAGCAGCAAAAGGAATTTTTCACTACTGTTTTGGTTTTCCTGTAGTTTTCTTTTTTTAAATGTCAGAGTACGAATCAGTCTACTGAAGCGATCTCTTGCCCGATCTTCTCACGACCTTCCACTATATTTTCCATTATCTTGTCTTTGTCCCATAGTATTTAAACTCTAAGCATTTTATGATAGAGCTATTGTTTTATTAATGGACTACTGTTGAAGGACTTAATCCATATTTTACAAACTCTGCAATTTGGAATTATTACAAGCCTTGCTGAAAAGCAGGAAGGAAGTGCCCCCTCCCCCTCCTTTCTTTGCACGTTTGTTTACATAGAGAGTGGCACGGCTCTTTTTGGGAGAAGTGCCTGGCTCAGGGACATGCTCCCCTTTGCAGCCATGGAAGGAAGCAGCAGTATGCTCCTGCAAAGAGGACACTCTTGAAGGACTGCTGGCAGAAACAGATGATTCTGCTCCTAAAGTTGGTGTAAAGGAGCTTTAGCCTTTCACAGTCACCTCCATAAGGGACAGTGTGACTCAGCAGCAGTTTATGCCAGGATGGATAGCTGGTAAAGGTCTCACCATCAGCTATGGCGTTGACCAGTACAGTGGGGTTCAATGCAGTTTCCATTTGAACAGTTGCAGTCTTTGCATTATGTCAATCACAGCTACACTAGACAAGAAATAAGTGGTAACATTAGAGTCCAGAATCTTAGTGAAGGGAGGTAGCTGAATAACTGGCTAGACTGGGGAATTGCAATAATGACAGTGTATTCAGTCTGTGTCTCTTTATTTAAAACTATACGGAAAGTGTGTAATTTTAGTTAATGATGTTTGTCCTCCGATATTTATTCACTCATCCTTTCCTATCAAACTTCGTAGACAAGATAACCTTTACAGGATAGCTTAATGTAAGTTACAGTTACAATGCAATTGTATTGTGTATTTAATTACGTAGAATTCAAGCTTAGCAAACCTTATTTGCATCTGTTCAAATTTGTCTCCTCTAAATAAAAAAAATATTGGGATAATTATCATATTCTGTTTAGATTAATACATTATCCTAATTTTGAAGTACTAATCCAAAAAGATGAAACTTAATCAATTGATGCTGTATTTTAAGATTGGAGAAGTTTTTTTAGTTTCCAGTTCTTTACTTCTGTACATAGGACAGTAGTCTGGCAAGGAAGAGCTTTCCCTTGACATAATTGTTACCTCAAGCTTTTGGCTGAGGTAAATTTTCTTGCTATAATGTTTTCTCACAGATGATTCTACAAGTGTGGCTAAACAATTTCACTGAAATCTATTGATACTTCCAAGGCTGCTATCACAGCAACTTACTCTCTCCTATCTCCCCATTATCCAGATGGAGCACGTCTGAGAAATTCCAATCACCTTAGACCCAAGGCTTGCAGCTGTTAAGATGTAGCTTGCTCCCTCAGTGATCGGGTTGCTACATTCTGACTTTATAAACACGTGGCTGGTCATATTCAATGCAGATGGTTTGGGACTGCTCGTGTTAAAAAAAAAAAAAAAAAATCAAAGCAAAAAGTTTAATAATGGCACATGTAAATGATTGTACACAGGGTGGTGAAAAAATGTGATTCAGTCTTTAAACAGTATACATCACGCCTTGTTTGAATCATCCGGTGCTATAAGAGTTTGGCCAAGCCTCAAATAAAAGACACTGAGTAAGATAAATCTCATTCTGATTACCAAACAAAATCATTTCCTGTGTTCTTTCCACAAACAAAAAATTGTTGGATCTATCATGTAGTTTTGAGCAGACTAAAAGATGCTTGTATTGCAGTCCGGATATTTTAAAATTTTCAGTATCTTTTTTTTTTTTTTTTTTTTTTTCTTTCCCCTCCAGGGTTTAACTACTAGATGATATCACCACACATTTTAGACTGGTCAAAGCAGATTAACAGCACAGAGTTTAAATGTAACTCTTTTCCTCATGCACTTAAATCAGAGTAATTTGGTAGAGCTCTTAGTTTCTGTCTTTCCCAGTGGGTCCCTTAATAATTTGTTTCAGCGCTTTATAGTAATGTCGCAGATGGGTTTGGCTTCAGCCATCAATCAGTATTTTATACTTCACCCAGGAGTCTCAGAGATAAAAAGTTAGGTTAGGTTTGCTACCAGAGAAAAAGATATAGATGAATGTCACTTTTTAAAGTTAATAAATTGCTTCTATGTCCACGAATAACTTTTTCTAAGACATTAGTTAAGTGGTAAAACTAGAAAGAGGCTAGTTAAACAGCAGTGTTATGAAGTATTTTACAGTTGGTCTATTTGCATTTATGTTTTAGGCCCTAGTTACAGATGCATGAAGATAGGTAAATTTACTGCTAGGAATAAGGTAATATCTTCATTAAGATTAGATTTGTAAGCAAAGTTACCCAGACACACAAATAATTGCTATTTTTTGGTATCCTGTCCTTGCTTGAAGTTGGCTTCTGTTTTCTCTGCCATCCTTTTCTGAATAACATAAATCTATTCTTCACTTACTGAATTACTGTGCAGGCAATTAAACAGTAGCCCCTGAAATATAAGAGCTGAGTGAGGGGCTTGGCATCTCAATACTTTATTAGTTCCTGTCCTAAATGTGTTGAAAAACTGCACTTTCAGTTCCTTCAAGTGCTTATAGACCCTTTCCCTTGCTCGAGTGTTGGGATTTTGTCTTTGTTTCTGCTTATTTGATTTTTTAAGACATGAATGCTTCCAATTCTGGCTTTGCTGCAGGACTTTGAATGTTTTATCCAGCTTCTCATTTGATTACTTTTGGGTTTTGTTTTTCCTCTTTGAGTGCGAAGTGTGGAAGCTATATGATAAAAATAAATGCAAACCCCATAATCAATATGATGCAAATGGTTCGCCTTATGTTTGAAGCCTCCTTCTGCTGTCAGACACACAAGATCAGCTCCTGTTGTCATAAGTAAGGATTTGCACATGTGTCTGAGAATGCAGTATAGCCCAGAAGCTCTTCAACATCTGTGAGTAAGGATGTAATTAAACATTGGAACCAGTACAAGAGCTGTTTGCTCTACTCAAATGATCACAGCTAACTTTTATGTAACACTTTTCAGCTCTTGGTGTTTCAGAGCTTGACTAGCCATTTCTATTCTAGAATGACTAAATCAGAACAAAGATTCGCTTGGTTAATTGGTGCAGCCACAGAGAGTAGACATAATTACTCCTTGTAAAGATTAAAGATAATATTGATATAGCTGCAGCCATAATGAAAGGCTTGCAAAACATCGCTACGAAAATCAAGCCTTGCTAATGAACTGGACTTTATCCTCTCATATTTTATTCTTGTGAGATTTAAGTACATTGGCTGCAAATTTTGTTCCTCAGTATTTGGGTATAGTCATCTCTTTCGCTATCAGAGCTGTCACATAGCAAGAATTAATTGTAGCGCTGAGCTGCAGTCTAGTGTATAAGCATGTGCTGAAAGCAGAAATTCTTTACATCTCTCTATCCATCTGTTGAATAGCATTAGCCAGAAGTAGATAACCTTGTTGTTTCAAGAATGGTGGCTTCTAGCAGAGGGGCAAGAAAAGCACATGAATGTACTCTTCAATAGAATCTGCCCAAATTCTCAGATGTTAGTCTAAGGCTTACACCAACAGAGTTGCTGGGATATTTTTGTTATTCAAAAGAAGGAATGAGAATTGACTCAGGATTTCTCCCACATAGTTTCCCGAAAGAATCATCTGTAGAAATAATTGGAGTATTCAAGGTGTTATGAGCCAAAATGAAGGAGGCTCAGTGAAGCCTGTGCTAAAAAAACACTTTTCAGTGTTACCACTATCTTGAAATCTCATTGTGACTATGATTTAGTAGTCCATATTTTTAAGAGTTTGTTGTTCTTCAGGAGGATTTTGTCATGCCTAGTTTTAAATACTCTGGTCTACAAAAGCAACTGTGGACTTCAGATAAAAATCTTTTAATTTGGAGAGGAAAAAGTCAGGATGGGAATAACCTTAATGCTCAGAGAGCAAGTTTTTTCTTTGGCTGCTCTAGTCTCTCTGTAATCTGCAGAATATGATTGAAAGTTCCTGCACCACTGGCCCCAGTGATGAATTGGCTGTCTCAAACACTGACAGATTTGGTTTATGGTATAGCTGGTCCTGCCCTGCGGGAGGAGAATCAGCTATATATACTGCCTTACAAAGTACATTTTCTGTCCTTCTATGATACTGTTGTTGGGAAGCCACAATAACAATCTGGCGATTTTTCACAGTATCCCAATGTCTTCTGTCATACTTCCTAGAAAGTCTTGTGGTTTTCCCTCCCACTTATATGCATTGTAACAGATAAAAGACCAGATTTCACATTACGCTGATCCTCTCCCAATTTTTTTTTTCCAGATATATTATTGTATTTTTTCTTAACCAGTTAGGTTCTTTATTCACAGGTTTTTTTCTAAATATATTTTTCTTCCATCGAGCAAGGATTTTGTTTATACTAGTTAGGCTTTCTGATTTTGAATGTTCAGCAGAGGGCAGAATTTCCTACGTAATAAACACCTCGGTGTCAAATCAATTTGTCACTAGAATGTTTATTTTAAATGTGAGATTTACAGTGTAAGAGTGACTAGTGACAAAACCTATAAATTATCATTATTAGTACATTACTTTTTTCCCCATGAAGTCATAGATAAAATGGAGTGTCAGCAAATGTTAACACCATACTTCCCAAGACTTGCACCTTATCTTGTTTAAAAGAGTAATGGGTAAACATTTTGTTGATAAGATTATAGTAAATATAACTTCCTGTACAGCTGAAAGAGCTAGTATGAGACGTTTAACATAAACTACAAGATCAATGTCTCACATATTTTCCATATGGGGAGAAGAAGGTACAACTGCTGTTTGACTTCCCAGTGTGTCCATCAAGAAAAGCGATGTATCGTGGCAAGAGATTATGTACGTAACCATGTAGGTTTTTAGTTCACAGACATTTATGCAGTAATATGGTGCACTTTGTATGAATTACGCTGTCTACTGTTATACCTATCACATACAATCAGCACACATCCAGCAATTTTTTAAATATTCTAATACAAAATCTTTGTTCAAATAAAATGGGATTTGCTAAATATTTCACCTGTTTTTATGCCAGTATGAAGAGGGGAAGAAACGAAGGAAGCCCAACTACAGTAGTGTGGATCTTTCTGAGGTCGAGTGGGAAGACAGAGATGATGTGGTAAGTGATGTGTTTCAAAACCCTGTCAGAAGATTGTTGCATCCCACTACTGTATCTGGAAACTGTGTGAATAGTCATGAGAGAGGCCACCTGACCGCTCTCAGGAAGGGAAGGACAATAGCCCCTTTTACTTAATTCAGATTTCTGTAACTGTTACGTATTGATTCTTTCTTACCTATGCACATACCACAAAGACAGAGTTTTTGTATCTTCACTAAAATCACCCTTGCATTCTCCATGCATCCCATTGTGTATTTTTGCTGGATAGCCAATAAAGTGCTAGAGAAGGGAATAGAATATCTCTTTAGAGCTGGCCCAGACAACCCCTGAAACTCAGAAATTAAGGAATGAGTTTAACTTCTCTCCGGGAGATCTCTCTTTCCTTAATGGCACAGTAATGAGAGTTGTTTTCTTTAATGTACAAAATCAAAAAAACATCAGACAAAATTGGATTCTTTGACCTCTGTTCAGAGTAAGGATTCACTCCAGACTCCTAATTTCAGACATATGGGTAGCTGCAGAAGCATGCCTTCTATGTCTATCAGCTGTTATGCACAGTTAAACTCATTTTTCAGTGCTTCATCTACTCTGTCTTTCACTCTTTATCTTATTATTTCTTACCTTGCAGGCTTAGCCTTTTCTGCAGTACTGTATCAAAAGCTTTCCTTATGCCCATGGCTTAACCTTTGCCTGGTCTTTCTGTTACTTCCTCAATAAATCTGATTTGTTAGGCATGATTCGTTTTGTGTGAATCTCCGCTGACTGTCCTTAATTAAATCGTAACTTTCCAGGTGTTCCCCTTTCTGTCCTGTAATTTAGTTTTTCCCATAAGTTCCCTACTGACAAAGTCACGACTGCATGTCTGTATTTTTCATAGATGTCTCCTCATTCCCTTCTCAAATATCAGTACTATGTTAGCTTCTATCAAGTCCCTCATACCTCTACTTTTCCAGAGAAGTTTTGAATATATGCACTAAAGGTTTCCATGTTTACTTTGTCATGTTCTCCTGAAATCTGAGATGGATCACGTACGGCTGCCCCTGGAGTCTTGTCAGTCTTCAGATGTACTAATTTCTTGATCCCTGTTCTGACATAAGTCTGTATTTTCTTTCTCCCTTGCAAAATATATATCTTGCATTCCTCCCTCTCTCCACCCCCTTTGTTAATAGAGAAACAGTTCATTTATGTTTTAAGCAATGTCTATTCATCAAGTGATAGATTATCCTCAACCCCTCTTAGGAGGCTATCTTACTTCCTTATTTAGTTTTGTGTTGGAGTGCACTCTCAAACTTTTTTCTAAAGTTTTACATATACCTTTGTGCAGTTTTCTATGCAGGCACTATTTAAGGCTTGCTCATTAGATTTTCATATGCTGTAGCCGCCTTCTGCAGTCTTGGTAATCACATTGACTTCATGTTTTACACCTAGGCTTTTCTCTTATCTTTGATCGCTTATTACTCAACCAGTTCCTCTGCAAATGACCTTTCAAAATTTCCTCTCTCCTTTCAAATGTTATTGCTGTAGTTAGGTGCAGCCTTGAGCCTTCATAATTTTTTTCTTATTTTTTATCTTTGGGAGGGTTTTTTTTGTTTTATTTCTTGCAATAATTTATCTGCTTAATATTTACACGTTTAATCATTTTTAATCGTATCTTAGTAGAAATTCAGTGTTTCAGTTAATGTAAGATTGAGCAATTTCTTTGACATTGAAAATCAAGTTTTATTTATAATTGAGATTCTATCTGAATACACAGGAAAGCAAAAAGTCCAGACTCAGCTCACTCTAAGCATTTCCTTTGCTTGAAACCCTTAAGATCAGCCACTTTTTCTGAAAATTTCTAGCAAAAGTTGAGTTGTGTCTATCCAAAGGGTGCAAAAAAAATTTACTTTACATTTTGAATGAAAGGTACATACATATATTTTATCTCTTTCCCTTTCACCTAAAAAATAGTTTGTTAAAAATTATTTTGTAATGGTAACATAGAAACAAGCAACCTTTCCATTTTCTTCATCTTTTGAAGGAGAAAAGAAGTTAATCTACATTAAAAATAGGACTAAATTGAGCATTACATTTGTAGAAAAGATCCAGGTCTCTTGCCCTAGATGTAAGAGTAGAGAAATAGATAAAGTGTAAGTTAAATTAATTTTGATATTTAATACATAATAGAAAAAACCTGGATGTTCCGTTGTAGCTTTGGACCAGCAGTAAACAAAATGTTTAGTACTCCTGTAATACAGGTGTCTTGTAGTAAATTCCTTGAATGATCCCTGTCTATCAATGCTAATAATTCACAAATGCACATGTGAAAAAACAAGCATGCTTTGATAAATAATCCCCCGATAAACAGGTTTTGTAAAACAGCCTACACATCTGCTGTTTGATGACTAGTGACCAAGTGTTATCTGAAAAAACAGGTTAAATATTGTAGAAAAATGTATTAACATTCCAAATGTTGTCCTAATACTTCGGCAAGGCCACACACAAGTGGAGACCTACACGCAAATATCTAAATAGGAAAAAATGCAATGTCAAACAAATAATATTTTTACAGCTATTTTTACAAATAAGCCTGGTATATCATTACAAGTTTTTCTGTGTTTGTGTTAAATAATATGTAAGTCAGTTATGCTGTGTTACTAAGGCCTTCAGAGTGGCTGGTGGTTAGAATACTAATAGCAGAAAAAAAGAGATGTGAAATACAGTAATGGAGCTACAGGCAGAGTCATTATTAGCATTAAAGCTAGAATGACAATGGAATTTGAAGGAAGTTCTGTAGATTATTGTAATGAAATCCATCTCTTTATGCAACTTTTCTGATGTGAGGATCCAAATGAGTGTCCAAAAACTGTGTGTTATCTTTGTTGATCTTTTGTAATAAGTAATTCCTTAATATTGTTACTTTTGAGTGAAAATGGTAAATATTGTGTAGGAGACTTAAAACTTTGTTAGGTAACTTATTGCTAAGAGTTACATCTAGCTCTGCTTCACCCAAGACCTTGGATTTTATGTTCTTGATTTTCTACAAGCTTGGGTAGTAAAGCATTGGTTGCTCAACTGTAGAGGGAAAGAATTAATGTATTCATATAGCTGCTTTTAATAACATAGACTACTACTGGTATTCTTTTCTCCCATGAAACACTGATGTGGAAGCTGATTAAGACTTTTTCTTACTTTTTACCACATCAATTTAATGGTTTCATAGTTTTCTGAAAATATAGAATGATCTCATACTATAGCAGTGAAACTCGGCTGTTAGCAATTGGTTGGAAGACATTTGGTTGAAGGAGTAATAATGCATGCTAATGCATACTGAAGAGGTTTCTCTGGTCATTCAGCAAGGAAAAGGTGACAGAACTAAGGTTAGAATTTTTTCATCATGAAATAAATTGGTGTAGATATATATTCATCAGTTCATTTTCCAGGTTAACAGCACCTGCTATCTTGCTGCATTTTATTAACAATAGAAATCTTGGCATCAGCTTATAAACTAACAGTGTCTTCCAGCAAAGTTTGGGGAATATGCAGCACCAAAGACAAGAAACCAAAGTTTGGGGAATATGCAGCACCAAAGACAAGAAGCTTCAATTTGGACAGAAACCTTTTTCTCATTAGCTCCTTAAAATTCTTATATTTATAATTTCTAGCTGAATGAAATATTTTTTTCCATATAAAAAAGACCATGAATGAATGTTCTGGGGCTTGAAGCCAACTGAGGCAGTACTTATTTTATGCATTTTAGGGGGGAGATGAAACTGCAGAAGAGCCGAGAAACCAGATTACAAAGCCAAGAAATGTAATCATGGCAAGCAAAAAAAAAAAAAAAAAAAAAAAAAAAAAAAAAAAAGACGAAAAGTAAAACTCTCAATCCCATATGCAGACTTGATCTTAAACACTACCGGGGGTTTGGAGGCCCTTTTAGTAAATCTATGACTTGCCTGAGGCTTGTGGGAGGAATGGGTCTTAGACAGTTGCAGGCACCAATAGGAGAAAAATGAAAACCATGTTAAAGATAAATGGAACTGTTCTGTGAATGTTAGAAAGTAGATGGTTAATTAAGACCAGCTCTCCAAGTCCAAAACCACAAAACTTAAAATGGGAAACTATTTCCAGAATTGCCTATTATGTATTGTTAAAAAAAAAATCTACAGTAAAATATATGCTTTATTTTATACATGCCTCCAGCTAAAAATTATTCTTTTACACTCACTGACAGAAGAGTAAGACTGTTAATTCAAATCTAGATGCCCTAGAATTAAATTTAAAGAGCTGCAAAGTTTGCAGTTTTTGATAGGTCAGCCACGCTCAACTTGTTCATGAGAATAAAACCAGACATTTTACTGGCAAGTTTGATCATTCTCACTTCACTCCACACTCAGAAAGCCTGCAGAGTGCATTGATATGACTATCTTCACAATTTTTCATTAAAATCTGACTGAATTTCCCAATCTGGCATGAGGTACTAGAGAACAGGAGATATATATTCAGCAAGAAAACTATGTCCAAAATTGTGTTCAGATAGATAAGCAATAGAAAAGAGATAAAAATGCTCATTTTGTCAATATTATTCTGCATTTTAAATAACCCTGAAGAGGGAGTGTGAATTGATTAGTGATGACAGAGTGTGAATTGATTAGCGATAGTGGGATTTTCCTATTGTAATGAAAATTACTGCTGCAGAAAACGTAGAGGTGCTCTTTACCACAATAAGCCAGAGGTTGCTTCTTCCATTAGTAAACCTAATAGCATCCAAATAAAATATCTCCATATGCAGACGATGTAACTCCTAAACAGGAGCTTTTTTATTTCTTCCCTAAAGCCCAGAACTGATAGATAGGCAAATTCAAAACCCCTGAGGATTTCTCAAAAACCATGTCTTGTCATTCTTCAGTTTCAGCTCAGAGACCCTGCCACCAGGACAGTGTGTGTGCATTGTCAGGGACACTGCACGTTGTTTTGGCTTATAGATCTAGAGGACAGTTGTTGTTTTTTTTTTTTACTCTTCATCATCATGGCATGTTCACCTAAGAAAACAACTGTGTGGGCTGGTGTGCTCTGGAGGAAGGCTCCTTATTCCTAGGGAGCAAACAGGTGTGCGAAGGGAAGATTTTTTTTAGAGGTGATGGGTAAGGGACTTTGCAGGACTGATTTGGAAGCATGCAGCTCATGGAGAGGCTAGAATAAAGTTACTGAAAAGCAGTGTTTGTGGTAATCTAGAAAGTAACATATTTAGCTCTCAAGGCAGCAGGTAAATCATTGCATATAAACCCTTTCTCATTTATTTTCTGTTTTCCCTAGCTGCATTGGGGTTTTGGTTTATACAATAATGAGACCTGCTTTTGAAGGGGATTTAAAACATCTTTTGGATGACTTTAAGGGGGAGAGCTCCAGGCCAATTCTTAAAGCCGTGACTGACCTAGGGCTTCCATTAGAGAAAATTTATTACCTTGCAAGGGGTGCCTGGACATCAATGGACAACCAGAGGGAAACACAGAGTACTGCACCTGTGTGTTCCCATTGAAATAGGTTAGTGATCAAACGAGCTGTCATTCTTCTGCTAGTTCTAATTTCTGATGCAGTTTCTGGTGCTAGTTTAGAATGCAGCCCAACACAGAATAGCAAGCAGAAGCAGAATGAATAGTGTAGGGAAAGTGGGGCTTTCTTTTTTTTCACTTTGTTATCATATGTGTAATTGTTGATGTATCTAAACACTAAACCCTGGTCTAACTTCACTTAAATCCAGCCGGGAACATAGTCCTTATCTTCCTGTGCCGTAGTCAGTTACACTGTTTATCCCACAGAGTAAGATCCAGATTGCTACTCAGAGAGCTATTTTACTATGAAGGATGCTGAAAGCTCCTATCTTACGTATGTCAGCAACTTGCCTACAGTTGCGTGGCAGGAGTCTCGGCCTATGCAGTTGAAAATAAAATCTGTAAGGGCATTGTTCAGCATATAGTAGAACTACTGAAAATGAAGAAACGAAGAAAATTCAGTACTATTTAGGCCAAATGAGTGTAGCAGAGACCTCAGAGTTCAAAGAATTACAGAAAATGAAAATAAAGGAATTGACACACATTTCCTTCATTTCAGCTCCGAAATGCAATGGTGAATCGGAAAACCGGGAAATTCTCCATGGAAGTGAAGAAGACAGTGGACAAAGGGGTAAAATGTATAAAATATTATTCCAATGGTATAAAGCAAGCAGTTCATTTTTTCAACGATTTTTAAGGTTCCATAAATAAGATTCACTGCAGTATATTTTTTTTTTTACTCACTGAATGTAAACATTGCTTGTAATTTTATCAATGACTAACCACTTGATCTTTTATACATTTCTTATAGCAAACTAACTTCTTCTCCCCTCCCCTTCTGACTTTCTTGCTCTGCATCTAGAAGCGGGTATTGGTGATGACAAATGACTACTATTATACAGACATCAAGGGTACTCCATTCAGGTAGAGCTGACCATAATAAATGGACATTTCATCAGACTCATTGGATTTGCATTTATACATAGATTGTGAACTCATTAAAAGCTCATCAGCAAAATCTGACAATGAAATATCCCTGGACAATGCTGAAAATAGCAAGGAAAAGGAGCCTACCAGCATTCCTTTCAGCATTTCCAGAGATGGAAAGTTTGTGCAAGCTCACACAGGCAAACTCACAGTGTTTGTCATGGCTTACGTTTCATTAAAAAAAATATTCAGTTGAGGTTTACATTCAACGAAAGGCTTTTGCAAGTACTTGGAGAGCTATAAATACTGTAATCCATTTAAGTAACTACATATTGAGCCTCATTTTGATTTTTTTCCACAACAAAAATGTAATGTAAAATGAGATAGTATTTCATTTCCAATTTGAGGTTTGGATATTTTTTTTCTCTGAACTACCTTCAGTGTATTTGTATAACTAAAACTGAGTAAGTCAGCCATGTTATTTTGGCATGCATCTTAAGAGGAAAAAAAAAAAGAGAGAGAGAGAGACAGGAAGTCACTTTTAAAATGCTGATACTTGAATTAGAAATAATCTATTAATGAGAGAATACTAACTGTACCTTATGCTTAAAGCAGGAGGCTGATAGTTGCAACACTCAATTGAAATTTTCTTCAATGGAACCATTTCACAGAACTTGAGCTACATTTTCACATAGAGAAAATATAGACACATTTCTCTGATCTCTAAAATGTTCGTGTTAAAATTTACATATGGATGGTAAAACTTGGTGTGTTTTTTGTTTTGTTTTTATTTTTGGGGTGGGGTTGTTTTTCGGTTTGTTTTTTTGGGGGGTTGTTTTTCTGTGGCACTGTCATTCATTGCCTGTTTAGTAAACAGATACGGGGCTACATATATTCATGCAGGGCAATTTCTGATTCTTAGGACAGAAATATATTAGGAAACGTGTCCTGTGTTTTTCAGCATGGTCTGTATGCGGTTTTGATGGTTAGGAGTATAGATTCAGGAAGACAACAGGGGCCACATTTATTAAAACGTACACTCTAGTGCCAAAGAGGTTTACTGTTCATCCCATTTCCAGATTGACCTGTTGATTGTAGCAACTGATTGTGCTCTTGGAGTTGGTGTCTCTGCGTGTACTTAGTGTCACGCACTCTCAGTCTTATTTATTACTGGCAGGTTCCTAGCCTGATATGATCCCCTTGAATTAATGAATGCCAGAAGGTATTCTGTGTATGTATTCAATAGGAAGAGGTGTGGGATCCCCCAACCAGTTCATTAAACTTGAATAGGTTAAATGGTAGACTAAAAACCAAACCAAAAATGGGTATGTAACTGCTGAGAGTTTATAAAGCTGAAGTAAATGCAAAAAAAGTTAAACTAGCTAAAAATATGAATCACAGAAAAATTAGCCCAAGAGGAGTCATGATGCTGTTGTCACATATGATTTTTTTTTTCCTCTCAGTAGCTCCATTGGATCCCACACTTACATAGTTTCCCAACAGCTTAGTCTGATTTACAAAAGAATGTCCTCCATTGCAAGGCCATGGGCATGTTCAAGGCTCAGCTGAAGAGATCTCATGCTGGGTGAACAGCAGTGAGCTTAGAGGGGCTCGTTTATTATTTTGCCAGATAATAATGGTTTACTGTACCTCTAAGCACACATAAATACAGCCAATTTTTGCAGCCACCTCAGAACTGAAACAAGGTTGAAGCAGCTAGTTGAACAATAAATATGATCAGTGAGGGTCTGGAAACAAACAGTTTTAAAGTTAATCATAGTACATCAGCTGGATTTCTTAGAAATGAAAATGTCCGTTATTGTTTGCCTCACAGATTTCAAGGTCTGCTTTATTTCTCTGCACAGTTTAGGTGTGGCTCTCTCTAGAGGACATGGAAAATATTTCTTCAGAGGGAATGTAACTGTAGAAGAAGGTAAGATACCTACCTTCTCATGTTGCTTACACAGTAGTTTTATTGTTGTTTTGGTAGACCTAAAGCTTGTATGTTCATCTGCAGATTCCATAAGGGAATTCTGTTTGTTTTTTTTTTTTTTTTCCTTTGAAGATCTTTTACTTCATGGGATTTTTTCCTCATTTATATTAAGCGTAGTCAGACTGTTGGCAAATCTTCTTTAGGTGAGGATCATCTTCTGTCCTCCTCTCTCATTCCAGAGAATCACTCAGGGTCCAATGTTAATTATTCGTGGTGTTTTCTGAATGAAGTGACCACTAAGAGCACTGTAATGGCTATGACTTCTTTTGCTCGCAGACTATACATTATGAAATCTTTCAGAGCTATAACTACACTGTCTACAGGGAATTACATTTTGCATTTTTATAATAACAGTCAAAGTAACTAAGAGAAGAACTGTTCTTTCTTTATGGTTTTTCTTTTTGATAGCTCCACAATTAAAATGAGTGGAGTCAGCTCTGAGTGGTAATAAATTTGTTTGCAACAAGATAAAAAACAAAGGTTCCTGAAGATAGAGGGAATAGCAGAGGCATTTCAGAAGAGCGGAGAGCTGGTTAAGAACTTTTAGCAGTTGCTGAGCAAAAAAATGTTTCAATAGAGGAGTGCTTTCTGATTTTGTGCTTCAGTTTTCATTTCCAATTCTGCTTCTTGTTTTCTCAGTGATGTTAAACAAGATAGGTCATTTCTTCAGGTCTTTGTTCCTCAGCTATTTTGGGGCATGAATATGTTCCTGTACCCAGGAGAGATGTTAAAAGTACTTTACAGTTTGAGTCACTTGCACAGCAAATACATGTCTAGATAGAAAGAGAGCACAGCAGACTTGGAGCTGCTTGCTCTCCAAACTGTTCCCAACGTGCCTCTCACCTCTTTTCTTTAATCCAGCCATACATTCTCAGCCAGTCTGTCTGATATTTCCTCCTGGATATATCACCAGAAACATTGACATACTCATAACTAACTCTTCCTTTTCTCCCGCTGTTACTTTCAGTGATTTTCTGTCTCCGACACCTCACTGTCCTCCCCAGGGACTATAACTACAGTCCTACTTTTGACTTCCCTGCTTTCCTTAATCACTGTAGCTCTGTCATTGTTTATCATGTACTTCAGGAGTTTAAACCTAGACCCTGCCCTCTGAACCCTGTTTGCTTATTGTTTATTGATAAGTGTTTTAAGAGTTTTTAAAATTTCCAAAGTACATTTTTATTGTGCTATATAACTAATGATACAATTCTTATTTACAGGTATTTGCATGACCTGTTAGTACAATAAACCTATTCTGAACAAACCCATAAATTGCTGTTTGTGTTCGTGGGCTGTGTGCTTAGGTTTTGAGGGATTTGTCCTTTTAAAAGGTATTTCTTTTAAGAGGAAGAGAACAACTGTCATGAAATGAGAAATACCTATTTTAGCATGAAGAACTTTGCTAGCCAAATAGAGCAAGAGGTTACAAATAGGAGTCTGTTACCATTGTGTATTTCTCTTCGCTCAAGTGTTCTTCTAAACTTCAAATTTATCATGCGAGTAATTTGTATAAGTTAAACATATCAGCACAAAAAAAAGTTTTTCTACCTTTTCAGTTTTAGATCTGATTTTGTTGGCTTTTGACAATTTGTTAGACTCTAAAGTGTATTCGAACATAGTTTACTGTGATTTATTACATTGTGGTAATAATGCACTTTCCAAGAAGGAAGGGTTTATGTTATGGAGTGTATGTAAATAACCATCTGTTACCCAGACTGCTCCCTAAATAACCCATTATTATTCCTGTTACAGGTTTGCATGATTTAGAACACCCTGATGTATCTTTAGCAGATGAATGGTAAGCCTTAAACAAAGCATGAAATTGGTGTCTGTTACCCTTCTTGGTTTCATGTTGTTTGTGCTTGCTGAACCCAATTCTTTATGTTCAAAGACAAAAAGAGATCATTCTTATATGTATTAACATTTTAATGTTTTCACAACTTGTTCACAGGTCCTATTGCAACACTGACTTACATCCTGAACACCGTCAAATGACTCAGTTAGAAGCAATTAAACGCTACCTCACAGGAAAAGAGCCATTGCTCCAATGCAAGTATTTTGTTAAATATACATGTTGTGGGCTTTACTCCAGTTAAAAACTGTTGTACTGTACCTTCTACAAAATGCAAAGCTACTTAGTTTAACCAGTGATAATTGAAAGAGGATTGCTTGGCTGATGTTACTTTGGAATTTCACTGGTTTTGAGCCTTTTCCAGGGTCAATAAAGACATTGACAATACAAATTGCTGGCTTTTATGGTAAACAATATGCCACAACTAAACATTCAAGTTCCTGTTCAGATGGTGTAGCTACACTATGGAATATTATCGCTCCATCTGGTTTTATAAGTTAAACAGTATAGGTCTGAATCTATCCTTGGATCAGGCCTCTAAAGAATATGCCAGATATTCCATGAGTGTTTTAGGGAGAATATGTATGCAATTAACATTTCTGAACTGCAAAGCAGGATAAAAAATATTCCAATGGATAAGCGCATACTTTGTCTATTTGCAGAAATGTGGAACTTTTGTGATGGTTAGTAGACCTAACTGTTTTAACCTTATGTTGTGTGCAAGTGTGAACATTAGATAATATGTACATGAATGCATTATGTCAAGGAGAGAATATTTTTTTGTTTTTAAACTAAAATTGTTAGTGCAATGAAACGTTATATGAAAAACTGCATTGTGATCAAACATGATGTAATATTACATAGTAAATGCTTAATAGCGCAAGAAGTTTGAATGCATATCACAGATAAAATATAGTACAGTGAAAAAATTATTGTTTAGTCATCTAAAAATAATTCTTTCTCTATGCATGTATGTTAACTGATTTTAATATATTGTAATAGGTGATAAAGAATTGATCCAGGAAGTTCTGTTTGATGCAGTCGTGAGTGCACCAATTGAAGCTTATTGGACCAGTCTAGCATTAAATAAATCAGAGTAAGCAAGCTTTGTGTCAGTCATTATGTGTCAGTCATGGCTGAATTTTTATGTTGGTGAATTGGTGGAATACCTATCAAATCCTAATATGCATGAAAACATTACATTAACCATTTGATCCTAAATACCACTGATTTTGAATTCAGCGTTAAGTGTTTATGTTGCTGTATACAACATGATGATTAATTCTTAGGTTACCCAATCTTCACAATATAACCAATGAAATTGTATACTAACTACAACTTACACTTCTGACTACTTCTAACAGTTTAGAGAACCTGCGAAATTTAATGCAAAATTTACCAGAATTGTTGATGGAACTGGTAATTTGTCTCGGAACGGATTATATACAGAAAAACTTGCACTGATAAAACAAATAATTTATTTAATCCTTTTGTTTGTTTGTTTTCCAGAACTAACTGGGATCTAGGTTTCTTTTACAGATAATCAGATTAGCTGTTCTTTTTTAGAGTTTATATGTTTTACTGAATTCATTTATGCTATGATGTACTAAGGTGTTAAATAACAAGATGTTATATATATTAAAGAAAACAGGTCTTAAGATTAGCAGTTTGCATGAAATGCTGTGGTTGAAAGACAATTCTGGAGATTATCCTGATTAGAGCTCACTAAATTTAAACCATTTTTAAAAAAGTTGAATGAATAAATATATTGCTGTAAAACACATACTTGTACTGAAGGAGTAAAATCAGTGTGGTAGGACCTAATGCATCATGCTAAGGATTATCCAGTCTCTTAGAAGATAAGAAATTGTTGCATGCTAATATGCTTAGACATTGATGAATTTATATATAGGCATAAGGTTCCTTGGAATCCTCATGCACATTGAAATAACAGATCCAGTAAACAGAAGGAAGAAGCTGCAGTGAAATGCAAGCAGGAGACTTTTGATCCCCTTTCATATTGCGACTTACATTAATGAGACAGGACATTTATTAAAGGATGAAGTATGAGACAGCAAGATGGCTAAGGCTGTGGCCCCTGGTTTTGTGGTAATATGTCTGAAGTTCTTGTAGCCATACAAGAACTGGTCTTAAAGTAGCTAGCTTGGTACTGATAACAGTGCAGCACCAGATTTCACCCTGAGCTGCATGCCACAATTTTTTTTTTTTTTTTTGCAAGGTCTAGAGGCTAAAGCCTATCCTGATGGCAGCTAAATTTGACCCGGAGCTAGCTGTATGAGATATAGCTTAGGTTTTGCTTGCTTGGGCAACAGTCACACCTATGACTTGAAGCACAGATGTACCACAGAAGTGCTGAATGTACTGGGAGCAATATCTGGAGCTCCTGCCAGTCCTGAATCGCTGGGTGCCAGTGTTTATTAAATAGTTGGTATATAGCTATGCCACACCTTTATATTCTATGGCTTCCATAAAATACCTTGCCACAAATCCTACCAAATTTACTGTCTTTGACTTTTAGTGACTCTTGGTCTGAATAACATTCCTACTTCATATGTTTTTCAAAACCTACATGACTTTAACTGCATTTAACACAAAAAGAAGTAAGGGATAAGGGAAATATGCTTAAAATAATCTTTCTCAAAAATGTGTACACTTCTACTTTCTTTGACCAGTAATATCGCTTTATCTGTTTACTGTCTGGAAACTTTATCTTTGCTTGTGTTCTGCTCTATTTCAGAAACTCTGACAAGGGAGTGGAAGTTGCCTTCCTTGGAACACGGACTGGACTATCTCGTATCAACCTGTTTGTGGGTCCAGAACAGCTTACTAATCAGTAAGTAACAAAGCTATGTTTGGCAGCCACATGAGAAAAGAAGAAAAAAATGTTTATTTTTAGGAAGCCCATCTGCTGTTTCTTCCAGGGTTTTACACTGGCTCACTTGAAACACGTAGAACAAGTTAGAAAGATTTTAGAGGATGCCTTAGATGCTTTCTTCAACTGGAACATTTGGGATAATGAGCTATTTTACACCTGTAGCCCATACATTTACTTTTCCCCCACTCCCTTGGAGTTAGCATCACATCTTTATATTCTTCAGAGCAGAATTATGAATATGCTTCATCTGCAGATAATGAAGTTTAGTTTGGGATTGCTTGTCGGTTTTGGTTTTTTTACTGTCTCATCTGAAAACAAGATCTGTAGGTTTTTTCAGGGTTTTTACATCATTTTAATGGAAGATTTTTTGGTGTTGAAATAAAGCCAAGTGACAGAAGTGGGCTGGGTGAAAGTAATCAGGAGATCTCACCATTCAAGAGTTTCTTATTTTGCTTGGAGAAGATGTAATCTAGTGGAGGTATATGTTTCTTAAAATGGAGAGCTATAAAATAGTCTCAAAATTAATGACCTTTTCAGACAGCAGTTTGATAGTGTCAGGCAAATCTGTATGCATTATGAATGTAAGAGAAAATCTGCATGTGATGTTTATGATAAACTAAGTTTCTTGAATATAAAATTATATGTTGTTTATCTGACCACAAAATTTTGTTGTAGTGTGAGTGGCCTGACAGGTGAGATCATCAGTACTACAGTTTGCTACTGTCAGACAGCAAACCAGTAGCACGAAGACCATGCTTGCTCTTTTCCCTGACACAACCCCCTCTGTCAACATTCCCTGAGAATATTGATGAATAAAGTATCTAGTTGTCCACTACCACCCCTTACATATTATTTGGAAAGTAGGCTGTTAAATTACGTTTTTGCATTACTTGAGTAAATGCCAGTGGCAGCAAACTACCAAATCTCCAGTGCCTTTTCCACTTTGTACAGCTCACAGCTCTTGCATTGTGCTGAAGAGAAAAAGGGGTTTTAGACTAAGCATTTTTATTTGTACACATCACTGCAATGTTTTTAGTGATACTTAGAGGCACTATTTTTTTAGTACTTTTTCCATCCTTCACAAGAAAAGCAGTTGCGAGTGTCTCACAACCAATTATTAGGGGCTAAAGATGACCCTTTTGTTGAACAAATGGTATTAGAAAATTTGTCCAAATCCATTTTCTTTCCCAAAAGATTGCATTTTTTCCCCCTTGACTTTCAAAGCTAGATACCATTTTGTGTTACGCAAATAAAAGTATTTTCTTTCTCTCTTCTTTCTCAAGAGATTTCCTGACTGCTGAAGATAAGGAGAACATTTTTAATGCTGACCATTTTCCACTCTGGTACAGGAGAGCTGCCGAGCAAATACCTGGGAGCTTTGTCTATTCAATCCCATTTAGTACAGGTTAGTATAGTTTTGTCATTCTCTAAATGCTGAGCCATGTATGATGCTGAAAGGAATTCAAATATGTCAGTACCAAATAGGCTCTGTAGCCAATCTGAAATGTTCACCTAAAAAATGCATGGAAATTTACTGGTCCTTTGAACAGCTGCATTTTTTACAGGTCTCCAAGTGAAACCCCAAGATGTGGTATAACAGGTTTCATTTAATATTTGCACAGGTTGAACTCACAGCCTAGTATTTTAAGCAAAACAAGTCTAACAGAGCAAGTGTCCACATTAATGAGAAGCCCTATCAGTTGTCACCTTTGTTGCCACTTTTAGTGGAGAAGGCAAAAATTGATTACTAATTTTGGTGTTTTAAGCTCATTGTTGGGATGCCGGGGAATTTTGAAACGACAGTGCCTGTATGTTCTGCACATACATAGAATGTGATGTTAGCTGTCTTATTTTCTAAGCACTAAATCCATATGGACTGTGATTTCAAACCAAGGGAAAAAAGCTCAAATTCTTCATTCTGCAATATGTTATTTCAATTTGGTTGTTTTTGGTTTTGTTTTTCCTTAATACACCCTGCAGAAACTGCAAACAAAAGCAATGTAGTGACAGCCAGTACCGCTATTCAACTTCTGGATGACAGAAAATCTCCAGTTGTTGCAGGTAAAATTATATTTTATTTCTTTTGTTCATTTTTTTATTTTTAAGCTGTTCCTCACTTTGTCTTTTGGGTTAGCAGAAACTTAACATAGGAATATCATCTTTGAAGAAGAGAGGAGGAAGGAAAGATGACATTGCACCTATAAGATACAATTGAATGACAGCATAAAGAACACTTAATGCCTCCTCTCCCTAAGAACTCGATCCTTTATTATTTGACTTTCTAAGCTCCCTGTGAGCTATGGAGTTTGACTTAATGTAAATAACCAATATGAGTGAAGCATTTTTAGTAGACGCAACTCTATATTATCTTAAATCAGAATATATTATAGAAAGAAAAAGGGAATAGAAGAAATGACTAGTTGATGTACAAAGGTTCCACCCAGTGTTCAGGCTTGAAAATCCGGTCCTAGAACAAATGATGAAGTGGTCATTTTGTCTAGATTATCAGAAATGTGATTTCATCAGAGCATATAAATTGAATAACAAAGCTCTGCAGTGTATCAGCCAAGACTATAACAGTACCTAAAGACTAAAAGGTCTGACGACTACAGATTAGAGGTAAACTCTACAGTTTTTAAAAATAGAGTAATTGATTTTTAAATTGTTGGATATTCCTCACTCAAGTTCAGATGCTCTTCTGAGCAGTTTTCTCTAGTTCCTGATGGTTACTGACTTTGAAGAGGGAATTAATTTAGGGAAGTCTTATGGTTTATTATGCCAGAAACCAAGCTGTCTTATCTCAGGGAAATTTAGGTACCTACCAAAGCAAGAACCATCCTGTTTTTCTCGTATTTAAAATATGATTGAAAAGACAGCAAGATACAGAGAATAGAATCCTGAAAGAGCAAGAATGTGCCAGATAATTGACAAATCTCTAATCTGTTTCCTCAAACAGAATATCTCCTCTGATAATAATAGATTTTATAAGGTCAGTAGGAAAGCACCCTTCTGACTCCAGCTTGCATGAATACATTCTTCACAACTTACTGAACTCTTCCAAAATATAACAGGAAATCCTAATTATGACTTCATACTCCTGTTAAAACAGCATTTCTTAACTAATGTAAATTTAGATATCTGCAAATTGCTGAAGATGTAATTTTGAGTTTTCACTGTACAATGAAGAAGGTTGACATGTTATTTCTAGAATGCTCTGTCATTTGGCATTAACAAAATGCTCACTGTGCAGTTTACCATCATATGTAAAATGTGTAAAGTTAATAGGCCTCCTAAAATTTATTCTTTCCTCACTAGTGTTTGCAATATAGTGTTGGCTTCAAGAAGTTATTGCACATAACCAACTCGAATACTGTGTCAACAAGCTTTGGGGATTTGTTTGTAGTAATTGTAAAAGAGAGAGGCAGATATCACTTTCATTTCTCAAATAATTATGTTTAATATTGAATTAAAAATTACTTGGATTTTCTATCTAAAATAAAGACAGGGTCTTCAAAGCTTTTTAATACCAAAGATTTCCATGATATCTATATATGTGTTATGCCATGAAAAACACAAGCAGTGTGTTTACATTCTGAAGCACATCATTGATTTTTTTTACTTTTATTTCTGTAAAGTGTGCACTAGATATTTTTCAGTATGAAGCATTTTAAAGAATTTGCTTTGAATACAGTTTCACTTCTCACTTTTATGGTTGCCTGTTTTCAAGTTTATTTGGTTGGGCTTTGTTTGTTTGGTGTTTGGTTTTTTTTAATGGAGGTTTTGGGGGGTGGAGGGTGGGTCTTTTTGGATGTGTGCAAACTGTCTTCCATGAAAGTATCACTCAGCTGCAGCCATTCAGAGACAAAAAAGTAAATGTATTATTTTTGTCCTCTTTAAGTTGGAGATCATTAATGCAAGCTGTCAGTCCTACTTTTTCCATCAGAAAAGTTTCAACAATGCACCCAGCATCTAGTTTAATTTTTAGGTTTTACTATAAGGTTGACAATATTCTGTTGTAAGCAAAATGGATTCGGAGGCAGAAGCTTGAGCAGTGGTAAATGAGAGAAGTCTGAAGATTTTATTAACCAGTCTTGGGAGACTAAAGTAGGATTATGGGTAACGTTTTCAAATACCTACATCTAGGTTAAATTTTTTTAAAGTGTCTCATTTTAATTTGTGTGAAGTAAATATTCCTCATCCCTATTTGGTCTGAGTGGATTACAGAAAGCAGCAGGATGGGATACATGTTTCATGTAAAATCACTCTTTTCCCTAGAAGGATTTAACTGAAAATAAAGCTGTGCCAGAATGTTCTTCATTGCAGATCACACCAGGAGTTTAAAACTGGCAAAGGGAAACTAGAACATTGTTATAAAATGGAAACATGAATTAGACCTGCCAACAAGGGGAAGAAAAGGAACAAACCCAACTTGTAGTACAAAATCTGCAGTCTCTTCTATTTTCTATTCTTTGTAAAAGTTCGTTTGTTTTTTTTTTCTTTTTTAATTCTGTTTTGTTTGTTTGTTTTATTGTTTTTAGCTAATTTAGTGTAGATTTAGCAAATCTACACTAAGGCTTATTGCAAGTAGGGAAGACTCAAACTCTTTAATATAGGTAGAAAATCCTAAAATCAATGAGTCTCCAGACATACTATAGAGAACTTGTGTCACTGCTGCTGTTTCACCATCTGTACCTACTAATAACCAGTTCACTGTCAGTATGTTTATTTACTGACAAAAAAAAAGTCTTTTCTTTTTCCCCTCCTGCCTCTTTTAATTGGGAGTTTTTGGTTGTTTGGGGTTTTTTTTCTTAAATTAATGCAAATTTCTATAAAAAGTGTGGAAGGAAATAAGTAATATGTAAGTGTAGCAGCATCATATTTATTACTGGCTACACAGAGATCTATTTATCTGCAGGAGAGAAAGCGAGAAAAGTACTGAATGCAGAGGTTTTTTAGATTTAAACACATTTATGCTCGAAATTTCTTTTTCTTAGTGTTGTCTATGACCACATCTCCTATATAACATTTACACTGAAATGTTAAGTTTCTTCAAACAGTCTGTATTACAGTGTGAAGGAGAATAAAAGATGGTGGTGGAATTTTATTTTTTATTCTTCCCAATATGATCTAAAAATTGTAGAATCACTCTAGTCTTGAAATACTAGGAGAGTCATGTAAGATCAGTATTCTTTTTGGTGGCCAAGATGAAGTCAGTCAATATAGGATATCTGAATTCAGGTAGTAACGTAGCTATTAAAAATTGAGCCAAGGTAAGACCGAATCATCTCTTCTGATGCTCGTGTGAAAGGCAGTACAGTTCATGCTAACTGCTGATATAATTCAGCATTACAGTCTTGTATTCTTTGGTATTGCATGATGACTGAACTCATTTCAGGCCCTTTATTTGAATCTCTACTTTCAAGCCATGAATGTCAGGGCATCTGGGTAAGTGCAGCATAGGATTTCTACATTTTATGTACACACTTCTTTTTATGTCCTTTTTTTTTTTTGGAGGAAACGTGATGGTTTTATCATTATGCTTTTGTTTAAAATTAATTTTTAAAGATACTGCTCACCTAGACAGTTCTAGGCAAGAGATGAGGACAGAAGCAAGCAAATGGAAGTCATCACGGAGTAAAGCAGGCTCTAAAAAACTGAAAAAAGTTTCTCTTGAGATTTAGATAGTGTGTACTTGAACCTTCATATATGTACTTCCATATAGATGCATTTTAGCTCAAAAGCTACAGTACAATAGAAGACCTTAAAAGCCCTTTGTGTTGAAAGAGGCTATCGCTGTTCACAAAACCCATGAAAATTAGCCCCTTGGGATATTTAATTAAAGATTACAGATCTCACATAGTATTTTTAGGGCAAAAATGTATTAAAGAACACTGAAGAAAATATCTGATGAAAATTATCAAGAGTTCTTAACTTTTCTTCATAGAACAAGCAGAAGCTGGAATTTCAAGCCTTACTGAAAAAGTCCATAGCAGGGCTTAGTAAAAAGCTCTGGACACCTAGTGAGAAGAATGAAGGACTAAATCATACACAGGCATAGTCTTTAGTCTCATAGTCATTTGAAATTTAGAGTTTGAACAAGATGAGAAGAAATAGTCCATTTTTGTTTAATACAAGGCTGCTTAAAAGTTTAAGTACAAATTTTCCTTAATTCTTTTGTGCCTATTTTTGTGCAGACTAGTTATATACATCAATGGCTGAGGCTGTAATTGACCTCGAGGTCATCTAGTCCAATCCCAGTGGGCTAGACCTTGAGCAGAATCTTGAGCTTGAGTAGGTTATCCAGAAGTGTCCAGTCAGGTCTTGAATATCTCCACAGATGAAGAGGGCACACCCATTCTGGGAAGCCTTTTCCAAGGTTAAAAATAAATAAATAAATATTGTTTTCTCTTTATTCTGAAACCACATCCATGTTGCAGAGAGGCATGCAAATTTTTCACAGAAAAACCATTAAATGTGCCTCCATTTCAGGACATAGAATGGCAGTATGATACCATGTGAATATGAGTCATCGTAAAGATTACTGAGATTACTCAGTGTCTTTATATCACAGTCTTTTCATTTTAGCAAATGGTTATGCTGTCAGTTGCAAAGGTCCTATGTACATAGATCTGGAAAACAAGCATATAAAAAAAATGGTACAACTCTGAAACCTAGTTTGAATGTCATCAGCATGTTCTTTCCATGCTGGAAATGTTGCAGTAGAAACTGGTTTAAAATTATTAGTTCTGTAACACCCAGATAGAAATAATAGGTTTGTTTTTTTTCATTAATATTGCCATGTATCAATAAAAAATGCAAAATACAAAGAAGTTTTGTTTCTATGGTACCAAAGTAGGAGGAAGAAATACCTAAAGCAGTTTTGTATATATTTTCTTCCAAAATATTTTATATATTATCAGTTTTGTACTGGACTTCCTATTTATCATAGCTGAAATGAGGATATAGAAAACACAAAATGAGTCCTCCCTGCACACGTGCTTTTCTGTGGGGTCTTAATCAAAACCAAGGAATATTTTAATTTGTTCATTTTAAAAACATTAAAAGCTTTACCAATACAGCCAGACCAGTAGTTTCTGAAAAGAAGCAAGACCTTGTTGCTCTGTGTGAACTTAACTGGACTAGTAGATTAACAGAAGCTCAGTATAGCTAAATTAGAGAGAAATTAAAGTACTCCAGTAATCTGAAGATTGCTTGTATTCAGTGTAATGGTGGAAAGAAAAGAAATCCATGTTGTTCTTGTGTACAGGCATCTTTACAGTCATTTTCTATCAAAGAAGAGTGATTGCCTGGGATGTGCATTCAAGCATTACCATAGCTCTGTCAATCTACCCTGACTCATTCTTTTCTGCTGCTACATAAAAAGAACGATTGCAATAATTCCTGTTTAGACAGAAGAGAAAAATCAGTGCAGAAGGAACCCTGTTTTCCTGCACAATTGCAAGCTTCTTGATTGGTGTTTTTGTTTTTCTTCTGTGTTAAGCATTCCTGATACAGGTGGCCTGAAGATCAGCCATTCTCATAACCTCCTGTGGCAAAGGTTATCAAAAAGTCTATAGCTCTTCTGAGAATACTAGACCCATAAGGGTCAGAGTCTACCATTCATGAATATGTTGAATAATAGTTATACTTTCTATGTAGTCCTTTCAAAAGAATAGATTTACTGTCAATTTCAGAATGATTAAGGACGGCCAGATTTTTCTCACAGTCACTATCTTCTGCTGCCAAGCAGTAAAAGCTGAAAAAAACCCAAACCGAAACCAAAATGGAGATATTTTCTACTACTGATGATTCATATCTTTATATAGTATCTTGTCTTTATAATAGGTATGTTACACAGAAGGTTCCAGGGAATCTGTCCTTAAATGCATGGCAGATGCATGTAATTCCATAGTAGATGGTGTTGTAACATAAGGGCATGGTAAGTGTTAGGTTACTCCCTCCTCTCTGCTACACGGTAATGCTGTGAGACTAAAAGAAGTAATTTATCACATAAGAGATTTCTTGGAAAGAAACGTGTCCATATGGCTTAGCAGAATAAAAGAAACACCTACTACTGATTTCTGCGAAAACAGTAGATCATGCTTAGTGTTATATTATATATATATCTTTAAATATACACTAAAATATGTATCTAAAACATAATAACCAGGCCTTTGTAATCATATGTAGGAAGTGTTACTGACCCTGAAGAAAAGGCAGTCTAACCCTCTCTCGTTCACTGACAGTTTGATTTTTTTGATCTTAAGTGCTTTTACCAAACATCCTCACTATCCAAACAAGGAATGTCGTTTTATACTGGCAAACAAATTGTCCCAAGCAAAGCCCACGATCTTCTATCTTTCCAGCGTTTAACTTTTCAAAGCTGGTCTGTTGTTTTTATAACCAGCCCATATACAAGTTTGTTTGTTTTTTTTCTCTAATCCCTGGTGAGAGATAGAGATTTTTTACAAGTGTCATCATCTATCACCTTCGTTGTTCTCTTTTTTATATAGCTATAAGAACAAACATTAATATAAAAATAAATTCAGTTATTCAGTGTTAAATATTGCTAGTCAAGATGCTAAAAGTACCCCAGGTATGTTGAATGACACAATTTGAAGATTTAGATTCTCTTTTTTGTTTCCCATCCATAAGCTAAAGAAGATATGGTAAAGATTTCACTTCATCAGTAATTTTTTAAAAATGGCATGCAATTTTGAATGCCTCTATTCTGGCCAGAGGAAAGTGACCTGATGATCCTGCTGTTTAAGATATTTCAAACTGTGCCTTGAAAACAGGAAAGACCTACAATCTCATATTGTTTTTAAAATACAAATATGTCAGATTGAGGCGGGTCACACTTCAGCTTTTTTTAATCTTCCTGTTTGAATCAGCCTCTACAGGACAGCAATTTGAAAGGAAAATTTGTAAATATACCAGTTTTCCAGTAACTGAGGCTTCCGGTGATCTGGCTGTAAGTAAGGAAGATTATTTTATAATTTTGTGGAGGAAAATTTGCACGTTGTAACTGAAAATAAATCCCTTTACAACACTAAATTGTTGTTCTTCATTCCCTTTTTTCCCTTTTTGATGTGTTAATAGTTAGATATATGCAACTTCAGCGCTCCATTCAGGGTTTTTTTGAGTGAATTCAAATGAAGTTTGCATGCACATCTCTCTTTGAATAAGCTCCCAGAACATGCTTTGAAAAAGTGCATCCCAATAATTTAATCAAAAGTGGCTTGAAGTACTGGTATTTCTAGGAGTGGCAGATACAGTAAATGTTAAATCTGCTATTGTTGCAATGGCACATAGAGTAAATACATCTGTTCTGCACTTATACTTTTTTCCACCCTTTTTTCTCACATGCATTGCTTTGGTATTGCTATATTATTAAAAAATATTCAAGCAAATGTCAGTGTCATTCACAGTCCTTAAAATGTATGAATCCATCTATAAAATTGCATTTTAGTATGAAGGCCTAAGGGAAAATGAATATGCCATCATAATGACACACCAACCAAATTTTTGAAGCGTTCTTAAATAGATGTTTTCCTTGTCAGGCAAGACAGTGATTTACCTAATCTTTACTCCACATTATAAGCCACAGAAGATTATATTCAGCAGTAGCATGTAGTAAATCCCTCAAAATGCTTTTCGTGCTTTGGTGGAAAACTACTAGTTTACGTTTTTCCACTTTCCTGTTCATTTTGAACGTTATCTTCGTATTCATAAATCTAATACTAGTATATAGACTAATGTTTTCAGGGAAATAAAAATGTGTATTTGTACAGTCTGATATTGAACAACTCACAGACTTGGGTTAGGAGCTGTGACTTCGGAAACATGGTTTGTAGGTAATGCATGGAGAGGGGTAAGGTCCTCCAGAGAATACTTCAGAGCATGTGGTAAACCCCTGCCTCTCTCCATTGGCTCAACGGGGAATCTGAAGTTAGATGGCATATTCACATATTTGTATTAATTTTTATTTGTTCTCAATTCGTTTTGCCATACAGAATTAGTGTGTGGAATAAATGAATAACTGGGCTTCTTAAGATCGTTCTCTGCTGGTGTTGGCTTGATAGTTTAACCCCTGTTTATATAATTCTTGGTCTTTCCTCACCACTTGTTCTCAGAGAATCTGGGGCTCTGATAGGTGAATTAGAACAGTATCCCAGCATGTATATTATTAATATGTATCGTAAATTGCATGGACAATTCTGCTTTTTGCTTCTGGTTTGCTGTTGGGAATTTTTGTTGGGTTCATTGGGTTTTCGTACGACATTATTTGGGTAGGAGGAAGATCCTTGTGATCTACTAGCAATCCGATTCTCAGGGCATTTAGCTAAATAATTCTGCTGCTAGCAAAATAAATCCCTTATTACGGAACAAGGCAGCAGATTAGCTGTCAGGTCCTGTTGAAAGCTTCAAATAATGCTGTGCAAGTATGAAGCTGCAATTACATAGTATATGAATACATTAATACCAGTTTAAATACTGTGGATTAAGTAATTTATTTCCACCCCCACCCCCAACAGAGTGTATGTCCAACTATTAAGTGTTTTCTCATATGTTTGTTGTGTTTTGAAATGAGGATGGCAGCCTTATGCAAAAAGCCCAACGCACAGTGTATGTAGCCCTAAAACATTGGGGGATCCCTCTGTAATCAGTAAGAGCTTTTATTGAAGGCAGTTATGAAGTATGTAGTCAGTGGTTTGTTTATTATGGGTTTCTAATTCCTACTTCTCCACTGTTGTGGTTTACTGCCACATCCAGCTGATTGATGTTACTGCCTCTGTCATCTGGGGAGCATACAGTCACGTTTCAGGTCGTATAAACCCAGGAAGTACCAAAACTCTCTTATGATAATTATTACTATGCCACTTTCAGCCAAGTTCAAAGATAAAGTTGTAAAAGTAGGCATGCTTTCTGGATGCTTAACTAAAGCCTGTGAGTCTTTGTCTTCTGGCCAGTAAAGATAAATGGTTATTAGTAGGCAACAGTATTTTTTGTTAATGTTGTTAATGATAGATAAAGATAAGCTACGTATAATGTCACTAAATGTTGTACTTTGATATTCAAGAAGAGAGACCCTGATTTTTTTGGGACATTGTATCACTAGTGAGTAATGCAGCTGAATTTTGGTTGACTCTTTGCAAGCTCTGGATGGAAAGACACATATGGCAAGCAAGTATGTTTCAGTTTAAGCTTTGTTTCTTCAATATGGATACTGAGGACATTTTCTGTAAGGAACATCGGCATATTGTAGTTTTTAAGCTCTGTTTTAAATTGAAATTTTAGAAAACCTCTTTTTCTGAAACAGAGTAATACAGTGAGCCTCTACATGAAAGACAGGAACACAACAATATGTGTCCTTTCTCTGTATTTTTAAAAACATTGCAGAGTAGCATGTCCTGATATTTTGTTGACTTTGGGAGGAAGAGTGTTTTTTGCAAAGATTAGAAAAAAATACTGTGCTCACTATAATACCTCTCATGAGATTGCTGGAAAAACAACAGATCTTTCTCAGGAACCTTTATCTGAAAAATAAATCTGTGCAGACAACTTATTTCAGCGGCAGATGTCCATTGCTAAGCTTTACAAATTAAGGGCAGTTCTGTGGGGAATCCCTAGATCCAGTCTTATACTTGTAGTTAATAATTGTTATGGACCATAAATTGTGCCTTTTATCTCTATTTTTCAGTAGCTGAACATTCTGTTTCCTCTACAGAAAAAGAAATAATTTTGCATTAATTATTTAAGCATTGAATCAATACTTCTGTGTTGAATGTCTGCTATTAGCTTATCAAGGAAAATAACTCAAATTCATTAATTTAAAAACATTTGTAAATGTTATATATAATCTTATAAAACTTACAAGAAAATTATCTCTGTTTTATGGGGTTTTTTTTGTTTTGTTTTGTTTGGGGTTTTTTTTTATTGTTTTGGTGGTTTTTCTTGTATTTTTTCCCCTTTCTTTAGCAAACAGGAAGTTAGAAAGTATAAATCAGATTCTGCATGGGTAGGCTTGCTCTGCTCCCATAGCAGAGTGAACTAATGAAAATATGAAATATTTGCTTTCTGGCAGAACTCCATATCAATTTATAGCCTTATGTGTGCATGAAAATCCCCAAAACATCTTAAATATGACTTGGAAAGAGTTTCTTTAAATGTTGTTGTGCCCTTCATTGCCTCTTCCTCACCTCTTTCCTCTCTCTCTCTTTTTAAAAATTGGTTTTACAGTCAGAAAAGGCTGAAAGGGTTTTGTTGATAGGATTGTTTTTTAATGACTAGGAAGGTGTTCTGGTTATTCCTGACTAGGAATTACCAAGTCAGTTCTTGTTTTTCCTTTGCTTGAAGATATCAGAAGTGTAAACTTATTTGTGATAGAAGCAGCATTGCTGTATCTGAGCCTATTAGAAACACTGTGGGTGAAATCTCTCTGGAGGTCAGAGGTTTATTAGCTTTTATCTTAGGATCTGCAGTTTGAGCACAAGTGTGCTTATTTTAGGTTGTCACCATAGAAAAGCACTGATTTGTCGTGTCAATTTTTTTTGGCCCATGGGCAATAAGATCCTATCCTGTATTACTTTAGTCTTCTCTATCTGAAAAACTATGTTTTGCTTTGTAAAATACTATTGCAATAAATAGATAAAAGACTAGAAGATGTAAATCTACACACTCAGATGACTCTAGCTCTGAAAATAATTATTCATTAAGCTTTACTGAATCTTTAAAAGGAAAAAAAAAAGCAAACTTGCTTGTGAGCTACATCATCAAGAGATCAGATTTAAAGAGCCTGAGTACAAATATTCTAAAAATCCTGTTACAATGATGTCTCAGCAGAAGTAATGTGCCCAGTCTAGGGTACCATATTTTAAACAAAATGTAGAAGAACTGAAAATGTTCCAGGGAATGCAGGAGGTAAAAATAAAGTTTGGAGAGTGTGGCCTTCTTTCAGGAAAATTTGAAACAGCTTGGTTTATTTAGTTCGGGACAGAGAAGAATGAACAGAGTCTAATAATAATATGAAGTATTTAGCAGTTAAAAAAAAAAAAAAAGACAGACAGTAATTGATTGTTTTCAATGTCTGCTAGATTTAGATTAAGACTGAGATGCTTAATTTTCTCTGGACATGAAAGTAACTGCAGCTGCAGGAATGAGCTTTAATATTTAGGTTGCAATTATTACTAAATAGATAAGAGCAAGGGTTACATGACTCCTGCCATATAGCCTATTACTCAGTTGAGGCTGTTATTAGAATAGCTACAGAACTTGATCTTGGAATCCATCTGTTGGAAGGAGAGGGGAGGTCTCCAAATGCCACAACACAGCCTCCTTTTGCCCTTATTGCAGACTGTTACCCAGCCCTTCTCCTTAAGTCTTCTGCTCAATGGAATAAACTGGCAAGATTTTTACCAAAGCTTTAGGATAGATGCTCAGAAAAGCTCTTAAATTATAATCATTGTTGATTTCTGTATTAACTACCAAGATAGGTCTTTAACCCTGTGACTGGAAAGATTAAGAAAACACATTTGACAGCTCTCACATATCACCTAAATGTATTTTATCTGGTCTTAGAAAAGGTAGATGGAGTTGCTGACCTCTGTTGGTTGCCTTAAAATAATTTCTATGAATTATTAAAAAAAAATTCTGCACATTTGAAATATTCTTTCTGTTCTGAACTCATATTACTCAAATGGTTTGATGGCAAAACTGCTCTGCAGACAGTTAGGGTGGACCCTTGAGTCCAGCTGCATGTTCTCTCTGTGGGACAGAATTTGTGAACATGCAACTATTGTGCTCTGTACTGAAGGGCAGCACTATGATGGCAGCTGCATCTGCAGTCATGATGTTTGCAAAACAGAACACTTGTGTGTGGATTTGGGAATAAGAAGCTTCAGAAATGTCTGTAGCAAGCATGTGTGCCAGCAGGATAACAGGTAGTGTCTCTTCATATATGCTGTATGTGCTGGTCTCAGTTCTTGTATCTGAAATAATGTAGCATTTCTTCTTTCTTCAGTATTTTCTCAACTCGCTTCTTTCTTCCCTACTAAGTAATTTAAAAATTATATTTGATAATTAACAAGGTACTTCCTATTTTCTAAGTTAAATAACAGTGATGTTTAATTCTTGTCTTCTAGGGCAGATTGGAAGGTCAAAAAATGTATTTGGGAATGGTTTTGACATATTTATCACTGGCAGTGTGTAGACTGGCAGGTTCTAAAAGTGATTGTGACCTGTATTTTGGGATATATACCAGGTATTCTGAGATCTTAAAATATGGTCAGTCATTTGTAGCTATTTTGTATTTTGCTTTGCAGAAGGTTCACTCATGTTGGCTACTGACTGTAGCTGCAGCATAACTCATACACTGTGCTAATATTACATTGACAGTTTGTAATGGAGAATGGAATATTTTAAAGTGGCTACATCAAGATTTCATTCTCTCAAACAGCCTTAAATAGCAGCTTCAGAATTTACTTACACAAAATATAGACAAACTTACATTCTTCTACATAAAGTCTTAATATATATTCCAAAGAATATATAAGTTTACATTAAAAAAAAAATCTGAAAAAGAAGACAAACAAACACACAAAAGGAGTGACTGCTATTAAATCAATCCTAATGTGGTTCCAGGCTTTATAACAGAAGTGAGGGCTTTATTTTCAAGAAGCCAAAGACAGAAGTAATTCAAGCCAAGGAACTACCAAATGGCTCTTTTTCCTCAGGAGTCCCATGCTGTCTGACCGGGGCCAAATGTTCTCTGTGATATTTAGCAGTAATTGCAGCATAGGCACAACCATAAACAGCAGCTGCCAACATCATCAGACACACAATCCCACAGATAACTCCAGTTATTACTACAGTGGCGATTGCATGGCGCAAACTAACAGGCCTGGGCTTTGGTTTGGGTTCACAGTTGGAGCGGCTGTTTTCTCCGTATTCGTTGTGATGAGCGTGCTTCGGGGAACTTCTGTGCTCAAAGCTGTGGTGGTGGATGCTAGCCCGATGAACGTGAGCTGTCATTAAAGGGCATGCCCCAAACAGCTCATAGGGAACTTTGAGGAGGTCCTTTCCCTTCCTGATCCCTGGTGATGAGCAGATAATGCCATCACTTATTCCTCCTGGGGGAAAACAAAACAAAACAAAACAAAACAAAACAAAACAAAAAACCAAAAAAACACAAGAGAATTATCATCTTAAGATTTGGTAGTTTCTGAATTATCTTCATGTAAAATTAACAAAAACCTGAAGTAAATTTGTTGTCACCTTTGACTTTATACTTTTAAAGATTTATAATTATATCTTTAAGATCTTTTCCCAGTTAGATCAATGGGGAGATTACACTTTAACACTCATATAAAAGAGTATTTGCAAGAAGAAATTAATCAGAAATTGTTACCTATGGTTTTGTGGATGTACAAGCAAAAAACAGTGGTATAAAAATAAGAACTAAGTCACAGGTGAGAACAAAGAGGTATTGTTAACAGTAAATTCATTCCATTCAAATTCATACCACTACTTCTTTTTATAAAGAGAAATGGAAAAAAAATAGACTCAGTAAAGATTTCCCAACTGACTGAAATATTCCATGAAAAAGTCATCGTTCTGACATCATACACTAACTGTAATGAGGCAAAGAAGAAAGTTCATGAGGTTCTATGTATACATGAGCAAATTTTTGAAGCAAGGCTGATGGTAAGAAAATCTACAGAGATCTAAAGGAGTTAAGGTTAATCAGTCTGTTACCCTGCTCAAATGGTAAATTTCATGATTTTTTAGAGCCAGCTTCTGCTCTCTCCCAGAGAATGTTTTTAGTTTAACAGTAAGTGAAGTAGGAAGCCTCAGTCCTGGTAAACCATGCAATTGTTCCTCAGCATTTAGAAGCACACCAAGTGTAGCCTTCAGCTTTCTAATTAGGCCATACGCCACAGCCTTAGGGGTGTAGTGTGTCTAAGAGGCAACAAGGCCAAAACCAATGTTTATTAATTTTAAAAATTTAACTAATCATATTGTCTGAATTTTATTCTTCATCTCCATCCAATATAATCCACCTTTCAGCTAAAGCCAGGCATAGAAATTTGCATCCTGAAAAGACTTTGTCTGTGAAACTAATGAACACAGATGGACCCAAACTGACATCAGGAGACTGCTCCACAAATACTGATGGAATTCCAGGACAGTTCTGAGCAGAGCAGCTTGTCTCTTTGTCTTTAAGAGCCAACCCCAAAGCATGGTTCCAGACGCCTCCAACGTGTTCGTTTGAATGTAGTTATAGATAAAACTCCAGATCCTGCCACTGTGATCCTTTTATGGTTTTAACTAACTAAATGTGTGTGCGTGGAATAAAAGACTGGAGTCCCACCTGAACCGAAGCACTCTCTGTAATTGGTTTTGAGTGTGCGTTAAATGGCAACTGCCTGAGCTGGATTCAGCTAAAAATACTGAAAACTTTCAGAGTTATATTGGACACAATAGACAATAGTTTTAAATGCAAACAATGTTGAAACTCTAGCAAGATTTTTTTAGGACTTGCGAGAATTATCTGTAGAGCTACAGTACTATTTTGTTGCAAGTATAAAATACATGTAATGAGAAAGATCTATGTGCAATGTAACTGACTTTTCTTCATGTGACACACAAGTAATTTCAGGGAAATATAAATGTTTAAGAGAACATAGTATTTGGGCTTCCTTTAAAAAGTGTTGCTAAAATGAATTTGTAAATTCCGTATCACTTCATTTAATTAATCTGTGCAATGTTCAGAAAGATGGTAGGGCATCAGTGAATTTGTAAACAATATTGGTTTTGGAAAGAAGTTACAATACTTATGCTGCTGGCAGAGTAATTAAGATAACCTGATATGTTTATCTTGGATCATTACATTCTTCTGCAAAGTTGGAACTCCTGCTGAAATTTGTTGTAGGGAATAGTTCCAACATAATACAACTAAAGCCTTGGGATAATGTAATGTTTTACCAATCCAAAATATTAATAATTTTTAACCCTGAGAAGAGTTTAGCCTTTTGTCTTTTCTAAAAGCTTGCTTCTGGCAGTGGCTTTACCTCACCCAGAGACTATTCCTGTATTAATTGTGTCCCTGCATAGCCAGAGCGCTTTTCCAGCAGGCGTGTAGAGTTCTGATGCCTATCAGAAAACGGCGGTCCTTCAGTCACAGGCAACATGGACCATCTTCACATACGCTGTGTTGCAATGTGCTCCATGCCACTGCTGTGTACAGGTAGGTAATCAGTAATTTGATCACATGCAAGAGTTCACATGCAATCACATTCTGAGTCTGAATATACCTCCTGGGTGAAATAAATTAATTTCTTTTAATACTTGATTCCTTTAGAATTAAATCATAATCTCTTTTCTACAACATAACACGTGAACATATTTAAAAGTCACAAAAAAATGTGACCAAAATATGAGGCTTCTTTTATTTATAAAATTCACTTTTCCCCATGTGATGGCATTATACATTTCTGGTAGGAAATTCTTCATGAATTTAGTACCTTTTCTGGTTAACAAATTAGGAAGCAATACTAGGCATGATTAAACTTGTACAAGGTGTAACATACATTGTTAGGTAAAGTATTCTTAAAATATTAAAGAGCTACTAAGCAATAACTTATAGAGGAATTAGAATCCTAAGTTACAGAAGGGTCAGAGTTGGAAGGGACCTCTGGAGATCATCTAGTCCAACCCCCAGCTAAAGCAGCTTCACCAGGAGCAGGTTGCACAGAGTTCTCTGAAGTTAAATCTGTATTAGCATCTGTCTCAATGTTTACCCTTATACATCAGGTAAAAAGCTTTTAAACAGTAGGTTAGTTTCTAACAAAAATACATTGGTAGAATTAAAGCAAGTGTATGTGCACAAGTTTGCTTGTTTTATATATATATGTAGATATGGATAAATATATATCTATATATGTACATATGGATATATATGCATGCACACATTACACATGTTTCCAGAATGTCTCTGTACATACTATATGATTGTGTGTGTATTCTTTCTCTTTGTGCTAATATAAAGTTCCTCTGAGATTCTGGTTTGCCACCTGTATCTATGAAAGCACCTGTATTATGATTTATGCATGAGAATACATTTCAGTTTGCTTATTTGAGGGGACCATCTAAGGTGTGGAGTAAATTGTTAAGCCATAGTAGTGAAGATTAGTTAGATGCTGGTTAAGTGTTCTCATGTGCACTGTATGTAATGAGACGAATTCCTTACCTCTGTATAAGAAGCTTTCCAGCCACAGTTTCAGGCCAAAGACATTACAATTACATTGCCAGGGATTATCTTTGAAAAGAACCACTTTCAAGTTTGGAAGTGACTCCAGCAGAACTCTTTCCATTTTCTGAAGTTTGTTATGCTTCACAGACAGCAATGTTATATTCCCTGTGCTGTTTCCAAAGGTCTCAGGCAAACGTATAATGCTATTGGATGACAAGTCCAGTTCTTTCAGGTGCGGGAGGAAACTGAAAGTCTTGTTTTCTATATAATGAATCAAATTTCTGGTTAGGTTTAGAACCTGTAGATATCTTAATTTTTGGAAAGCACCTGGTGCTAAACTTGAAAGAGAATTATTAGACAAGTCTAAGATTTTTAGCAACGGTGTTCCAGTGAATGCATTTTGGTTGATTCTCCAAATACGGTTATTCTGCAACTGTAGTATCTGTATTCCAGGAGGTAAGTGGGCAGGAATGTCAGTAAATCCTCTATTCTTGCAATCTGCAGTCTTTGAAGCTGTATAGCATAGGCATTTGTCAGGACATCCATGAACTCCACCTATTAACAGGATGACACTCAAACCCAAAAGCCAGTTACCTGTATCACAAGTGAAAGATTTAAAATTAGTTTCAAATGTTTGTCTTTTGGCAATATACATGGGCAATGGATATACAGCTCTGTAATAAACATTAATGTAGATGGCATAAAGAATTAATTTCTCTTACAATTAGTCAATTACAGACCGTATTGTACTCTTACAATGCTGAATGAAGTTAGCGCTTCCATGGCCTTAAAATGTACTTCCCATGGCTTTATCTTAAGTACAAATGGTTTTCAGGAGGATTTGTCATCAGCAAAGCAGTGATGTTTGATGTGAATGCAACAAAGTTTCTAAAATCATTAAATTGGAATGTTTCTTTTTCTGTGGTAGTAACAACTTCGAGACATCTTGTGTCAGAAGAATTGCAAGTAGAACATTTATTTTTTTTGTGTTTTTACTAACTGTACTACCCAAAAAGAATTAAGTTAATGTGCAATTGAAAGAATAACAAGCCTCAAAGACATCAATATTGAAACAGTTAACAGTACTTCAACAATCTAGATTCTGTAAGTTTGTTCTTTAAAATATCTATCTTTATGCTTCTGCTTTAATTCCCTTATCTAAATGCCAGCTGTACTTCCCATAGATACAAGTTTCTACACAACCAGCAAGCATTTGTCAAGAAGGTGTTAAAAAGGTAAATGAGCTGACAAGAGTACATAGTAATATTTAGTATTCATAATTAACTTCTGCTCCCTGAGTTCAGGCCAGTTTTAACTGAAAAAAATGATAGTTTTTACCTTTCATATCCTGGTAATGATCTTCCTGTGAAAACAAGTTGCCACCTAAAGCTATATTCGTATGCTTAGCATGAAATTAAAACAAAATAATAATCAGATGATGTTGAATAACCAGATTTTCTTTGAGAGTTAGAATGATAAATCCTTTTGTAACGTTGTTTTTGAGAAGCCTCAAATAATTTTTATTATTCACTATTTCAAAATGAAAAACATTCTAGCTAGTTACTATTTGAAACCTTTAGAAACTAAAGGACGTACTGCTTATTGACTTACAGAGATTAAATATTAATTAGTAACAGGGAATACCATATTAAAGGAGTAACAGTGTATGATTATAACCAAATATGATGAATGTAAATGAAAGTTTTATTTTTAGACTACAGTTTGTCACAAATTACTCATTAATTTTCACTCAAAAATGAGGTTGTATTTATATTAAAATTATACATAATCTTCTGCAATATTGAATTCTACACTGTAGAATTCACTTGTAAGAATTCAGCATTCTTGCAAGCAAAGTAAGCAATACTTTCAGTTCATTATATTGTTCTGCAACAATTGGCTTCAGCAATTGAGACTCAGCTTCCAATGTGGAGTTAAAATAAATACTGCTTGGCAAGGAAATGCTTAGAGAACAGAAAGATATCATCATTAATCTGAAACTTCAATATCTTACCTTTCATTCTGCTTTGCTTATTCTTCATCTTGAAGAAGATTCAGTCCAGTTTTTTGATGTAGAACAGTAACAAACACTGTTCTGATTCCCACGTCAAAATTGTAATGTGGTCATCTAGTTTCCTTTCTGTGGTTTGGGGGATATTTTTTTTTCTTTGTTAGTTTTTTTGATAATCTTTGTCGTGTCTAGAAGTGCAACTATTTCTAGTGAGTTACTCCATCAGCCTTTGATTTTTTTTTCTCTAAAACAATCTCTCCTCTCTCCACCCTGTTCATTTATGATTCCCAGAGACTTACTGTGCCTCTTAATCAGTCAACAGGCCACGCAAAGAGGGTCTGTCAGCTCTAACTGGACAGCTGTAAAATACAAATAATGGCCTGATAGCCTTGCCTTTTCAATTTATTTAATCTGCCTCAAATGCAAGGCACAAAAATAAAGCTGCCTTTTAAAATCCACTACGGTTTCTGAATTCTGGTGGATTATTAGCTATGCTGCGTTAATTTTTGCAAGATCAGATGACTCTGAGCATGGATTCTGATTATCCTGGGCTGTGACCGGAGGCGGTGGAGTGCATAATATCACTACAAATGGGCAAGTGGGTTGATGACATGGTTTTGACAGTGCACTCATTTGCTCTTCTAAGCTTATTCATCTGACATGCATTAGTTGTACTGACAGGATTTTCTTGCATGGGAACACAGGACTGGTGGCTTCTTCCATAGAAATGACATACATACTGGTATGGTCACCAAGAACACTGAGCAAATTCATTTATTTTCAAAGATATTGGAAAGAAATGGCAGATTATATTAAAATTGTACTTCAAGAGTTCATGTGGTACCTTGCCTTACCTCTTTGTTACTTCTTCAGTATAACTCATTCACACTGTACCCCCTACAATAATAAAAGGATGAATGACTTGTGACTATGACAGAACTCAAAGGTGTTTAAAGGAATGAGAGCTCTGGTATATAATAGCGTCTTTCAAGGCCATATGGTCACTCCATCTGTTATCTGTCCTATGGAGAGGGAAGTTGTGCAATCAAAAGCTTTCACATCTGTTCTTGTATGTAATACAGCTTTCTTGGGTTCAGATTCTGCTTTTAGGTGCTTTTGAAAAGATCATACAAAGTTCACTTTCTAGGGCAAAATGTATGTACTGTAGGCAGTGCTGTGGAGGGAATCATAGAAAAGTGATATCATGAGATCTAAACTGTTGTTGAAAGCAGGGTCTTACACGAGGTTATCCAAGGTCCTGTCAAGCTGAGACCTGGATATCTTCAGCAAGAGAGATTCCATCACTTCTCTGGGCAACCTAGTCCAATGTGTAACTGCTCTCAGCATTAATAATTTTGTCTTGTATCCAGACAGTTTTTCTTGAAGTAACTTGTGCCCATCACCCCTTGTTCTGTTGCCATGCATCCTTGTGAAGAAAGTAACCCCACTTTCTCCATAGCTACCTTTAGGTTACTGGCAGTCTGTGTTTAGACTTCTGCCACCCTCAGTCGCAGAAGAGCGCTGTGACTGTTAATATTGTATGCTTTGCTGAATTGTTTCCAACACCGGTCAAGATACCCAAAGGAATAGTGCTCTGTCCTTGCGGTAACTCATCCTTCGTATCAATGATAGCCCTTCTCGTGACTTTTGATTATACTGCAGGAGGTACTAGCTATTATGTTATTGTTTTCTGGTATGATGAGACTTTTTCACACTTTTAAATTGTCTTTGGTATCTACAATTTTATTGGGGCTGATGAATTCAAAGGGTTTCTTTTTAAAGTAGCTTTTCCTTCTTAACTAATGTTTACTGACCAGGTGGGCTTACAGGCTACCACAGCAGTTTGTGCCATTTAACAGATGGCTTAAAGAATGTCTCTTAACTGCCTCTTTTATTTTAGGTAAGTCTTTGCTACTATAATTGTATTATTTTTAGCACGCGCCATATGAAAGAGATGTTCATAGGACAAGGTCACTGAAAGTTAAGAACTGTGGGAGGTTCAGTTCCAACAATGATGCAGAAGTTTTATATACTCAGAATTGTGGTATAAAAAGTTATTGCTTTTTAAAAAATCTTCATGCTGAGTTCAGATTTGGAAACGTATGATTAAATCTGTCAATTCGCTTTTTGTGTAGATGAAGCTATTTTTTCTATGTATTGAGAACTCTGAATGCACATTTTTTTGTAAAAGTAAGTTTCCCCAACCTATAATCCATTTCCTATTCCCATTTATTAGTGATAATACTTTGGTTACAACAGAGAAGTCTGATGTGGTGAAAATTATAGTTGTCACACAGGTAGAGATTTGCCAGAACCTGAATAACCATGAAATCTACTCCTGACTTTTTGAACAGCCAGCAGGATTCTTTTCAGTTTTCTGATGTGGTGTAACTGTGTTATTGTGACTGCTTTAATTTTCTCGTGCCTTGTTGTAACAAGGTATGTTTCCATTGCAAATAACAAGACAGCCTAATGAACTAATGCCCTACCCCTGTTGGCTGGTGGGGGCAGTTCAGTGTTTGCCAGCAACCACTTTGCTGCAGCGGTTACTGCCATCTGCTTTAAAGGAGTAGTAAGTGTAAGAATAATTTGTTTTACAGAAGAGCGTTACGTTAATTAAACTCTAGCAGAAAGGAAACAATTTAAATATTTCAAATATTTAAAGGCTACAGCATTTGGATTCCACTGCGTTGTGTATTGAGTCCAGCCAAACGTGATTATATTAAAAAATGTTCTGAAGACCACAGCAGACAATTCCTATACATTGTCTTTATTAGATTTATTTTTCTTATGCTTTTGAGTGGGAAGGTATTCAAACTATGACACTTACAGGGAAATGTCATGTGCTTTCTCCTTACTAATGTGTGTCTCCAGACTGGTAAAACAGCTATGCTCTTGCTGAAAACCCCAAATGCAATTCTGAGCGATGCAGACTCCTCTTCATTTTAGTTCAGGACAAAAAATAATTCATTTTTGTTAGTGAAAAGGCCCATACCTCTGTTGTTAAAAGTCTCCCCCTTTAACTGGCACTTGAAAAAATATGGTACTGCATCATAGACAGAGACCTTCTCCTTTCCCATCTATGAGTCTGGATGCTGTGAAAAGATGACAGGACAACAAAACCCTTGAATCCCTCATGCATTTTTTCCTACAAAGGCAGTCCTTGTACCCTGATTGCTCAGGACCCTCTCAGCTTTTGCCTGGCAGGGTACTAGGTTTTCAAAAGTTGACAAAAATTAGAGGAAAGCCCTGGTTCCTACATCTGCCTACCTTTCACAAGAGAAGTATAAGCCAACAGATCACACCAAATCAGGCTTGAGGAAGATGTATAACTTACAAAGTTGGCCATATTTTCCAGAAAAGGTGGCTGCGTGGATTTCTTCAGACATCTTACAGCTTAGATAGGACAAGAGCAGAGTAATATCAGCTAGAGTTTAATAACATCAAATCTTTGCTATCACACAGCATAAGGAGACACCATGATAGCTAAAAAAGTTTTCATGTCTGTCTTTGGCAGTTGTTATGAATCATTTGGTGGTTTCCCTTTAAGGTGAGAATATTTGGTAAGTCTAGAAAAATGAGGAAACAGGCAGGCACTTGTGATTTTGTACTTTGGATCACTAACTTTGAGGGGAAGAGCCCAGTTTTCTTCTTTTCAGTGGCTTGTTTTGCCTTACTTAGATACATCTGGTACTTGTTTATACAATGCATAATTAATCTATGAAACACCTTGTTGGAAGTAATGCTTGGGCCAAAAGATTAGTAGGATTCATATATAATCTAGAGCCACAGTTACCTTATAGAGAAAAAAAAATCATTTAGAAGGGATATAAACTTTCACTCTTAAGGGCTTTAATCAACCACTAATGACACGAGTTATAGAGAAAAATGTTTCCCTGTGGGCAGGGTTTTTTTCCCATAATTATTATTTATGGGAATTTTTACACCTTCTTTTGACACCTCTAGAAGAGGCCAGTGTATGAGATGTAATAGTGGACTAGATGGGCAGGAACATACTACATTCCAGGTGGAAATTTACAGTGGGGGAAGGGCTAGCTGGGCAGACTTACAGCTTTCTAGTTGCAGCAAGCAGTGCTCTGGTGAGGTGTGTGCTGCTGTGTCAGAGGGTATCATTTGGGGCTGCCTACCTGAGCATCTTCTTCATTTAGGTTAGAATTCTATTCATCCCCAGACCAATTTTCTGGTTTGGTCTGGAAAATTCTTATCCAGGTCTTTGCTGGTAAACCACAGACAACTGAGTCAGTCCTTCACAGTTTTTTTCAGCTTTTTTCTCTGCTAAAGTGATGCAAGAATTTCAGTCTGTTAGGTGGATCAGTCAGCAGTATGTTGCGGTATTATAATGCTAATATAATATATTATAATAAGCTAATATATATAAGAGTTGGTTTGGCTTGTACTCCTTTTCCCATGACTTAATGAGCAGAAACATATGAAGGTGAGAAGGGGTTGCTTGGAAAATGCTCAAGCATCAGCTTCACAGTATGCTTTGGTAGGTACAAAATTTATTACAAGGGGTGCGAGGTCTTCAGAATGAGAAGCACAGGGAATAGAGATGCGGGGCTGCTTTACCTTAATTGTAAATTAGATGAAGTTGCAGCAAGGGGCAGATTACGTGTCAGCAGAATATTTATTCCATCACAAATAGCAGCAGGAGGGCAGGGGATGCAGATTCGATTTTCAGTCGTTCCCTGATTAATGACAACTACCTGTTACACATGCTGGGCATCCATAGATAAAATGTATCTCCAGTATGATTAGAGTTAATTAATGAATTCATTTTGCCATTATCATAAATAGAAAAAAATATTGCTTGACATAAAGCTAACACAAATGAAAGGAATAAAAACAGGAGCTAGAAAAATGCATGTAAAAACAAGGACAGCTGTACACTTTGTTTTATCTTGACGTTTTAGATGTGTCTTGTCTGTTCTTAAACATGTTAAAATTGAGATCACTCACTGTCATTCTAGATAACTTATTCATTCTACACCAAAGGCAAAGTTCTAAGTTTTTACTTAGTGTTTTTGTTTTCTAATTTTTCTATTTAATAGGAATTTCTGTTCAGGCTCCTAGCTCACCCTGAACTCAAAGTTAAGAACTATACGTATTTCCTGTGCATTCTGAATGTTAATTTACTAGGCCAGTTCTTGTAAGAATTGGATGGATTTTTCTTGAACAACTTCCTGTAAAAGGGTTTTGAAATGTTCTCAGTGTATGGAGAAAGATTTTAAAGTGCAGTAAATTTTTCTTAAGCTGCTGCTTACCAGTTTTGCTACAAAATAGAACTTGTACTTCATTAAGTCCTGATGTGTTTTTAAGGCAAATTGCAGTACTTAAAACTCACTTGTTGGGAACTGCTGGATTTATGGGCTGAAAATGTCTCCTCTCCTCTTTGCCCCAGTAGTCACCTGAACATGACAGCTTGCAGAAGCAGGGATGACATTTGCTGCAACAAAAAGTTAAACAATTAAACTTCTGTGATTCTTGCAACACTTTCTAATTAGCCGTGGGAAATCTTTTCATTAATTTAAGCAAAGTACTAAGTAGCCTGACATTAAAATTATGCTGTAAACAATTACATGGTTTTCCTGCATTTAAATGCCAACATATACTTAAGTATTCTATTAAGTACTCAATACACGGATCAGGATCCGTGTGCTCACTAGCTTTGGATTCAAGCTTTGATGGAGTATTTCCCTTTGATGGAGTTTCTCTATATCAGAAAAGCTTGAAGCCTGTAACTCCTGAACGAATCTTAATTGTCTTGCAGCAGGTAAAATATGATGTACCATCTGCCAACTAGATTATAATGCGCATGATAACAGACTATAACCCTTTTCAATACTGGTATGTAGCAGTTATAACTAGCAGACCTCTAAATATGACAGATGAAAAGAAAGAACCTGGAACATCAGTGTTCATTGCTTATGGGACTGTTTCACAAGTGGAGTAAGGGTATTGTAAACTTTTTCCATATGACTCCATTGAACAAGAATGAGCCAGATACCTATACTTGCTGCTGATGTTCTTCATTTGAACAGCAGACAAGTTTTACAAGGCAGTGCACAGCTTGCTGCTTTTCTTGTTTCTTTGTTCTCTCTGGATTTCTGTGTCTTCTCTACTGCTTTAACTGCTACAACAGCAGGCACCAAAAGTCCTCTGTATATAACAACATCCTAGAGATCACATGGCATGCTGTTACCCCTTTTTGTTGTTTTCTTCTTCCCTCTCTTATTTTTAACCTGTAAGCAAGTTTTAAATGCCAAGTATGTTTTTAAAAATGCCTTTTTCTCCACAAAATGTTTTGAATTAAGTGACAGGGTAAGTCAGGTATATAGATAGACTTCTCATCACCCAACTTCAGCTAAGTTGTGTTTTTTTCAGACGTGATAAATCCTTGGGAAACTTAGCTAGTATGAAGGATAATGATGTTTCTGTTCAGAATTTATAAAATAGGTCATTTTAAAGGCCTTTGTAAAATGGGTCTTTTTTTCTTAAAAAAAAAAAAGAAAGAAACAGAAAAAAAAACTCTTTCAGAGGGCATTTTATTAATGAGAATTACAATACTGGAAAATCTGGTCTAGATTAGCAAAGAAGAGTAACAGTGTATCCAAATGGAACTGGTTGGATAATTAAATTCCTTTAATAGGTACTGAAATTTAAACCTCTTGATCCCTCTGACGTAAGCGTAACTCTTAAAAGTCATGGAACTTGATTCTAAAAGTGTAATGTGGGAGAGAAATATTGGGATGATGATTAAGGATTTCAGATACCCTGGGAGGAAATTTATTTAGGAGTAAAACAATAGGCATTTTAAAACAGGGGGGAGGGGGGGGGAGAAGGAAAAAAAAACCCCAAAAACCAACAGCCACCCCCAAAGCTGTAGCTATGGAATATAAACTTTAATAAAGCCCTGTTTATATTCGTGTGCAGTTTATAGCAGCAATAATGAAGCAATTTAACTGGGAAAACCTAATGGCAATTAAAGGACATTGAAGATCAAAATCTTTAGGAAATATCGTGTTTTCACTATTATTATATTCTTTTTCACCTGTTCATTATTATCTTACCTGTTTTGACTGTATGTTCTTCTCTATGTCTCTTTTGGTTTTCTATTTTCATGCTGAGAATCGCCAAAGGCCTTCATACTATTGTTTCTTTTCTCAGTGATAGAATGGGTTTTTTTCAATATTGATTCCAATTTATGTAGCATCTTCAGTGTATATTATTTGCCTTTTCAAGACTTAGTAACAAGGAAAATTGCTTGCTGAGATTGAATACAACTGTTAGATAGCATGGCAGCCATTTCGTATGAGCCTCCTGCTAAGTAGGAAGGAAAATGTTTTGGTAAGATTGGCATAAATGATGATGTTCTGACAGTTGTAATGCCAAACTATACCTACTTTTCCTTTGTACTAACCAAAGTTATCTGCACGCTTTTAAATGTGCTTTCCGTTTTGCCATCCCCTAAGATGCTGAAGGATGAACTTTCTGGGTCAAGCACATGCATTAGTAGGGAGGATAACAAATTTGTAACAACAGTTGGAATGCCTGTGGGCAAGTATAAAGAAAAAATACTGTATAAAAGTAGACTATTAACCCTAAAGTCCAGGCCACATTTAAATGTGGATATCTTTTCGTCTTCAGTGTTTGTATGTACTTCTGCTTCATCACAACTAAGTGATGCTAAAGTATAAAGGTAATATGTATTATCATTTAATCCCTTTTTATCCAAAGTGACTTTTATTTCAATACTCTTTATTTAGGTATGATCTCAGAAGTTCCCGACCCAGTTGATCTTCCTCTGTCCATAAGGCTATAGCTGTCTTGGTCAAAAAGGGTGTATTTTGGTTGTCTTTATTTCCGTTTATTCCCTTCTGGACTGTTATTTTGGAACATAATGGCAGGGCTGACCTTGGTTACTTGTGTTTTGACTGCAACTTTTTATCCTTTTCCCTTTTCAAAATGACAGCACATTGCTCAGTGTCCATTTTCTCTCCAGCTCTGTGTTTCAACAGAGTTAGGATAGATGGGTTCAAAGAACAGTACTACTGGCTTCTCTGTTTCTTAAAGTTCTCATTGCAAGAAGTAGGCTAACTGCTTTTAGAAGCTGAAGTTATGCATCCTGTGCCTAGTTTAGTGAACTAATAATTTCCATACCTCTGTTTTTCAGTGTCAGTAAGATAGGTTTTCATTAGTTATGCTACAGGCTTCCTTTCTATAAACCCTTTAGAAAGAAGAAAGAGCAATGAGCCCTCTCTGTAATTTGTAGTTCATGATGACTTGGAGATGTCATGTTCCAAACATAGGCACTAAGGGAACATTTGTATTGCGTGCAACTGAAAGAGCTGTAATACAGGCTTTTCCTCGGCAGCTAAACCTTTTGTTTACATCACTATATGCCATCAGCTGTTCATACTTTTACATATGGTTGCTTTCTTAGCTTTGAAGTTAAGGGATACCTATTTTAGAAGAGCAGTTCTGCAGACTTTCTTAAATTGAAAATGTGAAAGCAGTTTTGAGAAAGCAGTAGACACCAATTTAGCTGAAGGAGTTGCATAATGCCCGACTGTAATTTTTCTGAATGGAACTTGGCTGAACTCAGCCATGCACAACGTTTCTGTTGCATCATAGTACCGTGCAGATTTATAACGCTAAATTTATCTCCAGTCTTCGCTGAAGTGTTACAGTTTTGCTAAAGTATGTCTTGCAGCTTTAAATATTGCTAATTAAGGCTTTAGGCTTGGTTCTTCTACAATCTAAGGGAAATCTTTCATTGAACTCAGCAGAGGTAAGATGAAGTGTAATGTTTACCATTCCATCAACACACCATTAGAAATGCAAGTGTGAGTATGGTGCAATCTTTCTGTTTTTCTGAATAAGAATAGTATGAAAAGGTGAACAAAGCTGACCACTCATATTCAAAACTTTTTGGACATTTATTGACAGGTGATTGCACCTGTCAGACCCAGGTTTCTGATGGTTCTTGTGAGGCTAAACATGTGGGAAAAAAACCCACTTCTGATAGAGAATAGCTGTTTGATTGTTATTGCTATTAATGTAATATCTTCAAGATTGATAATCAGGGTAAATTAGGATGAAAAAAATCATTGTGGTGGATAAAAGCAAATCTTTCAATCAATGTGCTGCTTCTTCACAGAAGGTAAGAGACAACAAGAGAAAAGACTCAAGCAGGCAATGTTAACCTTTTGAAGGAAAACATTTATTAGTGGACTTCCTTAATTTCTAACAGTGTTGAGAACAAAGGTGTAAAAATTTGTAACTTAAAGTCATTATGTTCTGAAAAAAAAAATATTTGTTGTGTCATCTCTTTTTTCAGACCTTTAAGATTCAGACTTTCAAGTCTTTCTCTGGAGCCACAAATAAGAAACCACTTGCTTTTGATTGTGGTCACCTTCTATTACAGTTAGCATACACCCACCGCGTAACTTTAGAAAGTATACTCTTTGGGAGAATTAAAAAAAATTGCTACAGGCTATTGCTGCTATTTGTAGTTGTAGACTGAAAACTGATGAGGATATGCTTTGAAAAGATTCTTATTTTCTAACTTTTTTTAAAGAAGTAGGGCCAGTATTTTTTGAAAGAATGGCCCTTTGCTTCTGGGTAAAAGGTTTCCCATTCTCTCTTATGGTTTTAAAGGTCAAATCCTGCCATGTTTCTCTCACCTAAGATTGCTTCATGCAAGTTGGCATGCCTGGTCTCCAGATTGCACCCTAATCTATAACATATGATTGTAAGAATACTTAATTATTACTGCTTTCATTCATAAAATTCAAATCACTTTTCATAGAATGTGAAGCATCCTTCCTGCTATTTCACAAACAGGGAAATGGAGCACAAAAAATGAAGAATATTTGGTCACAGTTGCACAACAGGCAAACAGCAGAGCAAGGAGCAGACACTAAGCCTTCTAACTCCAGTTCAGGGCTTTAGCTGCTGGACCACCCTGTCTTCATAGGCTGATGTTCTCTGATGGAAGTTTCACAGAAATCTAGATGTCATGGGATAATGTCCTTATATATGATGACTAAAACAAGACCAATGTTGTCATTTAATAAAAGAGATCATTTTATAGATATAAGGCCAGTTAACACATTTTAAGCAATCGCAATGCTGATATTTCCTGTTTTTCAGAGATTAAGATGGGCTAAATGATGGAGGGTTTCCCATGGTGAAAGTACTGCTGTAAATATTTCTTCTGGTAATGTAATTAGGAAGTATTGGCTCCAGTTAATGTAACTTAAACAAAACATGTTGTCCTCGGCAAACTTGTTAAACAGGCATAGCCCTGTCTAAAAAGCAAACAGGGGCATATAGTGTTTCCATGGAAACTCAGTTAAAATGCTGATTTGTGGATATAATCATAATCAGTACCACAATCTAATCTGATTGAATTAAATGAAAAGGAGCCTTAGTTCTGAAGTGAGCACAGTACAAAACTATCTCTACAAATGCAGAAGTCATAGTCATCCATCCTTGATACATGCCTTAACAGCTGTAAAAATACGGCCTTTGGAAGGCTAATGTTCCTTGGAAGTCAGTAATATCTTTGCCTTTATATGAGAACAGAATTTCTGAAAATTCTTGCCAAAAATCCTTTTCTGAGTGGAGATTTGAAGATTTTTTGCATTCTCCAGAGCTCCATTCTGGAAGGTGCTAAGTATGCTTATCATATGCTGGGCATCCCTTAACTCTCACAGACTTCATGCAGCACTAGCAGTGCTCAACACTTCAGGCAGAAGCCTCAGGTGAATTTGTACCTATCTTGCAATTTAGTAGAAATAGAAGCTACTTACTATGATAAATCCTTAGTTTAATGGAATATCAAAACTTCCTTTCAGCAAACCTTCCTGATTTATTTCAAAGCTACTCCGTTAAAGAGGATTACAGTTGGTATCCATGACATTGATTTCCCTCAAAAATTATTAATTTATACTTCTAAATATGCTTTACTGCTGTATTGACAGTTGAATCCTACTAATTATTAGGATATAAATCGTAATACACCACTTGTTGAAGCATCTGGATAATGATTTATGTGATGCAAGTATAGTCCGTTTGTATTTCTATTGTGGAAATCATTTCAGCACTTACACTATTTCCAGCAGTTAATAACTCACGCAGAGAGGCTCACTTATGATTATAACTTGGCACACAGATCTCAGGCAACAATGACATTTTATTAAGGATTTTTAAAAATCTGTCAGTGCCTTTTAATTTTATCAGTCTCAACATTTTTTAAAAAAGCTTGCTTTGCTGTTTTCTTGGAGCATCCCTTCAAAACATTTATTAATTATGTATTTGGCCATACATTAATCAATAGATTGTTCTTTGTATTTTGTGGCATTAAGGAGGCCATTTCAACTTGTCTAATGAAGCAAATAAGCTCTTGGCTAATTTTCAGCAGTATGAAGACCTCTCTCAACTCATGAATATTCACAAGATCCAGACCTAAGCAAACATTTCTGCTGGAGAGTACGTAGGCTTATGTAGCAATTCTGAAGATGTCAATTTGTTATTTTTCCTGAAATGTGATAAGTAGACAAGTCAGATAGAAAGCTGTCATTCTACCGCTCAGTGCCTGACCTGCTGGATGCACATTAGCTATTTTCCAATATATACACTTGAACTTCTTCAGGTTAGATAAAGCAAAAGATAAATTATTTCCCCCAATATAGTTTATTCTGAATAGGCATAATTAAAATTTCTTGCCAGGGTTACGAAATGGTGATGATAAACTGTTCTCATGAAATGAAGTTAAGTAAATGTGAAAATGTTCAGATTATGGCCAGTGTTAATCCATGGTTTCAGAAAGTGAGTAAACTTTTCAAGTGAGATCTTTATATGTAATATAGTGAACACGTATTGAAAGATGATGCTTCTTTTCTTTTACCAGATACCAAGTAGGAGAATATGAAAAAGAAGAAAACATATTTCAGTATACTGGCAAAACTTTCATTGTTATTAATCTGAGATTACTTTCTGTTCCTGACATGGTTTAAATCTCTAGTTCAGGGTATTCCAAGAATGTTAGCTTATAGCTCAAATACCAGCTCCTATTTTTGTTGAGCAAATAGGCAGCTGTGTTTTCTTCTACACAGAGATTCAATAAAAATGCATTTTTGATCCAAAAATGAAAAAAAAAAGGCAAACAAAGCTGCTTTTGCAGCTAATACTTTTCATGGAAAAGTATAATTTCTGTATCTATTGCTATTACTATGTTTTAACCTTATTCAGTACTAGATGCAAACGTAAATCAGAAGGGCTGCAAATCTGCCACTGCTATTTTCTTTGTGTTTGCAACTACAGAATACTATGGAACTACTCAAGTCTGTTTCAAACACTTAAAAATGTGCATACTGAGTCTTTTGGGCACATACATTTTTTTATACCCTTCTAAAACTATAGGTTACCACTATGTGGTTAAACAGCAAAGAATGGTTAAATAAAGTAGAGATCTTAGAAAAACAAAACCATGAAAGCTATTCTGGAACATTACAGGAAATATTTGACTTATAAAACATCCAGTAGGTATGGTATTGAAAAGTTGGAGAGTTGTATTCATGATGACATATTTCTGATGTATTATTTGACTTCAAACAGCATATTTTTAGTAACTCAAAGTAATTTGCTAATCAAAGTATAGCACAAACAGTTTGATGAGAATGACACTATTATTATAACTCAATAAGAGATCCAAGGCTTATTTTCAAATGCTGTGATTTAATAAAATGTTGGTGTTTTCTCACTCGGTGTTCTAAGTCTGGTTTTGACGAATGAGATTTCATATATTCACAGGCCTTGTATGCAGCAAGTGCCGTGATGATAACCGGATAGAGCAAGCAGCTGGTAGTCAGCGTGTTCTGGAGACAGGAAGAGTTGAATTCTCCAAGTCTCTCCCCTCCATGCTAAGACTGACAGCAGTAGAACCTACATGTCTTGGCTTCTAGGGCAATGGTAGGATATAAAGCATTGAGCTGACATGGGAGAAACTGGACAGAGACATCATGAGCTCGTTTTGCAGTGGATGCCGTAACACTTATCTTTAATGTCTTATCCAAAGTATTCTGTCCATAGCAGTAGGACAACTTGCAGCCATTCTGATGTGATAGGATTTCAGTTTGGGAGGTATAAATGTTTTAGGAAATAAGAGCAATAGAACTTTTTCCCATTTCTGAAATCAGCCTTTCTCACAATGCTGAGATATGTAGATACAGCCTTTTTTTTTTTTTTTTTTTTTTTTTTTTTTTCAACACGATTAGGTAGTAGCCAGTGTCAAGTCTGAAAAAAAGAAAATACTATCAAAGTTTGAACATATGTGTTTCAGTTACAAGTGGAAGCAGAAAGCCTGACATCTCCTAAGAGAATCTGGTCACAGTCTTCAGGAGTCTGGGTCAGTATCCTAATTTCTGGGTGTTCATCTGAACTTTGAGCCTCTTACGGTTCATTAATCGCAAACTTGAAACCACAGCCTTTTGGCTGAGATGTGAAAGGTATACTGGCTAAGCTACTCTAAACTAGGACCTCAGCTGTAAGAAGTAAAGCTTTTTTGAGAACTTGACAAGTCATGGATCCTCCCTTAAGATTTACAAATGTGCTTACAAATATATGCTGTTCTTACTTTTTGTTTCAGTCATGGGATGTTCTTCAATATTGCCAAAAAAAAAAAAAAAAAAAAAAAAAAAAGAGCTAGAAAACCCTATAAAACTAAAAATTGGTTAGGGACTTATTAAAATACCATCACTGCTTCATTATTTTAGTGTCACTGTGGTCAGATTTCAGTCTTCACGTGCTTCCTGTACCATCAGAATTCGTCAGAGTAGTGGCCATGCAGGGAGATGTTGGAAGAAAGCTGAAAGCTCGTAGGAACTCCTTATAAAAATTCTGCCACCAGCACAGTTTTCTTTATGATGGGGCTTGCCTTCTCTCTCCATGCTACTGAAGCATTCCTGAGGCTAATAAAAATACTATCCAACCCACTCTTTCTCCTATTCTCTGCTCCTTTCCTTTCCAGCTGTCAGTAGGTGTCAGGTATTTTCTAAAAGTCACAGGGAGGATACTGCAGACACCAGACAGGGCTTAACTGTGCCCCGCTTCATCCCCTTCAAATTGTGCAGTCTAAACCACTATTTTATACTATCAATGTACTCCTTGTGTTTCTCAGGAAAAAGGTATATATCTTTCCAGCAAAGTGCACTTAGTGTAATTTTGCATGCCAAGTGGTTATCTCCCTCCAGGCTTATGGGAGGTTTCTTTTTCTTGGGGTTTTTTTGTGGGTCTTTTTTGTAATTACAAATGTATTCCCAAGTAGCTCCCTTGGGCTGTGCTCCTGGTACACAAAGTTTATCACAGGGTAAATGAGGAGGTTTCTGTGGGAAACCTTTGTTAGAGTGTTGGCAGCACATCAGCTACTATCCTGTAGTTTGAAATACAGCATAACTGTCTGAATGATAATTTACAGATAACCTGTTTCCCTCCAAGCTCCTCGGTGAAGCCTCCTGAAAAGGCAATGGACTTTCAGTCAACAGTATCTATATTTTTTTATGCTTTCACTCAATTTATATCCTTTTTGTGTTTCCTCCTGCTCCTGCTGCTACTTCATTAGTCCTCCAGAAGGAAGATACATGTCAGGGAGTCAAAGGGAGTCTGGTTTATGATGATGTTCACAGACTGCCCTCTGCAATTCAGTTTGTCAGGGGTTGGCTGCAAACCAAGCCCTTCAACTATCCCTGGTGGTTTGAGTTTGGATGAACTTCGGCCTCCCAGCAATCATCATCCTGCTCCCCTTTCAGCCTGGCCTCACATCAAGTTCCCAATATCTCCTCCCTTTCTGCTTGAACTTGGCCTCCAGGAAATACCAGTTGCCACTGCCTTCCCTGTATCTTGGGAGTTTCCAGCCAGACAACTACTTCCACCACTAATTGTAAAAATATTCTGGAAGAAAATAGCAGGTTTGGTGTCCATGAGTAAAGAAGCAGAACTTCAGCTTTCCTCTGTCCATTTAAGAATTCACTCATTTACATGTTGCATCCTGATAGCTCTAATGAAGGAAGTTATTCTTTGTCTTGCTAAAATCTGATGACATATCATGACATATGAGAACTGTCTTTTATAACTGATAATTATACAGGACTTACAAATGTATGTACAGTCATTCCACTTATTTGATGATAAAAAGATAAAGGTAAGATACCAGTAATAATGCAGGATTTTTTTCTTGAATACTGTTTATAATCTAAAACTGTGATAATTTGCACTTTGAAATTCTTTTGTACTTTACATAGTACCTAGATTAATAAAAGACTTTGTTTTGGATAAATCAATCTCTAAATGTTAGTGAGGCAGTAGCTCAAATTTACGTGGAAAAGGTAAGTGCAAATTTACATGGATTTTTAATCCATTTAATATTAAAATAATTGTAAAATATCAAAATCTTCTAAGGGTACTTAAATATGCAATAGACACATTGTGGGGTTAGGCAACAAGGTTTCATGTCAGTGAAGCCACAAGAAAAGTTGTAAAGAACATTAGAAATCTTCACCAAGTTAAATAAAAAAAATTAAAAACAAAAGAACAAAACAACACATTGCAGAGGACAGTTTGTGAATAATAGTAGTATCTTATCCAAATGCATAACTGATATCATATTTTTGCTGGGGTGGGAACTATGCTTTATTATAAGAAAACCACAAGAAAGTGCACAACTACTCAGCAGTTTGGCCTGCCTTTTCGTCAGTGTTACTCTTTTATCACAGACTACTTACACCAGTTCGTTATGAAGATGGCTGGTATCACCACCAAGTATTGAGGTTGCCCAACACTTCCAATTACAAGCTCGTGTTTTCAGCATATTAAAAATTAGCTGGACTTAAACTGTTAGGCTAATTTTCTTTTTGTGTTGGGTGTCTGAATCAAGTTCCAACATTCTGGATAGTAAAACTAACATTTTTTGTATGTTAAAACAAAATTCTGGGGAACTTCTGTTTGAAGAGAGGAACTGAAGAAAATGGGCTGGGGTGAGAAGAAGAAGGTATGGGTAGAATTGAAAAGGTCAGAGATCAAGAAGGAAACTGAATGAGGTGTGAAGTTTGGAAGGGTGAAACTGCATTTTACTGTGCGAGTAAATTGAAACTGGGATTATAAGTAGTCTGGGAAGTGCACATTTGATGAATCCTCATTCGTACTTTTTATATATCCTGCATGTGATGAAAGAATGACTATCACTGGGAATACAGCAATGTTGGATGATACTGGAGCATAAGTATATTACTGTAAGAGAGTGCCTTTTGGAATACCTCTAATTTATTAGCTAAGACTTCTTGGAATTGAAGGGGAAAAAAATGTACATTTTCTTTGTAATTACAGTACATAACACGTGTTTTATAAGTATTTTTAATGGCATCATCTTTGGTGGTAGGAGTCTGCCATTAATCTCTACTAAAGGTACTTTTCGACATGGTGTTTATTTCTCAATATTATGTGTTGGGGTGTAATAATGTCTCATTCTTTGGCTGAGCTAAAAACATTTTGAACTGAAAAAGATTTAGAGTATAAACAAAAGAAGTGCAATCAACTTTTAAAAAGAGGTTAAAAGTGTTCTGGAATATTTCACGTCTAATTATTAGATATTTTAAAAGATAGTAATAAGAGGTAATATGAGTAGGCATAAAGAAGGGAATCTTAAGGAGCCTTAGCTTAATACACAAAGGCGATATAGATTAAAAAAAAATTCTGCTGCAGATCTGTTTCTAAGATTTCTTGCTTGGAAGCCAAGTTAAACCTCATTTAAGATAACTCCATCAGAACTAAGAGGCCCAAATGTTCTCAAAATGTTGACCATCTTTTATGTAAAAGAAAGAATCTTAGTCCATACTGTGTTCTGTGGGAAAAAGGAATGGAGACCTTAAAATATTTTTCTAACCTTGGTGATCTAGTGCTTTTATATAGTGTAACATTCTATAGATATTTCGCAGAATGGAAAACCCTTTAGCTTTTACTACTTTTTCCTTAATTATGTATTTGAAATCCCTCTGCCAAGTTTATAGGGAGATTCAGCTCCTCTCTTGCCTGAAATAAATCAGCCTAATCTATTTTCCTCTCTTATTTTAAGTAAGAGATTATTCTTTTTACTTAGAGACTAAGAGCTCTTGTAATTCTGCGCACAGAAGTGATTTGTTGGGGAAGCCTTTACTTATCTTTCTGTCCATTTGCTTAATCATGGAGATCTTGCAATGAATACAAGCAGTCCTGATCTATTCTGAGTAATTATTTGTTTTCCTTCGTGTTTCCTTGATAATAAGCAGCCCTGAGCTCTGTAGCGTTGAGCATTTCCCAGTACTACTATCCTGAAAACATCCCAGTAAATTTGTGAAACATTACCCTTAGCCATGAAATCAATACATCAGGAAAGTACTTATTTAACAATAATTATCACTGAGCCAAGAATTTAAATTTGTAATTCTCAACCATCTGTTATTTCATAGGATATGCACTACAGAATAGCAGCCACTTCACTAGACAAAGGAAAGAAATCTCAGGGAATTAGTAACTGTTTTCCATAGGCAGCGTTAGAGGTATGTATTGGAATCACCAAAGTAAATTTGTTAATGTGGTTGGAAAAAAAATAAATTGGATTTGCAATGTTCATTTGAAATGATGATACATTTTGTGTTACATGGAGGAAAAAGCTTGAATACCCCTCCATCAGCTCGCGTTAGCTGATCTCTTGCATACCCCTAGCTGCAGCCAGCCCTTCCCACTGGCATTCCAAAGGAAAGGCAGCAGTGAAGACAAAACCTTTCCCCCTCATCCTTACTCATTTTTTCCTGGCTGAGGAAAGGTAATTTGTATCCCTTGGCCATTTTGACTGAACCAAGCCTACAAATGATACTTTAAAATGTATATATCATGTTAGGTTCAATTATAGTTTTTGTTGTTTGTGTTTTGTTTTTTAATTAGAATTCTGGATGTTATCTGCATACCTTGCTGAACAATATTTAAAAAATTTCAGTGCAATTACACCTTTTTTTTTTTTTTTTTTCCCCCTTCTTTAACCTCTGTGGTAGCTGCTATACCTAGGAGGCTAAGCAAGGAATGGGTGACATGTGAGAGGTAATTCTGAAGTTTCCCTTTTCCCCCACACACAGCTAGTCTGTAAAACATACATTTAAATGTAAAGTAGCTTGGAGCACAGATATTTCATTCTGAAGTTCTGAAATGCTGGAGGACTAAGGATTGCTCAGATGAATGTGTTGGCTCTAAAACCTTTTGAAGTACATTTGAATAGTTCTTAAGGCATTAAATGACCCAACCAAGTAATATCCTGTGCTAGTTACAATGTTCTCAAAAAGCTCAGGGAAAAAAAGCCTGTAAAAATGCTTTAGTATCACATCTGGTTGAAAAGAAAATTATTTTCCCATACATTAACACTGTTAATGCTTCTGAATGGAGACGCATTCAAATAATTATTAGCTGAATTGTAGGACACATTCATAATTGTCATTTATTACATATTACATACGATATAGAATATTTAGAAGTTACTCATTCAGTGACAGAGAAGTTCCTATCTGGAATTGCGCAAAGGAATAAAACGTAAAGTAACTAACATGATGAGATCAGAATCTCTTATTAAGATGCATCTCTTCAACAAAAAGGTCTATTGCTGCTTTCACCATGCCACGTTTGTGGGAACTCTGTGTTGGTACATATCAGAGAACCATTTAGGTTTGAAAAGACCCTTGAGATCCTCAAGTCCAACCATAGATTTCATCCAGTCACCATGTAGCACTTCATTATTTAATACCAAGTAAGAGGATTACGAAACTCTAATTGAGGAAATACTTCACAAGGGAAATACGTAATCTGTTGTGTATTATGCTTAAAATGTTGCCTCATAACATTGTATTACCTTGACCAGAGCAGACTGTTTTAAGACACATTTCTGTTTTACCTCCTTCAATGGTATTATACCTCAAAAATCAGTGATACAGACCTTTTAGAAGTTAGGTAGAGAAATAAACTGAAACTTTTATAAACAATTCAGATCAACTAAATTGATAATGCCTGGGCCTTCCATTTCTATACAAACTACACCACTGCTGAAATCCTGGGAACCTGCTCAAGTGGGAACAAGCCCAGTGTTTCTCACTATCTTTTAATTTCTTTCACAGTCTGTCCGAGAAGACATCAAAACTAATAGAACTAATGCTATATAAAAAAAAGGCCTGTAGCTGCCTGCCTCCTCTCATCTTCCTGAAGAGGGGGATGCTCTATGTTTCATAAAAATTAGCCCCAGTATTTCAGTTGTCTTTGTGTTACACCATTCTGTTGTGCAACCCATTAGAACATGCACATGGAATCTTTTACAGATGAGCTTTGTCATAATTATCTTGTTACTGTTTCAGATTCTCTCTCATGGTAAGTAATTTATACTGGACACTAGAAACCCTTCAGTACATGCTCATATTTAAGGAAGATTATAGGCTGTGTATTTAGCACTTGTCTACAAAACATTTACACTTAAATCATAGAATCGTAACACAATTTAGATTGGGAGGGATCTCCTGAGGTCGTCTAGTCCAACCTCCTGCCAAATTTGTATATACATTCAACTACATTATGAGGGAACAGAGTTTTAGTTGTTCCTTGTTGTTAATTATACTTTCATTAATAGTTTACAAGAAATAATGTTTAATCAAAAGTTGCTTTGCCAGGCATTTTAAAATTTGCCAGCCACAGCAGATCAAATAATATCTAAATTATAGAGACTTGTTACTGACACGTAATGGAATATTTTGTATTTTAGTATCACTGTTATTGATCTGTACTGGTATTTTGTAGTTTAGATGTACTAGATGTCTTAGATATATGTTAAATATGTTGGATATATAAGTACAAATGGATGAACTTCCATAAATGTAGTGGAGTAGATCTTTGTCTTCATCCTTTAAAGCTTAATAAATGTTTCTTACAGGTTTAAACCTTACACTAATGTTTGATAACATCTTTGTTCTTTTATGTCATCAGCATAATGAACTTGATAATTATCTCAATTTTGGCAACCGTTTCTCTGCTCTGCGTGGCGGTGTCTCTAGTAAGGGTGTGAGCTCCAAAGGGTCAACCTTCTCAGGACCTTAAATGAAAAATATCTAACTACAGTCCACTCATCTGTGCCTGTTAAGAGCAGTAGTATTTGTAACTAACAGAACAAGTCTTTGGAGAGCACAGATCTGTGTTTTGCTCTAAACCCTGCTGTTGTGACTCTCCACATGAGATCTTGGTGGGAACTCTGGTGTTCATTTCCTATATGCATCATCTTCTGCAAGAAAATAAGAATACTGAAATTTACCCATATTTAGGGTGTATTTAAAATTCTTTTGTTGAGAGGTACTCTATAGTAAATACAGGTGGTTGAAATCATTAGTGTTTATGAATGAGCAAGAAACAGAATTTGTATGGTACCTGAGAGTCGAGAGGTGGAGACAAGCATTTTGGAGGGTTTATAGAAACAGTTAAACAGATTAGGAACCTCCTTGGTACAGAACCTTGTAAAGCAGTAGGCATTAATAGCGATTCTGTCTAAACACTTCTGAAAATCTGCATCTTTAAAAATCTAAACAGTTTTTAAAATCAGTTTTTTCAGGAGCTCAGCCATTCAAAACAGATTAGCCAGAAGATGCTGTTATAAAATAATTTAGGTGAAGGTCCATGGGTCTATATATTTTAATTCTTTTGTTCCCCAGAGAAAAATGCCTACTGGCTTACAGCTCTGACTCAGCTAAGAAGTGAGGTTGACTCCATTAGGTCCTGTCAGGTTACCTTTAAACTGAGAGCCCAGAAACATTTAAAGATTCGCAACACAGTTTTATGGATTTACATTTTTCCAATGCAGAGTAAAGACACCAATTTCTTGCCCATATCTAAGTTTCCCTTAGATACCATCTTTCATTGCTCAGAAAGCTTGTTCATTCTGTATCTGTTGGAAAAGCAGTCTGATCCTCCATGATCAGAAAACTATTTATTCCATCTGAAGTCTGCAAAAGTTTATATTCTTTGCAGGTTGGAGTCTTAGACTCTTAAAGTCAAAGCAAGGTTCAGCAAAGTCCCTATTTGTGTATCTTGATGTCAAGTGTGTGGCTTGATTCAGGGAATTCAACAGGAACGTTCACATGCAGAAAACAAGCATAAACTTTGCTTGCTGAAATCAAGAAGACTTTTACTGATATAAGTAGTGTTACGTTAGTTCTTGCGTGCTTAAATGGACTGGGAGAAATGTGGTATGAGATGGACATTCCAAATGCTGATATAGCATCCAGAAGCAAAATTATTTTATTCTGGGAAGCTCCTGAAAATGTGTGTGGTTTTCTTACATCTCAGAAAAAGCAGGTAGGACGTGCAGATCACCTGCATGCTAGAAAGGAACCTAAAGGCAAACAGCAGATGAAGAAACCATATGCTGCATAGCTGTCAGACAGCATCTTCTCATTGACCATAAAATAAATTACTAGATAATAAAATATAGCTGGAGAGCGTCTCCTCTAGAGTTTATTCAAAAGGAGAACTGGATTTGTCTACTTACTGTCTTAAGCAAAAATAATCCATGAGTTACAGAAGGCAGAAAACTATTTATAACCTGCTTTAATAAGAAAATCCCTTATGTAATTTCACATCCCATTGTATCAGTTCATTACAGATTTCATTTCACATACTTTTTCCTACCTGTTAACCCAAAATAAAATATATGCGTGACATCAGCATGTGTGTGTTCGCAAAAGTACCAATAATCTAGATGTAAATATGTTTTTAAATGATCCCTGCTGTGGATCCTAGAGGAAGAATGAATAAATTAATTTTTCTTCACTTTTCCAAAACAACTAATTTTTTAAAAAGTTTTGTTTGTTTTTAAGCAAAACATTGGAGCAATGAATTTGCTAGAAATTAGCTTTTCAGACTTTCAAGGCTTTAAAAATTAGCTTTTGTGCAGAGAATAGTATAGTGAGGTTATAGATGAGTCGTTTGGGTGGAGTTCGTTCTTTTTACCCTAGCAATTACGTATCCTCTAAGCTGACAGGAAGGAGCTGTAGGGCATTTAACTAGAACCCATTGATAAGCTGTATTGAGCAGCTAGAGTATCACTTGGTACAGGGACAGCACTGAAACACCTTTGCAGAGAAGCCTGGCACAAGGTGTGCTGTGAGTGAGTGGCAGCATAACAGATATGGTCCAGGGATGCAGCAACAGCTGGTAAGAACAACCAAAGCAGATGTCTTTAGCCCCTCTGTCCCTATCTTCCTGCCATATTCTTCATTACATATTTTAAATAAAAGGAAGCTAGTTCAGAAATTTTCAGCACAGGTAGACAGATACGTTATCATTCCTTTAGTTTAGGCAGGTGAAACCAGAAAAATCAACTGCCTTGGGAGCTTAAGCAAACAGCAGTGCATTATCTTGCTGTTAAACAGAAATGGTGTAGCTATGGGTCTGAAAGGAACATCAGACCAGGCTGGAAGAAAGGTTCACTGACAAACATAATCTCATCTGAGGTTATGAGAAATATATAACTTACACCAGTAGTGTCTTGAATCACAATTAAAAAAAATTACATATTATTATTAGTATACTTTAAGAAAAAAATGAAAACCAGTAATGTTTGTCATGTACTTTCATTTGACATAATTGCACATAATGCTCTTAAATTCATTTTTTAAAGAAGATTTTAATGTTTGAAATAGGCTTCTTATGTTCCACTGATTTTTTTATGGGTTAAGGGATTGAAAAACAAATGATCACTTGAAATGTTAACCAACATTTTCATGGTGTTTCAACACATCTTCAGGTATTTCAGCACAAAACGCATAGTGTGTATTCCTACAGCTGTTAAACTGGTATAAGCAAAATATAAATTTGAGGTAGATGTGAACATAAATGTGTTCAGTTTGTGGTTCTTTTATGTTAATTATGGGGACATGTGTAGTTTGAATGATGTTTGCCTGGTGCATTCTTCACATTATATTAGCAATGTCTTCATGTTTAACCAAAATGTAAATGGTTTAAAATATGACTGTGTGCTCTCTTCAGTTCAAGTAGTTGTGGTTTTTGTTTTTTTTTTTTTAGGGCTTACTTTCCCTTTTTATTGTAAGACTGTTTTTCCTTCTGATTAATTTACAATCATTATTGTCAAGAGATAAAACACACTGGGTTTTGGTTTGTTTGTTATTTATGTCTTTCCCAGCTGTAGGTATCCAGATGAAACTTGATTTTTTCCAGCGGAAATTTTGGACTGCAAGCAGACAGGTATATTTTAAATTGACATTTTCTGTGTCATTGAATTCACTTTCTAACTGTGCAGATGATGATCTGCAATTTTTTTGTTGCAAACAAAACAATTGAAAAGAAAGAACATATTTGAAATACATAGTGGCTAGTTCTTCTGATTTACATTTCAATTCTTTATTACAAAAAAGCCAATTCAGTGGTCAAAACCTGTTGCTTATTCCTATATTCATGGAAACGGGTAGAAAGGTTAGTAATTTTAGGCCCCTGTGCATAAGGGGTTAATTTGTTGGCCTGTCACGATGATTTTCTCCCTCAGAAAAATTAGATACACTAAAAAAATTGTGATATTTATTTGTTTTCAGTGACAGCAGAATTAGGCCTTGCAGCTTGCTTAGGATCTATCTACTAACATTGAGCAACTGAAGTTTTGCATAGGTTAACTGGCTAAACTGGATTACTGAATCATGGTTGGTATTTGTAGTCTTTAACAAACTATACCTAAAATGTCAGGATATAGATTTTCTACTTACTGAAGAGGATAATTATCTTGCTACATATTAGGAGATGCCATCCATATTTTGAAAATAGATCGGAACTATACTGTTTCAGAAAATAAGTGCTAAAATGCAGGTCCTACCCCAACCCTGTTGGAAAATCATATAGTCTTGTCTGTGAACGGTCTCCGAGCTTCTGACACATGGAGGGGGAGATGGGGTTTAAAACGGTTGAAATTGTTAGAGTGTAAATGCACCCTTTCTCTGCAGACAGGAGCAGAACAGAACTGGTGAAAAGGTTTTAAACTTCTCTAGTCATTTTAAGAACAATTGCTGTCAGATAAAAATGTTATCAATATCAACTTCTTTATAATTGTGCTCATATGGGTTTTTAAAATGTCTTGTCTTGTAATAATCAAATGAGAAATTAAAATATTTTATTGATTTTTGATATCTCTAGTGTGCATCTCTCGATGGCCGATGTGCTATAAGTTGTGATGATGAAGTAAGTATTTAACAGGTATTTTTTCCATTTATACCTCTACTGCAGTAGAACATAGAGTCGATGAATTTAGTTTGAACATCTCATTGTACTTTATAAGGTCCTGGTGTAATTTGGAATCACCTTGTAAATATTATACTATTTAGATAGTGAGACTTTTTTTATGATTGCTTACAAACATCCATTTAATTACAAGGTTGACTTCAAATATGTGTTGTAGTAACTTGTGCTTTGTGAATCCAGTTTTGGAAATAATTTGAAGCTGTTTTAAGGCATTTTTTTACTATTTTATTGTTCATCTTAGAAGCTATTTTTTTATGTTTACAGTATATTTACACATGAATCCAGAGCTGAATCTGTGCAGGACTAATATATTGATGGCACTTCAGGAAGAAGAAAAAAAAAAAGTAGTAACCTTAGTTTAGCTTAATGAAGTAACTGAATAGCTTTTTATGTAGTTTAATTTCTTAGATAAAAATTTTGTTAGAAAAAGTTGTTAGATTTTTAATATTGTATGCATAGATGTTTGGAAAGCAGTTGACATCATACCATATGATGTTTTGGTTAAGCAACCAATGTATTGCAGGTTAAATGAGTTATAAAGTGGTTAGTAGAGCACAGACTGTATTGATATATGGGAAGGAATTAAACATGCAAGATTCTAGAAAATTAAAGTTGTGTTTGAGATATTGTATCATGTATAGTTAGTAATTTGGAGGAGAACAAAGCAATTACTGATAACGTCAATGTGTAATCTCTAAACTGAGTGAATGGTTTGAGGAGATCTGAATCACCTGATAAACTGTGCTTGAACAAGCTATATGAATTTAAGTATGATAAAATCTGAATTCATCATCTGAAAATAAAAACCACAGGCTGTGTTTGTATGGTACTTTTCATACAGCAGCAAAAAGAACTATTGCAAAACTTACATAAAAGACACGAGTGTGTTTGTATGCTCGTACATAATTCATGCTAATGTAATGTTTTTGCAATCTATTTTTAAGTAAGACAACTTTTTTTTTTTTTACATATAGTTATAAAGTTTTTATACAGTTTATTCAGGTTTTTTATACATGCTTGGTTGTTTTCAGGAAAGCTGCTATCTGTATGGCCAAGAGTCAGCAGTCAGCACGGCATTAGTTTTGACATACTTTTCAATAAAGGATAAATGGGACTCGCAGCAAATCATGGAAAACTGAGCAGTTACTCCCACCACTGCAAACTCTTGTGTTTAAACAATTCCTTCTCATCTCTCTTCTGTGAAGCCATTTCTTCTGAATATCTTCAAGTTCTCACAAGTTTGTGTCACTAATATTTGCAACAGGAAACTACTTGTATTATTTGTGATATTCCACAAGTCTTTATTTTTCTCTTTCTCTGCTGTTTCTTCCTATATTTCTTATAGTCTCACCTTTTAGGTCTCTTTCTGACTGTCCCAGCATTTGAAACAGACTCCCAGGTCTTATCACTGAGGTGCTGCTTGTCCTGTGTTATTTTATGTATCTGCAGTGAAATGTCCACACCTTCCACCACCTGAACTGCTACCCTGATTGTATTCCTGCCTATTCAATAATTAATTCATTTGGAGTGTGCTCTGTGTTGTGCAGCACTAAGTTTGTTCAGGACATAAAAAAATTGTGCCAGAATGACTACACAAAGTACTACTTGATGTCTCCTGTCATGAAAGTTAGTAGAGTTGGGCTTTCCTGAGGATAGGTAATTCAAAACTTTAAATAACCATGGCAAAAAAAAGTTCATGTGTTTGAGAAGTGCTTTCTAACATGTGTCATTATTGTATTGTATATTTAGTTATTTAAAGCAAAAAAGACTATTTTAGGGGGTTTGTTAATTTTGTGGAAATCAATTTATAAAAAGTTTAAGAGGTACATCATCAATCCTAGCAATCTCACTTCTAGGATGCTACTTCACAACCTCATATACTGTGACATTGGGATGCGTTTTATTGAAAAGTGAGTCCAGGAGATAGGTGCAGTTTTAGCATTTTTTAAAACATGTGTCTGATTAATATGAGATTCAGATCACAAAAACCGTTCCAGGGAGAAAGGCAGAACTTAAAACATCAGCAGTTCTGAGTGGAACATTTAACTTCTTCAGCACACCAAATCAGCAAAACTTAAAACAAACTATAATTCATCTACTGGGACCCTGAGATCTAACAGTTGGATGATAGAGGTAGCAATAAATAATAGAAAATAAAATTTGCAGTAAGCCAAAACACAAAGGCTTGATGATCATGCCATCTTTGGCAATGAAATGGACCATATGAGTCAACATATCTTCTGCATTTCTAGCTGTAACAGCTTACAGACTCTTCCATTTAAAGCTTGTATCATTTTAATCATTAAGTAAACTTTTCCAAATATGAAGTAATGAAAAACAAAGCAGATTCCACACAGATGTGGGTTAAAGTCCGTCCTTAGCCCAAATTCCAGGCTGTCATTTGCATAGTTAACCAATTTTAAGGTGAGCTCATGTTTATTGCCTCGTTCTCCTAAGAGTGATCAGACATATATTGAAAAAGGTCTGTAGAACTGTTAATTACCTGTTTTGTGGCCTTGCTTTACTGTACCTTGCTATAGGCTTACAGTGCAAGCTTTACCTTGACTTGTTTCCAGCAGCTTTAAATATTTTTATCAATGGGTTTCCAGTCATAGCTCACCAGCTTGAGAAATATAACTGCAGGCAGTCGGAGTAAAGTTAGAGTGCTGTGTAAAATCTCTTCCTTGTTTAGCCTAAACCACCACACTTCTGGGATTAAAAACTGGGCAGAGATTACTTCCTTCATTTGCGATAGCCTTTGCGATAGAATAGCAATATTACATAATTTCTTGTGTAAAACATGCTTCTACTGCAAAGTACCCAACTACTTCATCAAAACAAACATATTATTGTTAATGCAAGAATGTTTTTGTTCTGTCCTTGCTAAGAAGCATGTACACTGATAAAGATTCCAAGAGGTTACAGCCAGAAATAATCTGCTCTTTTCTTTTCTATTACATTGGTAGTTAATAAGAATAGTCACGTATTTTGCTAAATATTTGTGCAGAACTTCTTTCACTATTACATCCATAAGCAAAAATAGCACAAGAAGTTTAAAGTGTTTTCGGGTACTTTCACTTGACCCAGCAGAAGCCATGTATGCATATGAAGAAATTCAGTAATAGTGTGAACCTTGATTTAGAGAGTCCAAACTTTTTTTTTTTTTAGTGACCAAATGTACTGTTGATAGAACTCAATCAAATATCATATCTCCTCTGTTGACTCTGTTAACTTTCACAGCTGTCTTTTATCAATGGCAAGAAAATACCTGCTGAACAGTTATGGTATAAATTAAAGCATTTAAAAGGAAATACTACGGTATTAATGCAAATAGAGTGGCACAGTAGTCTTAACAGAGAATTAGCTGATGAGTTTGTGTGGTACCTTTGAGTCTAAAATACAAAGATCCAATTAATTAGGAGGGTTTATTCCTTTTTTTTTTTTTTTTTTTTTTAGCTGTGAATTTGCTCATTTCTTCTTGTTTTCCTGATGTCTCACATTGTATTTTAATGTTGTTTTCTTTCTTTTTCACTTTGGTTTCTTAACCCATATTACATTCCGTTACTGTTATTGTATATTGGAGCCGTGAAAAACACAGAGAGGACTTGAACTTGATCAAAGTTACTGTAATTCAAATGTGTTCTCAGACCTCAGTCAACATTCTTGCTGTGTTTATTCTGGACTTCATGCCTACTCTATTTTACAAGCTCAGGGACTCTCCACCTATGGAATGTTCCCCTTGAAATCTGAAGTTCACGGAACTTGAACCTTTGGGCAAACCTGGGTATAGTTCACTTCCAATATCTGAGAAACATTGTGAATTAAACCTCTTTCATACAGCTCTGAAATTTCAGTCTATTGAAATGCTAGTATCCCATCTGTTAATCTTGTATCTGAAACCTTCTGCTTGAGATGTGCTAATGTATCGGACAAGTAGATGCACCCTGTCTGCTTTGCCTGTGCTAAATTTAAGCTGCAAACTATTTCTTTAATGTAATGCTGAATATTGAAAGTTATTTATCTTGCTGGCAAGCAGGTGTATGTATGGTCCTGAATGAATATTTTTTCCATTATTAGTGTTTCTAAAATGGATCTAACCCTTTAGAAACCTTTTATAAGATAAGAAACCCTCATATCTTCACAGTCCTCCAAAAAGATCGATGCCACTTACTGCGTTTTGCCTGTTTCCTATAATAATGCAGAAAATTTAGTATCTTTTACAATTCTGATCAATGCTAGTAAATAACTATGGCTTAGAGATTTGAGACATGGCCGCTAATTCATGAATCAAGGCTATTTTCCCAACTGTGTGTAATCCATAACATACGAAATTAAGTCTACACTCATCCAGCATAACTACTTTTACTTATTTTTTTTATGTTGTGGAGGAATATTTTTTCTAAAGCAATATCTTTACATTAATCTTCATGCATGAGGACTGCAAATGTGTATCCTCAAATGAGCTCTTTGTTGATTTAGCTCCTCTTCTAATGAAGTTAGTGGGAGGTTTATGATTGACTTTGGGGAGAGCAGTGTTCTGGTGTTACAGTCTGCTTCTGAAATTCCACCCTTCACACACCATTGAGGTTAAGTAGCTGCCTCTTCTGAATACATTAGTTCCACTCGATTCTTTGCCAGCATCATCAGCTTTTCACATTACATTTGCCAATTTGTGGCTTTCTAGCACATCAAAGGTTGGAAATGAGTTATTTCGAATTTTTGACAAATTTTCTGTCACTGGTGGTATCTGTAGCTTAGGTTCCCCTATTAGAATGAATGTGTTTGGGAGTGACATCCATTCCATACTTTTGCCTGAGTTGGGTTTCTTTTGCTTTTTTAAAAACTAAACTTCAAGGCAGCATTACTGCAAATCTCTCCTTCAGCCCCACAGAACAGTACTAAGTGGCCAGAATGAGAATCAGACATGCCTAAGCATCTCTTGAACAATCAGACTGCATTTTCACAGCGTCTTGCACAACTACTACTGCCTGGAACTGCTTTCCTCTCTGAAACAGCAGATTTTGCTGGATCTACAGAGTGTAAAGTATATTTTGTCACGTCTGTGTAGTTCATTTGCAGCAGGAAAGGTTTTGAATTAAAAGCAAAGCCATGATTCCTGTATTGGAAGACATCCTCTTTTTTTTTTTTTTTTTTTTTTTTTTTTTCTTTTTTACACAAACTTCACAGAAAATTCAAGAAACAATGACAAAATACTGATTTAGACCAACAATAGAACCACATTAAAGATCTAACGCTGTGGTAGGTATTTGGCAATACTGAAGAGAAACTGAGTTGTATCAAGGTTTGAGTTGAACCTTATGTTTAAACTCTGAAGCACCGTAATTAAAACTTTGCCTGTAGCAAGTAATTCACTTGAGGTTAAAATAGCGCATACATATACGGAGGGAAGCACTGATTTGGGTTTACCTTGTTTTATACAGTTCATACAGCTGACCTATGAAAAGCTAACAGTCCTACCTCTAAATCCAGTTCCCAATTAAAAACACAATTTGAAAAGCTTTAGGAGACCTGTGGGGCCTCTTACAGAAGTTTCTGGTCCCATCCCCCAATGAACAAATTAAAAAATATTACCTGGTCCCCTGTTGGTCCTCCAGGCTGACACTGTGTTTTCATTAATACATCATTAGGGTAATGATATTGGGCTGATGGTTTTTTCCAAACACAGGAGAAGCCATCAGGAGCAACAAAGTTCTATGCCTTTGCAAACTTAGTTAAAAGGAAAACTTTTAATAATGGATTATAAAAGAACTGACCTTGTCCTTTTTACGTATGTTTATAATTATCTTATATCCTCCCTTTCTGTACACCTCTTTGTTTTGTTTTGCATGAAGGAAATGCATAAAAATTAAATCAGATAACATCCTATAAGTTGAGACTATATTCACTTAGAAGTTATGTACCATTATAGCAACCTGAAGAATTCACCCATTTAGAAGTCACTTGGAATTAAAGTAATTCACTTATTGCTGTATCCTAAAATGAAAAAATTAAAATTGTTTTTTATTATTTTTCAGGCAATAAACTGTTACCTAATAGATAACAATGGATTTATTTTAGTGTCTGAAGACTATAGACAAGTAAGTGAAAGATTTTTATTCAATCTTCTCATGTAATACATTGATATAAAATTACCTGGTTTCTAAATAGGCCACTATCTTAAAATGTTAAGGAATTAGTAACATTAAATTAAACAAAGAATTTAAATTGTTTCTCACAGGAGCTTCGTTTCTACCTCCCATTGGGGCAGGGTCTGCTCTCAAGCTTATAAATGTTCTCTTAAAAGGCTTTTTTTGTTACAGAATTGTCTTCCATAAGATGTTTTTATCCCAACAAAAAAAAAAAAAAAAAAAAGTTCTCTGTTGCATTTTTGCCATGATGAAAGGATGAGGAGGGAGGGAGGACACTGGGGACACAGAGCTTTTACATTCAAACTTGAGATAATGAAATTTTACTGAGCTGTTAGTTGAGGAGTTTGTTTTCTGAAGTGAATACAGTCATGAAGGATTAAAACTAGGCAGTCAGCATCGCACCAGAGACAAGAATCATGATTAATGAGAAGACCATTCAAAACATTAATTTCCTTTGTTTCCATGTAAAATTATTGAAAAATGAATGTATAATTGCTCAATCCTGGAAACCTTGTGAAGGAACCATCACCAATCTCATTAACTTTGCCAGAAAACTGCCAGGATGATGCCCAATTTATGCCAGAATTGTCTGAAGTTGAATTTCTTTTATGTGGATAGGAATATCTACTCTTACTTAGCCCTTGGGTGAATTATATGTTATGACTATAACTATGGTTACTGAGAAGTAGCTACTGGAAAGAGGTCTTGGTGACTTGGAGGAGTGACTGGAGAGGAGATAAAATCTTGAAGCAAATGGCAAAAAAGAAGCCAAACTGAGCTTTTTGCTTTTAAATTAAAAACTTGGATTATTGCAACCTGAAATCTGGCACTTCCAAAATTAAAAAGACACAGATATTTTTCACCTTTGCATAGAGCAAAATTGCATGTTTCTTCATGATCCCTCTCTCCCTTACTTCATTTTGGTTAAGACTTTGAAAAGTCTACTATCATGTAATAAACAAGGAAGAAACACCTTTTCTGAAACTGTTATCTTTCCAGTGTTTCCTAGAGCATTAACAGTTAAGCATGCTGTACTGTCATGCAATAGTCATTCTTCGTGATATGTCTTCTTACATGCAACACTGAGCACTGCAATTGATTGTTGTTGTTTTACTTCATTAAATGTATTGCTTCCATCCTTTTAGAATGTCAAGCATGTTCTGAATAGAGGAGGTACCCCAAAAATAACATGAATAAAAATGTAATGTTGCTTAAATATGAACTGCATTATGTTAGAAGCAGCTGTTTGGGATTTTTCCCTTGTATCTATGTATCAAATCTGTATTTTCTATTTAGTTGAGTAATGACCTAAGGAAAACACTTATTAATAGAATAATCTTGATAAATTTAAAACATTTTTGTCTCATTTTCCCCCCATTGTTATTGTTATTATTCATAGGTACTTAATTGTGACTTGTGTAACTGATTGGCTGTAGCCAACTATCATATAGCTAATAAACATGTTTAGGAAGAGATTTTTCCTTTGGTAGGTTACCTGGTACTAGCCATGACATATTCCCCTGAAGAATATAGTGTGGACAACTTTTGGACCAGAATTAGGCTAGTTTTTTGGTTATGATGGATCTAAGACTAAAATGGACAGTAAAGTTGTCTTCTATGTTTTCATAACGCTATAGTAAAATTATTATAATTACACATACAATTAAACATATACTGTTGATGTATGTATACACTATATTTATTGTGGATAGAGAAGGGGTAAGGAAGTGGGATGACGTGTTATCAATTGCCTGCTTGGGGTTGCTTCAGCACTGTTTTTCTACGCACCTTCCAAAGCCAACCTGAACTGTGCTAAGAATCTTCTTCAGGGACAGTGTAATTCTTCATCTGAATTGCAATTAAATCCTGATGTATTAAAAAATAATGATAATCTGGGTGTTACTGCTTTGGGGGGAGAACTAGCATTTACAAATGGAGCTTTTGTGGAGGGAACTGTCACTGAAATGTCTTTATAACTGAAGCACAACTTGATAAATGAGGTGTATTACTATCTAAGTTTATACTAGTCATTTATGGTTTGGGCTTTTTGACACTGACTGCCTCTCCAATAGTTGGGATAATCTTTCTTCATCAGTCAGCTAAGGACTATTGAAGCTACTCTTTTTAGTCACGCAAGCTACAAATGTTCTTTCTGTTTTGAGGAGGCTTTACACACCCACATGTTTTGGGAAATGTTCCAAGTTCCCCCTGAGTAAAAAAAAAAAAAAAAAAAAAATCCAACACACACACACCTCCCCCCCCCCCCCCCCCGCAAGCACGGCAATACTTGCTTTTTAGGTAGAGGAATGCCTTTTTTTTTTTTAGCTCGGGCTGTAACTTTTCTGCCTGCAAACTCCCAGGTGCATACTTGAGGTCAGCTAAGTTCCATGTAATGGAATTGGGGTTTAGTTCATACAAAACCTATGGAATCCATGCAATTTGAGAGTGTAGTGCCCTTTCCCCCCCATAAATTTTGGGATTTCTCCCTTCAAACAATGCAGAGAACATACCCAATCCTTCTGGGAGTTGAGGCTCTAAAATAAAAAATGTCTTCCGAAACTAGAAAAATGCTGTGCATGCAAGATTTTCCACTGTCATCTGAATGGCTGCGAATTATAGAGTCACTTCCACATTACGTACCAAATTCATAATATGAATGTTTGTTTTCTCAACAGAGATTTATTTTTATTAGTCCACATCTACTGAACAAGGACAAAAAGAGTAATTCATCAGGCTGAGTGGTTTAAAGTATGAAATGACTGAATGGGGTTAAAATTTATAGGATTGATGAAATGTACTGTTCCAGCTCCTTAAACAGGTCATGCAGGAATTATAAACAATGCTTTTTAATGACTGTTTATGAAATCCTCTCACAACCTGTTTATATCTTTTTTGAGTAACATTTTAATCACAAGGGTTTGTGATCAGATTAGTGTGTTTTCTTTACAAGCTTTCGGTTTGGATGGCTTTTATTTCTGATATTAGATGTTATATAATGTACCTCAATATATTTAAACTCTCACATCTGCTTGGGGTAAAAATGTAATCCCTATAACTTGCCATGTCTGTGAAGTCCTCTTCATTTTTTATGTAGCCAGTAGTCCTGAAAACCTATCTATGTAACTGTCAAAGCTGCTCTTGTCAGATCCTAGAATTATGCCACTTCAAATTGTATCCAGTGTTGTATTGCATTTATCTATGCTTCTAGTAATTTCTTGCATTTTCCCTTTTACAGACTGGTTACTTTTTTGGGGAGGTTGAAGGGGCTGTGATGAACAAGTTGCTAACAATGGGCTCCTTCAAGAGGTAAGAATTAACTCAACTTTCTGTCTCTTACAAAAATGTTGTAGCAACAAAATGAAATAAAACAAACCCAAAGTCGTATAAAAGAAGGCCAAGGCTGGCAGTGTGGCTGGATCCTCATCTATATCTCTTTCTGTACGATCTAATGCCATACACTTTGAATGTGAAGAGCATTGGAGACAGCCTACAGTGAGTTTCTTGTTAAAAGAACAGTTTATTTGACTACAATGCTAAAAACTCTGTGCCTCCTGTTCCTGCTGTGCTCAAGCGGAAAGGGGATTGGGACATATCTACTACTGAGTGGGTTTAGATGGCTCTAGAGCAAATCATTGATGCAATCAATGTTAAACATTTGAACCTGTTAGAAGTTGGAGATCGCTCAAACTAGGCAGTGCAAAATGCCCTGCTGTTAAAGGGAAAGAGTGTTCTGCCAGTCATTCATTTTCATTCACATGCTAAATCACCTTTGAACATTGTTGTGACTATTGACCTGGTCTTACTGTCACGATGACAATAAAAACTAACAGTGATTTTTTGTGATGTCCTTTGAAATAAATTATGCATCCTGGGGAAATAATAAAGAACTTTCTCCTTTAACTTGTAACTCAGCACTGGAGTCTTCATGGCTTTTATATGGTTTAAGAACTGTTCCTTACTCCTTTGTCCTCATACAGCATGAGGGAAGTGCTGACCATATTATACTTTTCTCTTTATTTTCCTGTGTGTTTCTAGTATAAAAAGAAGACATATCACTGATCCCATCAAACACTGAATTTAGTTATTACATGTGAGGGTGTACACAGAGGCTCTCAAAGCAGATGGTTTCTGTGCTTCCTTGGTAAACCAGCTCTCTTAAAAGCAGAAAGCTTTCCGTGCCGCCTCTGAGCATTATAGCTGAACACCACTCCCAGTAAATGACTGACCTGAGATGGAAAGATCTAGCACTCCCTGAATTATCCCAAATCGTAGTTTTTGAGGGTGGCAATGTTTTTGTGTTTAGCACTACATTCTTAACATATGTTGTAAAAGGAAGTGAAGTAATACATATTTATAGACTGGGTTCTATGATGAAAAGATCTGTTTACACAAGAGATGAAGCATTTTATTTAATGCAAACAAAAACATACAGTCAAAATCAAGGGATAATGCTTTAATTTGTCCCAATTTGTTTTGTCCTGCCTAGCAAAGTATTTCAAACAGTATATCCGTTGAACAATTGATGGCAGTAGGCACCACCACTGAGAAAACAAAGTCTACATGGCTTGAGTATTCCACATGAACTGTGGCAGGTGCCAATTTGGCGTGGATCATTGGCCTGAGATTTTGCTGATCTTAAGCTCCAAGTTACAGATAATGGAGCCACTAGCTCAGTGCAACTGATCTGCATGCTAAAGAAAATGTAAACACAATGAGCTGACTATTTAAACAGAATAAACTGGCCATTGCCAATCAGTCAAAAATGGGCAAGAATCAAAGTGGTGTAATTGTACTAAATAAGCCACCTCTTTTCCTGCTGTACAGCAGATAGCTCTGTGCAGCAAACAAAAACCCAAAAACCTCCAAACCAACAAATTGTCTTTGAGCTGTGCTAGATGAGGCCTTTAAAATAAATTATTCCAGTGAATACGAAGAAGAAATCTTTGCTGGGTCTTATGAAAAATAGTTGTCTATAAAAAAGACACTGATTTCTTTGTGTGGGGTTGTGTTTTGCTTTCCCAACATTTATTTTATATGGGAGAAGAAGAAAAGAAAAAAAAAACCCAACAAACAAACAAACAAAAACACGCTAAACTGATGCAGTGGCAAAATCTGTTACCACACCATTTTCCTTGAAAACACAGCAATATAGATACTACATGCATTATAGTTGTCATTGCTGTTCTTACTATGGAGGCAAAATCAGAAAGCAAGGTCTGTTCCTTAGCATTTTGTTCTGATAATACCCAGAGCCATTGTTTCTTGCAATTTTTTTCTTATATGACATCTACTGTCCAGCAGTTGAATGGTGTCACTTTGCCCCACTTGATCTGGTCTTGCTGCTTTTTCATTTAGTTTAGAAGTAGAAGGTTCTAGAGTGCCTGATCTTCACTACAGAAGACTTTACTAACACCAGTAACCATGGGGATGGGAGTCCTTCCCTTTACACCAATAATCTGTGTGGCAGTGCAGATATGTGCTACCACCTCACTGATTCATGCCAGCTTTCAGGCTTTCCGTCCACAAAAGGAATGAAATAACCCTTTGTGCGTTCTCTCAACTACCACTAATTTGGAGCGATATAGAAGTTCTTTTGAGGATTGAGCTGGAAGTGTTCAACAAAAGCCGGTTGTTTGCTGCTGACTATATTTCTTTTCAACCTGCAGCAGGATGAAATTCAATTTTTGTGTTCGTTGTTTATTTTTTAAAGCGAACTTAAATACCTCCTTCCCTCCTCAATTTCTTTAAGCTCAGTACTTCTTTTGAATAATGTGTACATATGTATGTATGTATATTTTCTTAGTTTATGGGTTTTATATTTAGGGAGAAAAATTATATCAGTGCCTCCACAGCAACGTGACATGTTCTATGATTTCATTTAGCAAAATTATGTTTATCTTATACCTTGAATATTGCACACAGTTAAGTAATTTAAATATAATTTAAATTTATTATTAAATAAATTATGATGTGCTTATGGAAAAGTATCTGCTTCACATAGGTTAGAAAAACGTTTCTTTATAGTTTCCTCAGCACTTTGTTTACATAAAAACAGTGAAAAAATAGATTCAGCTGCTCAAAACATGAAAATCTAAAAAAAAAAACCCCCGTATTAGCATCAGAAAAATTAAAGGCTATAAAAGCAATGAGATCCCCAAAGAAATGAACTTAATAAATCTGTAAGAGAAAACTAAGTATTTCTTGACTTCAAAACACTTTCATCCTTTCCAGTAGAAGCAAACTAAGCAATTCTATAAGACAAATATGGAAGCATCATAATTTCCTCTTAACAGTTCTGTTTGCATCAGGCATCCTCTTAGCCTCTGAAGAACGTATGCTTTGGTATTTCATTATGTTGTCAGGATATATGGCTGAAACGGTGCATCTCTGAATTCCAGCTTTCCCAGATGCTAAGACTTTTAAGTTCTTGTTGCCTTGAAAGCTTCTTTTGCTTCTCGGGTTTTCTTGCTTGATTCCTTTATATTTACTCCTGGGCTTCTTAGTGAGGAATGCATACTGCCTGTGTCCTTACAGCACGGGACAGTCCACATCCTTCACCTGTGTTCTCCAAATGCATGCACATAAAGGCAGACTTTCAGCTCTCTGTATTGATTTGCTTTATAAGCAAAACTGACCAAGTATTTTGCCTCCAGGTTATAAGATTATAAAAAAAATCAGAACTCTTTACTAAGCTACTTGCAAAGAGCAGAACATTCCTAAAGCCAAATCACAAAAACAGTAACTAGTTGCTCACCAACAGGATGGAAATTTCCACTGAGGCAGCACAGCCTCCAAACAAAGGATATTTTTCTGTTTAATTTAGACCACTCTTTCTTATTTAAGCATTCATTTTAATAAGATATTCTTAAATTTTTGATGAAGGTGTTAAATGGACATATATCTAAAGTTTGTGTTTCTTTTCATGTGGATTTTTACAGTCATCAATCTTCAACTTCTCTTAATTTGGCAATGTTTCTGAATGTAGATGTATACTTTGGTTAAAATCACTGATAGTCTGAAGGAACATTTCAAATTGGAATTAGTGGGTTTGGTGTTGGACAAATGCAACTGTGATGTAGTCATTCTGTAATGTAGTAGTTCTTATATTATAAATTTTCCCTATCTTTAGCAACGATTTATTTAGCAAAAGTAAGCTAAAAATGTACCTTATGTTTATGGCATAAATACCACAAAAAACAGTCAGGTAGATCAATAGGCATTTTTTTTTTTTTTTTTTTTTTTGGTATGGTCAGGCAAAAGACATTCAAGGTAGGAAAATGAACAGACTATATCCAATAATTATCTTCTATATTAGCTGTCATGTGCACTGCAGAGAGTGTATGAGGCCTGCACCCTTAATCTTCAATTTCTAAATGAATAATATGTAATTGTACTTCCCTGAAGAATGACATTCCATTTTCATCAATGAAATAGCTGTCAGAAAGGTAGAATGTCTAATACAGGTTTACAAGTAGGTACAAAAGAACCAAATAATATCTGTCACTTCCTTCTTGTTATTACCAACAAGAAGAGCTCTGTTCTGAATTTTTTTTTTTTTTTTTTTTTTTTTGCATTTACCAGATGTGCATTGTGCGTCTGGTACCTGTGCTCTGAAACTCCCGCACTGCTGTGTGGTATGTTTTCTGCTCATATTGTGTCCATATGACATCTAAAATTAATGTCTTGAAACTGAGTTTGGGCATTGTTACAGGTTATATCTCTGTAAATATTACCACTAATTTAATGCAGTGTATTAGTATATGGGAATCATTTTACCCACTTAAGGAGAAACCCAGGCATGTGTGCTCTGTAAAAGGGTTGTCATTCTGTATGCTGGAAATCAGTTTGAGTTGTAGGTTTTTTTACAGGTTATGTTTTGGAGCACCTTGGCAATGGGGAATAGCTGAACAATAAAGGCAAAGATATGTGATGACAAGTTTGTTTTGTCAAAATGCTGTAATTTATTTTTACGCTTTTCATTGATTTTCTTGGTGGTGAAAGGTATTAGTCTGACAGCTTCTGGACACTAATAATCTGTCTGTCAATGAAGGTGGGAGAGCCAGAGCAGCAACAGTGCAGGATTTCTTACAGTGTCCTGCTACCTCCCCACAAGGACCTTCTCTAGACTTTAGAAACTACTTTACTCTTCATACCATTCAACACTGTCCCTCCTTCCCCTTTTTTGCAAGAACGCCAGACGGACTGCCTATTTTGAGTCTGAGTTGATGAACATCTTTCCACCACGAGTGAGCTGTAGTCACCATCGCTTTTTACATAGACTACTGAGTAAAGCATAGTGTCAATAATTAGGACTTCCTGTATTATGGGTTCCTTTGCTTGGCGCATTGGAGCAGTTCTTCCTTTTTTTCTATGGACTTGACATTTACTTCCATGGTAAGAACCTTGTTATTCCTACATACTATACGAAAACCCTCAAACCTTGAACTGGTGACAAAACATTTGACATTTTATGCATTGAAGATCTTTCAGCTGTTAATTGTCAGTGATGGTATTTTACACTACCAAGTAGAAATCTATAGATGTGCTGACAATCTAGCTGAGAGCAATAGAGTACAGCTGTTGATATAGCTTGTGTTGCTGGTAGGTCTTTAGAAGTTGAATTTTCTTGAACCAGATTCATACTCAATTGTAAGTACGTTGCAAAGTACAAGACTGGGATTTACTGTATCAGGAAATTGATATTGAAAAGGTTCTTGGCCCCTGACGTTATATACAATGGAGGTGCACATTTAGGTTTTGGCAAGTTATTTTTTTGTTAGTTAACGATTAGTTAGAGCACATAGTCCATTTTTGTCTTATGACTGATATTGAAAACAATTGCTCTGTAGACTTCAGTGACCAGGTGTGGAAATATAGGCAGTTAACAGCATGGTGATGTCAGAAAGTCTCAACCATGTTGTCTATAGCAAGAGCAAAAGTGCTCCTGTGAGATGCTGTAATATATAGCATGGACTTGGGTATCTAGATGGACTTAAAATGAGACTGTGGGAAGCAGAAAGGTATTTTCACTATAGTCATTGGGACAGGATACAGTTAGCTGCAGAGTTATTTAAACTTGAAATACAATCACTTCAGAAAGGGTAATCTGGAAGCTTTTCTTTCTGCAACACTGAGTTAAGTCTGTCTGAGTGAGAAGAAAGCTTATTTTCTAAAATCTCAGGAAGAAATCAGCAATAAAATAACATTCTGGAAATGACACCTGAACTTGGAAGCACTGCAGTGTCTTAGGCCACTGTTTTGACTACAAATACTGTAGTAGCTTCTATAAAGAATAGGGCTGGAAGGCTTTTACCTTCCTGTTACATTTACAAGAATAAAACCAAACCAAAACAAAACTGGATTTGAATTTGTGAATGCCTTGGAACCCATTTATACTAAGCTTTAATACCATTCATAGTGACAGAGAATCGGGAATTGATTCAATATGTTGCAGTGTTCATGTTTCAACATGGTTATGGGCTTCATCCACTGATCTTGGAAGTGTATTGCAAAATTCCTATTTGTTTTTAGTGCGGAAGAATCAGGTCTTTTAAGATCATTTTGCAATAATGCTTTCACCATTGTATTTTGCACATCCTGTAGTGGTGTTTGAATCAGCTTTTGAAACATTCAGATAGGTTGAACCTGCCCACTTTGAAAGTTATTGGCATGGGAATACATTGCTCAAAAAAATGAAACTCGTTCCAGGCTTTTGCTAAGAAATCTGTCTGCCTTGTCCCTTTCTAAGGATTTTCTCCTTTGTAGTATTCAATTCCCATAGATTATCTGTTTTCTAATTTGTTTCTGAACCAGAATCTTCACACTGGAAACACCTTCAAATACACTTACTAAACCTAAACCTATTATAAGATCATCTACAGATGATACTCAAGCATTTCCAAACAACAATTTTGCAGTATTCCACAATGATTTTGAGGCTGTTTATTACAACTCTTCCCTTCTGCCATCACTCTAACATTTAGTATTTTTCCCCTGTTAAAATGAACAGATTTTTTTCATAACTACATAAATTTTACCTTTTTTGTTCCTTTTGCTCACAGTACAATCTTAGATCTCCCTACCATACAATAAGATAATCTACAAAAAATATAATCTGACAGGTTGGGGTGCAATATTAATTATATTTCTGATGATTTGTGTGAATACATATTTTAGTCTTTTAGTGACTTTTTCTCTGAGCATTTAAAGAAACTATCACATCTATTACAATGTCATAATTACATAAGAAATGTAATACAATTGCAAATATTGAAGGGGGTAAAGGCTTTTTCAAATATTTAAAGTGAAGTTCAAATTATAACAGATATTTCACATGGCACATTATAATAGTGTTTGATTAACACTTAGCAGAATAATGAAGTCCACAGATTGACCAAGCAGTTCTGCTGTATGAAATTGAAGGTTGAGAAACTGATTGCACTTTGAAACACCAAACGATCACCAGACTTATATTGGAAAACCATTTTCAAGGAATGAAGACAAAATTGAATGCTATTCTCCTTGTAACGCTAGGTATTGAATGAGGGATGGGACCATTTGATCCATACAGAATTCCTTAACTACTCTGCAGAGAGCACATTAACATCATAAATTGCCCTTCTCTGTACATTTATCGCTTGCCACTTGCCACCATCACTAGGAGATCCAAGTTAACACGCAGCACGGTCCTTGGATCTAGAGGAATAAGATAATCCAGCCGACCAAGACTGGAAAGGCTGAGCTGTAGAGCTTGTCTTACAGGGGCTGGATTCTGACCATGGTTAAAGGGGGAAAAAAAGAAAAGAAAAAAAAAAAGCTAGGGAAAGTGGTGTATTACTGCATGCCACACAGGCAGCACAGCTTACACCATGTACTGCTCTGTTTGTCTTGGCAGATCTGTGTGCGCGGATCTGGCTGTGGGCGTGATTCTGCCAGATATGGTCAGTGTTCAACTTACACCCATGTTTAGGTCTCTAGTTATGCGTTTGTCTACCATGTGCCTCTCTCTGCCAGTCCACAAAACAATGGCTTCCTAGCCATTCCTAGTCTGAATATAAGTCAAAAGTAATAATGTAAGCACTATGACCATGTACTAAATGTTTAGTTGAAGCTGCGAGATCCAATATACTAGATATTTTGCCTGTAAGCCAAAAAGAAAATATAGGCATGATAAAGAAGCTTTTAGTGATGGTTGCTGTCACAAAATTAGATCAGAAAAATTATATACTGTTTCTACAACAATGGATTACAACATTTTATTGGTACAGCTTGCAGCGTTTCATGGCATGCAGCGCAGAATGCCTCATGGTGATGCTGAATGCATTTCATGACCTGTTTTTGGCAGCTTCTGGGACATCCTTTCCGTAGCCGGATTTGTGTGCTCTCCTTTCCTCTTCTCTTAGAAGCAAGGCACACATTGCAAAACGTTGAAGTCCCATCTCATACATCTATAAACCATCGACGTCTAATTGTGTTCCTTTGTCCTTCTGATGATGCAAAAGGCAAATGGATATGTTCAAATAATACTAGTGACTTTTATATTTTTACACTTGTTGCAACTTACAAACTAAAGATTCTTTACATCTGCTATAGATGTTAAATGCTGTTTATGTGAATGGATATAGTTAATTAATTGTTCTATGGACAGACAGATTTAGAGAAATAATCACAACTCCATATACTATCTCTGAGTTCTGGATTTTACATTTAGATCTCTGAAGTGTATCAATGATGAGTAAAATCACAAGCAGAAAGAAATTTCCCCATTTACTATGCATCTGAGGAGGCTTCTAGCATATGTTGATTACAGCAGGTACCTGACATAGAATATTTTCTTTTGAAATTTATTTTTTCTTAAGAAGCAAAAGTAAACCCATCCTGCTTCAATTACCTGTGCTGTGGTTACATTGAAATTCCACCTCTCTCTTCTCTGGAATCAACACCATGTTGTTACAAATCCATTGTGCACTGAGATGCTGGAACTGTAGAAGTGTCTTTCTGCTTTTACTGGAGTTCAGTAGTGGTCTCTTGTGAGAAGCCCCTCAAATGCATAGGTTCTGTCACTTTCTGGGGCTAAATGTGCTGACCTTAGTCCAGAACCAACTGTTTAAGCATCATGTTGAATGTGTATTCTCCTCCTCCTCCTCCTCCTCCTCACATTGTTTATACCATTGTGTGTTACACTGTATGTGTATCTTCCCTGGTCTCTTCAGTTATGTTTTTGCTTTGTTCTGTAGTCTGATAAAATCCTTACAAAGTTTTCACAGTGTTTCTTGCCTTTATTCTCCTCTGTGTAACCTGTATTTTAATGACCCTTTCCCTCTTTTCCCTGCTGCTGTTACAAGTTTTATTTTCCTATATACTTTTGTGGGCAGACTGTTCCATATCATCATTTTTATTCCACTGTGTTTTCTTCTTTTAGTCAAGCAGTTTTCTGTTCTTCTCTGTAGAATTACACTTTATGACTACCAGGCCATGTGTAGAACAAACAAAGAGAGTAGCGACAGTGCCCATAGCTTACTGGACGTAAGTATAGTAAATTTTCTGAGCACCTTTCCATGCAATCATCAAAGAAAATTGTTGCAAATACCTCATGGCCATTGTAAGCCCATTATTTTGATTTGGAATGCTTACAGCTCTTGCATTTATCTCAGTGCATACAAGGAACGGTTCATCATAAACAAATGCAAAGTGTTAAGCATTTTCAAGTTCAAATACTTATATAATATGTTTTAATGCTGGGCCACCATTTTTGAGCTTCTGTCAGAATGTTCATTGCACAATATGAATCCTCCTTCTTAGGAGTTTGTAAATTTGGTGATAGATTGTGCTTAGTTTGGGGAACTGAAATCACAGCTGCCTTTTCTGTATGGAAACACATGCAGGCAGAAATGTAATTCAATTTTTATTTTTTTTTTAATTAATGAAAGGATTGGTTCATTGGCAAGGCACATCAGTGATTTTTAACACATTTTTTATTCCTTAGTATTTAAAGATGTCTTTTAAGGTAGAATTTCAATGCGTTTGAACCCCTGTCTTGCAATCAAAACCCTGTCCCTCTGTTAGACTTTCTAAGAATCAAGCTGGGTCTTGCAAGGGCAAGACTTCCTTGTTGCTAAACCATATATCTAGGTAACAACCCTAAAGATATTTTATAATCTTGTATGTTTTACCAATTACTATAATAATCTATCAGAACTGATAAGAACTGATAAGCTGTTAGATAAATTTTAGGTTTTGCATATTACAAAGGAACTGTTTTAACAAATTTATTACAGTATTAGCATGAACAATTCTTATGTAAAGACAGCAGCAAACTAGTCTAGCAATTTTACCAGTCTGGAAAAGTTTTCTGACAGCATTTTTAAATACACAGGGATCTAGCAAGAGAAAAATAAGCCTACACACACTAAACTGTTGAGTAAATATAGAAGTTCTGGCAACTTCCAAATATATATACATATAGCTTTCAGGGTTTAATAATTGTATGTGTTTTGGGATGTTTTCATTTACATATTTACATGACACTGTGTTTTTTAAATACCTGCAAATCTGGATTTACTGCACTTATCAATCTGTTACCTGCTAAAGCCTGAATCTGAAAAAAAAAACCTGTCTGGATGTAAAGATTAGTACTAGGCTGAGCAATGAGACTTAAATTATCAGTGAAATAGAATGGGATGTGGTGAATCACATTTGCAGGAAAAAAACTAAAATATATTACAACTCTTAACAACAACCATCCATCCCAAGGCTTGGGGCTTCAGTTCAGTTTGCATGTGAAGCTGAAGTATTTTTCTCTTACAAGTGGGCTTTAATCCAAGAGATTTTTCACTAATCCAATTTTTGTCCAGGCTTTCTTTATTGAGAAAAAACTGCAACTCTTGTGGGATATACTGAGACACAGAAAGCATGTTCTTTACTTTTTTAAAGATAGCCAAACTCTTCTTTAAACCTCAAGTGAGTTTTTGTGTTGTTCAACATGAAAGATGGGGCAGAGCTTCAGTTATTTTATTATTTTCCTCTTGGTTAAGTCACTTCTAATAACCAAGACAAAAGAGAAATTATAAAGACAGTTTGCATTAAAAACAGCTAGATCTAGATTCCTCAGAAGTATTTTTTTCCTGAGTTTATGCCTGGTTTTGTACATGTAGATCAAGTTATTAGGCAGTATTCAGTATAGTTTCTATATAAGCAAAACGTTTGTTCACAATTGTTTATCCTTCCTTTTGAGAACTATGGCTTTACAAATACAGGAATATGTATAGGGACAAGACTGGACTCTTTTAAAAAGTTCCTATTTTTAACAGCATTGAAGTGGAGCACGGGCATCAAAGACTGTATGCCTGCTAAAGGATCTATCACAACATTCTACCAAAATTGTGGAAAAAAAGGTGTCAGGGCTGGACCCCTCTTTCCATCATAGCTTTTTAGCCTGTGGGATAAAAATGCAAAATTAGGGATGGACTAGATTTATAGATAATCTGGTCCGTTTCTTTACCAGTATAGGATTGCTTCTTAAAAGATATCCAGATACTTTGTTATTTACAGTATTTTCTTGGTTTCATTTATTCAAATCCTAGATAACTCTCCATAGGACCTCTTTGTTGCAAAAGTAGCAGTTCCACAGAGACAGCCAGCTCGATTCCTTTGGCTCTTAATGATGGTTTAGGTACAGAGAGAATAAAATTCTTACAGTTTTTGAAGCATCAGTCTTTGGGTGGGAAAGGCTGTGTCTTACTAAAATCACGTTTCATGAGAATGTACTTTTATCAATGTAATGAAAAGTTTTTCTACTAAAATTTCAAAACAAATTATATTTCTTGATTTCTATTCATATTATTGAAAATACTTTTAAGATACATTAAGTTTTTAAATTGGTTTTAGTTCTCATTAAAATAATCTTATAATACATAGTATATTTTACATTAAATATGTATTGTTCATAAGTAATAATGTATTATTTTACACTAAATCATTTGGCATTATGAAAACAAACGTATGCAACAAAGTTAATTACTTGGGTGTGAAATTTCAGGTTTTGTGATTTGGAATGAAAATAAACAAGATGTCCCACAGGTCTGAAATTTTATTTTCTTTTAATCTCTAGGCAAGACTTGTAGTTTTTTATCTTTTGCTATAAGATAGTCCTTAATACATGAAAATCTTTACCGTTTGGGGCATTAGGCATTCTGCTAGCTTGCTAGTTTAGTCTTTCATGCCACTGACAGACAATAGTTTGTTGGCTCAGTGAGTTATCAGCCCTGTGCAGAAATAATCTGTGGTCTCTGAACACTACAAATGGCCAGTGACTGCTGTGCAAAATGGCACCGCTGCAGTAAGGTGCTGATTCAGGACAGTAGAGAATGATTTCAGGTATCTGAATAGTTCTGTTAAAGTCAATATGACTTCTTACATGTGCTAAAATACTCTGTTGAGATGGAATCTGAAAAGCCTGCAAACTTTTAGGCAACTAGGAGACCCTAACAAAGGAGTGAGACAAGGGTAGATTCTTTTCCAGATTTCTGGAAACTGACTTTTCTGCCTGAGATTCTTTCATAAAAGACTAATCCTACTGATATTCTTTTCAAAACCAAAATATTCAAAATGTAGTAGAAGCACTGTAATGACAGGATTTTCAAAGCATTTGTTGTATTTGTTATGATCCAGAAAAACAAAGGGAGGAGGGAAGAATCTTTAAAACTACTTTAAAGTGCTTACAACTGTGCCTTCAACATGGCACAGATAACTTCATTTAGCTAAATTCAAACTTCAGAAGCTTTTCCTAGCCTAATTAGTCTGAGGTAATGAACAGAGATTTACATTATAGAGAGGCAAGCCTGTGAATTGCAGCCTAAGAAAAGCTCAGAGCTCTTCCTCCAGCAATAGCCTGGGAAATAGGAACCCCTAGAGGTTAAAGATTTAAGAATCATTTGCAAAACTCCTCCAACTGATAATCTGTGCATATGACCAACCACTTTAAAAGGAAATGGCATTGCTATATATTTTAATATTCAATATAATAATATTTGCTTTTTCATAAGAAAAAGTTATTATTCTTTTTCTCATGCTACCCATGCATTTCAATGTCCATAACATTGTCTTTACATGAAGAATTCAGTTAAGATATAAATACTGCATGTTTTACCTTTTTATTAAATGAGTTGCTTCTCTTTAGCCTTATAATGCCTTCTTTGCTGCAGTAAAATGGATTATGACTGAGCTTGTCTTGTAAGTAAATTTTATTAACAACTTAATGAATATTTGTATGAACTGAACAGTTCTACTTTTGAATGATTAATGAATACTTGTACATGTTGCCGTTTATTATATGATTTCAAATATATTAATATTTGTCAATTTTTTGCTTTCCAATTTTACATTGTTAAAATCTGAGAAAATTTTGGCTATACGAATGCGCAGTTGCACTTCTATTACATTATTCATGGTCTTCACTTACTTCACTTGCAAACCAAATTTATTATTGTGGTTACTGTTAAATTTTGCATAAATGTCTGGCTGTTTATGATGCTGCTTGGATGGGCTGTTGTCAATATCGAAAACTGTTACAGTGATTCACTGTGGTGTTTGTCAATTCTCAAAATTCTGTTCAGATGGACCTTTTACAGTATATGCTAGATAAGGTGTACTCTGTATGTTGCCGAATTTTTTTACCTTGCCTAATTCTTCTAACATTTCCACTTAGTACATAATGAGCATTACTTTTAAGAGACATTGCCTAAGAAATCACAGAGAAATATCATATGGAGAAGAGGAAGCCTTAAAATGTGCCTTATTATTAACCTATATGTTGTATTCTTGCTCTTAACAAATAGCAGAGTTGCAGATTTAAGTGAATTTTATCATTATTGAAATAGAACTAATTTTTTATTGTAGTAATTTTGTTTTAATTGTAAATTCTATGAGCTTTCATCAAAGTTAGGAATAAAAGTAAAGGAGATTTAACTGGATGGCTATTGCCAGAGGGCAGAGATTGATCTTAAATGCAGCTTTCAAAGTAACTATCAGGGAAAGAAATCATGTTAAAATGAGACTTTTATGTTAACATACACCAGCTTCAAAAATTTCAGGAACTCTCTGTGTTTATAAGTATTGTAGATTCAAGATCATGTGATAAACTGGATGTTGGTTTCACATTCTTCACACTTACAATAATTGATAGACTTACACATTCAAGGCCATTCTTCAAAGTAAATTGCAGTATATTTTAGTGGGAAAACGCATTCTCTGCACATCTAGTTAGAGGTGATTAGACACTCGTTAATCATCTTTTCTGCTCCTAGAAATAAAATAGTTTTATTATTTTAGTTCCAGAATTAATATAAGCAATTCTTTCATGTGTACTCCTGTACTGTAGCCAGGACAGTTCTAATCCTATGGCATTTTACTAAACACTCAGAGTACCTGCATAATGAAGAAATAATGTTCAGTAATGTTCAACTGTAAAAATATCATATGCTGCCATGCATTGAGAATTTTCATGGACACTTCAAATAAGATCAGTAATTTAAATTAATGATAGATAAATCTATGATTTATTGATGGGGTTAATTTTAGAATAAATTATTGTGGTAAAATACAACCCAATGAAAACATGAAAATAGCAGTAGTTGATAATCCCAGAGTTATGCTAGTGACATGAATTTCAGTTCTCTGTTAGCTTTTATTTAAAATAAGATTAATGGTATCAAACTACCGCCAGTTTAGTGTTTTAAAAACATTGGGGGATAATATGAAAACTCTAATAATTTCTCTAGGTTCCTTGTGGAATTTAATCTACGCAGTTGGTGGCACTCTGATCTAACAGCAAAAGGTAAGGGTGATTTTTATTTCCTGGCTATAATGGCAGAAATGTCTAAATTAAATCGGATTGTTGAAGTTCACATGTGCACTAAATGTTTAAATTAAATGTTAGACATCTGATAACAATAGTTTGTCTCCCATGTCAGCATCTTTTTGTTGTTGTTGTTGTTAATGTTTACCAAAACATGAGAGAACTACGATCTTCTATGAATAACCACAAAGTTCTCGTGTGTACTCTAGCACTATAGTATACTGCTATAATGGAAAAGTTAAAATAGTAGATAATGATTAAATATGTTTTTTAAAAGCATTTCCTGTCATTCCAAAATAGTCTTTGTGAGTAAAGCAATGACACGAGCCTTTTTCTGCTTATTCTACATTTTTTCTAAAGCTGCTGTAATATGTAGGGGGGTTGTAATGCTGGAAAATGCCATTGCAACAAGAGTCCACAGGAACATGGTCATCTCAATATAATTTTATTAGAAGAATTTTTTTTAGGGTTATGATAGTAAATTTTATGGTTTTATTTTTAAACAAGGCTCATTAAAACCATATTTTGTTTTATCATTTCATTCAAAATAGACGTTCAAAAGTAATAAACTAAAGATGAATTTAAAATTCAGTTTACTTAAAATAATTTTTAACAATGTGGAGGCTGCATTTGAAATAATGAAATGTTAACAGTTTCCATAAGAAATGGAAGTGTTCGATGTCGACTGTCTCTCATATTTTAGCAGGCTTTTTACGGCACGCAGCAGTGTTTCTCAGAAGCAAAGGCTGATTTACAAGAGCAGTGCTCTCCTCAACCGGCTGTTTCACTGGCAAATTATGCTGCGTGCCATTTACTGGAATAACGATTTAAACTGAATTAGTCAGCCTCATATTTACAGATTTGCATATTCCTCAGCAAAGCAGGGGATGAAATTGCTACTTTAGGCTTCAGTTTATATTTGCATTGCCTGGATACTAGGCTGTCCTTATGCCAAAATAATATCCTGTCTGAAGTTAAGGTATCGGGAAAATGGAACATACTGATTGCCCTGGAATATTCCAGTATCCCCTGTACTAGTAAGATGCTGGAGCTATTCTGTCTATCCTGGAGCAACCGGAAAGTACAGCAGCAAATAGCAAAGCATGTATCAGGCTACAGCCTAACATGTTGTAAATGTGTAGGGAGAAGGGGAGGCTGAGATGGGTGTCTGCTGGAGGTGAGGATTTGATAAGAGCCTTCTGGAAACATAGGTGCATGAACTTAGTATAGCCTTTCCCATACCGATGTGAAGTGTACGCTGCATTGCAACACCAGAGCCGGTTCTTCTCTTAGACAAACACTGAACCCGATGTAGATTGGATGCACACACACAAACAGAGCTTCATCGGAACCAGACGGACACTGTTTGCTTTTGGGGCTGCTTCATAATCAGCAGCGCCCAGACAGGTCTTCTAAGAACCAAGACTGACTTTCCAGTCATTTGCCTATCCATGATGACAAATGCCTCTGTCACTGATGGCTGTGAAGGGCAGTGTGGTTTGCTGTACTAGACCCAGAAAATGCAAAACTCTTCCTTTTGTCCGAAGAGGAAGGGAAAGTATTCCAGTCTTAGTCCCTGGTGGTTGCAGAACAGTGCAAAGCAGCCAGTGTAGGAAACAGGTAACTTTTCTGGATGTCTTTTAGAGGTATACTGTACAAACATGCTTTAATATATCCTGACATGAAACATTCAATGGCTCCTGCATGGAATGTTAGGGAAAACTTCCTTTAAAGACAGCATCCGTCTTCATCTCATGAAAATGAATGTCTGTTTTGTATTTTAAGCATGTACTAACTACAGAAGACAGGCATTAATAACTTGCAACCTTTCTTTTCCTAAAGACAAAACTATCATTACAGCACTTTTGTAGACAAGTGTGATTGAGGGATTTTCATTCATGTTTTAATTAATAATGAAGTTTTAACTACATAATTCACTTGCTCCATTTCTTTGATGAGTAAGAGTACTGAAAATACTCCCTCATCATGGTCATTAGAATGTCACCATTTTTATAGTACTGCTTGGCCACTTCAAATTTGGTTAGGTAGCAAGCAGTAGTTGTTTAGAAACCAATACATGTTAGTAAAGCAAAAGCAAGAGACATTTCAAGAGAGAAAAATCAGCAGGAGAGAAAAGTCCATACTTAAGTCTGCTCTTCTGCAGATGCTACATTACCACTACGACATAATTATGACTCCACTTCATGAAATTATAACAAATGAACATTTGTTTTCAGCTTAACAATGCTTAAAAAAACTCAGGAAAAGAAAGGGGAAAAAACCAAACAAAAAAAAAAAAAAAAAGACAAACAAACAAAAAAGAAAACCCAAACCAAAAACCAGTTCCTCTAATGGGGAAATTGGTTCCTGCTCACATTGTGACATTAATAGAGCATCACACACTATGAAGATACTAGAAGGTCCCCACACACCTGCCGATTTACCAGACCACAGTATGAAATATAATTCTGCACAAGATCTTGTCACCTCAATCACATTTGTAAATGAGAGAGAAGAAACCGCTGCCCTAAACCCTCGGCAATGCCATCATGTTCTGGACTCTAATGAGTTGCTGGAAATCTGAGATCCATGGATCTTTGGCAGACTTTTTGTTACACAAGCCATATGTTGATACAAGTGCGGGTAGACCCAAAATACAGGTGATAAATTTCAGTCATTCTTGGCAACAGATAAGGAGAGCAGAAGAAAAAGGGAGAAGGTGTAGTAGAGTTAGTCAGCTTTTTTACAAATGCTAAATTGTTAAATATATCATGACCATATTGAAAACATCAGAAATCCAACTTTTCTGACTAACTTCAGTACCTTCCTTCAGATCTGTGCATTTGGGTGTATATTTTTTTTTATTATATACAAAAATTACGAACAGTTCAGAAATGCACGTCCTATAGCATGATTGCAAATGCAGTTTTGGTCTTTCCCCTGGCACTGCGCAGCAGATATGCCACTGGCTTTGAAACAGATTATCTGGAATAGAAGATCTGTGAAGTCCAAGAGCCTGTTCAGTGTAATCTATTTTTGTCATACCTTGTCTTGTTTTCTCACTTAGCAATTAGTTTAAGATAGGCTTAACATTTGCGCTGATGTGCAAGTGTATCTCTGTGTTAAGGAAGAATGAAGGGGTGGGGAGGGAAAAAAAAGGGAATGAGGGAGAGACATTGTCCAACAGATACATTGGTGTGGGAGTCAGAAGAGCTGCCTTCAGTTCCCAGCTTTGCTGCTGTCCTGCAGTTTGACCTTGAACCAGCCCCACTGCTTCCCAATACCTCGATTTTACAACTTTTAAGATGTAAATAGTGACACTTTCTTTTCCCTTGCACTGCAAGGGCTTCAGATTAAAAGTGTTGTGGATTCTTAGTTATTACTATTTTGGGAAACAGATAACAAGCATTGGTTTGGGGCAAAGTAACACTTCTGCCCCCACCCACCCACAGAATTATTCTAACTGTGGAAACTCTGCAAGGGTTTCCAAGCTGTAATCAAAAAAAAAGGATTTTGGCTTCAGTAATATGTAATACAATTTAGATATCAAATATAAATGTAAACTCCCATACATAACCATTATGTAGCTATGCACAGCGTCACTGAAATAAAAACAACAGTAAGTTCATCTTGAATCTACAGAGAAAGAAGAAAAGCTTGTGCATAAATGTAAAGTAGCTTGGCAATGGCTAAACCATTAATAACTACTTCAACAGTTATGTCTTCCAAAATGACATTCCACGGATAAACTATTTTTAATTGAAAAAATAGTGTTATGCACTGCCTAGGAAATCTCACAGGGTGGCAGAAGCTGAGTAACATTTCCGTTCTGTGCGAGCTCTGTAACACAGCATCTCATGTTGTTCAGAACTTTGTGTGCTGTTCTTCCCATGTTAACATCAAGATATTTTTTCCTGTGCCTATAGCGCAGAGGTTGAAACAAACCCTAGAGCCCTGTGATACTGAATATCCAGCTTTTGTTTCTGAACGCACTATAAAGGAGACCACGGGGAATATTGCTTGCGATGACTGTTTCAAGTAAGCCCTTTCAATTTTTTTTTTTATACAACTGTTTGTGACAAAGCAATAAAACTGAATTATTCAAGGTTATGTTGAAGAACGTACAAGTCTGTTATGTTTTATCTTATATAGTGATCTCTTCCAAGTGTCATTTCTGTGATTACAGCGGTCATTTAAGTTTGATACTCTTAAATTAAAGCAGTGCCTATTAATTTCTACCAAAAAATGTAAAACCAGTGGAGGTTTATGCTAATTTCAAAGAATAGTGAATGTTGTAAGACTTTTCCTGGACACAGGCAGCAGGCAGTATTATTAAGAGCATACTCTGTAAAGCTTTACAGACAAAACTATACAGAAGTGAAATCCTGCTGGATGGGTGAGATGTTTCCTTGCAGTACAGTGAGATCTGGTTGTTTTACTTGAATGCCAAACAGTGTTTCCTTCTTAGAATTGTTGGACTGAAGAGTGGGAGAGGATTGAATCTATTCTCAAAACTTTCAGTGCTGGGAAGCTGAGTTTATAGTAGAGACCTCCGAAGTCGGTGCTGCACCCTTGTCGGTCCCACCAGTGCTGCTGTAAAGTTGCCCCTCATAGATTTGAGGGAAGAGAAAGACTCCAGTATAGCTTTCCTCCCTCATGCTGGAAATGTCCGTTCTCTGCATTTGCTGCCTGTGTGCACTGACTTTTTACTGTAGTTATGGTAAATTTGAAGAATTGCCTAGGTATCATTTATGCAAATGTCTGTACTTCAGTAAGTCTCTTAATTGGATTTCCTTTATGCAGAGAGGTCATAATCACAAAGGGCATTAGTAGTAACAGCAATGATTTGTCTATCAATGTAAATGTCAGGAAGAATTTGTAAGTTAAACAAAAATTGTTGTAACTTTCCCTTTCAAGACTAAATCAATATCTAATTAGCAAATAAAGGTGAAAATTTCTTCTATTTGAAGTCAATAGGTGTGCTTCTGAACTTGCTCCTAATTTTTCTCCTTGATATCTTCATTGCTTTAAGACGGGAAATAGGAGTAAGTACACTGGAGTGCTAATATTCACCTTTAATTTCCTGTTGACCAACTCTTAATTATAAGGAAATTATTAATGTCTGGTATGACTAATTGCTTGTATTTGGCTTTGTGGGATTGAAGTATGAAAGTGCTTTGTAAATTGATCCAAGGGAGCCCTTTAAATGTAACAATAGGTCCCACTGCCTGAAAAGTACGAACTCAACAAAATCAAGCCATGATTTTTGCACTTGACATATCAAATACAATGTAGGTTACACTCTGTGAGTGCTTCGTGCCGGCATTACAGAATTCAAGCAGCCTTATTCTGTGATCATTTAGCAGATTACTGAGATGATGTGCAACAAATTATCATACATCCCTGGCAGTGCTCAAGGCCAGGCTGGATGGGGCTTTGAGCAACCTGGTTAGTGGAAGGTGTCCCTGCCCATGGCAGGGGGGGCTGGAACTAGATGATCTTTGAGGTCCCTTCCAACCCAAACCATTCTATGATTCTGTTTAAATATTGCAAACAGACATAATTTCATGAAAAGTTTAATTTAACAGGACCAGGTTTTCGCAAAGGAATGCAGATTTCAGTCTGTCGTCTTAGGTAACTTCAGGTCAAAGGAAATAACTTGCAAAAATAATACAATTCATTCTGCAATACTTGGACAGCACTGAGCTGGAAACTGAGTTTAGTGAAAATTATAGTATTTCAAAAATAATGCGCTAAGATCTTTTTCATAGAAAAACATTTTATGTTCCACAGTGGAACAAAAAAATAAAAGAAAACCCTGTAAGTTACAAACTGATCTCAAGGCACCCATTATTTTTCTCCACAAGCAATGGCAAAACCTAAAGAAATAATCCAGAAGAACTATTAGATTCTCATGGGAAAGTTCTTCGTTATACCGTTTACCCACTGTCATTAACAATCTACAAATTGCATCTGAGATTGCAGACTGCATTGGATTCCAAATATTTTTGTTATAACCCAGGACACTTTCCCGCAGAACAGCTAAGGAATTTGACCCAAAGTCCTTTGTAGACCTACATCTTCTGACCCAGTTTTCTGTTTCACAGCCTCAGTACCAATAAATATTTTTACAAGCAAGTGTGTTGCTTAATACTTGTAATTTAAGAATGATGGGCTCAATCAGTCAAAATTAGGGTTCAACCTTATATACATAAGAGTCTTGAACTGACACTGTGTTCAATGATTAATCTGCACGGCATCTGGTGTGTAGTAGGCTCTCAATTCAGAACCATCGGAGTCAGTAAGATTATTTTCTGTATCCTCTTTGGATTGTGTTATAGATTTGTTTGTGATATGTGCTTGCAAATCTTGATTACAAATTGGAAAATATATTTGTAAATATTTAGCTGAATATACACCCACTTTAATATTGCAACCCTATTTGAAAGGCACTAGAAAAGTCAGCATATTGTGCACAGGTTTACAAACCAAAGTTATGCAAATACTCTGCTTCAGGAAGGTTTGTGTCACAAGTTACTCATTCAAGTCACTGTCCTTTGTTCCTACAGTGTCAGGCACAACTATAGAGCCCTTGTCTGAAAAAGAAGACTAAAAGCAGTCTCTTCGTAGAAGTAAAAATGACGACTGATGTTAATTGTAACCATATAATGTTACATAGATAAGACATTTCAGAGCACAAATACTGTGTTATTGCTAACAAAGTCACAGTCATAGTCAACAAGGTCACATAGTGAGAGTAGGAGGCTCAATCTTACTCTGTCCTGGCCATGCTGTTACTGATAGTATAGAAATACTCTACATTTCGTAGTTACCAAGGGGAACAGTTGCCTACTGTAGTTATGAAAACTAAGCCTTGTTCTTATAAGCATTTCCAATTATAACTTTTAATCGTGGATGCTTGGACTTAAATCAAAGTATCCTCACAAATAAATCACACAGTAGAAAGGACTACATGCTAATTACTTCGTAAATAGCTGGCTTGCCTTTTTAGCCATCTCTGAAAACTTAGTCGACGGAAATTCACCTACACACTTAAGTGGACTTTGAGTCAAGCACTAAATGTATACAGACCTATAAAATACACTCTCTATATGTAAACTTATCTCTTACTAGAAAAAAATAAATGCTACTTTGGGATAATTTGCAATGTTTAAAAACGATTTTCAAAAATATAGGTTTTATTTAAGAAAGCAGGAGCCTAAAAGAAAATAAGAATTAACATAAGAATGTCATTAGGGTCAGGGTTTGGCTGTCCCACACCATAATTTGTTGTTATTCAATATCCCAATCATTATTAAATTAATCTTCTATTTAAGCAGCAATCAAAAACAAGTCAACCCACATTTTCTAAGCACTGTCAACAAAAGAGAAAAACTGGGATTTTTTAAAAATCTGAAATGCTTTCATATTTTCCAGTAAGCTATTCCCTTTTATAAAGAAAAAAAAAGAAAGAAAAAAAAAAAGCATTACGTCTGAAAACTCAGATAGCCTGTTGAATGTTCTACAGCAGCTTCAATGGTGGAAATAGTTAATTGCTAAAGAGAAATGTTATTTCTTTATCAATGTCAACTCTTTCTCTTGCATCAGAGCTACACTAATGCCAAACAACTTGGTATGGGTTTTAAAGGTAGTGTGCTGCTCAGAGATGTGTTTTTGATTAGACATTACATTTGATGTCTTTGGCTAAATAAACATCTCAATGCTGCTTGCAGCTTGATGAGGTATCACCCCAATGCGTTAGCCTATTTTAATACACATCAACCATTTTAATACACATTCAGCCATTCGCACCAGTTACATTACCAGTTTGTGCCTTCTGGTGATCTCAGCATTGCAAATCTTAATTGCTGATACTTAAAGAGCAGTAAAAATGTCTAGAGAAAGCATCCTTAGAAAGACAAGTTATTATAAATTAGAAAAGATGATGGCTGTTATGATATTTGACCAAAGAAAGTTACCTGATCTCTTTAGTATATCAACTCATTTGTTTGTAGAACAGACAAATTTTTCTCTAATTGTAAATCTCATTTTTGCATGAAAATTCAGATGTTTTCTTTTAGCTTCACTTAGGAAAAAAACATTAATTTCAGTGTTAACCCAGGCTGCTATGAATGTGAATGTAGATCTGTAGGCACAGCAACTCGCTCATCTGACTATTTATACATTAAGTATATATTTAAGAATTTCAAAGTTGTAAGGAAACTTTAAGTGAATAATTCCAAGTTTGCATGTTCAACTGTAAAACTATGGGCATACAAATCAGGCAGCCGTTGCACAGTCAAATGCTTAAAAATCTCCCCTTTTAACCTCTCCTGTTCGTGTGTGATGACATATTGGACTTGGATGCAGATCAAAAATCTGGCCTTACTTCCAATGACCCGGGGAGCAAAGCCCCCTTCTCTTTTAATTGTAGCACTCATGGGTCCACAAGGTCAATACCAGAAACCTAAAGACACTGTTTTGTTCCCAGTTGATCCTTTGTGCAGAGTCTTAAGACACAAAACAGAGAGAAGTAAATATGAGAAAGCCATGTTCTCAGTAGGGAAGCAAGGAAACATGTAGCTACAATCATCCTAACCCTGGGAAGGATGTGTGTGGTTTCATTACACAAAATATGGATGTAAGTGTTGCCTTTACTTTCTTGTATATCTCATGTAAATTGCCTGTTAATTGAGAGGAACTACTTATTTGATTAAATGCCATCCCATGTATTATATATTTTGCCCATTGGAGTGTTAGTAAGGAGGCGATTATTTAACAGGGAAAAACATCAATAAACTAAATGCCTTCTCTTGATCTCTTATAGACTGGGCATCGAGTGCTGTTCATTACCAATAAGAAGAGGTAAATGGCAGTGGAATTATAGTTCAGGATGACACTGAACCCTTCATGTGAATTTTAATGGCAAATTTCACACATGTCCACTGAATGTTCTTATTTGGCAGTAACAGATAAATACCAATACCAATTAGATTCAGATTGTTCAGGGCATGAGTATATTAGTGTCAGGAATAGTGCAATCTGCAGGCATTAAAATGGTAATGATTTTTAAAAAACACTTAATTTTGATGCATACCACCATTTGCTGAAATATTTCTGCATTTCTTTCCCAGTAGAAGCCTGCCAAACTGCTGTACTTGATCGTGTTTAAAATGTGTAAATAAATATGCAGTTCAATTTCCCATGAAATAAATAATCATTTGCCTTTTCAAATGTAGTTAGTTTACTTCCAAACAAATCAGCTTGCCACGTAAAATAAGGAAAGCATAAAGGGCCAATTTCTTCTCATTTGGAGCTCTATCTACATACATCAGCATATCCCTGTAGATTTCCTGGAGTAGTTTGGGCAGTAAATTATAGTCAGTCTTCTAAAAGACATTTTGGGTTATATTCATTCTACTGTATCCATCTTATAGGACCCTGAGGAAAACCAAGTGTTCTCTATATTTCATCATTGTTTAGACTGTAGGTTTTTGCGTACTTGCGTTTTCAGCAACCATGCAAAGTACACATATGATAACATGTGCATAAATGTTTTTTACCTGTGCCCATGCTGAGTCACAGGTGTGCCATAGTCAAACTGCTCACTGCTGATCTTGGCAACATTGCACGGATCGTAATTCCTGGGAGCTTGCTTAGCTGTGCATGGAAGTCAAGGGGAGCTCAGTATTTTGCATACCTCAGTACTTAATTGTTCTAGTATCAAGAATAAAAGTCTTATCGAGTCATCTTGCACCTCTGCTTGGAAAATCAGATCTTCCAGACTTGCAGAATACTTGGGAGTGTTGAAAAGTCTTTATATTTGCAGCAACAGCAGTATTGGTAGAAAATGGTCATAGCCAAAACCCCAAAACTCTAGAAGATCCCAAAAGACTTTTTTTCCTATCCTTTTCTTGTAAAAAGTATTGAATTATGTAATTTAAACTGCTGGAATTGTTAGTTAAAGGTCTTCATACTTAGTGTAATATCCTATATTGTGTGTTACCCACACATCTCCACTGTATGTTGAGTAACTTCCTCTTCACTGCAAAGACAACGATGATTATAGTGTTTGTCATGCAGGTGCAATTTAAAGTCACCGTATGGGTAATTTGACTCTACCCTTTGATAATGTATATTTTGAATGACCTGTTCAGGAAACACTGTAAATTACTATTTTCATTTTAGAAAATAGGCATATGAAATAATAGGGCAAGGCACATATAAGTTACCAGGCAGGTTTCTGCCTGCCAGTCATTAGTTTTAACAATCCTTTGGACAGCTTTCAAGGTTTGTTTTTTGTTTTGTTTGTTTGGGGGTTTTGTTTTTAAATAGAGAAAGATTTTCAATATTCCAGTTTTTATTTCAGAACTTTTTAGTGTGCCTATTGGATTCAGGAGTACTGCTTACACATGGAATCCCACCTTATATTGAAAATAGGTTTTTGTTATTATCTCAGTTTCTATATCAGAGTGTTCTCCTCAAAATCAAAACCTTGGAGTTTGTTTATTTAGTTGACAAAACCATGCAAATCTGTATTCAGATGCTCAGTTTGCTTGGCATTGTAATCATCATAAAACAGAGAATGAAAGAATTACTATGGATCCAAGGAGAAAAGGTAATGTAAAAAAAAAAATAAAATATGACCATAGTAATATTTTTCAAAGGGCATTTTTAATGGCAAGGAATATATATTGAATGAGAGAGGGACTCCACAGAAGGAAAAGGAAGATAAGGAAATGGACTGTGGTCTTTTCTTGCAGATGTGTGCAAATTTTTTGTTAGGAGACTTTATAGCACTGACTGTGTAAACTGTAAAATCTCGGAGGTATATGGGTCAGCTTCCAAGCAATTCAGTCTATTAGTTTGTCATCAGTTTTGTTGTAGGTTTTGGGGTTTTTTTTTCTGATGAATAGGGTGAGATGTGCTTTTTCTCTTCACTGCCCACTTCTCTACTTAGGTCTTCCAAATGAGCCTAGAGCTGAATTGCTTGAGAAGTTTTATTTATAAAATTCTGCATAGGATGGTGGTGATCTCCACCCATTCACTATTCATAGTTAAGCTCAGTAGTGCTATAAAATGTAAATATTACTCAAAAATTAATGTAATTTTACATTTTAAACAAGCAGTGATAAATATTAACCAAATGATAGATAGTATCTAGCACAATGAAATGGTGCTTTGTAATGGCAGCAGATTTAAAAAGTTGTATGAATGCCATAATCTATAGAGCTGAATAATATATATGTGTGTGTGTGTATATATATATACATAAAGATGGCTTGAAATAGGAAAAGTTATTAGAATTGGGAAACACCGTGAAATTTTAAAGCCGGGCAAACTTGCGAAGAATTGCTAATACTAGGAAATTCATTTCAGTTTATAATACACTTATATTATATTGCAGTCTGATTGATGAAAAAAGTGGAAACAGGGCTTAGGCATCTGTACATGTGACACTTCACAGAGGATTTGAGAGCTTAATGAATATTTAATAGTCTTTATCTTGGAAAAACATCATGAATTTTAAGATCTGAGTGCCATGCAGGGAACATTCATACATTACCTAAAACATTATAGAGAACATGACATGCAGTGTACTTAATTCTTTCAGATGTGGCCTTCTTAATAATTGCTAAAGTTTATGTTTACAGAAATAAATTAACAACATCCTTGCAAAGCACACTGTGGGCACATCCAATGAGCACTTTAGTCCTAGGATTTATTACACTTTTAATGTGAATCTCCCAATCATCTCTGCTTTTCATACGCCAGTTTGTGATGCATAGCTCTTTGCTAGGGCTGTACTGTCTTTAGATTTGACTAGACCCAAAGCTGTGGAAAAGAGTAGTTACGAATTCATGCATATCAGAAGTTATGTTTACAATGTCACATGATATTTGTGAGCCTTCCTAAAATCAACTGGCTTTTTAATCTTTAAATTATATTTAGAATCTAGTTTAGAAATAATGTAGTTTTTAAAAAACACTGAGATGTCTCTCAGTACAAACCACAGCTACTGAAGTAAGTAGCTAAGTAACTTAGTAGTTTTTTAGCTTTTAGCCCTAGTAAGGGCTAAAAAACCTCCACTACAAACACGTAGACTAACATACTATAGTGGAACTGCATTTTCAAGTCTAGATATCTTCTCTGACCTCCCTGTCATTGTCCTGCTAACCAGATGCCACTGTCAAAAAGCTAAGTCTAAGCTTTAAGAGATCTCTGATATGATTTGCTTTGTACCGATTACTGTATCTCCTCTGTTGTCATCGTGAGCAGCTTATCATAGAACCAGGTACCCACCCTGCCTGCGCTCAGGTTTGTTCAAGGGTATGAACCTGCACTCATATTTAATGTTTGTGGCATTTCTGAGCTTAGTTTCTTTGCAAAAATTTTGCAGTCTATTTTAAACCTAGTGATCTGAAACTCTCCTTTATCTTACATCTTCATAAGGGTGGGCGGCTGGACTAAAACGCTTAGGAGCACTGTCAAATTCCTTGTTACACAACGCACTTTTTTTTTCATCCTAGTGTGCACACTCAAAGCTTTTGGATGTTTGTTACATTTCTAATATGCAGCTGGTAAGATACTCTTATCTGAGCATCAGTTATTTGAGAAAGCATCCTCTGATTGATCATGAAAGATGAATGGCACTTCTGGGGATTCCTTTCTGAAATGTGATTGTCAATGATCCCGTAGCTCTCTGGGGTTGCAAGCCTTTGGCAGGCACAGGAATGGTGAGGATGATATCGTTAATTTAGATCCTTGATTCTAAACTTTGCTTTGAGTAGGTGTGTTTATACTGACACAGAACTGTGCTGCAGTCAGCCAGGCTATACATGGTAGCAATATTTTGCCAGCATGAGGTCAGGTTACGGGCCTGAGGCTGAGAGTTTATCTGTCTCTTTTTATATTAGCGAACCACCAGATGCTTTTTTTTTCATATACTTTAACTGCTCCAGCTCTCAGAAATGTTGTTATTGGCATATATGTTATTTTTATAAATTGCATTGAAGATATTCCATTCTCTATCATCATTTATTTGAAACAAAAAAAGCAAAACACCACACCAAAAATAAATAAATTAAAAAACAACAAGTAGCCCAACTTGACTGTGATATAAACATTTCATTCATTCATTTAAAAAATATGATAAGTGAGAGAAATGTGGGTTGGAAATGTAGCCAGCAGCCTGGAAAGCACATGATAGGAGTTGGGAAACAGCACAGCGGATATCTGCACTTCAGTTGAATGCTTAAAGTTTGTTCCAGACCATTAGGGTTGAACATTTGCAACCAACAGTTATGTGACTAACACATATTTGAGTGCAGAGTGCACAATATTTTCCATTTCCTGTACCCTGGTGCTGGTATGTTTTTTCTTTCTGTAAAAAAATAGGAAAGATCAAATTCGACAGATATGAAATGTAATCCCAAAGTGCCAACTAATCTTAATCCAAAATACCCAAACTTCATTAACATGGTTTTGCACTCAAAAAATAATGCTGAAAGGTCTGGAGAGAAATGGCTGAATTTACAGAGATGCTCGAGCATCTGAGCGCCCAGTGGGGGCTATCCAAGTTGAGTACCATGGAAATTCAGACTACTTTTTCACATCTTCGTGAATGTGTTTTGGTTGCCAATTTGAAAATACTGCCCTCAGTTTCTTTCAGTTCAAAATACTCACAGTGAATTTCTTCCATGCTTTGCAGGACTCATCTGCAAGGGCAAAACAACTGGTAGCTATTTCTTTTTTTTTTTTTTTTCTTTTCTATAGCCTCCTAAAAATGATTGATATGATTATGTATGTGCAGGAGTGACAAACGCTAACACAACAATAGATATTATTCTAGTCATAGTTTGAATGTAAGTCCCACAGTCATCACTGTAGCATGAAACAATAATATTAAAATGTTCCTATGGTCATTACAGAAACAAATGAAAAATACACATATGGATATTCCGCCCCCCCCCCCCCCTTGAAGCAGGCTGTTAAAGCTCCTAAACATGAAATTAAAGATGAATCTGAACAGCCGTTTAAATGTTTACAGGATATTTTAAAATCCCACCTGAGCCATGTGTTTATTGTGACCATGTATTCTACTTCATAGCATCTGTTGTCACGAGCACAGATCTAAATAATAGCAGCATATTTTTGTAAAATTAAAAAGTGTATTGTTTGTAGAATATACCATATTGATCAATAATTCTTACTTATGAACAAGCATGTTTTAAAACAAAGCACAATAATGCAGTATTTCTGTGAGAAAACAAGATTTTTTTAAAAAATTCGTAACACACAGCATTGTTTTTAAACAAAGTTTAATCGATTTTAATGTTTCTGTGGTGCTCAAATCGTCCACAAATTACAAAGAAATATATTCCATTCTGCAGGATAATGGGAAGATATTTTATCTGAACTTTTTTTTTTTTTTTTTTGCGGTTCCTCAAGCTTAGTTTTATCCTGTAAGTATCTTCAAGTTCCATGCTGCTTGTCATTCATTTTATTCCCTCAAACCCTTTGCAACCTTTGTAACTCTCTCTTGAAGGGGGCAATGGCTCTGAGAAGCAAAGATTGCTGAGCACTCTCAGGGTTATGACCACTCTCTGCTGTTGACACGGTAGCAGTGTTGCTGGCCACTGGCAAACAGGAGGGAGCACAGCTCTAAGTCAGGGAAAGGGAAAGGGATCAATGCAACTGACTAATGGAATTTGGGATCCTCAGTCTGTCCCCTCTCTGCAGCTGTCTGCCCCCCCCCCCCTCCATCCCATACAAGATGCTGCGTTCCACGTTTCCTTAAGCCTGGGTGTGTCTGGGGCTGTGTAAGCGGCTGCTCCTTACCAGGGAAACTCAGCGCTGTGCTCAGCCTGTATCCTGTCCAAAACGTAACATCGGTGGACAAGGAAATGGATCACCTCTCCTGCATGGAAAAACAGAGAATAAGCTGTGTGACACTAGGATTGATTTCCTTGAACAGCAGGTGCTACAGTCAAATAGCAGGGTGTAAGCAACTTACAGGTTTCTGAGCTGGGCAAGACACACCTCTTGCGTGTTTGAAATTGAATTACTTTAGCTTTGCCTGTTATGGATCCATCTATGTTAGGAAAGGAAAGCTGAAGCCAGCAGCATTTCAGAGACAAGATATTAAGCCTACCACATACAGATTTTGCACCTTGCGATTCAAGTAGTTGTGGTGAAGCAATGACCTGCATTGAGCAAGGAAATAGTAACTTGCACATGTGTGTGATCTTCAGTTAGCCGGTAAACCGCTTGTCTGCCTTCAGGGGATAGAGCAGCCTCATGAGTACAGCAGCCAGGAAGAAAAAAGGGTCTGGCTCTGCCTTGCTACTGCTGTGCCTGTTTTCATCAGTGTGGGAGAAGCTCCAAAATCCCTACGGGACTGCAGGGGCCCCACAGCAAAGTCACCTGCTGCAGCAGCTGATAAACCTCTTCCCTCTGTCCCTTTCCCACAGAGCACCAACAGCGCTTGTCTTATTATCCCCGTGCCCTTTCTCCCATCTTGGAACATCTCTCTCCTTTCCAGGGAGGTTTGTCCCTCTCCCACTTGCCTTACTGATACTTTTCCACTTTGTTCAGAGGCTGGAAGGTAAAAAGAGAAAGAAGCACACAGTGTGGAAAGAGGGCAGTGCAGCAAGGGCAGTGCCAGCTCGGTCCCTACTCCTCTACTGCCCTGAGTATATCTTCTAATTATCCCTCCTTACAAGTCAAAGTAATTCTTATAATAAGAAAAAGAGCTGGCAATTTTGAAATTAAGTTGGTTTGTTTTGGTTTGGGGTTTTTTTGGGGTTTTTTTGTTTGTTTGTTTGTTTTTGTTTTTAATATAGCCTGTGGCAGAAACTATTATGGTAACAATGTAATATATCTTATAATGGTATGAAAATTTTTATATACACAGGGAAAAGGAAGAGATTAAAATCAGATAAAGCCCCAGGTTTGAACGCAGTGTGCTGGCTCTTTTAGAACAGGTGTTGTAGTCTGCACTTAGCTTTAGGCATCCCATTTCACCCCCTTCCGGACGCATTTCTCTGCAGGATCACTGTTTAGCCATTAGAGAGAGAAAGACCCTCCCACAGAGGATGATTCGGATCGTGGAAGCCAAGCTCCTGCTCTGAATTATGCTTGAGCAGCCTGTGCCTCTCCAGGCTCTCTGTTCGGAGCTGGGGGTGATTACCCCTCTCGTGCAGGAACCTGAGCTACACACATGAAAGCAGCTGGGGTGACTGCCCTCCAAGATTTGTGTTACAGTCCTGTCATGGTGCTTCCCAGATTCTAGGCTGTCTTAAGAAATTAGAAAGAACTGGTTCTCTGTGGGAAGAGTCATTTAGCTACCATGCACGCATTAGAAGTGTGCTTTCTTATCATGCCTTCTTAAGCATGACTTTAGCAAATGTAATTTTGAATGCAGCAGTACTTGAATTCCAAGTCTTTTCCTGTTTAATTCTATAACGAAAAAATAATTTCCAAAGATCAGATTAATAAATGCTTGCATTTTTTAGCAAATATTTACTATTTCCAAGTAAAACGTGAAGCTGTGGTTTTTTTCAGATCAATTTGTAGGTGTTTGGGCAGGTCTTTCTCTATGGGCTGATACAGAGGCAGGTTAGAAAGAAACAGATAGTGTGAAACATGAGAAAAGTGTTGTGTAATGCTCTGACTCAAAATACAGATTTTCTTGCAGATTTACTCTCTGTTCTTATTTTATCTTCATTAACAAAATAGTTTGGCATGACTAGATTTTCTTCCTCCTTCTCACTCTACCCCTCTCAAGTAACAAATTTCTTCCTTCCTCACCTTCCCCACAAAGTGAAGAAGCAGTTTGTGTTCAGGTCTGTTTTAAGCCTCTGAACCTGTATGTCAAACAAACCAAACTAGTTCCTCAGTGGATGAAAGATAGGGGAGAAGTTAATAATAAGGTTCTTAGGGACCCAGTGAGGTTACAGCATAACAGGAACCACAACAGTTTATTCCATTTTATATATAGAGACGTATGCAAGGATTTTGATAGTGCTGTCACTATCAAATGATGGTGAAGATACTGGTATAAAGGAAGAACATTTTAATCAGATTTACATTACTTAACACAAAAAGAGCATTACCCTTTAAAGTTGAAGTGTTCTCCATAATATTAAACATAGGCTGTTAAACACAGACTTTCTTTTTGATTGTTAATAAAGGTCAATAAAAACCCTTACTCTGTCCTTGAAAGCTGACTGCCATATTGCCAGCGACACGAATGACAGCCGGAGCCAGCAGGTGTTCAGAAATGCTTAGTGTCATAGAAACTTTAAAGACTCACAGTGGAGCTCATTTAAAAGACAGGACCATTTTCACTACTTTGTCAGCAACTTTCTTTATTCCCCATTGCAGTCGTGGAAGCTGTTCTGCTAGAGGTTTTTCTCACTTACAACTGAATCTTGGCATACACAATGAAACATTTTGAGGGAATATTTCAGTAACTGAAAGACTTTGTTCTGACTGGGTTTATGCACCTTTTGTTTTCTGTGACCGTTCAGTTTCTGAGGCTTACTGGCATGAATGTTCACTCAAAATGAATTTCAAAGATGCATGGGCATGTCACCATGGAAACTGGGAGTTGAACTGAAACACAGGGCCTGCTTCGGGGGTGGCTGTGTGCTTTGTCCGCTTGGGGCAGGGAAGCAGTGCTGCGTGTATGGTCTGAATAGTCACAGAGCAACTGCAGCAGTTGTGACTGGCAGAAACTTCTTTGCCATTGATGTAGTGAGGGTAGGAATCCCTCATGACTGCAAAATGGTCTTAAATTACAGCAGCTGAAAGAAGCATAATTTTCTTGTGTAAATTCTATTAATAGAAAAGAAAGCTTAAATGGACATATTTTTTTTTTGCCCTTAATTCTTTGCTAAACTCAATCTCTGTCTTCAGTCCTCTGTCTTCACTCGCTGATATGTTAATCCTTTGCCTGTGACCTCACAAGCCAGTGACTGGTGTGAGCATTTGGCTCCACAACTTCATTTCAAGGTTATGTTTGGGTATTGTGAAAGGGAAAACATCCATTTACTGCTTGTGGACGATAATGTTTTCTTTTTAATTTGCCTCTAGTATGGTAGAGAAGCAGCAAGTTGGTTCCACTTGGCAAGATATTAGTTAAGATATTATTAAGCGCTATGAAAAAAAATGCTGCAGTAAGCCAAAAACTTTTTTTTTTTTTTATGGTTCTTTAGATGAATCACAAGTTCTGTGGCAGTCGCCATAAGGTTAGACACTTCACAAACATCTGTAATAGGTAAACAGAATGTAGATTCTTAAGAATATTCACTGTTTGATTAGATTCACAGTGTGATTAGTTGATAACCGTCTTATAATTCCTGAAGTAGAAAACTTTTTTTACTGAACCTAATATACTGCTTTTTGTAGTTCCTTTAATTCATAATTCCATCAATCCATGCACATACTGCATTCCCCAAATCACCACGTCTAGCAGGATTTTCTCTATCACTTAATTCCTACAAACCTTTGTAGTTTTTTACTTTATTGGCAGAGAATCCAAACAGTGATTTACTCTAGCACCTTAGTTCCGTAGTGGAAACTTTCTTCTGGGTTAAAGTGCTTTCTTTTTTTCACACCAGCTAAGTGAAGTGATAGGAAAAGCTCCCAGATTTTTTTTACTTTTATTGTCCGCCCCCCCCCCCCCCCCCCCCTTCTTTTCTTCTTTGGGGAAGCAATGACCTGTACTGTACAGCCCTTATGCCACCCCAGAAAAGTGCATGAAAGAAGAAATGACATGGGAAATGTGCCCACCTTTCCTAAAATGGCACCGTTAAGCCTGGCTCGATGGTACATGCTTTCCAATAGGCTTCAGTATTCACCTGAGGGCCACCAAAAGGGACTATTACAGAAGGACTTGGAGTTAGGAACACAGTAGGTACAACAGAAGAGAGAGTACTCCCTTCTCATCAAAAAGAGAAATTAATCATTGAGCATCCAGTTAATTGTTACAACACGTTATGCCCTTCAGGACCATTTCTGAGCCAGTTATAAAGATACAATAAATACAAGTTTTGGACCGCACAAAGTCCAAACTGTGCCAATTTCTGGGAATAAAATTAATATTTTTTTCTACCCTTTAGGGTTTGATTTATTCCTAACTGTTTGGAGAAATTCATGCAGTACAATTTTGGTATTATTGTCTGTTAAAGTTTTTCCCTCCTTTCCTTTTATTGGCCCCATTTCTCCCACACACAAATCCACAAAGCCACAGATGCTCCATTACAATGATGTCAGTCTTGCTACATGCTCCAGCTGTTTGGTAGGTACATTTATAAAGTTCAGCCTTTTACATTGTGCCATAAATGTATATTTCATATATAAACATAAAGCTAACATATGCAGATCACTCTAAGTGTAATTTTAATGGAGGTTCAGTAAGTTTAAAAAAATACTGAAAAGGGTTTAATCTTTCCGTGGCAACATTTTATAGTAAGTTTCCAAGTATTTTTTTCTGAAGCTAGGTTTGAATATTCCCTGCCCCCTCTGCTATTTCATCCTCTGTGATCTTTGGAAAAAGCAGGGAGTTATTTTAGTAAGACAATATGTATTTTAAATAAAGATGTCTGAGGAAAAATATGTTTTTCTCCACATCTTCTTGGTGCTCAAACCCTCACTTAACGTTCTGTACGTTTACCAGCATACCACACTGAAAAACACCTAATTCCTGGAACCGCCGGATTTCAATGATATTCGGTATGGCAGATATTCTGTTGATATGATATATAAATTCTGACAGATTGTTTTAAAAATGTATCAAGACTTGGGTCCAAGCCTTAAAGCCTTTCTTTGTATTGTGTCCTGAATTTCAAATGAAAGGCTAAACGGTGCCTGTTTGGCTGTGCCTCCTCCCCTTTTCTCTTTGGTATGTGCTTATTAAGAGTTCAGCTCACTGTAACTATGTGGATCATTAAATAATGCCCACAGGATCCTTCCCTGGTCTCCCCTGGGTGAGTTTCCTTCTTACTACAAGGTCTTTATTTCTCACTCTCCTTTTCAATTGCCTGTTTTATCTAATTTGAATGTGGTGCTGAGTTATCACCATATTTGTATCATATAGTTGTCATTATTCTAAAATAAATTTCCTCACTTAGGAAGGTTTGAGGTTTAATCTCTGTTTCGGTTGCTCAGTAATAAAAGGATTCTTGAGAGGACAGGTGAAAGCTGAGATCTTTCTCAGTAGTTCATGGCGCTTCAAGCAAGACCCAGAGCAAGTAAAAGCCCTAATGCGACTGTACAGGCTAAAGTTTGGGACTGTGAGTTGTCGTTGTGTGGCTGCAGGAGAATCTTCATTATTTTTACAGATTGATTTCATGTGTACTTAAAAATTCCCGATCATAAATACACAGCTAGGGATTCATAATAAAGCAGAGATTCTGTATTGGAATCTGAAGAAGAAAAATCTGATAATATCGTTAGTGGTTCACCTGTGCCTCAGGCTCTGCATTAACATACCAGCAGTATAAGCCCACCTGTTCCACTTCACCCGTGTACCTTTCAGCAGCATGTACATCTGAAAATGGACAACCATATTCTGTGAACTGAGGGAACGAAGCATTGCCCAAGGCCCTCTACTTCCCCAAGGTGTAGAGATACAGGATGATATATATATATAAAGTAAATTATATTTCTGACTGTAATACAAGCATTGTTGACAAGTTCAAAAAACCCTAACAAAACTGTTGCTCAGAAGTACAAATAATGTCACCGTTATTTGATTTCTTTTTAATTTACAGGTCTTTTGTAATCCAGCAAATCCCAAGCAGCAATCTCTTCATGGTGGTAGTAGATAATGAATGCTTCTGTGATTCTGTCCCACCAATTACCATGGCACCTATAGAAATAAGGTATATCCTTTTGTTTGCAAAGTTGTCTGAAAAAGATTCAAGATGCAAATATTGAAAAAAATTTTATTATGTATGTCAAACTTACATTACATGACTTAAGAACATATCATTACCCATTACAAAGTTCTGGGGCTGTTTGAAAGTAAGACAGCTGAGAATGCCTTCCCACTTATTTTCAAGGAGAATTCACTTTTTTTTTGGTTTGTTTTGTTGTTCTTGTTGTTGTTTTTTGATGTGTGGTTGGGTTTTTTTTGTTTTCTTTTTTTTTTTTTTGAACAGCCAGTACAAATTAAACAAACAGTTATGTGCATCTTTAAGCATCATAAGGTCATGGTCACTTTTGGGTAGCTAAATGTCTTTCAAATTAGCCCCTAAATATGCAATTTCCTTACAAGAATGGAGGTCCTGATATTGGAACTTATAAAACTTCTTACAACATAGATAACTGTTTATTTTAGGGTTGGACTGGAGTATTGAAAATGTTTCAGAATCCTGCTTTCCAGAAATATAAAAAATTAGCAAAGTGAATGTACCACTTGATTTTTAGTTGCTCTATTTTTTTAGTTTTGTGCTGTTCTGTAGTTGAGGATTTCTTTTCTCACATAAGTTGGAACTTATCAAAAGTAGTCTGCAGTGTGCTTTTATTGCACACTTAGTACGGAAAGACAGGTTAGCAATGTAAGTGCAAATGATACTGTCTGAACTATGGATCACTGAGAGGAAAGCACTAGAATTACCTTTTTCTTGTGCTGACCACACATATCACCCTGGGTTTTTGATGGAAAGAAAGCAAGAAGCTGAAAAATGTTCATTATATTCACTATATTCATTTCAAAACACTCACACAAAAATGCAACGGTCAGACCATCTCTCCTTAACTACCTTGTACATAATGAATCCCTTAAATGTGAACGTTTAAAATCTCAGAAGATAAGAAGACGCCCAGAATCTTGTCATGGATTTCACCCTGAAGTAAGTTTCTAACTACTTTTCCTTTCTTTTGGACTCTGGTAGATGGTTTATTTCTTTAAAAAAAAATAAATAGGAAAAATATCTGCTAAGATGAAACATCAGGAGATGATTGAACACAGCAGTAAGGGAAGTGAGTGACGTTGTAAGTGCTGCAAATCTTCTTAGTACTCCTGTATGCAACGTCTCGACTTGCTGCTTTTGTAGGCTGTTTTGTATCAGATATGAGAACGTGGTAAGATGTGAGCGTAAACTGGCAGCCAGGAATATCTGAGAACTTATTCCAGCTCAGCACTGACCACAGGATTCCTCATTAGAGATGGCTGGGAACTTTGTGCTGCTAATGTTTTTTTTCAGTAACTAGCTTCACCGTCTCAACTGTCATGCTATATCGGTGCATTCACACATAATATTGCTTGGGAGGGATCACTACACATATTTACTACTCTGTGTTCTGCATTAGTACTCTTATTTTTAAAGTGCCAAGGAGATCTGGTAGAGACTGGCAGGTGATTACATTGGTTTGTATCTGCATAGACATGCATTTTACTCTGGAGTAACTTTCATGTCTTCAGTGGTGTAATGCAATGTAGAATGAGATCTAAAATACAGCATGGAGGAGACTGTATAATGCTTGTTGCTCATGCTCATTTTCAGCCTACAGTCTAAACTTGTTCAAATGAAAATAGTTACCTGAATTGCTTCCTGAGTGTATTGAGTTCATGGGTTTTGGTTTTTGCACCAATCCTCTTCTGCCCATGTAGTTTAGTAAAGAGCCATATATCATAATTTAGTGTAATGGCTTGTATTTATTTTCCTTTGGTTTTATTTTTTTTTCCCTTAGGAAAATGCAAGAGAATGTGGTGGTGTCTCAGGCCTTAGTGCTAAACCTCCTCTTGTTCTTCTTCTTCTGCTATTGACGATTTTCTCAAGGTGACATTGACTGATGTCTTCAATTGGCATGCTAATACATGGATAAACTGTGAACTGGGAAATGGTGCAACATAAAGGACATGAAATATAGTCAGAGCATCAGCATTTCATGATTTTAAACTGTTGGTGATATAAATTCTTAAAGATATGTTGAAAAAAGATTTATCTTTTTACTTTGCAAGTCATGCAGATGTGAATTTGGCATATGGCAGTCATGATTCATCAGAAAAGGACTTGGTAGATAGAGGTGACCATTGCTTTGTCCCATTGAAAATAATTTAAAACTGTGTACTTTTTTCAATAAAGTATATTAAAATCACAGTTTCAGAGTGTATTTGAAGTATGATAATGTATTTGTGCCATTAATTAATGACGGGAAGAGAATAAAATAAATGGAAGTTCTTTTATTATGCTTTTAGCCTATTTCTGAAAAGAATCAGAGAAGAAAATGTGGAGTTAGATTTTATAATAAGGCAGGATAGCTTTTATTAACAAGTCCAGGAAACACGTGTGCATGTATGAAGCTGAGCAGGTAATGTGCAGTGCTGATTTATAGTGAAGGTTTGTTTTCTGGAAACAGCTATAAAACATCTCAGCCACATTTAGAAAGTGAGCCAAAGCCTGATTAAAGCCTTTTGCCTAACTTGGGCAAACTTTATTTCAAATTGGTTGATTTGGTTGCAGATGGCAAAATTACTTTTTACAAAAAATACTTTTCATCTGTTACAATATGTGGGAAGATATGTAAAAATAACCTATATAAAAGGAAAATACTGTTAATGTTCTGCCCGATAGACATCATGTCAGCTAGGAGAAGCTCATGATGAAATTCATAACCAGAGAAAGTTAGGCTTACAACACACCTGCATCAGCAGAACTTATTATGGTTTTCACTGAGAATTTACTGAGGCTCACCCTCAGTGAACAAAGATCAAAAACAATATATTTTTTTTCATTCTAGGCCTTATGTTCTTTGTAAGGGAAATGAGAAGATAAAGAAACTAAGATTTTTGAGTCTTTTAAAACACTATACAAAGAGGAATATTTATCCTACTCCTATTAGAACTAGTATATTCCTCTTGTAATTGGTAGTAATGTCCCTGTTGTGGATACATTTGCTGAAGATCTTGATCTTTGAGGTATGTTAATCTCTCAGTTTATCTTTGCAGTCTTAGATGAAGTAGAATGCTATCAAAAGAATAGCATGATCTTCTAACAATATAATGCATCAGATGCAAAATAAAATGCCACGATTCTAAATCTGGTGCTTGAAGATTGCAGTTCCCTGACTGGGAGAAAGTATGCTTTTAGCATTAGATGAACGCTAAGCAGATTTGCTATGTGTCTTAGGTGAGAATAGGGAGCTAAGCCACTGAAAGGGGCTTTGTTTTATGGAATACTATTAAGCTTGTAAGAGAAGAACGAGTAAAATAAAATTCTGCTTCAGTGCTTTAATGGGTTCAAACGCACCGGCACTTCCTCTGGTTCTGAAACCATACAGCTCTTTAGCTGGACTCATAGTCGTCTTTTCCTGATGTTTTCTGGTTAGGAGTGTTTTCCTACAGATTTCTTTGTCCTTCTTGTTGGTCTCAAAATCACTTGCTATGGGAATAATTTTCCAGTTGAAATTCAGTCAATCTGTTGTTCTAGCGACATGCTCTAGTTACTAAGCTAATTGGTAATTCAAGGCGTTTTCTACACTTGGACCGACACAGATATCCTGCAGTTCTTTGCTTGGTCTTTCTCTGAGCACCATTCCTCCTTACCCTCCGTCATTCTTCCCCAAATTAATTTCATTATTTATAGAGTATTTTAGTTTCTGAGTTTCCAGAATATGCAACACTACAACCTCATAATGCTTTTGTATGTCTGATGCTTGTTCTTTCTCAATGCAGCTCAAATGGGAAATGCTTATAAACCAACACAGTCCAGGTGATTTTTCCTTGTTAGTAGAAAGTCAAAAGAAATATCTTTCTCATTAGAGCTATTGAAAAGCTCTGCATACAAATGCCTGTGCTGTCTGATGTATAAATCATCATTGATCTTACAAAAAAAAGAAATACATTAAATGAGAAAATTTATTTCTACTGAACCAAGATGAAAATACCTAATAATAATTCATTGTTAATTTTGGAAAGAGGTGGACAGCTTTGTAATTAAAAAGGAGCCAGGGAGTAACAAGAGAGATTTAAATACGACAGTCTAAATTGATATTGTGAAAGAGAGTGAAATATGGTTATGTAAATGAATATTGTTCAGAGAAATGAGACAGTTCATTTTCACATTAAGACAAAGTTATAAAGGCAGAATGTACAGTTATACACAAACAAGTTACTATGCAAAACAAAACGATCCAAATGAGTTGCTAAGTGTAAAAACATTCTTGAGTTGCCATTTCTTTGCTAATGAAGATGTCTTTTTAATTTTGTATTTATTCCTTTAAAATGTTCTGATGCAGTGTGAATTCAGGTTCATAAAGCCAGTAGCTTAGATGAAACGGGAATGTTGCCTTGGGTTCACATTTGTGGATCTTTGCCTATATAGATCCTCGTATTCAATTGAGTATGTTCAGTCACTGACATTCATGCTGCTCTTTCTGAATTTCAAACATCAATCATGAGGGGATGAAGCAGATCAACAGTAGGCCAGTGATAATGCTGTGAGATCTTTATTTATTTGAACTATTTGGCTGCATCTATACTAGTAAAGTGAGTGTGTCTGGAAACGTTCCTTGGCACTGAGGCCAACTGACTCTGGCGTGTGTGTATGCTAGTAAGATCTCTTGGTCTCCAAAACAGAGTAGCTGTAATATGAATAACCTATGTCCAAACACAGAAATGATGATTATGAGTTTTATGGGGCAGAGCTAGCTGACATAGGCTGAAAGCATGCCAAGGGCTATTCAAAACAGTTTTACAGAAAAGCTGATCTCATTCTAATGCATAAGAATGTTCCCGACGTTAAGTTTATCAGTCTGTATGTCATCGTTAGCTCTGGAACACCGGGAAGGTGTGATTATGCTGGGAAGTGGGTCCGTGCTGTCACAGCATAACCTGTGGCAGGTCATAGAAGGTGAAATTAAAGGTTATAACCTCACTAATTCTAGGTGTTACTGCTCTCAGATCCTAAAAATATCATGCAAGGTCTGATCCAAAGTCCAATGTAGTCAATAGCAAAGCGCAGATGTATACATATGCACACATACAGCTGCATATATGTAAATCATATGCACTTTTAATATTTTAATTAACATTTTAATAATTTTAATATACAGGACATTCAGACATCATCCGTTTATTTTATCTTCCTGAATCTGAGGTAAAATCCAAGGAGAACGAGGGCAACTGTACAATCTGTTTCTACGCAGCAAGAGGCATAGTAAGACGTTTCAGTTTCTTCAGGGCTTGGATTTTTATTTTTTTTATTCCCTTTGTTAATGGCATTGATTTTCAACTTATTAGCCCCAGCTGCCTCATCTTCCTTTAATCTTGATACAGCAAAAGCTGTTTGGGGGCTCAGGACTGGCCATGGACACATCATTTTCTAATGGCTTTGTGTGGGAAAACTGTCTGCCCATAACTGTCAGTGCTGCAAACACTCCTTTAAAATCCTGTAATCCAGAGAGCCTCGGGCGGGTTTCTGCAGCTGTGCTATCTCCTCTCATTGTTTTTGTGACACTGAGACTGCCTGACCCACTGCATTTTGCTGCCAGTGCCAATTCTGCAATATATATGCTAGGCGAAACAGGTGGCTGCCTAGGGCAAGACGATATTAAAAGCAGCAGTGATTTCATTGACTAACTGGCTTCAAGGGACTGTTTCAGTTTTCTTCTGATAACAGGAGCCCCAGAACAAGGCACTGGCCTGTTTAGCCCTTTGGGTTCAGAAGGCAAGACAGAAGTTTGGCTCAGATTTGCAACCAGAAGACACCAGTTATTTCCATTTGTCTCCTGAGCCCTTTATGGTCTCCAAGGACTTTTACATCTTGGGACTTTCTGTGCCTCAGAAATTCTGTTGCAACTTTAATGCAAATAGCTATTCACAACTGGAAAGTTTTCTGCAGAAGAGTGCATCAAAATCTTGTAACTGTGGAAAATATCAAGTTTATTTAGTTTTCCTACTTGATTATTCTTTTCCCTCAGCTGTCTCAAGATACTTCCATTAGTATGGGGTTTTTTCCCTCTTGTCCAAGATCTTCCCTATGGTTGTGAAGGTTTCAAGCAAGTACATAGATAACTTGCTATTTATCTGTTTTACAATGTGCTCGCTCTGACAGGTCCAGCTCCCATTTATCTGCTGAGAGAGATATGTTTCCCATATACAGCATCTTCAGAAGATCTCACTGGAGTTTATCACAATGAAATCTGAAGGCAATTTTCTTTTCTCTTGTCTTTAGCCTTTGGCCAGTAGGCTCACATCATATTTCTTTCAATATAATAATATTCTTGCTGTAGCTTCTTGGGAGGATTTACCTCATCTTCAAGAATCAGCCCTATGTTCTTCCCAAGAATACTTTCAGTTTCCAAGTCTTTCAGACTTTTTTTCCTTCTTGTTCCCATAGTAACTGTGGTCAACTAAGCAAATGTTATTTTATTGTTTGCAATTCCAGCGCAAATTATTTTGAAAGTCCACAGTTCTGCCTAGCAGATGCTTTGAAGACTTTCAAAGCATGCTGTTAATCTAGAAAGAACCTACCGGCTTTCATTGGACTAGGGTTGGAACAAGAGACACCTTTGCATTTTGGTTGAGTTAGATCCAGGTTAAGATGGTAAAAGAAATCTATATTGCCTTTAGTAACTAGTATTAACAAAATGTATGCAATACATTTTAAAACAAAAAATATACCTTGCATAGCATTAGTTAAATGCCAGATGACTGCTTAGTGATCACTTTAAAAAACATGAAACTTTGCTTGCAGAATTAGATCTAATTGAAACTGAAGTGAGTGTAAACATGGCACGCTCTTTCATTGTGAAAGCATTGCATTCGTATGTGCTGATATGTTAAATATCTAATCATTGAGACTTCCTTTAGTTCTGTAATTTCTAAAAAGGCACCCTTAATTAAAGAGAAAAAAAAAATAATTTAAGGGCGGTAACTAAATTTATGATATTCTTCTAAGTCTGAAGGTGGTCTTACTTAAGAGAGCTGTGAATTGATCCAGCTATCCCAGTGATGAGATGCTGAAACCTTAAGACAACCATTTCTATTTCAACAGTTTTAACAGATTTGATTGCTGCTCATTGTGGTAGAAATAATCAGGTAAATGTGTTTATGTCAAGCTACCCTCTAACAACGCACCAGGTGTCAAAAGCTGGTTTGTTCTCTGCTCTGCTGCTACAGTTTCTGGCAGCATATGGGGCACCTCGTCTGTGCAGAGATTTGTAGGTAATTCACCCAAAACTGATGAAATAGTATTGAAAAAAAAATTTCAGTGCAGTATCAAGGTAAGTGGTATGAAAGCTACTGTATTTCCTGTGATATTTTCATTATTAATTGGAAATACATTGTTACCTTTGGGTTAACTGGAATTGAGGTTGAATTTCCAGTTTGTCTTGTGACAGTTCTGCAGAATTCAAGGTGCTTGTTGAATAGTTGAGCTCTAGTTGATTCAAGTAGTGCAGAGTTTGGTTATCTCTTACTTGAATTCTTTTATCAAAAGCTTCTAAGGAGTTGACAGCTCATAGGGCCTCTGTAAGATCAAACTCGAAAGCTGGCTTTTTTTGTTCCAGATGTGGTCTTGAACTGCACTTATATGTGTTTGAAGCAGCCTCGTAAGAAAAGGTTACACTTGACAATTCTGAATCAAATTTGAACCTTAACACCAGAAGTTCAAGTGGTTAATGCTGGGTTTGTTTGACTATGTTAGGATTTAGTTTGCAGCTTTAGCGTGCTGGCTATTTCACTTCCAGGAGAAAGGGAAGATCAAATTTCAGTTCATGGCAAGAAGTGTTTGGAATCAGCTATATAAATGTCTTAGGAAGAGTGCTAAATGTTTAATAGCGAAAGCTAGTTGGGACTAGTTGGGATAGCTGAACTAATCAAGAATGCTTTTGGCAGACATGGAAATGTTTGCAGATGGCTCCTGAGACAGGAAATAAAGAATTGTTTTATTTCATTTCTTTGTTAGTGTTTTGGCACTGGTCAGTTGGGTTGCAATGGAAAATGAAACGTTTTTCTTTTGCTCATGTTGTTTGTGGGGGGAAAAAATAGATAGAATTAATTTGTAAGCAGCCAGCTGCATTCCTGGATCTCATAATACCACCTCTGAGACATTACTGTGATATGTGCATTAGTTAAGATAGAATCCCAAGTCCCTGTCAATATTTTATTATCCGTTATAGTTAATGAAGCTGTTTAGGTACGCCTGTTTCATGTCTACAGCTGTGAGTGAAATATTTAGGGAAAAAGATATTCTACCTCCACTGCTAGTTTCTAAGCATCAAATACAACACAGCCACAATTAATGTCTAATTCCACTATCTCTAAAAGACTTTAAAAAGCAGGACGGAAAACCTAGTGATAAAGACTCTAATGGAGACTTGTGATTTCCCATCACCAGAACTCTGTGGGTTTCAGAATGGCATTTTGCTCTAAGGCAGACATTCTTCCTGCTTCTTCAGCCTTTCAAAGTGCAAACACAAATAATTTCAAGAACTCCCAGGAAATCTGTCCTCTGGAGAAATGTTAAACAAAGAGTATTTTGAATTCAGCTTAAAACCTGAAGTTAATGTGATACACGTAAAGCCATATAAGTATGGACTCAATAAGGGATATCTAGTTAATATCCTTTAGGTCCACTAGTAATGATATAAGCAGAGATCTCAGTAGGAAGATAAATATTCTGTGAGAGATAGGAAGGTCAAGAACTGTTATTTTCCACTGATAAAACTTTTCCTGGCAGAAAACCTCCAGATTTTATTTAAAAGAAAAACCATAAAAAACTTGGGTTTATGAGAGCTTAAGCATTGTTTAAGTCCATTTTTTAACCATGAAATCCTTTTGACATATGGCAGTCATTACGTATTTGCATCTATCTTGAAAGGTTTTTTTTCTACTAGAAGATACTTAGAAATTTCACATTTAACATATTTTTCAATAAACACTTGAGAACTTCTTAACAGTAAACAATGATCTTAAACTGCCTTGCCAAGCATGTAAATGATCTACAACTCCTAATGCACCAAAGATTGTTGCATATTTTCAGCTTTGCATTTGGGACCTCTAGGCAATGCTGTTTCAGATTAGGACAAACCATGAATTTCTTAACTGTTTCACTTGAGAGAAGAAGGCTTTATCCTTCTGATATTCATGGCAGAAAACCTGGAAATTTGTCCTGCTCATTCCTTTCCAAATACAGCAACCCTATCTTCATTAGCATCTGACAGATTTAAGATTAGTGGAGGTTACCCTAATGCAAAAAAAATTAAATACTCTATGAGAAAAATAAACAAGAAAAAACCCTCTATGCTTTACACTGCTTTCCGTGCCTGTCCAGCTTTTGCTTCAGCCTCACACAAGAAGAAAAATCCTTTGTAACATGGCAGGCATAGAAAGGAAAGATTATGGCCTCATGAAAGGGAAGAATGACACATTTTTCCTTCCGTCCTCTTGTAACAGTCAATAGAAATACCCATGCCACATTATTGGAAATATTCTTGCTTTCATGTAGAAGTACTGGTAAAACTACCTATGAACAGGTAGGGCATATAAGGTTCAGCATTTTTAGCTGTTAGCAAAATGAAATTTTGTTTAGACAGCATTTTCATGGCTTTAGTACAAAGCAGTTTTTATGCAGAAGGGTACATCCATAAATTAGAAGCAGTGCCTCAGTGCCAACTTGCAGAAAAGGTGACTTGGTGCATGCTTGTATTTGTGACAGGCAAGGCGTCTTATGAGGAGCTTCATTCACTATCCAAAAATAAGCACAAGCAAGGACAGCACAGACTCCAAGCTGAAGCAGTTGAAGACAAGGGAACAAGGGAGGGAAGTTGGCTGTGAGTAAATTTTAAGAAACGGAAAACCAAAAAGACAAGCGCCCACTGTGCTAGGTTTGGTCTTGATTCAGCAGAGGGTTCCCCTTGAACTCTATTGTCCTCATATTATAGTTGAGGAGGTGGAAGTGCAGAGAACTCAGGTTGTGAATCCCTTGGGATTTTGCATTTGTATTTCAATCAGGAAGCAGTCAAGTGCTTGACCTGGCTGGACTGAAAATTCTTTGCTCCAGAAATGCTATATTACTCAAATCAGGAATTAAAATTGAGGAGCCTAGTCATTCAGTCTGTTGTGGGCAAGCACAGCCCCAAAGAATTTTACCTATTGGTTTCATATTTGGCCTATTAAACTACAGGGTCCTGAAACAAGGTAGACTGACTTTCCAATGGATGCAGAATAAGAAATCAAGTGAAAATCTGGTATCTGTTGCAAATGCTATTTATCCATTTTTTAAAATAACAGGGATATAGGTGCAAGTATCTTTTCCATATCTTTAGAGAACTTGGATGTGTGGTGCATATAAAGTCCTTTCTCTAAAATATCATCTTAAGATCAGTGCTATAAATAAGCTGATTTGAAAAATAGTTCTTAAAGTATTTCATATTTATCATGCTTATCGAAAGTCCTGTTTTCTCTCAGACAGAAAACTTGAATGGTGCCTGTAAGACCTGAAGTATAATAAATAATCTAAAAAGTTTACTTTCTGGAAGAAGAGAGTATGGAACTGTTTTTAAAGCCTTAACACAACTGAGTAACTGTAACATCGCAAAACACTCCCAACAAGCCTCTTGGCCAATTTGTTACTGAACTTTTAGAAACATGAATTTCGGCTACCTGCACTGTCTTCTGGAAGAGAGTTCCATCTCATATAAATGAAAAAGCAGGTGCTTATCAAACAGACTACGCTGAAACATAACAGTAGATGAGGTTTTGCATTTTTTTTACATAGCTGAATAATCACCGAAGAAACACAATCACAGTATTCATGAAGGAGAAAAAAGAAAGCAAATGCATATAAAATTGACCTATCATTTTTTGTTCCAGTCTTTAGAGACCGCTTTACTCCACATCTGTTTCTTCTCCATAGTTTTATCAAGATGGATCTTTTCTGCTATAGGGCTCTAGGTCCTTTTAAATTCTTCCATTTTGTGTAGCTATTCCTACTTGCTTTTTTTTTTCATGAGTTCTGAAAAAAATCCTAAAATACCCAGCAAACCACCAAACCCTCGCATCAGATCGAAGAAGTTAAAGAGCTCAATGAATCTTTTTGGAGTTTTACATATAGTCTGCTACCATTAGACCAGAAACATCAGTTTCACAGTACTGTAGGGGATATGTTTGTGTGTGTGTGTGTGTATGTGTCTATATATATATGTATATTTGTATATATTATAGTTCTAGATAAAAGTTACGTTGTAAAGAACATTATTTTACTTATGCAGATATCGATAAGCAACACGTCATCCTAGAACATCCTTACTTTCTGGTTCTGATTACACCCTCTTAACCTAGTCTATGCCTATGCACTGGAGTGCCATAATTCATGGAATATTATTGGCCATGTATATTTCAAGCTGGCTTCTCAAGTGACAGCATAACTCTTTCACAATCTCCTGGTCCAGTCTTCAACAGAGAATGTAAATCCTTGTCTCCTTTCCCTCCCTGATGAATTTGAAGAGTGCAGCAGCGTTCCCTCTATGCATGCACTGCACAACAAGGCTCCCTACACTTCATTCCATCTGTCCTCCCTACACGGATGGCCTCTAAAGTGTCTAATGTATGGGCAGGGGTGGGGGGAGAATTAGGAAAGAACATCTATTGAGAATCCTCAGATGACAGTATTTTTTTCAGTTCTGTTTGCTTTCAGTTGATATTTTTCAAGGATTTGTTGGAGAGAATTAGCTTCAGTTCCTATTTATATGCTCACATAAAGTGCTTTTTAGCGCTTGTGCCCTACTTGGAGTGGCTTGGCAGGACTGTTCAAAGGTAACTGAATTCCATGGTGCACTTTCAAATTATGTTCTTAAATGCAATATAGAGTATAGTGCTGTAAGACTTACCTGTCAGTTCATCTTTCCTTTAGTTTCAGTGAAAGAAAAAACATTGGATTTATCTTGAGGTTTGACTGGAACAAAATGCTATTTTTCCCACTGTTTCCACTGAGTTTGCTGGAAGCTGTATTGGAAATGACAAATGACACCTACTTAGAGCAATTTCAACAGGAAAATAAGTACATAGGGGCCTGATTCTGTATTCCACTGCAAGCAGTGGGTGTCTGAGGTGACCAGTGGCAAATCACTGTTTCTGGGCTTCTGCCACTTTGTTTTTCGTAGTAGAGTTTTAAATCACATGTTAGCCCCCTGGCTGCTCTTAAGGTCTGCTGGTTCAGGCTCACTCCTGTGCTGACTCCTTCAACTGCAGTAAATTAAACTATTGGTTAGCACAACTGCAAGAAGAAATGCTATTTATATCTGTAGAGCTGCTGTTTTCCCCCTTGTCTTGCCCTATACAGTTTTCAGAAAATGACCATTCTTACAAGGGTTGGAGACCAGGACTATCTTTTTTTTAATTCTGTTGTTTCAGGTTAATATATGACCTTTTACCTTTGCTGAGGAATTTCCCCGTATGTCTGCTCAAAGAATTTCCTTGGATGATTCTCTGTGGATTTCATTCCATGTTTTGTGGAAGTGAATTATGATTGGATTAGAAAGGCGTAAATCTTCCTGAGTTTTCAGCAGATGATTTCCTGGATTTCCAAAGTTAGCAATATGTCATTCTATCTTCACCCATGCCATGGGCTGTGTATCCCTGTTTCAGGTGGAGCTGGTTTCTGCCTGGTTGAAATTCATTTGCTTGAAGTTGGGCATCTTGCATTTTAGCAATCAAAAGCAACTGAGATTATGCAAATATAAACAAATAGCTTTTGAACAGAACTGTTAAACAGGCTAGCTAATTGTCTGTAGAAGACAGCTCTCTACCAGGTGAGATCTATTTGGTCCAACAGGATAAAAAGAAACATTCAAAGAGCTAAAGCTGTCTATTAACAGCAAACGCTATCCTAATATTTTTTTTCTTTTTTGTGAAATGCTTACAAGGTATTGGATATTGCTAGTGTGTATTAGTTTGTTATAAAGACAGCTGCATATTCAGAATTCACTTAGAACTATTACTGCAATTATTTCTGATGATTTTTCTGTTGAGATCAATAATGGATAATGTCTAGTGAAGTGTTAGTTTAAACTTGTTTCTTTAAAAATTCGAAAAGGATATTCTCATAAGTTTTTCATTATTCTGTGAGCTCAAAAAGATTCCAGTTTCTGTGCACCTCTGTCGCTATGAAGAGCAACATTAATTGCATATGGAGGGCCGTGTCTGTACATAAGAATCTGACATGTCAGGAACTTAATAGTGAAAGAAACAAATAGTAGAGATGCCAGATTCACACTGTAGATATTTCCTAATTAGAGGAAGTAGAGTATTAAAGCTGCTTCCTAAGTACACCATATAAGCTTACATTTTTGTGTGAGGGTCTCTCAAGGAGCACGGAGCAGCTGGCTTGCTTCCCTGCTCTGGGCCACTGTTGGCCAGCTATTACAGGTGCTAATATTTCACTAAGGAGTGAGTAGAGTTCTTGATCAATTCTGATTATTGGATGCTTGCACTTTGCACAAGTATAATTGCCGAGTCAAAGTGCTGGCAGCTGCTGCTACTGATATCACCCACTGTAATTTTAAATATTATCCCAATTGTCAGTCTTCACGCCCTGCTGCAGTCTCAGTAAGTGCTGAAGGGCACTCCCCTCCCAAGGAGACTGTCTGGTGGGACTCCACAGGCTTTCTTCTGCTTTCTCATTCTCTTAACATGTACACGAGTCTGGTAGGAAGGACCTTCTGCAGGGGAACATTTGTTGGCTTGGTTATACTGGTATAATTATACCAGTTGTAATTACACCAGTCTGGCCAGTATAACTCCTCCTTTGGATATATATAGTATGGAATAAAGATATCTTATTCCCCTTAAACAGCTTTCAAAGTGACATAAACTAAACCAGAGATAAGCACTCATGTCCTTCCATGAATGTCCAAATAGAGAGTTATATTTATATCCCAATTATAACAGTTGTAATTAAGCCACTATAACTACGTTGGTAAATTTCCCGGTGTAGAGAAGCCCTTAATTAGGAGGTTTAGTCTGAAAGGTTTTCAGTTGGCTAATGCCACCCAGCTTTAAAACAACACCGTGTCCAATTCAGCCAGCACTGCTTCGTGCCTGGTTCGGTGGGGTAAGGCTGAGGTCAGAGGGGGACCTTTGCAGGCTGAAGCCTGCTCCTAATATAACTGAAAGCAGAGCTGTAGATGGGGGCGGGGGAAAGAGATGATGTGGCCAGTCTGGTGTTTCCCCTTTTTTACGGATGCTTGGTCAGGATCTTCTTCAGGTCGGTTTTGTGCCTGGCAAGGAGCTTAACCGTTTCTTTCTGATGTGGACCAGGAGCCTTTGCCACCTCCAGATAAGGCTCCTGTATTGCGCTTCTGATTAGACTGTAATTCCAGGAGAGTAGACTGATAAAGAAGGGTGTCGCCTACTTAATAGATAATGTTGTAACAGCATGAGGTCCTGCTGCTTTGTCATCCACAGGCATTAGCTCCCAGACTGAGTCCAAGATGCTAGTTTTGATTTAGAAAGCTCCAAACAGCTTTGAACTATCCCATATGAGAGAATTACTTTCCAGCGTCGTACTTGTATAGTTAAAATGAGCAAAGGCATCCCCTTTCACTCTGAAGAGAGGAGGCAAGTGTCTATAAATCTTTAGTTAATGTCATTCCTTACCAGAGAAGCCTGTGAGCCAATTGATCCTCAGGGCGTTTTGCAAAATACATTTTTCGGTGAATTTTGGAGTTTATGTGTTGTGATGGAAATTGGAGCTCTGTAAGGCATAGAAGGTGGGGCAGTTTTGCACAGGCTAATCCCTGGTTGTTAAGGAAGGATGTGAATATCTAAATCTTGTCTGGGTAGTTTAAAAGGTACAGAAAGATTTTGGGTAAGTGCTCACTCTTGGTGACAATTTCTGTAAATGTTTAAACATGTACTGTCAGATGCACTGATAACCTTTGGCCTCAGAACTGTTTATATTTTAGTTGTAGGTACAATAGTATAATAATATATATATAAAATAATTGAAATTATGTACACTTAGAGAGCTAGCTGTTATGGGAAACACCCCTTGATATTTATTTATTTACTCACAGTAACCAATCAATCTCTGTTCAGGAAGAAACATTCTGCTAAGCATGGAAAAATTGCTAGAGGACTTGTATGTGTTTGGAATGCTAACCTTGATTTTGTAATATTAGATTTTGGCCACTGGAAATAGTGGAAAATACCAACAGAGCTTCACAGCTTCTTAAAAAAAGAGACCAAAACAACAAAAAAAAGTGAATAAACCCTCTAAAATGTTGAACACTTTCAGAAGTGGAGGACTTCTAATCACATTTCAACTGGTACTGCAGAGAGTAAGTAATGAATTGGAGAAATCAGATAAATGCTGTAGCAACAATTGTAGATAAAATCTAGAGCTGATAAATCAGGCACACATCTCTGATTCAGAGAGAAGTGCACAGGTGATGAATTACAGAGATTGGTGCTAATGCTTTAATTCAACTCTCTCTTGCTATTCTCAATAATGCTTGAAATGAGAAATGCCTGGTAGCTGGTGCTCAGTATTTGTGTATCATTTCTACGATGAGAACTTTTCCACTGCTGTCAGAACTCTGTATGATACACAGTGGTGTTGTGCAGGAAGCAAAACATTTTGTTTCATTTTCCAGCTACAAATTTAGTTACTTTCTTCCACCTTTCCTCACTTGATTGTGGGACCTAATTCCAACTGCCTTTGGACAGGGAAGTCTGCAGTTGAAGGTAGGAGGAATCTGGCTTCTCTGAGACAGTCGTGGAGTTAGTCTGATAGCTTTGTAAAGTGCTTCAGGATCCTTTGGGATGAGATGTGCAATATAACTTCCAAATATTATGTTTTAAACTGTTCATTTAAAATTGCCTGCTTAAGTTTTTTTGGCACAGAGAGGCATGATTTCTTGAACCAAAGTTGGAGGCATATGTAAAAGCAATAGCGAGTGGCTTTAATGAAGTTCTCCTGAGGCTCTAAGGCTTGATGAGCTTCTTGGAGAAGTGTGTACTGTCAGGCTGTTTTTTCCCAAGCTCTTACAGTTCTAGTAATGTGGTTTGAAATGAAAATAAGATATAGAATCTTAATTTATGCCACTTCCACAGTTGTGTTTAACACACAGGCTGAGCCCTGGACTTGTTTGGTCATTTTCACGATTGGCCAATTATGCATAAATACACTGTACGCTTTGGCTTTTTAGTTCCTGTTTTATTCTGAAAAACGATTACAGTACCACTCTAAGAAATGGTTGTAGTCTTTTTAAATGTCACAGCATATTAAACATGTTTGTATTTTGGCAATTGTCACGATGAATTACTTCTCAAAATACCATTTATGCACATTACAGATAAAAGACATACTAGATTTTGAGGAACGGCTGCATGCCACAGAAATAAGTGATGGCACTTGTACAACAGTATGGGTAGCTGTTAAGTTGTATTCAGTTGTGGTCAACAATTCTGGACAAAAGGTTTTAGTATGTTTTTGTTGTAACCTTTTCCTTTCCGTGGAAAACATTTTATACTTAGGGGAAAAAACCCAACACTTTTTTCTTTAAAAAAAAAAAAAAAGTAAAATCTAAACATGATCACTTTGGACTGACATTATGAAACAAAACAGTTTCAGTTCCACTGAAAATGTGTAATTTTGAATTTAAAGTTGAAATATTTATTGGAATGGCAAAGCTTTTTGTTGACTACCTGTTCGGTTTTGGTTTTTTTTTTTTAACTTGAGAGCTATAAAATTACATAAAATTTTAAGTGTATATAAATCACAACATGTTTTCATAAGGAAATATAATTAAGACCCATCTGATTGTTAACTCTGGGAAAAGCAGATGAAGAATGAGACACTTTCCTAAAAGAAAATGCTGTCTTTGCTCAGTATGTTTTCCCCTTCGTATTGCAGAACAGCAGGCAGTGGCCGTGACCCAACATCCGCTAAACTAGGTTTGTGCAGATTCATGCACAGCTCCACCAGCTTTGGTAAAGCAGCCTTTTTGCTAAAAAATAAGCATGTGCAAAAACTTAGCAATGGACTTTACCCCCTTGAAGTACAGTTCTTCACAAACCCTGTTCTGTGAGATTACATGCACAGTATGTTCCAGAGCCATGCTCAGTGGCTGGTGCATCTTTTGACTTCAATATATGCTCATTTCAGATTCTTTGTTCCAAAATGTGGATTTGAATACAAATGAGCCTGAACACAAGCCAACAGAGGGACCTCTTTCTGTCTCAAACTATTAAATGCCTAAGCATCTTCAATTAAATAAAAATAAACAAGGGACCTGACACTAACTGGCCTGAGCTGTAACAGACGAGCTTATGTGGTTTTATTTATTTTTCCCATGTGTGTAATTGAACACTATCAAGGCAAGCCCACAATAAAATGCAATGGAACTTCAGCGTTAACATCTGTTTGCCCCATGCTGTTCAGTGAAGGCAAACAAAGTCCCTTTTTAAATAAGTATCTCTTACACTCTTCTTTCCCTGGAAGTGATGCAAGTGGCCATGGACCAGGCTTCGGCCATCACGCTGTTGGTTCAGGTAAGAAAGAGCACGCGGGTGCTGGGTGTGCTTTTAGCTAAGCTGTTCAGCCAGGCAGCCCTGTGATTTGTACACCCTCTCTGATCTTGAATCACAGATCAAAGGAAAATGCAGGCGGGTAATGTCAAAGCACGCAGCTCCCAGACTGTGAAAGCAAAGAACAGCACCTTGAGCTGCAACCGTTAAGGGAATCTGCCATAAATCCTGTTGTGGTGTTAGAGCAGGATAGGTGAAAGCCACCCACTGCGTTTGGCTTGTAGCTGCCACTTGGGTTTTACAAAGCCTGTTCACTTTTATTTTTTTTAAAGATACTTTGGAGGCCTCTGTTATATGCCATGTAGTTCAGTACTCTTATAAAAGCAGTGACTTGCATGCTATTTCCTAGAAGACAAGAAATTTTGATTAAAAGCACATTTATGTCAGGGGAGCGACAGACATTAGTGGCAGCAGTCAGGACTTTCAGCAAATAAAGGGAAAAGCTTATTTCCATTCCTAGGCCTGATGCACTGTTTAAGCCTTGTGTTTGGACCAAAACCCTGGCACAGTATAGGTAAGTGGCAAAATACTCAATAATCAGGATTAGGTAATAAAATTGAAATGGTTTATGGGACCTTTGTGGGTCCTGGGCATAGAGACAAATTTCTCTCACTATTTCCATTGAATTAAAGCATCTGGGAAAAGAGGCAGGGTGCCTGAATGGAGATAGAAGTACAGAGAAAGCAGTAACTGGTGGTGCGAGAGGAGATGCTCAGTGAGCCCATACTATTGCATAGCACAGCAACAGGGCTGTTCAAGGGGCACAGCTTGTCCTCAGAAACGGGAAATCTCGGCAACAAGAGCTCAACGCTGTAGGGAGAAGGTGTAAGTTTACCATGCTACAGCCTGCATCTCTTTGATAGGAAAATCTTTGACGGTACGGCAAGAAGAGGTAACCTGGGTGTGGGGCTGAGGTGGAGGGGAGGGCAGTGAGCTGCTCTGGTGTTTTCCCATCCTTCCCCCTGCCTAACTTCCTACAGACTTTTTTTCCTGGGAGAAAGCAGGTAGACAAGTGGAAGAATATTCCTCCTGGGAAAGATGATGCTGGGAAGAGGATGAAGCAAGACAAGCCAGTGCCTTGATTCTTTGGTTGAAGTCCTTGCAGCTTTGCATGAGACACAGGAGGAATGGGTATTTAGCCACCCATTAGTGAATGAAGCAGCTGCCTGCTGCTTTGGGGAGTCCCTTTTTAGTGACTTTCCTTCTGTGACCATGAAAGGCATTTTCTATAATCCCAAAGATGAAGCAGAACCAGAAATCCTAACGCTGGAGGTTGCTGTGGTGGACTCCAAACTGTTCCAATGACGCCTCGCACCAGAAGCTGTTAAGCTTGGTGAGGTTGGGTCCTTCCAGAAATGAAATGTGTAAAGATACTTCCCACAGGAATTGCCACACCGTAGTGACTGGTTAAACAATGAAAACAGACGGGCTTTTGTTCTGGGTGCTTTGTAATGGATAATACTCAAAAGATTAATGAGTTACTGGAGAACAAGTATAGACCTATTATTCTGTATGGCATTTATGAACTGCATGAACGTAGCTGTTCGGCTGGAGAAAAACTCAAAAGTCAGAGCTTTGAAAAGCTTAAGCACATAAAAATGTTACACTGTTTTGTGTCTCCAGGAAGCACACAGTAATGTGAAACATCCACCACATGTTTAAATTGTGTAGGATTACTTATATATGTGCGTGTGTGTGTATTTATAGGGAGGGAGAGAGAGAGAGAGAGAAATAAAATGATGTGCTATTACTGTTTTAAAGCTGTTTGCAGATATTATAGAGCAATTTTGTGAAAGGAATGTCTAGAATGGGAAAAATGAACACCCAGCATTAAAGAAAAAAAAAACCACACAACAGCAAAAGCCACCTAAATCAGATTGTCAGATATCATGCTGGTCTAAAAACTCAATCTACAAGAATTAATGGAGGAACTGGACCGTGAAAGCCAAGAAATGAGGTCTGAAAATAAACTTGATTAAGAAGATAGTGCCCAAGATGTACAAAGGAAGACTGATTAGCATAGATGAGAACATCAGTGAACAAGCAGAGGAATAAATCTAACATAGACAGCTGCTTAGATCAGATGGGAATGTATTTAAAAGATGAAAGACAATGTAAGGAGCAATTTCTCATTTAGACTGGAGAGGAAGGCCTCCAACTGATGTATTCCTTCTATAAATGGCTTTTGGCCAAGACAAAAAGCTTTGTCCACAAGCAAATATGTTGGCTGGTTTGCTTTTATCCTGAAAATCTGTAAAAATACCATGACAGGAATTCCACGATGAGAAAGGCCCACAAAATTATAAAAAAACTAAACCTGATCAACAAATACATTTTAAGGGCAGGAAAGGTGATAGATTTGGGGCATGATGGTGGGAGTGAAGTTATGACTGACCGCTTACGCACGTGTGAAGTAAATGTCCCCTGTACCTCACAGTGGCTTTGTTGGGAAAAGCCCAACAGTGATTTTTTTTGGATTTTGTTGTTGTTGTTGTGTTTTGTTTTTTTTTAAGGGAAAGGCCTTCAACCAATTCAAACTGTAAAGGCATCATTGGAGTGCAGATTGCTACCTGTTATTAATTACTGCGATGAAGTTTTAAGACTTAAGAGTAAGTCTCTAGATGATGGTCATTCTTCAAAAAACTGGCGTCTATTATCTCTGCTGTGAAAGACAACACCAGAAGTAGTGTGGTGGGTGCAAGTGCTACAAGGAAATATGTACAATACAGGCAAACTGAGCTACAAGAGCTCTTTTTAAAAATTATTTCTTTTAATTGAGAATGGAGTCTTAGAAGGAGAGAACAGAAGGCAGACTGACCTGAACTTGTCACCTGCAGTTTACCCAGGGTAAGTAAGTAGACGTTATTTGTCCTAAGAGAAATAAATACAGAGGGATGGGAGACTGAGTTTGGCCAGTGTTGGGTTATCGTTGTTCCACAGCTTTTTGGTGAGGTGAATTCTGAACGGACATGACCATGGGGTGGCCTCACCAGCTCGATGTGTCTGAAGGCGGGCAGGGCTGGGTATTTTTGGTCAGGCACAGGCAGTCACAGCTGTTGCTATTTTTGCGCTGACTCCTCTCTAATCACTCAACACATTTTAAAACAAGATATAATGATAGACTATGTTGCCAAGACAGAAAAATCAACAAAGTATCTAAGGGAATATGAAAAGAAATGAAAATTCAAAATGTATCTGGAAGAGAAATATAACGGACAAAAAAACTTTTGATAAAGGTTGTTTCTATAAACTTGGCAATGTCTCTGCTGTAAGTAAATATGACTGTCTGCCTGTCTTGCTTTATGTTCAATATGTCCAAAATTGGGGGGTGGGGGGGGTGAGGGAAATACAGGGAAGTCTGTTCTCTTGGTATAGCCAGCTGAGTTTTCAGGCCTAATCCATTCTGAAATTAAAATTAGCTCAAATGGTTGGATTCTACCAGGGAATTTAAAATGGAGAATTTCCTTCATAAATATGGATAAGAAGAAGACAACTTTTTGGATGTTCTACACAGCGACTTCCATTAGGAAAAAAAAAAAAATCTTTCCCTTACATTTACGAATGGTATCTGAATTTCAGATATTATTTTATGCATGACTTAGGATAGAAGTCCCAAATCCCTGTTACTACTTATGAAGTATCTCTGGGTCTATACTGACATTTTTAATGGTAACCATTGAATCAGCTTATGTGGAACCCAAGGACAAAGTTCCATTAACTTCAGCACTGCCAAATCAAATGTGAGAAATAGTAAAACCCCTTTGATTTAAACAAGTTAGGAAACACCATGGTTTAGCACTCCCCTTCTAAGCAATAAAATTCCCAATCCAAAACAAACTGACATAAGTAGAACAATTTGTGTTTCTCATATCAAAGTGTTTTGGTTGCAACCGCAGATCATCGTGAATTAGCCATAATCTAGCTATGCTTCTCTTTCCTTCACTGTAAATACTGTCTTTCCACCTCCATTTGAGAGGGGTGGGTTGTTGTATTTAATTATTTTTTTGATAAACAGCAGTATTTAGAATACCTGAAAATGTTTTCTGACAAATGTAGAACAAATAAATTCAATCGTAATCACAAAAAATAGGTCTCCTACTGGATCCAGTATTCTATCCACCATGCATTGTAGAAGCTGCAATATGTGACTTTCTGAAAACAGATCACTGCTAATAAGTAAAAAATTATTATTTATGGCTGAGAATCATACACTGTATCTACATTAGCAAGCCATGCACTCAGCAGGAGAAAGCCTGTAAGATGGCACAGTTGGTGCGGATGATCTGAAATCCCAATGTATGGATAAAGGCAGGAGGTTAACCTGCGCAAGGGTGAGCCCAGTCCCTTGGCTGGATCACCCACCAACAGCTCCAGTACTTTAACGGCGATACTGAAATACATCTTCCAGTTCAGGTTCATCCAGATCATGGGCTCCTCCACAGCTGCACCACATGAAGCCCAGCTGAGCAAGAGGGGAGATGCTTCAATAGGTACCTGTCTGATTGCCCAAAAATGCTAATGTAAGTGCACACAAAATAGCTTTTTTTTTGCTGTTGGTGTTGCTGTTAGACGTTCTAAAATAGTTTCTGAAGACAAAACCATAGTGTAAAATAAATTTGTGGATATTACTTGCCAGAGTTCTTATGGATTAACTGCACTATCTCTGTTTGAATTGCAGATTGTTATTACTTAAAATAAGAGGTAGATGGATTACACTGAAAATATGTGAAAAAGGAAGAAAAAAGATTGTAGTTTACAAGCTGTGTAGGTCTATACTAGGTCAACATGGAAAGTCTTTAATTTCATACACAAGATTTCATAACAAATGTATTATTTTAAGTGATATAATCATAATTGTTTTGCTTCAAACCTGATTTACTAATATTGGCTAGAACTAGTCACATAATGGCATCTCAGACTGGATTTTTCATGTGATGTTGATGCTGGATGCTGTTCTTGGTACTCAAAAATCTTACAGTTACCCAAAGTGACTTTTTGGAACTACCTGACCAGATCATGTGAATTATGCTTTTCATGGCTTTGCTGATGCAGGGGTAAAATTTGGGGGTGTTTCCCAGGATATGCAATTGACACCCTCCCTTGTGGCACAAATGGCAATGGCAAAAAATGGCAATGGCAAAATGCAGGTGATGTGTGCAGCTTTCTGAATTCATTTGTTTTTTTAAAAACTTTGCTGGTACATCATAGTACCAGATAAGCTTTTGGCTGGGGACTATGATTTTTTTTTTGTTTGTATAAGAGAAATGTACATATAAAGAAATAATAATAACCATATTTCTTCTCACACAACTAATCTTGAAAACAAGCTTTTGGAGAGGAAGCTCTCAGTAATGACCATTTCAGTAATTTTCATTTCTCTGTTATTTTCTAATTTAAATATAAGTATTTTTCTACAAAAAAAATGGATATTAATTTTGGCATTTTTCTTGTTAGTTACACTTGTCTTAAAAGGCCCTTAGCAATAAATTTGTACACAACACCAACATGAAAAGAAAGTTTGATATATAACACTTCTGATTTTATCAAAATAAAATCTTTTTAGCCAATTTTCTAATTAATGAGGTTTGATTTGCAAATAGCACTGACTTTTTTTTTTTGCATATGGCTATTCCAAACATAAATATTTTTCCCTTTTGCAGTATTTAATTTGTCTGTGAATATTTACTGAAATCAAATCCCAATGTAAAAAACATGCCAAAATATTTTAGGTAGAATTTAATAGGAACGTGCAAACAAGTAAGTAGAAACAGAGCTCCATAAGAAAGTTCACTGCAGATCCTCAGGATTAAGACAATACATTCTTACTGACATATAACTCAAACCTGAAAATAAGAAAATAGTTGAATATTTTTTTCCTCAAGTCAACAAACATTTCTCATGTTCTTCATAGCTTTTATCCCAGTCCTGTTTCCTGAAAAATGGCATAGCCTACGTAATACACCTGCTTATCATAATAAGCCACACATAGCACTTTCCTGTTAACTTTTCCAGAATGAAACCAGATTTGCAGTTGTGTATATAAAGCATGTATTTAAAGTGCTTTAACATAGTGATACTTCTTCAGGTCTGTAGCTTTGCTTTTACTTCCAGAGGCAACCCATATGTGGCAGGGCAAGTAACCCCTGAGGTAGCAAGCTGTTTTGGTCCCCTACTTGCCCAGACCATAACATCTCAGGTGCCTGGATTCCTGCCTGACCTCTGTGCCTCAGCTCCATCCCAAGCAGGCCAGGTTGTCCCCACCTCTGCAGTCGGGGTGCAGCCAGGAGGACACCTGAGGTCAGGACTCAACGCTCTGCTGGCAGCCATAGAAGTATCTCAGCCCCAGTGCCCTTCAGACCAACGGATAGGACCCTCGAGGCTTCAATGAGGTTTAGACCTGCACCTGAAGTATGGAGTTCAGGTCTGGTTACTTACATAAACGTTAAGTCTTCAATCTATGGCAACTGTTGATATTTGATCTTGAACCTGTTTGGGCTGTTAATGCATTTATTGCACCATCATGGAAAACTCAAGCATAAGCTGATCAGATCACATAACGACTTTATTTACTTAGCAGGATTGGAAGCAAATCCTTCTGTTTCAGTAGCTAGCACCTTTTAATACTTGGAAGTAAATCCTGAAAGTCTTTAAAAACTGTTTCTTAAAAAACAAATGCATAGCAAGTCCCTCCTGTGAAACCAGTAATATCCATTATCACCACATCAGTGTTACTACACCTACATTATCACATCTATGTAATGTCGTTGAGAGTAAGCAGAGGTAAATATTTCACATTCTTAACTGTGCCATATCTGATCTTCCCCCAGGTCCTCCATTGAACAGCTGCAGGATAGAATGGGACTAATCTCCTGTACCTGTTTCACTACTGGGATTTCTTAGTTGCATTTTAGCCTGGGCCCACGGAAAAGAGGATCTTGCAATCAACTGACAAGGATAAATCTTATGCGGGCACACATCTAAAGAGCTTTATAGGGTGGAAGATGAGTGTCTGGTTCATCTTAAAGACTGGGTAAGGACCCACCGAGCCACTGGGTTATGGACTGCAAGTTATCAGGCTTCTGAAGATCTTGCAGGTAAGGGCTGAAGTACTTCAAGTCAAATACTCCCACAGAAAAGTGAGATTTATAGTTTTCACTGTGTTTGTTTTTTCCAGAGTCAGTCTTACTCTAGATCTTGTGCTTCACTTCCCTATCTAAATTGATTTTTAAAGTGCTGTGTTAAAATCATGTTTATTCTGCCAAGTGTAAGGGGAAATACTTGCTAGATTAGTTTCTTTGACTGCTTCATATATTTGTTGCAGCTTGAAACAAGAAAACTAAATGACTAAAAAATTCTAGTACCTAGTATACACCTACATCTTGTTATGCAAAGTGACCCTCAGGTAATATCTGTGCCCATATAAAATAATAAAAGTTAAGGCAAAAAGGAAAAGAGTATATAAAATAGCAACAGCATGTGATACCAATTATGTTACAGCCAAAAATAATACTGCTTGGCATGTTATGCTTAAACTACATTCTGTTAATGTTACTTGGATATAGGCAGTTTTCGATGTACACTTAGAAATATTTCTATTTGAGAACTATTAGGAAAATATTTTGAAATTGCAGTGTTTGAGCATGTGGAATGAGTTACCTCCCACAATTATGTGAACTACTGTATAGCAGAGCTACGTTAGCTTCCCTGCAACTAATGAACCATGTCATTAATTACAGACATTCAAAATAAAAATTTCTCCAAGGCAAGCCTAATATTTACTATAAATAAAAGGGTCAAGAACTACAAAGTAGCCATTTCATTCTAAACCAATTGTGTTTAATTTTTACGGCCTTTCTCCTCAAATTTAATTTGAAGCAGATTAGCTTGATTTTATACGTCAAATCTGACAGCTGTAGGTGTACCCCAATGAGACTTCCGTCAGGGGCTAGGATCACGGGAAGATTTTCAGGAAAAGTGTTAACTATTTTAAGGATGTGTTTATTAAACTCATGTGACTTGTTCTCAGGATAGGTTTCTCTTGGATATAGCTAGGAAGCATACTTTCATTGGTTCCCCTTTGACGGTCTCACTGGCAAAACTGCCTTCGACTGTCAGTCGCAGCATCAGTGGTACACAGCCCCATTCCCTCAGCTGGGAGGAGCTTCGGAGGGCAGAGCCCTGGGGCTGCTAACAGGGCTGCTGGGCAGAGCATGCAGAACGCAGAGCTCCCTTAACCTTCCCCATTTCTCCTCACCCACTGCATTAAATGGGACCTGGTGGGTGTTGCCAGCTTTGTGACATCTGTGCAAGGGTTCTCCCCATCATTCACTAGGAACTGGAGTCCTGCAAGGGTTTTCGTGGTTGAACAACTGCCATAGTGTTAAGTTGCAGCAAAATGTGGTGCACATCCTAGAAATTCAGGTAGGGCCAGAAGGTGACTGTTGCTGTTGGGTTTGATTAAAGGTGCTGGAGTGGAGAACGTCCACAAAGGCCCCTGTGGTGCATTAGGCAGATTCTGGCTGTTGCCTCGGTGCTGGCTGCTGCAGCTGTAAAAGCCACCGTAGCCATTCTGCCTGCAGGAAACATATAGCAAAAATGTTTGCTTTCTTCCTTGTTCCAGGTAGTCACTTTGCTCTTCTACTATGTGCTGGTTTAGTGGCAGAGTGGGGAAAATTATTATCATTTTCATATCAATCTTTCTGTGAGGGAGAGTTTTGCTTATCAGGCATCTAAAGGCAAACCCTGCCAGGTCAGTCACCCTGCAGGGAGAGCAGCAGCGGTCAGTAGGTGAGGACACTGCCTGCCAGCATCACATGAAGCGCACCACATGCCGTCTGACCTACAGCTTCCACCCAGCTCCCGTCACTGCCACTGAACTAATATTTTGCTTGTACGTTTGCTCTTTTGTCTAAGGTTATTTTTGCTTCGTTTGGGTGATTTATTTATTTTTAACGGATTATATACAGTCTTAAACAAAGTAATAGCATTTTCTTCTGTGAACTCATAACAGTTTGTGTAAGTCATATGATGTTACATTATTGCAAGCTACATCATTGAATATCTTATATTAAGCATAATACAAAATATTTGCCCTCTACTTTACTCTTTTTTCCTTTGGAACCACATCGTTACCTGTCCAGAAGTCAGGCATGGGGGTAAGCAGATGCACTGACCATGTAGCTAGCAAGCGAGAAGTTTCCCCAGTGAAGCAACCACATAAAAGTTCCCCAGACACCCACCCTCATGTTTGTAACTTAAGTGTTTGGCATAATAAAGATAACAGTAGTAGATAAGTAGTTTATCTAAATATATTGACAAGAACAAAAGCAGACAAACTGATGATAAAGTATTACTGCTGTCAGGAAGCAAGCAAGTGCCACTGTTCAATCAGGTTCCGTATTATTTTCAGTTATTTTCAGTTGTGTTCACAGTGATTTTAACAAAAGTGAGAACAAGAAGAGGAATTGACTGGAAGTAAATAGCTCAAGTAGGCTTTGCTTGAATGTGGGAAAGTTGCTAAGAGTCATATTAAAATCAACAAAAGTATTCAATACATATTTTGGAGAAGGAGGTTTTGTTTCAGTAAAAGAAAGGGTCAGCTGTTAAAAAAAATATTTGGGCAATATGAAAAATTACAAATCCTTTCATCAGGAGTTTGGAACTGATTGCATGAGGGTGTACATACTTAAAAGTGACAACTTTTGCAGCTGAACAATGATTTCACAATGAAATCCTGGCTGCATTCAAATCAATGGCAAAGTTCCCATTCGTTTCAATGGAGCAAGCATTTTGTGTATATCTGTCTTCTTTCATTCTTCCTTGATATTTGTATCCCAACAATCTGGCAGACTATTGTCAAAATTCAAGCTTTCTATTCATATGTGTCAGGGTTACTGTCTGTTTTCTCGCAAAAAAAAAAAAAAAAAAAAAGGAAGAAAAAAAAAGAAAAAGTGTTGTGTGTACTTGTAGTGCTATATCACTCACTTCATTGGTCAGAGTGCTCAGAGAAAAGACTTGTTTGCTGCATCTGCTAAGAGAAGGACAAAAATGTAAGCAAAAGGGCTAAATGCTGCCTGTGTGTAATTCTTAACTGCAAGGCTTTTAAAGAGCTCTTATTTTCAGCTCTACATGTATTAAGTTTCGGATATGGGTGTCACGGGATTTAAGTAGGGGCAGAATTACCTCAATGCTGTCTCCTCTTAAAAATGCTTCCTGAATATGGAAAAGTATTGCATGGGCAGGAAGGAAGGTGACTTTCATCAAACAAATCTGTCATGCAGCGAGACTATTTAACTCATCAAACAAACCTTGGTATTTGTACCTCTGAATATAAGCATTAACCTCGAGAAATGAGAGAGATCAATGAAAATTCAAATTGAGTGAAGGAAAATAAGAGATAAACTTCTGCTTTGCAGATGAATGAATTTTTAAAAATGTTTAAATCCAAAGAGCTTGTCAAAATGCACCAAGAAGTGCCCTGGTAAGTGAGAAATGACACAGAGAAGGCAATAAATGTGAATGGGGATCTTTGTGTTCCCCCAGTGCACTATTTGTACACTACAAAAGCTTTAAAAGAATTGTAATTCTACACTCACTGTTGCTTATCTTGAGGAAACTACATGCAGTCTGCAAAGTGGCTATTGCTATTCTGTTTTTAAAGCCCATCTGAGAGCACATGGGCATTCCAAACCAACACATTTCACAAATATATTGGGGAGCCTTAGAAAAGTAAGGAAACGTTCAGACAAATGAAAATCCTTTAACCACAGTCAAAGAAAGTTAGAAAAGTAGCAATATACCAGCTGACTTTGGTTTGTGGATTTTATCATGTCAGATAAAAGCAATACCCATGGTAGATAATATCTACATGGTAGTAGTATCTGCACAGTTAGCAAAGACGAAGGAATATGTCAATAGAGAGTGAATCCCACATTAAAAAAATGATAATTTCGTAGTGTTGATCTCCAGAAAGAATTCAGCTTCAGGCCAGATACAGAGTGAACCCAAGAACAGAGCACTTTTGGATATGGTCAGTAAATAAGAACATGTTAGTAGTTCTGAATTTTTCTGGCCTCTTAACTCTTCTTGCTGCTCTTAGCCCAGATGAAATACATGAAGTTACATCAGAAACATTACTGTGTCGTTAAGGTACTGGATAGCTGATCTGATCAAATATATTTGTTGCTTAAAATAGGTATGCACATAAATTCTCAATTTGGTCATAGTTAAATCTTGCAAAGCCTGTTATATAGAGGTTACAGAGTACATCCTTTTTGGTGTGGTGCATGAGCATCATATTTGGTATGTAAGTGCTGCTGGAAATACTTGGGAGTATATCGTTAATGTTCAATACCACAGTGGTCACTTCTGAAAGCTGTATCAGCAAATATTTCTGCTAGCAGTCTCTCTCTGCAGAATATTAGCAGAAATTTAACATACTTGGGAAGTGCAAACAGCAGGGTTGACGAGCCTGGGACCAGTGCCAGGTTAATGCAGCTACACAGCTTTTGTACCAGCCAGGTCATATCCTACAAGCTTGGAAAGCAGCTAAGGAGAATACATCCCTCCATGTAAGATGTACTTAGACATGGCCAAGACACTGAGGTAAACATAATAATTACTGATGGAAAGGGAAGCCAAACATACTGTCTCTCTTCTCTTTTCAGCTGGACAGTGGGAGAGAAAAAGAAATCCTTTCTGAACAGGAAATTTCATCCTGTATTTCCTGTTTCCAATTCTTCAACTTCTCTTTATCCTGATTTCATTGTCTTTCTCAAAGAGATGCTGAACGGCATTTTGCTCACTGCAAATACGGATCATGGAACTGTCCTTTTTCCTCTGGTACATTTCCTAATATGTTGTAGGTTTTTATATATATATATTGGTAATTATGAAAACTTTATTAAAGCTAGAGCTTTAGATTCACAGAGAAAAAGTGCAACAAACGTGATTAGGAAGCTTGCTGTAAATCTCACTGACTGCCCAAATTTAATCTGGAAGCCACAGAGAGGCAATAAACGTGGTTAACCCCTGTTGCCACTTAATGTGTTACTTTTCAAACTACAATAAGATCATAGTTGAATTGTGTTTACCACAAGAAAGTCTTCATGATATTTCCGTGTAAGTCAAGATAGTGAAAATTAGTAATTCTGGTTTGGGAGCAAAAAGTACCAGTTGTTGCCAAACAATTGTGTGCTACTTGATTGAGTTTTGATGTTCTTGCCGCTATATACAAACTCATTTTTTCCATGTGACTTCGTGATGAAATCTAAATCTCTGTATCAAATGTTAAAGCCCATGGCACTTGTGAAATAGAGAGATTTATGTAATGAGCAATGGCTGAGGAAAATCGGGTTGTTCTCAGTAGAGAAGAGGAAGCGTTGTAGTGATCTAATTGATGCTTTTCCTTACATGGAGAAGACTTATAAAATTGGTCTAGACAAACTTTTCCCACTGGCAAAAACACAAACCCAGGATGACATCCTAGGAAATTAGGAGCAGGTAGGAACTTAACATGAAACTACTGTATTTCATCCAAAGGGAAATACACATACTGAACAGATTATAAGAAATGTCCACTAAGAGTGACAAAATCAATATGTTCAAGAGATAGTTAAAGAAACTGTAGACAGAAATGATTGAAGGGTATAGGAAAAAGAAGTATCTTTAAAAGGACAAAAATACTAAAGAGTTCTTTTGGTTTCCACGTACCTTGAATTTCTGGTTTAAAGAAGATGCTAGTTCAAAAGCACAGAAACAGGAAATTATATACTGAGTTATTCCAAGTCTAACTTCCCAACTCTGAAACACACTGTCTTGCTCCTATTATACAGTGACCTTGAATATGTATGCAATGAAACTTATATGGTCCTTCTGTGGGAAAAAGTCAATTTTCAATTGGAACAAAACGGTAGTTCTAATCACTTTCAGATGACACTGCTTTCTTCAAACTCAAAACTATGGATGCATAGCAAGCATATTTAAAAGTAGTGAAAACCAGACCATGGGAATCATTTATGAAATTCCTACTGTTTCCAAATTCTGACTTCTAATGAGGTAAGAATCTATTGAATGTAATCTAGCTACTTTGACTAAGTTTAATTAGGTCAAAAGAGAGTTACTTTAACTTAAATGTTCTTTTGGCCATGGATCTTTCTTCCAGCTCTGAAGATACATATTTGTAAGCCCCGCTTACATGTGAACTAGCTCAGAACCACTGTTCACAGTGAATAACATAGTTCAACAGTTTGTCTTCTATTCCCTGAAAAAATACTGCACTATGTCCTTCTGAAATCAAGATTGATAAGTGTGCTTTAATTGTGTCCTCCTCCTTAAAAAGCATGGCTTCAGTATCACAAAGAATTCATGTATCCATGAAATTATACTTTTTCTCCTAGAAATGGACAAAACTCTTCCAATGATCCATCTTTAGACTAGTCTTAACATAGGACGGTTATAGTTTTGTCCTTCTCACCAGCCAGGCTGCCTCCTGAAGTCTCTCTCAGCATCACCTGGGCAGCTTTGCTTATCACTGTCTTGAGAACACGTCCTAAGAAACAGTCATCTTAAATGTTTGAAATTACAGTGTTCACCCTCTAAACCAGGTAACACAAGATGAGTGACTATAGCAAAGGCTCCATGACACGTGATTTCCTAACTCTAGAGGTCATGAAACACTGTTAAACCTACCTGAATTCCATCCAGACGTGAGCACTTTAGAGTAAGGGATTGGCCACATCTCATGTCAGTTTTTAGCAAATCTGAAGAATGCAAAAATCCCTGACTAGAAGGAGGAAAATATAGTCTGAAATATTGAGAATTTTAAGAAATTTAAGATGAGATCAGAAGGCTAGAAAAATTTCTGGTATCTTGGACCTGAAATTTCTTTTAAATGTGGTATCAAATAAAGATTAAGGATATCGGTCAGTGTGGAGGAAGTTTGTTTGATTTGCCACAGGTGTCTGGTGAGAAAGTCCTGTGCAGCAAGAGGAAGGGACTAAAACTCTAGCTTAAGCAAAAACTGTTTGAAAATTGTCAGGAGTCTTGAAGGATAGAATGTATACCTATTTTCTGTGCTAAGATCCTGTACTGCCTCTTGAGGTTTGTTATCTTCATTTGCATGTACTATGAAGAGTTGTGGAAAGGAGAACTGCAGAGTTTGTCTTTTGAACCAGCATCACTGGCTGATCATCAGCCAGCGTAAGCCTTGGGGCAGGGAGAAGGCCAGCCAGCTCCTGGTACACAGGTCAGCAGAAAGACTCCAGGTGCCCTTTCCCAAAGTACTTGTGCACTATGTGCCTGAGCATCTGTGTAAAGGACATCTGCCAGAGGTAAGAAAGAGGTAAGAAAGCATCGCTTTTGCCTGTTCAGATCAAAGGCAGTAGTTTAGTGACTGCCCAGTGGGGTAGCCTCAGCAGGTCTAGTCCCACTCTTACAGTTCTGAGTTTATTGAACATGAGGGACGGAATTTACGGAGAGAAGCATATGCTTGCTTGCTTCATTGGATGCATCAGAGCCTAAGGGCCTGAAGCAGTAGGGTATGCAGGAAAAGCTGACTCTACTTCTGGCCTTTTTTAATCTACTTGTAGATATGGTTTGTTAATCCTTCTGACTAACTACAGAGAAGAAAAAAAGGGCGATGCCCCTTCAGAAGAATATATTTCTCCTTCTTGCTATGAGTGTTAAGACTTCCCTGGCAAGGAATTCTGGTTTTCTGCTGTTCCAGCAGATTGTTTGAAACTGAGGAGCTGGCTTAGCACTTCAGGAACAAGGAATAAGAAGAGGAGCTGAGAGCATAAAAAAGCACTGTGGAAGCCTTCCTGCTTGAGAGACTTAAAAATTAAATGACCAGAGCTTTTAGAAATGTAGTGTACAAGACTGACACACAAATAAGAGGTAAATAAAACAGATTGCCTAGGAGTAATTTCTGAGTTGTAAAGTTATGCTATTCTCTGGTGCTAGCTGGGGCATTTGGCTGACTTGTTCCTAGGTAAAAAACTCTGTTCCTGCTTCTACAGCAGGGTCCAGACAGGATCTGACAGGAGGAGGAGGGAAGCAGAAGGTGTTATAGGGCATGAGTCGCTTGAAGGAACAAGCTTGGTTGGCTCCTGGGGTGGAGTGATCAGCAGAGAACAGCACTCTAACTACTAATGGGTGCAATGGAGGTTGAGCATTCAGGTATCCATGGGAGCAAGAGCCAAAAGAGACCAGTTTTGCCAAGACTGGCAAAAAGTGAACCTTCTCCCCACCGCTGCACCTCTCATTCTGCTTAGCATAGATGGGAAGGTACAATAGAATTAATATGTCCTTAGCATGCCACAGTGCTAAAGGAGTCAGTCTGTTGACTGCCTCTGCTCCAGCGTAGCTCTCGGGGTGCTGGCCCTGCAGCAGGTCAGCAGTTTGGGAGGTGAAACGTCTGCTGGAGGCAATGAATATCTTCAGATCCATTGCTTCGATTAACATAAATCTTCTTATTTCCAAAATAATTATTTATGGATTGTGGTATATCTTATAAACGTATATTCAGGCCCTGGACATTGTTCATTACGATTATATTTCTAAGAGTGACAAGTAAGCCTTCACCCTGCTATTTGGCCTCATCTGCTGTGTCTTGCCTTGTCTTGTCCATGCATCTGAGCCAACAATGAGGGAACTTTCTTTTCTACTTAAGCAGATGTTTAACTTTCAGCACCTGAGACGACCTTTTGACTTGGGTTTCAAATTCTGGCCCTGCTGAAATGGATGGAAGTTTTGGCACCAAAATCAACAGAGCAAGCATTTCATTCCAGGTGCTTTGCTCAATAAAGCATATAAAATTACAAACCATAGGCCTTTCCTCTTTCTCAACTTCTCAGTCATCCTAGGCATCACTAAGTGATAAACACAAAAATCCTGAGGAAACAAAATGGCATCTTAAAAAAGGCTTCTACATGAATGATTAAAATACCTTTTAATATATATAATAGGTACACCTATGCACACATGCACACACATATATAAGATGTCAATGGGATCAAAGCTTTTCTCCAGCACTTTAATAGGTGGCATGCACCCTCACTTATCTGCTAAAATCAAAACTTGTACATGCACGTGCAGGTGCTGGGAGTTGCCTTTTCATATTGTTGGCACAGGGCCACATAGTAGAGCCGTACACCTTCGTTTTTTAACAAGCCCATGTTTTCTCAGGTGTTCATTTATCTCTGTGAAGAAGTTTCTCAGACCTGTAACCTCAAGTTTAATATGCTAATAGGAAGAGGTGCTTTTACTGCCAACAGGCCTTATTCTGTCTTAGATGCAAGTATATAACAATAGAATTATTTTTATATTATTTATAAATATTCTTTGCAAGTGTAGGGTCATACACATGGAATGGTAACAATTGGTATTGGAACAGACTACCAAAGGATGTGGTAGGTTTTCTACCACCGTGAGTTTCAAATCTGGGTAACTTTCTGAAAGACAATTTTGGGTTCAAACTACCAGATGCTGTCCTAGAGGCATGAACCTAGGTATGAAATGTATGGCTGGTGTTGTAATGGCTGATTTTGGCCTTAAAAATCCATGAATCCATGCTGGTACAAAAAGCTACCATGAACAGAGGCAGAAGGCAACAATTATTTTCTTGGGAAAAAAAAAATTAAAAAGCTCTGAATAATGAAGCAGAGCTGAGGAAGATACATATTATTGACTCTTTTCTTATCACTTAAGCCCTATTACAACAATTACGGTTTTCCTGCAGGCAATATTGTCAGTTCCCATTTCTCTCAATACTCTGCATTTTGACAGCAATGCAACCTAGGAGTCAAATCACAGATTTTTCCATTGCCTGAGAGGCCTTTGCTTTTCTGCAGTTGCCTACTTCAAGCATTCATTCCTTCTCCTTTGCAGCCAGGAGAGTTTTATTGTTGTCTCTCACAGGCTAAGGACAGGGCTCTGTTTTCTCTTTTGTGCATTTATTTGATCCAAAGAGCTGGCTCTTGTTATCTAAACGGAAAGTCACTTTCTGATCCATTAGTCAATGTATGTTAAAGATCAAAAGTCTATGGGATTTGCTGTTGATTCTAATCTCACAACATTTTTCTTTATTTGCTGCTCTTGTAGATTCTGTATTTGAGAATTTGCAAAACTTGTTTTCAATGTCAACATCCAAGTACTTCCCATAAATAAAAAAGCTGGAGTCACTCAAAATAGTTTCAAAGACTTCCCCACACAATCTCAGATGGAATAGTCTATAGTTTCCTAGTATTAATTTATGATTTTTTTTATTTTACATTGTAGTATTATGTCACCACTTGGTTTTTCTAGTCTTTTTGGATGACTGCTGAAACGTATAATGTTATGAAATTATATCTTTAAAGAATGCCAAATCCCTCCTAATTTCTGCTTGCTTTTATAGGTACTCTGGAAGATGGACTGTTTTCAAATCTTACTAGGATCAGAAATGTTTAACTCCTACCTGTTTCAGAGTTTCCTGAATGAGCCTGGAAAAAACCCCAAAGAACAAACAAAACCATAGGTTACTTAAAAGTGTATATTTTTCTAAGTATTAAAATAAGAATAACTTTCAGAGTCATCAGTTACTTCTAGGAGGAGAACATATGAGGAGAACATGTGACAGAAACAGGCTTTTGGGAAGGAAGTTGGTGTGCAGGAGTACTCAGCCTCCCAAGAGCAACTCAGCATTTTGTGGACCAATTAACATCCCACGTATCCACTGCACGGAGCAGCAGGAGCCATTAGAAATATTCCGAAGAAATACTGTGGCTCCCCAGCGCCAGCTAACACGGGCACTGCAGGACCTGCCTTAGTGCTCGTTCTGTACATATAAACGCCCCTGAATGGTGCACATGGCTCCATTTCTGCCTTTGCTGACTCCCTGTGCACTACTCGTGGGGATGCTGCCACATCACCTGACAGTAAGCGATACCCACAGGCACAGAGAGGTACTAAAGACACTATTTTCCAAAGACTTGCTGCAACAGGCATTGCACTGTCAGCAGGTCACCCACTGCCATCTTAATGTCCGTGTCTCCCAGGGGGTTTCTCTCCAAAGCTAACGACAAACTGGTGCCTGCTTTCTCCAGGCTGCACAGAACCACAGCTGTGGAGAGAGGAGGCAGCGTTGCAGCCCCCTGCTGCAGCGGCACCCCTTGGTTTCTGAGTAAGGAGGTTTAAGCTGTGGCCCCAGCAGCTTCCTGAATGAGATCTGAGCTGAAATACATGATTTCTCTTAACATGTGGTTTAAAATCTTCCCTTTTAAATAGCAATGCTTTTCTCAAAACCACTGTCATACGCTAAAGGGCATCTCTGAGCAGCAGTGACATTGCCATTAGACCCAGCCCAGAAGACAGGCGTATCTGAGGCCATCCAGGTCACGCTGCCATGTTCACTGCTCATCAGAAAAGGTAGGAACCATCCTTCAGTGTCAGTCATCTTTTCTCTCTTTTTTCCTGCTGTTTTACAGCAATCATTTTTAGTAGTTTTTATGCTTCAGCCCCTCTTTTCAATGGACTCAGTGGATGGCTTATTCTCTAAATTCTGGTATGGATTACTTTGGTCAAAGTGCATTTTTCTCTTATTGCACCCTTTATTTAAAGCAGGGTGAATACTGCTTAAGAAGGGATTTTAATTCTATTGGTTTATTTTGGGGTTTGCAACCACTTTATTTTCTTTAAACTATCATAAAAGGGATTTAAAAATTATTAGTATTTGTGGGCATAGTGATAGGAAGAATAAAGGCTATAAATATGTATAGACACAATATTTACACTGCAGTTCTGTGCCTTTTTTTCTTGCAAACTGTACCTGAATTAGGTACTCTTTAGTCTGGGAAGTGAGTGATAGCATGGGGCTCAGCTGGGCAGTAATTACTACACACAATCTGAAATATTGCCCATTGCCAACAGGCAGCCCCTACAGGGAGTTGTGGTTTCATTGAGCTAATGGAAGATTTTAAAGTAAATGCATTTGTAAAAAAAAGTGCTAAAGTTGACTTGGAAATAGTTTGCTAACAAAAGAGGAGCTGTGACTGTCATACAAAATATCAGACATGGATAACTAGCCAAAGTCTACTTTTGATGTTTTTTTTTTTAAGTTCTGATACACACAAGCTTCATTTCTATAGAGGAATTTGCACAAAAATCCTGTTTAAACATCCTCTTAATTTTATTTCCAAAGAATGACCATCTATTTGCATTTTTCAGGTAGTGTCTTTATAACATACTTTATTATCTCATTGATGTGTGTCCCTTCCCAGTAAAATCCACAAAGCAAACCATAGATTTCAAAATGCATGTCCTCTTAAGTGCTTTCCTAGGAATTTTGCTGAGCTTAAATGTCTTCAGTATGTGTGAGAAAGTAAATATACATATAACATAGAGTTCTTCCTTCCATAGGCAAGAGCATGTTATATAATGGAAAAAATATTATTCTTGGCATGATAATTAAAATGAAATAACACATTTGAATAGTACTAGCCCACAAAACACAGGGCTTACAGCTGGCAAGCCATATAAAATTGTTCTAGGATGAACATTTTTTTCCACTACGGTAGGATTTACATGGGTGATATGTCAGGAGCCTTTGACTTTTGTTAGTTTTGTAGTAACATTAATACAATTACACCATAAAATTTTATTTTACATGTTCATTTTATGGAAGTAATTATTATCTCATTTCAACTGGACAGTATCCTATGATGTCCATACATACTGACTGAATCCAGAACTTTCCTAACAGTATAACGATTTCTTAATTTTTCTGTGAGATTTCTTCTAACAACCCCAGCATATTAGAGGTTATATGTTTACAGAATCTGTCTTTCCTCATCCTTCTTTCTCATTTTGTGCTGTAGCAAGGCCAGTACAGTCCAGGTCCCTGTATGGCCCTGCCTAGAGACTTCATTCTGAGCACTGATGTCATTCTGAGCACTGAAGTATCTGCCACTTTCAGGGGTAATTTGCACTTTAATTAAAGATCCATTTTAAAAAGGTACCTTTAGCTCCTGCAGCTTCAAGCATGGAGCCTCAGGGAGGCTGTGAAGCTCTGAAACCAAATGTTTAGGGGGTTGGGGTTTTTTAATGAGTGGATTTGCACAATGACCTCAGTATTGGGACATGGATAAATACCACAGCTGTGCATTGAACAGCTATATTCCCAGAGTGCACAGTCAGTATCAAGGACCTTTAGCGAGGGAACCTGTTGAAGTGATAGAGCAGTACCGCTGCTGGAAAGAGCCAAGGATGTCCCAGCCTCTGCCATTCTCTGCTTTTCCTGCACCACATTCTCACATCCCCCTAGTGCAGGTGTAATCACAATATTCCCCTAAGAAAACATCTTTAACAAAAAGGAAGAAAAAACAAAATCCTTGAAGCCATTCATTTCAGTTCTAATGAAACTGATTATCAGCTAATATAAGCCATCTGTAGCCATGTACTTATTGCCAAGTCAGGGAAATCACTGGGGTTTTGGTGATTTTTGTTTCCAAGGGGATGGGGCAGACACACTGTCCCCTTTTCTCACAGGAGCTCAGCCCAGTGGCCACCAGTCCAGACAGGATGGCCAGTAGCTGTGGTGTGCAGTAAGCGTGCTGGAGAGCGGCTGCAACATCACCTTCTGGTGAAGAAATCTCCGTGTTTACCTTCAGGCAAATAGCCTGATCCGCAACCCAGGAAAGCTGTTTCTGGGTGGCTGGCGAGGGCATTCCTCACATGCTTCTAAGTAAGTATTTGGAAGGAGGGTGGGTGGCCACACCTGCCAGCAGCCACAGAAGAGGCTCATAGTTCTGACCTGCTAGAAAGGCAAGAGGTCTTTCTATATTGCATTGCCATTATATCTTCCTACACCATCATTTATTGCAGCTAGTCTATAAAAGAGGGAAGATCAGTATGAAACCTTCCTGATGAGACAAGAATTGTAAAAATTTTCTTCCCCACTCCATTATATAATTTGTGAAGTGTTGCTGAAGATGCCAGAAGTACTGGGGGAAAGAAGAGAGCAAGCACACGTCACCCTGTGCAGTCTTTCTTCTCCACCACCACAAGCAGGATGAGCTGGGCTCACACCAGCCCGTACAGAGGCTCGGGATTTTCAAGCTGAAGAAACCTGGGGAGGGCTAGTCAGAGATGGAAACCCAAGGAAGCCTCTGAATCTGCAGGTTAAGGGTTGTTGTTTGCCATTTTGCATTAGTGTGTGTGTGTGTGTGTGTGCACGAAAAAGGCTGGTGGGTTCCTTAGGCACCAATAGCCTTTTGGAGGTTTCAGTGTATTTGAGAAGGTTTGCTTTTGGCATCATGCGTCTGGAGTCATTTGGAGCCCAATTGTGCACTAAAGAACATGTCAGGAAACCACAAGACATAGTTTCTCTGTGTGGCGATAATCTGCAGGGAGCCTGGATAGCTGTAATGGTACATTGCTGCTCGCTTTATGTCTGGCTTTGCATTAACTCTTCAATTTGCTTGCTTTGGCTTCCCTGACTGTTAAATATATACACTCAGGGTCACTTCGACATAGTAAAAAAAACAGTTTCTGAAATCGGCTTCTTAGTCTCCATACCCTGGAGCTCCTCACGCCGGTCCTGCTCCCACGTGCTACATGGGGTCGCGTACGCCATGCCACCGGGTAAGTCACCATCTCGCCTTCCCTTGCTGATTTGCTGTGACAGTGACTAATTCCAGAGGCATCGGAAATGAGCTAGGGATTTTCACCTGAATAAAATTTACTATAAAATTTACAAGGATTGTTGTTAACTGCTATCAAATGAAAAATATTTTTTAAAAGATGTCGTCTACCACTCCTGCCTTTGCTGTGCTGAACTCCAGCAAGCATGGGGCATCTGGCTTCTTAACCCTTTTCACACTTTTCCACTTTTTCAATCTCTTCTATTAATGTAGAAGTTTTCCCCTTTCCACCAGGCCTGGCGCATTCCACTCCCCTTTCCTCTAGTTCTTCTCTATTTTGATCATCTAGTGTTAAAGAGGCTGGACAAAACCAGGTAGCTGGAACATCTAAAATCTGTCTTTGCAAGAGGGCCTTCTTGTCCTCCTCTCCCCACAAACCAGGACATGCTTACAAGGCTGCAGAAGCACTATTTCCTCTCCCATCCACAACGTATTTACATAATAAGGTCTCTCAGGCCCAAGAGGTTTAAAATGTGTCAGCCTGGGAAATAAGATCCCCATGAATTTATGGTACCGAAGGATACTCTGAGTAACTGTTGCTAGGTGTAGTTTTGTTAGTATTTACTACTGCTTTTCTTGAAGCAAATGTGCTTAGATACATTATATTCCTTGCTGATTACATCTGGTAAAACCAGCCAAAATAATGTTTGATAAAAATACCCTGTTATTTGAAATACATTTTTCTTGAATATCTACCATCAAAAGTAAACTTCAAAATAAAAAATATATTTTCCCATACGAAAACCATCCAGCCTCAGATTTATGCTGTCTGTGACAATAAAATTAGATTGAAGAGAAACAGGCAAAGAAGAACCAAATATTAACATCAGGAAAAGAAACAACAGCTGCCTTATCACCTAGCCTGCTGTGTCACCGCTGCTCCTGGGGTGGAGACCGGCCTTAGACCTAGGTGACCTGCAGAAACAGAAAGATGCAATGTAGAAAAAAAGAAAGAAAAAGATAAAAAAGAAAAAGAAAAAAAAAAGAATAATAATAAAAATAAACCAGAGCAGCAATGTAGCTATGTACACTAGAAAATATTTGGTTTGGCTGGAGTATCAGTTTGAAGTTTAAGCAACTCTTGGGGGTTTTTCAGGCTGGTTTATGCACCGTTAGCACTGCACTATAGTTAGTTCAGTCACACAGAAGCTGCTCCCAGGATCTCAGTATCCTCAACTGTGCTAAAGGTGCAAGTCAGAATAAATATACGGTGTTTATGAAGTGAATAATGCTGCCTTGTCAAACCCCGGTTAGCCACGGTCGTTATTTGGCCGAGGGGTTATCTTTGCCACGGACCCTGAGCGCTCGAGTCCGGCAGGTTTCCTAACGGAGATGAAGCCCCGTGCCGGCAGGCTCTGCTGCCCCAGGGCCGCTCAGCTCCGCCCGCGGCTGGCCGCAGCCCCCAGAGCCGTGCCGCGCCGTGCCGTGCCCGTGCCGCGCCGTGCCGTGCCCGTGCCGCGCCGTGCCGTGCCGCGGAGGCGGCTCAGCCCCTTGGCAGCGTGTCCCCGCCGCGGGAGGGCCGCGCTCTGTGGGGGCACCCCCCCTCGCCCCCCCCGCTCCCAGCTCAGCTCCCGCCCAGCGCCGCTGAACCGCCGGCCCCGGGGGCAGCTGCGTGCGGGCCCGCTGCCCCTGCCCCGCCGCCTGGCGCTCGGCCGCTGCCCCGGCAGGTCCCGCACGGCCCCGGCCCCGGCCCGCCCCTCCCGGGCTGCCCCGCCGGCGGCCGCCCCGGGGCCGGCTGGTAAGGGCCGGTACACCCGTGCCGGGCCAGCCCCGGGCCCTGGCAGCCACACCTGGGTTGCGTTTCTTTGCAGTTTTGGATTAGATTCTTCATAACTTCCCTTCTTAGAGCTTTTTCTCCCAATCCTCATGGAAACCCGTTTAAGGATAAAATAATGATTGGCAATTCTTGCTTTACTATTAGAGAAAGAAACGATTTAGCCTGTGAATAGTAAATTACCAGAGAGGCAGTGATCATCCTTGTCATGAGTGTGTCTTTGGTCAGGCTGATAGTGCCACAAATGTATAGATGATGTCTAGATAACTGTCCGACCCTCGGCGAGGCATTCTGCTGTGTTTCTATATGGCACAACCTGTTGGTACTCCTGTAACGGTGATCTCAGCCATAATGTGAAGGCTTGTACTTAGATGTAACATCTGTGCAGGAACGTGCGTTAGAAAATTGTATCATCTTAGCACATGAAAGGCAAAAGATTCTCCCTTGTAAACAGAAGCCTGAATTAGAAGTTAAAAATATCTTCTATAAAATGCTGTCCAAATGTAAATGTTTTACTTCAGACAATGCAGATGCCTTAAGACCAAACAAAAAAAAAACCAAACAAACCAAAAACCCAACAAAACAACAACAACAAAAAAACCAACAACCCCCCCAACATTTTAAAAAGTCCTTTCTAGAGTTCTGTGGATGGGTTTAATAGTAGCTGGTGCTTCTATAATGAGAAGTTGTTAGGCAAGCTCAGCCCTGATGGCTCTATTTCCAACTCCAATAATATATTCCAGACTATCTTGCAAAAGCTCCTATAAATGTGAATACAGAAGAACTGAACATTCCTTTACACAGGCAGGTCTTTTCCTCAAGCATAAATATTCTTAGTCTGTTTTTTTGAGATAAAGGCTATATCGTTATCAGACCAATGGCTGGAATTTCTCTGTAAAAATGAATCCTTGTAAATGCTGCGTCTCTGAAGCTGGATGCTGGTAACTGCCAGTGAAAATTTCACTGAATATTCCATACAAATAGCAAATTGTAGTAACCGGCACGTTTCAAACTTTATGCAAAGTTAATATTACATAATGTTGAAAAAAAGGGAAAGTTGTGAAGATACTTTCATTGTAAATAACTTGAAGATTTTATGCCTTAGTAGTTGTAAGTTCCTTCAAGAATTCTGAAATTATTCATGCACATAAATCCCATTGAATTAAATGGAAGTTAAAACCATAAATATGAATGTGTTTATTTTTATTATTTATTGTTTATTTAAATCTGAGCATCTTAAGAGGTTTTAAATTTTTTCAAAATTTTTCTTTAAATACTTTCACTTTTACTTACTATTTACTTACTGAAAAAGTAAACATGCAAGTAAATATTCCTCAAACCATTATGCATATCAAATCCACCACCTAAAACTCTATAAAAAGAAAGTCAGAAGTCTAATGTGTTACTATCATGTATAATGTACAAGAATGTCTTACTGTAGTTTAAGAAGATTATTTCTTGAGATTATTTTCGACCAGCACTAAGCTCTAAACTACACTGACAAATAAATAACAATTCCGTTAGATCTGGATCTTTTTTGAGTTGTTTGTTTGAGGATGCTTGGCTTGATTTAAAGAGCTTTCAGATATTCTTTGCTTTTTCTTATGACAAGTAACATAAAAAGTAAAAGATTTCCCCATATAACAGTAGCCGCTGGTGTCCTGTGTCAGGGTATTAACCTTTTTAACCCTGTCAGTTGGCTGGGGCCAGGAAATATAGACTAGTCTTTTACTACTCTTCTGTGTGTCACAACTTTATTACGCATCACATTTTTACTCTTCTGAAGTGTCTATAGTACTAAAAAAATAGTCTTGTAAAAAGGATGCAGTGTTACATGGCTAAAAAGGTATGTAGGCCTGAATATCATATATTTTATCAAAGCGATGTCCTCCTTTATCCAGAGTGCATTATTGTTGCTCCGTAAAATCTTAACATCAAAGAAAGACTCAGGGTTCTGTTTCATATTTTGTAAAGGTGATCTCTGAGCAGTTCTAGTTGAATTATTAAATAGCTTGCTGTATATCATTTTGCTGATGACAGGAAAGCTGTCTCATACCTTTGGGGGTGCCTGTACAAAGTTGGCTTGTCTTTCAAGTTAGTATAAAGCCATACATAGTTGATTAGCAATAAATATTTCAACTGCTATTAAAGAAATATTAGTTCCTACAGCTGATACTATTGTCTGTTACTTACACACACTATACTATTCTCAGAGAGCTTGTACACATCCTCCATTAAGAATAATAATGAAAATTATACGAGCACTTAAAAGTCTCGTCACGGTAAGATGGCATCATGTTGCTAGGAGAATCAAAGACACCCTTTAATTCATAGAAAAACATTGCTTTATCACTTAATTATAAATCTTCAGAGACTTACACATTATTTTCAGTAATCCAGATGGTGGTGGAAGAATGTTATCTTCCAGTAAGTATCATTTCGTTAAATATATAACAGCTTTGGGCACTACATGGCAAGCTGCATCCAATTCTCTTCTCATTGCTGGGGTTATAGCTAATGCAATAGTTTAACTTGTTGCTCCTTAATCTTAGGTCCATTTTTTCCAGATTGTCATCCATAATTTACTATTCACATTTATGCAAAAGGTTCACATCTCAGCACTATTTCTTCCGGCAAACGTGATGCCATCTGGTTACAGTGACTTAGAGCATCCTCAAACCATAGCAGTATCTGCCTGCCGGGGGCAGGAGCATTACAGGAAAAGTCCTTTTGCCGGTTTTAATCCTGACCTCGGACCCCCAGCTGGTGCAGGCAGGTGGCCCCAGCCATCACCTTTGGCTGGGAAGAGCTGCCTTGTTGCCTGCACCTCCTGCCTGCATGTCCCTCGGACCCCCTTCACCTTGCTTGCACCTCTGCCACTGCTCTCTTTGCTTGGAGCCAGAAACGTGTAAGGTTTGATCCACCTCTGATGCAAAGTTTATGCTCTTTGATGGAAAAACATGGCTGGCTCACAGGCCACCAGGTGGGCTTCCACTTCTCAGGTCACAGCCCAACCCCTATTACCTTGAACCCTCCAAGTTCTTTCTTTTTTTTCTTTTCCCTTCTTTCTTTCTTTCTGTCTTTCTTTTCTTTTTCTTTCTGTCTTTCCTTCTTTCTTTCTCTTCTCCTCTTTCTTTCTTTCTCTTCCCTTCCCTTCTTTCTTTCCTTCTCTTCCCTTCTTTCTTTCCTTCTTTCTTTCCCTTCCTTCCTTTCTTCTTTTCTTCCTTTCTTTCTTTTTTTTTCCCCCTTTTTTTTTTTACTTTTCTCCCTCCCCTTCTTTTTTTTTTTTCCCCCCCAGTGTGTGTGTTCATTTGGTTCCTGCCCCAGCAGTCTCTGCTTTAACTCCTGGCAGTCAGGCAGGGTAATGTCACACAGATAACCTGAGGGAACTGTGACATTTATTCCCCATAATTCTGTCATCCTCCACAGCAGGGTATTGCTTTGGCAAAACTTAAATATGATCTGGGGAGCTTTCAAATGAGACTTCATCACAACTAGATGGAATCTTTTCCCCAAAATCCCTGTTTCTCCTTAGCATCTTCAGTCCTTTATAAAACCGTGGCAAAGACTGTGGCAACCTGTCCTGTGAGGAGGTTTTTGTGTGCTGCAGTGGGATTCCAGCTTATTCCCAATCCCTCTACTGTACCTCTGGCAGCCTTTGGTAGACAGCTTTTTGGGAGATGGATGTTTTGGGGATTAATTCAATCAGGAAAGCAGTAAGTAATAAAGTGGGGGGAATCTGGTGAGATGATGCAACACTGCAATAATCTGGAAATAGATGGATTGAATTGCCTTTTACTTGACTGGTTTGCAAGTGAAGTAGACAAAATAAATCCTACCTCGGACTTTTCATCTGAAACTAGTTTGAGTTAGTTGTTATGCACATTTTTCATTTCTTAAACTAATCAGTTTTCACAGTTTTCAGTTCTTAAAACATGTTTGATATTCAAAACACCCAATTCTTAACAAATTTTAACTCATTCTGACCTGAAATAAAAACATGGCATTTTTGAAATTTTACATAAAATCAAAATTCTGGAAAAATGATGCATCCCCAGAATTTTTGTTCTACAACTGTAAATAAAAGTTCTTAGAATATCTAAAATTTTGCAACATATTCGTTGTTATAAGCCAGTTTTGTTCCTCACCAGTTTGTGTTACAGCAAGAATAGTCATCTGGTGATATAATATTGTGTGTTCATTTTTAATTAAGGGCTCATCTGATTAAAAACCTCTTTGCTTCCTTTCATTCACAGTGGGTATATCTTAACCACCCCCGACAGCACTTTACATCACCAGAAGAAACTCCGTAGTGACTGGTATGTCTGCACGGTCCAGAGCAGAGAGATGCTGAGAGGTTAATGAGGATCCTAAGCTCAACAAGGCTGTGCTGGAAAAGTTAAAGAGTCTACAACAGCTCTGACATCTTTGGGCTGTTTTGAAGTGGTCCGCAGCAGCAGGTAATGGATTTGCTCTACTTTATCATCTTTTGTGGACCCCTTAAAAGTAGTCCAAAGACTTCTGGAGAGACTAGTGGGCTTCATTTTCATGTCTTTATTTTCACCTTTGATACTTGTGCATGCTAAGGAGCTAAGGAGGAGCAAGCAATCATGATTACTTTGTGTCATGTTAGACATCAGTACTTTTGTACACTACATACTTCTACTGACCTGTCAGAAACTAAAAATTAAGAAAAGAGCAATATAAAAATCTCTGCCTGAAAAATTGAGGTTATAAATTAAATTCCAAAATATTCTGAGGTTTAAAAAAAATCCCAGTAAAAATCTGTCAATTTCAGAATGTTTTTCTCAAAAAACCTTCAACCAAACTTCTGACACTTAGTCAAGCAAGTTTATAGAGAAGGAGTATTTGACTGAAACCTTGTAGGCCGTATGTATGTATGGAGAAGGACCAGGCATATCGGGTCTAAATGAATTGCAAATAAAGATGTAATTTAACTGGAATTTCTGATCTGAGGAGTGCTCCTATTCATTGATTTGGTGGGGAGGAAAATTTTTTACCCTTCTTTTTTCTGTATCACAGACTTTATTTACTTGGTAAATATGCTTTAAACCTTCACTTTACATGTTAGAGGCAAATAATTTATTTATTTATTTTAAAACACTATGCGCGCTATATAAATAAATACTGTCCTGTTTTAGTATAATAATCAATTTTACCCATGACAAAAATGGAATTTTCCTGTTCTGCATTTCTAGCTGAAGCATTTTTAAGTTCAAGTTTTTACTTTCATTTTTTTAACCAAGTGACTTTTATGGTAAAAGCAATTAATATTGCAACACGTTTAGTTCCAGCAGCCTCTTGGGATGCATTTCATGTAATGCACACCCCTGTTTTTCCTGGCCTTGCCTTTCCCTCCCTTCCTTTCCCTACTGTCTTTTTCCAGCACAGCAAAAATGATTGCTTTATACCAAATATCACACATGACTTTTTTTTACAAAGGTTATCCGTTTCTGGCATATATTTTTAGTTTATAATATGTTAGTCCATCTTCATGCTATTCTTATTGCAGTCACAACTGAGAGTTGGGAACTTGTTTTTAGATTTTTGCCTAAATGCAGTCAACTTCCAGTAGTAACACTTTGGTCATTTAGTTCAAAATGCTGAAACAACATATCCTGTTTTAAAGTTTTGGGTTTTCTTCAAGGCACTAATATGGTGTTCATTATCAAAGGACAAAGGGCACTCTGAATTGTAATATGGACTTTCTGGTTTTAAATTCCATTACTTGCATTAAAACCACTTACTGCCACTAAGAAAAATGAGTATAACTTTGCGCAGTTTGTGGCAAATAGTCAGTCTTTTGATATCATATAGCAGAATGTTTCAGTTAATAGGCCTGTACTTGAAAGTACCCTTTCACACCAATGGTTGCAAGTGCATTCTGTGTTTTTGTTTAAGTCTGACATCCATGAACAGACAACCAAGATCTGTTTCTTATTGTGCATTAAAGAGGATTCTTTGGAAATTGCTGAATAACTTAGGAATATGCTCTGTATCATTTTTACTGATGACAAGAGAGATGTCATCTCTGGTGCATCTGTCTAAAGTATCGGCTTGGATAACTTCTGTGTATCACGATCTGCTTCATTTCTTCTAATAGGAAACAGTTTCAAAAGCCCTGTTAATTGGCAAATACCAAAATATTTTACTTATTTGCAAGAAAAAAAAAATGGAGCATGCTGACTCTTGGGAACCAGTTCCCACTAATAACAAGTATTCCATTAAAAAGAAAAAAAAAAAAAAAGGAAAAATCCCACAACACCCTTGCACTTAATTCAAGAACAGGACTGTTTTCTTCAACACAAATATGTTGTATTATTTCAAGCGTTCAGGTCTTTGCCTTGTCGTGTTTAATGATCACAGCTGTACCAAGCTGGTTTATCTTCCAGTTAAGGTTAAGACAGCTGGTCAGGCCCAGACAGTAACTTTTGTTATACTTTGGTGCTTCAATTAATTTTAGTCTGTTTATCGCTTTTGTACTTGGAACAAAAAAACAAAGGGTCCTTTTAAAAAAACAAACCCCTTTCAAATCAAGATTTAGGCTACGTCTCCCACTGGCGAAGCCATCAGCTCACCAGGCTTCATCTGCAGGATGGATCAAATCTGTTAGTGCTGTCCTTACCCCCTGGGCTGTGTGGGACTGATGCAGGTGGGTGCTGAGCAAAGGCAGCATACACCTGTGCTGGAGGCAGCTGAGCGTTTAGCTACTGGTCTCTCTTGTACAGAAAACTGCAAGTCTTCATGAAAACTTGGGGCAACAGGCACTTGAGGCACAACCTAAAATAAATGAGTGCTCCAGCTGCCTGCTGGTACACTCAGCCTAGCAGCTTCAGTGAGAAAAAGGGCGAGTCACTGCAAAACAATGCTGGATAGGTTTTGAATAATACAAATCTCCCGTAAACATTCCCCTGCTTTAAAAACAGAACAACAGCAGAAAAGAGAGGCGAAAGGGAAAGAAGAGAGACAATGGGAGGGCGAACAGACAGGATGCACTTCCAAGTGCTGGTACAGCTGGGTCTCGTCGCAGCCCTTGGGTGAGACTGGCTTAACAGCTAACGTGGGCTTTCACCTACTGAAAGGGACAGTTGAGAAGTGGGCATTGATAAAAAGAAATCTACCACGATTGAGGAAACCTCCTTACCAAAATGAAGTAATTTTCAACACATTTTAGACAGCAGTGCTAGCCGATGATGCCCAGTTAATATGTATGTGTTGCTTTTAGCCTGCAAATATTTGGATTGCCCATTACTTGGTGCCTCAGGGGAGACCCTTTCTCTCTTAAGCCAGAAGGCTCGGTTTTAGGGGATGCCTGTTACATCTGGGGCGGGGGGGTGGGGAGGGGGTTGCTGGAGGCTGCTCTAACACTAGTCTTAAATAAGACTCTTTTCATTGTAGTTCTGGCATGGAGTCCTGCCACAAAAATTCATCCCTGGGAAAGCTGCTCAGGATTTGTCACATTACTGTGACTTGAGTTTGGTAATTCTGATACTTTGAGTGTTTTTTAAAACCCTGAGGGTTTTGACTTAGCATGTTGTGCCAGGTCATTATAGATACAGTGAGTGAGCATTAGTATTGAAATCTGGATCAAAACCTCCCCATAATTTGGACTCCTCATACCCAGGGATTTTGTGACCCCATCACTGCTGCCTGCTGCAGATGGCCAAGAAATTGGTAGCATCTAATTGTAAAATCCTCTTGAAAAGAGCAAGTATTGTTTAGTGAGATGTGAAGAACCATCCTTTTATTACTACCCTCACAGCTTGTTCCACCCTTTTTTCTCCCAAAATAGAATGTAAAAGATAGAAAAATGTTACCATTCAAAACTCTAAAGACTGTCTTTTTTCATTTTTCTTTGTATGCATGTACTTTTTTTAACATCAATTCGGGCAATGTCTCTATCATCCTGACTCACACTGTGATTTTAAGATGTCATCAGAAACATTTCTTTTAGTCACTGCCAATCATTAATTACTTCTCCTGTATGTCTCCATCAGCATTACATGTCGATATATTCGTATACAATATTCATGTGTTTTATGTTTGTATAAACATACTGCTAATACTGTGTTTCTCCAATAGAGAGCTCTATAAATCTAGACCTCCAGAGATACCTTATAATGACTTAAACATTACACCAAACAAGAGATTCCAAGGGGACATGATCAGGATGTAATAATGGGCCAATGTCAAAAAGGATTTATGATTATTATTCGTATGACTCAACCATATGCTCCAGCTACTGCTGTAATCTTGCTAGTCTTGGTCTGACATCTGTAGTGATAATGAGTAAAATTGCATTATGCCACAGAAAAAAATCAAGACACTTAAAAAATAACTAGTGGGCTGCCAGGAGAAACATTGACCTCCTCTGTAGGGTCAAGAGATGGTTTTAAAATATGCTGGATGCTCCTAACAAAGTTGAAGCACTCGGAGGGTCTGGCAGCCAGCTGTTCTAGCTTTATTAGAGAAGAACTTAAATATAATTGAATTCCTAAACCATATGTATTTATCACTGCAGTTAAATACCATACATGAGCCTATCAAGCTGACTTTAAAAAAAGGAAGTTACTTGTTTCATTTTATATAGTAGGACAAATGGTATCTGTTCCAAATAATGTGAGATTGAGAAAGATACTTAAATAATGTGTATTTTCAGGATCACCTGAGCAATCATGGTACCCGTCTGTCTTTCCTGGTTAAGTATCAAGCTTCCAGCTGACTGCAGGGAAAAGACAGGTATTTCTGGTTTATTTCCCTCTAACAATCTTGGTCTGTCTTGGTCTTTTATGGAGCAGCCCTCAGCTCGGGCTGCAGCTGAACCTGGTACTGGTTGAGGAACAGTAGCTTGTCTGTGCCGTTTCCAGGCTTTCCTGTTCAGTGGGAATTTAGCAAATTTGCAAATACCTTCTGGAGAGATGTACAGATGCTGAGAACTCCTTCCTGCTTCTGGACTACTATATAGTGCTGTGCAAGGTGAATATATGAGTGTAGACTTCCTTAGTTTCTGTCAAAGTCCATTAATGCTCCATTACTGACTGCAGCATTTAGGTGGGCTGTGAAAAATAGTTTATTTCTTACTGAAAAAGAGAAAACTAAGGTGAAATGGCCTGATGTCAACCCTCCTAATCCTGCAGTGGTGGTGAGCAGGTGGACAGCAAGGAAAAGTCAAAGGAGCTCATGCATAAGGCGGGCTAAATCACAAACCACCAAAGTTTCTGTAAAATCATGGCCAAACATATCAGTAAAGGACAAATATTTAGGCAGTGTCAGTCAGTCAACTAATGTATGTATCAGCATATTAGTGAGGAAATCCCCAGAAGCTCTGTGGGAGTTTTCCCTTTTTGATCTGCCACCACCTGCCAGGCTGCTGGCATTGCTGCTGCAGCCACCAGGCAGGCTGGAGCAGTTCCCCTGGGACTGGAACAAGTTGCTCCTTAAGGCAAATAGCCACTTCATTAATTCAAAGGCAGGCTGAGCAATCAGCAGCAGGTGAGGAGCAAAAGGCAGGGAACCAGACTAGAGGCAAGCTTGTATGCCTAGCTCAGAACAGTGACAGGAAAGCTCCTTCTCTACTTGTTAATAGCAGCAAACATTCTTCATAGCTGTCAGACTTGCACAATCTGTTTTTTGCTCACACTGAATTCTGGTGCCTCTCCTCATCCCCTTGAGATCCTCAGCCAAAAGACACGTTTGACATCTGTGAAGCCTGAAGTCTTGGCTCGCACAAAACAAGCACTGGTAGACTTGAGATGTTGTTTTAAGCACCTGACATCTTCCATCTGTCTTCTTTATTTTTAATTATTTCTAGTCTATAGAGTGACCTAATCAAACAAGCTCCTGTTTGATGTCAGGGTTCTTTCTAGGCTTTAATCTCTTCACATTTCTATATAATTTCTTTTTCCTCTGGAACTATCAAAGAATTTTCTTTAACAAGCCCATCAATGAAAAACAAAGTCTGCATTCTTGAATTCTAAGTCACACATAAACCTTAAAGATGCTGTTTGCTCAGTGTTGACAGAAGTAGTCGTCTGCCCTAATTTACCTTCACCGTATGTTTTTATTAGAGCTGTGAAAGCACGTATAAACTCACCAGGGGGACATGCATATTACAGGATTCTTTTCTTAAACTCTCTCAGCACTAATAAAAACATACAGGCTAAAGCACTGTCCTGTATTGGGACAGTAATACCTCTCTGTCCTGTGTTCTTCTAGTGTCAGAACAATTGCCCCTAAGAATAGTCACTCACTGCAAGTCATCACAACAGGAGTAAAGGAATGACCTTTGAGGAATGATCTTGAGGAACTGTCTCTCAACCATTAATGATGTTCTGCTTAGTCCTACCAGAGCTTAGTGATGCTTTACCTCTAGCTCAGATGTCAAGGCTGATACCCCTATGAGCTCATGGGGAGAGAGTGGTGCCATGAGCTAGTACCCATGGGCCTCCAAAAGTAACTGAAATGGCCAACCTATTGCTACAGGCTCACATTTTCTGAACAGGATTTCCATATCCACTGTGAAATTTTTGAGGCCCTACCAACTGACAAATATTAGATATGGATGTATACACCACATGCATAAACATCAAACGGAGACAACACGCACTCAACAGTAGAAGGGTTACCACTGTGGCAGATTGGGGTGCTTCACATTTAACCTGTAGAAATCACTTAGATTAGAGAAAGGTGTCATTTGATCTTCCATTTTTCCGCAGATGCTGCCAAATAGTTTCCTAAATCAGTCCCAAATGTGGCCTAGTCTCTCTGTTGGGCCAGTGTGAGTATAGTAGTGGTTTTGTTCCTCCTTGCTACCTTTTCTTCTCCCCCCACGCTTCCTCCCAGGCTTTGGGGCAAGAGCACTGAGCCCCAGAATATCGCACGAGTTAGACAAAACAAAGCTCCAATGTGCGCTAGATGTAATAACCTGCAATGTCTCCCCTGTCATCCCAAATTACTGGAACATACCGTGTTCCAGCCCTGCCTACTGCCATGCCTGCCCGTTGGAGAGCGGTGGCTCCTCCCCATCAGCTGGGCTGGCGCAGGGTCAGGGGTCAGCTCCTTCTGGCTGAAATGTGCTTGCATTGCATTCTGCAATGAGGCCTGAGGGCACGGGCAAGTGGTGCTGGTCACCTGTGGGTGTCTCCATGAATTGTGGGGCTGCTCAGCAATGTTTTGGGGTTTTCTGGATGTACCCAGTGACACTGCGGAGGCTGGTCAGTGCCAACAAGTGAGTCAGGCAGACAAGACTCCGCAGTACCTGTCTTCAGCAGGCAGCGGCATAAATCAGCCTCCCCATGTGGAGCTGGGGGGAAATTTCCTCCATGCCACACTGGCAAGGCTGTGCATTGGGAGCTACTCCTTGTTTAAAAAATAACTCTTCTATGACATGATATGCAAGTCATTTCCGAAAGATCTTGGGTATGCATTTAATAAGCTCTCTGCTGTGATGGGGGAAAAGGTCTTTGGGGATGTCATTGCTTGCTTGCATTCTTAATGAATTTCATTGTCATTTGGGTCTTTTACCTTACTTCTTGGGTTTTCTAGTGGGTTTCTAGAGAAACCACTGCAGGCTATGGTGGATGGGCTGTGTAGACAAATACTCTCCAGGTTCTTCTGTGCAAGACACTGCTACAGTCTCAGGTGACTGGACTTTAAGAGCTTCTTACCCTTTGTTTCAGCCTTATAGTGCTCTATAGTCCTTATAGTCCTAAAATCAGCCAGGTCCATTGAAATAGTTTACGTAGCAGGTCTTTGAAAATTCATCTCAACCAGGCAGAAACAGATTAGAAAGCCCTTGTAAAGCGTACAGCAAGCACTAGCATCCAAGTGACCACAAGTACTTGAAGGTAGTAGGTCCTTCCATTGGATTAGGTGGGCCCAGAAAAAATGTTTTCCAGAGCCTCATGGTGAGGGAAACTACAACCACACCTACCACCTCGTTGCAGTCCTGTGTGCTTTAAAGAGGGCTGAGGCTACAGGGTGACACATCTGTAATCTGTCCTGGTGTACTCATTGGCATAGTTGAAAGATAAAGGTATAAAACCAATATTTCAGGTAAACCAATGAAAGTCTGGAACAAAGTGGTAAACCAGATGTTTTCCTGTAAATCAGTGAATTGCAACATAACTCGTATTTTTTTCTCCATTTACCCCTGCAAACACTTTGTACTGAATTTATCAGAGGACTGAGTCCTCAAATAGCTCTGAGATTGCGTATGTTCTTGCACGTGATGTTTTTAATCACTGATATTTTGTTCTCTATTTCACTTACTGCTCTCTTGTTCTTACATCTAGTTGTCTCTTTTAGGAAGGTTAATGATGGAAAGGAATTTGATTATATTGTAGGATGCCATGCACTCTCACCTTCCACATACTTTTTCTTCTCTTTACCTGATTTAAAAAAAAACAAAACCAAAAAACAACAGCAAGCGTGGCAGAATCCCATACATATGGCCTGGCACAGTGCCAGTGAAGACCCCACCCACCCAAAAGATTTTTTACAGTACTTTCTTGAGGCGTGAGTATATGAACTTGGAGAAAACACTGTGAGAAGAACTCTAAGGGATTGAAAGGGCTTGTTTTGTGTTTATTTGGTTTGCACAAGTTTTTGCTTGCAGCAATATTATCTAATGATGATCATGGCAGAAGTAATTCCCAGTGTCAAGCAGACTCTTGCTAGACATTAGGAAAAAAAAGTCCTGTTTAATCTTGCATTTATTTTAAACCTTTCTTTAAAAAGAACATCAGTGGAGCATTAATTGCTCAAGAGAACTGGAAAAGCAAAGTTCAGGTACTCAAACACATCTCTGCTCCACTTTCAGATGTGAGCTGACCAACATGGCTAAGGACGGGAATGTGAGTGGAAAAGAACATGTGTCATTCTCCACCCATGAGTCTCCAAGGTAAGATACAGAAAGTTCTGACAGGATGAGTAGATTTTTAGTTACAGTTGCCTAATTCCCTTGTTCGAGTCTGTCTAGAGATTATTCTTCTAAAGGATCCATTTGGAGGAAGACAGAGAATCAGACTAGAAACTCATGCTGTGTTCAGTAGGGCAGCAGGTACCCAGGGATTCAGGAGTTGAAAATAAGTTGAAAATAACAATATAGTAATTGGTCCTGCAGATAGATTAGTGAAGATAGGTCTATGAAGGGATCATACATAGCTAATAAATAGGCAGCACTCTTCTGCCCAGCTGTTCCTGGGTCACGTAACTGAGCTATGTGAGTGGACTCCACATCAGGATTGCACTGTACTAAGATAGGGGCACATGGTGACAACAGGGCATCTGGCTGTTACGTGGTGGAGAGTGGTGTGAGAAAAGTTAAACTCCCAAAGTCTGAAATGGAGTGAAGATAATGCCTATTGGTGGTATTGCTTCCTTTTGTTGTTTGCTTTTGATAATGTCTGTTGGTGCTATTGCTGCCTTTTTTAGCACACCTGAAGTGTTTTGCTGGCCATAGAAGACCATAGGAAGGCTTGAATATTGTCAAAGGTGATGGATAGAAAAAAACCAACCATACTTGAAAGTGTATTTGCACATTGTTAACAAAGGTCTTTTGGTAGCATGCAACATGTATCACTGCTAATCTACCAAAGATGTCAATCTAGGAGCACAGTGTCCAAAAACAACCCAGGGAAATTTCCACCCCGTGGTCACAGTGTGAGAATAATCACTGCCACCTTTGTATCATAATGATTTCATATCTTTCAACAGACTTTTCGATCATCCTTGCAGCAGTGGTTTGTGAAACGAATGAGGTACCATAAGTGAAAACATAAGTAGAGTAAGTGACCTTCATACATTGAGGTATAAAATAACAAATCAAGCACTGCAACAAGCCAACAGTGCAATGTGCACAGAGGGAAGTAGACAAAATAAAACAATGTCAATAGATATCTGCTGTATTCCCTGGTATCTCAGAGGTTCTGAAAAGTTGCCCATGTGTTTTTTTTTTCCAGTTGCTTATATTCAGAATCTGCTTTATAGATATTTTCCCTGTTGTTTACTGACAAATTGAGGGAAGGACTACTATAACTTCAGTAACTAATTGAGCTAGTAATTTAATCATAATTTAGAGGGCAAAACTTTTTTTTATTTTCGCTAATAATTTTTACTCTGTTTTGTGCTCTTTAATTTAAGACTAAAACCACCTTTTTAAACCACCATCTTAAAACTCAGAACAAAAAAAGAACTTATAAAAGGAAGTAGCTGAATGCTAGTTTCAGGATGTTTTTGTTAGAATACTTTTAGAAGAAATTGTTGGTGAAATATTGTTCTTGTAGCTCAGTTTTCCTTACTACTGAGGAAAATCAGAAGCAGAAAAGGAGGTGGTTTCTGGTCACACCACAAGTCTAGAGAATTAGGGCTCAGTCTCTGCTTACTGTTTAAACTCATAAAATGTGTAGGCTCATCACTTAGTTCGGTGGAATTGCTCTGATTAGGTGGAAGCTGCGCCAGCCCGTTCACCCGGGTTACTTCTAACCAGATGTATGAGCCCGTATTCCGCCTTTCCGTACCTGTGTCCTCAGTGCCGACAGGAAGGAGCCAATACATCCTTCTGTAAGCAGAACACAGCCACAATAGCGTGTCACGCCAGAAGAGATTTCTTTATTCCAGAGATTGATCTGTTTTATAGTGGTAACAGAAATGCCTTTCCATGCAAATTCTAGCGGTGACACACTGAACTCAACAGATTTAAACCAGGAAAGAATTTGAATGATACATCTAGAGTAGAAAAATCAGGAACAGAAAAACAGTGTGGTTTTTGTTTGGATTATTTTTACTTTCATTTTACTGTTTCACATGCTGAGTGCCCAGAGTTTCTGGAAGTTTGAATGTCTCTGTTGGGGGATGAGGCCCCAGCAGTGCCTGAGCTGGGCACTTCTGTATACCTGGTCCTATGTTTTCAACTAATGCACATAGGACGTTAGACATTTAGCTAACTACATACACAGCTACACAGGCAGTATATACGCAAGCGGTGCTGCATGAACGTTTTTGGATTTTGTGTTTATTAATGTTTTCCATGCCCTTCCATCACCTGTGAGGGCTTAAAACAGTTATAAAAAGCACCAGCACAGCATGGATATAAAAAACACTCCAAAAAAGAGAAAAAACTATGTTACTGCCCTAACAATTCAATCAGCTGAAACATTTTCTCCATGTAATTCAAATGTGCCTGTCTCATTAGCATGGTTAAGCAAACAGTTCAATAGGTGGTTTAGTCCGAGGGTGTACGACCCCATATAAGAAAATCCTATTTTGTAGCCTGGCTCATGAAAAGTAAAATGGAGATTATGCCCTGGAAGTTGTTTATGAAATTGCTCTTGGTCTGACCTGAAGATCAGGTTGGTTTTCAGCTTTAGAGGCCTCTAGGCTTAGCTGCCTGTTCAAGGTTCTGTGCAGCCCAGAGCACTGTTTTCCTGGAGAAATGAGTGTCCTCTGGTGGCTGATATCCTGCTGCAAATCCCACGGGTCTCACACTGAGAGAAGGGGGGTCTGTAGGGACTGTAAACTGCTAAGCCAAACAACCTTTATTTTTATTTTGTAAATCAGATAGGCTATATCTTATTTTTCTTGGAAATATCCTTGTTATTCAAAATGCTCTGTGATTAATGAAAATGTTGGAACAGATCCTGCAGAGGATGTCCTTTCCTCATGAGTCTGTTGCAGTGGCCCTGATGCTCGCACTAGTGCAACCGTGGCATTTGTACTGCTGTAAGGGGGCATGACAGGATGGGTTAAATGACTTCTGCTGTGAGATTTTCGTAACAATAGGTTGTGTCTGTGAAAGCTTGTAACTCAGCTTGTGTGCACCCACATCACACGGTGCTGTGGGAGATGCTTTTGCCATGAGGGCTAAGATTACAGAGCAGTTTTCTTCCCAGCCTCGTGACTCCACACGCACACACATGCACGTTTCCAAAATACTCCGTTCTGGGGTATGAGGGGTTTTTTGGTGCACTTGTTCTATGCCAGAATATTCAGCAAAATCTTTTGAGCTTTTTTGGGGGTTGTGAGAGGATAGCAATGATTCTTTTCCTATTAGTCGAAAAATTTCAACTTCCGTTTATCTCAGCAAGCAACAAATAAAACTGCTGTGGGTCCCACACTGTCTCTTCACAAGCCTTCTCTTCTCCAGTCATCCTCCTCTTTCCAGAAAGCATTGCTTTCACTTTCCCCACTGCAAAAGCAAAAACTGTCTCCCTCTGCTCTCTCTCCATTCTATCAAACCTGTTCTTCCTTTTACTAGATAATCTCTTCTCATTTTTCCCTCAGTCCTTTTAATAGCAGCTGCTCCTCTGCTTGGACCATACTTATTTCTTCTCCCAGTAGGCAAAGCCCGTGGTGTCACCATCCATTGGTAAGACCACAAATGAGTGGAATTTGGCCCCATATCAGCTACCTGAGCAGGATCCCAAACTCATGGTTCAAAGGAGTGCTCTGAGGATTTAAATGGAAAAGGTACTGGTTTATTCTCTTCCACACCATTTTAAGCAAAGGGCTGGATTAACCAGATAAAACAGTATTTGTGCCCCAACGGTCCCACAGTTTCCGTCACGAGTTGGCTGGAGTACCCCTGAGAACACCCTTTTGCTAAAGCCCCTGCACTAATTATTATTTTGTTCCATTAGCATGATATTTCCATTCAGTGGAGACAGATGGTCTCTCTTCACTCTGCCTGTCACTCAGATGAGCTGAGTTGGCCCCTCTGGGCTTCAAAGAAGGACCTGTTCCTGTTACTTTGTGGTATCTTTCTCTGTAACCTTTGTCTTCTGTACTTTAGCCTGCATGAAGTGGCAGCATCTGACATTTTAAGTCAATCAGTTTGTAACATCCCTAAATTAAATGCTTTGTCTCATTTGTTAGTTTGGTTTATCTTTACTGTCATCTACCATGAAGCTACAAGCTCCACATCCTTTCAGAAAGCAAACATGACTGACAGAAATCGTTACACAGAAAAGCTGAAGCAAACCACGCTTTGATGGATTTTCTGTTAGGATTCATAATAGCATGGAGTTAAAAGAAAGAAAATAGGTGCTTTGGAGCATAAGATTGTAAAATGCTAATTTCAGTGACACAGTGGTGGACTGAGTAAATATAGAAAGGATTTATTATGAAGTTCTTTAGTGTTGTTGGCACTAACAGCAAATTGCTGGGCAACATTATATCGCCAAAACCCAGGAAATAGCACAAACATTGAACCACTGTATTTTCAATGACAATAATGAGAGAAGCTTTGGTATTGGTTGGCATCCCCACAAAAGGCACATGTTGGCATGTTCAGGAATGTAAATGATAGATCTGCTGCTTGAAGTTTATAATTATTTAATCAAACCCAGACTGCAGAACCTGGAGGGACATCATGTATCCTTAAAGGAGAAGAAAGAGGGAGAGAGAGAAAGAAAAGAAAGTCATGCTTTGTAAATGACGGAATGTATCCCCTGGGTGTGCCTACCACGTATCTGGGACTGCTGCAGAATTTGTGGGTGATCTCTTCAGCTTACTGCATCATCATATATTTAAGTAGCCCTGCAAAAAACAAATTGCCAACAATCTCTTTTATGTGTCGATGGAATCAGATCAATTATCTCCATTTCCTTTCATGGAAGAAAAAAAAAATCTACAGATCAGGACAGGAAACCACTCATTTGATGAACTATTTCTACACTACTGTACACACACATACGCAGCCTCCCCCCTTCATCTCCTGCAGACGTGCACACAGCTACAAGCCCTGTCTTCTAGACACAGAGAGGCACATTATTTTCAGCTCACATTACACATCTAGATTATTATTATGGAATTTCAAGAAGACTTATTTTGTTTCCATTTTTTCTTAAAGAGGAAAAAAAAAAAAGATATAATGGACATTTCGTTTTCAGAAATAAATCTCCCAGCACTGTATGTTCTGGCTGGTAACAGGCTGAGTAGCAGAGGTCTCCTACGATCCCAGCCTGGGCTTTGCTGCCGACTCAACTTTCAATTTAGTCCTAGCGTGATGGAAAAAGAAAAAAGTCTTTCAAAAGCAGTAATTGTGTGTTTCTGGGGAGAGAGAACAAATTACTAAATCAAATTAGCATTACATTTCATTCCTAGACCCTAGGAGATTCAAGGATTTACATAAGATACTTTCTTAAATTACGTTGTTAGTGTAAACATTAAGATTCTGCACAAAATCCCTGAGAAATGAAGCATCATTAGGTGATGTCATCATGCAATATTAAACAAAAAAAAAAAAAGGGGGGGGGAAAGGAATTCCTTAGCTGCATTATCAATACATGATTCCACTAATTTAAAAAAGAAAAATGCAGGATTGTATTATATTCTGAAGGATTTAATGTCATTAATCCATTCACTGTGTGTGCTAGGAACACTTGCATTGTTTTTTGTTTTCTCTCCTCAGACAAAAAGATTGACTAATAGGGATTCATGGCTGTAGAAGGTGAAATCCAGGCACCACACAAGGCTGTGGAAGAGTTACCGTGGATTCCTATGGGGTCATCATTTGTCTCCCAAACACTAAATAAGGGTCCTCAATAATACTCCATTTCCCATCCCAGATTTATATATCTAGTGATCTCCTCCTTCTTTGTATCACTGAAGTCTGTGTAATTCTATCTTAGTTCATTGATTTCTTTTTTACAGCACTGAGGTAGAGCAAAGTTTCCATGAGAGGCTCCAAGGCTCATTCCTGCCCGATGGGTAGCCATGCTCTCACAGGCTGCCACAACCAGCCACGTGGCACTGGGCTGCTTCTAGCTCAAGTTTTAAAATTCACTGGAATTAAAAAAAAAAAAAAAAAAAAAAAGGTGCAGTTGTCAAAATCAGAAGAAAAAACGGCTTCCATGTCTAGGGAATATGCACTTGTTAATTAAGCATTTGAAAGTGAATCAGAGTATGATGTAGAGAATTTTATTCTTAATTTTAAGAGTTTCAGGTCCACCTTAGAGCTGCAGATGGTAAAAGGAGAAATAAAGTAAAATTTTACTTATGTCCTAAGATAAACAAAAGACATTCAGTACTGTTGTAATTGTTGAATTAGAACTACCCTATTTGAGGAGCTAAGTCAGAACAGGATAAAGAAATATGCAACTTCTGTTTAATTCTTTTTATTTTAAAGATGAATTAAAGAGCCATACAAAACAAGGACAGCATTACAACATATGCAAGTCAAAAAGCTTCATAACTGCAAAAACTCATTGTAGTATGGTTTGGGGGTTTTTAAGATGCACTAAACAGTTCTGTTAATCCTATGACTCTCCATATATGTTTTCTGTGTTTCAGACAATAAATGCTCCCCACAAATTTATGCAATAATATGTAATATATTCAGGAAAACTAATTACTGAAGCAACTCATGTTTGGAAAGTTATCTCTAAAGCCAGAGGGGTAGAAACATTTTGTGTAATGAGAGCTCACATCCCACACATAATTTCTTTTATTTAATTTACCTGTCCATAGAAACCTATTATTTAAAAAATATAATTGGCAGAATAAATTCAGTAGTTGAAAGGCATGAGAAAAAATATGCAAACTGTAAAATAAACAGCTAAAATTACAGGTATTAGAAACCTCCTTTGTTAAAAATAATTATGAAGCTTAAAGTTGAGTGTATATCATAATACGCTACTACTCTTAAGTGCACCCTTCCACTCCCTTGCAAATGGACATTTTTATTAATAGAGTACTGGGAAAAAATGAGCAATGACCTCTTCTTCTTATCTTCTTTTTTTTTTGAGGTTTCTTTGCTTGACAAAGAATGTGGAATTTACATTTAAATTTCCTGGGGTTTGTCCATTTGTCAGCACTAAGGCTATCTCTGTGATGTACAATTTTTGCATTTAATGATTTTCTCAAACAGTATAAGAAACTCTCTTTTTCAGTTCTCCTTTTAAAATTTCCAGTATTGATAAGAGGTTTTAAATAAAATCTATGATTAAAGATATGAGATGATTTTACAGTTCAGAGTTCCTTTTAAATATAGACAAACAAATTAAAAAACAAACAACAAAAAAACAACCAACAAAGGAAAGCCTCACTCACTGATTAATATGTAAGGGTCATCCAGAGAGGTGAAGGAATATCTACAATATCTGATTGTATTCTTATGAAAAATATAACTCATGCACATTTTTTTCTCCGTGTTGCAAAATGTTTCATTTCCTGCTAAGGTTTCCGGGCGTACTGCTTAGCTGCTGGTCTTTCTCAAAGCCTGAAATTTCACATGAGGCAGATCCATTATACAAATACATGTGCTCTCTGCAGCTGATCCTGAATCCAGGGGAATCAAGGGAAGACCAAGCACGAAGATCAGACGTGCCAGCTGCTGCACACAGGCACGACTTCACCGAAACTGAAGCAACCACATCGCTTCGCACCAGAAGTAATGCTATTTAGAGGTTGGCTTAACTGAGATTTTAAAACTGGCTCAATTTCTCAATACACAGACGTCTCAGTATTTGAAACATGTAGAATATATATTTTAAATGTAGATTCATTGCTACAATCACATGTCAACTGTGTGTTGAAGACACTCCCTAGGAATGCATGACCAGGAGTCATGCATTAATACAAATTGAGAGAACTGGGGCTATTTGTTAATTCACCTATGCTCCAAAAATGTGTTTCTATCTCAATGCTTCCTTTTTTCTTTCTTTACCTTTCCCATGAGTCTTTTCCCAAGTTATATGCCATATTTGTGATTTTTTTCAAATGTTAGCATTGGGACTACATCAGGTTTTCTTTTCCCACAGTTGGAAAGTCCATACAATTCCTTTCTGATCATCCAGGAGAGCTGTGTGCACCATTAGTCTGTATTTTGGGAATTAAGAAAATGTAATTATATGCTTAGATATCTTACATCCCTAACTCATTAGCATATAAGTAGCTGCCAACTTTTAGCCCTGTATTGTTGGTCCTCCCAAGCACCAGGATATTTGTGTGTGTCAGGGGAATTTTGGCATATTCCCAGGGAGGTGCCAGCTGCCCTTGAGCCGGCTGCACTTCTCCCTTTGCTTCTGTATCACTGCATTTGCCTTCGGATGCTGAAATTGTTGACAGCAAATACGTGGCTTAGTTTGTACTTCAGCAGCTTCAGTTAAATTGCAGCTCCTCTGTTAATAGCCATCTTCCTTTTGCCATTTAGGACAAAATCTGTTCTTCAAGATGCACTGCTTGGTTGAAGCATTTGTGTACGATCATTACCCAAAATTTTGTCATAAAAGTTCTCTGCCTGACAGGCACATACAGAGCACATAATATTTACCTATGGTGTATTTATATCAGTTATATACATAGTAATTCATTCGTATCTCTGTATATCAGATAGTTTTGCGTATAATATAAACAGCACATCTTTTCCAAACAACATTTATGCTTCAACAGCCTAAATCTCCATTCATCCCATGTTAGCAATATGAATAAATTTCTCCAACCCTTCAACCCAGAAAGCTAAACATGGGGTTGAGTGGTGAACCCCTAAATTAGTGACATGGTCTATGCTGATGTCACTGGACATGACAGTAATTCCACAGCATAAAAGTCACCCAATATAATATCAATACACACAAAACAAGACAAAGTTTAAACTGAACCCTTTTCTATAAAAAAAACACAACCTTGTTTCACAGTTGCAGTATTTGGCAGAAATGTGCTTATATAAACAAAAATGTCAATGGAGAAACCCCTATACTATTAATTTCTTTTTAATAAGAAATACATTAAAATAGGAAATGTTTCATCATTTTAATTATTCTTATTTGATTTTTATACCATGTTACTAATTATGTCTGTTTAACATTGTAACATAATGCAACGATGAAGAACATTCAAAATAGAATATTTCAGTGGCTGAAAGCCACAATTCTTTGCAGCTTTCAGTCTCATTTTTATGCCTTGCAATAAATTATTTTTGATTCTGGAATAGCTATTGGGTTGGAAGTTCTGATTTCTGATCATCTTTAGAAAGCACAAGATCAGTATTAGCAGGAAATTCTTTGCAAATGTGAAGAACGTAGTCAATATTATATGCACCTATTCATATTCTTTCTCTGTACCTCAATTTCCCCTTTCATAAAAGGGAGAAAGATAGGCCTTCCATTGTAAAGTATTTTAAGATTGACTTATGACTAAGTATGGAAAATTGTTTTTGTCTTTCTTATCACATACTTTCCCCCCCCCGCCCCCACTGAGTCCTCTAGGACCCAAAAGCTGACTCACCCGCCCTACCGTCAAGCTTCTTCCTGCCTACAAAAGTCTTTCCATCATTTCACCTCATCTTTCCAATGGAGCAGGTATCGTGCTTGCATTCACCTGACTCCAGACAGAGCTGTTAAGTACCCTCATCAATGAAAGCAAGAGGCAGAGCATGCAGCCAACTTTGTTCTTTCCCAAATGCTCTTGCAGTGTGTCTGTGCTCTAGAACAGACAAGACTGGGGTCATGGGCTGCATTTGGAATCAAAATGGCTCTTGGCTGTGCAGTTAGAAGCTTGTCTTTGGTAACAAAAGTGTGGGCAATGGGCAGCACAGATGAACTCATTTACTTAGACAAAACCATGCAGATGCACCTGGCATTACCTTTTGAACTCTCTCAGATAGATAGTGTGAACTAATTGTGGAGTACACCAGTCTGACTGTGTGCACACTTAATGGGAAACCCTTTGCTGCATGCGTGAAGCGACTAATTGAGTGCCACTGCATGAACTTGTTTACAATCAAAACGCACAGGAAATTTTGGCTATCCTCTTGCTCTGGAAGGTAGAATTGTATGGCAGCAAGCAGAAGACCCAAAAATACAGTGCCAAGGGTATCTCATAGATAACATCCAGAACCCAGGGAGGATAACTTATGTGCCTGAGAGGACAGGATGTACAAGGCATTTAAAAATCTTATAATGTTGTTAAAACTACAAAAATAGCAAAATTGATGCTAAAGTCCTATTTAAATTCTATGTGCACTGTTTTCCATTTTGTTTGAATATCTGGTAATGGTTCAGCAGCCTATCAAAAAAGGAAAAAAAGAAAAAAAAATGCTTACTTTGCTGTAGGTGGGAGGCCTGACAAGATTATAACAGCTAGGTGTCTATTATTCCAAACTACATTGTACAAAGCTAAAATGGATCTTCCTACAGAAAGCTAGTCAAGGTGGAAGAGAAAAATTGGGTTCATTAACAATCCCCATCACTGAAAAGTCAACTAATTTTTCACTCTTCAGTTGAGTCCAATTACAGAGTTATTACTAAAAATGGGTTTTCTGTGACAGAGAGCGAGCTCTGACGGTGCTTTTTCTTATTGCACACTTGTATTGCACCCATTGCTGAGTGGAAATTAACACCTGTTGCTGTTTTATCAGAAAATGATGAATGGTACCATTACTGGCACAGCTTTATGTGAACAAAATTCAGCTTGTGTGTTAACTTTTGTAGTTGCAGCAATTACCACAATTACTTTCAAGTCATAAGCACAGATCCTGCACCAAAGCTGAACAACTGAGAGCAATCACCCTCCCATTTTCTTGGAGAAGACTGTAAGTAAAATGCAGACTGCGAGTTTGCTCCATGCCTCCCTTGAGTCAAGGTAAAACTATAAAGCACCCCCCTCATTTTGCCTTCTCAGCGAGCCATTTTCATAACACACTTCTCTAATATATGTAAAAGGTTCTCCCATTTCGGTTTATAGCTACATTTGAATCAAATATGAAATGGGTACTTATAAAGCTGGAGTGAAATCTCAAGTGCTTATCTGGATTTTTGAAACCTGACCCATGTGACTAAATTAATGGGCACAGTTGTACTTTGGCTTTAAATACATGTATCAGTTGTACTACTCGTTATAATTCATCTCGTCTGGTGTTGACTGTCGAAGGTTTGGGTTGCAATCCAAACTACTCATGGAGGTTCCCTCTATAGTCATCGGGGATCAAGATGTGTCACCACCAAAGATACAGGGCTGGTGGTGATGGGTTGCCACCCTGAAGTGCCTATTTCGTTCCATCGACTATAGAGGGCACCAGGACACCTGGCTTGGCCAGAAGCCCAGCTTTTATTTAGGATTAAATTCCAAGCCACCTAGGTGAGGTGAAGGAAAATTGCCATCCTCACATAGTCACTTACTGGCCTTCAGCCGGACCAGCCAGTTCAGTAACCGTCTGTTGCACAGTAGCTTGTTCTGCTGGGTGAACTTCTCTATTAAAGTAGAGATGCCTCAGAATGCAGTTTTTCTGTTTCTCTTGTCAGCAAGTTCCTTTTAGTGAAATGCACAAAAATCATAGCCATACTTCCTGAAAAGTGATACTTAAAAATGCAGTTGTTAAGAGATCTAATAGTTTTTTGGATTATTAAACCAATGGCTAATAAAAACATTAATGATATTTTCAAAAATTTTCTTTCCTGCAGCTAACCATGAAGCTCAACATCCTTTCTTTGTTTTGTGGTGAGACCAGAAAAAGTATCTTTGTTATTCAATCTGATATAAAATGTTCCTTAAAATACTTTACATAAATTTTTTTCTTACAAAGAAATATATTTTCCAGAAAGGAAAAAACCAAACCAAAACAAAACAATAACCATATCCCATTTCTATATATATTCAATAATTAATTATCCCCATTCATACAAACCAACCATTATATCTTCCTGTTGACAGCACTGTTTTTCTTTTCTTTTCTTTTCTTTTCTTTTCTTTTCTTTTCTTTTCTTTTCTTTTCTTTTCTTTTCTTTTCTTTTCTTTTCTTTTCTTTTCTTTTCTTTTCTTTTCTTTTCTTTTCTTTTCTTTTCTTTTCTTTTCTTTTCCCTTCCCTTCCCTTCCCTTCCCTTCCCTTCCCTTCCCTTCCCTTCCCTTCCCTTCCCTTCCCTTCCCTTCCCTTCCCTTCCCTTCCCTTCCCTTCCCTTCCCTTCCCTTCCCTTCCCTTCCCTTCCCTTCCCTTCCCTTCCCTTCCCTTTCCCTTCCCTTTCCCTTCCCTTCCCTTTCCCTTCCCTTTTTTTCCTAGTACATTTGTGGCATGTGGATCAAAGTTTTACGGATTCTTGTCTTTTCTTGAACCCACAAGCAAAGTAGCAACACAGCCAAGTTTTAAAAGTTTGCAAATCATTAAGAAACAAAGCAGACAAAATATATAGTGTTCCCAAGAGACTTGAGACATGAAAAAATCTGTTGTGATGTACAGACACAAAATCTGTTGGGACTAGACTTAGCTGTTCAGTAGGACTAGGAATGCACTATGATTCAGATGTCCTGTTGTAACTTTAAGGATTCAGCCTATGTATTTTGCCACAGAACCCCCCAAAACTGTACCTGTAATGGAGTTGAACCTGCCCATTACTCTGGACTGCATTTCAGATTTCAGGACACTCAGATCTACATCCAGATTTTAAGTACATGTTGCATAATACATGTTCTACTTGAAGACAACCTGCAGAAGTTTCCTAGGTTTTGGTTTCTTTGCAAACCTTTTATGACAAACTACCTCTATTGAAGTTAATGGAGCTTTGCCACTGCCTTCAGGATTTCATTCCTGGATCTTGCTGTTTTCTTGCTGTGGCCCTCTGGTGATAGACTGTTCCTGGTCTCGTCTCGTGCTTGCTTCACCCGGCAATGGTTAGCCTGACTCCACACAGCTAGCAAGAGCAGTATCAGGTAGGAAAGTGGCATGTGCTACCGTGTGCGTTACCCTCATTCTCCACTCTTCCCACAAACTATGTTACTCAGTGCTGTTTTCATCAGGCTATAGTGAAGGACTAAGTCAAATGTCTTATACAAGGCTTACATCTGTGTAGTTACCTACATCAAATTGTTTGACAGTACTTATTTTTCCATAAAGCTGTCCTCACTGGTACCAATTATACTGTCATCTTTAAATTTTATACTAATTGAATGCCTTATCAGTTTTTCCGTTACTTTGCTTGGGACTGCTGCCAGACTAACTGACCTGTAATTACTGTGCTCATTCTGCTTCCTCTCTTTGGCTTTTGGCAACGCTGCATATTTCTACCGTCCTCTAGCAACCTTTGGATTTATATGGCAGGGGCTTTTTGATATAAAAATATTCTTCTCTAATATAAGGATTTTAACAGTGACTTCCTGGGCAATGTGATGCACGGGAGTTTATTCTCATTGTGTCATACCAATAATACTCAATTCAATACTAAACTGTAGAGTGTGCCTGTCTGCACGTGTCTATATAAAATATATATTATTTCTGTCTTATTTATAATATTAATAACACTATTGATTTAAGGAGTCCAGTAACGTGTTCTTACCATTTTAAGGAATTGCAGGGGAGACAGTATATTCCTGAAAAACTTTCTTGTTGTTCTCAGCAAAATATATTTCCTTAGCTTTCTTTATTGTATTTCTACATGGTTTTCATTGCTAATTTGCACAGACAACTGTCTAGTTTGATATATGTATATGGCATATGTACATATATAAAAGCAAGAGGGTTTCCATGTTATGCAGCAATGTCATGTTATGTTTTGGTGTTTTCTGCCAAAAAAAAAAAAAAAAAGAGACATAATCACAAACACTGCTCGTACGTAATCAAATTGTCAGAGAAGATGTTCTGATGGAATTTAGTCTGTTCTGTGCTGAATGGTGTTATTTTACAGCCCAGAGCATATTCTAGTATGTTCCAGTAACTATCAGAAGACACTCTCAACTCAGGCTCCTCTTTGTTTCCCTTTCCATTGTCCTTTTTTCCCTTTGTTTAAACATGAGTTGTTTGGAAATTCTTATTCTCCTAAACTCATTCACTTTTCCTTCAAATGATCAGTATCCTTATGTCACTGCACCAATGCATAACAACACAGCAGCTTGAAGCTTACCAATGCCATCCTGACAGCTGAAGCCTGCATTCTCAATTTACTGGTTTTTGTATCTCTCCTGTTTACTGTAGCTTCACAAGAGAATGATATTTTATAAACACCTGGTAATTTAGTTAAAAAAAGGAACTGGACTTTTAACAAAAGAGTGCTTTTTTTTAAGGTTTGGCATTCAGATATAAAACAGATGGGGTTTTGTGCTTTTTAAGTGTCCAGGAGATCTTGTCAAAAGTGTCTGGCATGTACAGTTATTTTTATGTTATATTTAAGTGTATATTATTCTTTGTTTTAATGTATTAACACATGTATATTATTGCATAAATGTGTTTTGTTTTCTTATTATGGAATACTGCTTTTGGTAATTGCCCACAGCTCTGCATATAAATGTGCTCTACAAAGGTGTTTGGATTAAAGATGTCTGGCTGCAGCTTTATTAAACAAACTGTTAATTAATCTCAAATATTATCTAGCATGCCAAAGGCTTTCCCTCTGTAGACTGTAGGTTTATCTATGGAATCTCCAGTCACTTGGATTTTCTTACCTCTTACATGCTCAACCTATTTTGGTTGTTTCCCCGTACAGAACACTGGGTGTAATAATGCATCTGCAGCCAAGAACTGAAGTCTTGATATGCAGCTTTGCATTGCCAAGTCATGTTACCAACCTGGATTGGACTATTGTCCTCATGTTGTGGGATGCAGATCTCACCTTTAAGGTTGCATCAAAGAAAAAAGCAAGATCAACTTTTTAATGGCAATTTCTCTTAGGACATCAGTCCTTTTCAAGTATTATTCTTAAAAGAGAGCCTTTGTTAAGAAAGCAAAGCTCTGGGAATAGCCACCATTCCCACAAAATTGTTCCCACTAGATTCTGCAGAGTTCACCATTTCCAAAGTTCTTGGTTCAGCTCTTACTCCTGAGTAGGGACTGATAAAACCAAGAGGGATTAGCTCTTAAAAGCCCTCAGAAGACACAGTTTAGGGCTAGACTAACTCTTTAGTGTGCCAGTCTCAGTCTTAGTCAGATTCTGCCCTTGTTTATGCTAATTTAAAACTAGTGCAAGACTGTTGACTTCAATAATGTTCCAACCAAGGAAATGAAATTCTGAATGTTGACCTATTTTTCTTTATGCCGCCATTTCTGCTCTCTTTCATCTTATCTGTTATATCTCAGTCTATGTCGGGTTTTTTGCATGAGCTAGTGAGTGCCCTCTGCAGCTTTATTTCAGCTTTTGTTTGCCGCCAATCCTTTTCTCATTCTTCTAATGAAAATACATCGTCCTATCCACAAGGTGGTCAAAAGGTATGTTTTGGACCAAGCATGAGTATACATGAAAGGGGTATAATATGTTTTCTGATTAAAAAGAAATAATGTTAATTATGGAGCAGTTAGTGGAGGAAAACTGACAATTATAAATGAGCTTAAATTTAGAATTATGGGTTTGAGTCAAAGCCCACTGAAGACCATGAGTCTTTCCATCAACTTCAAAAGGACGTGAAGCACACCTAGTCTTACCTTGCTACTTAGTACAACTTTGGGTTAGTGCGCTATTAACAACCTAGGGAAACTGCCTTGAAGGTTAAGTCTGCCTTATTTTCAAAGGGAAAGTCTGGCAAATTTTTCCAGACCCTGGAACTTAATTAAAACACTGGAAAATTTCAAAGTGACAACTACTTTAAGACTTTTTCTTTTTTCTCTCTATTCCTTCTTGGGTGGATCAAGTAAAGTAAAAGAAAAAAAGAGTGTTTTTGATTACTGGGAAGTTTTTCTTTCATTCAGATGCCTATCCAAACCCCAACCACAGAAAGGAAAAAATATTACTTTGACCTCCTTGATATCTTATGCAGAAATTAAGTTATGGGGTATTTATACATGTTGCCCTGTTATTATACCAAAAACTTTTCTGCTGTATTTAAAAACAGAATCATTACCAGTCATACTGTTCCTGTGATGGTCTTGTGTATCAGACCTGTATTTACAAGTACCTTTTGCTTTAACGGAGTGCAAAATGAGTATGTAATTACAGGTTTAAAAATGAATTTAATGAAAAACTGGTTACTCTGATCCACTATAAAGATTTCTGGCCTACTCATTTTCCCCTTTTGACAGGATCAGCCACTCATTTGCTACACCACTCGTAAGGTGGAGGTGGTGCTCACATTGGTGTCATTGGGTCCCTTGTATCAAGCCAATTGGAATCTCCTGCTTGTATGAAATATCTTTTTTTTTTTTTTTTTTTTTTTTTTTTTGTGCTACAGAGAAGTAGTCATTTTTCAGTGTTTCTGAGGAAATGGACATTGTGAAAAAATACTGACTTGAAAGCAATGGCACATGGTACTGCCAAATCACAGCATGCACCTGAGGATCTGGAAGGCACCAGGATGACATGCTGTCTGTGTTAATCGCTACCATAAACAGACTTCCCCTCCAGAGTTATAAGTCTCTGTGTGTTGCGTTTGCATGCACGGTATACTTTAAAAATGCTGTGGTATGGTGGGCCTCCTGGGGAACCGTGGGGAGCTTTAGCCTCCAACTTCTTCCTGCTTCAGTAGTCAGCATGGAATGCTGTCCCATGTGTCTTTGAACTTTGTTGTAAGACACATATGTGACTCTTGCATGCAGAAATGTATGCAAATATAAGATTTGCATACAATTAAAAAATACTGCTCTGTGTATGTATATAGACACGTATTTAACTATGTATATTTAAAAAAAATTCTAGCATTGATCTAAATTTTTAAGCATTTTTCTCTGTTTAGATTCCCTTTATCCCATGTGCAGATTCACTACTTCCTTCAATCAGGAAACCAAAAGAAAAATCAAGAGTAAACTGTTTTCTCGTCTCAGTTTATAGCACCATCTGATAAAATGTAGGTTTCCTCACCAGATAAATTGTACAAATACTTAGGACTTCACCAGAATCCCTAGAGCGCCTGTTAAATACTTAACAGAAGGCTTGTTTTGACAAAGGGATATCACCCCTAATTGTCAAATCCATTCCAAACAAAACCAGGAGAGGATGAGTGGGTAATATTTTCAGTCAGGAGTCAGGCCTTTGAAAACTTAATTGTGGACAGTCAGAGCTAATGCTGCATTTTTGCTTTATCAGTCACAGTTTCATGGATTTCATTATTTTCACGGGTTGCTTTCGTTCAGTACTATAAACATAATGTTTGACATGGGGAAGAGGGACATGGTAGGACAGCATTTGCAAAGAAGACCGCTGAGCTGCTCTCCTCACGGTGCGTACAGACAGGTGCCAGCCCAGACTGCAGAGCGCTGGGGGCTGGCCAGCAGCCTACCTGACAGAGAGGCCAGGCCCCGGAGCGTGGGCACAGCAAGGTTTCTTGGGTTTTTTTGGAGTAACAACTCTTGAGAAAGAACTAAGTTTATCCTCCATTTCTCACTGTCCCCCAGGAGTAACGTCTTATGGTCTCTTTGTCTCAACTCTTTTTCACTTTGTTTTGTAATCCCTTTGAGGCCTGTTCCCACCCTCTTTTCTTTTTCTGTGTTGCTTAGAGGTATTGTCTGCCTTCCTCTAAGGTCTTTATACTTTTAGCTAGAATTAATGATATTTGGGTCAAACAGCCATGAAAAAACTGGATCCTTCCAGTTTAGGGACCAACTTTGTCAGCTTTGCAGAAGGACCAGCCCTGGAAACTGTTGAAAGAAAGGGAGGCTTGCACACTCATCTCTGCCTGTATATTTTAAAGGCTTCATTTTCAAACAGGACTCTGTTTTTGAAGAAGAGAAAAACCACGGGATACACTTACGAGGAAATAATTTCTCAAGCCATGCCATATCCTCAGCCCTTTCCTCTGGCCTGGCACTGAGAAGCGATTTTTAAGCTGCCTGCAGAGGACATCTGGTGATCCTGTGGTACAGGGGAGTCATCGTGCTGCTCAGCCATTTTAGGACATCTGCTCTTTTTGGCTTTTATAGACTGATGGGGCACAGCCAGAATTTACAGTATTTCAAAACAGATCTGTCAGCAGAATAATCCCTGGAGAATTATATTATGCTGATGTAATTTCAGGTTGGTTCTCTCTTTGCTATTTCTGAATCAACCAGAAAAGTCCCAGTGCATCTCCAGATGAGATACCAGAGAGGCATTTTAAGGCAGCTTTTGCCACCTCTGTGGACTCCGCTCAAAAAGTGGGTTTCCGGACAGGAGGGACCTGTTCAGAACACTGAATGTAAGTTTTTCCAGGAAATATATTAGCCACTAGTAAGGACAAGGAGTGTGTAACTTTATAGAGTCAGCATGAATGAAGAGCTAGGGATCGTATTAAGCCTTTGAGAGCACAAGGCAGTCAGTATAGCTCTGAACTTCCTGGGGCAGGTCCTCAATGTGAGATGATTGCCAGTGTCTGATGATGCTCCAACCATCAGTACTACATCTCCAGCGCTTGTACCACCTTCTGCTCCACTATTCTTGGATTCAAAACATCAAAGACTTGATTACATGGAGTTCTACTTTAATTGCTGCAAAACAGATGTACGTAGACTTGGTCTTATTGTTCCTACCTAAACAAAAATCAGAGTAAATCATTCATATGTCCATCATGATGGAAAGAGAAAGGCTCAGAGGTAAATCTGCCTTGAAAGGTGGGTGGATCATGTATTTGTCACCTTCTCCCACTTTCTGCTGTCCTCTTTTTTGGTAAAGATGGCCCAGCCTCCATCAAGAAAGTAAGGTAATAAAAAGATAAGGTACAGATTCAAAAAGGATGATACAGAAATTTCCATCCCCTCCCCATGTTATATGTGGTAGCCTCACAATTAGACAACTTATTCTTTCACATTTCTAACACATTATTCTGTTTCCTAAGGCAAGCCTCACAAGAGCTTAAAACATAACCTGTTTTTCTGGATTGATCCCCTGAAAAGGCTGATGGTTTTGACTTCTAGATAAAGAAGCACTTATGGAGTACACATAAATTCTGTACGGGTGAGATGTACTGGGACTTGTGGAATGGTATCGTGCTTCTTAGAACAAAACTGAGCTGGTATGTACTAAATTATTTTTACTCTTTAAATATTACAAGCACTTCTTTTCATAGGTCTAGGTAGAAAGAAAAAAAATAAGGCTACTTTTATATTTACATTCTAGAATGCCAACAAGGGAGACCTAGGAAAATGTTTAGGAAGATTTTGTCTAATGTATAAGATAACCATGGAAACTACAGGCATTTTTACCCTGTCCTGAACAAATACAAATCCCTTTGTAAAAAAAAAAAAAAAATCAAACAAAAAACAAAACAAACAAACAAAAAAAGAAAAACAAACAAACAAACAAAAAAACAAAACCATGTTTTGGTCATTATGTCATTACACAAAAGAGCATATTATTCTAATTAGGTATCAAGATGTCAGTCGTGTGTTTGGATTTGTGGAAGTAAGACATTAAAATTACAAGGAACATTAAGTGTTTGTATAAGTGTGAATTTCTCTTCAAGCATCTTAAGCACTGAGAAGTAAACTGAGCTGTGGAATAAGCAGGTGTAAAGCCTATAGCCATCAGAAAAGATTTGCACTCTTTATACTGTCACTGAACTTGGTGCAGAATGATTTAACCCAGTAGATCCGATCTGAAATCATCTTTAGACTGAAGCCTCTTCTGCAGGTCTTCTAGAGACAGACACATTTCTAGAAACATAAACTTCAGAATTTTAATCACTTTTTTAGACTGTTGGCACCAGTGAGATGTGTAATTCATGAATTTCACATTGCAGACATGTTAAGGCAAATGAACTACTTTAAACATGCAGCTACTTACTGTGTACATACAAATCCAGAAGTAAATACTGTTCATACTTTACTGCGCAGTGCAAAATGCCTTTCTGCTATTGAAATATAGGGGCAGCATGTTATGATTTTCATGGCCACAAAGAGATATGAGGATGAATAGGGGGATTCCAGTATTTCTGTCATGATGGAGAATGACAACACTTTTTCCTTGTCACAAGTCTTAATTGTTAAAATATATAAATCTTAATAGTGATTAGAATTTTAATTAAAAATGCATCTTTTAATTATTTTTCTCCTCTGCTTTCATTCTTCAGAACCCTTTTCTGAATTCAGTCAAAAATATAATGGAGATTTTTGAAGAAGTTCATTTGCAAATCTCAGCCACAAAAGAGAAAGTCGCCTCTAAGATACCTGAACCACCTCAAGGAAAATGGCAATGCCAACATTTACCAGTGTGATAAATTAATTTTTTTTATTTAGGGTGCCCTTGAAATTATTAAAAATCCCTTTATGTCTTCAGTGCTTGTGAAGGGAGCCAAGATGCTGGTTGTTATTCTTTGTCTACTGCTCATATGTTCACTCCCGTTTATCTTCTGCATAGCATTAGCCAATACCTGAAGTGAAGTGCCCTTCCAGTACTGCCCATGTCCTTGACACCATGAAAAGCCACACATGCTTCTGAGATGCTCCTGGCTTTTTTAGCCATTCATGGCAGGCAATGAAACAAAGGTTAGAATCAGGCAAATTAAGAATGATCTCTAAGATAAACATGTATTATTGAGTAACCTTATTTAAATTCCAGGAAGTCTGAAGTCTGTACCTCTTGCTTTGTGTTGCCCAAAGCCTGCTCTTTCTCTGCTGTCAGGTTTTCAGTGTTCAGCTGGGGGTGACTTACTTTTCCATTCATTTTCAGGCATAACTATTTTCTCAGTCTTCAGCAGTGTCTTCAGATGTTTGTCACAGTCAGCCTTTGTGACCATTGCCATGAATTCCACCAGGTCTGAGGAGGAGGAAGATACATACTGCACATTTTCACCAAGACAACTCAAGTCACTCTTTTCCTATTTCTGCCATACTCTTCTGTCCCTGTCTAAAGTAATCAGAAAAATTTACCTTTTGTGCCTGACTATATACAGCCTCAGTGATACTTTAACAGATTCACTATTTCTGATTTTTTTTGCTTTATCTTTTTACATGTACTGTCTTCTTGTTTAACAAAGGAGGCAGAAGGAAAAGAATAACAGCCTTCAGTCATTCTGTGGGGACTGAAAATGGGTAAGCTTTGATTTTTACATACCAGTGGCATGAGAAGGGTGTAGAAAGCATGCAGATTTTGTGTCTTGAATATGAAAATATGAATGATAGGTATAAAGTACAAGTTTGCTGCAGTTGTTGCTTGAGTGGAGTTCACTTTCAACAAGGTTCAGTGAGTGAAGCAAGGGAACAACTGTTTACCCTTCATTTTTTTTTCCATTCCTAGTAGAAAAAGATGCAAACGAGAGCTCTGTCAAACATAGTAGATCCATCTCATGCAAGGTCTTGAAATATGGCTTTGTTCCAAGTTGGAACAAAGCTCCAGAATTTCCAAATGTTCAATGAAGAAAAATGTCAGAGAAAAATGATTCACCCTGGGTTGGCTGAACCATTTTACTTTGTCAAAACTGTTCTGTTTTGACTTTGATTACTTCATATTTTTGCAGTTATGCATCTAATCTGATGCAAAATAAAATACCTCATTCAAAATGTTTAAGCCCAACAATACTGGAAAATGGTATCTGCTGGGGATACCAATTTGAAAGTAGAGTTATCAAAATCTTCACAGATGTCTACTGAGATTGTTGAGAGGTTAGTTTCAGTCATTTATTGGTTTGTAATTGCTCATTTAGAATTGTTTATAAGCATTTATAAGCATGCTGAATGAGTTACCCACCATAACAGCACCAAGGAGCAGGGAGGACAGCTGACATACACCCAGCCCTCCCCACTAATGCCATCTGAGTATGGTCCCAGCAGTGCCTAGGGAAGCCCAGGCAGATGTGTGGGTTTATCACAGTGTAGGCTGAGTGTACACCTCTAGCCAAGTGTAGTCACCCACTGCTTCAGGTCACAAACTTTGTAGCTGAAGAATGAACAGTCCTGGCAGACAATGTTAATAGCTTTCCTTCACAATCAGAGTTAGGACGAACTGCAGGTTGGGTTTCCGTTACCTTGGAAGACACTCCTGTGAATTACCCTTGATTTGGTACCAGAAGAACCAAGCTCAGCAGATGTGCCCAGACTATACAGGTGGGGTTTGTGTATCCTAGAACAGCCGTTGATAATAATGAAATATTTAATGGTTGCATTATCCTTTTTTTTTTCTATATCCAGCACCTAGCTAGAACACAAGCTGGGTATGTAACTGGCAATACATGTTTTGAAATTAGCAAAGCCAACACTGGGAAAAGGGCTGTCCTGCCTTTCTCAGCTGGCAGGACATCGATCCTGTGGGGCTTGTTTGGTTTTGTTTGTTTAGTAATCAGGCAGGGGGCTTTTTAGTCATTCTTTAATCATCAGGGCATAACTTGTTCACATGTGGTCATGACACACAGCTCCATCACAATTCCTTCCTACTGACTATAAAAGGCATGACTGCAGCATAACCTAGGAGTGCATGTTCACCCCTTGTTTCATGCTGCACTCGCAGCTTGATCACCGCAGTTTAATCACTGCTATCGAACAATGTGTGAGGTCAAGCCACCACGTTTCTCAAAATAATTTGTTGGTAGAGAGTAGACCTCTAAAATGCGAAGCATTAAGCTGGAGAGTTAGTTAATTCCTGCGATTCACTTATTTCCTTACAGAGCACTGACGCAGTGAAACTCGCATCACAAAGAACCATCATTAACTAGTACACATTTATTTGCTTAAGGAGTCTGATAATCAATCATCAAATTTCTCCTCTTGTTTTGTGGTATTGTATTTCATCACTTGGTAGGGTATGAAGCATTATCATTCTTTACACAAGTTTGTTAACGGAATATTTATTTGAAGAGGTTTCAATATAAATAAAGTTTTTCTACATATATTTCTTTAAAAAGATTTATTTTTATTTCAGCTATTTGCTTTCCTATGAAAAATATATGTGAAAAAATAATCCAGAAGCGTAAATGGCTTGAAAGTGGAATTATCCATCAGATGGAAGGAGTGATCATTCGAAGTCAGGTATGCAGATTTGGGTGGGATACAGGAAATGGCTTCATTGGTTTATATGTTTGGGGGATTTTTCTCCATGTCCCTCTGTCCCCGCTACTGTAGATCATTTATCCTTTGAGAAAGCAAAAGAAGGCTGGTATAAATTAGGAATGGTAATGTAAAAGCTTATACCCACTGCATAAAAGTTTTCCTAATTAATACAAGCATTAAATTGCCAAAAGTTTTTTCCATATACTGCCAATATTAAACATGACATGCCTGCTAGGGTTGGTATAAAGTTTTGTCAACATTTTTGGCATACGAGGTCTCAGCCTGGGGTCAATATTTTCTTGACCAAATTTTGTTGTTTCAGTTGCCTTTTTACACTCATATTGTAACTCAAACATTTTAAAAAAAAAAAAAAAAAAAGAAAGAAATTTGGCAGGCTATTAGTCCATAATGTGGTCTAATGCCTTTGGGTATTTTTTTAAATGTAAATCATTCAGATATTTAAGGTTTGAGGTTTAAGAACTGTGCACACACTTTAACAACTTCTTTTAAAAATATTTAGTATGCATATTTACTACATATGTATCTTATAGAGACTAGAGATTAAACTGGAGTTTACTTGCTAAATAAATATGCAAACTGCTGTCCATGAATAAACATCCTCATGAACTCCTATTGAAAGTTTCTTACTTGAAAAAAGTTGTTTAAAACTACAATAAAATCAAAGGGAAGTAAGATGAGGGGAGGAAAAGGCAACGCTTAAGTAACTGTAATGTTTTAACTTGGCCACAGAAAATAAAGTTAATTTTTTTTTCTCCTGGGATCTAGTCCAAAGCCCACTGAGGTCAAAAGAAGGCTTCCCACCTATTCCCATGTGCACTGGATCTGGCCTCTGCTCTGTTGCTCCCTTGCTGTGCTCTGCTGATGGGCTGCAGCAGCAGCCCAGCTAACACAGTAGCCCACTCATCTGCATATGCATTACATAAGTTTGGGGTAAGTTACTGGTGGCAGAGAAGCTCTCTTCTGGAGTGTCCTTCCTTTCTCTGTAAATTTGAATCAGATTTCTGCTTTTGCTTTGACATATCAGTGCTTAGCAGGTATTCATTATAGTCTTCATGCAGTAAAATATGGAGGAAAATTGCAGAATCCTGCAAATGTACAAATGTCCCAATGTGCCTGTGCACATAACAGTGTTGCATACCACACAGGATCCCTCGGCCTCAGAGTTCTTCCAGATATTAACCTCATTTCAGAGACATTTTGAACATCATCCGGGGAATACATTATACAATTTTTGTTAGTTACAATTGACAGGATTTGTGTAATCAATGAGCACTGGCGCCATCGCATGCAATGCTCGTTAGAATGCAATTCCTGCAGTTCCTGGACAATCTGTTCCTTATGGTGATTTCTGGGAGCTTGTAAACTCTCACTAAGATGCTGGCAACATCAACCAAACATCTCAGACACATTGTCTTTCTGAACCTGAACTTTTTAAATGGTGGTTAAACATGTTGTCTGCTTTAGTTTCCTGTCTATCTTCATCATAAGCCAGCACCTGTTTCCAATAAATTATACACAGAGCTGTATCAGCAACACCTTGGCAGCAGCTGCCACCCTGAAAAGCAGAATGCCCTTGAGGACAATACACCTGTGAACACATACAGTGTTTATTTAGCTGAAAGGCAAAACTTTAAGTTACATAAAGCAATTATCTAAAGCCTAATGTATGCCCATTATTAACACAAAATAACCTTGTTCTTAAAAACCTATAAAAATCTATTTAAAGGCTTTTTCCAAATCCCAGGGAAACGTACTCGCACTGTGGATCTGCTATTAGCCTAGGACTTAAATGCCTGATGGTGGGAAGACGTGTGGGGGAGGCTACGTGTGCAGAGTTACAAAGTAATAGGGCACAGATTTGGAGTTCATTATGCACAGAGATGAGAGAAGAAGCCAAATCGTTTTCAGAGAGACTGTTGAACAACAGACTTTTTTCTTTTTGATTCCGCGTTATAAAGTAGCATTTTGTTGCCTAAGTATAGAACTACTGTGTTTAAGACAGTGTTTGATCTTTCTATTGCTATGAGACAGTAGGAAAAAGTGGTCCTCAGAAAAAGGTTTTCTTATAACTACAACAAACCTTTCATATCCAGTTCACTGCCAGCACTGTCCTTTCATGTAACAGCGAGCCTATTTTAGCAGCAATAAGTTGAGCTGCTTGTTTGCAGCAGATCACAGGATAATGGCAATGAAAAAAAGTTATGATTAAAATAGAACGCATATCTGAGATAAGTTTTTAAGTTTTGGTAAAGCAAGAAGTAACACTAGAAACTCTGTAGTCCAAGTAAATTGTAAAATACATTTTCAGTTCAATATGCATACTTTAAAGATTAGTTGGCATATGAACCTTAAAAATAACTTAAATGGGAAGGTATTTTTACATGTTGATTCTAAAATTAACACTAAATGAAAAGTTCATATATATGTGTGCATATATGTATATATTCCTGTATTGAACGTTCATAAAACACATTTTTAAGTCATATTTCACAATACTTTCATTCCTTGCCCGATGCCTCCTGATGCCGTTTAAGTGATCAACTCAAATTCTCTTAGGTGAAAATGTGTTTTAACACTTCTGTTTGGCCAGACCTGAAAGTTGTGGAAGGACTTGCTAATGAGTATTACAGCTTTCTTAGGTGTCATTTTTTTAAACCCTTACAATGCTGGATACAAATACATGTAGAGTGGTGATGCCAGCATAGAATCATAGCCTCATAGTATTTTTTAGATTGGAAAAGACCTGTAAGGTCATCCAGCCCAACTGTTAACCAAGCACTGCCAAGTCAACCACTAAATGCATGTAGATATTCTCCCATCAATAGTTTTGCACAATTAGATCCAATGGGTTATGTTATATTTTATGAAGTGCAAAATAAAATTCCAAGAGAATAGCATTAGCATAATCTCACAATAAATACTTGTCTTTCAAATGTTGGTAATAAACATAATGTATTTTGCTTTATATTTTGTTGTCAGATAGTTTGAAGTTTAACATTGTTATATTTTTTCTTAAAAATGCTCCATTTTCATCTCAGAAAAAACATGGTATATTTCAGAGATTCGAGCTAAAACATATGGATTAAGTCAATGATTCAGTTTCTAAACCTCCAAATGACTGTTCTGATTACTCATGCGAATCTATATTTTTGCCAGATTTCCTTAAGACTTTAATACAAGTAAATTTAATAGGAATATATTTTCTTCTCCTAATGCACATGAGAATATGCTAGAATGATGATCTCCATATACAGATATAAACCTGCTCCTTGATTTCAGTTTTCTTGGCTGTGTTTGATTCTAATTGAATGTAAATGCTAGGAGCACCAAGCTAAGATTCCAACCAAAAGGAAATTCAGCTATGGCTACAGAATGAAAACTAGTTACTTTTCCCTAGAGCGCTTAGGTTTTATTAAATGTCAACAAATCTAAAAACATGCTTTACCAATCTATGGTTTATACGGAAAATAAGTCACTGAAGATGATGTTTGCTTTGATTTAGACAAACAGGTTCCAGAGAACTGAAATCTCTCACAAGCATAAAACTTACCTCTTGTTTTCCTTTATCATTTGTCAGATCTCCCACTGGTGACCAGAGAATACCAAGCTGTGATAGAGCATGGGGGCTGAAAGCAGGCCTATGTTTGTGATTGCTTGCTACCCTCTGTGATGAGTTTATCCACTAGTTTCTTTCCTGTTGACTTTCATGCCTGCCATTAACCCAGGATGTTACGTGTTCTCAAACAGAAAATGGAATTACAAGTGGAAGATGCTGCTACGTGGGAGGCCTGCCTCTGTGCTGCCCATTGGAGAATCGTCTTGGGAGCGAGGACCACAAAAGCAGCTTCTCGCTAGGACCTGCGGGGAGCCCCACCTTGCTACACTGTCACCTGGGTTCCTCCTGACCTCACCTCTGTGTTCACACAGGTTTTGCTGAGATTAGGACATTAAAGTGGAGGTAAGAGCTGTACATAGGAGAAATGTGTTAGTTATAAAAGAGAGCACACAATCACCATGCTTCCTCCAGCACAGCTTCTCATAGATTTAAGGAGGGTAACAGGAGTGCAGGGCCATGTGGGTCAGTCTGATCTCACCCAAGGGATCCCAAGTGTGGTTTTATTTGGTGAAGAGACTGCAAAGGATTTATAAACCTGAGTTGCCTTGTGGAGGGGAGTGACAGGGCAAACCATTACTGATGTACGGTATTGCAGCCAATATGTCCAGGACAGAAGTGCTGAGGCCACAAAAGGAGGAGAGTAGAGATTTGGAAACCTGTTAGCCTCCCAACGACATCCTTGCTTCAGTGTAGTCTCTTCTGTGCATTAGCTGTCATCATTGGGTTTCCCATGGTGTGTGCCAGGTAAATGTAGGGCTTAGCTTTGGTCTCCAGTCAGATGGCATCCAAAAATAAGTATCAAAAGACACCCACCACTTTTTAAAAAGCTAAACAGAAGAAAGTACAAATGCAAAATACAGTTTGGGTTCAATAGACAACCACCCACCAATAAGTCTGGGTAAGTATCAGATCATGTTCTTGCAGAACATTTTATCTCAGGCGCAATAAGGTGAGAAGAGAGACATTAGTATGTTAGTTTCCTTTATTGCAACATTTCTTTATTATTTTCATTACATTTCTTTCCATACATGGAGATACACAAAATAAAAAAAAAGAAGATAATATGAAAGTTCTTGAAAAATATGAAGTATGAAAGAAGAAAATATGCACAGTATGCAAGATTCATCTTGAATTCAGAGGTTTTGTGTAACCCATTTTAAAGTGGTATTTGCTTGTTTAAGAATGCACACCTGCACATTACCACTTATGGTAAATAAGTTTATTAGCCAAGGAATATCTGAATACTTACTGGAAATCCCATGTAAATGCAGTTATGTTTTCTGTTAAGATCCCTCTTTGGTAAAATATGCTATCCACTTCCATACTCCAGGGGAAAAAAAAAAAAAAAAAAAGCAGTATATGATGTATAAACATGCAGGAAAGATGCAGGTGAAAAGTTTCACAGGGCTTAAAAATGTCACATGCTTGATGATTCAGTGTGTCTTTCCATGTACAAGTTAAGCATTCTGTTTCGTATTATATTTATGTCAAATCAAATGTTCCACTTGGAGACTAGGACTTTATTAGTGTCTCATTTGTATTTGTTTTTACTTCTAATTAAAACCTAAAGGTGGTGACAGAAGAAATTCTGATGCTTGGCATAGGATTAATACTTGAGGGCCATTCAACTTTGCTAATCATCCATTTGAAGAGAATTACCTTATGCGAAGAGATTTCTTCACTTAGGACAAAATGATTTTTTTCATCTCTGAACTCCAAAAGAGCAGAAGGGTGGAAAGAAAGTGAGGGGAGGCAAAGGAGCAAAGGGATACAGACCAAAGTGGGAAGCTTTGATCCTTTCACTGAAGGGCTCAGGCAGTTCAAAATGAAAGAATCTCTCACCACCTTTAAAAAAAAAAATAAAAGAAAAAGGAAAAGAAACAGAGAGAGCAGTATGACAGGAGACAAAAAGTGTAGCAGAAGGCAAAACCTCAAAGTACAGGCTGATGCCAGGCTTTGAAGGAGAAGCTTTGCAAAGGAGAGGAAGTATCTTGGCTTCTTTAACCAAGGAACTTCCAAGAGAAGTAAAGAAATCACAGACATAAAATACATTGACTTCTGATTTTGCATTGCTCATTACATTTCTTGCAGTATCTAAATTATAAAATTATTGTGCTGTAACTGGACTGAATAACCTGGAACTATGGGAAAAAAAACATGCCAAAGCTATTGGGCAATCTGCAAGGGGAACGCTGCCCCTGAAGGCTTCAGCAGGGGGATGAGAGACCCCATTTCTAGAGCAGAGAGACACAGCCTGGGTTGAGCCAGGGTTTGGGGAAGGGGTCGTGCTGGACCCCACTTGGGTCAGGGTAAACTTGAGAGAAAAGGGGGCTAGCAGCAGGTCTGTCAGCTGGTTCACAACCCATATTGGATGTATCTACTACAACTGTGTTTCTGATTTAAAATGAGCAGAAAATTAATAGATTTAGCATATAAGTTTAACTTTGTCTTAGCAAATTTGTCGGGTGCTTTATTCCAGACCAATGAAATGAGTAGGATTTCCCGCAGAGCAAAGCATTATTACACTTGAGGCAGGATCAGTCTTCTAATCGGCTACCCTTTACACAGCCCAGCTTTCTTTGTTTACACCCTTCAAGTTACAGTGTCTACATCATCTGTCAGTAAGCATCCTTTTGGCAGGCCAGCAAATTGAGGTGAATATACAAAAGAGACAGTTTATCTGTGCCTGCACTTTTGCCAGGGATCCTAATGAAGTATGAACATACAGCCCAAACACCGTAGTGTGCCAGCACTGTTCCTGGCAGTACGTAGTTAAGCATGAACAATCTGTGATTTGTTGAAGACCAGTGAGAGGCTTGAATCCTTCTTAATCTGTAGTAAGATCAGTTTTTGCAAAATAGTGATTGCTATATATGTGGTGTTCAGTATGCTTTTGTTCTGCATGATGGTAACCTCTACTGTCATAATTTATTCTTACAGAACTACAGCGTATGAGTAATCATAAACAGTATATGAATTCAGTGCCTGAATAACTGCCATCTTTTTTTTTCCCTACAAACTGCAGGCATTTGAACGATAGAAAGAGAATACACACCTACCCACTGTAATTTATTTCAGTCATTTTCAACAATATGTCCTCTTTAAAAAAAAAAAAAATCCTTGAAATATCCACGTCAGTCCTTCATCTCTTCTCTGAGGAATGTGTATTTATATTATTCTTGAGCCAAGAATGGATCATCATTCACATATGCCAAAGAAACATTAGATTACTTCTAGACTTTGCCCATTCTTATTTTATTCTCTTTACTTCACTTTTGTGCAGTTATACATTAGACGAGTTCCTCCACTAAGTGTAATAGGACTACCTGGAACCTTACCTAGAAAGGAATGCTAAGAAACTAGGTGAACATTGCTGCTTACTTTTTCAAGAATCTGCTATTTTTATAAAGAAAAATACAAGGACATTCTTGGGCAAGCTATACCAAGGTACTGGTTTCTGAATGCTTCTGGAAATACTATTTACAAACATACCAGACCTTTTCTTTGTCTCATTCAATATCCATGCGCAAAAAGAACAGGATTTCCATTAATTTAGCCGTATATGTTTGTTATTTCAAGTAAAATTCTCAAAGCATCAAAAGGCCTCTATATATGAAGTATTTCAAGAAAGCAGACACAAGCACACCAGATCAAAGGTACAGAATACAGTCTGATTAAACTAATTTTTTTTAAATGCATCCGAAGAAATTTTCTTTGATTCAGGGAACATGAAAACCAAACTACCTTTGAACAAGAAGTTCCAATGAAATCCAATATTTTTTTTTATAATTTGAGAAATTCAGAAGGTTTAATGTTTCTTTGCTTTTTCCTTTTTATATGTCAATTAGTGGGACAGAGCTATTGCATGAAATATATATGGGGTCAAAGCCTGAAGTAGAGCCATCAATAATAACGTCTGCAGAACATCTGAGTTTTCTTTGAATTTCATGCCACTTTAGAACAAAGATGTTCGCAAAAGTTTCAGTAAGTAATGACATTTTAGGTTGTTTATTAAAAAATAAACAAAGACCAAACCTTTGAAAAAGCACACTAATTACATTCACAACTATCCCTGTTAATAAATTTGAAGACTTCTTTTTTGTTCAGCATTTATCCTGTTTAGCTATCACATAGCTGGTCTCACTTGATGCCATCCTGCCAGTCTCACAAGATGTAAAGCATCCCCAATATCCAGGCCAGGGCATGAGAAACCTCCTGGGAAAATTTAGGACTACATACAGATTGTGACTTACGGAAACAGTTAGATATGAGTCTTGTCTATAACTTATTTTAGGTAGGATTACAGCGTCTGCTTACTTTATGCTCGGCTTTAAACATTTATTTAGCTACATACCTACTTCTTCATTAGTTTTGATGCTTTGGTCACCACAAACATGCTGCTATAGTTTCTTACCTTCTTTTTTTGGGAAAAATGAAGAAACATGTCTCTGAAGATCTGAAGGTTTGGGATTTTTCTCATTTTCATTGACAAGAATTTCTCCAGGTAATGGCATGAAAGTACCCAGCCCTCACAAGCTTTATTCCTGAGCTCTGTCAACAGTTCTTGGTCACAGTTCTAGTGGGTTGTAGGTGGGAGAATCTCCAATAATATCTAGTTTCTAGTCAGGATTTGGATCCAGTCTGGAAAGTAAATGCTGTCCTCCTAATTTATCATTCTATCTTTTTCTTACAAGAAATTGCCTGCAAATTAGTTGTCTCTCCATCAGCTTTGGTTTCCTGACTAGTTGGGGTTCTTTTAATCATCTATTTTATACTGTTCAAATGTCATCCTATTCACTTCCACAGCCTCTTGAATTTCATCTTCAAACCATCTTTCAGAAATTCCCGAATTTGCTGAACAGATCAGCCTTCCTTGTGGCATTGGTACATCCCTGTGTTCCGGTGAAGGCACCTTCTGTAGAGACCCTGCTTCTCTGCAATGGAGGGTATGGTGCCTGTTGGAAGTACTGCGTATAAAGTCATCAACTCCATCTATTTTCCTACTTGCTATAGATGCCCAAATCTTGTTTTTAAAACTGTTGGGAGAAAGCTATTATGAAAAAGTTTCACAGTAGCAACTTTATGAGTTATGATTGTAAAGATTTGATAACTATAATCAGCATGAAGGCTATGAGTTTTCAGCAATGGCAAGCACAAAAAATGGGCATCAGCGGCTGTTAATGTATTCCCTGGCATAATGATAGAAATAAGAAAACGTCAGTTTAATGGCAGTCACCTTGATCACCAGTTGCCTGTTTCTTGCTCATTTTCAGGATATTGGTGCAAACATAGACTTTGGACTGTGATTATAATAAACAAAAACCTAAAGACTTGCCAAGCGATTGAGTGCAAAGGAACTGAAGAAGCTGTCAGACATTCTCATGTGTTGTCTGTGCTGTAATTGTTTCCAGTGGTCAGCAAAAAACGAAACAGAACCATAAGGTTTTAAAGATTAGGCTTAATGTCTCCCACATAGTCTAATACATGATATGGCCCTTTCCTGGAAAACTGTGTGCACTGAAAGAGAATGATGAAGCAGAAGAATGGGCACTATGCCATTGCATCAGATGAAAGGGACGTTGGTGGATATTTGCCATGGGAATACTTGACTGCTAAGCACTTGATCTACTGTCTGTTAGCTCATGGGAATGGAACTAGTAAACTTGGGAAACCTCAAATAAATTCCCATTGTATATATAATATAATCCAAAACAGAATCTTCTCGGGAACAATTGCTAATGATACTGGAAGTCATCCTTGTTTAGTGGAAGAAGAGACAATTTTCTATGATCTGTTTCAATATAGATTCCTATACTGAAAAATTGTACCCAATATTTAAAAGAAGGAAAGTCTGTCAGTAGTGAAATCTCCATTTTAGGCATCAGCTTACTAGGATACTACAAAGAATATTTTTTTAAAAGCCTGCCTCTGCCACCCTTGCAATGACATGAGAAACCTTTAAAATTACCTAGATGATAAATTACTGTTTCAGAAGAATTCTGGAATGAGCTCATCTTTGTACCTTATCCACCATAGTCATGGTTTCTGTTATAAACCAGATGAGCTGAACATTTACCTTAGAACTTTTTTCTAATTTCTGAAACAAATGTATGATAAAGACAAACTTTCACATACAAACATTTTCACTGACATCTAAAACATCCCAATGCTTCTGTCACTGTATCTTCAAAGATGGAAATATTATAAAATTCTTCCTGAGCCCAAAACTGCTGGTTTTTGTTGGTTTTTTTGTTGTTTTTTTTTTTTTTTTTTTTTAATCAATCATCTGCAGATACCTCACACTGAATAAGTCATACATTTCTAGCTGGCTTCCCTAAAGGGGTTTTATTCAGTGTTTAATAGAAACCATTAAGTCATTGGAATCCGAATACACAACTAACATATTAACAAGTCCAGAACAGAATAACTGAAGTCAATCCGTAAAGAATTTCTCTTTTAATTGCTAGACCCCAAACAATGAATCAACATAGGCTAGTGAATGACATATCAAACATACCTGGTTTAGAAGGTACGTATAAATACTTTAAAGAGTGTGGCATTGGAGTTGGGGTCATGAAATATAATGAAATCTTTATATACATTCTTTGAGAAAGTAAATTGACTAGTGTCAGCTTGATAACTGTTTTCTGTTATAATGACAATGTAATAACAGTTTTCTTTTTCCTGCTTTGCAGATTTGTTGTTGTTTTAAGTTCTTTTCTAACCCTTGAAAGCATGTTTCTGTATTCACTGTCTAAAACCCAATATCTCCATTCAAAATTTATCGCGAAACATCTTTCTTGTCCACTTATTTTACTTTCACAACACATAGCCAGAGAATAATGTGTCTCAGCTGCCACAGAATGCATTCCACCAAAAGAATGCACCCAAACTTGACCCAGGGAACAAGATACACCCCACAGTATATAAAAACCTTAATATTAAGTTGCCAGAAGGGTATCTGGCAAGTTCCAAATTAAACGTCTTTTCAGCCGACTCTAGCTACTCTGTTACTCCATAACCTTCCTATTGCCCATTACTTGCATGTACATTAAAAAAGAAATAGTATCAGTTTGTTGGAAAGACAAGTCTTTTCACAATAACTCCAAGGCGCAGGTGAAACTCGTTTTCCTATTTAAATTATGCTTAGTTTTCATTTCCCTCTTTGTCTACATTCTTCTCCCTTTCCCTGATTTTTCTTTCCTTATTTCTGAATGGATTAAAATTAAATTAAATTCTTTAGAAAAGAAGGGAGAAAAAAGACACACACGTGCATGTCTTCTCAGCTGTTTTTTTTAAACTCTCACAGCTCTAGTAAAAATACTATATACCTAGGCATTGCAAGCCAACATTATTTTTGCTGTAAAAACACCACGTGCATGTTCTTAGACGCGAGTCCTCTGTGCAAGATCATTTCACACGTGCAAAAACAGCTGACATTTCATCACTTTCACGCAGGGATAAATAGAGGAATCATGGAAGAGAAATCCACTGCTGTTCTTGTCTGTTTTTCTAGTTACAGATGGTGCTTCTTCAGCGTCAGGGTTGTGCATGTTCATAATAATTTTGAAAGCAATTTTCTTATACACTGTCTACTCCAGTGGCTGTTACTGCAGAGGTTTAAATCATTTCAGTGTGCCTTGCAATTGTCACAAACTTCTTACAAAACAAGAAAAACTCATTTCCTGGACCAATGTCTCGCTGAACCTAATACAAGTACTGATCTACTATTCTATTTCACAGAATCACGGAATGGATTGTTGGAAGGGAGCTCTGGAGGTCATCTAGTCCAATCCCCTTGCTGGAGGAGGGCAACTTAGAGTCAGTTGCCCTGGACCATGTCCATATAGCTTTTGAACTTATTCAAGTTTTTTTGAATGTCTCCAAGGATGGAGACTCTACAATCTCTCTGGTCAAACTATGCTAGTGTTTGGTCACAGTCACAGTAAAAAAATGTTTCCTGATGTTCAGACAGACCCTCCTGCATTTCGGTTTGTGGCCATTGCCTCTTCTCCTTTCACTGGGTACCACTGAAAAAAGCCTGGCTCCCGCTTCCTTACACCCTCCCCTCAGGTATTTATATACATTGATGAGATCTCTCGTGAGCCTTCTCTTCTCTAGACCAAACAGTCCCAGATTTCTTTATGACCTCATATGAGAGGTGCTCCAGTCCCTTAATGGTCTTTGTGGCCCTTCACTGATCTGTCTCCAGTTATACCCAGTATTTGCAAAAAAGGGTGGGTTTAAAGCGAAGCAGAGCCTACATTAAACATGCTTGAATAAGGCAGCGACACAGTCAGTGAAACAGAAGATAAAAAAGCTGAGCACATAACATTATCAAAGATAATCTGTTACAGCCTGGATTTTGTACATAAGGCCTTAGCACAAAGGAATACAACATGTGCGGGGCATGTTTTGCTTTGTTTCTGATGGGCAGCAAAGAGGGAAAACCTGGCATCACAGAGAAGAACTAGGAGATGGGGCAGAGCAAAGATGTTTAGAGGTCATGTGCATGTGTGGATGCGGATGCCCATGTGTCTGTATGAATCCCTACAGGTAGTGGTCTGCTACTGCTAAGGCTCCGTAATCTGACGCAAACTGTTTCATATATTAAAAAGCTGCATTAGTAAAAAGATCTTTTCAGAAATAGACACATGTGGTATCTGTGCCAAAAAATGACATTGCAAAGGGATTAACTGTTTAAATGGTCAAATTAAACAAGACAGAAATACTTAGCTTCCCTCGGCCTGTATCTCCTCTGCATGAGGCAGCTTGTCTCAAGTTGCCAATACCTCATTGCTACTAAGGCAAGGAGACAGTAACGTTAGGAATTGGGACCTTTCCCAGTCTCTCACTGTCTGACCTTATGCCTTGCAGTCTTATCTGTGCTAGGGCAGGATCTCCCAGTCTCCCTCTGCCTAAGCCTAGGCCATAGCAGAGTGCTTTCCCAGTGTATCTATTTCTAGAGAATTGTCCTATCACTTGATGTAGACATGTTTATTCTGGCAAAACCACACTTTTGCTGCGTAATACGGGTGAAATAGGCTACCCTGGTGAATACACAGTTTTGTCATAACTCCACAGCAGGAACTTTTGCTGACACAACAAGGGATAATACTCTTTGACTGATATTTGCAGTGGAAGCCTGGCCTAAGTCCAGGACCAGGACATATAACCTGCTTATTATTATTCCTATTAGCAGTCTTACTTAGATTAAGGCACTGACTTGCTACTTGATTTAGGAGATTAGGAATAGCAGTGTGAATATAGAAGAAAACACAGGGGCATGCAGAGGTACTCTGGCCAGACTGAGGAATATTCCAACACAACTGTGGTGTTTCTGGCACTCAGCTTTACACTTTCAGAGCATGCTCAGATATCTTTGCACAACATTGTGTTCTGCCCTAGGTCTATTAAAAGTATATTAACTGGTGTGAGAGAACATCAGCTGGGTTTTTAGTCTTTTTTCTTCAGTAGGAGAAACCCACTTTATAAATACCTATTCAGTGGCTTGCTTTAGTCTTAAGTTCCATAGCAAAGTGAGATGTGCTTTAGTCTTATGTTAGCAACATCATTTTACAGCATAAAATGAAGGAAGCAATTTTCAGACTCAGCCTAATCCTTCCAAAGACAGTACCTGGTCCCTTCTCTTCCCCCCTTTGCCCAGCTATTGTTAATTTTCCTCAGTGTGTGCAAGTCTTGTCACTTCACTGCTTACTGCACCAGCGCATGGCCTCTTCCCCTAGGCTTAGCAAATACCCACACTGCAGTTGTTACCTCCTTCAAGTCTCTGCAGCAACCCTGAACTGAACTGCACATCGTCTCGGGTGCTCTTGTCATGAATTTTGACCTAGTATCTTTGTAACATATCAAAAGTGTATCCTGGCACAGCTCTTGGAGCATCTCGAGTTAGGTTATTCAGCCCAAGTCACCTAAAAACACAATGACTTTATAACCATAGGAAGGTGTGCTCCTTCCCACTCCCATTTCACCTGTCAGTTGCAGTGACACAGTGCACTCATAGTGTTTTGTGATAGATATGGGCATTCCCCATGTGGCATGCCTAATTCTCACACAAGGTATACGTACATGATTCACTGACCCTACTCTGGACCATGTATAGCTATCAAGCCAGAGAGACCAACTTAAATCTTCTTTACTACCACAGCATAAAAAATAGATTTTGCAAGCCTCCTGTAAATCTTAAACAAAACACCAGAGATTGTTAAAGTCCCTAACTAGAGAAAATTGGCTTTGTAACCACCATAAATTTGAATAGGAAAATCAAATGAGTTGGCAACATTTGCTACTGATACGAGGTTCTGAAAGATAACAAAAACATTTGCAGAATTGTAAGGCACTGGGTGGCTGGATGGTAAAATGGCAATGAACACACAGCCTGGCACAGACTGAAAAGGCGGTACTTACTGGCACTCCCAAGGAATGAGATCTGGAGCCATAATAGATGTGTTTAGGAGAACATCAGTTCACAGTCAAGCTGAAGGAACCAGAAGGAACTACTAGGAAAGAAAAACAAAACCGAGAACAACCCTATATGCACCCGTATTTTGAATAGCAGGTACAATCTTGGTGTCCTGTATTTCAAAAACAGTAGAACTACAAAAGGGTGCAGGAAAGGGTACCAAAAACTTGTCAGTCCTGCAGAGTGGCAGGCACAGGATGGGCTGGGTAGGGCACAATCCCCTTGCTATCAACCAGCAACATCAGAGACAGAATGCAGCTCTTGATGGACCTCTGTTGGTTTTTTTTAATGTGTAAATCCTTCATGGAGCTGGTTTTGCATGGCCTTGAGTAGCTCAAGGAAAACCTAAAGAACAGGCCAATTACAGAGAAGAAAACTGGGAGAAAATGTCCACAATCTCTGAAAGCACCAGTCAACACAGCTGGAAAAAATGTTCTGGATAAAGAATTGCAACTAGTAGATGTTGTGAGATGCAGTTAGGTTAAACTAGAGCAGTTCTGAGCAGACTTTGTAAAAAACATGTTTGCGCAAGCAGTACCTTCAGTATTATTCACAAAGTTGTTAGTGTTGGTGAAGATGACTTTACCCATAATAATTATGCACTTTTCAATTTTTAAATATTCTCTAGATTTACAAAAATAGCAGCTGCTGGTCCAGTCTTCTGCAGCATCTATCCGCAAGACAGCTGGACGTACAGAGAGGGATTCACACATGCAGCCACTGGAGCTGTATGCAAAGTCTGGTGAGCTACAGCAAATGCAGCAGCTGCAGAGCTCACAATGATCCAGGGGCTGCCCCACGTGTCATATGACCAAAGTACTAACACAGCAAATTGCTAGAAAAATGCTGAGTACAATACGTAGTTGATTCTGTATTATTTGTGCTACATTTCTCATTTATGGTGTCATGTCTGACTATCACTATATCTTTGATCATAGAGGGACCTGGCAAAGGACCATCCTAACTATGCTTTGCATCGTTCTTTCCGTGAGCAGCCTTTGTGTGGTCAGTATCTCCTGTGCAGGTTGCCTGCTTGCCACATGTTATCCTTATATATACAGACATATGTACATGCCGATTAATAAGTCAATTTAGCACAAAAATTCAATGGTGAGACAGAAGACCCCAAGAGGAAAGTTCTTTCCTGTTGAGATAAAGCAGCAACTCTGTTAGCTTAAGCCAGCAGACTTTTTTTACGTTACCCAGAATTGCTTAGACTGAGATTTTCTGAACATCTATGCATCTGAAAAAGACTAAACTATTTGAAAGGAGCTATTAGCATGCATGCTTTAACTTCACTTCTTTTTCATGTTTGGCTCTTATGGAAAAATACCAGATTTTGATATGAACATCTGTTTCATGTTTTTCTAAATGTGAGCTTAGTATGAAAATTAACCCCTGAATTTTTGGTTTCAGCAGCCTTCTAGCTCTTCAGCATGCATTCAGGAGCCTTGTCTTCCTAGAACTCAGCTCAGCCTATGGCTGCTTTATCTTTTGGAAATAACTTGGCCAACATCAGATGTGTACAAACGTTTAATTAAGTTATTTTTCACATAGTCACCATTAGCAGCCGTCACTTCTTTTTGCTGAGGCACTCCAATAGAAGTAGCTTAGTTTTGTCTCAGACAACCTCATTCAACTTTTATCCCAAGAAATAACAATCATATTTCTCTTCCAGAAATGTGTCGTAGTTACAAACAGGCCCAGCAGATGTTTAGCAGTGGTGAAATCACTCTACATAGCACAAGTCTGAGCTTGATTTAGTGGGGAGTTTCTTCTCCCTCACCAGAGGACTAAGGCATTAGACACTAACATGTTGTCACCTATCAAAACAAAGGTAATTTTTTTTCCTCTCAGTTTAGGATTCATTAGCTAAAGGTAATGACAACTAGCAAATCTCCCCAAAGGCAAGAGTTCCTTTCAACATGGGTGAGCACCCAAAATTCCGGAGCATTTTCTGAGTTACCCAAACTCCCGAGCGAGCACAACCAGACCTTCGGTACCTCCTACTTCAGGCTGGGTCAGGAATGTGATCTTTCTTTTTGTATGATTGGCAGTTCCCATCCAGAGTTAAAGGGGGACTATACAAGAGGGAAGAAAAAAGCTAAATAAGAAAGATTTTTATGCATTTTAAATTCTTCAGAAGTTTGACTTTCGCCTGAGTAAGTCTCAGATATAATTCTTCTCTCACCAGTTTGGCTATCTGCGATCATAAAAAAGTTCTGCATCAGCTTATGGAGATGGTAGGTATTTTGTTCTGTGACTATATGAATAAACTATTTTTTTTTTTCACTTCAGTGAGAAAGTTTTACACCATTTGCACCAAGGACTTAAAAACTGTAGTAGTAACAGCTTTCAAAGCTAGTAAGGCACTGTTAGTTTCCCCTTTAAATGTATAGAATATATAAATGTACAAGGCTTTCTTTTAATACCTGTTCATGGGGGTTATTTTACATACTACTATTGTATTTCTGAGGCCATCAGTGACATCCAGTGGCCAACTAGATTAAGCCTAGACATATTTTATAGACATCTACCTACTTCCTTCCTTAGTAAAAAAAATCAATAAAAATGTTAACCATGCAGTTGGCTTGTTTAGCTTAACTCTCTCACAGGTGTGGTAGGAATCTCCCTGGAGAAAAGCTCTCTGAACTGGACACTCACCTTTGAATGGCTTCAACCCAGATGTTTCACAGGAGGCACAAGGATGTGATTTGGGCTTTGCTTTCTGTGCCGGTATCACTGACGTGAGTCAAAACCTGAAGCTGCAGTTCTTTGGACTTGAGTTGATGCAAATCCATAACTAGATTTTTTCTTTTTGATGCAAGCAGACACGAATCTCAATATAAGTGTGTCCTGTCCTCTCTGTTTCATTACTGAGATTTCATTTTTACTATTTTGAATAAGCTTCTCTAATAGCAGTTAATAGGAAAAGCAAGGGAAATAAAAATAGTTATTCAGTCCAAATCATACATTTGAATTAAAAAAAAAAAAAAAAAAGTGTGAAGCATTACAGAACAGGTAAAACCCAACACTAGAGAAATGTTAGTCATGTTGTACGTTACAGAAACGTGTAAACAAAATCAGGTGCAGTAACAAATTTCCAATGCTGAATTTTAAGCTTGCTTGCAGTGAGTGACTGTGTTATTAACTCTGTTAATAACTTTCATTTGGTAAAAAAGAGGTGTTCTGGAGAAGGTGGTTGGTGATGTTCAACCCCTTCAGTGGTGACAGCAGGGCAGCACAGGGGCCCTGGCAGTGCAGCCCTCACTGTGGGTGGTGAAAGTGTGTGCCCATCCCCAGGCACCCCCTCCTCCTGCCCGTCGCTGGGGGCATCTGGGCTGCTGAGCTCAGCTGAGTCTCGCTGTCTGCAGGTAAGTGTGCCACATGTGGTAAAACTGTATGGGGGTGTTGTTCACCCTTATATGATTAGCCCATGCAGAATACAAACCTATTTTATTTTTGTTTGTAAAAGATCTCTTTAAAGAGAAAGACTATAAAAGGTATGGAAGTTAGGGACCAAAATGTTTGGTGTGCAGTTCCCAGGGCACAGGGACTTCAGTTGCTGTTGTAGTGCTGCAGAGCACAGACAATAGTACCAATGGTTGCTGCCATTGTATTCCAACAACAGTAGAAGTCATTGTACTACTAACACATCTGTTTTGTGGTGCGTCTTATCTTTTACTAGATAGTCAATTTTCCTGTGACCTGTTCCAACGAAGTATTATGTCTGCACTTTGCAAAAAATTGAAGTGCTTAAATGCAGTACATTGGAAAAGGACATTCATGACAGCTATTACCATTGTCATATTTGTGATTTATTTCTCCCCCATTATCCTTTCTCCTGGCACAAACTAAAGAAATGGGACTACTTATGAAAAATAGTTGCGGTCATCAGAAACAAGAAGAAAAAATAATAAATTCCAGAATTCTAGTTTAGAATAAAGTGTTTTACTTCTGGGAAACATAGTACAAGTATGAAGTATCAGTGAACAACAACTGAATGTCTGTTGTTCATTAGTCCTCAAGATAATGAATTAACAATAGTTCATGGATTATAGCATATAAAGATGGAATCTGTGCTCATGTATACAATTGACAAGGGGGAAAAGCATCAATGAAACTGAAACTTACTCCCCATTTAAACTGATACTGTTGGAGAAGGAACTGCTCCTTTGTTCACAGTATTTTAAATTCCTTTAAATATGTAAATAATATGCATTTCACTGGTCAAGAGAGGCCAAACCCTAGTTTCATAAGCTTACATATTTGAAGTGCACTAAATAGGTTTTAATTTAAAAGGTAACAGATGTTTACTAAGATTTCTTGATTCTTGCCAAGGACAAACTGACTTACAGGGCAGACAACCATAGCAAATATGCCACCTTCTCATTGCAGGCAGAAATACTTCATCATCTTTTCATGCAACCACAGTTCCACTTTTGCCTCTACCCTTTCCACAGTAGCCAGCAGTCACTGAAATGGCAGACTTGTGCAACTGGCTGCCAGTAAGCAATGGTGAGGGACTGCAAATACATGCATAAACCCACTTGTAAATAATGTCTATTTATATATATATATATATATAACATATGTAGGTGTGTGTGTATATATATGTATATTTTTTTAATGCCAAGGACTTGTCCAGAAACAGCACTTTAATGAGTTGTTGAAGGTGTCATTACAAATATCAGCATTCAGATTCAGAATATGAGTGCCTTCATTTTTTTTCAGTGGGAGACCAACAGGTTCCTCCAATTTCACAGCAAAGAGAAAGGGCAAAGCTTGCGGAACTTCTACAAATGAAATACAGAAAAATTGTTGTGGATCATTTCTGTAGTAATTCCCCCTGAAAGCCAGTAATACATTTAGAAACTAGCAATTATATGTGCAAGGCATCGTTACTGGCAAGTAGCACTGCAATGAAAGGCTGTATAGTTGGTATTGTGGTTACTGACGGTTTGCTCTGTTCTGCTATATGGTTTCCTTTTTATGTATCATGTAAAGATATTTTCATGAAGTTTCACCACTGTAATATACAAACATCATTTTCTATGAGGCAGAAAATTAAAATCCAAGGTGGATACCCAAAGGCATTGAGAAAATATGTTAGCTATTTTATTTATGCAGTTATTTAAAGAATCTCGTAAGAAAACTGGCATAGCTAAGCCAACAGTACTCATTTGGACAGGATAGTTGAGCTCAAGAACTTCAGCTCACCATCAGCTACATATTCAGCTCATTGCATGGAGCTTTTGTCACATGTTTTCTTTGCACTGTGCTGATCACACACAGTTTAAAAATCCCAGTTAAAGCTTTGAAAATACCGCACTGTGAGCAGGGGGTGTGAGTATATTTGTGCCAGTTACCTGTGCCTGAAGCCCTCAGCCCTCCCTCTGTTCCCAGAGCGAGTCAGCAAGGGCTGCCCCATGGGGGTGACCTGCCAGCACAAGAGCTGGCCTGCAGGTCTGAGACAAGGGAAGGTACAACCCCACTGATACTGCTCGTCTAAATGAAAGGCCTTGAGCTTCAGGACCATGCAAGAGGTTATGGGTGTCAGTGCTGTGGTATGATTTTTACAGCAATGAGAAAGACTTGTGCAGCTAGATCAGAAACCATGCACAAACCACCTGCTGACATCAGTCCATTTGAAAGCAACTTTGGCAAAAATACCTAAAAAAAGAAGTAATACTGAAAAAAATGCATCTGTTTCTTAGTGTGCCTCTGTCTAGAGGAAGTTCAGCTTCAGTTAAGCATCTGGCAACATCCAAGCAGTCTGCATGAAAGGAACATCTAGGCAGAAACTATGGAAAGAAGACATTTGTATTCTTCACTAGGCTTCCAGATGCAAAGGATGGCAAATAGCTTCTTCCAGGAAGGACACAGCATCTCTGCCTTTTATGGCTTCTTCAGTCAGTTTGGAGCATTCGTTAACTTTTGCAGGGAAAATATTCATAACTGTGTTTTGGAAATCTTACTTTTAAAAGGCCCTGTTGCATTAGTAATGATGGGGGTCAGGTCTGCTGAGCTCTTTCTTGATGTTGCTGAACCTATTTTGTTCACATTTCCTGGCTATACAGACAGCTGATCACAGCTTTGGGAGCACTGTGTTTCCAAGGCTTGTCTCAGTTTTGGTCTAGGTTAAAGCAATTATAGAATTAATTGTTGGCTGTACAGCTGTTCTCCCTCACACCCTGCCAAAAGTCAGCTTCACATACAGTCTTCCCTGCACAAAGAGCTGGTGACAGAGTGAATCGAGTGTGCTTAGTACAGTTCAGAAACAGCAACTCCAGTCACATAGCCAAACCAGAGGACTACAAGCACATGCTCGCCACGAAAGCTGCCGTGCATCCAGCAGGCATGCCTGTCACTCTGCAGCCTTTAGGCAGGTGGTGTGAACACACCTCTGGGATCTGTAACATGTAATATATGAGAATCTCAGATGCAGATTGGTTTGTCCTTGAAAATTATTTGCTCTGTTTAGATCACCAAGTCCTCTATTCATGTACATTAATACTGAACCTGCTTCCTCAGTTGTAGAATTATTTTTCAAGTACATTCTTTGTACTGATTGTCCCTTATGTAGTCCTGTGCATTTCAGTATGCCAATACAGTGCTCTGTTTGGTCCACTTCCTTTATTGACATGGAGACCTTTTTTTCTCTAAGAACTAAAGGTAAAATTACCAATAATCTAGTCTAATTGGTGGCACTTTCCCCTCTCCACCTGCGTCCCTACATCCTGCCCAAACACCGGCCCACAAAAACACTTCCCATGTGCTTCAGAAGGGGGTAGATTATTGTCATAAAATACCTTATTTAAAAGAGCCCAAATAATCATGTCTGTTCTTGGAAAGCGTATACCTTGCTCCAGCATACTTAATTTCACTTGCAAGGTATGATGCTGGGCAGCTGCTGATTTCAAAGCCACCCCTTGCCTGCTTCTCAGCTTGGCATGGAGATTATGAACTAACCAAACTAATTTAAATGTTGGTTTCATCTTTGAGGACTCCCAGGTATATCCCCTCTGCTGATGAACTGATGAGCCACCATATGCTTCACGTTATATAGAAAGTGAAGTGAGGTGCCTGGAGGAGAAGTGAGGACCATTTGGGACAAGTCTATGGTGTCCTGGTGGCAGGTGCAGAAGGGCATGAGGTGTTGCACAGCCCTCTATGCTGGCTGCCAAACTGGGCCCAAGCGAGGGGTTTTTCCAGCCCCACAAGCTGCCTGCAGCCAGGGAGAGGGACAGCAGTGTCTGCCCCAGATCTGGTGTTCCTGGCACAGTGGGGTTGCTGTGACCATATGCCACCTGCCCCTGCCTTCATAAAAGAAGCTGACAGGAACACCCAGCTCCTCTGCAGGCAGAAGGTGAACAGAAGGCACAGACCTAACCTGTGGCTCTTGACTGTATGTCCCTTAGTTTGGTTGTTTGGCTTTGATCGAAACAGTCAACATGCACCTTTATCTGCTAAGATCTTGTAAAAGTGCCAAGCAACTTTGCTGTTCTAAGAGAACTTTGGGAACCTGTGGGATAAAACACAGCTGCCATGAAGAAGCAAACAGGGCTCAATTAAAACCTGCCACTTAAACGAATGTCATCTGCAAGTGCTGCAGTTCAGCAGAGCTCTTCATGATGGCTCTCACCAAAGAGCCATCATTTCATTCCATAGTCCCTACAGCACCTCAGCAGAAAAGCATATATCCTTCCAGTGTGCTGCACGCCATTATCACCACTTGTAAATGGAGAACTTGAGATGTACAGGGAAGAGTCATCAGACTTTCAAAGACAGCACTTAGTCGCCATTGTTATGTTTGCAATTTGCAGTTCATTGGATTACATAAATCACCTGATCAGCAGCCAGAAACAATATCACACTGCTCACGGAAGCTAGCAACACCGAGGCTTCTGGTGTTTGAATAGCAAACCCTTACAGTGAATCGTTTGCATACTATTCAAAAAGCAAACCAATATTTTTAAGAAACAGCAAGTAATTTTGCACTAATACGCTGGGTAATTTTAAAAAAAAATATGTGTGAACAAAAAAAAAAAACAACACCTTGTTAAATGCAGTTCGTACTTTCAGCCTTAACCTCTGTAAAAACACATCACATAGCTAGGAGCTTGCACTTTATCCTCCTCACAACAGCTTCACTCAACAGCTAGCAGAATTGTTGGGCTTTTTCTTTTGAGGATTGTTTTCATCTGGAAGAATTATATTAGGTATAGAAGTGGCAATAGGGATCTTTTTAGAACAATATATTTATTTACTAATACAGTGTGTTTTATTGCTATCCTCTTTCTCCTCTGTAAGTGAAATCTGAATTGGCCCTGTAATATCTGTGAAATTGCTCTTCCATGTCTAACTCTCACATTGCTTCTAGTTTTCAGTGACTTTCAATAAATTGTCCAGTGGCTCCCTGCCAATCTGAAAATCTCTGTAAATGCAAAGCAACTCTCTGATGATCATTCTGGAAGCACAAATGCTTTTGGTTTCAGTAATAGACAAGGCATAATCTAAAAAACATTTTGGGATATTTATTTGTACAGCCAAATGGGCATAACGCTGCATATCGTGCTGTTAGGGTTTTAATTCCCAAACTGCAGCTTAGAAATTCAGAGCTTTTCCCCTCCTACAGTGAAGCCTGACTGTTGCAGAAGCAGATAAACAAATGAGATTTCTCCAAAATGGTATGAAAGTTATCAATAACTAAGAAATCAAATTTCACCCCTCTGGTACATATAAATCTGAAATGATCTGAGTAGTTTCAGCTAAGTAATTTCCAGTTTTCACCAATATATCTGGTACTGGAATTTCACTTCTCAGTGATATTCATCAGCTGGTTTTCCTATTTGTGCTGGTCATTTTGGGCACAGGGATGGGACTACACACCTCCACACACTGCATTGTACCTGCAATCTGAGCACATCTGCTGTTGTCCAGTAAAACATAATAAGCTTTTAAATAAGTATGTGCTTAAGCCTAAATTTGTAGTCCAACACTCATGGATCAAGCAGCCCAGACTACAGGTGAGGTCTGTAGGTGGTAACACCTGCTTTCAGTGGGTGTTTGAGGTGGGGAACTGCACAACCAGACAATCAACCCTGAGGTTTTGATGTTGTTGTTGGCTGGTTAGTTAGTTGGTGGGTTTTTTTACATCTCTCAAGAATGACAAAAATTTGTAAAGCAGAACTGGGCAGTTTGCTTGCCAAACAAGAAAATAATGAGAGTGAGCATATATTGGGACTGAATTTTCAGCTACCCTAAAAGAAGCAAGAATTAACTTGGACAAAGCTCTTTCTTTGGGCCCAGACAAATATTTCATTCCAACTGAAGTGTTTAGGGTTTAGTTTCTTTTTTGAATAGAATTATTTCTGGCTAACTTCTGTTGACCTGAATAGATATATATTTTTGATAAAACAAACTGTCCAAAAACTTCACCCACCTCAGCTGCAGAGGTCACTTTTACATAGAATTGCTCATTGCAGAGCAGTGGAAGTTCATCTATCATTTCTCCCCACTAATGCAAGAGAAAGAGTGGACTCCACCATGCTCAGGACAGAAATCACCACAGCATCTCTGTGTGAGCCTGAATACGTGCAAGCACAGATACTTGCAGGGTGGCCGGGAGGACTGGGCATCCCCACCTGCCCATTCACTTGCTTTTTCAATTGTATAATACTGTGCACTGAGCTCAGATCAAAAATACCTCTCTAATCCACAGAGAATCTGAGACTGAAATGCAGAGACAAGGGTTTGTTTGCATATTCTTTAAGATCCTCACAACCACTCCTTTCTTACTAGTATGCTTAATTAAGAGCATTATTTCCTCTGAAGTTTATTGATTTATACATGAGACTGCATCATCGGCTTGAGAAAAGGAAGATCTAGCCCAATAAGTTTTTCCTAGGAAAACTACTGTGTTTTTACAGCAAATACCAAATAGACAATGCTTTCTTCTTCACCAGGTAACATATTGTCCTATTTGGTCGCTGGTATAACAAATTATGCAAAATCAGGAGACAGGCAGAAAGAGTTCATTCTCCTGCAGTAAAGCTGTTCACCTGCTAATGCTATTACTAAAGAGGAATCAATTCTGATCAGTAAAGAGGAGAGAATGGCAAGAGAGACAACAGTAAGATACGCTTTTTCTGCTGCTGTTTTCAGCAGTGCTATTTTTATAATCATCTTGGAAAACTCCCATGGGCTTAAGATGAAGAGCTGGCCGAAGTGTATTGAGTACCCAGCGGATACACAAGACCAAGTGCTTACCCCAGCTCTGATAAACAGAAGAAAGCAGGCTGACAAGGCTGTCCTATTCACTCAGGACGCGAGTCAGCTCCGAGCAGAGTATGCAGCCAGCAGAAATGTCCACAGATACCCCATGGCCATGCCTTGGTCAAGCACCCAGCTAAATAACTTAATGGATGATCTGTCAGCTCGTACCCCATCCTTGTTCTGAGGGAAATGGTTTAAAACCAGATAAACTCACCAGCTTAGTGAATAGAAGTGCCTAAACCCTACGTTGTCCAGCTCAGAATTGGGGAAACTTTCTTCAGCTGAATTTACTCTCAAATACATCACTCCTTAGGAACTAAAATCGAACTAACCAGAGAAGAAAGAAGTGGGAACAGAGTAAATAGAATGCCCAAAGATGTGTAGTAATGCTGCCATGACATCAGAAATTGAGCCTCTTCTCCTTTTCTCCCGAAAACCAAACCCTACCCAAAGCCCACCAAGAAGAACGGTCATCAACTGACCTCAGTGGTGAATTTTTTGCTTTGCACTCTAAACTGACTGCATAGGCACTGATTATAATAAACATCAGTTGTGCTTGCCGCACCATGCCAGCTAGCAGATGCACTTTAAAAGACAAGTAGTTATAAACTTCCAAGATTACTAGATTAGATTAGCAAAAATACGGCTGCAAAACAAAGTAGACACAAATTTAATTACCATTCTCATTTTCTCTTGGTATGAGAAATACTGACTATACTCCTGTAATTACTTGCTCTATGTATCAAGCCTTGCTAATACTGCTGTTTGTTACTAAAGCACTTAAAAAGATGGAAACTGCATTGCAGTCGGGAAGTATTGTGCTGAAACATCCTGTGAGTATTACACAGTTCCGAGATCTTAAAAATGCAAAAAACAACTTTCATCTCTTTTCAGGGGAAATAAAACCTGGAGCTCTTTAGCACTAGGGAAAACACAAATATATTTGTCCAAAATACGTCCTCTCTTCTATTAAGAACTTTTGAATCTTTAATAATTGGTGCAAAATGAAATAATTTTGTGAAAAATCTGGGGCTTTCTCCTCCCGCAATTAGCATTTTAGCATTGATTATAGAAGAGTATTTCTAATGAAAGAAAAGAAGAAATCAGTGGGACATTCACCCAGAAAATGCTTGAACTGAGCCCAGACACCTGGATTTACTGACAGTTCTACTCAGGAAAATGAAAAGTCAAATTTGCCACCAAGGCCTGTGTGATTTCAATCATACACCCCAAAACACTGAAAACCCACAGTCCCCTCTATCTTCAGTATCATGGGATCAAACTTATAAAAAAGAAAAAAAAAAAAAGACAAAAAAAGACTGTATTTACTAGATTTGCTGCCTGATAGATGTAGACACTCCTGCTATTATCATACAGAAAGAAAAAAAACCATGTTTGAATACTTTCCAAAGGGCTGTCAGCACTTAGTGTGTACGTACAGCCAGGTGATGGCTCTCTGCCTGGCTGGTGAGAGCCCCAGTGGGCTGGTGTCCAGGGAAGCTCATTGCACCAGTGCCCGAGGGTCAGAGGTTGGCACAGAGGGTCCCAGAGCCGAAGCCCACTGGGTGGGGTGGGGATGGTGAGCCCAGGGGGGCTGTGCAGGCTTAATGGAGCTGTGCAAGGCACATCTGCTCCCGCTGCTCCCTGAGGCTGACTCAGCTCTATTGCTCTGGGAGGCGGTGATGTGATGCCATTGCTCTGGTGTCAAAGCAGACATCAGATCAGCTGCCCTAGAAGACATGATCCCATTCGGACATCAGAAATATCTACTATTCCTTTAGAAGAATGTACTTTCTTTAGTCTTTTTTTTTTTTTTTTTTCCTTGCTGTTCTTTTTTGGAGATTAATTTTAATGCCTCTTGTTCAGTTTACCTTAGATAGCAGCAACTATCACTTTTCCATTTGGGAGCATCTGCTATAGCTGGTATTGGTATTCAGCAGCAAAGAACTGTGCAACGCAAGCCTTCGGAAAACAATCTGTGCCCTCAGATGTTCATGGACAAGTCCCATTGAACCTAGGGCATAACTTCACCTTATAAATTGTTTTCATCAGCAGCACAATGTTTCTCTATAAACTGTTCTGGATTGCTACAGCAAATGTAAAGTGCTATTTCTGAACAGTAAAGCTATTCCCCACCCCACCCCCACCCGCCACCCCACAAAGTAGAATATGCTTCTATTTTTGGCAAGAAACTCACTCTCTACCCTGGGATAGCTTGAGTGAGTAAAAGGAACAAACCACTATGAAGTGAATACTTAAAAAAGAAAGAAAGAAAACTCTCCTCCTGCTTGTGAACAGAAGATCGGTTCATTTGCGCATGCTATGTAAAACTTGCCACAAAGTCCTTTGTGCCGTCAGCATGAAAAGAATCCTTTGCCCAGGCGAGAGATTAGGGTGGCCAGCAGGAATCCCTGCACCCGAAATTTAGATCAGAATGGGTAAGTTCATGGGAAGTTGGGATTTTAAAGGAATTGTTCTGATGATGCCAAAAAAGCAGCAGTAACCGCAGCCAACTCCATGGGCCCATCCAAATTTCTGTTTTTTCTCTCAGTAAAGGTACACTGAGGAGATGGAGTGCAAGGGGCTGATTTTGCTCATCTTTAAGGGTGCTACAAAAGAGTGAACCACAAAGGTGAAAGCAGGTACATCAGGCACTCATTTGAGACCCCCAACTACAGCCTTTCCCTCCCCTTTGTATTTTCAAACCCTGGGAGATTGGTGCTGGTGTTAAAACCCCTGCAAGGAGGTAGCGACGGCAGCTGAACACTATGGTCTCGCACAGCACAATCAATGCATCAATCTTCCTTACATCGGTGTCTTATCTTGGCTCCCAGAGTCGTAGTTAACTCCAGAAATTATAAGAGCACGGTAGAGCGGGTGCTGAGCCGTGGACGCTGCAGCTGCCACTCCCCTCCTGCGCCGGCAATTGTGCTGCCACCTCGGGAGCACTCCCGGCCGCCCGGCATGGTCAAAAGACCTTTGAATTAACCTTTTCACTAGAAAAGAGATTGTGGCCCTATAGAAAAGTACGAATTCAGAGCAAAGCCTTTCTGCAGGATTAGTCCATTAGAAGCAAAAAGGAGAAAGGTTTTTTTGTTGTTCTGCAAAATATAAGTGATTACGGGATTTAAAGACAAAAACATCGTCTGTCTGTAGTGGGGAATATCAACACGAGGACAATGTGCACCCTTATCCTCTGCCTAAGTCCTTGTACTGCCCTTATGTTCATCACATCTGACTGCCTGCCAGGAGTGTGAGCTAAGAGATATAGTGTAACTGCTGTCCTGTGTGGTCCGTTCCTCTATCCTCTTTCAAGAGAAAAAGGTGTGGGTAAGATGCAGATCGGCTTTGCTGTAGGATTTTTTATAGGAAGTCGGAGGGCTATGCTAAGATTTTATATCAAAGGAAGAAAAGCCAACTAACCTAATTCCCTGTCAGTTTCTTCTTTTTATTTTCTCTTTTCTTTTTTTTTCCCGGTAACATTTTCTTTTCCATCCCTTTTTGAGTCTCTCCCAGTCAGTTATTTGTTCCATTACAGGCAAAGCACCCCCACCAGCTAATCTCACCTTTGGGAGAAAAGTAAAAGACTGTGAACTGCAAAATACAACACTCCTCTCATCACCTTAGAAAAAAAAGACTTTTTTGCATTTTCTTAATCAGATATTCATACATGTGCATACATACATAGGAGTATTATTTTTCTTATAATGATCAATAATTGGGGGGGGGGGGGGGGGCGGAGCATTTTCAGTTTGGTAAGAAATTTGAGTAATTTTAAAACAGTGAGATTTCCCGCCCCCCCCCCCCCCCCCCCCAGGGTTGGAGAATAACATGCACTTACTAAGAAATCTGTTCCCTATACAGTATTTAAAAGCTGGTAGAGAGCAAACAGTGAGCACCTCTGTTTTAATACATCATAAAACCTTAAATAAAGCTGGGATTCCTTTAGGTCCCATAGTAACTAAAGGTAAAAGGCCTTTCAAATTTCAGATCGTGCAGTCCTTATGTCAAAACTGTTTAGTGCAGACCTTATGATCAGACTTTCAAATAGATTCTGATCTTTGTTTAGAAACCATCTGGCCAAAGAAAAATAGCCAACTGTTTCATCTCTCTTTTTTTTTCTTTCTTTTTTCACGCCATCCCAAAAATATGTTTTAAGATCAGCATTCCACTTTTCACTCCTTTTTGTCAAATGTGATAAAGGACTTAAATATCCAGTGCATGTTCGTTACACATAACAGTCTGTGTAATCACATGCTTGTAGCAGTAAACCCCCATATTCCTTCCCTTTACAGATAGTGCCATAATTATCATTTAGCTCTCTGAATATAACTCAGGGTGTGGAAAAAATACGCAAAGTTTGCATGCATGCTAGCCCACCCTTTTACAGAATTTCAAATGTAACCAGTTTTTTGGTTGTATGGTCACATTAAAATTCCCCTTTTGCAACACTTTATGCAAAAAACAAACACCTGGATTCAGAGTTTCCTAAAGGAGTAATCTGAAAATAGGTGCTTTCTGCCAAAATGTCATGAAGATTTATATGCTTACATTCGCGGATTAAATTGAGGACAGGTGGGAGAACATTCAAGTATGAGAAGGAATGATAGCAAATTTGTGTTAAAAAAAAAAAAAGGGCGAAGGGGGGGTAGTTATGGTTTCTGGTGATTTAGATAAAACAGACATAGATTTTGTAAGAGGGAAGGCACCATGTCTGGAAAGCCATCCTTCAGCAGTGAAATAATTATCTATGGGACCATGTTTCCTTAAAACGAAAATAGAGGTATTCTGGAATTCAAAACATACTGTCTCGACTACAACCATGGCACTGAATGGCACTTGGATGCCACGCAGTGTGTCAGAACAGATGTTTCTGAGGAGAATTCACACTGTATCAGCATGGTGCAAGCAGGCACTGAAACACTGCAGCTTGCTTTACCTCCCTGGCCAGGATAATTTTTCCTCTTCCAAGGACACCCCTTCCCACCACAAAACAGGAGCTAGCAATGGCTGCCACAGAGGGGAACTGGATGGGCACCACTATTCCCCGGAGCCCCTCAGACATTCCAAGCTGTCTGCAGAAAGCCCGTGAACAAGCGAGCAGGGCTCATGAAACACCAGCGCAGCACCTTACATCAGGGTGAGAGGAGACTCAAAACAATTACGCTGAAGTAAGAGCAACAAGAATGCCAAGTTGTATGCGACAATTTGGTTTTACATCTGATTAACATTTCAAACACTTTTTTAACACCTAAGTAATCTTAAGGTGCAATCACCTAATGACTGCCTGCTAGAAATGGATACTGGAGTCTGACAAATGTTCTCTTATTGGGGGGGTGGGCAGGTGGGGGGTGGCATTGGAAGTCCTTCTGTATCCAGACCCTATATAAGACACTTTCAAACTAAACCGAATACACTGAAGAAAATGGTAACGTAGCTCAATAGCCGAACCAGCTGTAGTTTTAGCCTCTCTAAAACACCATCCCAACCGTTACCAGCATCCATAGCTAAGACACATTGTAAATCAAGCTGTTCAGGGGGCACTACATTCCTATTAGATTAAAATTAACTTATTCCAATCCACGCCCCAAAAGCTGGCTCTGTATGCATCGTCATTCCTTTAAAACAGCAGTGCAATGATAATCAACATATTCCCAGGTTTTAAATCACAAAAGATGATTACACTGAGGCAAATGAAAACTGAAGCATACTGACAAGCTTGCTTTTTTTCCCCTCCCTCCGTAGGAAATGACCATAGAGGTAGGCAGTCTAGTGTTTCACAGAAGTACTGTGTTTTATGTAAATAAATACATAGCTAGGAACAGTCATGAAGGTTAAAGGGCATCTGTAAAGAGAAAACTATGATTCTTAGACTCTTTGTTAAGTTTATTTAGTAGAGGGACTAGAGGAAATTTCAGATTGGGCTGTAAGGTGCTAATAGTCCGACCAGATAAGTGTTAGCTTCCCAAGTCTGGATGCCAGAAGAAACTGTAACATGGTTAAAAGCTGACACAAAATTATTCTATCCAAGAAAAACATGTTATTCTCCACAAAAATTAGGGTATAGAGTATTATATCTCAGTATAACATTCATGTATTATTCTTTTTCAATTTCTAGACTTCAGGACGGTGCAGTGTTATTATTCTATACTAATCTTCCCATACATAGATTTAATTTTAAAATTCTTATGTTGAAACCATCAACCTATGCTTCATAATTAGAATTTATTTTTATTCACTGTCGCCTATACTTAATTCTTAGAAATTTAAAGCTGAAATAAGTTTCTTCTCTAAATTTATCTTTCCTGTATCACACGTGCATAAAGATCTATCAACATAGAGCACTTGCATGAATTCTGAGCCACTGGAATTGCTCTTCTGTCCAGAACTGAACTAAATTATTTACACAGGGACAGTGACTGCAGGATTAGCTCTTAATCACAGCAACACTTCTGCAAGCAAAACAGGCTGGATTTAACAAGTTTATAATTGATAATCATTAACAACAACCTGTTCAGTGGTTATTTCACCATTAATTTAATGACATGCATCAGGTAGTGCTCCAAACACAAGAGGCAGTTTTGATTTGTCAGTTATCCTGTACCTATAGAGTTTGATTCCTGACCATCATCAGGATAACACTAGGCCATCTGGATCTGCCTGTTATCTCTGAAGTCTGAAATAAGGGTTATTTTTAAAACTATGTCTAGTCATTTCATCCTGCTGGGTACAACTGAAGCTTCTAGGGATTCATTATTCTCCAGACAACAGTATTTCCCGTCTAAGGCTCACCAGTTTAACACAACCTCTAGAAATATTCAGGTTAGGCTAATACAGCTATGTTGTTTGCAAACCTCTTTGCAAGGTGGCAGATTCAAAGCATTCTGTCTTCCCTAGCAGAATGTTAAATTTTGTATCTGTTTACATGGTGGGATCAAATTGTGCCCCCCTGTCCACCTGTACAATCACACTGGAACCAGTGAGTGAAAAAGAAAGGAAATGTAAAGCGAGGTCATTGTTCCTTCTTCCTCAAAGGTAAGAAGATCTCACACAGCAGCGCCCTCTGGGAAACAATCCATTTTAGACCAAATTAGTCCCAGTGGTGATGTTGATTTTTAGCAACTGTGTTACACCAGGGATACATTTACTCCCACTGTTCTTTGCTGTTCTCATTAATAAGCCACATTATGTCACTCAGTCTGCATGCAGAAGTATCATTACTGTTACTTAATTACTTTGTTTTTGTAAGAAAAACTACCAGATTCAGTTGTGTATAACCAGTAAATGTGGCCAAATCAAAGCTGTGCACTCCAACCCAAATATTTTTTACTTTGTTTCTGCACATATAATTGCATGTAATTTTTATTTGTCTACAGAATTTTTATGATAAAACCTCATTAATCACAAATTCATCAATGCAGCAAAAATACATCCAAGCAAACGTGGTATAATGTTACAAGCATAAGACATGTTTTAGGATGGAAGGAGGCCAGGATCCCCATCTTCATCTATCCCCTAATGTTTCATAAACGACTAAGTCATCATATCAGTGGTTTTCACATGGAAAAATAAACACCACTGAAATTCCATACACTATAAATGGCTGTGACTCTAGAGTGCTTAAAATTACCAAGAGTGCCGTAAGAATAGTGTACACATTATCCATTGAAGGATGAAACAGCCGAGGCAGCACTGGCAGCGTGGTGCAGTTGATATGGGGCATTAATTGCCATCCAGGCTTCTGCTCCCAGGGGCGTTATCACCTTCCCCTGTGCCCTCACACACAGGTTGCCTCACATCTCTGGCTGTTCAGTTCCCTCCAGCTCCTGAAGTGTTTGTTGTTACACTTCTGTCACTCTGGTTATGTAGTTCTGAAGGCCTAGCATGCATGTCTATGGCTCCTGAGAGAATAGGGTCTTAAACTTTATTTAGCTCCTGAAGCCCTGTTCTAGCACTAATTAAAAATAACCTTTCCTGTAGGGCACCGTGGACGCAGCTTCACACTCCTCTGCAAACTGAGGAGCTGAAGTCGGTGGAGTTGCTCCTCATCTATAGCAGCATCCAGGTGAGAAAAATTTTGTTCTGTCTGTGCTTTTGCAAGTAAACTAAAGCCAGGCTATCTTCTGATCTAATTACAGTCCTTAAATCAGCAGCGTGTTACCAGCTCGTGGTCTTTTTAACTTCAGAGCCTCAAGAAGGCAATTCACAGACAAGCAGTGGTTGTGAAATCCAGTCAGGCAAGACAGGTCTCTGATTTCGAAGCAGAAATCCATTCTATGTTGATGGCACTATTGGCTCAAATATCATATTTACATTCTAGTTTTTAATGGCTTGCAGTTAGGAATCAGACAAGCTGTTCTGTAGGTGGTCTAAATTATATCCTGTGTGCATGCTGCATGCTGAGAAGAGTTTGCTGATCTAACAGATGATAAAAGACTAAGCAATCACCCACTGTAAGTCCAAATCTTTACCCTGGCAAACCTTTTACTGATTTTTCACAGGAGTTTTGCCTGAGTAATGACTGTAGAATTTGGCCCATTTTGACCACACCAGTGATTAACAGTCCAGCATCAGGACCCCTGTCCCTCTGGTCTGTTTTAGGTATTTAAAGCTCATTCATGTTGCTGCAATAACCAAAAACTATTTTCTAGACTTTTTTAACATTTGTAATTTCTCTGTGATTAAGATGTTTTCTCCATTTAATGCTAATTGGTTTTTTAGATATAGCTGGTTACCTAAGAATGTAGAAGCATGCCTTATGGGATTTTCAGGAGTATCTGAGTGTCTGTCTCTCAGTAAAATCAATGAGAATTAACTCCTAAATGTCTTTAATGAGTCATACCAAAGTGACCAATAAAAAAAAAATATCACATTAGTCAGATTTGACAAAAGCAGGAGATTTATTCTGCCATCCACATGCCAAATCATTACTCAGGTCCCTTCACTTGACTTCTGCCAAGAGCATCCTCCTCCTTTCTCTTCAACTACTTCATTTCCTGTACTTCAAAAAAGGGATCTCCAAGATATGACCTGGTCCTTCAATCTGGATGTAGTTCAGCAGTGAAGCCCTTAATCCTGACTGAGACTGGGAATTACTGAACCAAATTGATCTAATTCAAATAGATAGTAAAATCTGGAAATTGCAGTGACACCAGTGGAAAGCTACCATTTTCCACTTTTTTTTTTTTATTTTTTTTATTTCTTATTTCTTATTTGAAATAGAAATGGTTGCAAAAGGGCTTGCTTCGTTCGGAGGATGGGTGGGTAAAATCTAAACAACAGTTCTATGACAGGTCCCTAAATGGTATCAAAACCTGACACCTTTGTGTTATAAAAGGCACAGGAACTGCTCTAACAGCCTCTGGTGCTCTGCTCCCTTCCCAGGGGCTAAGCAGCTCAGGCTGCAGGCTCACCCCAAGGCACGCGCACTTGTAAGCTCTTTCACCCGAAGCTGCCGAGGGCAGACTGCAGGGCTGCAGCTCCTACCTTGTCTGTACCAGCATATTCACTGCTAAATCTATGGCAGCAGTAAGCAGTGCAGTCACGGTGGGTCTGACAATGCGGACCCAAAATCAGCAGCGGCTGCCTTTCTCAGGGGGGAAGGGGGATTAGCTCTGGGCAGCCCCTGTGGCCTGGGCTCGCAGCGATGGCAGCAGCCCGAAGGACCTTTTGGAGCACACCTCCCAGGAATTTGTACTCTGAATATACACTGGCTGTGAGAACAATTGGGAGATTTACCTCCTGATCCGAAGTAACATGAGACATCATGTAAGAATAAGATTAAAATGATTAATTTGAGGCAATCGCAGGAGAAACAGCCCTTCTTTATGTTACTCTTTCATAATCCTGAAATAACCCCTGGAAGAAGGCAAATTTCAGTTTCCTTCAACACCTGCTAATATGTTTGAGATACGTTTGTAACCCTTATTCCTCCTTCCTCTATCTTGGACTTTGGCTTTTGGGGGAGAGATTTCTATAGCTGTTTCTCTAATTGAATACAGTTCTGCTTACAGCCATGAGTTATTAACACCATGAAAGCCCCTACAGTGTCTCAGCTCTCCATCAGGTTTAGGAACAATTTAAATAAGTTTAGCAGATAAGGTACGTGCTTGCTTCCCCTCTTTATCCCATCACCTTCCTACAGAGCCAGTAAAGAGCAGGGAACAGGGATACCTGGGCTACCTCTTCGTTCTCAGTGAAACGCTGCGATGCTTGCGAATAACCATGGAAGTAAGAAAGAGTCCAGCAAGTCCAAATCTGCTGCCAGCCCTGATGGTCAGGCAGCGGAGGGATCTGTTGGGTCCTCAAGCATCCCCAAGACAAACCCTACCTCAGTGGAGTGCAGGCAAGGGGTGCCAGCAGCAAACCCTGTGCAGGTCTCACCTGCATGAACTTCTGCTAAAACTCATGAACAGGCCCTGGAAATGCAGCACCCACACCTACAGGCAGCAGTTGTTAGCCTAAGAGTTATTATTTTCATTCTTACAGGCAAAAATTACTCTTTTTGCTGTTTTGCGTGAAAAGTACTACTAAAAGCTTATTGCTCATGTATTGACCTAGATGGTATTTTCAACCTGGGTGCAGCTACCTGGTATTTTCCTGCCAGAGACCTTGGAGAAGGCAGGACATCTGCACCATGTGGTCATGACAAGCCAGGTGGGTGCTGCCCCACAGGAGGTCCAGAGGCTGTGAGTGACCTTTTATACAGAGAAGGAAGAGTTTCTTCTTCCAGGTGCAGGCCCTCAGCAGCAAAAACTACAATTCTCCATGGCTGTGCTTCCCCTCGGCTTTCCCCTCCCTGGGGGCTGCCCACAAGTTACTGCCTCCTCCCAGTGCCCTGGATTGAACCATAAGCTGTTGAACCGTCAAATGTGCTTTTTGGTGGGTGCACAGAGTGATGTTTTTTGTCTGCTGCTCCTTCTAACTTGAGTCATTTGTCTTGGTGTTTCTCACAGATGGTTACAATAAGACTGGAAATGGTTTCCCCACTTAAAAAGAAAAAAAGACAACAAAAAAAGTCCTCTCCTTTCTGGTTTCTTAAGTGAGACTTAGATACCCTAGTTAGGAAATATACTCTGGATATTACATTAATCTGTTCAGTGAAGTCATTTTAGTTTTGCTCACCTTATTTTTAAACAGTCAGATCTCCTTGGGATGGAAATGTTCCCTCTGCAACCCAGGAGATAAGTATCTTTTCTGCAGAGCCCTAAGTGGAAAAGTCTAAATCTATACAAATAATATGGCAATATTTTCAATACTATCCTTGGTCATTGCATTCATCACCCTGTGCATAAAAAGCAGTAGGCTTTCTGCATATTTGTTTCACATTTATAGCTTTTTTTGTTTGTTTGTTTCATCTAGCTTGCTAGATCATGATGGGATAATTTCAGGAAGCCTACAGCTAGATTCCCTCCTGCTTGCACTGACTCCCTGCTCTGAACAGCAGGACACCTCTTCCACACTAATATAAGAAAAATAAGGACAAGTTTTCACTGCAAGAGGTTGCTCTCCTAATTCATTCAGACTTTCAGGGAGAAGGGATGAAAATGGCTTTTGAAATACAAAAGACTGCTATAGCTGACTCTTCGCTAGGGTTTGTTGTATCTCATTAGCAGCGATCTAGAAATATCAGTGTCATAACATGTCGGCAATCACTCATCTTTACTAGTATCATATGAATGCCTATTCATGTTAATGTGCAACCTGTCGCTCAAACAGCTACAAAGACATATTGTGTAACAGGAAAAACTTGCTAACGCATGTAAAGTTCCATGTTACCAATACGAGTAATGGAATAACGTGCTTTGTCCTGTACAGACTGGTACCTGTGTCAGTGCACACTAGACAAAAAAACCCTCACCATCACAGGTGCTTTCACCACATCTGCAGATTTTACATTTTAGATATTCTTCCAGCTCCATTAAAACCCCTTGCTATACATGTATTTCATGGCCACAGTATTTGTTGAAGTTCAGATGTAAAATACAGCTCCTTTGCCTAATAATACCACATTTTTCTCACTTGTATTCAATTAGGCCTGTTTTATTATAGAAACCTCTAGGTTCAGTCATTTTAAGGGACTACTATTACCTATTCCTATAAATAATTGTTCACTTTAAGGATAAAGTGAGTAGGAATTTGCTTCAAAAGCATTTTCAGCAATATACTGTCAGCTTACTGCTGATACCTTTTAATTACATGGACTATTTTTCTGGAGATTTATCCTTAAATCTCTTGATAATCCCAGCAAAATCTTGATGTCGACTAACGGACCACTCCCCTTACACTGCATTTATATCAAGCAAAGAAAAGAATCTAAACGCTTCCCTTTCCTTTTCCCTCCATTTAATAATATAAAATTGTCAAATGGCAATAGAATTTAGGAAATGCCGGTCCACAAACAAGAAAACTCCCAGTAAAAGAGAGGGGGTGACATGCCTTCCTCTGAACAGAAAAAAATCAGCTGCAAGTCTGTGGCATGCAATTTCGTCTTTTAGGAATTTTATTCAGACTCACAAATGAATATGCATTATTCGGCCTTTGTCTGCAAATGACAAAGAAAGCCAACTATGCCTACAGGAGTTCAGAACAGGAAACAGAGAGAAGCAAAAGAACAGTCCTGAATTTTGAATAAAATTTAGATGTTAGGCAGCAGAGATATTTGAAATATAATTGCAGTTGGAAATATTCTTGGGTTGCTCAGTGAAATTTAATAAATAAATAAATAATAGGGTGTGAACATGCCGTTGATCTGGGCATTCGGCAAAGTGCCATCTCTTACAGATCTACGAAGGTTTTGTGCACATTTTTCTGATTGAATGCTATTCTCCCAGTCAGTCAGAGCACAGCACTAGTTGCCAGAAATCATTCATCAGCCCCTTGCAGAAAAGGCTGTCAGCTAAGGCTACAGGCCTAGCGCCAGGCTGTCAAGTTTTGGGCTTGCAGCCAGTCTGTCATGGTTTGAGGCTGGTAGCCAAGCAGTAACTTTGATGTTTGAGGGGTTAGCCAACTGGTATGTGAGGGTGGCCTATCAGCTCAGAAATAATATACCGCACTCAAAGGTCATGAGTTCTGAAACTAATCTGGCTGTTATAATATTTCTAATAAAAACTGAGGTAGACCTTTTATATTGTAAAA